>NC_139158.1:2248145-3448145 GCF_964270905.1 Leucopleurus acutus
TAATCATCTACCAAGAAAGTCGTTGCGAATAGCGGAGGAAGGATTCAGGTTATGGAAATCAGTGTGAGGCGGGGGGGGGGGGGGGGGGGCCCGGGGCGGGGGTGGTTTTCGGGAGCCCTAGGTCACATCCACTGCGGGCAGAGAGTCAGGGGACCAGGAAGACAGAGGCCACAGGGAGGTGCCCCGCTCCGGCGAGGGCTGACTATTTCATACCTCCAAGGTCAAATATAAGAGCTGCTTCGAGAAGGAAAAGAATGATTACGCTCACAAGGTGATTTCACTGGGGCCTCACTGCCTGCTATGGGGTAGCTTCTGCTGTATTTCAGAGCCCAGCAAACAGAACTGGGGAGGGTAAACGATCTTCAGAGGCCGTTCAGCTCCTATCGGCAGACTTGTATGTGTTCTCTACTCATCATCTCACCCTAGTTTCGGACTAAGTGGGTACAGCTTTCTGAATAATGAAGGCAAAACTAGGTATTGCTAATGAATTTTATGTCACATAGGATCATGGCCAGGTTTCCCTTAATGCCACGTGTAGGCTGCCCAATACCCTGATGCTAAAAATGTACTTTAGGGAGGAGGGAAGGGAGACAGAAGAGAAGGAGGGGAGGATAGAGCACTGGAGGGGGGAGGGGCAGCCTGCTGTGAGGCTGACCTGCATTGATGAGCATGAGTGCGGCTCTTTGAGGAAATGCTTTCAGATTTTCACCGAGTATTATGTTAACTGTGGGTTTGTCATATATGGCTTTTATTACGTTGAGGTATGTTTCCTTTTATGTTCACCTTCTGGGGAGTTTTTAATCATAAATGGATGTTGAATTTTATCAAAAGCTTTTTCTGTATCTATTGAGATGATTCTATGGCTTTTCTCCTTCAGTTTGTTAATGAGGTGTATCACATTGATTGATGTGCAAATATTGAAAAATCCTTGCATCCCTAGGATAAATGCCACTTGATCGTGGTGTCTGATCCTTTTAACGTATTGGATTTGTTTGCTGGTATTTTGTTGAGGATTTTTGCATCTATGTTCATCAGCGAGATTGACCTGTAGCTCCCAGCAAACAGGTCTAGGACCAGATGGCTTCACAGGTGAATTCTACTACACATTTAGAGAAGAGTTAACACCCATCCTTCTGAAACTATTCCCAAAAATTGCAGAGGAAGGAACACTTCCGAACTCATTCTCTGAGGCCAGCATCACCCTGATACCAAGACCAGACAAAGATATCACAAAAACAGAAAATTACAGTGCAGTGCTTTGAAACAAACGTCTACTCGACTCCGTTCAGGATGCCTTCCTCGTACGTGCTGGTAACTACTCCCCAGCTCAATGCTGCCCTTGAGTTCTATTCCAGTTAAATACCCGACACCCACCCAGCTGCAAGTGAAACCAGGGAGCTCCCTGCTGGCCTCCCTCTGCCCACTGCCCACCCAAGATGCGTGCATATCCGTCAGTTGCCAAGTCCTCGTGCCGCATCCGAAACATCTCCAGACGTTGCCCGCTTCCCCTTGCCCCCGCCTGCCACGACTCCAGACCGCACCCACCAACTTGGTCACAAAAACTGAGTCAGGCGCGGATGCCCCGCAATCCACCCTGGACAGCAGATCAGGTTCACCCGAAACTGGCACCAGCTCTGCTGAATCCTCTTCAGCAGCTCCCTTTGCCCAGCAGGCATGCAGCCGCAGAGGTCCGGCTGGCACAGCGACCCTGGCCGTGGATGAGGCCGCCTCTCGGCGATTTCCCCCGTGCCCACTCCCTCCCCTCTCCTCTCCTCCCCTCCGCAGTGTGAGCCCCCTCCTCAGTAAATCTGCATGCAGCCGGGTCTATCAGGGAATCCTACCTGGCCAGAGGCTGAGGTCACGGGCACAGCTGGGTGCTGGGAGAGGGCAGCAGGTGTGAACCAGAGGCGAGGCTTGGTCCAGTCACTCTGGGACGCCAGTGCGCAGGGTTCTCTGCCCTCCCGCCCAGGCCGCAAGCCTTCCTGGGAGGCTGTAGGCGGAGCAACTGGAGGGAAATTAGAATGTGCACCTGTCTTCCTGCCCTCATGCGGCTCTGCCCACAGGACTCCCTCTCCTCGCCTTTGCTCGTTCACCTTCAGGTGTATTCACTTATCTTGTATTTTCTTTTTTTTTTTAATTTTATTTATTATTTTTGGCTGTGTTGGGTCTTCGTTTCTGTGCGAGGGCTTTCTCTAGTTGCGGCGAGCGGGGGCCACCCTTCAGCGCGGTACGCGGGCCTCTCACTGTTGCGGCCTCTCCCGTTGCGGAGCACAGGCTCCAGACGCGCAGGCTCAGTAGCTGTGGCTCACGGGCCTAGTTGCTCCGCGGCATGTGGGATCCTCCCAGACCAGGGCTCGAACCCGTGTCCCCTGCATTGGCAGGCAGATTCTCAACCACTGTGCCACCAGGGAAGTCCCTAATCTTGTATTTTCTGTGTTCGGATGTTTTCACATCCGGGGCCTGGCTGACCCAGCTGGGACTGCCCCTCCCAGGGCAGCCGGGTCCTAGAGATAGAAAATAACTCACCAATGAGCACACCCTTCCAATGCAAACGATCCAACCCAGAGCCCAGCCCCCGCCGTCTGCTCCATGGGGCTCCCACACTCCGGGCCACTGTCCCCCTGCCCTTATCACCCAGGGCAGGTACCAGACAGCCAGGGACGGGCCCTGTGCCCCAGAGCCCGCTGGAATGATCCAAACCGGCCGATCTTAAGCCTGCCCGCCCTGCTCATCCTTAAGGGGCGAGCAGATGTCTGACTGTGCCCGTTAGACCAGCAAGCCAATGACCCACGTGGGGCAGCTGTCCCACAGAGGAACGTGGCCTCAGGAGACACAGTTCCCGAAGGGCTCACAGCTAAAGGCTATCTGCCCGCAGCACTGCCGGCAGCTGGAGAGACAAGTTCCTCCCTGAAGGGGCATCTGGGTGGCCCACGGCACTCGTCACGGCCCCATTCCCCCTCCTCTCAGATGACTCTTCCATCAGTAACCCTCCATTATTAAAACGTCCCCTCGTTCATTTTATTTTGCTAAATCTTATCTGCATTCACTGCGTACCTTTAACATTAGTTTGCCATTTGCTGATATCACAGGGTACGTTAATTGCAATAAAGGAGAACAGTACGGTTGAGTGTGCACACACGGCCCCTTGAGCGAGTGCACAAAGAGTTAAATAATTAGGCTACTGATGGGGTTTTTTTCCGTGTTCACCTTTTATTTATTTTTTAACATCTTTATTGGAGTATAATTGCTTTACAATGGTGTGTTAGTTTCTGCTGTATAACAAAGTGAATCAGCTGTATGTATACATATATCCCCATATCCCCTCCCTCTTGCGTCTCCCACCCTCCCTCCCTCCCTATCCCACCCCTCTAGGTGGTCACAAAGCACTGAGCTGATCTCCCTGTGCTATGCGGCTGCTTCCCACTAGCTATCTGTTTTACATTTGGTAGTGTATATATGTCCATGCCACTCTCTCACTTCGTCCCAGCTTACCCTTCCCCCCGCCCCGTGTCCTCAAGTCCATTCTTTACATCTGTGTCTTTATTCCTGTCCTGCCCCTAGGTTCATCAGAACCATTTTTTAGATTCCATATATATGTGTTAGCATACAGTATTTGTTTTTCTCTTTCTGACTTACTTCACTCTGTACGACAAACTCTAGGTCCATCCACCTCACTACAAATAACTCAATTTCGTTTCTTTTTATGGCTGAGTAATATTCCATCGTGTATATGTGCCACATCTTCCTTATATTGATGGCTTAAATGCCTGATATTATAAATACTCAGTGGATTATTTCATGATTATTGGAGAGAGTTTTAGTAATTTGGGGGACCTTGGGCTTTTCAAATGGGCTGGGAATGCATTATGATATTACACCACTTAAAATAATGGAATATACTTTCCTATTAGCTAAAATGTTGTTCTCTGACCCATTTTAAGGAGCAGCTTAGGTTGGTTTCTCACTCAGCGATCCAGCACGTAGAGCTGTAATTTGTTCTTTAAACTGTTGCGTGATATTCTGTAATATGGATTAGAAAATTTATCCAGCTCCTCTCTATCGATGAAAATTTAGTTTGTTTCCATTTCCCCCCCATTAAAAACAATCCTTTAACATCCTTGAATTGTTTCCCTTTTTTCTCCACTACAATGTTGTCGGAATCCTTCGTTTTCCCTGCCTTGAACGATGCTGCCACAAACAGCCTTGGACACAACTTTCACGCACTGCTGATCTGACTTGTGTAGGATAGATTCCCCAAAGTGAGGTTGCTTGTTCAAAGGACAAGCATTTTAAACTTTAATAGCTATTGTGAGGTTAATTCCTGTAAAGGTTGCAGCAATTGAACTGTTTCACGTGGTATGTAAACACCTGCTTTCCCACAGTCCGCCAGCATTGGAGGTGATTGTCCTCTTAATCATCTGTTAATCTAATTGATGAAGAACGGCGTCTCATGATCAGTTTAATTTGCCTTTCTGTGGCGGCTTGTGAGTCTGGGCAGCTTCTCCTGAGCTCGATCGGCAATTTTGATTTCCTCCTCTGTGAATTGTCTGTTTCCGCGTTTTTGGACTACTTTTCCCTAAAGTCTCGGTTTCCTCATCCATAAAATGGGGGAATGATAGTACCTACCTCTTGGGAGTGGTGGAGATTTACTGAGTCAACGCACATGCGCAGCTTGGTGAGGCACACTGCAACAGAGGAAGTGCTCTTATTATCACTGCGTGGTGGGCACCAAGCCTGGATGGCTGTTTCGTCGCTGTTCTGCTCTCCACCTGGTGGGTGGGGCCAGGTTAGGATGAAAGTACCTTCGTGGACCGGTGGAAGGCAGGAGCCCGCAGCACTGGGTAGAATAGGAGCCCAGGCTGGAGAATTGAAATGGGGAGCAGCATTGGTGGGAAGTCTTGGGGTCCAGAAAAATGGGGCTGACCCTGAGCAGTAGCCACGGGAAAGAGTGTGCATGGAACACCCACCACGGTCCGAGGACTTTGCCTCAACAGCATCCCAGTGAGATGGGACCAACTGTTTATCCCCATCCTGAGGCTCAGAGGCGCTAAGTGATTTGCCCAAGGTCACACAGCATATGAACAGCAGGGCAGCAACCTAAACTCAAGATTGTCTGGCCCCTGACCCCTGAACTCTCCATTGTCCCAGCTTCAGAGATTGAACTGACTGGTTTCCAAGCAACCCTGCTCTTAGGAGGGACGCCGACCACCTGGGTCTGGCCATAACACCCCTATGGTTGCCTTTTCTTGCTTTCTTGGCTAGAATTTTAGGAAGAAAATCGAAAGCTCCCCAAATCGTTGTGCAGCTTCTGCATTTCTATATCAAGCGGGCGATGCATTTGTTACCACACTAATTGGAGCAGAAATTAACCGAAATGCTGAGTTTTAGTAGAGAGTGATTCTGCTGCAGGTGTCAGTGATTAGCGAAGACTGAGTCATTTGATGCTTGTAGACACAACCCTCTCAACTTTCTGTTCAAAAATAAACTTCGTGGGCATGTTGCTCTGAACGGCTCCTGCTAATGCCTGTGTCTATCTGATGCTGTAATTCAGTATAAATATTTTAAATAAATCAATAATGTTGTCCCCCAGTGGCAGTACACAAATGAAATTTTCAGAAATGAAGGGAGAATGAAATATTTTTTCAGTGAGAAAGACAACACCTGCAAAATAGCAGTACAGAAATTACCGTTTTCTTACTCTTTCTTATTCTCTCTCTCTCTCTCTCTCGGTTTCTTGGGGGTATAAATAATTCATCTCCAATATCCTGTCCTGAGCAGGGGCTGAGCAAATAAAATGAAGAGAATGCCAGTGGGGGTCTGCAGACTTTGGAAATGGCAGAAGAAATTCCACTTAGACTAGACATTCACTGGTAAGTCCAGGTTGTCACTGACTGGCACAGCCCGAGTTCTGAGATGGGAGGAGAAGAAAAGGAAACTTACATAGACATTGAGGTGCCTCTGCCCCTTTATCAAACCGAGTCCGTTGGCCAGCTCTGAGATTTGAGAGCATCTGTGTTTGCAGCAGGTGCAAACGGAGCCTGGAAAGGATGTTCCCTCGCGAGCAGTAGTCCCGTGCATTTGCTAGGGTGATGTGTGTGCATGTGTATGTGCAGGTGTGGTGTGTGCATTGGCAGGCTTAGAGCCAGTGTCTTCATCAGACATAACCCAACAAGGCACACCCCTCACCACGGGCATCTGGGTCCAGGTTTCTCACTCTTGACCACAAATGGTGCCTGCCCCTTCCTACCACCTGGCTGGGTTCTAGAACATTCTTTGCTTACAGCTGCTCTGTGAACCATGCATCTGCACATGGGCAGACCGTGGATGGACCAGGTGGGATGCTACAGCCTGCGGCAGGATGAGGGGATCCCATCCTTCCCCAACCCTGTCAACCCTGATGGCTCTTGTGCTAGAAGGTGCCAAAACTGTAGGGGGAGTTGGTCCAGCGGATCCCCTTCAACAATTCAGCATCGTTAAGGATAACTAGCGCAATGGAGCAAAACACATGGAGTGTGTTTAAACCCATGATTCCTAAAGAAACAACATCCCCCACTGACCACCTTTGGAGGATGCTAGTGTACCAACTCATTATTTTTAAAGTTGACCCATGAAGCAGGAAAAACACCAAGCATTTATCCTGCCTTTCCTTAGCAACTATGCCTCAGGCCAGGTGGCCAAATGGTGGATGAGAGGAGGGTCCTCACTACAGAAGTATTCCAGCAAATTAATGAAGAGGAAGGTAGAATTCAGATATGACCATTCTGCAGCCTCGAATGAATGAGTGGATCTAAGCAATGACGGTTAAAGTCCATGAACACTGCCCCACGCCCCCAAAAGAGACACAAACCAAGGATTCTGTGCCCCAATTGAAGAGCACGGTACTACATAATGAAATATTCTTGCCCCAAACCCAAACCCGAATCTCATTAACCCTCTAGATCCAGCTACCAATATACATAAAAAACAGAGGACAGAGGGACTCCTTCAATGATGCAGTTATCAAAATCTAGACTATGGCAAAGTCTATAGGACAGATGACTCATCTGCATTAAATAACTTAAATAATTATTTAACTAAATAATTGCATGGAAAAGGAGAGGCATATATTGGAAGAGACATAGGTGAAAGGTCAACCAATCACAATGGATGGGCCTTAGTTAGATACTAATTTGCATTTAAAAACAAAAGAAGAAAAAGTATCTCAGACAATTAGAGGACTTTGATTATTGGCAGGATTTTTGAGGATATTAAGGAATTATTGTGAGTAGTTTTAGCTGTGATACTAGTATTGCGTTTACAGTTTTTAAAGCTGCACACTGAAATATTTACCGATTAAATGACAGAGTGCCTGGGACCGGCCTCAAAAGAATCCAGGGCCCCCCGGGAATGGGTTGAAGAGTGGGTGAAACAGGATCGGCCGTGAGCTGGAAATTGTTGAAACTGGCTGAGGGGATCACAGGGCTTCAGCGAGTGTTCTCTGTACCTTTGTAGATGTTTCACATTTTCCATAATGAAAAGTCTGTCTCTTTGGAAGGTAGTCACTGCTATCATCCAGGACTCCCCTAGGAGGCAGTTGAGCACAGTGGTTGGAACATAGGTCTTGGCTTCAGAAAGACTGAAGTGTACCCATCTATAAAATGGGTTGGTAACAGACCCTCTCTCACATAACTGTCGGGAAGATTCTGCAAGATAATGTCGGTCTGTGCTTGGCATAGGGAATCAATACATGAGTGCTATATGATCTCTGGATTATTTCACTCCAAAGAGTCCTGTGAAGTTGATCTATTAGGACAGATGTGATGTCTTCCAGCAGCTAGAACAGGCGAGGGGGTGGGTGGAGACAGAGCAGGAAGAAATCTGCTAAGACGGAACAGAAGGAAGAAAAAAACCATCCTGTGAGTAAAAGAACTATACTTCTTTTCTGGAAACACACACAGGCAGGTGTGTTCAATGGATCCCACTAACCGGGAGAAGAGAGAGGAGGGATTTCTGCGGTCTGAGATCATTCTGGGTCTCTGGATGTGTGCTCAGCCGTACTGAGCAGCCCTGAGTGGAACTAGAGATTCAGTGTCTTCTAAAGCAGGGACAGGCCAAGTTTTCTGGTAAAGGACCAGATATTTAAGGATTCGTGACAACCACTCGGTGCTATGCTTGGGGCAGGAGAGCAGCCCTAGGCCATGAATAAAGGAACGGGTGTGGCCGTGTTCTGATCAAACATTGTTCACAGAAAACAGTCAGGGACGGCATTTGTTTTTTTGCGGTACGTGGGCCCCTCACTGTTGTGGCCTCTCCCGCTGCGGAGCACAGGTTCCGGACGCGCAGGCTCAGCGGCCATGGCTCACGGGCCCAGCCGCTCCGCGGCATGTGGGACCTTCCTGGACCGGGGCACGAACCCGTGTCCGCTGCATCGGCAGGCGGACTCTCAACCACTGCACCACCAGGGAAGCCCAGTGCATTTGATTTGAGGGCTGTGGTTTGACCAGCCCTGTTCTCCTGTCCTATTGCTGTCCAGCAGGACTTTGTGACCATGAAGTGTTCTTTCTGTTCTGTCCAATATGGTAACCACTCCTTGCAGATGGAGACCCGGACTCTGGTCCTAACCACACTTCCCAGGCTGTGGGACTTGGGGAAAAGCCACTGGACCTTATTTGTGTCTTGTTTCTCTATGGGTACAATGGGGCCCTTCACCCTAAGCTCCTGTTACTGCCCTCTCCCATTCGCCCCTAGGGTTGCCCAGAAGTTCGCAGGAGACAAGGTAAGTACAGGCCCTTTGAAAACTTCAAAGCGCCCAGGAATCTAAGGATGTTTTGCATCCATTTACCTCACCCGAGGTAGAAAGGGAAATGTTGGATATGAAAGGCTGGAGAGGAGCTGGGTGATTCATCACCTCATTGAAACCCTCCCAGGTTAAATCTCTTTTTCAGAGAATTTCCTGGGGAGAATTCAGGGCTGTGTTCCAGCTAACAAATTCATTCCTTTGCTTTGACTCTGAACCAAATTCTGGGACAGCATCAAAGCCAGCCTCCCAGGAGCTGGCCTGGGAACCATCTGGGCCCCTTGCCCTCCAAGCCGTCCCCAACTTCAGCTCTGCAGATGGTGCTGTTTCCCCCGTCCCCCTGGCAGAGCCTCCCTGTAGCCCGCTGTGCTCCCCGCAGCTAAGCCTGGCTCGGCTAGGGTGGAATTCTTGATCATTAAATCAGGGAAGGGAAGCAAGTCCCTTGCCTCATTCTTTAGCCTGGAAGAGGGTGGAGGGGATGGGGGGTGGAGGGGGAAGAGCAGAGAGGCTGTACCTCCTGTCCTGAATTGGGTCCCCTTTAGAAAGAAGAGAGTCAGAGGGAGGGGGAGATGACCTGGGAGTGCTGAAAACATCCCTAAACTAAACAGGACAGTAAAGCCTCAGCAAGCCCCTCAGGCTGCCTCTCCCAGTCAACGGTCAGGCCTGAGGAGTATTCTTAAGAAGCAGGCTTTTATTTCCATTTCTCTAGGAGGTGGGTCAAAAAGGATCTTGCTGGGGCTTCCCTGGTGGCGCAGTGGTTGAGAGTCCGCCTGCCGATGCAGGGGACACGGGTTCGTGCCCCGGTCCGGGAAGATCCCACATGCCGCGAAGTGGCTGGGCCCGTGAACCATGGCCGCTGAGCCTGCGCGTCCGGAGCCTGTGCTCCGCAACGGGAGAGGCCACAACAGTGAGAGGCCCGCGTACCACAAAAAAAAAAAAGGATCTTGCTGTGATTGATGTCATAGAGTGTTCTGCCTATGTTTTCCTCTAAGAGTTTGATAGTTTCTGGCCTTACATTTAGGTCTTTAATCCATTTTGAGTTTATTTTTGTGTATGGTGTTAGGGAGTGTTCTCATTTCATTCTTTTACATGTAGCTGTCCAGTTTTCCCAGCACCACTTATTGAAGAGGCTGTCTTTCCTCCATTGTATATTCTTGCCTCCTTTATCAAAGATAAGGTGACCATATGTGCGTGGGTTTATCTCTGGGCTTTCTATCCTGTTCCATTGATCTATATTTCTGTTTTTGTGCCAGTACCATATTGTCTTGATTACTGTAGCTTTGTAGTATAGTCTGAAGTCAGGGAGCCTGATTCCTCCAGCTCCGTTTTTCTTTCTCAAGATTGCTTTGGCTATTCGGGGTCTTTTGTGTTTCCATGGAAGCAACCTAAGTGTCCATTGACAGATGAATGGATAAAGAAGATGTGACACATATATACAATGTAATATTAGTCAGCCATAAAAAGGAATGAAATTGAGTTATTTGTAGTGAGGTGGATGGACCTAGAGTCTGTCATACAGAGAGAAATAAGTCAGAAAGAGAAAAATAAATACTGTATGCTAACACATATATATGGAATCTAAAAAAAAAAGGTCATGAAGAACCTAGGGGCAAGACGGGAATAAAGACGCAGACCTACTAGAGAATGGACTTGAGGACACGGGGAGGGGGAAGGGTAAGCTGTGACAAAGTGAGAGAGTGGTAGTGTATATATGGACATATATACACTACCAAATGTAAAACAGATAGCTAGTGGGAAGCAGTCACGTAGCACAGGGAGATCAGCTCTGTGCTTTGTGACCAGCTAGAAGGGTGGGATAGGGAGGGTGGGAGGGAGGGAGAAGCAAGAGGGAAGAGATATGGGGATATATGTATATGTATAACTGATTCACTTTTTTATAAAGCAGAAGCTAACACACCATTGTAAAGCAATTATACTCCAATAAAAACGTTAAAAAAAAAAAAGAAGCAGGGTGCTTCCCAATAGCTATCTATTTTATATTTGCTAGTGGAAAGCAGCTGCATAGCACAGGGAGATCAGCTCAGTGCTTTGTGACCACCTTGAGGGGTGGGATAGGGAGGGAGACGAAAGAGGGAGGGGATGTGGAAATATATGATTACATATAGCTGATTCACTTTGTTATACAGCAGAAACTAACACACCATTGTAAAGCAATTATACTCCAATAAAGATGTTAAAAAAAAGAAGAAGAAGCAGGCTGTGATGCTTCTTTCGAGATGAGGCTGGTTCTGAGGCGAAAGGGGACTTGTTCAATGGAAGTAGCTAACCCCATGGGGACCAACCTGTGCCGTTTATACTCGGTCAAGTTCAGTGATGGGGAGATTTCATTTTTTAAAAGGAAGGAAGCTCTGCATTCCACCAGGCTGCTCCGCCCCCTGATGTCATTAAACGAGGAAGAATTGGGACTCTTCAAGGGGCCGAATCAGGGCCATGGTCACAGATGCTGGTCTGGAAATGCTTGGCTAGAAGCCAAGAACCTAATTCAGGTCTAGGCTAGCTTCTAGAGATGATTTGATTAACAAGAGGGGATTAAACTCACCCTGTGGGCGAAGGAATTCTGTCGGATCCCCTGCAGGGAGAGGACTTGGAAATAATGTTGGAGGGATGGGGGGAGCCTCCGGCAAGGGTTTGGGGCTTCTGCGCGAGGACCTTTCTGGATTTTTCCTTCCCTCCTTGCCAACAGGAAGCTGGGATCACCCAGGGGACGGGTCCAGCTCTGACCTCCTTCTAGGGAGCTGCCAGTTCGGGGGGTCGCTGGTGGGCCTCTATGAGACTGGGCCCATCTCCGTAGCCGGCTGCCTGGCTTCCTGCCTCAGAAGCCGAACCTGCCACCTTTGGCTCCAAGACATCGCTGTGGCCAGCGGGCTGTAACAGCAGCTCAGACAGGAGAGCAGCTCGGCTTAGAAACGCACCGTGAGCAGGCCACCTGCCACCCGGAGAGGCAGTGGCTGGCCACGGGGTTTCCCGGGTCAGGTGCCAGAGGGAACGGCTCCACGTCCCACTTTCTAGAACTTTCCTGAAGCAGCTGGGGCGGCTGCTGTTATCGCCGCCGGCCTCTTTTTCATCTGAGGTCCATTTATTTCCAGAAGAGTAAGAATGTTTGTGGGTCACGTTTCTCATTTCACAAAGGTTTTTGTTTTTGTTTTTTTTGTGGCCACACCGTGCAGCCTGCGTCCCTCCGACCAGGGATGGAACCCGGGCCCTTGGGAGTGAAAGGGCAGAGTCCTAACCACTGGACCGCCAGGGAATTCCCCACAAAGTTTATTTTTTAAAATTATTTTGAGATATCACAATAAACTGCATTTATACTTCGCCATGTCTATTTCCTTGAAGTAAAACACTAAAGGATTTTAGTTTATTTTTTTTAATTAAAAAATTTTTTTTTTACTCAAGTGTAGTTGATTTACAATGCTGTGCCAGTCTGCTGTGCAGCAAAGTGACTCAGTTACACACCTAGAGATGTTTTTTTCGGATTATTTTCCATTACGGTTTATCCCAGGATATTGAATATAGTTCCCTGTGCTCTACAGTTAGTTTAATTTAAGTTGGCTAATTACAAAAAGAAAAATACTTACCCCACTGCCTGATGTCCCTAGAGTAGTGGAAGTCATGGCCACAGAAAGTAGAAAATACATCCCCAGGGGCTGGAGGAGGGGGTGGGGAGTTTGTGTTAAATGGGTGCAGAGTTTCGGCTTGGGAAGATGACAGAGCTCTGAAGATGATGTTGGTGACGGTTGTACAACAATGTGTATTAATACCACTGAACTGTACCCTCAAAGTGGTTAAAATGGTAAAGCCTATGCCACGTGTTTTGAGTTTTACTGCAAGGAAATAGGCACGGTGAACCACAAATGCACGTATTACAATCTTTAAGAGATAATAAAAGTCTCACGGGGGGTTGTGAGAATTAAATGGGTTAGTATATAAAGACCCTAGAATAGTGCCCAGGACTGAGCTGTCCTCAGGAAATGTTGGCTATTATTATCCTGTCTTTGTTATTGAAATAATTAAGGGGTCTGATGGCTGTCCTAACACAGCTCCCAGTTGTATTTCTTATAGAGCCCAGCAGAGGGCGATAGCTCAAGCTCGTCACAGGCTGGGGCAGGGGGAGTGGTGTCCGTACGTGATCAAGGGACCATTTGGTTTCGTCTTGTGTTCTCAGTGCTCTTGGTTTCTCTTCTGGGGTCACCATCTCCTCCCAGAGCTGTGGGGTACACCCTGCAAGAAGCCCAGCTCAAAACGCAGCCCTTTCTTTTCCATGTGCAAGGGAGGCTGTCTTAGTCCGTTCAAGCTGCTGTAATAAAATACCTTGGACTGGGAGACTTAGAAGGTGCAGACGTTTACTTCTCGTGGTTCTGGAGGCTGGGAAGCCTGAGGTCAAGGGGCCAGCAGATTCAGTGTCTGGCGAGGGCCCTCATCCTGGTTCATCTTCTCTCTGTGTCCTCACGTGGTGGCAGGGGCGAGGGAGCTCCCCGGGGTCCCTTTTATAAGGGCACCGATCCATTATGGGGCTCCACCCTCCCGACCTAATCCCCTCCCCAAAGGCTCCACCTCCCAACACCATCGCACGTGAATTGCGGGGGAATACAGACATATTTGATCCATACAGAGACCATGTCCATGATCGGGTCCTTGCTTTCTGGACTGTTCCTTCAGACTCCATAGACCTGGAGATTTCTTCCCTCCTGCCGTCCAGGTTGGAGCGCCTCAGAGAAGTGCTTCTCAGGCTGTGCCCACAGGGGCGCTGAAGACCTGGGTAAAATGACTGACTCAGTGGGCGTGGGTTTCTGCTGGTCCTTGGAACACCCCTCCAAGTAGCAGGTTCAAGACTCTGAGAACGCCATTGGCAACGGCCCCAGGGAATCGAGTGGCCTGGTGGAGAAAAGACTAGAGCGGGATCTCCCTCCAGACACTATCCACAGGGTTGGTGGGGACACGTCCTGCCTTGCTACAGCTCTGGTCAGCGGAGAGACCTCACTGGCCATGGCAGCCGCATGGCTCTTTTTATGGAGAGAGTGGAGCTGGTAACCAAGGAGGATGGGGTTTAGCTGTCAGCTGGGGAGCAATTAGGAGCTCGCCTCAGATCCCACTGGGATTCATTGCCTGGGGCATCAATAAAGCCCCAGGGAGCGCCCGGGGCAGTAGAAAGTTCCAGATGCACCTCACAAAGACCCTTCTGCATCTCCTTCCGTGGGATGTTTTCCCTCCTAACAAGGAAGAAATAACGACTTGCCCTGTCTCTGCCCAGCCCAAGAATCTAACCAGAACTTTCTTAGGCACACTCCCAGGGGGAGCTGGACGAGTTCTTATTTTCTGTGGGGAGGGGGAGGCCTGTGTGCTCAAGCCAAGTTCTGCGTGGGCCACACCCCCAGTCCTGCCTCTCAGCCTGTCCCTCCCTGGCTAGAGCGAAATGGTGGATTTACTATGGCAGGTGATCACCACGATGGAGGGTTTGTCTCCCTACCCTTCCTGCACCTCTCAGCATACTCTCCATTGGCTCTTCTAAGAAATCTCTGGAATTCACTGAGACCAGAGTCTGGTCACCGGCTCTGTCTGCCCCAGAGCAGAAGTCCTGCTTCCCTAACATGCAGGGGAGCTGGCTGGAAAGCTGCCATGGTACAGTCAGATATTCCACCCCTGCCCAGGGGGAGGGGTTAAACTCCCCAGGTAGTGAGCGAAAGCAAAGACCTGCACGCTTTCATTATCTCCTAGGGCACAGAGCAGGGTCACAGCTGTCCCCGCCGCTTTACATGCAGTCCTGTATCATTGTGTTTCCTGAACGCCGACATCGTGTGCTTTTCTTCCCCCGTATCTGTAACTTGACAGTATAATAGCCGTTTGGTACCAGAAGTTTCCTTAAATGTTTTGCATACTCTCTCCTGTGTGCGCCTCAAAGGATTTTAATAATTACAGTGTTTAATGGGAAACCCTCCCCTCTTTTAATCCCCTCCTGCTTAATAATTACAGTATTTAATGGGAAACCCTCCCCTCTTTCAATCCCCTCCTGCAGAAAACTTGGTGGAGGTACCAGCGTGCCTGGAGCTCGTCTGCATCTTGGCAACGCAGCCCCTTGGCTCGTTTATTTACGACAGGAATGAGCGTGGAGCCCCCCGAAGAGAGAATCCACGTGACCTGAATGGGCAGGACACATGGGTGGGTCCCTGGCTCTCCGAGACCACCCCTCCCTCTGCCTTCTCCAGCCTCCTCTCTCTGGTTGGCACCGGGAGCTCCACCCTGCGCAGGATGGGCTGGGGTGACAGAGAAAGCCATGGGAGGGTAGGGACTGACCATGGGGGCCCCCAGAAGGCACGTCAGGCCCCTCCCTTCTGGACAAACCCTGAGTGATACCAGGGCGCCTGGGCTGGCGCTCCCGGGCTCAGGACACCGGGAGGGTCTGAGAAGCCCTCTGATCCCGCCGTCCTCAGGCCGCAGCCGGGGGAGCATCCCTTTGGCTTCACTTTGTTCTGCCGGCTGCCGCGGGGCCAGGGGTGAGCCGGGCAGCTGGGGGATCTGGAGGGAGGGGCTGGCCGTGCCAGGAAGAATCGCCCTGAAAACCTGGCCCTGGAGATTGTTCAAACGTGCAGTGAGCCCTGAAATCCCACAAAACACCAGTGACACACGGAGGCGGCAGCGCGCAGGAGAGAAGCGCTGAGGCTCCGGCTACGCGCGGCCCCGCCTGGGACACTCCCGGGGTCAGAAGCCCCTGCACGTAAGACCTAGAGTCTCCCCAGACAGCACCGCGGTTGGCCGCCTGGCGCCGAGGTCGGGTCTGGGCTGTAAATCCAGCTGTCACACTTAGCAGCTGTGTGACCTTTGCTCCGAAACCTCTCCCAGTCCTCGTGATGGTTCAACTCGTGTCCCCAACGAGAGATGCTGAGGTCCTCACCCCGGTCCCTGTGCCTGTGACCTTATCGGGAGATGAGGTCTTTGCAGAGGTAGTCAAGTTGAGATGATGAGGTCATCGGGGCGGGCCCTGATCCAATAGGACAGGTGTCCTTATAAGAGGGGAAATTTGGACTCAGAGACACACGAAGAGGGAAGAGGATGTGAAGACGGATGTGGGGGACACAGTGTGAAGATTGGCCTGAGGCCGCCACAAACCAAAGGACATCTGGGGCTTCCTGAAGCCAGAAGAGGCAAGGAAGGGGTTCTCTGCAGGTTTTGGGGCGAGCAGGGCCCTGTAGACCCCTGGACTTCGGCCTTCTGGTCTCCAGAGCTGTGAGGACATCAACGCTGTGGTACCTTGTGACGGCGGCCAGAGGACTGGATCCGTCATGGCCAAGGAGGTGATGATACCGACTCTGGGGTTGTCGTGGGATCGTGCGAGACCCTGGAAGACACTTAGCAGCTGCTGGCCAGCAAGGAGGGCTCAGAACTGGCAGCGTCTGTTCCCTGGGAGCCCAGGGGCCTTTTGCCCGACCTGCTGAGTATGAGCATGACCTTGGAGTTGCACTACTTCAGTTTTATTTCATGATATTTTATTTTGCTGGATGGGAGTGAGAGAAGGGCAGGCAACTCAGAGACCCTGAATGTAAATGCATGCAAACTTCGAAATGCAGTTTAGCTTGTGAGCCCTGGACCTCTCACTCCATCGCGTTCTCACTCTGTCTCTGCCCCGCTCTCTGTCTCTGCCTGTCTGTCTGTCTCTACATGTGCACACACACACACACACACACACACACACACACACACACACACAGGCATGCACACGTACAGGGAGGTCTCTCTGGGCGAGAACCTGGCTACCCGCCAGAGCTCCTGAGAACAGGCAGAGGGGCAGGTGAGGCTTGCAGAGGCCTTTGTAAATGAACGGTCCACTCTCTTCCTGTCGCTTTCCCCGCGTCTCTCTTCCTTCCGTCACCCCATCCACCTTCCCGTCCTAACAGTCCGGACTCCTGTGTACCTCCTGCAGCCTACTAATTAAATGTCTCAAAGGGTTCTTATCCATAGTGAAGATAAAATTTTAATGATTTAATTAGCGAGCTCAAGGAAAAAAAAATCACAATGAAGAAAGGCGTTTGCAACTGTCCTGGGCTTTGAGCGTTTCTTATGATGCTGCATTTGAGTTGCAGGAGGCTGCGGCCTGCAACATTCCCGGCCACCCTGCCCTGATGCAGAGATCCCCGCTCGTCCCCCTGACAAGGAGGGCTGTTGAGAGCAGGGCTGGCTCTCATCTGTGTCAAAGGGGCCCCCAGGAGTGCTGGGGGGAGGGCGCCCTGGAAAGGAGGGACAAGCAGCCTCGCTGGGCCCATTAATGTTTTCCAAAGGACACTCTGGAAACCGGTGCATTTTCTCGCGGCTTTATGACTTTTTTCCACTTTCCCTTCGGTGTACTGCTCTGTTATTTTCACCCAGGGACTGATTGACTTCCAGTCACGTTAATGTTCCAAGTTCGCTGAAAGACACCTCTCGTAGTTTGGGGATGGGGTTTGAGCAGGAAAACGAATTGCCTTGTTTGAAAATGTTTGATAATTCCTCTCTGGAGGCTCCCATATTTTAATGTGGAATATTTTTTTTAATGCAAAGAAGCCAGCAACGAGAGCCCGCCTCCTAGAAGAATCTTCCTCCAGGAGGTGCTGCCCTGTCCTGCCCACACCCATGTCCCCCAGGGCACCTTTTATGCCTGCTTTCCCACCTCCCATGCAGACTCCACCGATTCCCCGAATGGCCTTGTAGTGGCCATTCAGCAGAAAACATCGTGTCCTGAAAAGCCAGCGGATGTGTCTCCCTGGCCTCCTCTGGCAGACGGAACGGCAGTGTGTGTGCTCAGCCGCTTTGAGAATTGGCCCTGGAAGTGGACCCCCAGTGCCCACTCCCGGCGCTGACTAGATATAGGCCCACAGGCGTCCTCCCTGGAGCGGACGATGCCTGCACGCACGGAGGCTCACGTTCCACCTGCTCTGAGCTGACGTCCCCGTGTCCACATCGTACGCATGATGGTGGCAGACACCCAAGTGCTTCCTGGAATTCTTCTGCGTTCAGCACAGGTCTTTATACACAGGAGGTTCTACTAAAAAGTCGCTGTCGGTACATCCTCCCCTTTTGAACCTCTATTCTTCTTCTCTGGTCTCACCATTTATATTAATCATTTCTTTTATTTTCTATTCTGATGCTTTGACATCTTGGGGTCTTGCTGACTCTGGAGGGACTGTCCCTCCAGGGCTGGCTAATTCCTAAAGATAACAAACAACTGACCCGTGAGCACAACCTTCCAATGCAAACTAGCCAAACCAGAGCCCTCACCACACCCCCTCCTCCATGGGGCTCCCACACTCTGGGCCACTGCCCACCTGCCCTCATCACGCAGGGCAGGTACCAGACAACCAGGGATGGGCCCTGTGGCCCAGAGCCCCCTGGAATGATCCAAAGTAGCCCGTCCCCAGCCTGCCCACCCTGCCTTGTCCATTCTTTCCGCAGAAACCGCAGTGAGGTCTCTGGTCCGCACTGCCCCTCCCTCTGCCTCCTGGGAGACCCTGGTGCTTCCCTGCGTGGCGTAAGCTTCCTCCTTCTCGGGATGTGTGAGTATAAAATCTTCCCCTTTCATGACTGGCATTTCCACGTCTGCGTGTTTCAAGTGCCTTTGAATCCTTCCTAGGATCCTCCGTAAATAAGTACAAAGGATTAAGGATTCCATTGTACGTAAGTACTACAACTTCTTTATCCACTTTTCTCTTTCCTGGGATATTTAAGGTGTAACCAAGTCGAGGTTATTGTAAACAGAGTAGCGCTAAACTTTGGGGTGCCTGTGTCCCGTCGATTTTTGGTTTTCCCAAGATATCCGCCCATGAGTGAAAGGGCTGTATGCTCTGTAGCTCTGTTTTTTAGATGTTTTAGGAAACACCGTACCCTTCTCCATACTTTGTGGAGAAATCCTTCTCATACTTTGCGGAGCCCAGCCCTGAATTCACGGTCCTGGGGTTTGCAGAAGAGCTACAAGTACCCAGATCCACTCTCCACTCTTCTTCCCGTCACTCAGCCCAGGAGGCTGGTCCGTGCAGATGATGTCAACGGGCTAACCTGTCTTTGGCTTCCCGTTGGGGGTTCTGACGGACAGAAGAGGGTAAGGCTGGTGTGTCAGTCTCCCCAGCTCCCTCCTGTGTGGTTGCCTTGGGCCAGTTGAGCTCCTCAACTGAAGTTATAAGTCACCTCGAGGTGGCTCTGTACGTGACTCTCTCCTCCTTGGTCCTTGTCGTCAGCTCCTCTCTGCCCCTTTGGGCCTGGACGTGGCGGCAACTCCAGTGTTACTAGCCCTGGGATACTTCATTTCCCCTGTGGCTTCCCAGGAGACGTCTCATCTCTTTCCTTAAGCCTGCCTTGAGTCATCTTAATTGAGCGTGACATCTTTGCTGTGAGGGTCCTGATGGAGACATTCCTTTTCCTCGAGTTACCCTGTGTGAGTCCCTGTTCCTTGCACCCAAATTGCGTCTTTGGGGTTCCACAGACAGACGTGTGTCTGCCTCTGAGACCTCACGCTCTGAAACAACATTGGCGAAACCCGGGATCTTTCCAGGGGGCATTGGTTCTGTTGTGTCTGCTTCACCTCCCCACACAGCCCCATTCCTTCATTTCAGAGAGGAGGACCCAGGGATGAGCTGTTTCTGCCAAAAACCTTTTCCTGTCATTAACATGTTAACAAATGCTGTCAAATAACAGTTGCAGCTGACGGAATTTGCTGTTGGCAAGACAAGGCTGCGTCTGTTCCACAAGAGCCCGGCTTCTTCTGCCAGGAGATCTGGCACCGGAGGTCACCAAGCCCGCTGTGGGGCTTACCTACCCCATCAGCGGCGACAGTATCTCGTGTATGAATAATGCCCTCACAGAGTGTTTCTAAACGCCTTCCTGCAAAGAAGGCAGCAGAGATTCCAGGGAGGTGAGCACCTGCCCCGTGCTAGGAGGCCGGGAGAGACGGGGAGAGGAAGAGGGAAGGGCAGGAGTGGACACCCAGTGCAGGGAGAGGAGGGGACCAGGGCAGGACCAGCCAGCTCCGTGCGCCAAAGGTGCTGCAGACCTGAGAAAGATTCAAACATGGGAACATCAATACACGGGGAACAGGTGGACTGCAAAATCAATGGTGGTGCCGGAGGGTCTTAGGGAGTCGGGATTAGCACGCAGGATGCAGGGCAGCAACCGGTGTGGGAGGTGTGAAGCTGCAGGTGGGCTAAAATGTGCAGAATGGGGAGGACCGAGCAGTTCACGGAAGGGAGTGGGTCGATTAGCTATTGACATAAAATTGTGGCATAACAAAAACACCCCCAACTCAGTGGCCCAAAACCATCGTTATTCATGCTCACGGGGCTGAGGGTCAGCTGAGGAGTGGATGGCCCAGACTGGGCTTGGCAAGGCTGACTCTGATCCACAGGTCTCTCATTTTCCTCTGGGGACAGTAGGCTAGCCAGGCCTGTCCTCTCATGACGCTGGCAGAAGGATAAAAGGACAAACGCAAACGTGCAAACACTCGAGGCCCAGGCTGGGAGCCGGCTGGGAAGGAAGCCTCATACCCTCCTCGTTCTATTGGGCAAAGCAGGTCCCACAGGTGAACCCATGGACGGGGTGTGGGGAAATATTCTCCCCCGCTTTGATGCAAGGAACTTCAGAGTCCCACAGTGAGGGGGCAGGGATACAGTGAGGGGCCAGTGGTGGGTGAGTGGCAGAGAGGCAGGCATGAAATAGGACTTGGGGGCTCCCCACCAGAGCGTGGATCTATCTACCTGGTCAGCTCCGTCCCTCGGTTCCCTTCCTTCCTCACCCTCTCTTTCTTTTTCCAGTCACCGGATTGCCAGTTCTCTGAGAGCAGGACTCAGTGATTTCCTCCGTCTGACCGGTTCTGCACTGGGCCGCCACCAGCCAGCGGTTCAGGTGGTCTGCAGATGTTTACTATGAACCTTCTAGTGTCAGGTCCTGTGGAATGAGAAGGCAATTTCTCATTCCTTTATTCACTCAAGCATTTGGAATTCCATAAGTTTATAACTGGTTGAAGGAAGAGATGCCTCCTGGAAGACAACTTTAAAATTATTTAAAAATTTGAACAGCAATTTTTAGCTAATCTGATGGTGAACTTTCCTCAGTGTCTGAAAAGGACTCTGATTTTAACAACAAAACAAAAAAACTCTCAGTGTCTTTGGACATTAGGAGGTGGGGGATGTGAATCCAATTTCAAATTTAAACCTTGAGAGTTTTCCAGAAGAGGTTTTTAAAGCTTCTGCAATTTCAGTGAACTCACCTATTACTCTCAGGGTCTCCACGTGAAATATCTTGCCCCCAACGTGCATTTTCGCAGAAAGCGTGGTTTCCTTTTTAGGGTCCTCTCTGTCATGCCTCTCTGAATTTGCAGTTGTATTCCAAGAACCAGAATGGCTCGAATCAAATTCCAGACCTCACAAGTCCAGAAGCCAGGAGGTGAAAACACTCTCTTCGCCCAGGTCCACACTGCGTACAACACGTTTTTACCAGAATCCCGATGTGACCCGCAAAATGTAACTCAAGTAACCCCCCATGCCCCACAAGGCTCTGTTCAGTATAGGGTCATGTTGGCAGAAACAAGCCATCAAATAACACTAATTACAAATAATTCCAATATCGGATCACGTCTCTCTTGAAATATTAAAGGAAATAAAATTGTAAGCAGTAATAGCCTTCTTTAAAAAAAAAAAAAAAACCCTTAAGAAAATCAATAAACAACTTCCTTGATGGGAAACTCCGGCAAATCGAATTCCTCACCTTGGTACATTTATCAGGCACTGGTTGTGAGCCTTGATTACGTCTGGTGTTTGGGAGGAACCTTGAACCCCCAGCGATACATTCTGCGGTGGGAGGACTTTTCTCTCTGGTCGTCTCTCTGGAGCAGGCAACGTGTTCAGGGGATGACCCCCTGTTTTCTGAGCAGCGTTTGGAAGATTTTCACACGGCTTCCAGCCCCGTGCCGTTCCGGGTGGGAGACTGTCTGGGAGACGTAAGTCAATAAATGAAGAAGTGTGCACAACGTTTGCATTTGCTCCATGTAAGCTGCCGTGCGCTGGGGAGCCCACCCCGCTCCTCCGTCACAAAGGCGCGTCTTTAAATAGCATTTAAATGGAGTCAAACACTTAGGATCCTCGTTAGGAGACAGGATAATCGGATGGAGTGGACAGCGGATTTTCCCAAAGCAAATTCCCTCAGTTCATTACATATTTCTTCG
Source organism: Leucopleurus acutus (assembly GCF_964270905.1). NCBI lineage: Eukaryota > Metazoa > Chordata > Mammalia > Artiodactyla > Delphinidae > Leucopleurus > Leucopleurus acutus. The sequence continues at coordinate 2,270,117 of NC_139158.1, forward strand.
ATCAGACGCGGGGTTCTCTACATCTCTGTCAGAGCCCCGGGGAGGCTCTCATTCTTCCTGCTTTTATACTCCGCAAGTCACGGCCATCTTCCTGGATTAGCAAGCAGGTGGGATGGGGGAGGATTCCCACAACCCTGCCCATCACTTTCCCTCGATGTGAAGGTGCTGGCAAGGCTGAGGGACACAGGCTCATCACCAGGGCGCTGGCCCTAGAGAAAATCTTTGTTCTGTTGACAGAAAATGGGAAGAGGGCTAGCAGGACTGCCGAGACGGTCAGAGGCACCCTCTGTGTCCCTGGGGCCACCAGTCCGCTTCCGCAACATTCATCTTGCTGACAGACTGCGGGTGGGGATTCCCTGGGCACTAAGCACTTTCAGATTTTTTCCCTTCAAAGCTCAGCTGAAGGGAAGAGGGAGTCTGAACAGTGCACTTCTTCTCCGGAGGCAGAGTTCAAGGCTTTCCCTGGATGGGAGCATCCTTCCCTGAGTACAGAGAAGAAGCATCCCATCGCCCCGTCACGCGTAAGGGGGCCCCAGCCAGACCTTGGCCTCCGTGGACCATTTTGCATTGCCAAACGCAAAGACAAACAAAAGTTGGGTAGTGGCTTTTGAACATCTAAGGGGCCTTTCCAAGCATAACTTTGACTACGTGTCATTTTTACTTAGCAGAACTTTAGAATTTAAGCTCCATTTAAATGTGACTCCACTGGACCAGGCATCAGTATTGGCGAACCTCCCCGGGAGGTCCCAGGTTTCGGAGCTGTGTGGGAACACCTTAGGACAGCACTCCCCATCTCCCCATTCCTCCCACCGCTCTACCCCACCCCACCCAGGAAGGAGCTTCGGCAGACAGAGGACTTCAGGTGTCAATGGCGCGGAAGAGGCAGCCAGAGGGTTAGGTGGAGCAGCTGACTTGTTGGGATTTCCACCACTGACTTGACTCTTTGCCATAAAAATTGCTGGGGGTCTCTCGCAGTATCAAAGACAGAAACATTCCATCATACCTGTGTTGCAGGTTGTCCTCCCAAAAGGTACATTGAAGTCTTAACCCCTGGTACCTGTGGATGAGACCTTATTTGGAAATAGGGTCTTTGCAGATGTAATCAGTTTATGACATGGTCATACTGGATTAGAGTGGGCTTTAATCCATCAGCTGGTGTTCGTAGAAGACAAGGGAAATTTGGACACATGACCCATAAGAGAGAGAGGTCGTGTGAAGACAGAAGCAGAGATTGGGGCGATGCATCTACAAGCTACGGCATGTTAGAAATGCCAGCAGCCACCAGAAACTAGGAAAGAGATACGGCACAATGCTCCCTGGGCTTCCGGAAGGAACCAATCCTGCAGACACCTTGAATCTGGACTTCTGACCCCCAGAAATGTGAGAGAATGCATTTCGATGGTTTTAAGCCACAGCTTACAGTCATTTTTTTTCAGCAGCCCCAGGGAACTGATACAACTTCCATCTGGGGAATGATGGCTCTCGTACCCTGGGAGTCGTGGCATAGATACAAGCTCTTGGGAAGGCGATTTGAGGAGACTATCCAAATGCCTAAAGCCCTTACTTCCTGACCCAGCTTTTCCTCTCCTAGGAATTTATCCCACAGATGTATTCACACAGGTACCAGAGCATTTGTACAGCATATTCTTTCCAACATTGTAGAAATTAGCCAAAAATGGAAAACAGCCCAAGTCAATAGGAGTCTGCTTGACTAAATTATGGTACTTTAGAATGTGCAAAATGAAATGAAAAAGAATGAGGAAGTTCTTTTTCTTTTTTTAATAAATAAATTAATTTATTTATTCATTTTTGGCTGCACTGGGTCTTCGTTGCTGCGTGCAGGCTTTCTCTAGTTGCAGCGAGCGGGGGCTACTCTTTGTTGCGGTGCATGGACTTCTCATTGTGGTGGCTTCTCTTGTTGTGGAGCACGGGCTCCAGCAGTTGTGGCGCATGGCCTTAGTTGCTCTGCGGCACGTGGAATCTTCCTGGACCAGGGCTTGAATCCGTGTCCCCTGCGTTGGCAGGCGGATTCTTAACCACTGCGCCATCAGGGAAGCCCATGAATGAGGAAGTTCTTTAAGTGCCAAGTTGGAACAGTATCCAAGTCTTATTGTTAAATGAAAAAAATCAAGGTGTCACAGGAAGTATAATTCACTGTCCATTTTGGAATTAAAGGGATGACATATATGCATGTGTGTATAAAAAGCATTTGAAGGCAGAGTTACAGGTATGGCTGTCTCTTCTGGAAGGACACGTGAGCATTGGTAACAGCCTCTGCCTCTGGGGAGGAGGAATGGGTATCAGGAAGGGTGATGACTGACCTCTTCCTGAACCGCGCCCCCCTGCCTTGTACTGATGAAATCTTTCCTTTCTGTGAGTAGTACCTAATTTTTTTAAACTAACTTTTTTTTTTTAAGTTCTTGTACTCTCTGGTTGGTAATATTATTCTTGGTCCCTGAGCTGATTTTCAATTTGCACAATTTGAAGATGAATTTGGTGATTGTTAAGTGAAAAAGAAAAAACTATTTCTTGCAAGTTGCTAGCCGCAGGGGCTGGGGGGAGGGTTTAGGGTGCTTTAGGGGGACGGTCCACAGAGACAACACCATGCACGTCATCCTACTTGTGAGACCTTCCCTGTTTAGCTTGACAACTCTCCTTGCAGCTCAACTCATGTTCCAGACACAGCCTCGTGTGGGGTTACTCCAGATGCTCTGACACCACACCCTGTCTTGGCTCAAACAAGGAAACGTAAGGGCAAGGAGTGTTGGTTTCACTCCTGCCCCCCCGCCCCACCCCCACCAAGAGCTGAAGGGCATCTTTACCTTCAAAGCTTTGCACGTCTGCATTTCTGTAATCTCAGCTCATGCTGGTTACTAGTGAGGCGGGGAGGGCTGCCAGACTGTCCCCATTTCACAGATGGGGAAACAGAGGCAGGGCAATTTAAGTGGCGTGTCCACATCACAGAGTGAGGGCATCTACCTGGGTCCCCTGACTATGACTTTGTGCTTTCTCTACGGGGTCCAAAATGGAATTGGAAAATCAAAGACTAATTTTCCAGCAAGAACTCATGGAGTTCGATATTTTTTTTTTAAATGTTGCTTTACCCTGTTACAGAATATTCTCCACAAGGCATGCACCCAGGAGGTCAGGTCATGTTGCTGCTTTGCTCTGAACCCCCTCCCCCAAAGGTTCCTCGTCACCAGGACTGAAAGCCAAGCCCTTCCCATGCTCTGCAGGCACACACGACCTGTCCCCCATAGCTGGTCTGACCTCATCTGTCTTCTCTGAACTTGACTTGCCCGTGTGTCCACCTCTCCTGCCACTGGCCTCCCTGCTGCTCCTTGACATGAACCTGTGCTCTGCACCTGCGCTCCTGGTCTCTGCAAGGCTGAGTGGCTTGTTCCATTTAGGTGTCGCTTCTCAGCCAGGCCCATATGACCACTTCCACTAAATGTGCAAACCCACCCTGCCCTCCCCGCTCCCCTCCCCTGCTTCTTTTTTCTTCACGGCAGTTTCCTTCTAATATTCGATGTAATGGACTTACTCTTTCGTGTGTTTCTCTTCCCCTGTTATGGACTAGGTTGTGTCCCCCCTAAAATTTATGTTGAAGCCCCAGCCCCCAATGTGACTGTATCTGGAGATGGGGCCTTTCAGGGGGTAATTAAGGTTAGATGAGGTCGTAAGGGTGGGCCCCTGATCCAATAGGACTGGTGGCCTTATAAGAAGAGGAAGAGATGCCAAATCTCTCTTTCCTTGCCCAGAGGAAAGGGCACCCAGAGGACACAGCAAGAGGGTAGCCATCTGCAAGCCAGGAAGAGAGGCTTCATCAGAAACCAACCCTGATGCCACCTTGATCTTGCACTCCCAGCCTTGAGAACTGTGAGAAATAAATGTTTGTCGTTTAAGCCGCCAGTATGTGGTCTCTTGTTATGGCAGCGGGAGCTGACCAATATGTCACTAATAATGTCCATCACCCCGTAAGAATGTCAGCTCCGTGAAGACAGGAGTTTGGATCTCCTGCCTCTTTTGTATGGATAACTCCTACATGGGTGCTTAATAGATATTTCTCTTTGAGGACATAAGTGAGTTTGCTTCTGGCTCTTACAGGGAAAGTAGGGGTAGGTCTTGGGGCTTCTGGGTGTCTGGGCACCATGGGTACAGTGAGTCCACACCTGGTTGGTGACAATCACTGCTTTTCCCAATTCCTTCCTGAACAGTGTTCGAGGTCTGGCTTGTGACCCCACATCTGTTGCCACGAATCTGTCTCCCTTCTTCCACCCGTGGGCAGTGGCTGAGTCTCTGGCTAATTCAGATTCTCTAGCTCTGTGTCACCAGATGTACCAGTTACCTTTTTAGCGTTTCGAAGGTGAAAACTGCCGAGGGCTGCCAGTTTCGGAACTGGTGGGTGCCCATTCCCCAGATTCCAGCAGCCCCACTGTGGGCTCCAGTTCGTCCAGATGCAAACCCTGGGGATGCCCCCTCTGAGCTGGGAATCCACCACATCATGTGAAGTTGAGACAGCAAAGATGCGCAGGCCACCCCCTGCCTGACCCTGGACTGCACACACCTTTTATTTTCTCTGTCTGGTGCCAAAACCTGAGACACACGCCATATGTCCACTAATTTCCAAAGACTCTAGGATTCTAGACACCTGGGCACAGGGAGGTGTGATCATCGCCAACACACGGAGCCTGTGTGCCAGGAGGCTCCACGATCCTTCGCGGCCACATCAAACAGACACATATGGTGCTGGAGGTGTAACCATTCTAGACACATAGCATATGTCCTTGGAGCAGACAACGCGCTGAATTAATTCTAAACACCGGTTGTAAGTTTCTAGCTGAAACGCTCCCTCACTGTATAAATAGCTTTCGCCTTCCACATTTCCTACCGCGGGCTCTCCGGAAGCCCAGATATGCAATTCTGGCTTTATTTTTATAGCGCTGAGCGTTCTTCAAAATAGCCCCATCTCCATAAAGGGAAATTGGAAAAAAAGAGATGAAACGCTAAGCAAAGGGGCATTTGCTGTATTTAACTTGGAGTCCTTGCCTCCTGCTTTAGCACCTCGGCCCCTGAAAGATGCTCTTCCAAACCTTCTAAGGAGGGACGTTTATGTCCTGATTCTTCCCTTCTCTTCTCCAGGAGAGGCTGCATCCTCACTGAAGCCTGAAGTCTGGCCCAAGTCCTGCCCACTGCTTCTCTTCTGAGTTGAAGGTTTGCTCCGTGTTTATGTTGACCCATTGGTGACATCAGGACCTCCTCCATCAACTTGAGGTGCACTGGACTGGGGACCAGAACAAAACTAGAATCCTGACCAGAGGATGCCAAAATAAGACGGAAAATGACTTTCTGCGTGTGTGTGTTTGGGGAAGGGTCAGGGGATGATGGCAGAGGAGCGCGGCCCCTGGTCTCAGCCTGGGTCTCCCCTCCCCTCTCCTCACCTCCTGTTCCAGCCTCACCTTCCCCAGAACCCCGGGTGGTCCCTATGATTATCTTATGGGTATTAAGAAAGTGTAACCCCTCCGGGTGCACACAGCTCTGTGGGTGCTCACCTTAGCAAGTAGACAATGCCCTTGGAAAAGGAAAAGTCTGCCCTTCCCCTGGGGAGATGAAGCTTCGTGCATGGACACAGAGCTCACTGAATGGAGGACTGCATGGATTTCAGCTCCCACTTGCCCTCTCCTCTGGGCGCCTTTGTACAGTGCACAACCTGCACGACAGTCCCAGTTGACCCAGGAAACATGTTCCTGGAAACACGTTCCCTTCCCCTTAGTCTAGAGGATACACTTCCTGTTTGCTTTGGCCTTTGTGACAGATTCTATTCCCCCCCCCCAATAGCAGCAACGATATCTCCCATTTCACATGACCTTACAATGACAGTTCTTTCTTCAAGAGGTGGAGTCTATGTTCCATCCCCTTGAATCTGGGAGAGTGTATGACCATGACAGAGGTGGTGCTATGTGACTTCTGGGGCTAGGTTGACAAAGGTGATACAGCTCCCTCTTGATTCTCTCGGGAGGCTCTCTCTTGGGACCCAGTTGCCATGCTATGGGGAAGCCCAACTAACCCATGTAGAGAAACCACAGAGAGGTCCTGGGTCAGTGTTCCAGCTGACAGGACAGCAAGGTCCCAGCCGACAGCCAGCACCGACTGCCAGCACCGACTGCCAGACATGTGAGTGAAGATACCTCCAGATGACCCCGAACCCAGGCGTAGAGCCCAGCCTTCACATATCCCCAGGTGAGGTCCCAGACACGGTGCAGCAGAGATGGCCCATGGATCTGTGAACACAATGAAATGGTTCTTTTCTGCCACTAAGTTGGGGTGTTTTTTTAATTACACAGCAGTGGTAACCGGACAGTCTTCAAAACTCAACTCTCTGCTCCCTCCCTCAAGAAGCCCTCCAGGATGCCTAGGCTGGGTCAAATCATCCTTCTTCTGTGCCCCCTCCTCCCTGGCCCAGGCTCCTTGATCACAGCCCTTACACTGTGCACTAATCCTCACAGCGGCTCCTCACAGCCAGGTCTCACTAGTCCCGTTTTACAGGTGAGGAAGCTGAAGGTTGGAAGGTTATGGGACATTGTCCAGGTCGACAGCTACTAAACGTCAGGGCTGGGTCTTACAGCTGGAGGGGCTGTGAAAAATGTGGAAATACATAAAATAAAATACAGATTACCTGGTACCAGGTTCTGGACCTCCTGACTTGTACCTGTGGAACTCTTGGTTAAGGACCCCGGACAGAGGTGAACGAAGCCCACAGCACCCCCTGAACTCAGCACCCCTCCCACAAGGTAAGATGCCCCCCAGAGCTGTCAGGGGCCTCCAGAAGCAAACCTGCCAGTGAGAAGGTAGATCTCCAGCCACGAGGCAGCCAACCAGGAACGTGGCTCAGACACGTGGCTGCGGTGACTGCAGCCTTTGGAGCTGGGGCAGCTGGGTACAGGCTGAGGCCAGAGCTCCATGGGAGACACCAGGTAGGAAGAAATGGGGGGTGGGGGAGTGACTGACGTTTGCTCAGGTGGAGGCCTGGGGGCTGCAGACAACGACCCTGTTTGCAGGCTCCTTGGGGGCCCAGGCTGAGAAATTGGAGGCTCTGGCCTTGCTTTGGTGGCCTCGGAGCTGCTGCAGTTTCCTCACTGGCAGGGAAACGCCCGCATCTGTGAAATGGGGTCAGGCGTCGGAGGAGTAGGGGGCAGGCAGAACCTCCCCGCTTACAATGAAACCCTTTCTTTCCATAACACAACCCTTTTATATATTGCTTTTGAACATCATGAGTGTCTCGCATTTTAAAGAAATCACACAATGCAGCAATACACTGTAAAAAATGTTTTTCAAACAGAACGTAGAATGAGAGCTTAAAGTTTCTTCTCATTCCCAGCTCTCCACATTCTCTCTACAGAGGAACCATTGTTAACCCTGGAGTCGATTCCTTTATGGCCTTTTCTCTGTGAATCTGTGTCTGTATACACACACGTACATATACGTGTTCAGCTACAAGGTTTGACCTAAATGCAACTATATTATTTGCATTAGTCTGTGACTTGATTTTCACTGGACTTTAAAAATTGATTGTCTTGGAGGTTTTTCCACGCTTGCACAATTTGTGGAGAAACTCATTCTTTCTACAGCTGCATAGTTTTCCACAGTGTGACTGCGTCATGATTTATTTAACCAAGTTCTTGGAAGCCATTGGACGGTTTCCTGGTTTTTTTCCTCTTAGCACTGCTCCAGACCATCTGCTTCTTTCTCCTGACTGCTTTGTGTATTTGTGCTAGCGTTCCTACAAAACAGGCTGGCATGGCATCGTGAGATTAAAACGTAGGTGCATTTAAAGTTTTAGTGATCCTGAGCACACGGAACTCTTCTCTATACTCTGTAATGACTTATATGGGAAAAGAATCTTGAAAAAAGAGTGGATGTATGTTTATGTATAACTGATTGACTTTGCTGTACACCTGAAACTAACACAACGTTGTAAATCAATTATACTCCAATAAATTTTTTTAACATCTTTACTGGAGTATAATTGCTTTACAATGGTGTGTTAGTTTCTGCTGTATAACAAAGTGAATCAGCTATACATATACATATATCCCCGTATCTCTTCCCTCTGCGTCTCCCTCCCACCCTCCCTATCCCCCCCATCTAGGTGGACACAAAGCACCAAGCTGATCTCCCTGTGCTATGCGGCTGCTTCCCACTAGCTACCTATTCAATAAAATTTTTTAAAAAAGATTTTAGTGACACTGAATTGCCCTCCCCAAATGCTGTTCTAGGGGTCACTTCCTCCACTCCCGTGTAAGGGCTCCTACACTACAGCATCACCGATGTTACCAATTATCAATCTTTTTACTCTGTACCAATCTAAAGGGCACAAACTATCGATACATCAGTTATTGCAATTTGCATTTCCTGATGTAACTACTTAGGCCGAGCATATTTTCATATGTTTATTGGCCAATCATACCTCATCTCTATGCCTGTTTCTATCTGTGGTAATCAGGGTGTTTGGGGAGCAAGGAACAGAAAACCATGACTCAACTGGCTTGGATGATAAGGAATTTATCTTCTCATATTAAAAGAGCTGGAGATGAGAGAATGTAAAATGGTGCAGGTGCTTTGGAAAACAGTATGTCTGCTCCTCAAAAAAAATAAACTGAGAATCACTATATGATGCAGCTACTCCCATTTCTGGGTTTATACCCAGAAGAACTGAAGCAAGGATTTAAAGAGATCTTCGTTCACCCACGTTCATAGCAGCATTATTCCCCGCAGCCAAAACGTGGAAACAACTCACGTGTCCATCGATGGATGAATGGGTAAACACAATGGGGTCCATCCATACAATGGGATGTTATTCAACCTTAAAAAGGAAGGGAGGGACTTCCCCGGTGGTCCAGTGGTAAAGAATCCACCTTGCGATGCAGGGGACATGGGTTCGATCCCTGGTCAGGGAACTAAGATCCTGCACGCTGTGGGGCAACTAAGCCCGCGCGCCACGCGCCCTGGAGCCTGTGCACCACAACTAGAGAAGAGAAAACCCGCACGCCACAACTAGAGAGAAGCCGGCGTGCCGCAACAAAAGATCCCACGCGCTGCAACTGAGACCCGAAGCAGCCAGATAAATAAATAAATGAGTACATAAAACAAATAATTAAAAAAAGAAACAGAAGGGACTTCTGACACGTGATACAACATGGATGAACCTGGAAGGCGTTAAGTGACATATGCCAGTTGTAAAGGGACGAATACTGTATGATGTCACACGAGGTCCTCGGAGGGGTCGGATTCATAGAGACAGGAAGTGGGGGAGGGGGAGGGGGTGGGGTGGGGGGAGGGGGAGTTAGTGTGTGGTGGGGGCAGAGTTTCTGTTTGGGAAGATGAACAAGTGCTGGAGATGATGGTGAGTGATGATTGCACAACAGCGTGAACGTGCTTATTGCCACTGAACTAAACACGTAAAAATGATACACTTAATTACTACAGTACATTTTATGTTACATGCATTTACCACAGTTAAAAATAATTTTTTAAGTTAAAAAAAGTGCAGACTAGAAGTAGCTCCCAGACTGGCGAGCTCAGCGGTCCAGGGATATCAGGGTTCTTTCCATTTTTCTGCTCTGACATATCCTCAGAGAAATCCTCCTCTTAGCCATTTCCTCTCTGAGTCCAAGATCTCCGCAGCCTCTTCAGGATTTACGTCTTCACGACAGCGACTGCAAGCAGGAAAGGGGCCCTCTCTTTCAGCATCTCTTTTGAAGGTTGAGGAAGACCTTTCCTGGAAGCCCCCTTCCCGTCCTCCCCACGGTGCCCAGCAGACGGGACAGGTGACATCAACAGCCCTTCGCTCCTGTCTGTGGGTCACAGGCAAGGAGCCTAGCCCAGATTCCAGGGCACTGGGGATGGGCCCTGCCCCAAGCACGTGTCCACGTGCAGGTGGTGGCCTGAGCAGACCTGGGCCCTGGCACGGGGACACGGGGGTGGCTGTCTCAGCAGGCGGCCAACACTGTTTGCAACAATGCTCGTTGTCAATTTTTCTACTGGGTCATTTGTCTTTTTTGTTTTTGATTGGTAGGAGCTCTTTACATATTATCAAAAGTAATCCTTTCTGTGTGATGGGTGTTGGCAATATTTTTCCTAGTCGGTTGCTTTTCTTTGAGTGGATTGCATACATGTAAGGCCAGAACTCAGCTGGAAGTATTATATGTTTTTTTCTCCCCAAATCTTGACTTCATTAATGTTACAGTTGCTTTTCTCTTGCTGGAAATCAAAGCTGGAGGTAGCTGAGGTCGTGAGGTCCTCATTATTGGCTTTCAGGCTTTGGATGTTTCCCACCAGAGCTGAGCTGAGTCATTTGGGGGCTGCAGGTAGCCTCGCACTCCTGCGTCACCTGCTGAGGCAGGAGGACAGTGTAGTGACAGAGCCATTGCAGCCACACGAGCGGGGCAACACTGGAGAAGAAACTGCCCTGTCGGCCACTGTCTCCATCCCAGGGCTTCTCCTAGAAGTGAGGGGCCCTTTCCTTCCATCCTGGGGGCACAGGTGGCTGAACCCTGTCCTGCACCTGCCCCGGGGCAGTGTCTCCTGCCTGAGTCCAAACCCAGGACCTGGTGGGGGAGCACGCCCTCGGCCCCTCCTTGTGTTGCCGGTTTATTGGCCACAAACAAACCAATTAAATGGAGACTATTAAAGAACTTTAACTGAAAAAGAGAAAACCCAGGTGCAGCTGAGTTTGTGTTTCTATATGGGGTCCACGTGGAAGGTTCCGCTGGTGAGTTCACTAGAGGGCAAAGCCAACCCCCAGGGGGTTGGTCACAAGTATGCAGACACATCTCAGACCACAGGCGTGACCAGGAGCCACGCAGACCTGTGGCTGGCACGATGGCACGGAGAGCAGTGCCTGACCATGGCCGAGAGAACTGCCCTTCCCCCATCCCAGTCTCCTGGCCTCCCCACGCCCCAGGGAGGTGGAGGGGTGGACTTTAAGTGCATGAAGAATGAAGGAGATGCTTTGCTGTCTCACTGGTCTCGCTCGACTTGTTCAGAGCCCAGGGGAAGGAGGGGCTGTTATTTAACAGGTATTCCCTTGCAACCCCAGGACCCTGTCTCCTGGTCTCTGTGGACACAAGGGCTGGAGTGACAACAACTCCCGCGTATGTTGTGAGCTCTGTGCACCAGGTGCTGTTCTCCATGCTTTGCAGGTTAATGACCCTCTGGGGTTAGAATTACCATTGCCCCCATTTTACAGATGGGGAAACCGAGGCACGGGAGGCCAAGTAACCACAAACAATGCCGCTGCTTTCTCCCCAAGCCCCAGCTCTCTCCTCCTATTCGTGGAAGGCAGAAGGCCTTTTGCCGAAGCCCAAGTGGGGTCTTGCACATCCTGGCCCCTCTGCAGCTGGCGGCTCAGCTTCCTTACCAGTTTTCTGAATCAAGGATGTTGACAACCAAGTTGTAGAATGGAAGGTCATGAGAGAGGGTCTGTGGGAAGAGAAGAGAAGCAGTCGTGTGATACCGAGGAGGAAAGGTCCTCTCCCGAGGCTGGGGGGTGACACACAGCCTCCGCTCCCAGGGGCTCACGGAGCAAAGGTGAGGTCAGGTCTAACATGGGGTGGGGAGGGGGCACACCTGGAGGTGGGGGAGTAAGCACATGAAGCAAACACGTGACTCTCCGATTCCTTGTCCGGGGTACCCTGCCCTTTGGTCACACTGTTTCCTCTCACAGTGGTCTATCAGCTCCCAAACCACAGGCGTGCCAACGGATTACCTTGAAGGTGTTTGCAGTATACCAGGCTGGGGAGAAAGTGCTTCACCTGCAGCCCACCAGCTACACTTCCATCCGGGACACCCACAAACACCCTGAAATTGTGGACGGAACCATGGAGCACGCGCCTGCCTGAGGGTGGGCGCATTTCTGCAGAAAGAACGTGCAGCTCTGCCAGCCTCCGGATCGCGTCCTCCACAAGGTTAAAGCCATTGTTCTCCGTTAATGGCCATCTCGAAAGAGGGCGATGGGTCCGGAGTGAGATGCCTTATTGTCAAGATCCCAGAGCTGCAGGCTGGGCCTGTCCGTGTAGGACTGCGGCCGGAGAAGGGGCCCTGGCTCAAAATCACCCACTCAAATCCTGTGTGACTCCAGGCTGGTTTCCTACCCCTTCTGAATCTTGCATCCTCATTTGTAAAAATGAGAACCTCCTTCCATTTCTGAAGACTAGATACAATTATGCACTTCGAGCCTCTGCCCGGGTCTGAACCGCACGTCCAGTGCCTCTCCTGCCTCCAGAAAGGCTCTCTCTTCTCGTCAGCCTTCTCCACCACCCGGTGTATCGCCTCTGTGTCTCCCAGGGCAGGAGAAGGGAGGGGTGGAACCCGCATCATTTTACAACCTCTGGGCAGCTGTAGTTAATATTTGGGAGAGAAGGAAGCTGGAATTATCATGGAATTATCATCTCGTGCAGGTCTGTGCTTTCAAGGATTCCCGATGCCTCTCTCCTCTGCTGACCCCTCCCCGGTCGTGAAAGTTCGAGAGCCTGACCGTGGTCAGGCTGCTTAATGCAACCACTTAAAGCAAACACCTGGGGGAAACTGGCTTATGGGTCCCAGAGACACACATCCGGAGGATGTCAACAAGACAGGGTGGTAACAGACACACATTTCCTCTTTGCCACATCCCAGCCTAAGCCAGCCGTCCCCAAATGGCCCCCATCTGCTTCTGGCCCACGGAGGTGAGAGCAGGGGAGCTCTCGGGGCCTCGGCCCGTTAATCTCACTTACGGCCCTAATGCCGGAGCACGTTTATGGTCCAATCCGTCCTTTGCCCTATCTCCTTGCGGTCTCTGTTTTTTTAACGTTCAGCTTCCATATTTTCTGGTGACAAACTAGGTCATATCCATGGCTCGCATCATGTCATCGTCATTAAACGAAATACATACTGACCTTAGATTGCTGATCCATTCTTTACTTGGAGGGGGAGATCAAGACCAGAAGTGCAGAAAGTGACACCCCCACCCCCAGGTTTCCCAGCCACAACCCCTGTGCCCAAGTGGCACCATGTGTGTGACTGGCTCTGGCCAATGGGTGGTGAGCAGGGGTGGCCCGTGCCACTTGCGGGCAGGAGTAGGTAAGAGCTGGCGTGCGACGTCCCTGCTCTCTTTTCCTTGCCACAGAATGTGGGGACCGTGTGACGCAGCGAAGCGGTGGAGCTGTACTGGGAGCACCCCGGAAGGCTGAGTCACTGAACGGAAGACTGTTCTAAAAAGTCGTGCACGGATAGAAAATTCGAGGTACGGGAAGGTCAGCAGATCAGGAGGTGACTGCCTTGGAAGGATCGTTTGTTACTCACAGTTCCCAAGAGGAGGAAGCCTGTGGTGCAGGGCAGGGTCACACAGGGCAGCACCAGGGTGGGTCAGGTGTCAGAGGGAGGGGCAGTGTGGACCAGAGACCTCACTGTGGTTTCCGTGGAAGGAGTGGACAAGGCAGGGTGGGCAGGCTGTGGGGCACAGGCCCGTCCCTGGTTGTCTGGTACCTGCCCTGGGTGATGAGGGCAGGGGGACAGTGGCCCGGAGTGAGGGAGCCTCATGGAGGAGCCGGGGAGTGGGGCGAGGCTGGGCTCTGCGTTGGCTGGTTTGCATTGGAAAGGTGCTCACAGGGGAGTTGTTCACTATTTCTAGGAAGCAGATAACCTTGGGAGGGACAGTCCCTCGAGAGTCAGCAAGGCCCCAGATGTGACAGCGTCAGAACAGAAAATAAAGGACACGGTTAATATAAAGACACTCACATTGGGCTTTGTGGGAGGGAATTAACCTGCGTTACGTTCAGTCATGATGATCCGAGGTTGGTTTACCACGTCAGCGCACTGTTGTAGGAACAAAAGGAAAAGCACGGAGCGTGGTTGTGGAGCTGAGTCTCAGTGCCAGTATGACATCTGTGAAGTTTGTTCATTCACTCACTGGCTCATTCATATATTTAGCCAATGGTCATTGCACACCAGCTGTGTGTCAGGCCCAGTGCTGGGTCTGGACTCACAGAAGTCAAACTGTAGCCCTGCCCTCAGTGGAACTCTCAGCCTTATGAGAAAGTGAGACACGTTGAAGGATAGGGTGATAGAGGGTGAAGACTGACAGGAAGAGGCTGGGTCCACAGTAAATAAACAGAGGAGGGAGTGATGACCCAGGTGGAAGAATCAGGGAGGGCTTCTCAGAGGAAGTGATGTTTGCGTCAGATCTTGATGGAGTTACATAAGAGTTCCCCTGTGGAGACAATGGGCAAGGATGTTCTAAGTGGTCTAGGAAAGGCATAGATAAAGGCACATCCTGGCTCTGCAAAGAGTTCAGTGGTGCAAAAAGTAAAATCCCAGTTAAAAAATGGGCAAAGAACCTGAATAGATATTTTTCCAAAGAAGATCTACACATGGCCAAGAGGTATGTGAAAAGATGCTCAGAATCACTAACCATTACGGAAATGCAAACCAAAACCACAATGAGATCACTTCACACCTGTTAGGATGACCATTATCAAAAAGACAAGAAATAACAGGGTTGGCCAGGATGTGGCAAAAAGAGAACCCTTGTATTCTGTTGATAAGACTGTAAATTGGGGGCTTCCCTGGTGGTGCAGTGGTTGAGAGTCCGCCTGCCGATGCAGGGGACACGGGCTCGTGCCCCGGTCCGGGAAGATCCCACATGCCGAGGAGCGGCTGGGCCTGTGAGCCATGGCTGCTGAGCCTGCGCATCCGGAGCCTGTGCTCCGCGACGGGAGAGGCCACAACAGTGAGAGGCCCGCGTACCGCAAAAAAAAAAAAAAAAAAAAAAGAATGTAAATTGGTACAGTCATTATGGAAAACAGTATGGAGGTTCCTCAAGAAATTCAAAATAGAACTACCATATGATCCAGCAATCCCACTTCTGCATATACACACCAAAAGGAAATGAAATTAGTATCTTGAAGAGATCTGCACTCCCATGTTCGTTGCAGCATTGTTCACACCTTGGCCAAGGTATGGAAATACCCTAAGTGTCCACAGACAGATAAATGTATAAAGAAAGTGTGGACCACCATGTAGCCTTTAAAAAGAAGGAAGCCCTGCCATTCGCAACAGCAGGAGGGACCTGGAGGACACCTGTGCTGAGCAAAACAAACCAGACAGAGAAGGACAATTACTGTAGGGTCTCACTTACTTATATGTAGAATCTGAAAACGTCCAACTCACAGAACCAGAGGGTAGAACAGTGGTTACCACGGGAAATGGGAGAAGTTGGTCAAAGGGTACAAACTTCCAGTTATAAGATGAGTAGGTTCTGGGGCTCTAATGTACAGCATGGTGAGTATAGTTAATAATACTTGAAAGTTGCTGAGAGAATAGATTTTAAGTGTTCTCACCACACCACACACAAAAGGGTAACTATGTAAGGTGATGGACGCATTAACTTGATTGTGGTAATCAATTCACATTGTATATATATATATATCAAATCATTGCATTATACACCTTTTAACAATCACATTGTACAGCCTAAATATTTAACAGTTTTAGGTGTGTGTGTCACAAGACATTGAAAAGCTCGGAAAAAAAGAGTTCCATGAGGTTGGAACAGAAAAGCGCCAGGAGTATGGTCAAACACGTGGCTGGAAGTCTAGGTGGGTTGACATCTGAGATGGCTCTGAGAGCAGGGACAGGGCTTTGGGCTTCCAGCCGCAGGTTCTGAGAGCCTGGGGCCATGGACAGACCAGGAGGTGACATGATGAGATTAGCAGTCTCAGCCCTTTCTTCTTACATGCCTCCTCCAGGGGCCCCTGCCATCAGATTTTCCATGTTTGTCCAGCCCCTCCTGTTACAACAGGGGAAAAAAAATCCCTTAAGCTCCTCTGCCCTAAGGCAGGGAAAGTAAATACTCTCTCCCCTTCTTGCACCCATGGCAGACATAACTAATCAATGGACATTCTTTGCATCAGAAGCCGGATAGAGCCTCAGAGGCTTTCTCAACACAATGCTTCAGGCAAGTACTACCCATGGGTGGTAGATTGGCCTGACAGATTGGCATGCATGTCAACTTATGTGTCATTTAAGAGATTAAGGGCATGGTATCCTCTTTCTACAAGAATTTTCAGTTGGAAAAAAGAACTGGCCTAGGGAGGGCAACGTTTCATCAGAGGAATAAATCTCTAATGGTAGAATTTTAGTCAGCAGAAGTTTGGGGAAGAGAAGGGATGTCTACCTGATACCATCAAATAAGACTTGCCTCTCCCACTCAGAACTTTGTCCTGTGTGGAAACCGAGGATGTCCTTTTTGTTTTCTCACTTTCCTGCCTCCATTGTCACCAAAAACATTCCTTTTGTTTGTTTTCCTGGCCATGGTGAACACCACAGAGCAGACAGGACACGTTTCCATGGTAAGCTCATCCCACGTTGTCTCCCTTTGTGTCCCCACAATGCCCAAGATCTGCAAGCAAACAATAGACTCTCAACAAACATGTATTGATTGGATCTAAACTGCAATTTTGTCTACCGCCCTCAGGGAAGCTGAGTGGAAATGAAATTCACCCCCATACCGTGCTGAGATGCATTGATTACCAAGAAACCAACATATGACAGCCCAGACTGCAAGATCGTGGTTTTCAAAAGCCACACGACTCAGGACTCATGAGGCCCCTCGGGCACTCGGGGATTCACACACTTGTTCATCTGCTCCCCAGCGTGAGCCCCGAGAACAGTAATGGGTCATTTTCCGTGCTCAGCGTCCCATGACCTGACCCAACACAGAGAACGCTCTGGATCAACACTTGTGAATGAATGAGTGAGACTGTTACTAGCACAGCGAGGAATGAGGTGGGGTTCCCACCTCCCACCCTCCTTCCCAGTCAGCAGGGGAGGCAGGGACAGTGCAGCAGAGGGGGGGCACCTGGAAGGGCAGGGGGGAGGGGTGGTAGGGAGAGGGGGACATGATGAGTTCAGATCTGAGCTCCGTGAACTTGACTCGTGGGACCTACTTGGGGGAGCTCAGGGTTGGTGGGAACAGACATCGCTATCCTGGGAGCAATAGGGGACCCCCAGGGGTGGAGACTAGCTGGGGAAGGAGCATAAGGAGAGAGAAGGGAGGAAGCCCCGTCTGTTTCTGCGGCAGAGAAGGAAGCAAAGCTGGGGGGAGAGTCGGGGAAGGGACTGCTGGAGGGGAGAACAGGGAGAGGAAAGCAAGGCTTCCAAGGGTGTCTTCGTCATAGAGCAGCGAGGAGGAGAGATGCCCACAGGGTGTGGATGCCAAGTGTGGACGGCATGGCCTGTTCACCTGGAGCCCCGGCCGGCCGGTCCTCCCAGGCCAGCCTTCGCAGAGCTGTGCTTTGCACAGTTAAAATTGCTGAATTTCCACAGAGCGCAAGTGCCCGGAGAACCGAAGGCTTTCTTCCACTGCCGACCTCTTTCTTGGGGTTGTCCAAGGACCACCCCCTTCCACGTCCCACCCCCCAGCCCTGGGTCAAACCCTCGTGGTGTAATTTTATCAGAGCCTCTGGCGCCATCACAAACCCAGGCCAGCGTGTGTGATTTCGGCTCATGCCTTCTCTCCACCCTGCGGGACCAGGTCAGAGCCCCGCATGTTTTCACCCACGCAGGGCGGGGAGGTGGATCCTGGACATATTAACTCAAAGGAACGGGCCCAGCTGTAGCTGATCTGACAGGCTGGATGGCGGTGCCTCCGGGCGATGGGACGGGGGGCAGAGAAGGAGCCCAGGACTCTTCAGCGTGTACAGACGCGGCTGAGGGCACGGGAGCCTTGACACTGGGCGTCTTGGACCAAAAGCTGCTGAATGTTTCCATCCTTTGTGCTGAGAGCGGGCAAGGAGCCTTCTGCTGGGGACCCGCTTCTCATGCCATCAACGTGGACGGGAACCCGCTCGTGGGGGGTTCTGTCCTCCTAGCCCTGCAGGGAGGTCTGGGAAATGACGCACGGCACCTGCCTCAGATGGTCCTGGGCGTGGAGTGAGGGGCTGGGGTACTTGTACCCCGATGTGGGTGTAAAAATATCCCTGGGGGGATATCGATTCCCAGGTAATCCTGGGAATTCGCTGCCATTTTCCAACAACTATCCAACAGCGATGAGGGTCTGGCCTTTGGAAATCAGGCTGCTGTGCTTGGGACAGATGAGGGAGGTCCAGGGGCTGCTGGAGGTCAGAGAGCGACCCCAAAGCATTGCAAGGGGTCCAGGACAGCTGGGGCTTGAGAGTGGGAAGATTCTGGTAGGAGGCGGGAGAGGCCAGCAAGGGCCAGACAGTGGTGCTTTTTGCAGGCTGGGTGCAGAGGTTTGTCCTGTCTGGCCGCGGAGGGTGCAAAGGTGGCCTGTTTGAAAGCTCATTTCGGGCCATGGTGGGGAAGGTATGGAGGGAGTGTGGAGAGTTTGCAGTTTCCTGGGGGAACTCTGTAGCCCGTTCCCACCCACCCCACCCGCTGGACTCTGGGCTCCGGCTCTGAGCCTGGTGTTACCTTGTGTGACATCCACCTTCTGACCCCGGGGGCAGGGGAGGTTTGATCGTTTGCAAAACTGTATGCACCCTTCTTTGCGATGTGACTTTCAGGCTCTTCCCATCCACAGGGGGAATCCATTTCCCCACCCCCTGAATCCTCCGGGACTTGCGTCGACCAATAGAATTTGGTGGAAGTGACACGTGCTGACTCTAAACCTGGGCCCGTGAGGTCTTACATGCTTCTGCTCTCAGGGCTCTGCAGCCTCCGCGTGAACAGGCCAGGGCTAGCTGGCTGGATGATGAGAGACGTCACCACCTGTATTGGTTATCACGTGCTGCATGACAAATGGCCCCCAAACTAAGCAAGGCAACACGCGTTTACGATCTCGCAGTTCCTGTGGTTGGGGAATCGAGGCCCGGCTGAGCTGGGTCCTTTGACTTGAAGTCTTGTACAGCTGAACTCAAGGAGTCAGGGAAGCCACAGTCATCGCGAAGTTCACCTGGGGCAGAAGCCGCCGCCGGCTCAGCTAACAGTTCATGGTAGATTCAGTTCCTCTCGGGCTGTTGGCCAGAGCCAGGGTCCAGATTCTGGCCACATAACTTTGCCATAGGGTGGTTTCACAGCATGGCAGCTGGCTTTGTCAGAAGGAGAAAGTGAGAAAAAGAGAGAGAGGTCAAGATGGCAGTCAGACTTTTGTAACCTCATCTCAGAAGTGACATCCACCACATTTTTTTTGGTACGCGGGCCTCTCACTGTTGTGGCCTCTCCCGTTGCGGAGCACAGGCTCCAGACGCGCAGGCTCAGCGGCCATGGCTCACGGGCCCAGCCGCTCCGCGGCACGTGGGATCTTCCCGGACCGGGGCACGAAACCGTGTCCCCTGCTTTGGCAGGCGGACTCTCAACAACTGCGCCACCAGGGAAGCCCGACATCCATCACTTTTGCTGTAATCTAGTCATTAGAAGTGAGTCAGAGGGTCAAGCCCATTCTTACACTTGTTGAGAACTGCCTCTTCCATGAAGCTTCCTTGGACCTCCCGCCTTGGGGACCTCCCTTTGTCTGACCCCATTGCATCTGGAGCCTGTGCTACCACTTGGCATTTCTCACGTCCCTCCAGGAAGAGCTGATCTTGTGTTTGGCATGGCCCGGTCTCGGTGGCTCCCTCTGTTTCCCGTGAGATCTTCCTTACCGACCAGTCCAGCTCCTCCTTCCCCGTGAAAGACGCTGGAACACAAGTTCTGGGCGTTGTTCCAGCTCTGTGTCCGCTGGCTCACCCAGGATCATATCTTCCATTTAGCAGGAACATCAGGAATGACGTAACTTTGGGTTCCCTCTGTGTATTACTCAGGTGTGACCTTTTAAAAAAACTTTATTTTGAGGTCATAGTAAGTATGCAGATCGTTGTAAGAAGCAAGCAGAAGGATCCTGTATACCCTTCACTTACTTTCCCCTGATGATACCAACTTGCGTGACTATATTGCAATATCCCAACAGGAAATTGACGTTGGTGTGATCCACCAACACTGTTCAGCTTTGCCAGTTTCACAGGTTCTCATTTGGGTGTGTAAATGTGTGTGTTCAGCTCCATGTGATTTTATAACGTGTGGATTTTGCGACCACTACCAGCCACAGTAGACACAGTCCCATCAGAAGGATCTCTCATGGGACTTCCCTGGTGGTCCAGTGGTTAGGACTCTGCGTTCTCACTCCTGAGGTCCCAGGTTCAATCCCCGGTCAGGGAACTTAAGACGTCACAAGCCACACAGTGCAGCCAGAAAAAAAAAAAAAAAAAAAAAATCTCTTGTGGTGCCTTTTTACAGCCAGAGCTACCTCTCCTTCCCCCACTCCCCTGGAAGTCCCTGGCAACCACTAATCTGTTCTCCACCTCTAATTTTATCATTTCAAGAGGGTTATAAAAATGGAATCGTAAGCTATGTAATCTCTTGAGATTTGGCTTTTAGCACTCAGCACAATTCTCTTGAGATCCATCCAAGTTACCGTATGTATCAATAGATTGTTCTTTTTTTTAGATCGCTGAGTAGTATTTCATGGTATAGAGGTATTGCCATTTGTTTAATCATCCACCCTTTGAAGGGCGCTGGGGTTTTTTCCAATTTGGGGCTATTATGAATAAGCCGCTATGACCATTCCTGGAGAGATTTTAGTGTGAACATAAGTTTTAATTTCTCTGGGATAAATGCCAGGAGTACAATATCTGGGTCGAATGATAAGCACGTGTTTCGTTTTATAAGGAACTGCCGTACTCTTTTCCAGAAAGGTTGTACTGTTTTACATTCCCACTGGCATTGTATGAGTGCTTCGTCTTCTTCACATCCTCACCAGCACTTCGTCTTATCGCTACTTTTCATTCGAACCATCTGATAGGCATGTAGTGATAGGTCATTGTGGCCTTAATTGCATTTCCCTACCAGCTAATGATGGTGAGCATTTTTTCTGTTCTTATCTGCCTTCTGTGTATCCTCTTTGGTGAAATGTTTATCCATCTTTGCCAATTTTCTGATTGGATTGTTTATTTCCTGTGAAGTTTGAGAGATGTTTTTATACTCTAGATAGGAGTCCTTTGTCAGATACGTGATTTGTAAATATTCCTGCCCCCCGCCCCCATCCAGAGCTTGCCTTTTCACCCTCTTAACAGAGTCTTTCACAGAGCAAAGTTTTTAATTTTGATGAACTCGAATGAACCAATTTTTCCTTCTATTAAACGTGTTTCCGGGGCTTCCCTAGTGGCGCAGTGGTTAAGAATCCGCTTGCCAATGCAGGGGACACGGGTTCGAGCCCTGGTCCGGGAAGATCCCACATGCTGTGGAGCAACTAAGCCCGCACGCCACAACTACTGAGCTCACGTGCCACAACTGCTGAGCCCATGCGCCTAGAGCCCGTGCTCCACAACAAGAGAAGCCAGCACAATGAGAAGCCCACGCACTGCAACGAAGAGTAGCCCCCGCTGGCTGCAACTAGAGAAAGCCTGCACACAGCAACAAAGACCCAATGCAGCCAAAAATAAATAAAAATTATACACAAAAAAGAAGCTTTAAAAAAAATGTGTTTCCAATAAACTCTTTATCTAGCCCTGCATCACAAAGATTTTCTCCTATTTCTTTTCCTAAGTATTGTATACAGTTGACCCTTGGATAACACAGGTTTGAACTGCGTGGGTCCACTTACAAGCAGATTTTTTTCAATGGTAAAAACTACAGGACTACACATCCTTATTTGGTTGACTCCTCGGATGACAAAACCACAGATGGGGAGGAAACTCCTATACAAAGGGCTGTCTGTAAGTGGATATTCTATACATGGATTTTTAAATACATGGAGGGCTGGTGCCCCTAACTCCCCGCATTGTTCAAGGGTCAACTGTAATTGTATTTTTACATTTAAGTCTGTGGCCCATTTTGAGTTAATTTTTGTATAAAGTGTGAGGCTTAGATAGAGGTTCATTTTGTGGTTGTTATTTATGGGTGTCCAGTTGCTCCAGTACTGTTTGCTGAATGAACTGTCTTTTCTTCCATTGGATTGCTTTTCCTCTTTTTTCTAAAATCAGTTGGGCATTTGTGTGAGTCTATTTCCGGGTTCTCTATTCTGTTCCATTGACGTATGAGTCTAATCCCTCTGGCAAAACTACACTGTTTTGATTACTGTAACCATATAGTAAGCCTCAATATTAGAGAAATTTCTCCCAATTTAATCTTTTTCAAGAACGTTTTTAGCTATTGATATTTGAAGTCCTGTGTTTTTCCATAGAAAGTTTAGAATAAGCTTATCTATAAAAGAAAATCTTGCTGGGACATTAATAGTACTTGCACTAAACCTTTAGATCAGTTTGGGAAGAATTGGCATCTTTACTATGTGGAATCTTCCAATCCATGGATGTGGTGTATTTCTCCATTTATTTAGGTCTTTTTCTATTTATTTTATTAGTATTTTGTAACAGTCAAGATACAGATCCTGTACATGTTTTGTCAGTTTATACCTAAATATTTCATTTTCTTTGAAGCAATTGTAAATGTTTTCAGTTTCACTTTTCGCAGGTTCATTGTTAGTACATTGAAATGTGATCGATTTTTGTGAGTTGACCTTTCACTGTGCAACATTGCTGAACTTCCTTATTAGTTCTGTGAGTTTTTTGATAGACTCCTTAGAATTTTCTATAAAGGCAATCATACCTTTTGTAAATGGTGACAGTTTTATTTTTTCTCTTCCAAGCTATATATCTATTTCCTTTTCTTGCCTTATTGTACTGGCTAGAACTTCCAGTACTAAGTTGAATAAGTGGTGAGAGAAGATATCCTTCTTTTGTTTCCAACCTCAGGGGGGAAGCATTGAGTATCTCAGCATCGACTATGATGTTAGTTGAAAGCTTTTGGTGGATGCTCTTAATCAAGTTGTGGAAGTTCCCTCTAGTCCTAGTTTTCCAAGAGCTTTTATAATGAGTAAGTGTTGGATTTTGCCAAATGTGGTGGGTTTTTTTGCATAAATTGTTAAGATCATATGATCTTTCTTCCTTAGCTTGTCAGTATGGTAGATGACATCGATTTTTGAATATATTGAATGTGCCTTGCATCCCTAGAATAAAATTCCATTTCATTATGGTGTAAAATTCTTTTTTCTGTATTACTGAATTCAATTTGCTAAAATTTTTGTTGAGGATTTTTGAATCTAAATTCATGAGAGATACAGGCTTGTGTTTTTCTTTCTTTTAACTATCTTTATCTGGTTTTGGTGTCAGGGTAATATTAGCCTCATAAAATGAGCTGAAAGCATTACTTTCTCTTCTATTTTCTGGGAGAGATTGTGTAAAATTATTGGTTGCTGTAGGGATTACACTATATATAAACAACTTTTTGCAGTCTAGTAGTATTGATGCTTTACCACTTGAGTAAAATGTAACCTTACTTCCATTTAGGTCCCTTTAAACTCCTCATTAAAAAAACAAAACAAAACAAAAAAATATATATATATATGTGTGTGTGTGTGTATAATATGTATATATACATATACTCATATATATATAATTGCCTTAAGTATATTCTCTGCATACATGAATATCACTTCAGATGTTATAATTATGCTTCAATTATCAAATACAATTTAAGATATTCATGGGAAGTATAGTCATTATATTTAGCCCTATTTCTATACATTCCATAGTTCTTTTTTTTATCCTTTCTGAAGTTCCAAGCTTTCTTGAAACAAATGAAAAAAAGAGAAATTCTCAGTAAAGAAACAGAAGTTCTATTTTAAAAAGCTTCTGTTTAGACCACTTCTTTTACCCAGTCTTTAAGGATATGTTTGCCAATAATATATTCTCTTGGTTTGCCTTCATTTCAGAATGTCTCTCTTTCCCTTCATTTCTGAAAGATATTTTTATCAAATGTAGAATTTGCAGTTGATAGTTCTTTTTACAGCACTTGGAAAATGTTGAACCACTTCTTTTTGGCCTCCATAGTTTCAGATAAGAAATCTGCTATCCTTCCCATATGATGTTTCCCAAATAAGTAATGTGTTGTTTCTGAATGCTTTCAATATTTTTTCTTTGTCTTAATTGGGACCCAGAAGATATAAACGTTAATTCTTTTCTTTCTGTCTCGAGGTCCCTGAAAATATTTTCTTTTTTTTTTTTTCCAGTTTATTTTTCTGTCTGTTATTGAGATTGGGAAATTCTATTGCTCTATCCTCAAGTTTGCTAATTCTCTCCTTTGTCATTGCCACTCTACGGAGCCCATCCTGTGAGGTTTTGGGTTTTTTTCCTGATTATTGTCATTTTCAGTTTCTAAATTTCCATTTGGTTCTTTTTAATAACTTCTATTTCTTTACTGAGAGTCTCTATTTTATTTGTTACAAAAGAATTCATAATTGCTTGTTGAAGCATTTTTACCATGGCTGCTTTTAAATTCTTGACCATTCCAAGCTCTGATTCATCTCTGTATGATGCCTGTCGACTGTTTTTTTCAACCAAGTTGTGATTTTCATGGTTCTTGATATGAGGGGTGATTTTTCCATCCTATCCTGGACATTGGGAGTGTTATAGTACGAGACCCTGGATCCTATTCCAGTTTTCTTTTTGAGCAGGCCGTCTCCCTGTTGAGACGTATTGTGTTGGCCAAAAAGTTCATTCGGGGTTTTCCATAAGATTTTATGGTTGAGGGCTGGACGGGTTGCATGATCACTTCCCACTGAGCCCCTGACAGCATCCTAGCAGAAGTGAGTGCTGACTCTACCTCACTGCAGCTGCGTAGGCAGCAGTTCGCTTTTCCCTCAGCTCTGCTGACACCTTTCCAGTGAAAGTGGAGAACCGCCTTGCACCATCTTATTGTCTCTGAGCACCTCCCCCCCCCACAGGCTCCCCTGACAGAGGGACGGGAGAGGTGGAGCTCTGAATCCTACTGCTTTGTTGTTGCAGGGTAGGGGGCAGAAGCCCTGCTGACACAAGGGAAGGGGAGGGGAACTCTGTCTTCTGCTTCTTTGTTCTGTCATGTCTAGGGATTTTCAGCTGTAAGAAGGAGGACCTGGGACGGTTGGGGATATGCCATCTCGTCCAGAGCTGGAAGTTCAGCTGTGACATGACCCTTCTATTCCATTTCTTTATGTGTAAAATGGGTGTAATAATACCTACTCTGCCTGCACTGCGGAACTGTTTTGAGAATTAACAAAGATGTTCAAGTGTATGAAAGTACGCTGGTGAATCTGATGCTAGTAGAGAATGTTATTATAATGATTGTTGTTTCTGAATCTAGGTTCTGGTAAGATGTAGCTTGAGAAGAGACAGGTGACACAGTAGGGCTTCCTCCATCTCCATCTTTCCGTTTAATGTTGGTGAGAGCAAACTTGACAGCCAGAAGTCAGCCTTCTCTTGCCTGTTGCCCTGTTTCTTTCGAGTCTGCGACCTTTGTCTTGACGATCGATAACCCTGGAGGAAGCTAGAGGAAAAGCGAAGGTTAGGGGTGTAGCAAGGAGAGAGCAGCAGAGTAGCTTAAACAGCCTCGTAAACCAGGGTAGCTGCACGTAGTAAGGACCGTGGCTGGGACAGGGGCCATGTCTGCAGCACTGTTACCAGGAAAACGGTCACAAAAGGGAAATAACGCCAGACCTGGGAGGGAAGAAACAAGTCATAAAGGGGACCCAGAGTGGGTAGGGATAGCCATTCAGGATGGCCAGGAATGGCCCTGCCTCACTTAGGGGCATGGGACAGGGCTGGGAGCGGCCCAACATTATCAACCAGGGTGACCTGGGTCTCGTGTGTCCTTGGTCCCCATCCCAGGCAGGCGAAGAGTTGTGGACCTCCTGTGTTTGAGTCTCAGCTCTGTCACCTTGTGTCTGTGTGATTTGGGGTAAGTTCCTTAACCTCTCTGAGCCTCAGTTTCTCCTTCCATCAGTCGACGTTGGCAAAGGTGCCAACTCCACCAGGTTGTGTGAGGGTCAAATGTAAGGGAGAGTGTGAGTCATCCAACCTGCCCGTAGTAGGGAACCGACGTATAAGGTAGTTCCCTTCTTGGCTCCAGGCCCAGGGGTTTTGGCCCCAGTCTAGGCTGGGCTCTAGCTCTTGCACCTCTTCAAGAGCTTACCTGCTCTGCCATTGTTTCTTCCATGGGTGGCCCAGATTTCAGAAGGGCAAGCCAAGGTCACCCTTCCCTAATCTCCTCTCCAAAATTCTCTTTGTTCCAGCCTCCTGGTTCCTCTTCCTCCCCTCTCCTGGTGGGTCTCCACTGACCTCACTCTGTGGGGGGCTCCGGAGGCCCGGTCCCTGGGGCTGCACCTGGGGAAGGGGCTTTCCTAGACCAGAGTGGGTGCCAGAGCAAACCGAGGGCCAATTTCATCTCCCACCCTCTGCCTTTAGTCTAAGGGAAGCTGGGTTTAATGCAGCTCAAGATCCCTCACTAAACTGTAAGCTCAGAAGATGGGGGCCACGTCTGCCCTGTGCGTGGTTAATACCCCTGCCCGGTGCTGCATGGGAGCCAGCTCCTACCAGCCTGGGAGAGCCAACTGTTACATTTTAAGGAATATTGTAAGCTGACATTATTAAAAATTAGATCACAGAAACAAATTATGCTGCAAAGATCATGAATACTCAAAACTCATCACTTTCTAATGATTGTCCTGTTACCTCTGCTCTTGAGGTCGTTCGCGTCTATTTATCTGTAGAGGGGACGCACCGTGTAGTGGTGTGCTGTGTGACATCGTGTTGGCATGGTGGCCACAGTGGGGGTATTTACACTGCAGGAATCAGCACACACCACAAATCAGAACTTGATTTATGGTTTGGTTGATTGTCTAGATTAAGACAGGTGGAGAAAAGGTTACTAATGTAGATTAAATTATGAATGTAGGTATGTCATGTTAAATTGTAAATAGCACAAAGAATTAAAGAGATGTTCTTCCAGTATTTGGTAACTGTTATCGGACTTGGCAAAGAAGTCGCTCAGGTCACTGGTGAAGAAGTAAATTTCTAGTACGTGCATTTGTTGTCTTACTTTCGTCTTAACACAAACGAAGATACTAACACCAATCATGATGGAATTCCTCCCCTAGAGCCAGTTGTTAGATACTAACCAGCACACCATTGTGCCCCGTGCCTACAATAGTACCTCGCTGAAAGGGCACACTCAATAAATACTTTTGGGGTGACTGGAATCAATGAACACCAGCAGCAAAGGACGTGGGGGCCGTCTCACCCCTTCTGCAGTGGTGGCCCTGCATGTTTAGGATGCTGTGTCCCTCTCCCTCCTTGTTCTCTGCCTCCTTCGCTCGCATTCAACTGTACTCTGTCCCAGGGTTTCTCCGGCTGTAACGTGCGCACAAATCACCCGGGGGTCTCGTGAACGTGCAGGTTCTGACCCAATGGGCCTTTGGCAGGGACCAAGTTCTGCGTTTCGGACAAGCTCACAGGTGATGCCAATGCTGGTCACGACCTCTGCACCTTAAAAACTTCCCCAGCAGCACTGCATTTACTAAGTCATAATCCATCTGTTTTCCTCTATTTTATTTATCAAAGACCTCAGGAACCGTCAAGCAGAACTTCTTATCAACAGGAACTGACAAGTGGACAAGTGTTACCTCCCGGGCCGATTATAAATCGTGGGGAGCCGGGGAGCCCTGGCGTTTTAATTAGCTGGGACATTCTTATCAGCAGTCAATCCTGATCGTGGCATTTCCCATTGTTTGTGAACCCCTAATTGGGAATCTCTGATTTGGTCCCTGCAGGGCCAATCCTGCACACGGGCTCATCGCGTTATTTCACTCTGGCGGCTGCCTTTGTATTATTCAACAGACATACCGCTGACACCATCAGAGTGAGCGGGACCTCCTCCACATCTGTGCACGGTGTAGCATCCTGAGCTGCTGAAACTAAAAAAAGAAAAAAGGGGCTTCTGTTTGCTGCTGCAGCACCAGTGAAAAAGAAAAACAGAATTCTTTTTTTTTTTTTTTTTTTACGTGAAACAAATAATTACTCCAGACCAAGAAAGCCAGTGGACAGATTTCCTCTTGTCTGGGCTCGTGGTGAAACTGCGGAATTTTGTAGGGGGGGTTCTGTTCCTTGCGAAGTCACTTTCAGTTACTCTTAATGCACTTAATGTAAAAGAGAAAAGGATGAAACAAGTGGTATCCTGGGAAAGTGGAGAAAGGAACAAATTAAGCAACTGGGGGTTGAGTTCATGCTCTCTTCCAAAGAATAGTCGGTTTTCAGTTGATAAGAGGCTTGTTGGCTTTCTTGTAGCCTCCTTGCAGAGTTGGAGTGGAAATATCCAACATCTCTGGCCCCGCCTGGGTCCCTTTGAAGAGAAACGCCTCCTGCTGCCTGGGGCATGGCTGTCTGAGCATCTGTGGTTTTCGCCAGGTGACCTCACCTGGCTTAGCAGGTGGGACTAGAGGTGAGGACTTGACTGCAGGCAGCCAATCCAGAGGGTGACCAGCAATCTGCCAGGTCGTGTAAGTTGATGACAGACCAGAGGGAAGCTGACAGCTGACGGCTCCTCTGAGGAGACTGGGGGGCGGGAGGGACCCTCTGTTTCTTAAAGATTGAGAAAGCCATCAGGAGCAGAGAAAGACCTAAGCCTTCTAGAAAACCAGGGCTCGGGAGGTCCCACGCAAAGGTTTTCCCCTCTGTCCGATGAGACACAAATCCAGATTTTGTGAGGCGAGGCTGTATTTGGCAGGATTATTGTGAGCGGGAAGGTGGGGCTCAGGGACCCTCGCAGTTTGGGGAACGCTCTGACCATAGATCTGTGAGTGTGGAAAGGTTAGGCGCAGGGCTTTTCTTTTATGGAAGAGAGTAAACAAGGCTAGGAAGAGTGGGTGTGGGGAAGTCGTCTGAATGGGAGTGGGAGGGAGAGGATGGGCAGCAGATCAGAGAACGTCCTACCCCAAGGACGGCCTGTTCTCAGGAGGAGCTGTCTGCCCGCTCACCTGCAGGTGGGCCAGGGTTCAGGGACCTGAGGAAGGAGAGATGCTTAACCCGGGTTCTGTTAACAGGGGTTCGTTCTGGTCGATTAGTGGGACGAGCAATCCAGCAAATCATTTATGAAGCAGAAGATGGGAATTTGTGGGGGGAGGGTCTGAGTCTGGCCTTGTGTTTGGCAAATAAGGCAGCAGCATCCTTGAGTCTTATCCAAGTCATATTGGGGGAGGGTGTTTCTTTTCAGTAAGCTGTTTCCGGAACACAAGAGGGCGGGGAATTTCTTAATCAGGTTGTTTCCCCAGAGCACAGGGCTCAGATAAAGGTCAACATTTCCACCCGCAGGGGTTGCCTCAAACACTTCATGGCTTATGGGTGCTCTAGAATACTGCCACCTTTGCCTAAAGCCACATGATGGTCCTCTGGGCCTACCCCTTCTAGAACCTTCCCTCCTACCCTGTCCCCCCAAACAAGCTGGTCCCTCAAATTGTGGAAGAGTTTGGCATTAGGAAGCCAGGGCTGAGCAGAGAGGCTGCCCTGGAGTTTCAGGGAGGATCCTCCTGAAGGCCGTCCATCCCTAAGTCCATCTCAGGCCCTGTTGTAAGGAGGGGACCCTCGGTCTCTACCCGTCTCCTACCCTCTTTCATCCTAATCTCTCACCAGCTCTTTCCCCAACAGCAGACTCTGACCCTCCCTGCCAGGTTCTGTTGCAAACCTGAAAGCGTCTTGATTGTGCAGATCTGCCTGTAAAAATATTGCCAGGAGCTGGGTTGCCACAGAATGGTGGAGAGTTCAATAAAACTAATATTCATTGTTATCATTATTATGATAAATAATATAACTCCTGAAAGTCCCATGGGCGTGACTGCGTGCCAGGCGCTGCTGGAAGCACGTTACACGTGTGAATTGATTCATCAGATCCAAGCAACAGCCCTGCAGAGGTAGGTGGTCTTGTTATTCCCATTTTACAGAGCAGGAGACTGAGGCACAGGGAGGTTGTTACTGAGCTAGGGTTTCAACCCAGGCAGCCTGACCCCACGGTGGGCCTTTCACCACCACCCTCCACCATGCTCAGGGCTCCAAGGCAGCCCCATCTTGTTTCCCATAAATGATTATTTTCCACTTCTTCGCAGCTGGAGCAAAGGATTACCTGCTGTGAAGTTAGGGCCGGTGTTTGCTGCTGAGGCAAGTGGGCGGGTCTGTTCCCTAAAGCTGGCTGATAACAGAAGTGTCTGGTTACCCAATGCACTCTTTCTAGACCAGAGTTGGGAACCTGGGTGCTTTTCCTTTCAAGAGGCTCTCAGATAGAGTTAAATGAACTTGAGATTTCATTAAGATAGCTATTGTGTAAGGAGACTGGGCAGTCTGGCTGGACAGGTTTTGGGTTTGTTTTGTTTTGTTTAAAAGGAGTCCCTATTTTATTTTTTTAAACATCTTTATTGGAGTATAATTGCTTTACAATGGTGTGTTAGTTTCTGCTGTATAGCAAAGTGAATCAGCTAGACGTATACATATATCCCCATATCCTCTCCCTCTTGCGTCTCCCTCCCACCCTCCCTATCCCACCCCTCTAGGCGGTCACAAAGCACCGAGCTGATCTCCCTGTGCTATGCGGCTGCTTCCCACCAGCTATCTGTTTTACATTTGGTAGTGTATATATATGTCCATGCCACTGTCTCGCTTCGTCCCAGCTTACCCTTCCCCGCCGCCCCGTGTCCTCAAGTGCATTCTCTGCGTCTGCGTCTTTATTCCTGTCCTGCCCCTAGGTTCTTCAGAACGATTTTTTTTTAGATTCCATATATATGTGTTAGCATACTATTTTAAAATAAGATGAGTTTCAGTCTGGTGACCCTCTCTCTGCAGGCAATTCACCTCTCTCCTAAACCTGGCTAGGAGGGGGTGTCACTGTGGCTGCTGCCTGCAGTGCCATGATTTGGGGTTTGCCCTGGAGATGGGCAGGGCCAGCGTGAGGACAGCAATCATAATGGCAGTGTCTACACATTGATGATTGAGTCCTACGATGTGCTGGGCACTGGGTTAAGCCCTCAACATACATTGTATCTAATTTTTACAATAACCCTGGAGATGTATTATGATTAAAAGCCTTGCATTGGAGTCACCCCGAAA
This sequence comes from Leucopleurus acutus, assembly GCF_964270905.1. Taxonomy (NCBI): domain Eukaryota; kingdom Metazoa; phylum Chordata; class Mammalia; order Artiodactyla; family Delphinidae; genus Leucopleurus; species Leucopleurus acutus. The sequence continues at coordinate 2,301,109 of NC_139158.1, forward strand.
TTGGTTTAAATCTCTGCTCCACCACTTAATAAGCTGTGGCCTTTGTAGGTTACAATCCCCACCGTAAATTTCAGTTTCCTCATCTAAAGGTGGGCATCCTGATAGAATCTGCCTAACAGGGCTCTTGTGAGAATTAATAAAATCATGCATATAAAGTAATGACTAAATAAATAAACATTATTTTTTAAGTGGGCATAGCTATCCTCACTGTGCACAAGAGGACACCAAAGTTCAGAGAAGGGACATGACACGTTCCCAAATCGCAAAGCTAGTTGGTGGCGGAGATGAAATGGGCAGATCTGGATCCGAATTCTGGCCGCAGTAAGCAATTCACAAGTGGGAGAGTACTGGTGGTAATGGTGAGTATTATTATTATGACAGCTGGTGGCTTGGGGTTCCCGGAACCTGAGTTGACACCCCACTGTGACTAACGACCTGGGAGAGTGAGGCTTACGGCTGACGGCTGACGGTAACGACCACCACTGATGTGCTGATGAGGATGGGGCTTGCAAGGTGATTATTCAAAACCATTTCCTCTCACGCTGTGCTTTGTTCTATGTGCCAGTGAACCAGAGGGTAGGCTAAAGCTCACCCGACCCCTCAGAGATGACGGTGCCCTCCTCGCCTGAGATGTAAAAACCCAGCACGTGTACTCAGGGATACACGTCAGGAATCCACTAGATCTTCCAGAGATGTTGTGGGACCACCTGTCTTGATAATAATAATAATAACAACAATGACAGAGAGGCAGTGTGTGCACTGGTTACAAGTATAGACTGGGAGAGTCAGCTCCAGTCCTGGGTTCAAATCCTGGCTCCATCATTGGCTAGCTGTGCAACTTTGAGTAAGTTCCCTAACCTCTCTGAGCCTCAGTTTCCCCATCCATAAATGGGGACAATAAAAAGTAACTACCACTCAGTGTTGGGGTGAGGATGGAATGACTTACTGCTTGCTAAGTGCCCAGTACATAACAAAACCCACGATAAAGTTTAGCTATTATTTGGAAAGACAGGTTCTTCTCGGCTCCCAGGGAGGCTGAGGTCATATTTGTGTGTGTGGGGGGGTGGGCTGATTCTGAGGCACCGTGTTCGCATTGTCGTATCTTTGAGCACAGCATGGTGGCAACTTTGGCTTCACGCCCGATCTCTCAGGAGGAAGTAAATAAACGAAGACCTGGCAGGTCCCACAGACAGCCGGCCAAATCCACCACCCCTGCCCTTGCTCTCCCCTGCTTACCTGCCCCCGACACACATTTGACCCCTGTCTTCCGTGTGTCTGAATTCTACTGCATCCTGGGGAGAAAGCCAAGTTCTTGGTTGTGACATTGGCCTCTTTTCCCTTTTGTTTAAAAAAAAGTGGTGAGAAATCTTCCCTTCTTGCATTCCTGCACCGTCTCCTCTTTCTCGCCCTCAATTTCTTAGGAATGAAATCACCCAAGATATAAATAAAATGCTCTAAATAAATCTCTGCTCTACTGCAGCATAAGACATATCTGCGTATGTATGTGACTGTCAGCCAAGATAAATTAACCTCCAATGGAAGTCATTTTCATGTAATTAATTATTCCTATATCAGCTGAAAGAGACAGGTGCACCACTGGCTGCTTTGCCTGGACTTCTCAATGAACTTTTAAAGAAGGTTACACTTAAACATGCTAAATGACTGGTATGCAGCTCTGGCTTTTGTTCTGATACTGGTTCTTGACTTGGAACCTTCACTTCTCAATTACTGCAAATGAAAAACAGAAGAACTGACATCAGAGGCATTTAAAAAAATAAATTTATTTATTTTATTTATTTGTTTTTGGCTGCGTTGGGTCTTCGTTGCCGCGCGCATGCTTTCTCTAGTTGCGGTGAGCGGGGACTACTCTTCGTTGTGGCACGCAGGCTTCTCATTGCAGTGGCTTCTCTTGTTGCAGAGCATGGGCTCTAGGCGTGTGGGCTTCAGTAGTTGTGGCACGTGGGCTCAGTAGTTGTGGCTCGCGGGCTCTAGAGCGCAGGCTCAGTAGCTGTGGCGCACGGGCTTAGTTGCTCCGCGGCATGTGGGATCTTCCCGGGCCAGGGCTTGAACCCATGTCCCCTGCATTGGCAGGAAGATTCTCAACCACTGCGCCACCGGGGAAGCCCAAGAGGCATTTTGGACATACAGGATGTGCTAAGTTAAGCAGCAGGAATGCAGTATCTTCCATCAGCCGGTGTTTTCCTTCTCCAGCTTAAGAAAGGGGTTTGAGTTATTTGGGGTTTTACAGCAAAACAGCTTGTGATGTGGTTAAGTCTGTTATTAGCAAAAGTTCTCTCGGTGTCTTGGTGGTCAAAGCTCTGACATATTAAGATATCTGGATGAGCTGGGAAAATAGCAGGATGCATGAGAAGATGACCAGGTGACTTTGCAACTTCTAGAATGAAAGTATCCAGATAAGGACTATCAGGGAGTTGGTATCTCTAGCGGAGTGCGTTAGGGCTCTATCCTTAGCCTTTTCCTGAAACCATTCAAGGCTGATCACAGAGGGACGTGTTACGAAGCGGGACAGAATCGGACCAGTCAACCCCAGAAGACTGGAATGATAAGGCCTGTTGGGCAGACTGTTGTTTTCCAAAATAAATAAAATTCTGTGCTGGGGGTAAGAAAAGTAAAAGTAACTACAGGGTACAAAGAATTAACGGCCACCTTATGGTCTTAGCCTTTCTGAGTCATTTGGTTTTAAGTGTGCCTCTTGTTTAGAAGCAGCATAAAACTCTATTTTAAATCCAAGTTGATATTTAATATGTGAGTTTAACCCAATCACATTTATTGTGATTACTGATACATCAGGATTTAATTCTGTCATCTTATTTTGTATTTTTTCTATTGGCCTTGTTTCTGCCCCTTCCTTTCCTTTCTGCTATGGATTGATAAGTTTTCTTTATTTTCTTTCATTTCTTTCCCTGTGATGGAAATGATAGCTTATATTTCTGTTCCTTCTAAGTTACTCACAAACGTTTCTAACGCAATTACTTTGTGAATTTTTGTCAAAAGCCTAAAGGTATACAGTGTCTCTGTTCTTCCCTCAAGCAAGAAAAGGGCTTTAGCAAATTCATCCTCTTCCCTCCCACTTTCCATGTTACTGCTCTATAGAAGTTCATATCTATCTTTTGTAAACACAAAAATACCTTTTCTTAGAGTCAATAGTTAACAAGACTTATCAAATTATTTAATGATGTTTTTGTTTGCTCTTGTTTCCTCTGTCCCACTCCTTCATCAGAATGTAATTTTCTTTCTTCTGAAGTACATCCTTTAGTAGCTTTCTTATGGGAGGGTGGGACCATCTGTGGAAATAAACTCTTTTAATCATTTTGGTGTGTGAAAGTATCTTTATTTTGCCCTCACGCTTGAATGATAGCTTCTCCAGGTATATTATTCTAGATTGACATGTTTTTTTCCTCAGCAGTTTTATGTTTCTTGGTATCTGGTGTTGCTGATGTCTTCCTAACTGTGTTTGCTTTGTGGGCAATAAATATCCTCTCCCTGGCAGCTATGAATCTTTTTCTGTTTATCCTTAATACTCTGCAGTTTCACTAAAATTGTCTGTGTGAATTCGTTTGTATTTATCCTACTCAGCACAAGATGTAAAATTTCTAATTAAGGATCCAATATCTTTCTGCAAAAATAAACTTGAGCAAATGGAAAGACATTTCTTATTCTTGTACAGGTTGGCTCAACATTATGAAGATGTCAATTCTTCATAAAAATGCCAAGTATTGTTTTGTTTTCTGCAGCTAGACAAGTTGATTTGAATGTTCAAATAGAAAGACAAGCATGCAAAAAATAGGGAAACCACAAAAAGGGCAATAAAGGCTAACTACTCTTCCAGATATTAAAACATTATACAGCCTCTATAACTAAGAATGTAGTGCTGGTGCATAAACAGGAAGAAAGATCAGTATGAAATCTGGAAATAGACCTAAGAACATATGAATATTTATTATGTGATAAATGTGGTATCTCAGATCACTGGGGATAGGAAAGACTTCTTTTTTTTTTTTTTGAAGTATAGTTACTGTACAATATTTTATAAGTTACAGGTGTACAATATAGTGATTCATAATTTTTAAAGGTTATACTCCATTTATAATTATTATAAAATATTGGACATATTCCCTGTGTTATACAACATATCCTTGTAGCTTATTTTATACTTAAGCTTTATAGTTTGTACTTTTTATTCCCCTACCTTAATATTGTCCCTTCCCCTTTCCCTCTTCCCACTGGTAACCACTAATTTATTCTCTAGATCTATGAGTCTGCTTGTTTTTTGTTATATTCACTAGTTTGTTGTATTTTTTAGATTTCACATATAAGTGATATCATACAATATTTGTCTTTCTCAAGACAGACTTTTAACTAAATGGTTTTGTGATAGGTATTTGGACATAGAATCAAAATTTAATCCATTCCTCATACCATAAACTAGAATAAATTCAAAATGGATTAGAAATCTAATGTAAATAATGAAACCACACAAGTGTTTTTTTTTTTAAATTATGGATGAATTCCTTTACAACCTGGTTGTGGAGAAACCCTTTCTAACCATGATGAAAAAATCTAGATGCAATAAATAAAAAGACTGGTACATTTGATTGCATGAAAAATATACTTTTTATGGTTAAAAAATCAATGTAAGCCAAGTAAAAAACAAACAACAAAGAGAAACCAGGGAACAGGAGTATAACCTGTATAACAGATAAAGGGCTAATATTCCTAATATATTAAAAAGCTTTTTTAAAGGGAGGGGTGAAAGACCACAAACTTGACTGAAAAATGAGCAAAAGACATAACCACATACTTCATAAAAATCAATACACAACTAGCCCTTTTAGACATATGAAAAGGTATTCAACTTTACCCTCAATAAGAGAAATAGAAATTAAAACTATACTGAGAAACGGTACTGAGGTACCATTTCTTACCTTTCATTTTAACAAAAATTCAAGAACAGCTGAACAACACTCTATGGGAAGATGCAGTGGGGTGCAAAATAACTGAACCCTCCAGAAAGGAATTGGACTATATTCAACCTAATACCAAGCATCTACTCTCTGACCCACCAATCCTACTTCTAGGAATTCGCCCTGAAGACACCGCTCCACAAATATGAAATGACATATGATTTAAAACCAGTTATTGCAGCCTTGTTTCTAATATTGGGGACAACCTAATTACCCATCCATAGGAGACTGATTGAATAAATTAGGATACCTCCATGCAATAGATTATTAGGCAGCTGGAAAAAACAATGAGAAAAATCCCCAAGAACTGATAGAGTGATTTCCAGAATATGTTGTTATGTAAAAAAAGCAAAGTGCAAAAGAGTGTTACAATATGCTTAGTTTCGTATGTATGTGTGTATTTGATTTTTTTTTTTCCTGTAAAACAACACAGGAAATATAAACCAGAAATTAATGAAAGCAATTACTTAAAGGGTTTAGGGGACTGGGATAGGAACTGAGATTTCTCTGAGTATAACTTTTTAGAGTTGGGTTATGTAACTACCATATTTATAATCGTCTTCTATTCACAGCCCTTCTTTGTTCCCTCTTTCTTTTTTTTCTTTTTCTTTTCTTCTTTTTTCTTGGTCTTTGTTTCTTTTTCTGCCTTCGCTGGCTTGAATCAAGCATTTTATGTGATTCAATTTACTCTCCTCTATTAGTATGTCAATTATATTTCTTTTAAGAAATGTTTTAGTGGTTTCAATATATATTTACAACTAGTCCAAGTCCACTTTCAAATAACAGTACATTGCTTCCTTATAACAAAGTATTCCCAATTTCTGTTATAACGTTGGTGGCATGCATGTCACTTATCTATTAGATATAATCACCCAGTACATTGTTGCTATTATTATCTTGAACAGTTACCTAGCAGATCAATTAAGAATAAAAAAATAAAATATTTAAAATTTTATCTTCACTTATTCCTTCTCTACTGTTCTTCCTTTCTTTTGCAGATCTGAGTTTCTGCTCTACATCATTTCCTTTCTCTCTGAAGAATTTCTTTTTAGCTTTTTTTTACAAGGCAGGTCTACTGGCAACAAGTTCCTCACTTTTTGTTTGTTTGAGAAAGTATTTCTTCTTAACCTTTGAAGGATAACTTTGCTAGATACAATTTCTAGGCTGCAAGCCTTTTTTTTTTTCCTTTCAACACATTAAACATTCCACTCCACTCTCTTTTTGCTTGCATGGTTTGTGAAGAGAACTCTGATATAAATTCTCATTCCTGCTCCTCTGTAGGTAAGGTGCTTTCTTCCTCTGTCATCTTTCAAGATTTTTCTCTTTGTCTTTGATTTTCTGCAATTTGAATGTGATTTGCTTAGGTGTAGACGTTTTGGTATTTATCCTCCTTGGTGTTCTCCTAATTGTAGTTTGGTGTATATCATTAATTTTGAAAAATTCTCAGTAATTATTACTTTAAATATTCCTTTTTTTTTCTGTTTCTTTTTCTGTTATTCCCATTGCACAAATGTTGTACATTTTGTAATCGTTCCACAGCTCTCATGTATTCTGTTCCTCATTTCCCCTCGTTCTTCTTTCTCTTTGCATTTCAGTTTGGGAAGTGTCTATTGACATTTTTCAAGCTCAATGGTTCTTTCCTCAACCATGTTCAGTCTACTGATTTGCCCGTCAAAAGCATCCTTCATTTCTGTTACAGTTTTTTTTTTTTTACAGCATTTCCTTTTGATTCATTATTAGCATTTTCATCTCTCTGCTTACATTACCCATCTTTTATTACATATTATCCACTTTTCCCATTAGATCCCTTAGCATATTTATCACAGTTATTTTAAATCCCCAGCCTGATAATTTCAACATCTGTGTCATACCTGAGTTGGATTCTGGCTCTTGCTTTGTCTCTTCAGACTGTGTTTTTCCTTGCCTTTTTTCATGCCTATAATTTTTTATTGAAAGTCAGACATGGTGTATCAGGCCATAAGAACAGAAGTGAGTAGGCTTTTATTATGAGTTTTCTGTTTACTGGCTGGAGGTTAGGTTGTGATAATGCTTGCAGCAGCTTCAGTGGCAAAGGCTTCAGTGTCTTCTAATGTCTTTGCTTTTTCTCCCTGTTTTCTCTGGATTTCCCTGGAAACTTCTTTTTAAATAGAGTCTGTGTCTTGCAGGTTTCTCAGTTGTAATTCCCTATGATTATGCTGGAGCCCTATTGAGGTGGTGGTGAGGTACGGGGGAGGGGATACATTCTATCATCTTATATTAAATCTCAGGGCTTTTTCAGTTTGGGTTTTGGTTGTTTTTGTTTTTTAGTGGACCTGAGTCCCTGAGCTATGACCTTCTCAGAGTTTCTCAGCCTTTTTTCCCTCAACTTCTGTGAGATAGGGAGGCTAGAGTGGGATCCAGTTGTCTAACTGCCCTTCCCTTAGATCAGAGAAGGTTCTGGAAGTTTCCGTTGAGAGCAGGCCCGTGTTGCTGAGAACTGAATGTTCTTGGTGTATTTCAAAGTGGTTACTTTCTGCTTCCTCCTGAAGCATGGGGGCATTTTTCTCCTTTCTTCACTGGGAGAACCTGGTGAGTCTCTTGAAGATAAAACTGTGAAATTGGGGGCCTCCCAAAACTGGGCCCCCAGGAGTCTAAATTCTCCAGTGACTTCTATTCTCCAGAAGCTGTGATTCTCTGTATTCACCCATCTCTCCAAATTTCAAGGCAGAGGTTTGCCCTATGACCTCAGTTCTACGAGGGATCTGAGAAGAGTTGTTGATTTTCAGTTTGTTCAGCTCTTTTTCTTCTTGGGAGGATGGGAGCTGAAAGTTGGAAATCAGATTCCTCTTTTCTTGTTCTTGCTTTCTTTTCACCACTTTTTCCTAAGGTCATTTCTATTTATTTCCAGTGCCTTTGATGAATACGTCTCTTTCATAGATTTGTCAGTTGTTGCTCTAGGTGTTACATTAGGGTCTTTGCGAAACATTTGACAGTCTGCGCGTGTCCATATTTTAGCAGATTGAGCAAAATGTAAAAACCTTACTTCTTTTTAATGTCCCTTTACCCTCCCCTATTTATAATATAATTACCATTGAGAATCACATCAGACGGTGTTATAATTTGTGCTTTAACCATCAAACATAATTTACAGATTTCAAGAGGAGAAGTCTATTGTGTTCTTTCTTCTTTCCTTGTGTTCCAAGATTCCTTCTTTTATCATTTCCTTTCTGTTTATAAAACTTCAGTTAGCTATTCCTTTAGCTTATTTCTACTGGTGACAAATTCTCTGAGCTTCTATTCATTCCAAAAAGCCTTGCTTTTTCCTCCATTCCTGAAGGAATTTTCACTGTATATAGAATTCTGGGCTGGCAGTTCTTTTAGTTTGGCACTTGAAAAGTGTTGTGTCCCCTCCTTCTGGCCTCTGGTTTCTGATGGGAAATCCACTGTTGTATGGATTGTTTTTCCCCTTTAAATAAGATCTCATTTCTCTCTGCTTTCAAGATTTTTTTCTTTTTCTATTTTCTTTCCCAACCAAAGGGTTTTTATAAATTTGATTGTGATATGGATTTCTTTTAGTGTATCCTGTTTAGGGTTTACTCAGCTTCTTGAATCTGTAAATTTGTCCTTTTCCAAACTTAGGAACTTTTTAGCCATTATTTCTTTGAAGACGTTTTCAGTCCCACCCATTTCCTCCTCTTCTTCTGGAACTCAGATAACATGAATATTAGATATTTTGTTATAGTGCTGCAGATTCCTGAGGCTCTGTTCTTTTTTCTTTTCTTTCTTTTTTTTTCGGTGTATTTTCTCTCTGTTGTTCAGACAGGGTCATTTTTATTATTCTTTCTTCACGTTCACTATTGTTCTCTCCTCTCCATTCTGCTGTTAAGCCCATCCATTGAGATTTTTATTTTGGTTGTTGTATTTTTCAGTTTTAAAATTTTTATTTTATTTTTAAAAATATTTTCTATTTCTGTGCTGAGACTTTCTATACCTTCATTTGCTTCAGGGGTGTTCATAATTGTTCCCTGAAGCATTTTATGTTGAATGCGTTAAAATCTTTGTCAGATAATTCTAACATCTGCGTCATCTCTGTGTTGGCATCTGTCTTAGTTTTCTAGGACTGCCATAACAAATTACCTTAAACTGGGTGACTTAAAGCAACAATACTTATTCTCTCCCAGTTCTGATGGCTAGAAGTCTCAGATCAAGATGTCAGCAGGGTTGGCTCCTTCTGGAGGTTTGAGGGAGAGTCTGCTCCAGGCCTCCCTCTCAGCTCCTGGTGGCTACCAGCATGCTTGTCATTCCCTGGCTTGTCAGTGCACCACTCCAATCTCTGCCTCTGGCTTTCTTTTGGTCTATCTCTCTGTGTCATTGTTCCTATAAGAATAGGAGAGGAATCACCTAAATCCATGGTGATTTCATCTTGACCTCCTTAACTGATGACACCTGCAAAGACCCTATTTCCAGATAAGGTCACGTTCTGAGGTTCCAGGTGGGCATGGACTTTAGCGGGATGCCCTTCAACACAGTCCAGCATCTGCTGATTCACTTTCCTCATTCAAGCTGAGTTTTGTTGGTTCTTCCTATGGTTAGTAATATTTGATTGAAATGAGCTTTTGAGTATTTGTTATGAGATTCTGGATTTTATTTAAACCTTCTGTTTTAACATTTTTTTCTCCACTTCCTCAGCTGAAGGAGGGGATCCTCCCCTTGTTATTTCCAGGGGTTGGGGTTGGGGGAGGGGATGCAGGTTCCCCACTGGGTCTCCAGGGACATGAGAGAGAGCCATGCTCCTCGTCAGTGCTGAGCGGAGGGGTGGCTTCAGGCTCCCCACCAGCCACCACTGATACCACCCTGGCTGGTGGGCATGAGGGTACTTCCTTACTCCTTTCTACATGGTGTCCACTGTTATTGTGTGAAGGTTGCCTTGTTTCCACTGGATAATGCTGAGTGGTCTGATTCTCCACTTGGCTCTTCGGACACACTCCAGCAAGGAGGTGGTTGAGCGTGTTATCCTACCAGGTATGGGTGGAAGTCTAGCCCCCCCCCCCCCCCCACGCTGTGGTCTCCACTGACACCGTTGGGTGGGGCCTCATACCCATTCAGTGGGGATGAAAGTTCTGACTTTCACTCAGCCCTTGCTGGTGGGAGTGTAGGTGGGGTCACAGTATTTTCTGTGATGTTTGCCTGCAGTAGAGCGGCTATTGTCTAAGAGTTTCGTCTTTCTAGGCTGGTGTTTTCTTGGTTCCTTAGCTAGAGAAAGCAGGCTTTCCTTGAGACTTTCTTCTTTGTCTGTGCCTCTTGGTATTTCCAAATTGCTAGCTTTTCTGATGGGCTGTATGAGGGATAAATGAGGCAAAGGGAAACTAAAGAACTCAGTTCTGTCTCATTTCTCCTTTCCTCGGAACACTGCCGTCTTCTCTGCACCTCTCAACATCTTTTCGTGTTTGTTTTATGTATGATCTCCAGGGTTTTTAGGAAAAAGCACACAAATCCCGTCTTTCTGTGAGTGGAAGTGCTTATTTCCAGGATTTTTAATTTTTTAAAGTCTTGCTTTTTTGTTCATTCTTATCCGCTTTGTTTTTCTTTGTTATCTTGGTCTTGTTCAAGGGGTGTTGTTCCTCCTTTTATCTTTGAGAATTGTAATCATACTTATTTCAAAACCATTTCGGATTACCCTAATGTTTTCATCTCCTTGGGACTGATGAATTTGTTGGTCATCTCATATAACAGCGGTCCCCAGCTTTTTGGCACCAGGGACCTGTTTTGTGGAAGAAGAGTTTTCCATGGACTTGGGGTGGGGATGGTTTTGGGATGATTCAAGTGCATTACATTTATTGTGCGCTTTATTTCTATTATTATTACATGGTGATATATAATGAAATAATTATACAATTCACAGTAATGCTGACAGGAGGCAGAGCTCAGGTGGTAACGCGAGCAATGGGGAGCAGCTGTAAACACAGATGAAGCTTCGTTTGCTCACCGCTCACCTCCTGCTGTGCAGTCTGGTTCCTAACAGGCCACGGACTGGTACCTGTCCAGTCCCCAGGGTTGGGGAACCCTGTTGTAAAAGATGTGCGTTGGAATTTTAGTTTGAAAACTCATCTTGAAGAGAAGTTCTGCGTGTATATGGGTACATTTTCCCTCCCTGGGATCGCCCCACTGTGACCAGCAGTTTTGCTGTGGCCTCCACCAAGCCCACTGGGTTTCTGAGTAACAAGGGGGCTTATATTGAGGGCTTGGGATTTTTGTCCCACAGGGACATTGACAAGGTGTGATTTGACATAAGTTCTGCAGGTGCCTCTGCTGATTCCTGCCACCTCAGGCAATCACCCTGGGCTACGGTTGCAATGTTTAAGCCTCCATTCATGGGTGGAAGAGTCCTCCCCAGACTGGACCCCATCCTGGGATAGGTGGAAACAATTTGCTGTTTTCTTTACCTTGCAGGATTTAGTTCCCAAAGAATTGATGTGTTTCTCAAAGGAAGTTAAGTCTTAAAACATATGTTTACACTTTATTCATTATTTCTGTGATTTTGGAGATGGAAGGGGGAAGCGTTGTGTGAACTCATGTTTCCATTTTTATGGGAGGTAAGATCCTCTCCCCACCTACAGCTTTGAAAAAGCAGCTCGGCTTCATGGAGCATGGATTGCCTTGATGTTTCCGTTGCTATCTTAACTAGCTTGTAGTCAGGCGTTGGCTTAATAACTATATTAAGCCTGAATAAAGATAACAATCCTTTTAAAAGATTATTGACGATACTTTAACTTTTTCAATCAAAAACCTTACATTGCAACATGACATATTTCAGGCATGTATTAACTTGGGTAACAAAAGTAAAGAGGCTACCTAGAATCTTTGAACATCACTGACGTTCCTGCTCTGGTGCACAGTTATAGTATTTTTGTAAAATTACAAAGAAAGTAAGAGAATGTGATATTTCTCTCTGAAAGGCACCTTCTTTTTCCAGCACATCCTCGGGCCCGTAATCCCCAAAGCCGGGCAGGGTTTCTGCTCCCTGGTCTTCCTGTCTGTTCACCTTCAGTCCAGGTGATCAGACAAAATGCGTTTGAACAAACATAGCGATTTTGCCCACCCCCGATGCACGTTATTTTCTGTCCCCCATCGCCACTCCAATTTGGCCATAATTGTACTGTTCCCATAACAACAGCCAAATAACGGGAGCTTCGTGGAGGGCTTATAACAGGGTTGTCCACAAAGCTGCTGGCAATGCCGTGCAGACCCTGCATATCAGCAACTCACAAAAGAGACAGCTATCGGGCGAACGCTTCCTGGCAGCTCCAAAGCCAACTTGCAGCGGATACCGCTGCTGCATGTCTGAACGGAGGCCCAGCACCCATCTCTCTCCTACATTCGTCACATGCAAAAAGCCTTCAGATCGCCATTCCCTTGTGGCCTGCCTGGGACAGTTAAAAATGCACACACAGAGAGAAACACACAAGGAAAACTCCTCTGTATATATTTCACCAAACTGCAGCAAAAATCAAAGAATCACATTCTCCGTGGGGTCTCAGGGCCGTGCTTCCGATAATGTGGTAGCGCGACACCAGTGCTCAGAATCAAAACACCTTTATGTGCTTCTCTCTACAGATAGATGGACACACACACACACACACACACACACACACACACACACACACAGAGCTTTCCTTTTTGCTGAGCCGCTGTGTGATTTCAGGGAGCAAATTTGTCAATCAAGGTAGAATAGGAACTTTCTTGTCATGGCCGGCAGGTGCATGAAGCTAGGTGAGATGTGTCTCTACCATCAGCTGTCTCGCTCTCTCAGTAATAAACGAGACGACCACTGCTGGTAAACTGGGAGCAGAATCCCACAATGTCTGAACTTAGGGCTGTGACTTCGCAAACTGAAAGCTCCCCATACCCTTGCTGGCGTGCTGCTGACACGTGAATTGGCTTCATCAAAATCTGGGGTGCGGGGGAGCCGCAAGACGTTGTGAGTCCTGTTCATTTCAACCGCAGACTCTCAGGGTTTGGTTATAATGACGATGACACACCAGGAGCTGCAGGGGTACAAGCCATTGGAGGGCAATTAAACAGACCCCGGGGTCTCCCTCCTACAGAACAAGATTGTGGCTGATGGCCTCTGGTGTCCCTGGGAGCTGGGGTGGGCAGGACTGGGACAGAACCTGACACCTGGCAGCAAGGTGGGCTCTGAGAACTTCAGGCCTCAGGTTGGAACCTTCAGAGGGGGGTTTCAAATGCATCGCTTTAGATGAAAATGAAATCTGTAACCTGACCAGGGGCAATGCCAATATTTTCCACTGGCAGGAACTATCTAACTTTTTAAGCAAGTTCTTGTGTTTTGCTCTGATCCAGTCGATCCCATGTGCATCGAAATATGCTCGGATGTTTGATCACAGATCAGCAGCGCTGGCATCACCTGGAGCTTGTGAGAAATGCAGATGCCCTGGTCCCCCCCCAGCTGTCCTGACTCAGCACCTGCCTTTTGACAAGGGGCCCAGGTGGTTCACTGCACATTAGGGTTTGGGAAGCACTATTCTGGGTTCATCCTTGGCAAGTCCTTTCCGATGCTCTTGTATTTGCATTTCCTTGGGAGGCATAAATTTGTTCATTGTCTTTTATAAAATGTATTTTGGAATTGCAGTTGAAAGCTTATCTTGAATAAGTGTGTGCACGCACACGTGTGTGTATGTGTGAGCATCGTATGTGTGTGCATATGTGTGTGTTTCTTTTTCTCTTGAGGTCCTGGTGACCTCAGCTGAGAAGAGCACAAGGTTCACCATCCACTCTGCTTGAGTGTGGCCCCTGAGTGCAGAACTGAGAAGGTATGTGGCCCCGGACAAACGGCCTTATCTCTTTGAGCCTCAGTTTGCTTAGTTGTTCAGTGGGGAGGATGGTACCAAACTCACCCATTTGTTGTGAGGATGAAAGTAATGTCTGTGAGGTCCCTATCCTAGTGCCTTACATGGTGAGTGTTTAATCCATGCTCATTCATTGTTACTGTCTTCAGTTTTTTCTGAGATGGACTGTGAGATAGTACAGTGGACAAAGCTTCAGAGTAGAGCCCTGTGAGTGTTTACACATGTTCACACCTGTGTAACCACCGCCCTGATCAAGTGTTGAATGTTGCCAGCCCACCAGAAAGCTCTCTCATGTCACTGTTATTTAAGAGAAATGAAAGATGCAGTCTTTGTGCTCAGGAAGCTTTAAAATTCCTCTGGGACAAGAAATCTCAAATACCTGAAATTGTTAGTGAGCAGTCATTAGTGAACGTCTACGCAATACTGTTTGGGCTGGTGTCTTAGTGCATTCGGGCTGCTAAAACAAAGTTACCGTAGACAGGGCAACTTACATAACAAATGTTTATTTCTGTCGTGGAGACTGCAGGGTCCAAGGTCAAGGTGCCGGCAGATTCGGTGTCTGGTGAGGACCCAATTCCTGGGTAACAGACAGCTGTCTTCTCCCTGTGTCCTCACATGGTGGAAGGGGTGAGGGAGCTCTGGGGTCTTTTTTATAAGGGCACTGATCCCATTCATGAGGGCTCCACCCTCATGACCTCATCACCTCCCAAATGCTCCACCTTTTTACACCATTGCCTTGGGAGGTGGAATTTCAACATATGAACTTTGGAGTGACATAAATATTCAGTTCATTGCAGCTGGCGTTTTTTAATGATGGAAATGGGGGTTATGAGAAGCTAGAATTTAGGAAGCTTTGAGGAAGGCTATACGGGGTGAGAAGCTGAATTCTCTCCCTGTCAAGGTGAGGCAGGAATTCTTCCCCTTCTCAAATGAAGGCCCTGAGTGTTAAGTTAGGAAAAGACGTGAGATTAGATTTTTTCATCTTCCAGTCCATGGGCATCCTTCTTCTCTGATTTAGGACTAGATAGCCGTTAAGCATGGAGGATGGCTCAGAATTTCATGCTTGCTTGTCAGAAGTCCTTTGTAGGATCATCATGAATTTGAGAGGTAGGTAGTTTCACAAATGAGCTCAGGGAAGGCTTCCTGGAGGGGGTGACAGTGACTTGCTTCTTGAAGGATGAGGTAGCAAAAGGAGACATGGGAACAGAAACAGTCTTGGTTCCTACAGAGCAGATCCATCATGCTCAACCCTGGTGAAAACCTTGATTTTGATCTCTATGTGTTTACGAGCTATGGGATGCAATACATTTAAACAGTCTGAAACCCTGGATCGCCCTTAGATGGGTGTTGAGTATTGTGGGTTTGGTAAGCCCTCAGCGCTGTGTGCTGAGAAGACAACATGCCAGCCCGCTCCGCATTGCCAACTCCTGACAAAGAGATGATGGCCCTGCTGATGGAACAGTTAGTCCAACTCACTCATGCCTCTGGCAGTGTCACTGCTCCTGAGTTGGACCAGCCAGACCTACACACCAAGAAGGGGACATCTGTTTGAAGGCAAGAGAGGAACTGCCTCTTCCCTTCAGCTTCTCCAAGCCAACCAAGACTGCTGGTTTACTGACAGGGCGCAGACTGAGGAAATGGAGGTCCATTATTTAACGAATGGAATGCCACCAATGCAGACCTGTTCGATTGCATTCCACAAATACTTGGTGAGGGTCTACCTTGTGGTGGGCGGTATGTCAGGCGGGAATGTCAAAGAGAAGATCTCTGCCCTCACGGACCCTACAGATTTTTCCAATGTTCTTGCTGTAAGAGGCTACCTTGCCAGTGGTTCAGTCGTCCTCTGGCTTGTAACACAAGTATTTACTGAGCACCAGCTGTGTTCCAGGCATTGCACTGGAGCGTACTGCCAAAGCAAAG
Organism: Leucopleurus acutus; assembly: GCF_964270905.1. Classification (NCBI taxonomy): domain Eukaryota; kingdom Metazoa; phylum Chordata; class Mammalia; order Artiodactyla; family Delphinidae; genus Leucopleurus; species Leucopleurus acutus. The sequence goes on from NC_139158.1 coordinate 2,316,860, forward strand.
AGAGGCTGGGTGACTTATTTAAAGGAGTGTGAGATGCGAAGCCCAAATCTCCCAGAACTTTTAAAAAATTAATTAATTAATTAATTATTGGCTGCATTGTGTTTTCGTTGTTGTGCGTGGGCTCTCTCTAGTTGCGGCGAGCAGGGGCTACTCTTCATTGCAGTGTGTGGGCTTCTCATTGCGGTGGCTTCTCTTGTTGTGGAGCACGGGCTCTAGGCTCGTGGGCTTCAGTAGTTGTGGCACGTGGGCTCAGTATTTGTGGCACACGGGCTTCAGTAGTTGTGGCACGCGGGCTCAGTAGTTGTGTCTCGCGGACTCTAGAGCGCAGGCTCAGTAATTATGGTGCACGGGCTTAGTTGCCCTGCGGCACGTGGAATCTTCCTGGACCAGGGCTCGAACCCGTGTCCCCTACATTGGCAGGCAGATTCTTAACGACTGCGCCACCCGGGAAGTCCACCCCAGAACTTTTTTTAAGGGCAAAGATAGTAAATGTTGTGGATTTTGTGACTACTCAACTGGGTTCTTTTAGCATGAAAGCTGCCACACACTGTATATAAATGAATGAGCATGGCTGTGTTCCAGTGAAACATTATTTACAGAAACAGGCATCAGGCTGCATTTTGCGTTCTGGCTATAGTTTGCCAACACCTGATTCAAAAAGATCATACCCGCAATACCTAGAACATACAGAATCAGAAGGAACCAGGTAAGTCTTCAACTCCCTATAGTAATTGTCTCTAAGTTGCCATGTGATCCAACAATCCCACTCCTGGGCATATATCTGGACAAAACTGTATTTCAAAAAGATACACACACCCCTATGTTCATAGCAGCACTGTTTACAATAGCCAAGGCATGGAGACAATCTAAATGTCCATCAACAGAGGAATGGATAAAGAGGATGTGGTGTATATGTGTATGCAATGGAATACTACTTGGACAAAAAAGAGAATGAAATATGCCATTTTCAGCAACACGGATGGACCTGGAGATTATCATACTATGTGAAGTATGTTAGAAAGAGAAAGACAAATACCATATGATATCACTTATGTGTGGAACCTAAAATGTAACACAAATGAACTTATCTACGAAATAGAAACAGACTCACGGACATAGAGAACAGACTTATGGTTGCCAAGGGGGAAGGGGGTGGGGGAGGGAGGGCTTGGGAGTTTGGGATCAGTAGATGCAAACTATTATATATAGGATGGATAAACAACAAGGTCCTACTGTATAGCACAAGGAACTATATTCAATATCCTGTAATAAACCATAATGGATTCAGTTTTATATATATATATATATATATATATATATATATATATATATACAGATTATATATATATATAACAGAAATTAGCACAACATGGCAAATCAACTATACTTCAAAAAATAAAATTTTTAAAAATTGTGTCTAAGACATCTCTAAGGAGTAATTGGCCAGCTTCTGCTCAGGTATGGGGAGTGTAGAGTGTATTCCATGTGAAGCAGCCCATCTCATGTTTGGACAGTTCTACTCATTAGAAAGTCTCTACTGAGTATAATTTGTACCTGACTATAGAGAAACCCTAGTATCTCTGTTCCACGTCTATCCCAACAGAGTTTGCTTCATGAAAACTTGGAAGTAATCTAAATGACTATCAGTACAAGAATAGATAAATAAATTGTAGAATACGCATAGAATGGAATAGCATAATCAGTTACTAAATAGATCCATGCTTATCAGAATGAATAGATCTCATAAAACAAATATTTCAGAATGATGTGAAATATATGATGCCATTTGAACACAATTGTAAGATACACGAAGCAACACCTACATTATTTATGATTGTACATATATGTAGAAAACTATAAAACCAAGAATTTAATGTATTTATACCAAATTTTTGATGGTGGCTCCCTCCAGAGAAGGGAGGGAAATAATGGAACCAGTAAAGGAGGTAAAGCTAACTATTTTCACTTGTAATGCTTTCTTTCTTTATTAACATTTTGAAGAAAATGATAAAAATACAGCTAAGAATGGATTGCTGCTTAATCTGTGTGATCAGCTAAGTACACAGGGATTATAAAAATATTCAGATTCTCCTATTTAGCTGATAAAAATATTCTTTCTTCAAGGGTTGTTTTTAGGAGCGCATCACAATTTAAAGTAAGTTTTTACATGCTTAAAGTAGTTGAGTGTTAATATATATAACAAGTCTTTCAGTGGAGATATGAATACAGCAAGGGGACTGAGATATGAGTCTATGACTGTTTCGAGCCTAAAATGCAGTATATCCTAGCCATTACTTTGTTCCAATTTTAAACCCTCAAACCAACTTCACAACCTGAAAGAGGTAAATGGGACAGTTCCTGGTGAACATAAGGTTCATTCCTTCATTAAGGAAATGTTTATTGAGCAGCTCCTCTGGGCTGCCCCTTCCCAGGCTCGGGGGCCCATGTTGGTGACATTCCTGTTACCAATATGGAACTTACCACTTAGGGTGGTGGATGCTTACTGACCAAACAGTCCCACCAGCAGATGTGAAAGTACACACATGGCAAGCAAAGTAAAGGAGCTGCTCTACGGTTCTACAGTGGGAGCACTGAGCTTACCTAGAGCAACATTAACTGAGAATTACCTGTTCAAAGAGAGGAGGAAAGGGCATTTTGGCTGGAGGTCAGCATGTGGGTTGAGGAGAGATGGCAAGAACAAAAAACTGAAAAGATTGGTTTGGAGCAAAAGGAGAAGCTGATGAGAGATGAAGCTAGAGAGGTAGGCTGGGCCTTGTGTGCTGTGATAAATAACTTGGTTCTCATCTTGAGAGTGCCAGGAAGCCACTGGAGAGTTATAAGTGGGCTCTGGGACATGATCAGATTTTGAAATGATCACTCTGCAGTGGAACAGCTGAACTGGAAGGAGTCAGGGTGGGTGTGGCTAGAACAGTCAGAGGCTACTGTGGGTAACATGAGGGTAGGTTGGACAAATGTGGTAGAGGTGATGGTGGTGATGGAGGTGATGGTGTTGGAGGTGGTGGTGGTGATGGAGGTGGTGGTGGTGATAGAGGTGGTGGAGGTGATGGAGGTGATGGTGGTGGATGGAGGTGGTGGTGTGATGGTGGTGGTGGAGGTGATGGAGATGATGGTGGTGGAGGTGATGGTGGTGGAGCTGGTGGAGGTGATTGTGGTGGAGGTGATAGTGGCAGTGGTAGAGGTGATGGTGATGGAGGTGGTGGTGGTGGAGCTGGTGGAGGCAATGGTGGTGGTGGTGGTGGAGGTGGTGGTGGAGGTGATGGAAGTGATGGTGGAGGTGATGGTGATGGAGGTGATTGTGGTGGTGGTGGTGGTGGAAGTGATGGTGGTGGAGGTGATGATGGTGGTGGTGGAAGTGATGGTGGTGGTGGTGGAGGTGGTGGAGGTGGTGGTTTTGATGGTGATGGTGGTGGTGGTGACAGTGTTTGTGCTGGTGGAGATGGAGAAAACTGGAAATGTGCACAATATTTAGAAGGTAAATTGAACAAGATTTAGTGATTCTTGGAAATCACTTAGAACTGGAGCATGAGAAACACGAACAGATCAAATGTACTTTGTAAAAAGTCTGGTAATGACCTTAAGCTCCTCTTGGTTTAGTTGAACATGCATCTTTGTTAACCTGCTTTTCATAGTGCAGTGTGACAATGTGCCTCAAACAGTAACATTCAGTCTCCAAAACAGCCCCCACGTTGCACGTGTTCTTGATGGCCACAGGGGGTTAAAGATGACTGCACATTCTTTGACAATCTTTTCATCGAGAGATGGGGCCTCTTTTTCTTCCCCTGAGATCCAGGCTGGCCTTTGACTGTTCTGATGAACAATTTATGGGAGAAGTGATGTGCATAACTTCTTCCTGCAGCATCTTGCCCCTGAAAAGGAGTCAAGACTCCGGTGACTGATGCTCCATCCGATGGCCTGGTCCCTGAGGGTACCATGATGCCTCGTCTAGTCACTGAGCGTATTTAAACTACTCAACTTGAACAGTCCTCCCCATGGAAGAGATTAAATCCCAATGAACAGAAAGATACAGGAGAAGCAAGGGGCAAGCATCTGTCAACAGGGCTGTTCCTCACCAACCCTCAGCTCATTAGAGCGATGCCTCTTAAGTGACTGTTCAGATTGTGAAAGCATGTGCAATTTTAGGACAGCACAAAGTGTGTAAAATAAGTTGATGATTTCGTGTGGTAACTCTTAAAAAGTCTGAAGAGTTCAGTTATGTTATTTTTGTTAACATTTTCATTGTAAAATGGCATTTCTTCCCAGGATAAAAGCTCATTGAAATGATCCCTTCCTAGGAGCATATGTGCAAAGTGTACACTCTGCTAATTTTATATCTGATTAAAACTTAAATACATGAAGACATCCTCTGGAATAATTAAAGACACTTCAGTAGAGGCATAGAAATGGGTCCGAGTACATCCGAAATCAGCAGAAATGGAGCCAGGGAAATCAGTATGGCATTATGTCATTTTACAGTAATTTAGAAGAAAGCAGAATTTGGCTTTCAAAGGATATACTTTTTCATTTGAGGTAAAATAAGGTGCACTCTCTATTCAGCATAAGTGCCCCATTTGTGTATAGTTAACGTATGAAGTACAGTTCATCTCCAGGTTGTTGAGAGAAAGCAATCACTTAAGGGGCACTGCTGTTCCCTGGGAAGGGAGCCTCCAAGACAGTTTTGATCCATTGAGGAGCGCTGTCTAATATGCTCCCCGAGGTACAGTTTCCCTAAATCTATTAGACTTTTACAGTCTTCCAGGATGTGCGGTCTGGAGATGCTCCATCACACTGTATTAACTTGACAATGTAATGTACTGCTCTCTTTATTTTCATAGGAAGTACTAGGTTTGACCTTGAAACCCTTAACCACACTTTAGAATCCTCAGCCCATCCTGGCATAGAGGGCCCCCCAAGAAAAATGCCCTGACACGATTTGAGACTGTAAAACTTCGGATTTGAAGGACTGAAATAGGGGAGGTATTGGAAAGTGGGGGTCCTGGTAGCTCTGTCTGCATGGACAGGGGCAAGTGAAGTGGGGAATCGAGTCACAGGTAATCTGACAGCTACGGCTGACTGAGCTCTCGCCTTGTGCCAGACACTCACTTCACAGGATTATCCTGTTTACTCCTCATGAAGCTGGCATTATTTTTGTTATACAGATGAGGAAACTGAGGCTCAGTTAAGTAACTTACCCAAGGACACCCAGCTACTAACTGGCAGAGCCTGGATTCAAACTCAGGTCTTTTTTTTTTTTTCTCATGGAAAGACATTTTATTTTAAATATAGCAGTGTGTACATGTCAATCCCAAACTCCCAATGTATTCCTCCCCCCAGCTCTTTCCCCTGGTTAAGCTCATTCTCTAAATCTGTGAAACTCAAGGCTTTTTGGCTCAAAAGCTGGAGATCGTAAGCGTGATGTTGTAAAGGCTCATGCTGGAATAAAATCTCTGCTTTTGAGGAAGGTAAGGTGGCTTGGGCTGTGCTTGTCCACTGAGCACCTTTGTATACCATCCCTTAATCTTTCCTTCACTTGTGTCCAAAGCCAATGGCTGAGCAGTTCCTTCCTGGGCTCTTTCCTAGGAAGACAGAGTCCTTCCCTGGGGGCTGAGGACAGTGTGCCAGGTTTTATTTCCTGTGCTGGGGATACCTATATGTCTCCAGAGCAAGAAATTAAAAGGGGTTGAAATGGTACCTCCATGCAAACCTCCAGGATGCTGAGCCCATTCAGGGCCATCGTTTTGCTTCCCTAGACCAATCGGTCCAACTCCAACCCCAGGGGACACCTGAAAGTGCCTGACTCTGCAGAGAGCAGCGCCTTTGGGTGGCTGAACTGAGATCCCAGAGACCACGTCAGAGGTGAGCCGTCAGCAGCCCGTGGTGGACGGAGTCTTCGGAGTGCTGCCCAGGCTCATGGTCGGTGCTCCCAAATTTGCTTCCTTCCGCAAGCCATAAAGGCTTTTAATTATTGAAGAATGATTCCTGCGTCTGGCCAATTTATCAGCCTCTGACAAGAATAAAGAGTCAACCAGCTATGAATCCTACCTGATTACTTATAAGAACTACGTAAATGACCCCAGTGCTGAGGAATATTCTCGGTTGGGCACCAGCCAATACAGTTGTGGGTTGGATGACCCCAGCTGAAGACAGCTACTACTTTCCCTGGTGGCAGCCGTAAGTGGGTATGGACGGCAGAGGCTCCCCAAAGGCGGATGTTCACAGGGCCAGGCAGGGCTGGGAAGCAGACAAAGATGGTTTCCAGTGGGTCCCCAAGTGTCCCCTCCCCATCTCAGGAGCAAGCTCACTCCCTCCAGGCAACAAGGGTAACCCTGAAGCCCTTATTCACCCCAAGGACCAGGCCCTGGCATTCTACAGGGGTCCACGGCAGGGACTTGGAGCCAGGATGCCTGGGCTCAAATCACATGATAAACAGTCCAAATGCCCGTCAATGGATGAATGGACAAACTGATTGTGGTATATCCACACGACAGAGGATTATTCATCACAAAAAGGCATGAGGCTCTGGTACATGCTACCGCGTGGGTGAACCTCAAAACCTTTACGCTAAGTGAAGAGTGACGGAGGCAAAAAGTCATGTATTGTATATGTCCACTTATATGAAATGCGTACAACAGGGAAATCCGTAGAGACAGAAAGCAGACTGGTGTTACCAGGGGCAGGGGGCGGGGGCAATGAGGAGTAACTGCTTGGTGGTGTGGGGTTTCCTTCTGGGGGGACGAAAATGTTTTGGAACTAGATAGAAGTGAGGGTTGCACAACAGCTGTAATGTACTAAAGGCCACTGAATTTCTCATTTTAAAATGGTTATCTTGTGTTATATGACTTTTAGTCCAAAAAAAGAAAAAAGCAAAACAAATCAGGTCATAACAATCCATTAAACAAGCTGGGGAAAAGGTTTGTCTCCCAGCAATGGCCAGTAGGACACCTTGGTTCAGGTTCAAGACCGGGCTGGGTTCTCGGGAAGCTGTTGCATGCCCGGTCAAAGTTCGGACAGACTTTACGTCTGTTCCCTGTTTCTTCCTGCCTTGAACGCGGCTGCACTGTCTAGAGTCACAGGAGCCATTATGCGGTGATGGGGCTTCAGCAGGAGGGGAAGCCCATTAGGGCCTCGGGGAGGCTGGCCCTGCCTCTGTGCTGCTGAATCAGTGCTGGTAAGGGCACCTCTCGTCTTTTTGGTGTGGAGAAGAATCAATTCTTATTTGTTTAAGGCACTCTTAAAAACAACAGAAGCGGGCTTCCCTGGTGGCGCAGTGGTTGGGAGTCCGCCTGCCCATGCAGGGGACGCGGGTTCGTGCCCCGGTCCGGGAGGATCCCACGTGCCGCGGAGCGGCTGGGCCCGTGAGCCATGGCCGCTGCGCCTGCGCGTCCGGAGCCTGTGCTCCGCAACGGGAGAGGCCACAACAGTGAGAGGCCCGCTTACCGCAAAACAAACAAACAAACAAAAACAACAGAAGCAATTATCTGGAGAGAGCTCGCAATATGGCAGGAGATGGATCTATAAATGAAAACAGGGGTCCCCCCCTCAAACAAGGGGGATATGTTCCAAGACCCCCAGTGATGCCTGAAACTGTGGATAGTACTGAACGTTATATAGACGATGTTTTTTCCTATACATACGTACCTGTGATAAAGTTGAATTTATAAATTAGACACAGCAAGAGAATATCCTAATTGCCAGCATCACTACGTTTGCACTTTGGGGCGATTATTAAATAAAATGAGGGTGACTTGAACACAAGCACTGTGGTGCTGTGACGGTAGATCTGATAACAGAGACGGCTACTAAGTGACTAACAGCAGGATACGCTGGACAAAGAGATGATTCACGTCCCAGGAGGAACTGAGCAGGACAGCGAGAGATTTCATCATGCTACAGAGAACAGGACACAAAGGAAAACTTAGGAATCGGTTATTTCTAGAATTTTCCATTTGGTATTTTTGGATCGTAGTTGACCATGCAGTTGAAGCCAAGGAAAGCGAAACCAAGGAGAAGAGGGGACAGCTGGGTGGCAGTATGGCGTGGTAACCACTATACATGAGTTATGGTCGGGGATGTTCAGGAGCCCAGAGAAGAGGCCCCTGAGCCTCTTGCCCAGGTGAAGGGGTGGGTCAATCAGAGAAGGCCTCCTCCCTGGGCCTGAGCGGGCAGTAGGGCTTGAGGAGGAGAGTCATGGGAGAAGTAGGCTGCTTGAGGCAGAGAGGACTGCATGAGAAAAGACCTTAAGTGGCGTGGCCCCTACAGGGAAGTTATCAGCGGTTCGGTTTTGCTGGAAATGCAGTGTGAATGGGATAAAGACAAAAACTGTCAGCATCGCTGTTTGCAATCTTCAGACCTCCCTCCCCACTGGGCTCTGCCATGCTAACCTGGCAAGGAGTAGAGAGGACAGGGTAGGACGCCAGGGCTGGCCACACTCTTCCGTGGAGAAAGGAGAGCAGGTGCATCGTAAGGGGAGGAGAATAAGGGGGTGACATTTGAGAATTAATGAGGGAGAAAAGGAAATGGGATGAGCAGCTCCCATAAGGATGAGGGCTTGCGGTGAGAGGTAGGGAAAGTAGGTTTTTTAGGATTTTCCTCCGTGTGTTAAGACCGTCCATAAGATATTGCCAGTAAAGGCTGTCATTAGAGTTCCGTGCTTTTGGGAGGTTGGATTTTCTGTTGGTTGTGCTGCTGGCCTTTGGAGCTTAGTCTCCCTTAAGGCAGGAAAAAGAAGGCTGGATTTGCCTTGGGTTACAGTGAGGTATAAGGTAGGGGATGGAGATGAGGTGGATGGATAGAGGGTCACACCATGACCTTCTTGGGTCACCTCTTGGGTCTTTATCCCGGTGGCAGAGGGGGACTTTTGGGTCTTGGACCAATTATTTATTTCCCCTAACGCCGTTACTTCTTCTATAAAATGGAGATCATAATGATACCTGTCCTAGAGTTTTGTTTTGGACATAAGAATAGACCTAACAAATTTCCTGGCACAGAGTAGACTCTCAGTTAATGCTTATTGAATCTGGACCTCTATCTGCCCTATGTCCTATTCATCTAAGACCAACCCTCTCTCTAGAGCTGATGCAAATCTTGGATCACGGTATCCACAGGGTGTGAGTAACGTGGTAACATCGTGTTTCGTAGCAGCCTTTGCTCCTTGATCCAAAGGAGGGAGCTAAGTGGACATTTGTTTCAGCTCCTCTTTACTGATATTTGTTTCAGCTCCTCTTTACTGATAAAGAAGCAGCCCAGAGAGGTAAAGTAATTTGTCCAAGGTCACACAACCAAGGAAGCAGCAGGCCCAAGACTTGCTGAGTCCAGAGTGTTTGCCATCAGTCTGAGCTCTTGAATCATCTCTCTCGGGAAAGCCAGGAAGGCTCTATGCAAATCCTGGTGGAGGAGCGAATATCCAAAAGCACATAAAGCACAGTCATAAACTGACCTTGAAGGGCCTGGTGATGAGATTCTATAGCGTTACCATTAGAAAAAAGAGGTATTTATATGTTCATCCCCACCCTCATAGCCATTCTCTTCAGATGAATTAACTGTGCTCAGCAATGCAGAGAGGCAGGGACCAGCCCCAAATCAGATGCCATTTCTCTCGCATGATCAGTCTTGGAGGGGTCTCCTGCAGCCAGATAACTTCGAGTGTGACCGCTTCGAAGCGCAAACAGGATTAAAAGGAAAACATCTGTGTTTTGCAAGGCTGCTCTAACTCAAGACAAACAAGCTGTGTAGATACCCAAACGCTCAGTGACTTTTGCTGAGGAGAGGGCTGATGACCGTCTGGGCTGGGCGTTGATTAGAAGAGATGCAGATAGTACATTGGCATCCTCATGCCTGACTCCTTTGGGTGGCCCAGGGCATGAAGACATATGTTCAATTCCATAATGTCAGAGGAACTTGGAGACCATCTTTTTTTTTTTTTTTTTTTTTGGTTAAAGTCAGTGAGCCCTTATTACATTTCCCTCCTAGGATGAAGTCTTTGGGGTTGTAGAAATATTCCAAATATGTGCTACTATTTCATTAATGAGCCTCGGATCCCATACAGGGCTCTGAACTTCAAACAAAACTAGCCAGGATTTGATCTTCAAAAGAGGAGAGAGGTCCCTTATTAAGAGGCTTACATGCTTCAAGCTATGGGATGGGTCCAAAAGAGTCTAATTTTTGTGGGGGAAAAGAAAACTTAATTACCAGTGAATGAAGCAACTCTCAAAACACATGGTTTTCCGTTTTGCCAAGATTCAAAGCCAATTTATCACTTTATTATTATCATCGTTGTTAATCTTTACTTGAAAGATGTGTTAGGCCGCTCAGTAAGTCCCTTTCTCGAGGACGCAGAAGCTGGAGAGTCTCTGGAAGGCAAGGCCAAATGGCGGGCTGCAGATCAAAACAACATTTTCGTCATATATCAACATTAAAGGGTGACTGTCGAGTATGTCCCAGGATGGCTTTTTTCCCTCCTAACAAAGAAATAGCCACTCTCCTTTGTTTGGAAAACCTACTTTGATGCCTCCAAACCCAATTCGCTCTTCTGATTCTGTTCTTTTCCTCTGGCAGCTGTGTCCTGCCTGCGTCTGCACCACTATTTGGAAGGGGTGTTGTCCTCTGTTTATACTCCCATGTTTCAGAGAAGACGTCATGGCTGAAGGAGACGCAGTTTGAGAAACGGCCTGTTCGGCGAGCCAAGGAACACATGTTTTTAAAATCTCGCTAACACATTAGCTTTGGCGTCTTTAAAACTCATTTTTCTCCTCCTTTTGTCTTTCTCCAACATGGCTGTCCGTGAACTGGGTGGTCTTAAGAGTGACCGGGGCAGAGATGTGCACTGGAGGCCTGCCACCCGCTGGTAGAGGGTGTCTGTTACAAGATTACTGCCCTCCGATCTAAAGGGGGTGTTTTGAGTGGGACGGGGCGCCGCCTGTGTCTATAGAAACCGCCTGCAGTGGGGACTCTACGTGTGTGAGACTGGACTTTTGAGAACTGTTAGACTTGACCAGAGCATGGCGAAACACAGCAGCCTACTTGGGTGTGGTGAGCAGGGTTTTAGGGCCGATGAACGGACTAAAGGCTTTATGAATGACCCTCTTACGCTGTTGACACACAGGTGACCCCTGTGTCCTCAAATGGTGCAGACCAGGCGTCTTTTCCGAGTCCTAATAGATCCTTCTACTTTATAAATGGCCAAATCGATGTGCATTAGTGCTCTCGGGGGGCTGTCTTTAAATGCCTCCTGTACCATGTCCTCAAAGGCCCCTACCTCCTTCCTAAATGGGCCTTTCTGCAAAATCCTAGTGCACTTGGCGGCACTGTCCTCACTGACACCACAGCAGCAGCTGCTGAATATTTTATTAGTTGCTGTGCCAGTCCGTGCAGTCTGCATCTGGATGTCATCTTTCCTGGTGTGACACCCTTTTCCTTTAAAGGAGCCACCAGTGATGATGCCTTGTAGTCCATTTAGAAAAGAGGACTCAGCCGGGCTCCTAGCTAAGCTGGAGAACATTCTCCTTTCTGTGAATAGATCTTTGAAAGTTTGTGCAGATTTGGTGAAAGGGAACACTCCCTTTCGAAGGAGGGTTTCGCTTTCATGAAAGCTCCTCTCTACCCCCAGATCCCTTGCAGCTAACCCCAGAGAAGAAATTTTCAAAAAGAAAATGTGAACCCAGGGGATTCCAAAGATTGCCTTTCAAAAGGCACTGATTTCTAAGACTACTGTCCTTAGGCTCTTGTTTTAGAACTAGGGTGAATTCATTTATTCCTTCAACAAATGTTTATTTAGTTACTACTGTGTCAGGCACTAAGCAAGGCACTGGGACTCAGCCCTGAAGAAGAAGACACCCATCTTGCTGTCAGAGAACAGAGGGCCCAGTGAAGGATTCATTCATTCACTCATTCACTCATTGCACACTGTTTATTGAGTGCCTACTATGTACCTGGCAATGCTCTAGAGACTAGGATACACAGTGGTGGGCAAAAGAAACAAAAATCATTCCGGTGGGAGATAGACATTTTTCAAATAATCACACAATGTGTATAATTATAAAAAGTAATGAACACAATAAAGAAAATTTCTTTAAAATGCCTTCCCTGGGATTCTATACCCAGCTAAACTACTATCCAGTAGTCAAGGCTAAACAGAGACATTTTCAGACATACAACAAATAAGAGAGTTTATTATCAGCAGATTCTCAATACCAGAGGAAGCAAACAAAGAAGAAAGGCATGAAAAATGAGAAACAGCACAAAAATTCATGAAGTACATTGGAAAATGCAATGAACTACTGCTTTTTAAAAAATGCTACTTTTTTTGTTTTAACAGAGAAAAATTAATAAATTTTTTAATGAAAATAAGTGAAATAGAAAACTGGGATCAAGGAGAAAGTATTGTTTTTAAGCTGCCTTTTTAATCAAACAAAATAGACAAGCCTCTAGCAAGATTTCAAAGTGGATCAAAAAGGCATAAATAAACAATAGGTATAGAAAGGGGTAAACAAACACAGATACAGTTGAGATTTTTGTCTTAATCAGGAGGATACAATGAATAACTTATGCCAGCAAATTTGAAAACTAGAATGAAGTGAATCATTTTCTAGAAAAATATAGACTACCAAAATTGATTCAAGAAGGTTTAAATACACCAAAACTATTAAAGAAATGGAATCGACAAACAAGAATACCCCCACAAACCATACCCCAGACACCGTACACAGGCAGAAGGCCCGGATTCTGTTTTACAGGTGAGTTCTAACAAAACTTCAAAGAAGAGAGAGCCCTCATCTCATAAAAGCTATTACAGAGACTAGGAAAAGAAGGTAAGCTACTGAAACAATTTTATAAACTCAGTGTAATCATGATAGGCAAACCAGATCCTCATGGTGTCACAAACAAAGAAGGTTCAAGCGCTTTTGTTCTACCAGCCAGTGCCCTGTTTGTTATCCCATAAAGGGAGGTGTCAGTTACCTGGCGTGTAAAAAGAGTCAGGAAAAAAAAGGTGGGTTCTCACTGGTTGTTGCTCCCGCTAAACCATGTGTTAAAGTGAGAATTGTGTTTACTGCAGAAAGACCGGGATTTCTCAGACGAGAGGTAGGCAAGACCACTGCAGAAGCTGGAATTACAAAGATGAGGTCTACCATGTCCATTCTGGTTCATGTAAATGCAATTGCTAATAATATAACATTAAAAATGAGAGACCTGGGACTAATGCTAAACCTGATGGGATCCCAGGACAACAGGTGTAAACCAGAAAACTTAGATCCCATACTAATAAGAGATCAGTAATGTTTGGGATAAAAAATCAAAATGCAAAATCAATAGCATTTTATATAACAATAGAAACCAGTTAGAAATTTCATAGAAGGAAAAGACACACAAAATGTAATAGAAGGGACTTCCCTGGTGGCGCAGTGCTTAAGAATCTGCCTGCCAATGCAGGGGACACGGGTTCGAGCCCTGGTCCAGGAAAATCCCACATGCCCCGGAGCAACTAAGCCTGTGCGCCACAACTACTGAGCCCGCGTGCTGCAACTACTGAAGCCTGCATGCCTAGAGCCCATGCTCTGCAACAAGAGAAGCCACCGCAATGAGAAGCCCAGGCACCACAACTAGGAGTAGCCTCCGTGCCGCAATTAGCGAAAGCCCATGTGCAGCAACGAAGACCCAACACAGCCAAAAATAAATTAATTAATGAAAAAAATAGTAACAGAAGAAAAATACACCAGCAAACAAATGACTTACACCAACTGTGAATAGATAAATTTTACAAAAACTTTATGAAGAAAGTACAAAACATGACCAGAGGAAAACATGTTTTTAAAGCATGGATAAATCATATAAAAGGTTGGGAATCTTTAATGTAATAAAGATATTAATTCTCCTCCAATTTAATTTATAAATTGAATTCAATCCAAACAGGAATTCTCAAGGAACTTTCCCAAACTTATTCAAAATGTCATGGGAAGGAGAAAAGGCCAAGAATAGTCTACAAATTTGTGGATGAAAGGAAACAAGTAACATGGAACTTGCCCTACTAGGTATCAAACAGAGTTTTGGGGTTTAAAATAGTAACACAGAAATAAACTAATAGGGCAACAGAATAGAAAGGAAGAATAGAGACAAACCAACATATGTGGAAACTAACTAATGTTCACATCAGTGGGGAAAGAATACAGGCCAATTCATAATCCATATAAAAATGAGTTGCCTCTCCACAATGTATACAAAAATAAAATCCTGATGGACTAAAGACTGATATGTAAGAAACAATATTAGAAAACTCTTAATAGAAAATACAGAAAAATATTTTTATGGCTTCCATGTAGGAAAGGATTTCTTAAGCAAGACATGAAAAAGTATAAACTGTAAGGGAAAATGTGGATGGATAAATTTGACTACAATAAAACAAAATCTCTGGACAACAAGAGACAAAGTGAAAATATAAGACACGGATGAGGAGAAGTGATAACTGATTAAGATGAGGTTTCCAGAATATATGAAAAATTCCTACAAGAAAACAAAAAACTCAGTAGAAGGATGGACAAAGAAAATGAACAGATAATTCACTGACAAGGAAAACTGAATAGCACATAAATATATGGGGGGAAAAAAAGGTCAGTCTCACTAGGAATCAGTCAAATGCAAGTTAAAACAAGATACTTACAGAGTGAAGTAAGTCAGAAAGAGAAAGACAAATACCGTATGCTAACACATATATATGGGATTTAAGAAAAAAAAAATGTCATGAAGAACCTAGGGGTAAGACAGGAATAAAGACACAGACCTAGTAGACAATGGACTTGAGGATGTGGGGAGGGGGAAGGGTAAGCTGTGACAAAGTGAGAGAGTGGCATGGACATATATACACTACCAAACGTAAAATATATAGCTAGTAGGAAGCAGCCGCATAGCACAGGGAGATCAGCTCGGTGCTTTGTGACCGCCTGGAGGGGTGGGTTAGGGAGGGTGGGAGGGAGGGAGACGCAAGAGGGAAGAGATATGAGAACGTATGTATACGTATAATTGATTCACTTTGTTATAAACAGAAACTAACATACCATTGTAAAGCAATTATACTCTAATAAAAATGTAAAAAGAAAAACAAGATACTAAAAATATATATATAAGAATGTTTCACACCCATTAGATAGGCAAAAATTTTAAAGTTTGACAATACTCAGAGCGTCAAGAATGCAGGGAAACACAAACTCTCATATATGCTGTGCAAATATAACTTGGCACAAGCTTTGAAAGAACATTTGGCGGTGTCTTGTAAAACTGGATATGGGCATGCCCTACCTCCCTCCAGGTCTGTTTCCAGGTGTGTGCCTGAAATGTTTTCACCAAATGTGTGGTTTTTTTCCCTCATACCAATCAGTTCTCCAACTCTCTGATACCAATTGGGTGTCCTACAATTCAATTCAGTTCTGACACCAACTACCCAGAGTTAGTGCAGAACCCCACCGGTGAAGGGCTGAGTCCCTCAAGACGGCCCCCACCCACTTCAGATGCCGGTGACAAGTTCCAGGTTACCACCTGTAATTCTGAGCCACTGTCTATAAACCGGGGGTTCCCGTGATCCCCTCCTCAGGTTCAATAATTCACCAGAATGACTCACAGAACTCAGATAACAGCTTTACTTACTGTAACTGTTTGTTATAAAGGATACAACTCAGAGCAGCCAGATGGAAGAGGTGTACAAGGCAGGGTACGGGGAGCAGAGCTTCCATGTCCCCTCTCTCTCGGTGCACTACCCTCCTCAATGCGTTCCCCGAAGCTCTCTGAACCCCATCATTCAGGAGTTTTATGGAGGTTTCATTACATAGTCATGACTAATTAAATCATGGCTATTGGTGATTTGACTCGATCTCTAGCCCCTCTTCCCTTCCGGGAGGTCCGTATGTAGAGGTGAAAACTCCAACCCTCTAATTACTTGATTGGTCCCTCTGGCAACCAGCCCCCATCCTGGAGTTATTGAGGGACCCACCCTGAGTCCCCTTATTAGTTTAAACTCAGGTATGCTTGAAAGGGGCTTGTTAGGAATACTAAAAGATGCTCCTATCATCCCTGTCACTTGGGAAATTCTAAGGATTTTAGAAGTTCTGCATCAAGAACCTGGAATGAGACCAAATATGTATTTCTTACTGTATCACAATGCCTTACTGAAACTCTCACACAAGAGCACAGTAAGACAGGTCCAAGATCATTCATTGCATTATTGCTTATAATAACCCCCAAATTCTACCAGTTAGTAATGACTATGAAATGTTCAGCTGGTAGCAATAGAGACCTATCTATGTAAGGGTTTATTTTCTCAGATTGAAAGAAAAGCTCAGGGTTGGTGTGAAGGCTACACAAAGTCACCAGTGACCCAGTTCTCTTGTGTCTTCCTGCTTTGTCAGACTTAGCAAGTGGCTTCCATCCTCACCATCACCACATGGTTTAAGGTGGCTGCTGGAGCTCCGGCTATTAAGTTCACATTCCAAGCAACAAGAAAAGGGAAGGGGAGGAAGAGCAAAAGGGCATGCCCCAGCTTGTCCCTCTTTAAAGGAGTCTTCTCTTAAGTACTACTCAGGAACCCCTGCTTACATTCTAGGGGCCAGACCTGGGAGCAAGAAAAGTGGGGAAATCTATCCTTTTAACTGGGCACATTGCTACTCTGAATAAATGTGGGGTCTGTTACTAAGAAAGGAAGAAGGGGCATTGGGAAGCAACCAACAGCCTTTGTCACTCAAATGTCTATCTTTAGGAGAATGGACAAATACATCGCAGTATATTTTCACAGTGGAGTACTATATAGTGGTTAAAAGGAAGGAAATAGAGCTACATGAATCCATACGGATAATCCCCCAAACAAAACCTCTTGCCTGAAAAGAAAAGATTGCAAAATGATTCAAACTATATGATAACACTTACGTAAAGTTTCAAAGCCTACAGAACAATACAATGCATCTTTTATGGCTATACAAAATACTTATGTTGGGAAGATATAATGAATAACACTACAGGCAGGATGGTACTTACCTCTGGAGAGGGAGCGAGAGCAGTGGGATTAGAAACAGACACATCAGGGACTTCAGTTCTACCTGTAATGCTTTATTTCTTCAAAAAGAAAAGAAAAAAATTTGGAGGAAACAACAGAATATTAAGTCTTGTTAAAGTTAAATTGTGGGGCTTCCCTGGTGGCACAGTGGTTGAGAGTCCGCCTGCCGATGCAGGGGACACGGGTTCGTGCCCCGGTCCGGGAGGATCCCACATGCCGCGGAGCTGCTGGGCCCGTGAGCCATGGCCGCTGAGCCTGCGGCGTCCGGAGCCTGTGCTCCGCAACGGGAGAGGCCACGGCAGTGACAGGCCCGCGTACTGAAAAAGAAAAAAAAAAGTTAAATTGTGAATACACAGCATTTAAGCTATCGTTCCCCATACAATTCTGTACGTTCGATGTTTTTCATTTTATATGAACTAGAAGGAGAGAGAAATTATATAAAGGCATAACTAATGAGGTGTAACTAACATACAGTGAATGAACCCATCTCAGGTTTATAGCTTGATAAATCTTTACGAGGTGAATGCATCCAGAGCACAGTATAGAATCCAGCACTGCCGAAGGTCCTCCCAATGACGGACCACCTCAAAGAATAACCACTGTTGCCACTTCCATCACCGTCAGTAAATTGTGTGTGATTTTTTACGTTTGTATCAAGGAATCATGCAGAATCCTACAGGATATTCTCTGTAACGGCTGACTTCATTTTCTCAGCGTTATCTGTGAGGTTCATCCCGAGGGCTGTTTTCGAAAATTCCTCGGTGCTGATCCAATCAGAAGGCAGGGGCTCCGTGTTAACGTGAGGAAGAGCCCCGCTGTTCACTTCCTGGGCCCTGCAAAGCAGCGGGAGGTAGACCTAAGTTTGGGGTGGTTTTCGGAATCCTTCTGTACCTGTGGCTGTTTAGGGAGCTGGTGTCCCGCCAAAGGCTGTAGGTGGATTTGACCATGCTCCCCAACCCCCTCCCGGCCCTCCGTTTCCTGTTCCCCTTGCCTGATGTCTGCTTTAAATAAAGTAAGAACCAAGTGTCAGGGACTGAGGGAGAGGCTTGGGAGAGCTTCCCATCTCAGCCTTCAGACAGCTCGCCAGGGATGTGAAAAAAATTATAGCTGCAAAGGGAGATGTAGATGTTATTTTTAGACATATGTCCAAGGTTTGCCTCTCTTCAGTGCCCCAATCAGATCCCTCACTCGCAGCCAGAGTTTTTAAACGTTAACCCTTCACGTCATTTTTGTCAAAAATGTTCACTTACACAACAGAACTCGGAGGTATGTTATTTTAAAAGGGAGAGACTTCAGATGCATGCTGGTGTGGTCTCGCAGCTGGACTGGAAGGAGGCAGCACTTCGAAGTTTCCTGACACATGATCTGTTTCCTGGTGTTGCATGTTGGCGGGCTGTGCTCCATCTACCTGCTTCCAGGTGTGCGAGGACCATCCAGATGCTCCCACTGACTGTTCAGTTCACTGGAATCTGTCATGGAAATTAATGGACTGATGGAAGTCTCTGCTTAAGACTAGAAAAATAATGGAGGTTGGTATGAAACACACGTACACATACACACACACACACACGCATGCACGCACTCCACAGAGCCCAGCAGAATTCTACTTCTATTTTAAAGGAGGCATTTTTCATTTCCGTATTATCACTTTGCTTTGTCTGCAGCAGTGAGGTTAATCAGAGTTATGTACACTCTGTGTGGTTTTCCTTGGAAGATGGATCGCCATGATGACAGTCTGAATTTGATCACCAGACCCGTCACCTACATGTTTAGACCCCATTCCTGACTTACCTAAAGAATCTATACCATAATGGTTTTGTTTTTTGCACCAAACAAGAGCATGGCACTGATTATCTAGGTAAAACGGGGCATCTTAAAGCTCAGAAAACTCTCCCGGTGAGGACAAAATTAAGAGCCTCAGCTGTGAGTGGGAAATGCAGAACTTTGGACCGGGAGAAAAAGGGCAACATTTGTTGCCTTGGTGAAGCCGATTTGCTCTCTGTACAAGGGCGATATTGAGCTTCTCTCAACAAAGCAAAAATGTGGTAGAGTTCATCCCCCATTCGGTTTAACCCAACCTGGATGGTGTCTGTTTGCTTGTTATTCCTCTCAGACTTGAGGGACAGGGAAGAACCACGACTCTGGAGGAAAGCTGGAGGATCAGCAAGGCGCTGATGAGACGCCAGCTGAACTACGGAGAGTCCGTCCAGAAAAGCGGGGAGTTGGCGTACTTGAGGATTCAGCCAAGGAGAACAGTGGAAACCAATACATTATTCTGGCTGCTGAGAATGAAAATCTGTTGGTGGCAAAGGCACGGAACAGAGTGACTGGGAAGGAAGGAGAAGAGTGTCGAGTTAGATTTCACTTTGGTGCCAGCACCTCTAAAGTTGCAGGAGATAGCTGGCGCGGTGGCTGTGCACGCATCCTCGTCGGCAGTTCCCTGGGGCCACCCGATGCAGTCCAGCTTTTGCCTTTGCCACCTGGAGTTCAGAGAGAAAAGCTCCTGGTTAACACTTGAGCCACTTGTACATTGATCACATCTCGAATCTTCTGGTTTGTGCCCACACCAGGGATTAACAAACAACAAAATGCCATTAAAAGCTAAAAAAAAATTTCTTTTTAAACCCTCGGAGGGATGCAGGCACCTTTGCAGAGTTCCCGCTGAAGGAAGTCCATGGACTTCCGATCTTGTCAAAACCGCTACTAATTAATACCGTCTCACTTCCAGCTGAAAGAAAAACAATTTACAATTAAGTCAGGCAGCCTAGGCATAATCACTCTAACACCTTCCATGTACGTTTTGAAAAGTGCTCTCACATTTCATGATCCGTTTATTTTACAAGATGGGTAAACAGCAGACAATTATGGCGATAATATGGCTGAGGTGTTTGGTTCTTATCTCTTTGCAGTAAATTGTGGTTGTTCAAGCCTTCACGGTAATGGTTTCCAGGCCTTTCTCAATATCTTCCTATCATCTGACAATAAATATGCATTTGTTAAAAAAAAAGTTAGCTTATTAGAATCACATCACCTATTCAAATAGCAATACGATTAAAAAAATTTCTTGGTAGGCACGACTGAATTAAATTAATTATACTAACAAAGATATTCTATGGTATAGGCCTCCGAAAATAGAATATTAAGCGTATTAACTCTGTTCTGTATACTGTTGCTCTGCATAGGCAGGAAGTGCTATCTGAACAACTGAGCAGGCAATTCTGTTATTGAAAGATGCTATCAAAGGACACAAGGATTTAATTTCAGATATTTTATTGGAAGGCAGTGGTTCCACATGTGATTCTCAGCACAGGATCGGGACTGACAGGCTTCAGAGATTCCCAAGCAGTTGGAATGAACATTAAAAATCAAAGCCAGGGCAATGGGAAGAATTGGACCGCGGAGAGCTTCACAGCATCTTAGACCTGTTCTCTTTATTGCTCCTTCCCTCTGAAATGTCCTTAAGTCTACCTTTGCCAGAGGCATTCTCAGACTTAAGAAAAAGGAGCCTGGTGAGGCTGTTTGCAGAGGTCCAAAAAGGATTAAGGTTTGAAGGTGAAAGCCCTGTTAGGATAACCTCCCTCAAAACTCTCTATAAACAGTTGACAGTAATATCCTCATACCTTTTGCCCGTTGGCTCTCTCCTGGGAGTAGTCTCAAAACGTTCTTGAAAAAAAAGTGTTTCAAGAAAATAGGCAATCTGTTAGTGTGATTTAGAGATTACTTCCCGAGTTCTCCCCTCTGTACAGTGCATCGGGAAACTACGGTGATGTCACAGCGAGCCTTCCTCCACTGCAACACGAGTGCTCTCCCATTAATTAGGTTCTGCAGAAATGCAGAACAAAACTGCCATTTGGGGAGAGTAAAACGAAACACTCCTTTTTTCCCTACGTCCTGTATTTTGAATGCATTGAACATGGTCACAGCCAAAGCCATCCTTTAAGACCCTCTGACATTTGAAAGTAAGAAATCTGGGGTTTAACTTTATTCTAAAGCCTGTCTCCCCTGTCCACCAATAGTACTCTAAATTTTACAAAGTGTCTTTGTCAATATTAGCTCAATTGTTTGTGACCAAGATCCTTAGCAGTTGGCAGTGGTGGTGGAGGGTGGGTGGGAAGCATGCTGGGCCTGATTTATTTTTTTCCATTGTAACAGGAATTGAAGCAAAGGGAGATCTAATCATTTCGCTTTGTAGAACTGTCTCTGCCCATCTCTCGCCCTCTCCATGAACTTCAAATCTGTGTCCAGCTCCTCAGACCCTCATCATATTTTATTTGGGTGTTAGTCTTTACGGCTAATGAACTTTCCATAGCAGTTCTGAGGGCCCCCTCAGAATGCCAGGAGTTGACCCCTTCTGCGGCTCTGGGGATCGCCCGTTCTGAAATGTGATCTCCAATCGTTAGCACTGATAGGGGAGCAGATTCACGCTGCAAAGCTAGCACAGCTGTTTTGTGACTCATGGGAATATCATATTTAGCATGTTTTCCCCAGTGAAATGTATTTATTTAGATGACATATAATACTGTTGCAAAGCCCAGCCTGCTTTGCTCTTATACTCAGCCTTATGGAAGAGAATGGAGGAGTGAAAAAGGTAGAAGGAGCTCATTTGGGAGAGCCAGCTGGCTGGAGGGTCCTCTCGGGCCATTCATGCAATGAGCTCACACTGGAAATCTAAACAACAGGGAACTCGACACTGGGTACTGAACTCCAGGGCACAAGCTAGAGGAAGTAGCTTTGTAGCCAGCTCATCCTAAGCATTTGCGGCTCACAAATATTGCCACTGGGCCTGGGAGATCGCTGGTCGCACACAAGCATTCTGGAGAGAAAAACAGTCATCTACCACTTGAGTTGATAGGACATTTTGAAGAGTGATAGCAGCATTATGGCCTTTTCCTCTCTGTAGGTCATCCTCTGGAAGGTAACAAGGCTGTTAGCACTTGAACAAGCCAGATGGCCCACTCAGCAGATAGCAGACCCCCCCCCCTTGACCCAGTCCCCCAGTTCAGCTGTTCCCAGCCTTGGTATTACCGTGCTGGAGCTCAGAACGTCCCCCAAGCACAGGGAATGTGGGGGAAATGTGGAAATGAAAATAGCGTGTAAGTGACAGGCAACCTTCCCATGCTGTTTTTAACGTTCCTCTTGGTGATGTCTGCAGCATGGTGACTTCTCCAAAGCAGTCCAAGACCTCCCATTTTATTAAGAGTATCACCTTGAACGTGCTCACATTCCATCTCACCTCCTTCCTTCCTGCTCACCTGCACAGAGTCTTGAGATCTTCCTGTTTTCCTGCCATCAATTTCCAGCCCTTGTCCTTTTATCTGCTAACCCGGAGCTTTCTCTGCCGTACACCCTACCCACTTCCTGCAGGCCTTGCAAAAGAATATTAAACACAACTGGGGCTGGCACTGATCTTCCAGGAGTCTTGCCCTTTACACCTCCCTGTGGAGAAAAGCCTCTGTCCCTTTATTATTGGCATTTGTTCCCTACTCTCCATCATTCCCTGACTGTGTCAATATAGCCCCCATCACAACTGGTCAGTGGCTCAATTATTTCAAAAGGTCTTTAGTGAATAAAATTCCTTGAAGTCTTGAAAGTTTATGTAGGTGTTTTTCGAACCTTTGTAGCAGCAAAATCCTTAATTACCCTACTGTTGTGCCACCACTGGACATCTAGAAGGGTGTGAGTGTATTGTTCAAGACCAGAAAAGGCACTCAGTCAATGGGTAGCTGATTATGAATAGTAACAAGGAGCCCAGGGAACGGTGCAACACAGGAAACAGCCCTTTCCTGCCTGGGTCACCTTTCAGTCTTTGCAGAATTGGCCTCAGATATAGGCTATAGGGGAGCCTATCTTTTTCATAGGTCACCCTCCATCTTCCCTTTTCAACCCACTCCCCAGTCCAGAGTCCTGATCTCCAGCTTCTGGCTCCCTGCACAGTCAAAGTCAGGGAATATGTGTTCTATCCTGTAGGGCAAAAGAAAGCATCACAGTTTTCTGTGGGTGTAGTGATGATGGTGGTGATAATGACGTTCACGATGAAGATGGTGGTGATGGTGATGATGGTGGTGGTGACAGTGCTGATGGAGATGATGATGCTTGTGATAATGAAGATAACCATGGTGATGATGATGATGATAATGACGGTGGTGGTGGTGGTGGAGATGGTGTTGATGCTGATGTGATGGTGGCATCAGTAGCTAAGAATGCAAGGCACTATGCTTAGCAGTTGGCATTTATTAACTCGTTCAATCCTCAGGGCAGCCGTATGAGCCAAGTATTTTTTATGATCGATCCCATTTTACAGGTGAGGAAATTGAGGCACAGAGTTGTTAAGTAACTTGCTTAAGGTGACAACAGCCAGCAAAGGCAGAGCTAGGATTTAGACCTAGGCAGTCTGCTCCAGAGCTCCTGCTTTCAGCCACTGCACTAAAGGTATAGACGCTTCAGACTTTGGGGTGGTAAATCTAGAAGAAAATGAACTTGTATTAGTATTGTGTCGAGCTATCATTAACTATGTTAAATGACCCCACCAGCAGTGAGGATGCGATGTGGGGAGAGGGGACCGAGAACCCCACTATGCCACACATTTTCTCAGGAAGAACCTTAGGTAGAAAATAAATACAAGCAGAGCTGTTTGGGAGGAACAGGTAAGGAGGCCTGGAGTCTGTTAAAGACCTTCCCAAAGACGCTCCAAAGTGGCTCTGAAGGCTTTGCCCCCAGATACACTAGGCGCTGTAGAACTCAGATGAAAAACCCTTTGGTTCCAGGTGTAGTCAATCTACTGGCCACTGCTTATTACCTACCTGCTACCTGCCAGGTACTTTTGTAAAAATGCGACGTGTCTTGCAGCACAAATTCAAGTCTACGGAAGTTGCAGTAAATTGTCTTTGGATGTTAAAGAAATCAATTTAAATCCTCAACGCTGCTTTTGGAGTGAGGTGTGATTATCCTCATGTTATAGGTAAGGAAACTGAGGCTCAGTGCAACCAGCCCAAGTTCACCTGGTCTAAATTGGTGGCAGAGCTGGGGTTGGAGCCAGGACGGCGTGACTCAGAAAACGTACTCTCCCCCGGCTAAGTGGGCTGCTGGCTGTGCATCACCCCATGGAAACGAGAGCTTTCGGCTCTCTTTGCGCATGCGCCAATTCGCCCCCTGGGCCTCAGAGGTGCGCAGCACAGCCCTCAGGTGTGTTGCGCATGCGCCAACTCGCCCGCTCGGCCTCGGAGGTGCGCAGCACAGCCCTCAGGTGTGATTTCTCTGGACAACACCTGGGTGGCTGCTCTTGCTCCCACACCCCGTTCATTCCTTCCCCTGTGGGTTATTTCCGAGTCCACAGACTTCTCTTCTTTATTCCAGTCGCCACCAGCTTGGTCCAGATGGAGGCTGAGGGCTGACTCCTCTGTGCTGTAATTCCCCGGGCCCTGCCGTGGCGCTCTTAACGGCCGGGGTCACATCTGTGAGCTGACATCCTCTCCAGCTCAGCGGACCCACACTCCTGCCAACCAACCACCCCAATTTCATCCATGAGCTCCTGCAGCTGTCTCAGGTGGACACCATCTGCTTGCAGTAATTTGTCTGCCCTTACTTCTCTCCAATCTGGCTTAGAACATCCTGGTATTGACCACGGTTTGATCTAGTACCTGTCTGCTGTAGAAGTCATTCTAATAGCCTCTGTAGACCAAGGCTGGAAGTCCATTCAACCTGTTAGCTATTTTCTTTTCATCCTTTCCCCTGTCGAGAACATCTATTAGTCATTCCATCATTTTCGGAAACGAAGCAAGCAACGGGGCTGGTGGTTTGTGCCGCCCTTCTAGCAGAGTGCTGACCTTGTCTGTGATCAGGAAGTCGTGTTGCCTAGTGACTGAGAGTATCAACTACGGAGTCACACTGACCGGGGCTGAAGCCCTGGTCCCATCACTTCCCATCTGGGAGCTACTCCTCCACACTCCATCACAGTGGCTGTGCTGGGGTTGCCAATCACGATACACAATCTCCTTGGCTGCAGTGACTGATCCAGGGATGGGTCAACCAGAACCCTTCCCTGAAGTTTTCTAAGCAGAGCCTGTTGGGGAGGCCATTTCTACACGTATAATCCGGAGCTGCTAAGGTCCTTCTCTCACTTCTCCTGTAGGGGTCTGTTTGAAGCAGGTGAATGTGCTGCCGACAAGCTCAGAGAATGAGAATCAAGAGATGGGGAGGAATTGGGAAACAGGGAGTGAGTAGGAGAGTCTGGCCCCCCTAGAGCTCAGTTTCTGAGGTCTCCAGAGCCAGCAGCGTCACCTGCCTTTCAGTTACGTGAGTCAATGGGTCCTTCTTTTCCTCTTGAGCTGTTATGTGTTGGGGTCCTGCTGATTGCAACCAATGTGTCCAGACTAATCCAGCCCCCAAATGAGTTTACTGAGTCTCTAGAAGTCTTTCCTCTTTAATATCATTAAAAGGCCACTTTTCATGGGACTGGGATGAGAGTCTATTGCCAACTACACAACAAAATCCTGGAGGCCCAACTGTGTCTGGCTATGCCTCAGTGGGTTCTCTACTTCCACCTGGGCAAGCTTTTCTTTCTCTTTCTTCTTTTTCTTTCAGTGATCCAAACTACTTACAAAGCACTTTTATACCTTATGCCTCCTTAAAGGCTGTCAGCCACTTTTTGAGATAGAAATCTACTCATTAGGTCAACAAACCTACTACGCCCAGTCGTTGTTCTTGGCACTGGGAAGACACAGGTGGATAAGACAAAGCTCTCACCTTCATGAACTTCCATTCCAGTGGGAGAGACAAACAAGTGAATAAATACACAATGTGATTTCAGGTGGCAGTAAGTCCTATGAAGACAAAATAGATCAAGTCAGAGAGCGACTGGGGGCTTGGATGCCATTTTAGACAAGGTGTTCCTAGGTGATTGTAGAAGGCCTTTCTGAAGAGTTGACATTAAACCGAAGACACGAATGAACTCAGGGAGCAAGCCACTGGGAAGAGGATTCCAGGGCTATGTACAGCATGTCCATCGACCCTGAAGCAGGAATGAGATTCCTAATAATCTAAGACAGCAAGGCCAATGGTGTGAAAGTGGGGGGCAAGTCTGGGCGTTTATTAGCCCATATAGTACCTTCATGTTATTTAGAAAAAGGCATCCTCTTCTGGGTAGCCTAGCACCAGCCGTTATTGTGTAGGACACAACCTGGACAACTGTACCTGGCAGTCATGAAGAAAGTCTTAGGAGATAAGGTCACAGAGAAACAGGAACCAGATCATGTAGGATATCTCGATACATTGAATTTTACTCCAAGTCAGCGCTACTCAAGAGAAATAAAACATGAGCCACATATGTAATTCAAAAGTTTCCCATAATCACATTAAAAAAACAAAAAAGAAACAGGTGAAATCACTTTAATGACATTTTATTTAACCAATCATACAGAATATTAACCTTTCAACATGCAATCAATGTGAAAAAATAATGAGATATTTGAAGTTCCTTTTTCATACGATTTAAAAATATCCGGTATACGTTTTACACCTATACTTGCACGTCTCAACTTAGGTGCTGAATTTTTATCATAAATACTTGATCAGTGTTTACATTTCATATGCTTACAGTGAGAACGTGGATGCACATACCCAGGTTGTCCCAAACACGCTGAAAAGGTTTTCTAATAACTGAATTGGGCATCCGTTTTTAAGCTCAAATTAATTAGATTAAATTAAAAATGGACTTTCTCAGTTGCATGAACCCCGCTTCACGTGCTCAACAGCCGCCTGTGGACAGGCGGACACGGCAGGTCTAAGTGCTCTGGGAACCACTGTAGGCTGGACAACAGGCAGGGACATGAACTTCCTGACCTTTAAGAAGGATCTTTCCGGAAGCTATGTGAAGAACAGCCCTGTAAAGGGCCTAGAATGGAAACTGGGAGACCAGCTGTAACCGTCCAGGTGGGGGATGAGGGAGCCTTGCTCGAAGGTGGTAAGGCGGTGGTGAGAGTGGGCAGGTTTGGAATACATTCCGAAGGTTGGGCTCACAGACATCTCAGGGAGAGACGGAGAATGACTGCAGGGCAGACTTTCTGGGATATTGATGAAGCTCAGCCTTCAGGAGCCTCACTTGTGTGGGCTTCTCTCCAAGGCTCGGGTTTTGTGCTGTGTGTGGTATTTGTCAACTTTTTCAAATGCGCTAATTTGTGATGATTTTTTTTTCTCATTCTAAATAAATATTCACCTTTGTTCCTGATTTTATTAATAATCCTTTTTTCTTATTCCAGATTGAATAAGCTTCAAATCCATTAAGACCTGGATCAGCCTCTGCTCTAGGATGTACTAGCCCATTTTGAAGATGAGTAAACTGAGCCTTGAAGAGGTAAAAGTGACTTGACTAAAGCAAATTGGTCAGCTCTGATTGCATGTTTTCCTGTAATGAGGCACTTTTCCTCCAGTAAGTTGACTTAAGACAATGCTCTGGATTTATAGACTTATTCATTCTTTTTAATGCTCCCTTCATGTTTTCTGAAAGACCACTTTTGACCGTATGAGCTGTATCATTTTTCTGAAAGGAGCAGGTAAGTAGGCAAGCTAATTCTTGGGTATGCGCTCCCCCCACTTTCCCTCAGACAATGAATTTGTTCTATGATTAGGAAGTGGTCTAACCTGATGGCTAAAATGGGATTTGCAGTCAGATGCCAGGTGTTTGAACCCTGACTCTACTGCTACCTCACTGTGTGACCCTGGGCAAATCACTGTCCCTCTCTGAGCCTCATGATGGTAAAACGTGCATGGTGGCACCTACTGTACAGGGCAGTTATGAGGGTTAAATGAGATCCTCTGTGTAAAACAGTAGCCATTTGCCTTGCAGGCAGTGTACTCAGTAGTTAATTGCTGCTATTATTATTACTGTTTTTATTAGTCTATTTTTTGGTGCCTTTCCTCCATGGCTTCCTGGTCCAGTCACTGTAATCAAGGCCAGGGTCCTGACCCACCTGTGTCAGAAAAGGGCCAGTCAGCTGGTCATCCCTTATAAAAACTTGATCTTTGCATCACCTTAACCAAGTGGTCAAACTTTGCATCACCAGCGGTGGGACAGCTTGATGTGTGCCCTGATGAGATGCACTGAGACACCTATATCATCTATGTTCTTGTCAGAGTGTTTCACCTGAATGTCATCATGAGGAAACAAGCAGCACATCCAGAAAGTTCTAAAGGACAACCGGCTTGAACTTTTCCAAACAGTTTATGTCATGAGAAACAAACAAAAAGGGGCGGGGGACTATTCTAAATTGAAAGAGTCTGGAGACACAGAAGAACCACATACCATAGGCTAACCCTGATTGGTCCAGGTTCGGGTGAAACAAAACGAAACAAAACAGCTGCAAGAAAACATTCAGGGAACAAACCGGGAAATGTACTAGGTAACTGAATTAATGTTAGTTCTTATAGGTGTGAATTGGGATCAGGGCTATTACCAGTAAAACATGGACAGGAATACCTCCTGTACAGGATTAAATGAGATACTCCATGTAAAAAAAATAGGAGAATGTCTTTATTTTTAAGAGATGCATGATGAAGTAATTGGTGGGGGGCTGGGTGATAGGAATGGTTGCTCAAGGAGAGAGACAGAGATGAGATGGGGAGAGAGAGAGAGAGAGAGAGAGAAGGAGGGAGGGCAAGGGAGAGAGAGGTAACACAGATAAATCTAGCAGAAAGCTACATGTGTGTTCATCGTACTAGTTTTTCAACTTTGCTGTAAAGTTGAATTTTTTTCCAAAACAGTAAAGCCGCTGACCTTCAAAGCCATTGACCTTTACTTTCTGTTCAATAAGCTATTTGGCCTACCTATGCAGGGCAATGGAAGGTTTCCATCAATACCAGGTCTACATTGGCTTCTTTGCTAATACTGTTCATGTTGTTCTCTAATCTTGGTCATCCCCATCCAGGGCATGGCTGTGCGTGGGTGGTGAGTGTCCCAAAGCGTTATCATGCGAGATGGAGTTTCCACTCACTGGGATTCCCTAGCACACCCTTTTCCAGGTGAGTCCGGGGGCCCTGCTGCTATCTGCGTCATCCTTCTCCAAGCAGCTTTGCTACTCCCATCTGCTGTCTCTCTCCTTCTTGTATCATTTTTGGCCTGGAAGCCCATCTCATCAATTGTTTCCCTGCCACCGGGTCTCCGAGATGCCAGCTACATTAAGATCTCCCTTTTCTGCCAAGGATCCATATGTGCTGTCTTGTTATTTAGGCTCCTGGCATTGGGACATATAATCTGGCTTTGTTTATCTGGCTGCTCTCTGCCTATATAATGTCTCATTCGATGGGTCAGCTTCTGTCTATTCCATTTATTCTTTTTGAGAAGGCTACAAGGCTTCCCTCCTGGCCTCTATAACAGAAGCCTCATCAATCCTATCACCTTCTGGCTTCCTCCCATTTTATTTTAAGTTTGGAAAATCCAGTAAAGGAAATGGTGGACCTTTTAAAACTCCTGTAATAGAACCTGTATTAGTTGAGCTGTGATAGCAGGAGAATCATTTGTATTATAATTAATTGTTTCTCTGTACGTATCCTACTCTAAGCTCTAAGTTCCTTGAGGCCAGGGGCTGTGTCTTATTCCCTAACCCCAACCCTCAAATTGTGTCTGGTACATAGTAGGAACTCAACAAATGTCTGTTGAATAAAAGAAACATTCCTATAGCTATCATCGTAACCGCTTGTTAATTGGACAGTCATTCAGAAGGAACAAGCCATTTTCCCTTAGACATCAAAAGGCTAACAATTCAGAAAGACCTCTCTGCCTCAACGCCATCGTTAAGCAAAGGGAGTGTTTGCAGGGGATTTTTCTGGGCTCAGGGCCTGGGAAAGAAGAGTGAAGGATTCAATACAACGTATGTGTATTGACCTGCTACTGCCCAAGGCCTCTGCTTTCATTCAATAAACCCTATTGGGAGCCAGTGTTCCAGGAACTCGTGAGGACCAATGAAAAGAACGTGAAGAGCCATTGACTGCTCTCAAGGAGCTCCCAGTATCCTAGGGAAGGAGGACCGAAGTACACAAGCGCTCATCAGACAAGACAAAGAGAAATAAGTGTCACGAGAAGAAAGATGAAAACATGACCCAGAGTCCTGCTTCTGAAATGATCTCAAAGCTCTCGGGATAAGAGGTTGGCGAAACAGTAAGAACAACAATATTGGTGGTGGTTGTAATTACAGAGCATTTTGACAGGATGTAGGTTCTCATCTACCATGAAGCACGAAACAATTCCTCGTTTCCTAGAGGAGGAAACCAAGGCTCACGGAGGGACAGTGACCTGGCCCAGATCTCCCAGCCAGGGGGTGGCCAAGCTTGGACTTCTGCCACTGCTTTTCCTCATTTATCTCTGAGGAATTGGTGTGAGGTGCTGGTTCACAGTAGACTCACCTCTTTCTCCCAAAGTCTGACTCAGTTGGCCTGGGGTCACTGTGTTTCAAAAGCTC
Organism: Leucopleurus acutus; assembly: GCF_964270905.1. NCBI lineage: Eukaryota > Metazoa > Chordata > Mammalia > Artiodactyla > Delphinidae > Leucopleurus > Leucopleurus acutus. The sequence continues at coordinate 2,347,355 of NC_139158.1, forward strand.
CCTCCCAGAGTGATACTAATGAGAACCACTGTGTATTAATCATATATTTTATTCTGTCTTTTTGATGCTTTGCTATCTTGGGAACTTGCGGACCCTGGAGGGACTGCTCTCCTAAGGTTAACCAATTCCTAGCGATGGTAAACAGCTCCCCTGTGAGCGGGCCTTTCATGTGCAAACCAGCCAACCCAGAGCCCAGCCCCCGCCGGCTCCTCCATGGGGCTCCCTCACTCCGGGCCACTGTCCCCCTGTCCTCATCACCCAGGGCAGGTACCAGACAACCAGGGATGGGCCCTGTGCCCCTGAGCCCGCTGGAATGATCCAAACCAGCCCATCCTAAGCCTGCCCGCCCTGCCTCACCTGTTTCTTTCCTAGACAATAACGCTAAAGGCCTTTGCTACGTTTCCCCCTTCTCCCTCTGCCTCCTGAGCGGCCCTAGTGCTTCCCTGTGCTCCCCCATTCCCCCTTGGCGTTGGCGTGCCCCTTCTTTTGGGAACTGTGAGTATAAAAAACTGTCTCTCCAATAGCAGTTGTCTCTGGATCTGTTAGCCTTCCCATACCTAAATAATAGAAACATCTTCTATATTTTAAGAACGGTGATATAAGGAATGGAACCAATAAGGGCTTTGCAGATCCCCAGGAGCTGGGGATCACCCCATTGAGAGGTCTCTTCTTCCTCTTCCCCCCAGACAGAGTGGCTTCCCTATTATCTAGTTTACAGAGTAACCTTTTCAAACATCATTCAGGTCATGGCTCTCTCTGGGTAGAAACACTGCCACGACTCCCCAGAGCCACAGTTGTTATGGCCCCCTCGCCCTGTGGACCAGCTGACCTCGCCCTGGCACACTCTCTTCCACCAAACTGGCCTCTTGCTGCTCCTGGAAGCCTCCAGGCAGGCTCCCTCTTTACAGCAGTTCCCTCTGCCTGGAACACTTTTCCCCAGATAATCCCCACAGCTAAGCCCTCCCTCCCTGCGGTCTTTGCTGAAATGCCATCTTCAGGGGGGGATACCCTTGAATATACGATGTAGTTGATTATGCTTCCTGCTTTGCCTCTCCTCTCCTCCCCTCCCTATACCCTTCTGCGTGTCAGCTCCGCAGACCAGAACTTTGCTGGCTTCTTTGATATATTCCAAGGACTCAGGAAAGGGCCTGGCACAGAGAAGGCACTAAAATGATTATCTGTTGAATGAATACATTTCCACCTAAGATTTTGTTGCACAAACTTCCTTAATTAAAAGAGTTGGCAAATGACTTGCCTAGATCTCTTTGACCATCTTCAGACTGAGAACCCTGGATCTGCAGGGCAGGGGTAAAGGGTATTTGTTAAAATGTCAAGGTAGGGGGCGGTCTTCTAGCCAGGACTTTGAGGATGGCCAAGAGAATGTCACTTCTGCTCTGGGCAAGATGGTGTCTCAGTTATAAATAGTAATAATCTTCGAACACCAACCAAAGGAAATGAAAGATCCTGGGGGGAAAATGTCATTATTTTGATGTAGGAAATCGAGCTGGTGACATCTCTGTTAGGGAGTAAATGAGTAGAAGAGGGTACACATGGAAATAATATTTTAGATTTTCAAAGAGCCCTTGACAAGGTTCTGCACCAACATCTTTTTTGTTTGTTTGTTTGTTTGTTTTTTTGCGGTACGCGGGCCTCTCACTGTCGTGGCCTCTCCCGTTGCGGAGCACAGGCTCCGGACGCGCAGGCTCAGCGGCCATGGCTCACGGGCCCAGCCGCTCCGCGGCATGTGGGATCTTCCCGGACCGGGGCACGAGCCCGCGTCCCCTGCATCGGCAGGCGGACCCCCAACCACTGTGCCACGAGGGAAGCCCCCAACATCTATTTTTAAACCTTTAGTTAGTGTAGGATGGGGTGGGCAGTGTGGGATGAGAAAGTGACTTAGAGACGGGGAGGAAAGAACAGTAATGAAGAGGCAGCTCTGGCAGGAACAGTGTCAACTGCTGGGACCCTGGCGCGGAGCCCTGGAAATGGCCCCTTGTGATGTTTTTACAAACGATCTGGAAGAAGACGTGCCCAGTAGTGTCAGCTCTCGGCACGTGACCTTGGACCTTTCTGAGTGGTAGAATGTCAGGCCAATGGAATTGAACGGCGGGAGGTCTTCAGGGCTGAGTGCGCGGGCAGGGAAGTGGCAAATGAGCTTCAGTGGGGCAAACCCTGGTCATGCATCCAGGGAAAAGTAACGTGGAGCTGTCAGCCAGGGCCCAGGGAAAGGTCCGGGCAGGCACTCTGCACTATTTCTGGAACACATCAGGCAAGACACAAACAATACTGGATCTTCCCAGGAGGGGCATCAGGTCGTTGAAGGACTGCTTCATGAGAGCCCTCATTTCCCGCCGTTCTCCCCCCGTGCCCTACCCACCTTTGCTGGGGGTTCCTTTTAACTTTCCTTGCCCCTCTTCCATAACTCCATGCTTTGGAATGTTGTGTTGCCCTCCGCAGAGAGTATAACACCATCTTGTGAGTTCCTGGTACCCCTGTAATCCTGACGCAGATGCCTTGAGACCTCCCCCGACTATGGGTCCCCCTGTCACTGCTCAGAGTTAATCTTGCCTTCTCTGTGTTCATTCCATTCTCTGCTCAGACCCCTGTTGAAAGTGTGTAAAGATGATCTGCCGAACGTTGGCCTCTTGCAAGGTGAACTCCTTAAAAGTGAGAAATGTTTTATATAGTAGGTGATCAGTGACTATTTATGGGGTGCACAAAAGGAGAGCAGACCTATGCTGTGTATCTCAAGACAGACACATGGAGATGGGAGACGTCCCAAGTCAGCCACTCTGACCCTCGGAGGTGGGGGCACAGTAGGGAGGCAGGTCTCTTCAGCCTGGAAAGATGATGGCAAAAGTGGACACCAGTAACACGTTGAAATCCTTGAAAAGTATAGAGAAGATGAACAGGGCCCTGCTCACCAGATCACAGAATATTGGAAAGGGGAGACAACACTTGATGTTTAAGAAAATCTTAAAAAAAATGTTTCACATAAAAGAAAGCTGCCTTAAATCTTTCTGGCTAACGAAGCATCCTATTTTTAAAAAATCAACTTTGTTTTGGTAAAATTTGCGCACAATTAAATACATCCATTGTGATGGCACGGTTCAGTGAGTTTTGACAAATGTGTACAACCATGTAACCTATCTGCTTTCTATTACTGTAGACTAGCTTGCCTGTTCCAGAACCTCATACGTATTTTTAGTGTCTAGCTTCTTTCCACCAGCTGTGTGTTTTTGGGATTCATCCCTGCTGTTGCCTGTATCAGTAGCTGCGCCTTTTCCATCGCTGTATAGTATTTCATTGTGGGGCTACGGTACAGTTTGTTCATCCATTTGGGTATTGAGGACATTTGAGTTGCTTCTAGTTTGGGTCTATTTTGCACAAAACTGCTGTAAACATTTGTGTCCAAGTCTTTTTGTGGATAAGACACAGGGTTCATAAGTAAAATAAAAGAGACAGAATCCCACAGTTGGGAGGGAAAGTTGATAGGAATCTTAACTCTTGCTGGATCCAACCCTCTGCCTGCCGCTTTTCCTTCTCTCTCACATTCCTGAAATCCAGCTGCTTCGTCTTCACTTGCTCCACTGACAGGGAGCTCACTACCTCTCAAGGCAGCTTATTCAGTGTGGGGAGAGCTCCAATTGCTAGAAAGTCCTCCCTTAACTGAATTTCGACTCACCATTGGATAGGCCTCCCCCAATGGGTGCTGAAATTAAGTCCAATAACTTGTCCACACAGTCGGATACTTGAAAACAGGCACCAGATCCACGTCAAGTCCTCCCCACTTTAGTCTACATGTCCTTTGTTCTGCCAACATTTTCACTGGAGATTTATGGCTCTAGCTTTCGGCCATCCCTCTTCAGCTGCATCACCAAGAAATGAACACATTGCTGCAGCCGTGGCCAGGCTGACCCAGCTCTGGCCAGCTTGTCCTGCTCTCTGCACACCACACTGACCCCACATTAGTCCAGGACCACCACCACATGTTGCACACCTCCCCCATCGTGCTCACAGGCACCCAGAGAGCAGCCTGCGGCCACGTGTTGCTGTTAAACCATGTCCCCACCCTGTCCTCTCCAGTGGGGAGCAGATTTATGGAAACAATACACTTGAAACTACAAATAGCTTTGAAAATGATTCGGACAACTTCATGGCTGAGAGACTCATAATGGCTTATTATGGTAAACTGGGATGTTCTGTTGCACATTTCACGCTTTTCCAGCTGACAACAGGATAAATAACTGTGTTGGACTAGGTGGTTTCTGAGGCCCCTTCCAGCTCTCAAATTCTGTGATTCTTGGTCCTCCCGGCAAACGTTCTTCAGTGCCACTGTTGGCCCCAGAATGAAGCCGACTGGGCCAGGAAGCTGACTCAGTTGCAATGGTTTTTGAAAGGAAAAGAAGGGAGAGGAAAGAGAAAAGATGCAGAGGTAGGAAAAAGCAGCGTTACTAAAAATTCCAAACATCTCCCAGTGTGAGTTGGACAAATGCTGTCCGCCCCTCATGTGGGAGAAGAGAGCTGTGGGTACCATCTCCACATTAAAACACAACTTATTTTCTTTTACTTATTATTTAATATAAAGAGAAATGTATTCAGTCTAGAATTCCTAGAATTTTTAATGAAAAAGTCACCTGTAATCCTATACAGGAATGACCACCATTAGTATTTTGGGGCATTTTCTTCCAATCATTTTTTAGTATTTATCTGTCTTTACAGCCATCCATCCATCCATCCAAAGTATACCCGTGTTTTCCACATTTAAAAAGAAAGAAAGAAAAATGACATAAACAATTTCCCCCACGTATCCTGACCATTTTCCCATGTCATTAAATATTCTTTGAAAATATAGATCTAACAATTTCACAGTATCCCACGAAGTAGATAAGCCATAATGTATAATAATTTCTACTTTCAGACATTTAGGGTGCTTCTGATTTTTTTTGCAAACAATGCCAAGATAAGCATTCTTTGTGCATGAATCTCAGCATTTTCAATTATTTTAAAGATATATTTACTGGAATGTAATCTTGGGCCAAAGAATATGAACTCTCTCAAGGATTTTCATACACATGTATCACCAAAGTACTTTCCATAATCTCTAGGCGACCCTGCAGTCATGCACCTCCTTCATTTAATAACTTTTCAGAATGATGGAGTTGATCAACTCTGAGCTTCACTTCCTAACTGAATAGAACACAGGAGAGTGAAAGGGAAAAACACATAATAAATGTCCCATTTGGGGCTGAGATGTCGAGGAGCACAGGTGGGCGATGATGTCTCTGAAGCAAGACTGTGCCCGTAGCCGTGACACCTAGTCATTCACTGTATCAGTTTGCTAGGACTGCCATGACAAAACACCAGGTTGGGTGAATTAGACAACAGAATTTAATCTTCTCACAGTTCTGGAGGCCAGGAGTCCAAGATCATGGTGTTGGCAGGCTCCTTCCGAAGTCTCTCTCCTTGGCTTGCAGATGGCTGCCCACTTGCTACCCCTTCACATGGTCTTCCTTCTGTGTGTGCATGCCAGGTTTCTCTTTGTGTGTCCAAATTTCCACTTCTTATAAGGACACCAGTCAGATTGGAATAGGGCCTGCCCTAATGACCTCATTTTAACTTAATTACCTCTTTAAAAGCCTTATTCTCAAGTATGGTCGCATTCTAAGGTACTGGATGTTAGGGCTTCATGTATGAATTTTGGGGGGACACATAATGCCTAGTAGTAGAAGGAATGGTTGATGTGGAGGGCTGTGTATTTCTAACCTGAAGCATGGCTTTCTAAGGCAGGACTTCTGACCCTGCAAAGTACCTGTTATCCAAGTATCTCCCAGAGTCCTCAGGGATTATCTCTGGCAGACTGTATTGTCCCAAATGGCTACAACAGTATTTCCCATCTTGCCTACTCTTCTGCAATGTGACTCCCCACCCCCATCCCCCGCCACCACTGCCATCAAGAGGGAGTGTCAGAGGGAAGAGATATGGGAACATATGTATGTGTATAACTGATTCACTTTGTTATAAAGCAGAAACTAACACACCATTGTAAAGCAATTATACGCCAATAAAGATGTTAAAAAAAAAAGAGGGAGCATCTAATTCCCCCTCCTCTTGAATCTGGACCGGGCTTAGTGAATCTCAACCAATAGAGTGCAAGGGAGGTGATGCTGCGTGCCTTCCAAGGCTAGGTCATAAGAGGTCATGCAGCTTCCAGACACGTGCTCTCAGATGCTCCCTCTTGGAAGCCAGCTGCCAGGTTGTGAGGAAGCCCAAGTCCTACAGAGGAGCCACATGTATGCAGTCAGGTTAACACTCCCAACCGAGCTCAGCCTGCACGTAATCCCGACTCAGGCACAAGACGTTGAGTGAAGAAGTTCCAGATGATTCCAGTCCCCAGCCATTTCCCAGCTGTACCCTGATTAACTTCCTCAACCTCAGAACCTGTGAGCAAAGTGATTTTTTTATACCACATTTTGGGACAATGACACTGAAGCCAAAAGAGGGACTGTGACATATTTGAAGTTATTCCACTGGTAAATGATGGAACTCGACTAAAATCCAGCCTTCACAATTTTCAGTCCAGAGCTCCTTCTGCTATTTACTCTTTAACAAATGTTTATTGTTTGTGTGAACCACACACATCTTGGGGCACCAGGGAGAGAAAACAGTGACACTTGCATAGAGCTCCCGAGTGCAGAACAAGGACCAGCAGATGGACATCACAGAAAGGCTGATTACAATTCAGTGCAAGTGAGACTAGTAACCAGAGCTTTCTCCAAATGGAATGATCCTGTGGGTTGACAGAGAAGCACTGAGTCCCTTGGGCAGACGACTGGACTTAATATGTGTTAAGGTCAGTTCCAACTCTCCCATTCAGCTCTGAGATTCCATCACTTCCATGCCTTTTTCCCAGAGGGATTTAAGAGCTTTCTTTTATTTGACTTAAAACTTCCTCTTTTAAACAAGATGCCCCTTAAGGTCCCCTCTAATCAGTTTTCATGATGCTGTCTGTACAGTATTTGTCCTGCCTGCCCCCAAAGCAGGAAACAGCATCAGGACATAGGTTCAAATCCCAGATCTGGGATTTGAACCTGGCTGGGTACCCCGGGGCAAATGATTTAAGTTTACTTGGCCTCAGTAAAGTGCAGAAACACATTTCCTATCACACACGGATTGTTGTGAGGATTAAATATTAAATATAGTGCTTATGTGAAAACCAGGTGGAAAGATGTCTATTGAATCTGTTGCTAAAGTCTCTCCCTTTCTCCAAGGTAAATATCTCAAAATTCCTACACTCTGTACTCTCAAAGTTGGCCAAGTCCCCTCCTCTTTCCATTCCTAAAATAACTAGGTCCCCTGTTGAAGAGAGTGATGAGAGAGAGAGAGAGAGAGAGAGAAGATATCAACTGTATCTTCCTTAACCTTCTCCAGCTGCTCACCAAGTAGGCTGTGCCCACTGCCCCTGTCCCCAGCCTCCCTTTACAGTGGACTGGATGACCCTTCCCTGTATAAGATCAAACCTTCACTTGCCAGGACATTCCCAGGGATCTTCAGGACCCTGAGCTATTGATTACCACTCCTTCCTCCTGGGTCTCCCTTTCTACAGAAACGAAACTTCCCCCAAGCCCAAATCTTCTTGCCATCTTCTGCCCGCACCTTCGCGCTAAACCCTTTGAAAATGTCACCTCCATCCCCCACTTACTCCTTTACCACCTGGGGCTGGCACGGGCTCCCAATGAAACTGCTGTCACAGGTCTGGGAGAACATCCTTGTCACTAAATCCAGGGATCACTTTTCAGTCCTGAGCTTCTGGACACTCAGTCGTCTTTGCCATTGTTGATTCCATGAAGGCACCCGTCTCCCCATCACTCGGACACCGCCAACTTCTCCTGCCTTTCCCCCACCTCTGTTCCCTCCTTCTCAGTTTTACCCCCCAAATCCATGTGTCTAGTGATCGTATCTGTGTGAAGATGTCCCACAGACATCTCGTATCTAACAGGTTCAGAATTGAATCAGGTGTTCCTCCCACCTTCATCCCTGCAATTCTGTTCCTCCACCTGTGTTCATCACTCTCTTAAGAAGCAAAAGGCTGTTTATCTAGCTGCCCAAGCCGGAAAACAGGTGTCATCTTTGACACCTCCCTTTCTCAAGTACGGATCCTACCTTCTAAATAGTTCCTTTATCTGCCTCTTCTCTCCCATCCCAACTGTCACTGTCACTTCCTATTTCAACTGCTGCAACTGTCTCCTTGCAGGTCTCCTGGCTTCCAATCTTGCCCCACTCCAATCCAACCCACTGCCTGAATGATATTTCTAAAAATGTATCTGATTATGTAGTTGCCTGTTACAAACCTTCAGTAGATGTTCGTTGTTCTCATGCTGAAGTTCACACTCTGGGCTTCTGCACGTGGTGCTCCCTCTGCCTGGAACGCCCTTCCTTCTTCTCCTCGCTGTTGATTCAATTCCCACTTCTCCTTCAGGTCTACATTTAGACTTGCCTTCCCCTGGAAAATTTTCCCTGATTCTCCAAGGTGGTGAGATCTTCTTTTCTCAGCTGTTCCCTTAAGTGCTTTCGCTTATCATACAATTACTGTAATTGTTTGTTTCTCTCTTGCCTAGCACTGGGGCTGGCACAAATCAGGAATTTAATAAATACTTGTTGAGAAGTAAGAATGGATGGAATTACTTTCCAGTGGGTCTCCAACTTGAGCGTGCACCAGCATCACCTGGAGAGCTTGTGAAAACACAGCCTGCTGGGCTCACCCCCAGAGATTCTGATTGGAGTTTGATCCTGTAGTCTGGGATGATGCCCCAGAATTTGCATTTCCAACCAGGTGATGATAATGGTGCTGGTTTGGGACCACACATTAAGAACTTCTGCTTCATACAATTTAAAGCAGTCTGAAAAGTGAAGGACAATTACTCTTAAAGAAGGCTGGTAGAAGTTTTTGGAGGCTTGGTAAATTTCTCGTACCTCTCTTCTTTGCTGCTTTCTTTTTTTTTTTTTTTTTTTTTTTTTGCGGTACGCGGGCCTCTCACTGCCGTGGCTTCTCCCGTTGCGGAGCACAGGCTCCGGACGCGCAGGCTCAGCGGCCATGGCTCACGGGCCCAGCGACTCAACGGCATGTGAGATCCTCCCGGACGGGGACACGAAGCCGTGTCCCCTGCATCGGTAGGCGGACTCCCAACCACTGCGCCACCAGGGAAGCCCATTGCTGCTTTCTTAATAGGGGCATTTCACGAGAGAGTTTAGTCTCTGAACAGATTCTCAGGAAACTGGGTAGGCTCTAAGGTAACCAAAGCACACGCCCTGTAGGGATCAAAGGCAGCACCTGGTGGTTTGTTAATGGGTTGCTAGGCAACGGAACAAAGGTGAGGGTGAGGGTAGGATAAGCAGGTGGTGGAGATTTTCCAGTGATACTGAGACATTCAGAGGGTGTCTATCAGAAGACCATGGAAACCAGATGTAAGGAATCCCCTTGATCTTTGCCTTGATTTGCACGTGGATGGGCACGGTATCCCCTTGCAGAGAAGTTCGTGCTGTATGTTACAGCCTCTAATAGGATCGGGGAATATTTTTCTCAGAAGAGCCACTGAGAACCCATGAGGGACATTTCTTAATGAATGATAGGAAAGAAATGACTTGGGCTCATCACCTTCTGCTTTTAAAAAATAAGCTCTTTATTTATTATGAAATATATATTCACATTTGATAAATTTTAAAGTAGAGAAAATCATATAATTCCATAACCCCTAAAGGAAACTTATTAAAGTTTGGCATTCATCCTTTCAGAAAAAAAAAAAATGAACATAAAAGGGATTATTCTATTTATACTTGTTTTAGAACTTATAAGAGAACACTTAACTGAATATTGTGGACATTTCTGTACTGATACTTTTCTTCATGTTTTTAACAGTCACGTGGGACGTTATTGTGTGGATGTACTGTATTGTACTTAACCTTCCCGGATGGGGATTAGGTTGCTTTCCAGTTTTGCTGTTATTAACAATGCTGCAGTGGACAACCTTAAACACACACTTGTGCATTTGTGAGGTGGAATGTCTTGACCAAAGACAATTCTTATTTAAAATTTAGCTACAGATTGCAGGGTTCTCTCCAGAAAGGCTGTTTAATTTATATTTCCACCCATAACACGAGTACCCATTTTTACATACCTTCACCAACACTTGCCGTTATCAGTCCTTTAACATTGTTATAAGCCCTATTACTCTAATTTTTCATTTCTTTGGGCACTCTTTAAACATTGATTTTCACTTTGTATTTCTCCCAGACTTGCCTGTTCATGTGCTTTGCCCGACTTTATATTACGAATTGTTCATCAATTTTTCATACTGACTTATAAAAGCCATTTGTATAGAGTTTGTTGTTTGTTTCCCTTGACTTTTTTTTTTCACGGTGCCATGAGTGTTTTTTGGTTTTTAATTTGTATACAGTTGAGGTTATTAATGTTCTGGGAAGATGCATATTTTCCTTTTAAAATAAAAAGTAAAATTATAATTCCATCTTTAAAAAAAGCTTCCCTTTTATTTCATGGCCCATTATGGGCAAAAGAAGAAGGAAGAGAAAGGACAGAGGAAGCAAAGAAGGAATATAGGAAGATAAAGAGAGCCATATTCATCATATTTATTGAATTCCCAAGAAACAGGGAGTGAGTCTAAAACTTTAATTTACATGTGAATCACTTGGAGATCTTGTTAAACTGTAGATTCTGATGCAGTAGGTCCAGGAAGGGATTGAGATTTTGCATTTCTCACCAGCTCCCAGGTGAGGCTGATGGACCATGGACCACACCTGGAGGAGCTTTTATTTGTGAAGACTGGAAAACATCGGCCGGTCTCAGTGAGCAGTCCTAACTCCACTTAAATTATCATTTGTTTTGAAAACCTCTTCTCTAAGCAAGCAGGGGAAACCCTAACTTCTTGTTCTGGAAAATAGTAAACCACTATAGCTCATTTTTGAAAGAAAAATGACTGCTTTCATGGAGTAACATGCCTCCATTTCATGGTCCTTTAAAATACGTATATGGCTAAAGATTTTTAAATATGTATAAAATGTTCACTTCTTGAGACCTTCTCGTTGGGCTGGATAAAATTAAACTGAGAAATTAATTGGCCCTTTTGGGCAGAAATATTCCAGCTCTGTGCTGGCTACCTCCTCTCCCCAGCATTAAAAAGGGGTTTCTCTGTATTATTTTTTTGAGAAAGAATACCTACAGTTCACTCATACTCCCTAAGACAGTAACCTAATGGGTCATGTAAGAGGCAACACCATCTGGTGTGGAAGAAGTCTTAGAACTGCACTCAGGAGAGCTGGATTCCTGCTCTGGTTTATCACAGCTACTTTGCATCTATTAAACTTCCCTGGCTTGGTTCCTTCAACTGTAAAATGAGACACCATTAGAGCCTCACTTACCCAAGATGATATTGGAATAAAAAATTTCCCAGAGGTGTCTCCAGACCTCTCGGAGTAACGGTGATGTCAATGCTTCTCTGACAACCTACAGCATACTGGCTTGGCTTTCCAATTTCCAGGCAAGTTTCCATAAAGGTTTCTCTGAACTGCAAAATCAATCCCAGCAAAAGAGGCTCTGGGCCTTTTTTGAGTGTCCTGATATCAAGAAGTTGCCTGAGCTATATTCATGCCTATGCTGTAAGCGTATGTGGGCATGGCTTGCCATTTGCAAGGAAAGTAATGGGCATATATTTCTAGATGAAAGGAAAAGGTTAAATGTGGACCGGACTCAACTGGTGGGCATAGCAAGGGTAGTTTGCTTCATAACAAGGTGGTATGAGGCAAGGGAAACTAGCATTTATTGAGTGTGAATTACCTCACTCCTTTGCAACTACCCTGTGAGGTGGGAATTATTCCTAATTTTTTGCAGGAACACAGAGCCAGCAATTTGCCCAGATTTCACAACTAGAAAGAGTGGAGCTAAGATGTCAAAACCCTCATCCGCTCCACTGGTGCCTCACCCCCATCTCTGACCAAAGCAGAGGTGCTCAGCAGTGAAGCCACCTCACCCTTTTGTCCTGTTTCCCCCCACTGCACGTGGGACAGCCCCTTTCACACAGCAGGGGTGGGGTGGGGATGAGTGTGATGCTACCGCACAGGGCTGGCCCACAGGAGGGTTCAACACACGGTAGGCATGGCTCATTTCCCCCTCTAGACTCGCATATAACCCTGCGAGTTAGAAGAGGCCAAGGGCTGCTGCCGGGGAAACTGCAAGACCCCCTCCCCCCGCCCCCTCGTCCACGTGTCCTTAGGACACCACTGGCCCACAGGGCTCTGCTGTGCTGTTGGAGTTGGTGCGATACGGTCCCAGAAAATACGCTGGCTTTGGGTTGCATGTCACTTCCCACCCTCCTGGCATGGTGTGGGAAGCAGGCAGAGGGCAGGCCCTGGGGTCAGATCCAGTTCAGAATCCACCTCCTCCAACCGGCTGCTGTCCTCGGTCCTCAGTTTCCCCATCTTTCCTCATCTTTCCTTTATAGGGTCATTGTTCAGACTTAGCAGAGGTTGGGTAGCGCACAGTAGGTGCTCTGGAAGCGGGAGCTAGCTCCCACTCAGGAACCTCGGGCCACAGTGACCCGCCGTCCACTCTCCCGCCTGGGGCAATAAACGGAGTAACAGCAAACCGGCACCCAGTGCTTCCTGGGGAGCCAGCGCTGAGCGAGGCGCACGCCCTGACCCACTGCCATCACCACTTAGTGATCTCACTCAATTATCACACGCCCCAGGGTCAGACTGTGTGTCACCTTCCAGGCCCTCCTCCCACAAAAATGCTGGCCTCCTCAGCCTCCAGAACGCTTAGTTCACTCCATAAACTCCGCTAATGCTTACCACATGCTGCTGAGCTCCGGCGACCGCGCCCACTGCCCTTCGCGGAGGCCCCAGGCCCTGCGCCAGGAGACTCTTCCCACCGGGAGATCCACCTCCTAGAAGACCCTCCCCCAGGGGATCCTCCCCCTAGAAGACCCTCCCCCTAGGGGACCCTTCTCCTAGGAGACCCTTCCCCTAGGGGACACCCCCCAGGAGACCCCCCCCATGAGACCCTCCCCCTAGGGGACGCTTCCCCTAGTGCACCCATCCCCTAGGGGACCGGCCCACCCCACGGTATGAAGCGGCCGGCGCTGTGCTCCCCGCAGGCCACCCATGACCTTGGACGCCCCTACCAAGCCTGCGTCCACTCCTCTCAACAGGCTGCGTATCTGCACCCACAGGTGCCTTTTGTTGTTGGGAATTGAAAACCCGATCAGGCGTGTTTCTCGTTTGCAATCCCCGCAACTTGGCGCATAACCACGCGAACACGGAGCCTGCCGGTGGGAGGGGCGGCCCCCGCGGGCGGCGGGGAGGGCGGGCCAGGGCGCCGGGAGGGGCGCGCCCAGTTGTCCCCGCCCGCAGCCTGCAGTCCGCCGGGCCCTCGGCCGCACGTGGGAGCCCACCTGCGCGCCGGCACTGCTGGGCGGGGCGAGGCCGGAGCCGCCCCAGCGGGAGCCGCTAGGGGCTCGCGTGCCGAGCCGGCGCCGGCCTGCAGTGCCCGCCGCACGTCCCTAGGGGGCGCAGCCGGCGCGGGAAGCCGCCCGAGTCGAGGCCGGGGCCCGGCGCGAAATTCCAGGCAGGCGGGCGCGGCGAGTTTGAAAACAGTCGAGGGCGTGGGGGCGGGACGTGGGGGGGGCCCGCTAGCCCCCTCCCCTCGGCCAATCAGCGGCGGCGGCGGGCGCGGGCGGGCGGCGCGTGCGGCTGGGCTGTGAATGGGGCGCGGCGGCGGCGGGCGAGCGGCGGCGCGCGGGCGGGAGGGTGCACTTTCTCCTCCGCGCGCGGCGGGGGCGGCGGCGTCTCCTCAGCGTCCGCCCGACCCTTCTTGAGACGCGGCGCGGCCAGGGCGCTCCGGCTGTGGGGGTGGCGTGACAGGTTGTCATCTCCCCGCTGACAACTTCTCCCCCGCCGCTCCCCTCAGCGCCCGGCGCCCCTCGTATTTGGCCGCCCGGCCGGGAGGCCACCGCCCGCCGTCCCACTCACGGGGCCCGAGGCCGGGGCCGGGGGCGGCGGCTCCTCGGCATGGCCGGGGGCGTGCGGCTGGCGGCCGGCGGCGGCGCGGCGGGCTCGGGGCGGCCGCGGGGGTCCCTGCCTGGCCCCGAGCGGCGGTGGCGGCGGTCCTGGGGAGCCCGCTCGGCGCCCGGGAGCCCCGGCGAGGACGAGGGGCAGCGCGCCGGGAGGCCAGCGACAAAGTTGAGCACGGGCCGGCGGCGCGGGTGGTGGGCGCTCGCGGCGCTGCAGCTGCACTTGCTCCGGGCGCTGGCTCAAGGTAGGCGCGGGCCGGGGAGCGGGCGGACGCGGGCCGGGGAGCGGGCGGACCGGGGCCGGGAGCGGGGCGGACGCGGGCCGGGGAGCGGGCGGACCGGGGCCGGGAGCGGGGCGGACGCGGGGAGGCGCGCCCGAGTGCCGCTCGCGGGACCTGAGTGGAGCCGGGCGCCGAGCCTCCGAGTTGGGAGCCCGCCGCTCCTCTGCGGGCTCAGTGGCTGACTCTCGTCGGGTTCCAGGTGCCGGGCACCTGGAGCCGGTGTCCCAGACCCCGCGTCTCTCCGGTCCGGTGCCTGACCCCAGGGGGAGCTCGGCTGTTGCTAGAGCAGAACTTTGGGTGCCCGCGGCCTCTCCCCTAGGCTTTGCCCTCCGCCCCCTGTGGTTTCTGTTGCGTCGGTGCTGGTCTCTGAGTGGGTGCTGTCCCTCTGCCGGTGCCAAATGGCCGTTTGAAAAGGGAGGTGGCATCTCTCCCGAGCCGAGCTGTCCCCGAAATCTGGGTTCTTTTAACGACCCGGCACGTACCCCCTGCCTCTGAGCATACCTCCTCGCTGAAGTTTGCTTGTCTGGAAAGAATAAAGGTGAAAGCAAGCGGCGAAAAGGTGGAAGTAGCTAGTTCCACGCGTCCTTTTGGTGCGGTCTTTTAAGATGCGTGTACCTGCGTGGGTAGCTTCAGGGGAATTGGCTTTGGTGGTATTTAGTGTCGTGGGATATGGAAGGAGACAGGTGGACGGCAGATGGGAGCCCTAAACTTAAATTAGCCGTGTTCAGTGTCCAGGGAAGGTGATGTGTGTGTAGCGACGGATAATGATTTAAGTGGAATCACATCTTAAAGGTCTGAGCTCAAAACTGTCATCGATAGTTTAATAGTTAACTCATCCTTCTTTTGTTAGTGTTAACCTAATCGATGTGCACTGAGGTCCTCCCCGCCCTCTCCCTAAGTGCCCGCTTTCATGTTTTGCTACATGGAAACATATTGCCATATTTCTGGTTAATTTAACTCTCCTCCATTACTTGGAAAATTTTCGTTTCGCTTATTTGTGCTTTTTTGCTTAATGACAGACTTTGGTAGAAAAGCATTAAGTCGTTTTGTAAAATGGGATCTGTAGATTGCCAGAGAAGCCAGGTTCAAGTGAAGAAATCTAAATCACTTAGGGATGACCTTTAAGATAGAAAAGGGTGTTTATTAAGTTTTCCTGTTTTGTTTTTTCCTAGAACAGTGACTTGCACTTTGCAATAAGCCCTGTACATTTATACATCTAAAGATTAGTGCACAAATTCAAATGGTGGGGAAAAAATGTGGCTTTGTTTTGAAGTATGTTATGCAGATTTCAACTTTTTGTCAGTTTGAAGGCTGTCCGGCTTGTTGCTTTTTACGATTTTAGTGTTAATGAAAATTAATTTTAAAAAAGTACTAAGGCAACAAACTTTGTTAGCCAGGAGTATTTTATTCCTTGTTACCAGTATAAAGCATGGGTACCTGTTTTACATTTACATGGTTTACAGAATGAACAGATCTTTTAGTGTAAAATTTCAAATAGGTTGTAACAAGTTCTAAATTCATTGACAGGTTTCTGTTCTCTGTGAAATGCGTAATATATCCATCATTTTTTATATTATATTGAAAATTCATGTTACAGGGGAGATGTCACTATTTGACAAAAGCTCATGTATCTTGAAAATGAAAATTCTGGTGCTGCTATAGAGATTTCTGATGGGATGATGAGTTGGTCATATGCATGGGGAAGTATTCTCTCGAATCTTATTAGATAAAATGTAACGTTCTAAATGGAATACCTACCACTTGGTTGGAACTGGCCATAAGTACTATATTACTATGTAGCTAGGTGAAGCAATTCCTAATTTCTCTTTAAGTGTTTCCTTCTAATGGCGTTTCTAAACGCCTTCACATGGCGTTTCATGTGGCTAGGCTTGGTCATGATATCTTGGGAGAAAATAAGTGCAGTATAAACCAGTAAAAGTTACATAGAGTTACATAGCCCAAGTTATAAGCAGAGCGCGTGATTGACCGTTATGTGAAACAGGTTCACGTCTTCCCAATGTAACTTTAATAGTCCTGGGGTTTCTTTCTACCTGGTAATAGGAATTTGAATTATATACTCTGCTTATTAGTGTGTTTGTAACTTTTCTAGATTGCTTTCTAATTGTGAAAGGCAGGTGGCAATGCATGCTTTCGGTATGTTGTCCACTAGGAGCCATACGTGAGTGTTGTAGAAGGTGCCTTTTGAGGCGGAGGATGGCAGGGTTGCAAGTGTCATGTGTGTGAGACCTGTGGTGCCTTAGCTTTACTGCGGGACCTTTACAGGTGTATTGATTCTGGTAATGTTCAGTACAGCCTCATGTTAAGGTTGTATTCATCAGGTGCGGGGGTAGGAACGCTCTCAGTTACTGCTTGGGGTGGTTCATAGTTCTTAGTTTCTCCTTTGGAGTTATTTCTAGCCACTTGGAACCATGGTTCTCCAACTTCAGTGTGTATCAGAATTACCTGGGGAATTGGGGGCACCTGTGGAGGGCCAGGTCCCTTTGTTCTTCAGGGAGCCACGTGGAAGAAATCACCTTGCTTCCAGGTGATTCTGATACACACCAGAGTTGGAGAACCACCAGCTCGGATTGCCTGGATTTTCCTCATTCCCTTCTCCTGCGCATTTCCTGGACCCTCTCTTTCCCAGTGTTTCTCAAGCATATTTGCACATTCGAATCACCTGGGAGCTCTAAACAATAGCGAAGCTTGGATCTCATTCCCAGAATTTGTTTTAATTGACTTGCGGTTTGACCTGGGCATCAGGAGATTTAAGAACTCCTCAGGTGGTTCCAGTGTTCAGCCAAGTTTGAGAACCATTGCTGTGATCCTTTTTACGGAAGATCCCATGACTTGATTTTTCTTTTAACCTTGTTTCTGGCTGGTCTTGTGGTTCTGTAGTGTGTGTACCTCCCCCCTCCCCCCCCAATTCCAGTGAGCTGTCTGCACTTTGAGCTGATTTTCACTTGTTCAATGTTCATGATCTCAAACTTTGAAATTTCTTCCAGACTTAATTAGCTTTTCAGTCGCTTGTTCTATTTATTCCTACTGACATCGTTGAGCTCCTGCTTTGTGCTAGTCTGGGGTTTGCATCAGCATCGCCAGTGCGATTTAAAAATACACTCATCTGGGCTCTACCTCCAACCTGGAGGTCTTTGGAGGGAGAATTTGTGCATTTAAAAACTCCACATGTGATTCTCGTATCTTAGTGTTACAGTTTTATCCTTGTTGGCCAATCCCATAATCTCACCCAATTCTCTGTCATCCTTAGCCTGACTTGCTGTGACCTGGACTCCGACCTGGATCCCTCTTCTTGGGCCGATCTCAGCCTTGAGTAAGGTCTACTAATTAGGCTTCTCTGCCACTGGTTTGCTGGAGAAATCTCAAAACAGTGCGAATTGGGTTCAGTACAAATCTAGCTTCCTTTTGGGCCCTTGTTGCTTCCCATTCTCCCTGAAGTGGTTTGTTTCCCCTGTTCCTCTTACTCCTAGACCCCCTTCTCCTCACATCTTTGTAATTTGAGTTTCAAGTGGAACTTGAGCTCCAGGCTGGCAGCTTCACTAGAGAGTCTTCATAGAGAGTACTACACTTAGTAAGTGTTCAGGTACTTACTGATTAAATTTTATTAGACCACTACATGTTTAACAGATGGCAGCTGGCCACTTGGTTGGTAACCGTCTTGTAAATCTGACGATAAGCGATTATCACCCTCTCTGCAGTCTTACGTATGGCCACCTGTACCTCACCTTTACTGAGCCCTTATTATGTGCCACGCACTACGTGCGT
This sequence comes from Leucopleurus acutus, assembly GCF_964270905.1. Lineage (NCBI taxonomy): Eukaryota > Metazoa > Chordata > Mammalia > Artiodactyla > Delphinidae > Leucopleurus > Leucopleurus acutus. The sequence goes on from NC_139158.1 coordinate 2,365,500, forward strand.
TACAGGTAGGCTCATTTACTCGCCACAACAACCCCTGAGAGGCAAGGAGCATTTTGTCTGAGAGGAAACTGAGGTACTGGACTGTTAACTGATTTGCTTGAGGCCTCAGGACTAGTGGTGGAAGCAGGTTGGAAAGCAGGCTGCCTAATCCACAGTTTATGCTCATAACCATTGGGCTGGAGTGTCTCCCATGCATCCTGTGGCTTTATATGGGGAGGGAGAACAATCTGATCAATACCAGAGGGAAGATGGAGGCTGACGTTTCCCAAATGCTGTATCGAGTTACATGGCCTCAAGGTTCGGGTCACCTAATTTACTGTTACAGTAAAACAATAAATATTAGGTTAAACAATTTGGAAAATACAGAAGAATATGCATAGCCCCCTGCATATAACTATCCCTCTCCCATAAGAAAATGACTTGCCAGTTTGGTTTTTCTTTTTGAAGAATTTTTTTTTCTCGTAATGTAAATGTCAAATTGCAACTTAGAATGGGGTTGTGGCAGTCATTTGGCAGAGTTGAACTCCCCAGAATTGACCACTAGGAGCATACTAACCACTTCTTAGAAGAGCACTTGGAAAGTTCTTTTATCCTCACTCAAGTACATGCATAAGTCCTTTAAATGGAAATAGAGAGGTGGGGTTCATAAGGTACTGACCTTTTGTTAACATGCATTTTATCTAACGATAGTTAAGTTTAGCTGTATATTGGGATTATATCTAGCCAGGAAGTTTCCTTTGTTGTCAAATATTGCAGTAAAACAAAGTCACTCTGAAAAGTTAAGCAGGTGATGGAGTGGAATCAAACAAGATATCGTAGTTAAATTCTACCTCCCAGTTGCCTTTATATTCTATCCTTTCTTAAGAGTCCTTGTATTGTTTTTTTTTTTTTCCTTCTTTTTTGCGGTACGCAGGCCTCTCACTGTTGTGGCCTCTCCCGTTGCGGAGCACAGGCTCCGGACGCGCAGGCTCAGCGGCCATGGCTCACGGGCCCAGCCACTCCGCGGCATGTGGGATCCTCCCGGACCGGGGCACGAACCCGTGTCCCCTGCATCGGCAGGCGGACTCTCAACCACTGCGCCACCAGGGAAGCCCCTGGAGTCCTTGTATTGTTTTTGTTGGGAGACTCAGGGCCTTCCTCCAGGTGTCCCTGAGGTCGGAGACCATAATGTCTGCTGACCAAATCTAGAGGATGGAACAGACACAGAGTGAAAACTCAGAAGCTGGATTTTGCCTAGGTCATGACTTAAATTTCTGTAAGAAGTAAGAAAAAAAGCAGTTTTAAGAGTACACCATTTAAGTCCAAATCAGTGAAAGTTGAGTAAAACTGAGGATGGGGAATGAAAATCAGGGTGAAAGGTATAGTATAAAGAGGAGTTAAAGTAGAATTATCTTAAAAAAAAAAATAAAGGTGTCGATGTAAGTTTTATGATCTGGTTAATACAGTAAGCGATGATACGTGTTTACCTAATATAACTGAGCATTTTAATACGTGTAGAGTCTCTTTCATTCTAATTAGTAATTTGACTTCATCAGTTCTATAAGGCATTTTCTTAAAATTTCTCCTCAATTTGTAAATCTCTTTTAATAAAACAGATTATAAATATTTGTACCTATGATCCCGAGAGAAGATATTTCGTCATTTGGGACTACAGTGATGGCACCTCGTGTCATCCTTTTGTAGTAACGCATAGAAATTAGTCTTATGTTTTTTAATGATTCCCTGAACTACAGGAGTCTGTCATAGTTTGATAGATGCCTACCTGCCAGTTATTGATCCCATACCTGAGACCTGTTCTGGAGAAATACATTATTATTAGTCTCACAGCTTCATTATTTTAACACTATTCTTACCATATCCAAATACAAAAATTAAAAATGTAGGGGAGCACTGCTTCAGGAAACTCTTGTTTCTCTGTTTGCTCTTCTAGTATTTAGGTGGTATGGCTTCTGGCAGGCAGCTTCTAAAGCCAGACACTCACTGCCTTAGCCTGGCTCCAGGCGTCCCATCCCCAGGGTCTCCTGTAGGTGTTGTGGGAATGAGAATGTTTACAAAGCTTTTCTAGAAACAGGGATGAGGTGAATGTAAGAGGCATTGGGATAAGTGTTACTCGACCTGGTTTCGATTTTATTCTGAAACTAACTTGCAATATAAGCAGGTCTGTTAGCTTCTGAGTTGATTTTTCTCAACTGTAAAAGTTGGAGGTTAGACTAGATCTTCAAAATCCTTCTGCTCTGATTCTTTGATCTGTATTTTGTCGTATCCTTTCTGCCCTTCACCAGACTCTCTGTGTCTTCTGTCTGGTGATTCGATAACTCCATATGTCTTGGTTCTTAGAACCTGATTCTCTTCATTTTACCTTTACCGTGATATTTACAATGTCGAAAACAACGAAGATGCAGTATAACATTTCTCCTTAGGGGCTGCCATCTTACACATGATATATTTACTCTAGCCTGAAAGTGGTTCATGCTCAAAATGTTAGGTTCTGTAAAATGAATTAGTGCCGTAATTTATCAGTGTAAGCCTGAAGTTTGGGGAAATAAATTTCTTTAAAATGCAAGATGCTTATTTATTTAAACGGCTGGAAGGGAAAGTGCAAGGCTAATTGAAATCTAGGAGGTACTTAATGCAGTGAGAAATTTTAGAAGATATGAAATAGTAATGTGAGAATGTTTATGTTTACAGGACAGTGACCGTCAGGAATCCAAGAGATTAGTAGGTGGTGTTCTCTTGATGTTTCTGGACGCAACCTAATGTTATGTTGGTTAATTGTCTTCATTAGGGACTTTCAGTAAATCAGAAGGTCCTCAAAATTAACAAGATAACTACACTTTAACAGGCTTAGCTGGCACGCTGTTGATATACAGACAATGTCTGGTGAAGATAGCAGCTATCAATTAAGTGATCCAATTTCTTGATAACAAATATGTCAGCCAGGTAAATCTATTAATTTACTGATCTTTGGAGATTAGCTTGTTGAACATGAGCTAAGACTGTAGATTCTGCAGTGTTTTTGGGTTTGGTGTGTGTGTGCGCATGTGTGTGTTTAACTTTGGAGATGTGGACTTTAGAGAATTGGACTCCTGGGCCCATATTATTACATAGATAAATTTAGCCTTTGGTGCAATGTTTTGTTGCCTTTTCTCCCTTTCAGAACTCTGCTCTGTATTCTAGACATGATTCTTTATTGTGAGAGTTTTGGAAGCTCTCAAATATGTAAGCTTGATTTTTATGAAGATGAATGATCTCTCCAAGAAAAAGAGCACAGGGAGGGAACTAAAGAATGACTATGGCAACTGGAAGAGGAGTATGGCTTCTCAGAGTGCCGTTAGTTGCCTTTATTAAGAATTTTACCAAACCAAGCAGGCTAGTAAGGAAGAAGTTAGATTTGGGGTAAGGAGGTATATCATAGCTTATATCCCATAGGTATAACCTAGTCATATGTAGATAAGGATGATTATATCCACAGGTGTCTGTGGGTTTTTCTCTTTAGTGTGATCCTTAATTTTGTGTGTGTTTATGGTTTTGTGAAAGAGGGACTATTTTCAAAGTGAAGGTCTTCTTTCTTGCCTTCCCCCTAGGTGTTAAATGTGATGCAAAAAGAATAGGAGGTTTTAATTTTGTGGACTAAGCCCTTCTGCACAATGAGTGTCAGTGTTGTTTTAATACATGAACCACCAGATGGCAACAGAAAAAGTATTTATATAGGATGTAATCTCTAGTTTCCATAGCTATTTTTTTCCCCTTCCATGGTACACTGCTTTTCAGCCCTTCATGCAATATATACAATTCTTGTCGATGAGCAAGGTGAGTTTGTAATACCTTACAATGGAAATCACAACCAGGAAATAGAGTAGTGATAAAGTATTACTAGAAAAAGACATTTTATTTACAGGAGTGCATGTATAAACTGTTCCCAGAGGGAGTGGGTTTCCAAGGATGCAACTTTATGATTTATGTTATCGTACAGTCATGTTTTTACTACTAATTTTTAATTCAGCATTTAGCTCTACAGTAAGCTGTGATGATTTGCAGAACATAAAACATGGCTCTTACCCTCCAGCATTTTATGTAACACCTTTAAAAGGAGGCGATACATGAGTTTACAAACATTGAACATATTTATGTATTTTCTGGCCAAAGGTATTTTTACTTTATGTGGAATTTGTTTTATTTTTGCTGTGTAGGTATGTCCCCTTTTTCTAAGTGTGTCTTCTTGGCTCTTCTAAGGGTTTTTTCTCCCCCTTTGCTAAGACTCTCTTGGTTGCAAACTAGAAACTTAGTCTGAATAACGTTTTTTTTAAAAAAAGATTTTATTGGAGGCATCTTGGGGTATCAGTGTAACAAGAAGAATACTTTGAAACTTGGCAGATGTAGGATTCAGCTCCATCTCAGGGATAACTAGAGCCAAGTATTTGAAACCTCTCAGGTGCTGTCCTCTTTGTCATCATCTCTGCTTCTGTTCCTGTGTTGGGGTCCTTCTTGACTCTCACTGAAATTGCCTTTCTCTTTGTGACTAAAATGGGGCTATTGCCAGCCTTTACATTCCTATTGCTTCAGATCCTGAAATAAAGATTGACTTAAAGCTTTGGTTGTGAAATTTGTGAAATGGTCAGGTTTGCATTTTTTAAAAAATTTTTTTAAGAGATGTTGGGGGTAGGAGTTTATTAATTAATTAATTTATTTTTGCTGTGTTGGGTCTTCGTTTCTGTGCGAGGGCTTTCTCTAGTTGTGGCAGGCGGGGGCCACTCTTCATCGTGGTGCGCGGGCCTCTCACTGTCGCCGCCTCTCTTATTGCGGAGCACAGGCTGCAGACGCGCAGGCTCAGTAGTTGTGGCTCACGGGCCTAGTTGCTCCGCGGCATGTGGGATCCTCCCAGACCAGGGCTCGAACCTGTGTCCCCTGCATTAGCAGGCAGATTCTCAACCACTGCGCCACCAGGAAAGCCCAGGTTTGCATTTTAAAAGTATTATCTTGAGAAGAAAAGAGCACTTTGATTGCAAAATCGAGAAGGGGATGGGAGAAGCCAGAATGACTGTAGACAAGCTAAACTGTGTCATCTGTTGAGAGAAAGTAGTAGCTTGAGCCAGGGTGGTAGGGTTGGAGGTGGGGAGAGGAGGGCGGATGGGTAGGGAGAGAGACAGGGGAAAAGATGGACAGGCCTTGGCAGTAGGTTCGATATGGAGGGTGATTGAGAATATGTCACGGGTGGTATCCAGGCTTCTGACTTGCATGACTGGTTGATTAGGGGAGTCATTCACTGAGGTCAGACCACCTCAGTTTGGGCAGCAAGATCATGATTTTGGTTTTGAATGTATTAATGTGAGGTACCTTTGAGGCATCCAGAGAGACCTGTCAAGATGTTTGGGTATGTGGGTTTTGCAATCTGGGCTTTTGGTATAAATACTTGTGGAGATAGTATAGCATGTTTAAGAGGATGGGCTTGGCATAAAATAAAACTGATTCACAAAAGCTAGCTGTGCTTCCTTGGGTGGGCTACTTAATCTTCTTTAGGCATTATTTCTCATCCCTGAAGTATAATTGTACAATTTTACCTTCTTAATAACTGTACCTACTTCATATAGCTATTCTGAGGATCAGTCCATATGATCACAGATAAGGTATGTAGCACCTTACCAAGTACACAGTATGTATCTAGTAATTGTTAGGTGGTGGTTCCGTTGTTTACACTTTTGTGAACAGGAATCGTGCCTCATTCATTTTGTCTTTTCTCGTAGTACTAGGTATTAATAAGCCACTAGGCCAGAAGGGGGAGTGTGAACAGTTGATGTGTAGTCATGTTAATGTAGCAGTGACTTACTGGATAAATTGAAGGAGGAAGACATTGGATTGATGAGAGTGAATTTGATATGAGGACCAAGGAAAGGCCATTGGGTTTGTTGATAAGGTGGTAAATGTTGATCCTTTTTAGTATAATTTCACTAGAGTTGTAGGACTGTAAAGCAGATTGAAGCTGATTAGAGAATGAATGGTCAGTGAGAAAATGGAGTCAACGGGCGTTTTTCTCATACTGTTAAAATTCTCAAGAAAAGAACTGTGAAGGCATTTGAAGTGTGTAGTGACAAAATGATCTTGAAATACCTTGGGAATATTTTAAAAACAATTTAAAAACTGTTCTCGAGGCTGAAAAAAAATATGGGCTGTTGTCATCTGGCAAAATTGTGAGTGATCATCACGATTCTCTGAAGTGATCATTTCACAGTTTCCTATTCTGCAACTCCTGGAGCCTCCTAGTGACACTGCTGCCAGAACTGTTAGAGAGGACTTCCACTCCCACCCTGCTGCAGACGCATCCACACTGCGGACAAAATAGAACAAGGGGCCACAGGTGAAAAGAGAATTCAAAGCGAGGCTGTAATTGGGAACTCAAGGCCTGCGGTGGTTTCAGATCTGAGTATAGGCCCCAAGGGCATGGACCTGAGGGTCTCATGAAGAAACAGGAGACGTGGTCTTAGGTCTGTGTAAAGAAGGAAGGTGGAGTTGGTGTCCTCCTGTACAAAATCTTGAAGCTGTCCCATCTGTGAAAAGAAGACTAGAAAAGCCTTGTCCACTGGTCTGAGGGAGTGCAAAGAAACGTGCTATCCTCCTGGGACTGTGCATAATTAGGAATAAGAAAAGAGAAAAGCTGTACCTCACACTGGTGGTAGGTTAAAATTTAACACTTCTTACAGTGCGACTAACCCACAAGCTAAGAAATTAGCATAAAATCTCGTCCAGAACTATGGGAGCCAGCGGAGCCCTCAGATGTAAGTGTACAACTGTCCTGCAGAGCAGATGAGTCTGGGGACTCTAATAGAAGAAACAGCTCATGCTAAGGGTGAACTTGCAATAAAACATTGCAGCCACATGAGGAAATGAATCACTATGGAGGAGCTTTGGCAGATGTTGTAAATAGGAGAAAGGTGCTCCTGGGACATAGGACAGAAGTCACTTGGTTAAAATTACTAGAGATAAAAGGGGTAAGACTGCAGTGAAAAAACACCACAGGTTGTAAAAAGAACACATGGATTTGGAAAGGAACCAAATAGAATTTCTAGAAACCTCAAGTAAACTCAACGGACAGGTTAAAGAGCTGAGTGGATATAAATGAAGAGAAAACTATTGATCTTTGAGGAGTTCCGAGGAAATTGCTTGTAATTCAGTACTGAGAGATAGAGGTGGAAAATGAGTGGATAAGACCCACTTTAGTATGAGAAAGTTCACCATTACTGATTTCTGTGAGCTTCCTGAAAGAGGAAATAGAGTGGGAGAGTTACTCTCCAAAGATATAATTGTTGACAGTTTTCCATCATAAACGCAAGGCTTGAGTTTTTAGGTCCAAGAAGCACAGTGAACCCAAGCAGGATAAATAAAAACAAATCCACACCTAGACACATGGTACATGAAACATTGGAAACAAGACAGAAGCAACCCAAAGAAAGTCATTGTCTAAATATCTGGAAGACATTTTGTTGGTAGCAGAAGATGATAGAATAATATCTTAAATGCTTTGGGGGAGAAACAAACATCAGCCTGGCATTCTGTATCCATATGAAGTAATATTCAAGAGTAGAAGTGAAATAAAAGCTTTGTTGATAAAGACAAAGTTGATCACTTGTAGACTTTTGCTGAAGGAACTACTAAAAGATGTATTTTAAGACGAAAGAAATTGAAAGTCGAAGGAAGGAGTGAAATACAAATAGTGAAGTGCAGACAGGGTTCAGAACCTAGGAGATCAGCTTAAACAGAATCCTAGTAGGGCTACAAGTAGGCAGGCCACGTTAGAGTCTGGGAATTTGGCTTAGCACTTGGGACCGCAAAGATGAAGGATTCAGGTAAAAGAAACTGAGCAATAGGAGTGAGGAATTCATTGTCTAGATAATAGCAAGATTCTTGCCAGATAGAACCAAATATCAAGACCTTCATGTTTAGCCAACACATTCCAAAATGACCTCCTTTACATTCCGAATTGGGGTCTTAGCTGTGGAAAAATAGGACTTGGATCTTAGCTATCAGAGATTCAGTGCACAAGGGTAAACTACGTTTAACAACATTGGAGGGAAAGCATACATATTGAGGGAGGACAGTGGTTAAGATACGAAAAAGTTCAACGGATGAGGATAAATGGCAGATGAGAATGTAGACGTTTGCTGTTTTGTGTCAACTTGATATGATTGGCTAGTTGTTTTTGACCAACTCCTGGACTTTGAAAATTACTTAAATCTAGTATCACAGTAGTATAGTTAGACAACAGTCACCTGCATCTCTAATTTTACTATTCTCTGTGGGATCAAAAGTGTGAAATGTAAGTTGTGGTACGATTCTATTTAGATGGATACTTTGTAGCAATTTAAAATCTACAGTTTAGCATTTTATTATCTGAAAATACAGCTTAAGAGGGTTTTTAAAAACTACAGTTCTTTGCATTAAAACTTGCTCTTTCTTGGGCAAATAAACTGAATTTCATCATAGAGACTATTGACAATAAAAAACATTAAAAAAAAACCCCCACAAACAGCCAAACCCCATTTGCCCTGTGACTTCTCCCAAATCAGCTATTGAGGAAACATTGGGAGTCTTAACCTGCTCTGACTCCCATTCCCCCCGTTTAGGGGACAAGTTGGTTTGGTTGGAGTCTCTGCCCTGTGTGTAAGAGTTAGCGGCAGGTGACACTGACCAAAATGGTGAGGATGTGAATTTTTCTGACATCTTTTCTAGCGGCTGATGTAGCACATGAGAAAACTACTGTACTATGCTGGTATTAAAAAGATGTTGTAGAAGTGGATCTGATTGACATGGAAGGCTGTTCAGAATATACTAGGTGAAAAATGAGGTTATAGCATGGTTTGTACAGTGTAATAGTGTGTCTTTATTGAGTGCTTCTCATGCATCAGGCACTGTGCTAGGGACTTTCTATGCAGTATCTTATAATCTTGTGACAACCCTATTTTATAGATGAGGAAATTGTGGTACAGAGAGTTTAAGGTCACCTACTTAGTAAGTGGTGCAGCTGGGTTTTCAATGCAGTGCTGGCTGACCCCAGAGTCCCTGCTCTTGGTCCCTACACTGTGCTGCCCATTGTGTGTGACATGAGCACATGTGGTGGGAAGTTTCTGACATAGGGTCATCCATATATAGGTCAATAGAAAAGGGTCTGGGAGGTGATGCACCAGGATATTGATAGCAGCCGTGTCTTGGTGACTTTTTTTCCTTTTCTCTAATTTCTGATTTTCTGTAATGGGCTTAGATTGCTTTTGAAAAGTGTAATAGATTTAAAAAGTAATGGGGATATAATTTTAAGTCAGAAATGGATAAGAAATTACTGTTTTATAATATATGCAGCAAGTATGGTTGAAGGAATAGACCAGCCTGCTTAAAGTGCTTATCTCTGTGTTATGGGAAATTTTTCTTTTTTTCTGAAAGTTCTGAGTTTCAAACAACAAGCATTTATAACTTTTAAAAAATTGTGAAAGCAATTGTTATTTACCATAATGTGATATTAGTGGATTTTAGGAGGAATATGGTATTAAAGTAGTTTAGTGGTTCAGACTGAGATTGCAATAATGGGGACTTGAGATTTTGGTGTGTTTTTTCTGTTTGAGGAAACTTCAGTTACTGTTTTGGGCCTTATTTTGTTGATCTACTTGAAAAAGGCATGCAGTATCTAAAATACAGGCTCATTGTAAGAACAAAAACTCCCTTGAAAAATGGGTTGATGAACACATTTGTACCATCGATTTTTAGTTAGTGCTGTTTAATCTTTGTTTTATGATTCTGGTGTCACATTCTCCCAATAACAGCTCTGATATCAAGTAAATTTAATAAGTTCAAGTTTTAATGATATTATGTACAAAAATTTTGAAGCATGTAGTTTATAAATGAAAATTAGTGATTTTAAATTTGTTTTTAATAAATTATGAATTATTAATAACTTTATATTAAATATAATGTAAATGCAAATTAGGAGAGTATCATGTATGAATGAATGCAATAGTGTACAAAAGGTGCCATTTTCTGAGAATGACCCTGGTACACAGCAGGGGCCCCCATTAGCCATTTCTCTGCTATGTCATCTCTTGACTTGTTTTCGTGGAATTCTACCAGTCTTGCAGCCTCAGAGCTTCTCTGGTTCTTGCTGATCCCGAAGTGTGGATGTTCAGCTTTTCCTCAAGTGTGTTTTCCAGTATGTCTCCCTTTTGCTTAAGCTAGCCAGACTAGCTTTTTCTTCGAGCAAACGATATCCAAACCTTTTAAAATGGGAGGGCTTAATAAGCACTGCCAATAATTTTGAACTGTATTATAAATAATAAAAAAATTGTAGAAGTTCCAAAAGTAAATATTTCAAGACAAGCAAAGAAACATATATTGATTCTGAATGGGAGTATTATTCTTTGAATTACAACAAAGGGGATTGGTCTTGGCGTGTTTTGATGTTATTTTCATCTTACCACTTTCCAGACTGATTGGGAGGTGAGAATGCCTTTCCCTTACCTTGCTTAAGGTGCTTCTGTGCCTTTGTCTTCTTTGCCCATTTCTATGGCTTGGCTTCGTTCTCTGGCTGTGCTTCCCAGGGCTCGTCAGGAGCGGGCTTGCCTCTGCCTATTCCTGTCTCTCTCGGCTTACTGTTTTTGAGTGGCCGTTGTTCTTCCCTTCCTCACCAAGGTTTCCTACCTGCAGTCTCTCCTCCCATGTTCACCAGCATTTCTTTCTATGGGTGGCAACATGTGTGGTCCACATTTAGGATGTGAGCAGTGTTAATAGGTACCCTTTCCTTGTGGAAACATCTAGAAAAGATGCTTTATTAAAATAGATGTGGCTTTGTGGTTCTTAAGCCTCTTTATTTTATTTAGCTTTGGTAAGTGGGGAGGCTTAAGGTATCCTTTCATGACAGGATTTTAGTCTACAGTTATATTTTATTATGTAGCACTTATTCTCTATGAAAAAATACATGAGTGGGTTAAAAAGTTGTATCATACCAAAGTATGTGTATGAAAGGGATCTGCTTTCCTGATCCTCATTCCCCTGGTCCTTTCTACTTGAGGTCATCGCTGTTCGCTGTTTTGAGTATTCTTTCAGTGATATGTGTAATGCAACCATATACGTATATCCTTTAGCTTTATACAGATGGTAGCCTACTGTTACATACTTTGGAGACTGGCCTCAGCATAGTTCTTTTTTCACTTAACAATGTATCTTAGATATCATTTTGTATTGGCAAGTACAGATATATCTCGTTTTTAAATACGTACATAGAAAATGTGCTTTTAAGCCATTGGCTGTGGTGTATTGGCATTATAACATGATGGTGTCTTGAGTCTTAGAGCTGGGTACAAATCCTGGCTCTGCCATTTATAAGCTGTGTGACCTTGGGCAAGTTACAGAACCTGTCTGTTTCAGTTGCTCATTTATAAAATGAAAAGTTAATATCTCTTCACAAGATTTTTGTAAGGATTAGAAGAGATAACGTATGTAAAGCGTTTAGCACAGTGTCTTGCTTAATAAATCATAGCTGCTATTAGGTTCATGAATTTATCAGATCAAATGAACCCCTGATGTGTTTCTCCTTCCTCAGCTAAAATAAAATACACAGAAGGCATTACTTGTTTCTTGACCTCATAACTTACCTTGGTTGTCCTTTTCCTCCAGTCTGTTGTTTATAGTCTCTCCTTCTTCCCTCCTCACCCTCTCCCCAATAAATAATACTCTTTTGCTTTTGAGGTTTCTTGGCTCGTTGATGACTTTACTGACCGATCATATCCTCCTGCCATTGCATTGGGTACCATCAGTTATGGTTTAGTATAAACCTCAACAGAGAAGGGATATTTCTGTTGATGATACTCTGGAATGAACTGAATATTGGCAATCAAATTTAGTCAAGTCACTAGACAGGATGATTCTTTTTGTGGCTGGGATTTCAGCTGGGATAGAAATGAGATTTGGATACAGATGGCAATTGGCAGAGAGAATTAAGTGTGGGCCCAAGATGCCACAGGAGCACTTCAGCTGTGGGCCTGTCTGGAAGCGGCCCTAGGAGGCTGGTCCACGGGGCTAATTATGAGGGGGCGTGTGTGCGCATAGGTGGGGGGTGTGCAGTGACACATTGTTCATTAAAAACTGTCAGGGTAAGTCAGAGGCGGTGGGTCCTCATGGGGAATAGTACGCAGGGTGTGGTGTGTTTAAAAAAAAATAAAAAAATTTGGTGTGTATAAACTAGATGAGCTATCTTACTGAGCTGTTTTAATGTTCTTCCTGAGGGTACAAGCAGTCTAGCTGTGGGAAGCCCCAGCCTTTCCCACAGGGTAGGTGTGAGTCTCACTTGATGCGGTCTGCCAAGCTGTGATGCTTGGAGGACTCAGGATTGGTGCACCCGGGAATTCTGGTGTAGGGCCTTTCCAGGGAGTTGAGCGTCTGGAAGAGCATCTGGGGGCTTAGCTGGCTAGTTGAAGGTATTGGTTCATGTCAGTGTGATTTCATCTATACATACTGGCTGGTGTGGCCTAAGCAAGCTGGCTTACATTTGCGAGGTTTCTTTTATCCTCTCTTCAAGATTGTGTTTTCTGGCTTCTTGGCCTTGATAGGTTTTCACTACTTGGATGATACATATGTGTACTGTTTGATCACCTTAATGTTTTCGTCCCTACTGAGTTTCTATCATATGCTGTGGTGACGAGTGAGGATCTATTACCTACTCCCAAGGTATCTGGTGATGGTCTGCATGTCCTTGGTCTGTGTATTGCCAACTGAGCTTTTCTGCCGTAGAACTGTAATCACTGAAGGAAATATATAGAAATGTGGCACATGAGAATACGTTTGAGATGTTCCGTTCAAGGAGTTCATTTTTGTTACTGTTTCTTTATATTGAAAATCTGATTTCCTCCATTTGTGTAGATATGTCCTGTTCTTACAAGTCCTCTTTTCTTTTCATTTACTTTTCTGAAAGTTTGAACATTTAAAGAGATGACGGCTCAACTCTGCACCAGCGTTTCCTGAGAAAGTGAGGAAATGAATCCCACCTCAGCCTCGCTCAGAAGTGGTGGAGGGTGTGATGTGGCAGAGCCATAACTCTTCTGCCTTTTGTGGCAGTTCCCCCGGGTTCATTTTCCCTGACACCCAGTTCTGTTCTGAGGTGTGGGCTTAAGAAGCGCCAGAAGGTTCTGCTTCATACACAGTTTCCCCTCTCTCCCTCCTCACCCCTCATAGTTGCACGTGTACACTGGAAGAGTTAGGCGTTCTAGCTACAGACATCTGTGCCCTCCTTTGCAGTTGGAAGTTTGCTCCTATCCCACCTTCTTACTTCACAGGCAGTACCTTGGACTCTATAGAGAAAGCTACAAGTAAAATCAAAAATAGGTATTTTTGGTACACGGAATAAGAACTCATGTTCCTGTAGGTTGCTGCTAAGCATTCAGTGTCAGAGTTCCTTCTTTAAAAAAACTGGCCTTGTTTTTCTGGTTTTTTTTTTTTTTTTGGCCACGAGGTGCGGCATGAGGGATCTTAGCTCCCCGACCGGGGATCGACACTATGCCCCCTGCTTGGGAGCATGGAGTCTTAACCACTGGACCACCAGGGAAGTCCCAAACTGGCCTTGTTTAATATTGATTTTTTTGGGGGGGGGGTCTCAGTTGGTGTATGAACACCCTAAAGATAGAGGAAGCCTTTTGACTAATTTTTGTTCTTTACAAATAAGTCATCAGAAATCTAACCGAATCTGTGGTGCCAGTCTATGGTCTTTGTAGATTTTTGTCAAATATTTTACATATTTTAAGCAATTTCTGTTTAAATAATAATTACAACTATCCCAGAATAAGTCCTTCTTGAGGTACAGAATTTCTTCAACTACTTATCTTTGTTAAGAGAGGAAATAAGACCTTTCATATATCTTTTGCTGCTTATAGAATAAGACCAAACTTTATATATAGTATTGAACTTGACAAAATATGTTTAAAATAATTTTGATCTCAGGAATTAGAAAAATTAGTACCTTGGTACTGAAAGAACAGTGTGGCTTAAAAATATCAACTAAGGCTAAGCAGTCTTACTTTTTTTTGCGGTACGCGGGCCTCTCACTGTTGTGGCCTCTCCCGTTGCGGAGCACAGGCTCCGGACGCGCAGGCTCAGCGGCCGTGGCTCACGGGGCCCAGCCGCTCCACGGCATGTGGGATCTTCCCGGACCGGGGCACGAACCCGTGTCCCCTGCATCGGCAGGCGGACTCTCAACCACTGCACCACCATGGGAGCCCTAAGCAGTCTTACTTTAAACCTTGTACTTGATAAAAATTGAATGTAGCCTATAGACTTTGACAGAGAAGATCACAAAGTTCTTGAAGTTTCTCTATTTTTCTTCTGAAATGTAACTTTTGTAACGTAACATAGGGTATAGGGATATCTTGCTGTGCTAAAATTTTCAGATATATCAGAGCATGTCTACTGAAGGCTCTTGAAAACTATTAAGTATTTATTGTACATAAAAAATCTTTTATGAAACTCAAATATCTTAAAAAAGAAAATCCAGAAGAAAGATGATACTACAGACTTTTCTGACAGATTGCTTAGAAGCCTCAAAATCAAAGTCAAAATGAATTAGAAAATCATCTTTGATTTTCCTGGGTCATTTAATTTGTGTTGATTTCTTTGTCACATGTAAGCTTTCTTACAGTGCAGTTCTAATGATGGGGTCCTGGGTGGTTAGGCTGCAGGCAGTGAGCTTTGGCCTGTTCTGCTACCCCTGGCTCTGGTGGCTCAGCCCGGGAATGTGAATCGATCGGGTGAGGATATCAGAACCTGTTGTTAAGAAGAACTCAAAACCATCTTTTTTTAAAGGTATTATGAAGATCTGTGGTATCTGAAGAAGTTTATGCAAAGAAATACTCTTCATGTTGTGACAAAGGTTATTTTTCAAACAGATTTAATAAAGTGAATGTGGAGTTGTTTTTGACTACTTTGTGAGCATATTACAGGATTCAAAGGTCAAACCGTGTAGGAGTGTAGAGAGGTCTTGCTTATACTCTTGCCCTCCAGCCTGTTTGCCCCCTCCTCCTGTCACAGGAAACCATATTAGCTTCTTTCTTTTAAAGGTAATTTTTAAAATTGAGGTAAAATTTACATAACATAAAATTAACCGTTTAAAAGTGAACAATTCAGTGGCATTTAGTACTTTCACAGTACTGGGCAGTCACCACCCCTACCTAGTTCCAAAACATTTTCATCACCCCCAAAGGAAACCCATACCCATTAGCAGTAGCAAACCCCCGGGCCCCCCAGCTGTCCCCTCCCCATTAATCCGCATTCTATCTATATGCATTTACCTATTCTGGGTGTTTCATGTAAATGGAGTCATACAATATGATACCTTTTACATATGGCTTATTTCTCTTAACAGTGTTTTCAGGGTACTCCATTTCTTTTTATGGCTAAATAGTAATCTGTCGTATGTATGTGCCATAACTTGTTTATCCATTCTTCCATTGATGGACATTTGCATTGTTTCCACCTTTTGGCTATTGTGAATAATGTAGCTATGAAAATGCATGTACATGTGTTTGAGTACTTAACTTTCATTTCTTTTGGGTATATTCCTAGGAGTGGAATTGTTGGATCATGTGATAATCCTATGTTTAACTTTTTGAATATTTGCCAAATTGTTTTCCAGAGTGGCTGAACCATTTTACATTCTCACCAGCAATGTGTGAGTTTTCCCAAATCTTTGCCAATCCTTATTATTCTTTCTTTTCTTTGTTCCTTTCCCTCTTTGAAAGGTAAACTAAGATGTATTCTCCTTGATGAAATCTTCCCTAATTTACCCAATTTAGAATAGTACCCCAACTTTCATAGCATTTTTGGCAACTTCCCTATAGTACCCATAAGCTCCATCCATCTAGTATTGTAGTTATTGTACACATAAATTCGTATTGTATTATGTAGAATCCTTGAGACTGGAGAGTGTATCTTTCAGAACTTTGAACTTACATCATGCTGAGTCAGTTGTAGCTGAGCATTTTGAGTGAATTTATGTATAAGGTTTTATGCTGTTTCCTCTCCTTCCTTCTTAACTGCATAAGTGTAGATGTTCCCCAGGGGTTCATCTTTGGCTTTTTCTTCCTTTTCACCTTATCTACTCTTTGTCAGCTGTCATTCCTAAACAAATGACTTCATCTGTATCTCCCCATTCCAGCCTCTGATCTGAGCTTTGGGTCTGATTCATCCCACCAGAACCTCAAATACAGTGATCCTTCAAGCCAGAGTTGACATGGCATTATCTAGCACCATATCTGACCTGTATATAGCAAGCATTTGTAGTTTTGGAATAAATGCATAACTGAACACATTTTTTTCATCTTTTCCTGACTTCCTTTTAAAAAATGTTACTCAGACCTTCCTTTGCCTATCTATAAACGAAATAAAAGTGAAAGAGAAATAACAACTGATACCACAGAGATACAAAAAATCGTAAGAGAATACTATGAGCAGTTATATGGCAACAAATTGGATGACCTAGAAGAAATGGACAAATTTCCAGACACATACAACCTTACAAGATTGAACCAGGAAGAAATAGACAGTCTGAACAGACTGATTACTAGCAGTATTAATGAATTTGTAGTTCAAAAAACCTCCCAGCAAACAGAAGTCCAGGACTGGATAGCTTCACAAGGGAATTCTATCAAACATATGAAGAAGAGGTAATATCTGTCCTTCTCAAACTACCAAAAAATTGAAGAGGCTGGAACACTCGCAGAGTAATCCTGTGAGGCCACCATACCATGATACCAAAACCAGACAAAGACACTATGAAAAAGAAAATTATAGGCCAATATCTCTGAATATAGATGCAAAAATCCTCAAAATGTTAGCAAACAGAATTCAACAATATAGAAAAAGGATCATACACCATGATCTAGTGGGATTTATTCCACAGTTGGAAGGATGGTTCAGTATTCACAAATCAATCAATGTGATACACCACATTAACAAAACAAAGGATAAAAATCACATGATCATCTTGATAGATGCAGAAAAGCATTTGACAAAATTCAACATCCATTTAAGATTAAAAACTCTCATTGAATTTGGTATTGAGGGAGCATAACTCAACATAATAAAGGCCAGTTATGACAAAACCACAGCTAATGTCATTCACATTTTCAGTGCTGAAACTTTTCCCTCTAAAATCGGGAATAAGGCAAGGATGCCTACTCTTGCCACTTATGTTTAACATAATATTGGAATTCATAGCCACAGCAATCAGACAAGAAAAATAAAAGGCATCCAAATTGGAAGGGAAGAGTGAAAATTGTCGCTCTTTGCAGATGACATACTATATGTAAAAAAACCGTAAAGTTGCCACCAAAAAGCTATTAGAACTAATAAATTAGGTAAAGTTGCAGGATACAAAACTAATATACAGAAATCTGTTGCTTTTTATATACACTAATAATGAACTATCAGAGGAAACAAAACAATCTCATTTAAGATTGCATTAAAAAAGAATAAAATACCTAGGGATAAACTTAACCAAGCAGGTGAAAGACCTATATTCTGAAAACTATAAAACATTGAAGGAAATTATAGATGATACAAAGAAATGGAAAGATATTCTTGGATTGGAAGAATTAATATCTACACTACCCAAAGCAATCTGTGGATTTAATGCAATCCTTATAAAATATCTATGACATTTTTCACAGAACTAGAACAAACAATCCTGAAATTTATGTGGACCCATAGAAGACCCCAAATAGCCAAAGCAGTCTTGAGAAAAACAGCAAAGCTGGAGGTATTGGTATCATGCTTCCTGACATCAAACTATACTGCAAAGCTACAGTAATCAAAACAGCATGGTACTGGCACCAAAAACATGTAGATCAATGGAACAGAATAGAGAACCCAGAAATAAATCCACGCACTTATGGTCAATTAATCTATGACAGAGGAGGCAAGATTATACTCTGGAGAAAAGACAGTCCCTTCAGTGAGTGGTGCTGGGAAAACTGTACAACTACATGTAAAAGAATGAGATCGGAATGTTTCCTCACACCATATACAAAAATAATACCACTGTTTCTATGTGGAAATATTTCATATACATCCCCTGTTTTTCTACTGCCTCAGCCTGAATGTGGACTCCACCTACTGTCTGGGCTATTATAATGACTAAGAATTTTTTCAGTGAATACCTTGGGGATTACTTTTTAGTCTTCGAAACTTTATTCGGCTCTCCAAAGCTGACCCAGTTGAGCCTAGCGTTAAAAGCTCTTCACCTCCCTCTAGATGTCACTAAACACCTTTCCAGCCTGTTCTCTTATTCTTCTGTAACCTAGTCAGTGTTCCAGCCAGTATTTTCTGTGTCTTGGTGTCACCATCATCCACTGAGTCACCTCAGCTAGAAACCTGAGACTCATCTTGAGTCTACCTCTTCCTTCCTGACCCTTCCCCTGCCATATCCAGTTAGTCAGTTGTGAAATCCTGAGGGTTTTACTTCTCTAAATATTTCTAAAATCTTTCATCATCCTTACTGAATTTTCTGCCCAATTCTTGGTCAAATCCATCCTCCACATAGCTTCCAAAACATGAATCTCACCATGAGTCTCTGCTTACAGTGGCTCTTATTGAGGCATTTGGAGATCATAATCTGAGCCTTGTTTTCCTCTGCTGTGTAATCTCTTCCTGGGTTTCATTTGGCACTCTCAGAGTACTGAATTGCCAGTAGTTCCACTCCTTTGCTCCCTTCTCCCCAACACACTGTGTTGTTTTTACCTCCTTGCCTTTATTTTGCAAGTCCCTTTAGCCCTGAATGCTGTCCCCTAAGCCCCCTCTCTCACCCCACCTTTGGCCAGGCAAACTTCAGCTTATTCCTTGAGTCTCAGCTCAGGTATCACGGCCTCCTTGTAGCCTTTTGGATTTCTGTGTCCTCTACACAAAGAATCGTCTTGATTTCCACAGTATCCTGTGCATCTCCCTATCTTTGTACCTTCCTCATTATAGTTTATTATGTCAGTCTCTTTCACCAGTCTGAGAACCTCAAAAGATATGATTGTTTTATTTTATTCATTGTTATATTCCTTGCACCTGGCACAGTGCCCAGTGTATAATAGGAACTTGATAGATACCTGTTGAATGAATGAATACATTGTGTAATTTTTCCTTTATCACCATTTATGCCTGCGCTTATTGAATTTCCAGAGCTTGCTATAAAGGATAAGAAAAAATATGGTTAACATGGGCCAGCATTTGGGTGGCTCATAATATAGTTGGAGATTCTAGAGGAAAACCCACTTGCAAGTTCATTCGTCTGTTGATCAGGTTCAGGTCCTTGCATTTGTAGGACTGAGGTCCCTATTCCATGTTGGCTGGGGCCACTCTGCTTCTCGAGGCCTGCCTTCTCACAGAGCCCCTCCATCTTCAAACCAGTAACAGCACCCCGCATCCTTCTAATGCTCTGAAAATCTTTTTTTTTTTTTTAACATCTTTATTGGGGTATAATTGCTTTACAATGGTGTGTTAGTTTCTGCTTTATAACAAAGTGAATCAGTCATACATAAACATATGTTCCCATATGTCTTCCCTGTTGCGTTGAAAATCTTTGACTACTGTTTTTAGCCAGAGAAACTCCCTGCTTTTAAGGGCTCATGTGCCCGGATCACTGCCTCCTTGCAGGGATAGTCTCCCTGTCTGAAGGTTTAAATGTGCCATATGTCACAGTATTCACAGGTTCCAGAGATTGGGGTGGGACATTTTTGGAATGCTGCCTCCGGCAATGCTCAAAGTTTTGTGATGTTTTGACAGGTTGGGTAAAGGTTCTGCTTTAGCCAGTAAAATACGTCTTTCCCTGCCTTTTTTTTTTTTTTTTTTTTTTTTTGCGGTACTCGGGCCTCTCACTGTCCTGGCCTCTCCCGTTGTGGAGCCCAGGCTCCGGACGCGCAGGCTCAGTGGCCATAGCTCACGGACCCAGCCGCTCCGCGGCATGTGGGATCTTCCCGGACCAGGGCACGAACCCGTGTCCCCTGCATCGGCAGGCGGACTCTCAACCATCGCGCCACCAGGGAAGCCCTTTCCCTGCCTTTTAACTTGAGAGTTTATAAGACCTGTTTCCATTTCTTCAAGCCCTTGGTCTCATATTGCTGCATGAGGATTTTAATCATGTGATGTATCTCATAATGTAGAAATAAGCTCGAGAGAAGTGAGTTTAAATGGACTGTTGGTCCCCATAATGAAATCTAGTATGTATTGTTCTGAGGAAATGTGATTCATGTTTCTCTCCTTTCTCCAATTGCAGTTTTAGGTTCAGATTGTTTTTCTTGCCTTTCTTCTCCTCTTTTATCTTAGCATTTGAAATCATTGAGGAGATTGTTTTGATTATAAGCATAATATTGATTATAAGCATAACATGGTTTTTCTAAAGTAAGCTTCTTATTGAAATAGACATACAGAAAGGTACACAGATAATAAATATATCACTTGATAAATTTTCACAAATGGAACACATGTAATTAATACCCAAATCAAAGCATTAGAACATGTATCAGTATTCCAATAAGCCTGACTATCCTATGGCCCCTTTGAAAGCAGTGTTTTATTTGCCTATTAATTTGATGAGCTTTTTGTTTGTTTAATCCTTAAAAAAAACTTACTAAAGAAGCAGGTATAAAAGATAATCCTTAAACTGTTTGGAGCGTGGAATATGAGTAGTTAGGAGGTAGCTCTTGTAAGTTTGTTTGCTACGGACGATGGGACTTAGTGACCAAAGGTGATGTGGGGCTAGGTTCCTTATCTTCTCAGTAATAGGAAATAAACTCTCATTGTATAACTAACTTTTAGTTATAAAAATGGGCTTTGCACTCAAAGCAGTAGTAGGATCTTTTGCTGCTAAAATAGAAACTGGAAAACTGTTCTTTAGGAAAGTCAACATAATGGGGTCAATTTGAAGTGGTGGTTGGTTTTATATTTTATTTTTAAGACCAGAGATTTTAGTTTTTCTCTTCTATAATTTTGTTAAACCTGTGCCCAGAAAATAGTAAAGGGCAAGATTACAGAATTTATACGTTTGAAAGTTCTTAGGGGCCAGCGTTCAAAAGGGAGTCCTTTTTCCATTCTTAATTTTTCTATTTTAATATATGGCAAGTTTTCCATGTTGAACTTTTCTTTTTTAAGAGAACAAGCTTTAGGAAGCTGTATTCAAGCCCCGTATGATGTGGTAGACTTTGCTAATGGGATACCTATTCGTTTGTGTCCTTAGACACCATTACCAAAAGAATTATCATCACCATTACCAAAAGAATCCTGGACCCTTTGGGAAGGACAGCTTCTTAAACTTCTCTACCTATCCACAGTTGGGTGATGCTTGAGTCTTATGGATCCATCTTAAAACACAGATTCTGATGTGGTATTCTTACATAGAAATTTGACAACTTAAAGCAGTAGACCATGTCATACATACTGATACTCGAGGGTGCATGGTCTGAGCATCAATAGCCTATTTTTCTAATTACATATATTATAGCATTCACAATCTTATGTACAGTATCCTAACCTTTGTATGTATCATCTTAACCTATTACTCTGTATTTCTCTAACCTCATGAATTATTGCATATATCTATACATAAGTAACTTTACTTATTTTCATTAATACTCAAAGAATACTAACTTTAAAAGGAGAAGAATATGGATACATTTTAAAATGTGAATTTTAACATTACACCTAAAACTCTTTATTAAAATCATATGAAGAAGCTCGTTTTATGTAATACTGGTTCCCAGGGACCAAAATGATTTTTATTGTAGATGATAGAATGTGAAAGTAACTATTTCTATCACAAAACCATCTTAAGAGATTAAAGTGCATATCAACAAAATAAACCAGCTTCTCATAAAATTATTAATATTGCTAGATGATATAGTTTTATATATCTTTGAAAGTGTACTAGAACCATTGCTGAGTAAAGTCTTACACATTTTTTTAAAAAACTACATGAATAGTCTTCAGACTGCTTGAATTTCTGTTTTGTTCAACTAATTTTTCGTGAGCAGGAAGATCTTAGAGATGGTGGTTATAATAAAAGTGGCAGGCTTTTAGAAATCATGACTAGATTGCATGAGTCAAGTACATCCCCTTTGGGAGACCTAGGAAAGGCCACCTCACTTGATTGTATCCGTACACATTCTCATTGTGAGAAAGAGCCAACCAAAGAAAAGATTACATATTTAGGCATTTGTATATGTTGTTAAACGTCTCTTAATATAATTCCAATATGGTGATTTGTTTTTCCCTCCCAGTGGCTTAGGATTTGTGAAAATGTTACTCGTTCATTAAAAAATATAGAGTGTAGAAAACTATAAAGAAAGTAAAAACTAAACTGGGAAAGAAATGGGTGGTGATTGGTTCAAGATGGTGGAGAAGAAGGACATGCACTCACTCCCTCTTGCCAGAGCACCGGAATCACAACTAAGTGCTGAACAGTCATCGACAGGAAGACACTGGAACTCAGCAAAAAAGACACCCCACATCCAAAGACAAAGGAGAAGCCACAGTGAGACTGTAGGAAGGGCACAATCGCAGTAAAATCAATTCCCGTAACTGCTGGGTGAGTGACTCACAAACTGGAGAACACTTATACCACAGAAGTCCACCCACTGGAGTGAAGGTTCTGAGCCCCACATTGGGCTTCCCAACCTGGGGGTCCAGCAACGGGAGGAGGAATTCCTGGAGAATCAGACCTTGAAGGCTACTGGGATTTGATTGCAGGACTTTGACAGGACTGAGGGAAACACTCCACTCTTGGAGGGCACACACAAAGTAGTGTGCACATCAGGACCCAGGAGAAGGAGCAGTGACCCCATAAGAGTCTGAACAGACCTACCTGCTAGTGTTGGAGGGTCTCCTGCAGAGGCAGGGGGTGGCTGTGGCTCACCCTGAGGACAAGGACATTGGCAGCAGAAGTTCTGGGAAGTACTGCTTGGCATGAGCCCTCCCAGAGTCTGACATTAGCCCCACCAAAGAGCCGGGTAGGCTCCAGGGCTGGGTTGCCTCAGGCCAAACAACCAACAGGGAGGAAACCCAGCCCCACCCATCAACAGACAAGCAGATTAAAGTTTTACTGAGCTCTGCCCACCAGAGCAACAGCCAGCTCTACCCACCACCAGTCCCTCCCATCAGGAAACTTCCACAAGCCTCTTAGGTAGCCTTATCCACCAGAGGGCAGACAGCAGAAGCAAGAAGAACAACAATCCTGCAGCCTGTGGAACAAAAAGCACATTCACAGAAAGCAAGATGAAAAGGCAGAGGGCTATGTACCAGATGATAAGGAACCAGATAAAACTCCAGAAAAACAACTAAATGAGGTGTGGAGATAGGACACCTTCCAGAAAAGGGATTCAGAATAATGATAGTGAAGATGATCCAGGACCTCAGAAAAAGAATGGAGGCAAAGATCGAGAAGATGCAAGAAATGTTTAACAAAGACCTAGAAGAATTTAGAACAAACAGAGATGAACAATACAATAACTGAAATGAAAACTACACTAGAAGGAATCAATAGCAGAATAACTGAGGTAGAAGAATGGATAAGTGACCTGGAAGACAGAATGGTGGAATTCACTGCTGCGGAACAGAATAAAGAAAAAAATGAAAAGAAATGAAGACAGACTAAGAGACCTCTGGGACAAAATTAAATGCAACAATGTTCGCATTATAGGGGTCCCAGAAGGAGAGGAGAGAGAGAGAGGACCCAAGAAAACATTTGAAGAAATTATAGTCAAAAACTTCCCTAACATGGGAAAGGAAATAGCCACCCAAGTCCAGGAAGCGCAGAGAGTCCCAGGCAGGAGAAACCCAAGGAGAAACACACCGAGACACTTAGTAATCAAATTGGCAAAAATTAAAGACAAAGAAAAATTATTGAAAGCAGTAAGGGAAGAACGACAAATAACACACAAGGGAACTCCCATAAGGTTAACAGCTGATTTCTCAGCAGAAACTCTACAAGCCAGAAGGGAGGGCATGACATATTTAAAATGATGAAAGGGAAGAACCTACAACCAAGATTACTCTACCCAGCAGGGATATCATTCAGATTCGACAGAGAAATCAAAAGCTTTACAGACAAGCAAAAGCTAAGAGAATTCAGCACCACCAAACCAGCTCTACAGCAAATGCTAAAGGAACTTCTCTAAGTGGGAAACACAAGAGAAGAAAAGGACCTACAAAAACAAACACATAACAATTAAGAAGATGGTAATAGGAACATACATATCGATAATTACCTTAAACATGAATGGATTAAATGCTCCAACCAAAAGACACAGGCTCACTGAATGGATACAAAAACAAGGCCCATAAATATGCTGTCTACAAGAGACCCACTTCAGACCTAGGGACACATTCAGACTGAAAGTGAGGGGATGGAAAAAGATATTCCATGCAAATGGAAGTCAAAAGAAAGCTGGAGTAGCAATACTCATATCAGATAAACTAGACTTTAAAGAATGTTACAAGAGACAAGGAAGGACACTACATAATGATCAAGGGATCAATCCAAGAAGAAGATATAACAATTATAAATATATATGTACGCAACATAGGAGCACCTTAATACATAAGGCAACTGCTAACAGCTATAAAAGGGGAAATTGACAGTAACACAATAATAGTGGGGGAGTTTAATACCTCACACCGATGGACAGATCATCCAGACAGAAAATTAATAAGGAAACACAAGCTTTAAATGACACAGTAGACCAGATAGATTTAATTGATATTTATAGGACATTCCATCTAAAAACAGCAGATTACACTTTCTTCTCAAGTGCGCATGGAACATTCTCCAGGATAGATCACATCTTGGGTCACAAATCATGCCTCAGTAAATTTAAGAAAATTGACGTCATATCAAGCATCTTTTCTGACCACAATGCTATGATATTAGATATCGATTACAGGGGAAAAAATGTAAAAATACACACAAACACATGGAGGCTAAACATTGTTACTAAATAACCAAGAGATCAGTGAAGAAATCAAAGAGGAAATCAAAAAATAACTAGAGACAAATTACAATGAAAACACAATGATCCAAAACCTATGGGATACAGCAAAAGCAGTTCTAAGTGGGAAGTTTATAGCAATACAAGCCTACTTGAAGAAACAAGAAAAATCTCAAACAATCTAACCTTACACCTAAAGGGACTAGAGAAAGAACAAACAAAACCCAAAGTTAGCAGAAGGAAAGAAATCATAAAGGTCAGAGCAGAAATAAATGAAATAGAAACAAAGAAAACAGTAGCAAAGATGAATAAAATTAAAAGCTGGTTCTTTGAGAAGATAAACAAAATTGATAAACCATTAGCCAGACTCATCAAGAAAAAGAAGGAGAGGACTCAAATCAATACAATTAGAAATGAAAAAGAAAAAGTTACAGCAGAAATGCAAAGCATCCTACTACAAGAAACTCTATGCCAATAAAATAGACAACCTGGAAGAAATGGACAAATTCTTAGAAAGGTATAACCTTCCAAGACTGAACCAGGAAGAAATAGAAAATATGAACAGACCAATCACAAGTAATGAAATTGAAACTATGATGAAAAATCTTCCAACAAGCAAAACTCCAGGACCAGATGGCTTCACAGGTGAATTCTATCAAACATTTAGCGAAGAGCTAACACCCATCCTTCTCAAAGTCTTCCAAAAAATTGCAGAGGAAGGAACACTCCCAAACTCATTCTATGAGGCCAACATCACCCTGATAGCAAAACCAGACAAAGATACTACAAAAAAAGAAAATTACAGACCAATACCACTGATGAATATAGATGTAAAAATCCTCAACAAAATACTAGCAAACAGAATTCAACAACACATTAAAAGGTTTCATACACTATGATCAAGTGGGATTTATCTCAGGGATGCAAGGATTCTTCAATATACGCAAATCAATCAGTGTGATACACCATATTAACAAATGGAAGAAGAAAAACCATGTGATCATCTCAGTAGATGCAGAAAAAGCTTTTGAGAAAATTCAACACCCATTTATGTTAAAAACTCTCCAGAAAGTGGGCATAGAGGGAACCTATCTCAACATAATAAAGGCCATAGAGGACAAACCCACAGCAAATATCATTCTCAATGGTAAAAAACTGAAAGCATTTCTTCTAAGATCAGGAACAAGACAAGGAAGTCCACTCTCGCCAGTATTATTCAACATAGTTTTGGAAGTCCTAGCCACGGCCACCAGAGAAGGAAAAAAAGGAATACAAATTGGAAAAGAAGAAATAAAACTGTCACTGTTTGCAGATGACATGATATACATAGAGAATCCTAAAGATGCCACCAGAAAACCACTAGAGCTAATCAATGAATTTGGTAAAGTTGCAGGGTACAAAATTAATACACAGAAATCTGTTGCATTCCTATACACTAATGATGAAAAATCTGAAAGAGAAATTCAGGAAACACTCCCATTTACCATTGCAATCACAAGAATAAAATACCTAGGAATAAACCTACCTAGGGAGACAAAAGACCTGTATGCAAGAAACTATAAGACACTGATGAAAGAAATTAAAGGTGATACAAACAGATGGAGGGAAATACCATGTTCTTGGATTGGAAGAATCAGTATTGTGAAAATGACTGTACTACCCAAAGCAATCTACAGATTCAATGCAATCCCTATCAAATTACCAATGACATTTTTTACAGAACTAGAACCAAAAGTCTTAAAATTTGTATGCAAACACAAAAGACCCCAAATAGCCAAAACAGTCTTGAGGGAAAACAACAGAGCTGGAGGAATCAGACTCCCTGACCTCAGAGTATACTACAAAGCTACAGTAATCAAGACAATATGGTACTGGCACAAAAACAGAAATATAGACCAATGGAACAGGATAGAAAGCCCAGAGATAAACCCACACACCTATGGTCAACTAATTTATGACAAAGGAGGCAAGGATATATAATGGAGAAAAGACAGTCTCTTCAATAAGTGGTGCTGGGAAAACTGGACAGCTACATGCAAAAGAATGAAATTAGAACACTCCCTAACTCCAAACACAAAAATAAACTCAAAATGGATTTGAGACCTAAATGTAAGGCCAGACACTATAAAACTCTTAGAGGAAAACATAAGAAGAACACTCTTTGACATAAATCACAGCAAGATCTTTTTTGATCCACCTCCTAGAGTAATGAAAATAAAAACAAGAACAAATGGGACCTAATTAAACTTAAAAGCTTTTGCACAGCAAAGGAAACCATAAATGAGACGAAAAGACAACCCTCAGAATGGGAGAAAATATTTGCAAATGAATCAACAGACAAAGGATTATTCTCCAAAATATATAAGCAGCTCATGCAGCTCAAGATTAAAAAAACAAACAACCCAATTAAAAAACGGGCAGAAGACCTGAATAGACACTTCTCCAAAGAAGACATACAGATGGCCAAGATGCACATGAAAGGATGCTCACCATCACTAATTATTAGAGAAATGCAAATGAAAACTACAGTGAGGTATCACCTCATACCAGTTAGAATGGGCATCATCAGAAAATCTACAAACAACAAATGCTGCAGAGGGTGTGGAGAAAAGGGAACCCTCTTGTACTGTTGGCAGGAATGTAAATTGATACAGCCACTATGGAGAGCAGTATGGAGGTTCCTTAAAAAACTAAAAATAGAATTACCATATGACCCAGCAATCCCACTACTGGGCATATACCCAGAGAAAAACCATAATTCAAAAAGACACATGCACCCCAATGTTCATTGCAGCACTATTTACAATAGCCAGGTCATGGAAGCAACCTAAATGCCCATTGACAGGTGAATGGGTAAAGAAGATGTGGTACATATATACAATGGAATATTACTCAGCCATAAAAAGGAACGAAATTGGGTCATTTGTAGAGATGTGGATGGATCTAGAGACTGTCATACAGAGTGAAGTAAGTCAGAAAGAGAAAAACGAATATCGTGTATTAACACATATATGTGGGACCTAGAAAATGGTGCAGATGAACTGGTTTGCAGGGCAGAAATAGAGACACAGATGTAGAGAACAAACGTATGGACACCAAGGGGGGAAGTGGCGAGGCGGGTGGGATGAACTGGGAGATTGGGAGTGACATGTATACACTCATATGTATAAAATGGATAACTAATAAGAACCTGCTGTATAAAAAAATAAAATTCTAACATTAAAAAAAAATAAACTGGGAAAGAAATGAATGTAAACATCAACAGAAATCTTCTTCCGCACAGATAACCGTTGTTAGCATTTTGATGAACTGGTTTCTAGAAATCTCTCTGTACTTCCATTCATATATAAAAGTATACATATCCCCAATGAAGTGGGATCAAGTTGTGTCCTTCTTTGTTACCTTTCACCCATCAATCTATTTTCAAATCTGTAAATATAGACATGCAACCGTTATTTTCAGTAGATGGATGCATACTCTTCCAGTGTGAGTCAGATTTTCCTTAACTCTCCGATTAATAGACATTGAAGTTGTTATAGTTCTTCATTTTAAATCATGATGTGATGAATATGGTTAGGTATTCATCTCTTCCTACTCGTCTGATAATCACCTTACTTAGGGTAAATACCTTGGAGTAGGTTTGCTGCATCCCAGAGTATTTCCGTTTTGTTCCCTATCACCTGGTTGCTCTTGAAAAAGGTAGTGTTAATTTATACGTCACTAAGTGAAGTCCTCATTTCCACATCTTCTCACCAACACTGCTTTGTGTTCTTTTTAAATTATTACAAATCAGAAATAGGCAAACTGACAGCTTCTTCTTTTACACTTTTTCTTTCTTTTTTTATTGCTTTAACTTTTTATCATGAAAAATGTAAACGTGCAACCTTAGAATATGCACCCATCATCCAGTTTTTTCACCTAGTGATTTCAGTTCATGGCTAATCTTGTTTCGTCCGCATCCCACCTGTTTCCCTTCTGTCAATTCATTTGAAGCGAGTTCCAGACATTATCATTTAATCTGTATCAAATTATTATATAGTACCTCATTTTTATTTACATCTCTCTATTACTGAGAATGAGTATCCTTTTATATACATATTGAGTACAAAGTGTTTATACGTTTTTATTTAGTAGTGAATTAGTTGATCATCTCTCTGATTTTATACCAATTGCATTAGTGTGATTTAGCACTTAGGTTTAATAATCTTAAGATGTTAGATGTAACGATAA
This sequence comes from Leucopleurus acutus, assembly GCF_964270905.1. Lineage (NCBI taxonomy): Eukaryota > Metazoa > Chordata > Mammalia > Artiodactyla > Delphinidae > Leucopleurus > Leucopleurus acutus. The sequence goes on from NC_139158.1 coordinate 2,394,710, forward strand.
TACTCAGTTCCAGGAAAGTAACTAGATTTTGTGCTGGTCAGATAGCACCAGCATTTGGTCCTGGGTGTGACATTTTCAGAAGGATATTGACAAATGAGTGTATCCACAAGAGAGTGATCAGTGTGGGAAAATTAGGGAATAGTGTCACACAGAGGATGGTTGAAGGAGCCTGGTGGGGATCTTTAGTTTGGAGAAGGCAAAACTGAAGAAAGAGGGTGATGAATGGGGGCAACATGTGTCACGTGGAAGGATTTCAGGGAGATAAAGAGGAAGAAGCTGCTAATTAAGTAGCAATAAATTACATCTCCTCTCTGGGTCTCATACTTAGATTTTACTGATTTTGTTTATATACAGCTGATGAAAGCAAGTGATTAGTTATGTGGCGCAAATGATTCCTGAGGTGATCTTTGTCAGGTTTTACTCCACACACCCATCTCTCCAAAAAAGGATTTAACTTTGAGATTTAAAGTGATTTTTTCATACAAGAAAATACACTTGAGTAGAAAAAAGTAATTTTCCAGCTAGAAAACTGCCCAGTGTAGGCCCAGAATCTAATATCTATCACTTCAGAATAGAAGTTCTAAAATGTTTTTATAACTCATTGGAGGCAAAACTTTACCTGCACAGATGTGTCTTTCTTTACCCCACTTGGTGTGAACATTCATACATTTCTTTGCAGAAAGAGTAATGTGTTAGAGTATATTGTGCTTTGCTGTACCCTAGGGGGTGTTATGTAGTGCTGTATTATTACTGTTCTAACATCCAAAGAAAGCTGAATTCTCAAACACTTTTGGCCCAAAGAGTTTTTGTACCTATAATATAATGGTTGTTTTTTTCATATATTGAATGATATACTGTGTATTTTGATACCTGATCACTATGCATATATAAAAAGAGGATAATAGTATCCCCATTTATCCCTTTGGAGGCTGTGAATATAAGGTTAAGATGTAGATAGAACATTCAGAATAGGATTACCTAAAAATAACATGTTATAAATATAGTATTATTCTGTACATGTTTAACATTCCTTCTGAAAATGGGAAGAATAAAGTTGAAATGTATAGTTGAAATATTACAGGTGTTGAGCAAAGAGACATCTTCTAGAGGCAAATGACATTTCAAAATGTTTTCACTTCGTCTTGTTTGACTAGTGCATTATAATGTTATTTTGAATTGTTTGAAATGAAGTAATGTATCATAAAACAGAATCAGGCCTATTTTAAGGTCTACATTTATGAGCTCTTTGAATTTGCTTTTAGGCATATATATTGAAGTTACTTGTAAATGATGATGATGATTTCATTTTAGATCATGCTAACATCCTAGTTCAAGTAATCTAGCTTGTTTGTATTGTAAGCCACACCCCAGATGTCACACAGAAAGGCAGTATGGTTTAAAAATTTATTTATAAAAACAACAGCTCACTTGGTTGAAAAAAAATCAAACAGCCAAAAAACGTAAAAAATAATACGTAAATCTTTCTACCCAAAGGTAACTGCTACTAAAATATTTTGTGTATTTTTAGCCCTGAAAATCTTTATTCATGTTAGTATATATGTGTATTTTTTAAAAAAAGATCCAAATAGGATTATATATTCTCTATACTGACCATCACTTTTTCACATGTGTCTTTTAAGATCTTTCTATAAGTGCACACACTGATCTTGTAGTCACTGTGTAGTATTCTGTGTATATCATAACTTCTGTGACCAGTCCTTGAGGGACCTTTAGGTTGTTTTTTTTTTGTTATTAGACATGATCATGCACTGGCTATATGTGTAGTTCAACATATTTTTTTTGCAAGAAAATCCAAAAAGTTGACTCCTACCATGGAAATGCTAGATATGTACATTTAAACATACTGATAGTGTTGAATTACCCAAACAAAAGGTCTCACCCATGTATCTTCTTATTGTGTTCATGAATGCTATTTATCCCCTCTCGCTGCTGCTAGGTATTATTTACGTAGGTATGTTTTACTTTTTTCATTTAAATTAATTCATATTTTGTTAATGCCAATTTGAAAAAATTTACGTTATGAACCATGTTGCAGACAGTGGTTGGTACTCATGTAGGTTCTCAGCTCCGATGCCTTTGGACTACCTTCTTGAGGCACTCTTATGACATTGGGAAGAAACAGATTCTTTGTCCTCTCTTCGTTTTGAGCTCCTTGTTCATATACTTCTAAAATTAAATAGCTTTATTGAGATATAATTCACATACCACATAATTCACTCATTCAAAGTGTAAAATTCAACAGCTTTTAGTATTTTCAGAGTTGTGCAACCAGTCAACAATCAATCTTAGAACATTTTCATCACCCTTAAAAGAAACCTCACACTCCTTAGCTATAATCCCTTCATCCTTTGAGTCCTGGGGTGGGGGTGGGGTTAATTATTTTAACCCCAATCTCATCTAATTAGTAGTTAGATTAGCCACTAATCTACTTTCTGTCTCTAGATTTGCCTATTCTGGACATTTAATATAAAAGGAGTCATGCAGCATGTGTTTGGCCTTTTGTGTTTGGCTTCTTTCATTTAGTATCGTATTTTCAAGGTTCATGTACCTTGTAACATGTATCAGTACTTTATTCTTTTTTATAGCTGAATAGTATTCCATTTTATGGATATGCCACATTTTATTTATCCATTCATCAGTTGATGGACAAATATTTGGATTGTTTTTACCTTTTGGTGGTTATGAATAATGCTGCCATACAACTTTTTGTATGGCTGTGTTTTTGTTTCTGTTGGGTATATACCTAGAAGTGGAATTGCTGGGTCATATGACTCTGAGGAACTGCCAGACTGTTTCCAAAGTGGCTGCATCATTTTATATTCCCACCAACAGTGTATGAGGGTACTAACTTCTCCAAATCTTTGCGAATACTTATTTTACATTTTTAAAAAATTATAGCCATCCTAGTAAGTGGGAAGTGGTATCTCATTGTGGTTTTGACTTGAGTTTCCTTGATTGCTAATAAGGTTGAGCATCTCTTCATGTGCTTATTGGCCATTTACAGATCTTTAGAGGAATGTGTATTCAGATTCTTTGCACATTTTAAAATTATTTAGTTTTGAATTATAATGTTTCTTAACTAGTATATGATTTCAAAATATTTTTCCTATGCTTTGGGTTTGTTTTCACTTTCATTTTTTAAACATAAATTTATTTATTTATTTTTGGCTGTGTTGGGTCTTTGTTGCTGTGCACGGGCTTTCTTTAGTTGCAGAGAGTGGGGGCTACTCTGTTGTGGTGTGCGGGCTTCTCATTGTGGTGGCTTCTCTTGTTGCGGAGCACAGGCTCTGGGCGTGCGGGCTTCAGTAGTTGTGTCACGTGGGCTCAGTAGCTGTGGTTTGTGGGCTCTAGAGCGCAGGCTCAGTAGCTGTGGCGCATGGGCTTAGTTGCTCCGCACCATGTGGGATCTTCCTGGACCAGAGCTTGAACCTGAGTCCCCTGCATTGGCAGGTGGATTCTTAACCACTGCACCACCAGGGAAGTCCTATTTTCACTTTCTTGATGGTGTTCTTTGAAGCACAAAAGTTTTACATTTTGATGTACAATTTCTTTTTCTTTTGTTGCGTGTGCTTTTGGTGTCATATGTCAACATACATTTTTAGATGATGAATTTGCTTGATGAAACACCTTTCCTTTGGATTCTGGTGCAACATGTTATCTCAAACATTCCTTGAACATCTCAGGTGCAGGCTATTTTAAGGCGGCATCAACTAAGTTGACTTAGATATTTTACTTGGGAGTATTTTAAAGGCGTTTTCATAAGAAAATTAATCTAGGTTTTATAATATGTGACCTTGCAATGTAGTTCTGTATATTTATGGTAAAACACTTGTTGTTACTTTATAGGTACTAAAAAAAATCTATTTTCAGCTTAAGAATGTGGCTTTCTCATGCCTTGTTTTGATTAGCAGTAAGCCTCTTTTTTAAGCTAAGAAGATGATGGTTAATTTATTGCAGATTAAAAACCACTTTATCCAAACTATTATGTTTAAAGTTAATATCTCTAACTTTTTTGAGTAACACTAATTGATACTGAAGTCGTTTGAGATTTTAAGCTGTTATTTTTGGTCATCCACAGGAAGTTAAAATTTTTTTTCTTTATTGTAGCTTTAAATCTCTTTCTTCTGGATAATTAACGCACAGGGCATGGCTTACTGATAAGTATGACTAAAGTTGTACAAATTAATGCTAGCAGGGTTCCATCCTTTAATGTCAGTGCTGTAAATTGTTCTCACATTCTTCCTGTTATTCTGACGTTATATCTTATGTAGATATAAATTCTTATTTTGTGGGTATAAAAGGATATGGGTCAATAGGATTCAAGAAGTTGATAATTGCCCTCCTTCACACTTCTAATAAGTAATAACTCTTTTAAAGTGAAGTTAGAGTAATTATAAAGGAATGATAATGTCATCTGTTACCTATTTGGAAAAACAAATTTTATAATAAGTGTAAATGGCTTACCGTTTATTTTAGAAATAATATATTTCTAGGCCCTAGAAAGACTCTGCATTTCATAATTAAAGTTAGTAGAAGCTGGAACAGTTTCTGGGAATGTCATAATAGGCTGTAGAGACAGTAATACTTTTAAAGATTCTGACATTTAGCCAATAAGTTGTTTGTATTTCCAAATAACTCCCCCTCCCCTAAATAGGTAAGAAGTATTTTCGGTAAATCTGTGAAGCTTTTTTGTGGTACTCATTGTATCATTGAAGGTGCCTAAATAATAATAACATTTTAAGTTAAACAGTTAATTCAGCTTACCACTTTGACATTACCACTGATTAGAACTGAAGGCTAAATTGAGGCTGGGGACTGGGTTTCATTGTCCAGGAAAGGCTCTTATATTTCTCCTTGTCAGTATGTCATAATCTTTTTTTTTTTTTTTTTTTTTTGCGGTACGCGGGCCTCTCACTGCTGTGGCCTCTCCTGCTGCGGAGCACAGGCTCCGGACGCGCAGGCTCAGCGGCCATGGCTCACGGGCCCAGCCGCTCCGCGGCACGTGGGATCCTCCCGGACCGGGGCACGAACCCGTGTCCCCTGCATCGGCAGGCGGACTCCCAACCACTGCGCCCCCAGGGAAGCCCTGTCATAATCTTTTATAAGAAGAAAAGAAGAGGCTGCTACTTCAGGCAGTATATTTGACTGTGTCATTCTCAGGGGTGGGCTGTCTGTGAATGAGTTCAGATCTCTTGCTTAAGAAATTGGGAGCCTTGGTTCTGTTGCTCTGAGGGTGGCTGATTCCTAATGAAAGTCAAAATGCACTGAGCCGATGGGGCCAGTTACTGGCAGAATCATGATGCTCAGAAACTACTTGTGGGATGTCTGGAATTTCTTACTTTTAAATCTCCCCGGTCATGCAAATCCCTAACCCAACATAAACTCATGTTATCCGCTCTTGTGGCCATATTGCTCAGTACTTTGGGGTGAATTAGAACAGCTTTGAAGACTGTGTTGGTCAGGGTTCAGTTGTAGAAAATAGAGTCTAATTCTTTCTACTTTAAACAGAAAGGGATTTATTACAGGGAATTAAGTGTCTTTCTGAATTGTTAGTAAGAAGACTGGAGTAGCTTTGAGTGAGTCGATCTGCAGTATTCTCCGTAGGTGTGTGGTTTCTAACCATAGCTTGTTCTTCAAAATTGCTGTACTGTCCTTTCACTTGTCCTTGATTGGGTGATTCTTCTGTTCCTTAAAGTGGCAATTCCTACTCCACTTCACTCTGGTCCCTTTTAATCTTAGCAGATACTATAGCCCAGGCATGAAAGAAAAAGAAGCTGTGGTGTAAACTCGACTTAATCATTCTTATACCTTCTTTCCTGTCCCTTTCAAATTACTATGAGTAGCTTGCAGTACTTAAGGAATGTAGGAAAAAGGAAGCAAGAGTCAGCAAAGTTCCTAAGGACACAGAGACTCTTGGAATTGGGGTCCAGGAAGTGAGAAGAGTAAGTATGAGGAGGGAAATAAAAACATTCTAGAGACTCCAAAAACAGCCTCTCAGGAGCATTTGATACCATCAGATTACTCTTTGCTTCTTGAAGACCTGTCTGCAGAGTCTAGGACATCCCACTGTCCTGTCTCACTGACTGAAACCATTTCTCTTCCCTTTGTTGAATCCTCTCCTTGCCTCAGGGCTCAGTCCTTTCTTTTCTTCTCTCTTTGTGGGTAATCACCTGCCTAATTTGTCTCTAGCCTCAATCTTCCCCAGAGGTCTAGATTTACATTTTCAGTGGCCTACACCGATCTCCTCTTAGACATTTAATAGGCTTCTCAAATCCGTCTAAAACCAAACTTTTTTTCCTGCTCCAGCTCTGCCCTTTACCCAGTGTCCTCTGTCTTAGTAAATGACATTATAATTTACCCAGTAACTCAGGCCCAGAACCTTGGCATTATCCTTCGTCTTCTCTTTCACATTCAGTCCATTAACAAATTCTGTTGGCTCTACCTTCAAACTAAATCCTGAAACTGACCACTTGTTTTTTTTTTTAATTAATTAATTAATTTTTGGTTGCATTGGGTCTTTGTTGCTGTGCACAGGCTTTCTCTAGTTGTGGCAAGCGGGGGCTACTCTTCGTTGTGGTGCGCAGGCTTCTCATTGTGGTGGCTTCTCTTGTTGCAGAGCATGGGCTCTAGGTGCATGGGCTTCAGTAGTTGTGACACGTGGGCTCAGTAGTTGTGGTTCACGGGCTCTAGAACACAGGCTCAGTACTTGTGACGCATGGGCTAAGTTGCTCTGCAGCTTGTGGGATCTTCCCAGACCAGGGATCGAACCTGTGTCCCGTGCATTGGCAGGCGGATACTTAACCACTGCGCCACCAGGGAAGTCCCTGGCCACTTGTAATTGACCCTACTATTGAAACTTTCAAATATGCAATCCAGTATTATTAAATATAGTTACCATGCCATACATTACAACTCCAGGACTTTTGACTGGCATTTTGTATCTTTTGACCACCCTCATGCCTTTCATCTACTCCTTATTCTCATAGATGTGTATGTGTGTGTGTGTGTGTGTGTGTGTGTGTGTGTGTGTGTGAGATTCCATATATGGTATTTGTCTTTCTCTGATTTATTTCACTTGGGCATAATGCCCTCAAGGTCCATCCGTGCTGTCGCGAACGGCAGCATTTCCTTTTTTTAATGGCTGAGTAGTATTGTATATATACCACATTTTCTTTATCCATTCATCCATTGATGAACACTTAGGTTGTTTCCATGTCTTGGCTATTGTAAATAATGCTTTAGTGAACATGGGTGTGCAGATATCTTTTTGAGTTAGTGTTTTCATTTCCTTCAGGTAAATATCCAGAAGTGGAATTTGTGGATCATATGATGGTTCTATTTTTAATTTATTGAGGAACCTCCATACTCTTTTCCATAGTGGCTGCACCAATTTACATTCTTGCCAGTAGTGCACAGGGATTCCCCTTTTTCCACATCCTACCAACATTTATTTCTTATCTTTTTGATAATAGCCATTCTAATAGGTGTGAGGTTATATCTCATTGTGGTTTTATTTGCATTTCCCTAATGATAAGTGATGTTGAGCACATTTTTCATGTACTTGTTGGCTGTCTGGTTGTCTTCTTTGGATATGTCTATTCAAGACTTTTGCCTGTTTTTCAATCTAATTGTTTGGTGTTTTTCTTGTTGAGTTAAATGAGTTCTTTATATATTTTGGATATTAACCCCTTGTCAGATACATGATTTGCAGATATTTTCTACCATTCCATAGGTTGCCTTTTCATTTTGTTGATGGTTTCCTTTGCTGTGCAGAAGCTTTTTGGTTTGATGATATCCCACTTATTCATTTTTGCTTTTGTTGCCTTTGCTTTTGGTGTCAAATTTAAAAAGCCATCATTAAGACCAATGTCAAGGAGCTTACAACCTATGTTTTCTAGGAGATTTACAATTTTAGGTCTTATGTTTAAGTCTTTAATCCATTTTGAGTTGATTTTTGTGTATGATGTAAGATAGTGGTCCAGTTTTATTCTTTTGCATATGGCTGTCTAGTTTTCCCAATATCATTTATTGAAGAGACTGTCCTTTCCCCTTTGTGTATTCTTGGCTCCTTTGTCATAAATTAATTGTCCATATATGTGCAGGTTTACATCTGGGCTGTCTTTTCTGTTCCATAGATCTATGTGTCTGTTTTTGTGCCAGTACCATACTGTTGTGATTACTGTAGCTTTGTAATATAGTTTGAAATCAGGATTCATGATGCCTCCAGCTTTGTTGTTCTTTCTCAAGATTGCTTTGGTTATTTGGGTTCTTTTGTAGTTCTGTACAACTTTTAGGATTATTCGATTTCAGTGAAAAATGCCACTGGAATTTGGGTAGGGGTTGTGTTGAATCTGTAGATTGCTTTGGGTATTATGGACAGTTTAACAATATCCTTCCAGTCCATAAGCATGGAATACCTTTCCGTTTATTTGTGTCTTCAGTTTCTTTCATCGATATCTTAGAATTTTCAGCGTACGTGGCTTTTACTTCCTTTGTTAAATGTATTTGTAGGTATTTTATTTTTTTGGTGCAATCGTAGATGGGATTATTTTTTAATTTCTCTTTGTGATACTGTAGTTGATTAGTATATAGAAATGGGACAGAATTTTAATATTTTTGTACCCTGTGACTTTACTGAATTTATTAGTTCTAACAGTTTTTGGTGGAATCTTTAGGATTTTCTATATATAATGTCATCTGCAAATAGAGACAGTTTTATTTCTGATTTGGATGCTTTTTATTTTCCTTGCCTCATTGCTCCAGCTGGGACTTCCAATACTATAGTGAATGAAGGAGGTGAGAATAGGCACTTGTCTCATTCTCCATCTCAGAGGAAAAAACTTTCAGCTTTTCACTGTTGAGTATATTGTTAGCTGTGGGCATGTAATATATGGCTTTTATTATGTTCCCCGTATACCCAGTTTGAGAGTTTTTATCATAAGTGGATGCTAAATTTTGTCACTTGCTTTTTCTGCATCTATTAGATGATCATGTGATTTTTATCCTTGATTTTGTTAATGTGATGAATCACATTGATTTGCAGATGTTGAACCGTCTTTGCATCCCTGGAATAAACTCCACTTGATCGTGCTTTTAATGTATTGTCGAATTTGGTTTGGTAATATTTTGTTGAGTATTTTTACATCTATGCTCATTAGGGATATTGTATAATTTTCTTGTAGTGTCCTTGTCTGATTTTGGTACTGTATTAGGGTAATGCTGGCCTCATAAAATGAATTTGGAAGTGTTCCTGCTTCTTCTGTGTTTCTGGAAGAGTTTGAGAAGGATTGGTGTTCTCCTTCAAATAGTGGAAATCTCCAGTGAAGCCATCTGGTCCTGGACTTTTGTTTGTTGGGAGATTTTTTGATTACTGACCCAATTAGCTTTTGAAACCTCAATCAGAATTTAAAAATTAATAATATTAAAATTTGTGGAAGTTCTGCATTTCTAGAGATGGAGCCCGAGGTCACCTTTGAGGACAAAATGCTGCTTTGGGAAATTCACTTAAGTAGGTCTTCTGGTTACGTAGAAGAACACAAGATCTTGTACTGGAATGTGGAGCCAAACTGTTTCGCATAGTAGAAACTAAGGGCTTTTCCTCCCAATTCCCCCACTGGAAGAAGTGTTGCCCTTCTAGATTGTTTTCTGTAGGTCTTTAGGGATATCAGAGTACTGGATTTCTGGCATATAAACATTCTTAGAGGTTTGGTAAGACTGGGCTTCCCATAACAAGTGGAATATGGACTCTGAGCAATTGCATGTCTATGGCAATATTCTGGTCTTTCAATAGGAGTAGAAGAATTAAAACCATGCAACATATAAGAACGGCAATATTATTGAAGTAAGAGACTGTCTTAAAAGAAAGAAACCTAAGAATAGTGAGTACTGGTAAAGAACAACCAAGCCATACTAAGTAAGGCTAGTTATATCTTTGTTAGAGATCAGATATGGCAAAAATATTAAAGGAGAACATTGATAAGAACATCAGAATCAGTAAAAAGAGGAAAGCTGGTGAGACCATACATGGAAAGAATTAGGGGTAAAGCTGAGAGAAATCTTTGTTCTTCTTTACTGAAGAAACTGGAGAAAGTTTCACTTTAGATAACGAAGTCTACAGTTAACTTTTTTACTTGCTACTCCCTGAAAGACTGTGAACGCTGAACCTACAAACTAAAAGTTGTCAGCATCTGTGTGTAGTTTTCTTAATGTCCAAATTTTTGATAATTCTGTATTCCAGACATCTCCAGTATTTTTGAAAATTTTCCTTTCCCTAGCGGCTAGTGATCATCTAAATGGGATTAGGAAGTAAGTGTCTGAGCTAAAGGGGGAAAAGATCATTCCTGCTGGTGGCAGGAGAGTGTACCTTGACCAAAAAATCTGTGGATTTACCAGAAACAGGGTATTTACATGAAGGTTTTAGTTCACAGGCTGTGGTCCCTGTTTTCATTTACTTAGAGCTCTGGAGACCAGATGAGCCTATAGTGTGACTGTGGGCTGGACATTGAAGGAAATTTGAGGCTCAGACAGGCGGAAGTAGATTATTTCTAGTTCCATATTTAAACGATGGTAGCAGAGGCACCTGTAGGCCTTCAGAGATGCATGAGTTTGGGATTTAACCATCCCTTCCCGTGTCCATTTCTGAGGATAAGAGAGAAGAGGCATTTCAGATTATTACTGATTGTTGGTGATCTGGAAAAACTCCCCCATCCCCCCTTTTCTTTTTAAAAAGAAAAAGAGTAGCATGAAAAGATTCAGGAATTCACTACTTCTTAGAAGGAAATGAGTTCTGGCCTATGTTTTGAAAGAGTAAAGATCTGAAGTAGGACAGACACCAGGTTGAAGAACTAATTTGTCATGTCATGGATGCAGGAACACACTATACATGGAAACAGCTTGTTGAAATAGGATTTGCATTGAAAAACAAGGCATAGAAGGGTAGGTTAAGTGTCAGGTGGATACATGTGTTTTTCCGGTGATTATATCCCATTGGCTCATTAGTTTTTTGTTTTTAAAAAATTTTCCACATTATCCCAATTTAGAGTTTCTTTTCCTGAGGCAGTTTCTCTAATTTGGATCCTGTTATTGTTACCTTTTTTGAGTAGAGGCTGGATATCTAAGTGATGCAGATGATGGCATGGAAGAATTCAAGACCATGAAGTAGATTACAGTTGACCCTTGAACAACACTGGTTTGAACAGTGCGGGTCCACTTATATGCAGATATTTTTCACTAAATACATACTACATTACTACACAGCCTGTGGTTGGTTGAATCACAGATGCATAGAGGGCCAACTGGACTGTAAAGTTAAACGCAAATTTTCAACTGTTTGGGATTGGTGCCCCTAATCCCTGCATTGTTTAAGGGTCAGCTGTATATCCTCTTTTACTCTTCTTAAGGTGCCTGGCTTAATCTTGGATTGGTGCTTATACATTTTAGTGAATATCTTTCATTTGGGGGTTGTTTTGAAAATTGCTGGCATTTAGAATAAAAGCTGATATAAACTTAGACCACATTTGTATTTATAAAATGTACTGACCATGACTCCCAATTTTTGAAATAATCATAATTTAAAAAAATTAAAACACAAATTGAGAGGTTAAATTTTACTACTACTTGGAATTAACAGCTTAACCCATATTCTGTTTCTACTCCATAAAATACAAAAAGTATGTAGCTCTAATTAGTTGTGCCCTTTGTGTAGTTTCCTTAATGGTTCACCCAAGAATTGGCTATAGTCCATTTCTGAATGCCCAGCGGGGCTGCCCACCACTCCCAGACCTATTGCAAATATTATCACTCTGTCATGAATGGAAACCACAATAACTAGGTTAGCATACACAGACCATGTGATTCGTAGTTACACGGGCCATGTTTGTCATTGTTGGGTGAAGGACCATTCACAGTGGACTCCATACAAATGATGAATGGAAGCATCAGTCTAATGTGCTTGAGCAGATCCTGTGTCAGCCTCTGTGCAGAGTGCTTTTCATAGGGTGGAAAGGGCATAGGGTGCCTTGTGTAGTCCTTACAATGATCCCATGAGGTTGAAGATAGGGAGCCAGCCCACAGCGAGGTTGACCAGTTGCCCAAGTAACACATTCTGTGGTAGAATTGGGTTCTGAATCAACATTTTAGACCACCATCCATTTCACCAAGGTTCAGATTATTTTTTTAAGACAAAAAACCAGAGCTGTGAACAAATCAGGACAGTATGACTTCATTTTATGTCATGTTTATGCCTGCATAAATGAATATAAGGAAGAGGTCTTTTAAAACAATGTTTTTCATTGGTAATTATCATTTTAGAAATTAATTTTCTGGGGAAAATGTTGGTAAAAGCAACATCATAAAAGTTAAATTTAACAGTCCTCACATTTCATTTGCAGGAACATTTTTTGTATCATTTAATGCTTTAAAAGCTCCTGAAAAGAATTAACTCAAATGATCAATCTGTATTTTTTCATGCATATCAAAACCACACATTTATTAAATCACATACAGTTAATTACATTTCATTGGCTTTCACATTGGCTTTATAAGCCTGGCTAGACTGTTGAGCTCTGTTAGCTAAGGCATTAACCCTTGCCCTTATGAAAAACATATCCTGAAGGATAAGGGCAAAATATTATTGACTATATTGTGCTTAAATATCTCAAAACGAAATAGACTGAAGCAAAGTTAAATGAAGAAACTGTTGAACTTAACTATATTTAGTTGACTACGTTAAGGAATTCTCTCTGCTATGTAACTATAGATGCTTAAAATAATTAACCAAGCAACACTTAATGTATGTGATAGTGGTTTACTTTCTTGTATCTATTGGGAAGTTCTAATTATATGATTATAACTAAGTTTCAGTTAGTTTATTTCCTCATTTTCTTTGATTTAAATTGGAAGGGACCTATCTGGCCAAATCTAGTCCTTTATCAGTCATGTTATGTGATAAATCCATTGATGTATTTTATTAAGATATAAGGTTTTTAAAAATATACTAAGGTAACTGAAGATTTCAGAATATCTCATATCTAAAATTTGATTCTGAATCTTCTCTGAAATTAGGGCTAAAAATCTTTGTTAAAATATAAATGAGTCATTCATATCAATAATGGAGTTCTTTTTTAATTTTTAATTTAATTTTATTTATTCTTAATTTTTATTGGGGTATAGTTGGTTTACAATGTTGTGTTAGTTTCAGGTGTACAGTAAAGTGAATCTGTTATACATATACATTACTATATATAAAATAGATAACTAATAAGGACCTACTGTATAGCACAGGAAACTCCACTCAGTACTCTGTCCTATATAGGAAAAGAATCTCAAAAAAGAGTGGATATATGGATATGGAGTTATTTTTAAAATATAGACATCCATTGGTGAAAATGTACTCTTTGCCATTTGCAAATTTAAATCTTAAAATTTCCACTATGTTTCCAGTCAGCTTTCTCTTCCATTCTCTACGTCAACTTTACCCCATCCTTCTCAGTCCCCTGGTGTCTCCCTCCTCACAGGTGTCCTTCATAGAAGAGATAGAAGCCATTAGTGGACACACCCTTGACTTCCTACCCATCTGTCCACATGTTTATACTTTTAGGCATGCATCCTTACCATCTGTATTTTAAGGGCTTCTGGTCCTAATTTCAGAAACTATCCCCTGAATTCATCTATCATGCCCAAATTCATTATCCGTGAAATCTGCTGTTGTATGCCTTCCATATTCTTACCTGCACATCTTGAGAGGACAGGACATAGACCTTTGCAGCACATCCCAGAGCCCTCCCTCTAGAGTGAATTTGATCCAGTAATTAACTCCCTTTATGTCTGGTTCTTCAAAGTTAGGAAATTACACAACAGTTCCAACATTCAGGGCACTTCTCCATCTTACCTTCCCCCACTCCCTTACCATGAGGGCTGCACTGTATGAGTAGGACGCCTCATAGCTCTTACAAGCTATAGTTGCTGACAAGTAACATTGTTGTAAAAGGAGGGTTTCATGGCCTTGTAGTGTATGAATTCCCATGACATCTTCATTAGCTTTTACAAACTATTCTCTTAGTTTGTAAGACTCTTGGTAGGGATTCATATTAAATATATCTAGCTATAGTTCTTGAAAGCATTTGCCCTTCCCCAGCCATCTGGTACCTCTTAAATTTTTTAACCTTTATTTTGTGTGAAATACAGCACATAAAATAGTGCATAAAGCTGATGTGTACAGTTCATCCAACTGTAAAATAAACAGCTGTGTAGTTACCACTGAGATCAAGAAGTAGGACATTGCCAGCTCCTAGAAGCACTCACATTTGTTACCTCTCTTGAAAGATTAAGGCAGGTATTCCATGAGCTCATCCATAAGTTCCTACATTGTAATTCATGCAAGTTAGGAGGCTGCAGTTTATTTAGAGTATCTAAGATTCACTAATTCACTGTCTTCACCAATCTTTGGATTTTAGTTTTCCTTTTTCCAATGTTTAATTTTCTGTATGTATTCTGAAGATTATTTTCTTTGACCAAGAAAGTATTTGTAGAGTTACGTTTTCTGTAATTGTTAACAGTGTAGTATAACTAAATGGAACTTCATTTTTTACAAACCTCATCTTATTCTGAGATTGTTTCCTGATAATAATTCTAGAGATTCATGCTATTCTTTTATACACGACATGTCTTTGTCTTTTGAACATTTCTGAGCTTATCAGAAAAATACCTGCTTGATCATGTTAATCTCTTTAAGTATCTCTTCCATTTCTTTCTCCTTGAAATCATGTGTCTGTAGTCAGAATGTATTCTCTCTTTGAGAGACTCGGGACACTCTTGTAGTTGATGTACATGTGGATACTCGTGGTCCTAGAAAATGTGATGTTTTTAAGTTTTTTTCTCTTGCTTTCCCTCTTTATCAGGCTCTTTCCTCTTTCTGTTTTTTTCCCTCCCTCCATCTCTGTCCACTTTTCTCTCCTACCTCTTTCTTCCTCTTACTTGAACATGATACAGAAACCAGAAAACACAGAACCAAGTTTTAAAATATAATGGCACAGGTGCTAAGATGACATAGGTGTCACATAGCTCTGACCTGAGGGACTGAAGAGAAAGCAAACAGATATCAATGAGTTAAGTGTTAGCACGTTGAGGATGGTCTGAGAGGTGCACATATTATTATCTGACCACTGGGCAGATCTTCTATGATGACAGTACCTTCTTAAAAACAAAAAAGATGAGCTGAACTTCCTCTGCTGCTGTATTTATGATTTGTAATTAAGTGTATCTTTTTTCCTCTTTCACACTCTGTTGTAGTTATGGACAGATGTACTTCTCAATTATATTTGCTTTAAAAACTATATTTAGTAACACAGAATGTAGCTTAATAAAACTTTAAATCATTAGTGATGTTCATAGATTGATGTGTAAGCTGTACCTATTCATTTCTGGTGCTAGCAATGGTGATCTTTGGCAATGTGTTTCATTAGTAAGTTATTTTAATGAGGGAGGACATTTGGAGCAATTAGCTAATCTGATCATTAAAATGTTCTTTCAGGCTTACGGCGTAAGCTAAGGGATGACTCATAAAAATTGCTCTATAAAAGCAATCTCAAAATGTTGTCTGGAAATACTATGCAGCTAGAATTTTCTGTAGGTTTGAACATTCTAGTAGCTCTGAGCACTGATATTGATTTTGAAAATTAAACCAATTGGCAGTCATCCCTGGAGGACTTGATTTCTGAGACCTTTATATGTGCTTGCACTACAGTAAATAAGAATGCATCCTAGATGGAGCCAAAATGTGGTGGGTTTTAAGCATTTAATAAAATCATTAAACATTTTAACTATTTAATTTCTCTTTGCAATTGCAAATAAGGATTAAATAATGATTGTTCTGGATAGGAATATGGTACAACATTTCTAAGGCATGGTTTGGGACATTAGTGCAGCTTTTCCCCAAAAACATCTAAATTAGAGCCCTGGTTTTCAGACTGCTCCTCAGAACTCCAGGAGTTATGGGGGTTCCCTCAGGCATCAATTTGGGGGTAAGGGATGTATGTAGCGGTGGGGGGAAGACACTGTTCCTCCCCACTTTCCATCCAGCTCTGCTTTTCTCTCTTTGCCCTCTGTACAAAAATAAAATGTAAGATTTAACTTAAAGAAAGGGCTTACTTTTGTAAAGATGAAAAGTTGAAAAATTTGGTACAGTGGGCTATGGCAGCTGTAGTTTTCTATCTGGAATGGTTTTCCTTCTGTCTTGTTTTTTTGCAAACCTCCCCTTTTTCCACACTGCGTGCACATGCCTAAACATAGTTCTTTGGTGGAAGCTCTTAGTTACTGTCCCCCTCACGCCGGCCCCCTCTTCCTCCCGTAGAACTCTACAGCATCATCGTGGAGACACAGCGTTAGTTCAGGGGATGGGCATGTGGTCCACTAGGTCGATTGGCATCCCGTTTGGTACTTTTCTGCAGGACTAGCAAGGCAAGACTGCCTTTTCTTTCTGGATTGCTGCTTGTATGTGGGCTGCCAAGAGGCTGCCTTCTTGGCTCTGTGGGAGAGCTCCTCTGAGGAATGCAGCACTTGGAGGGAGCGGAGCCCAGGGACCCAAGCCCTGATGACACTCTAGGAATCTGGGTCCCTTACAGGTAGAAGCCTTCCACTCGGGCTTCCCTGGTGGCGCAGTGGTTGAGACTCCGCCTGCCGATGCAGGGGACGCGGGTTCGTGCCCCGTTCCGGGGGAAAAAAAAAAAAAAAAGAATGTACCCACAATGCAAGTAAGTAGCCCTGGAGTGGAAGGCTTTTTTTTTTTTTTTTTTTTTTTGCGGTACGCGGGTCTCTGCTGTGGCCTCTCCCATTGCGGAGCATAGGCTCCGGACGTGCAGGCTCAGCGGCCACGGCTCATGGGCCCAGCCGCTCCGCAGCATGTGGGATCTTCCCGGACCGGGGCACGAACCCGCGTCCCTTGCATCGGCAGGCGGACTCTCAACCACTGCGCCACCAGGGAAGCCCTACATTCTCTTTTTTGTTTAAGCTATGCGATTTTTTTCCACTTAGAATTGAGAACTATGAACAATACTAACCTAAGGAAGATGGAAAATTAGGAATGGTACTGTCAGGCCGTTGTTGTTGTTTTATTGAAGTGTGGTTGATTTACAAGGTTGTGTTAGTTTTAGGTGTACAGCAAAGTGATTTAGTTATACATATATCTATTTTTTCATATTCTTTTCCCTTATAGATTATTACAAAATATTGAGTATAGTTCCCTGTGCTATATATAGTAGGTCCTTGTTGGTTATCTACTTTATTTTTAGTAGTGTGTATATGTTAATCCCAAACTCCTAATTTATCCCACTTCCCCCTTCCCCTTTGGTAACCAGAAGTTTGTTTTCTCTATCTGTGGGTCTATTTCTGTTTTGTATATAAGTTCATTTGTATCTTTTTTTTAGATTCCATATATAAGCGATATCATATGACATTTGTCTTTCTCTGTAGGGCTTACTTCACTTAGTATGGTAATCTCCAGATCCATCCGTGTTGCTGCAGATGGCATTATTTCATTGTTTTTTTACAGGCCATTGTTATTAAAAGAATCATAGTCTAGGCTTTTGGTTTTAATTTTTAAGTTTATCATTATATATATATATTTTTTAATTTTATTTACTTATTTTTGGCTGTGTTGGGTCTTCGTTTCTGTGCATGGGCTTTCTCTAGTTGCGGTGAGTGGGGGCCACTCTTCATCGCGGTGCTCGGGCCTCACACTGTCGCGGCCTCTCTTGTTGCGGAGCACAAGCTCCAGACGCGCAGGCTCAGTAGTTGTGGCTCACGGGCCCAGTTGCTCTGCAGCATGTGGGATCTTCCCAGACCGGGGCTTGAACCCGTGTCCCCTGCACTGGCAGGCAGATTCTCAACCACTGCGCCACCAGGGAAGCCCTATCATTATATTTTTTTTGCTCGTAATGAGTGAATTTACATCTGGCTAGGAATGCATTTAAATAAAACATTTTGGATACCTTCTCAACACAAGATTACTATGTGGTCCCTTAGTGCTGACATTCTACTCCAGAGGATTTGGGGGCTCCCTGTTTGGAATACTGTGAGAACCATAGAGAAGACGCACCAGTTCCACAGCAGTTCCTGCTGTCACTCTTCAGTTTATGAACCTCACTTTCAGGAGTTTAGCAATTTCAAGACAGTATCTTGAGGCTTCATGGAACTCTTTGGGGGATGCTACTATTCAGGGCACTCTGGAGGTTACTGTAAAAAGGAATCATACTCAGTAATTAAGCCCTGGAGATAGGAATTTATACTGCAGCCATGACTCTTTGGGTCTTAGGGCAAATCGAGGAAGGCTCTTTGGCTGAATGAATCTTGAGGCTTCCGCTTTGCCTCTGGAACAATAGATACTTTCATAAAGATATTTTCTAAGCAAGGTATTGCCACACTTTCTCCGTTTTACTTCTGGCTCTGCCATTCTGCTGTCATCTTTGCAGGCCACATAACATCAGGGGTTGGAGGAGAGGTGTTCCTTCCTCTTTCACGGCCTCTTAGAATGAAGCACCCTTTAACATTCCCACCACTTCTGTTAGTTTGTTTCTTCAGTGTTAGAATGTAAACTTCAAGAGGACAGGGGACCAGTTAGTTTTGTTCACGATAACATTCTTCACTAGATCCAGTGGAGTGCCTGGCACAGCAGGTGCTCATTGTACAATCTGTTGAATAGATGAATGAAGCACCTCAGTTACCTAAATTTCAGTGGCTGGTGGGGCTGATTCTTATCAGACCAGGTATTTTAAAGCAGTTAGACCTTAGAGGAGCACTGCCATGCAGATGTGTAGCTCCCGGTAGCCTCTCAGATGCCAGGCCCATAACGTTAGTGAATGAAGGGGGGGTGTTCCGGGGCAGAACAGATTTTACTCTCAATTCTTTATCAATATTAGGTCTCCTTAGGGTTACTGACATTCTTCAGTGGGAATAACTGCTGAAGATTCCTGTTGAAACATAAGCTTTTCTTTGCTATGTGTTTTAGAACATGTCAAGAGTATGTGACAAGTCAGTGTTGGGTTGATTGTCCCAAGTTTCGTAACCCTGGCCCAGTGCTTCCTCCACAGCCCCAGTCACTAGGCTGCTCGTTCCTGGAGCAGTGGGAGGAGAAGCTGCCAGGTTAGCTACACGAGAAGCCCCCGAGGAAGGGAAGTCTGTCCTCTGCTGTGAAGCTGTGAGCCCGCTGGGAGGAGGGGCGGGTTTTACTTTGGGGAATTTCCATACTGGAAATGGTTCTGCCTATGTGTTACTCCATGTACTTACATGGAGCAGCAATTCAGCACATTCGAATAGTAAGGCCTGCAGTTGCCATTTATAGCAGATGTACTGAAGAAACAAAATGATGAGTTGGCAGTCATATCTGCCACCTTCTCGCTTTGGTTGAATTTTAAAGTGACAAACGTTAAGAAATTTAATAGGATCAAAAAATAATCTTAAACATATAACAAAGTCTTAGAAAATAATATGTGGCCAGGTATCTCTGATACTGTCGTTATTTCCATAATTACTTAATTGAAAAAACCTTTATTGAAACTAGCGCTAATTTTCTGGATGTTTGTGGTAAGAATATTTGTATTTCTTTTGTTGTACCTCTGCGTTACTTATTCTTTGAGTCCATTTTATGTCCCACCTACTAGTAGGTTCTCTTCTCATTTTTTCTACTTCAATGTCCAGGTCTGGTCTTTTCTGCATTTTCATGTATGTCTTCCTTCCTCAGGTTACTTCTCTCACATCCTCATTTCCTCATCTTCTCTGTTTATCTTTTGCTTTTGATTCACTCCATTTAAATCTACAGTTTCACAATCTCTCATTTATTTTTTAAATTATTCATGAGTGTCAGTAGGAGGTTTCAAATAGGCTAAGAGCTAGCTATGCTTCCTGACCACCTACGCTGTGGTTGCTTCCTTCTTAGACTTAACTGTTGGCTAGAATTCTCCTTTGGTCATGCAAAGTATATAGGCCTTTACTTAATATTTATTAGAGGAAAGATATGTAGCTGGGCAGGTTTCTAATCTCAATCAATTAAAAATAACTAGTGAATTTTTCAGGGTGATTATTTAAAGTGCTATACTGATAATAGATACTGAAACGAAGCCATATGCACAACCTGGCATTTTAAAAAGTCTGTTTTAAGTATTCTAGATCTATACCTTGGAGCAGATTAATTTTTCAATGACAGGCCTCATCTTGTCTACATTGAGTTATGACTTGGTACCACGCTTTATTGCAAAACTCTCAGACCTTTAGGATTTAAAGTTTATTATTGCAATTTTAGAACAGGTTAGAAAGGAAAGAAAAATAACTTTCCTGAGTGAAAGGACCTAGTTCTCACAATAGCATTTTGATCTGAGGACTATACTGTGATAAATAACTCTCACTGTAGAAGCTGGATGAAATTAACCTTGAGAGAACTTATATACCCCTGAGGCATTAGGTGTCTGATTATGACTTTGTATAATCTGTTTTCACACAGCGTAGTACATAAATATGTGTGTGAGCTGAGTGTAAATGCAACCTTCCTTTACCTTTTTTTTTTTTTTTTGACTCTTTGGTGACTCCTTTTAGAGAGGATTTATTGAACACTGCTTGAATCTTCTCTTTTTGTCATTGTGGTAATCTTATTTGAGTAGGATTTTGATGACTGTGTTTGAACATAAATATACAGCAGTAGAAAATTTATACGCCACCAAATTCATAATCGTGCTTGGATTTATTATATCTAAAGAAATGCCATTTTTAATATTTTCTGGTATCTTTACAAACTCCATTAGAATACTAAGGTTTAAAAAATTAAGTATAATTACTTTTTTCTTTTCAGACTGTTGAAGGAATACACAAGATTTAAAATTCATTAATTTTTAGAAAATAAAAAATTTGCATTTATATTTTAAACTAACACTCTGCAGTGTAAATTATAGTGTTGAAATATATAATTAAGACAAACAGTACTTATTAACACTTATATGCATACACAACTGGTTTTTCTTCCTGGGAGACTTTTTTTTTTTTTTAATTTTTCATTTTGTATTGGAGTACAGTTGATTAACAATGTTGTGTTAGTTTCAGGTGTACAGCACAGTGATTCAGTTATACATATAAATGTATCTATTCTTTTTCAAATTCTTTTCCCATTTAGGTTGTTACAGAATATTGAACAGAGTTCCCTGTGCTGTACTGTAGGTCCTTGTTGGTTATCCATTTTAAATATAGCAGTGTGTACCTGTCAATCCCCAACTCCTTAACTATCCCTCCCACCCACACACACGCTTCGTAACCATAAGTTCATTCTCTAAGTCTGTGAGTCTTTTTCTGTTTTGTAAATAAGTTCATTTGTATCATTTTTTTTAGATTCCGCATAAAAGCAATATCATATGATATTTGTCTTTGTCTGACTTACTTCACTCAGTATGGCAGTCGCTAGGTCCATACATGTTTCTATCCAGTTTTCATGGTGTTGCAGAAGGGCGGTCAGTAATAGGGTATTAGAGGATTGAGTGAAATTGACAATTTGAGAATTAAAAGCAGTATGTAAGGGTTTGGATCATGGATGGGATGGTAGAGTTGAAGGGATAAAGCAGTAAGGATAGTAGGAGAGAAGACCCACTGGAAACTCTCTAGGACTTTGACAGTCTGTTATTTGAACCCAAAGCATGTGGCATTTGGACCTTGCCATCCCAATCTTCCCTTCTATTCATTTCCACTCCTAGAAGTGAAAAGGAGCCTGGTATGACCTGGCATCTCCTCTATATCATAACACCCCGATTCAAACTTCTTCATGTTTTTATGAGAACCAAATGAGACAGTTAATGCAAAGCACTTAGAACAGTACTTGACATGTAGTAAGAGCTGAATAAAAGTTAGCTATTACATGTAAAGTTTGAATAAATAATATAAATATTGCCCCTTGTTTTCTCTGTTTTATATATAAAAGTCAAGAAGTCTGTAATTCTATGAAATCGTGTTGTCCCACATTTTTATACGTCATTGCACTACCCCCTGCCTCCTTTGATAATGTAAATAGTTTGAAGCACTCTGATGCTCATTTATTTATGTATTGTCTACATCTGCTTTCACTCTACAGTGGCAGAGTTGAGCAGATGAGACAGAGGTTATGTGGTTTGCAAAACAAAAATTATTTACTATCTGTGCGTTATAGGAAAAGCTTGCCAACACCTGATACATAGGGTATTCTGATCCAAAGTAAAAGTAAGTAGAAAGAACTCAATTATAGAACTTTCTGAAACCAGCATTTAGTCTTCATTTCTCTTAATCTCATATTGAAAGAAATGATGTCGTATAAAAGAGGATAGCACAAAGTAAGATGTTTATTCAGGTTTTCATTTATGTTGCTATCAAAGAGCTGGTCTTGAATTACTGTAAATTATTGAAACATTACCAATTGCAGTAAACTGTGAATTAATTTAAATGCTTGAAGTTCCTTTTCTTTCATAATAGATGAAAACCTGAACCTATAAAATTTGTGGTACATTTCTTTCCACTTACTAAGAATAAATACTTACATTTATGCTGTGCAGTAGTTTGCTTTCATAAGAATTGTATTTTCAAGGCAGCACTGAGCCTCATCAGCTCACAGTACCAACTCAGAACATTAAACATGGGGAGTCAGTGGTATCACCTTCATCCACAGGAGACAGCATGTTGCTACCCATTGAGAAGGACTTTTAAAACCAAACTTTGTTTTAAAATGTGTCATTACTATTACCTGAATCACTTAGATTCAAGCCATAATAAAGAGTACAAACATAGGCTTAAGATAAAATTTGAATTTAGATCTGACTTTAAATTGAAATGTGTATATGACTTTAGAGAGTATGGTTTTGATAGTGTGATCATTAATTTCTCAAAAGTGAATCTGCTTCTTGAATATGTGGGTTTTCAGAGCAGTCTCCTCACTGGCAGGGGAATATCAGACAAGTGGTGTTTTTCAGACAGCAAGGCAGATGGCTCTTTTTCTTCAGTACAGGGTGTGCCAACCAAAGGAGACAGCTACACGAATGTTAACCCCTGAGGGAGTGAGAAAACAGTTGCTGTCAGTTGTTCTTTATAAGTCTGTAGCTTGACTTCAGAATGATGTGAGAAAAGAAATCTTTTAAGAAAAGTATGCGTTAGATGCACAAGTGCAGCCTGTAATCTCAGTTCTCACTAAAACAGTGGAAGATGATATAATTTAAAAAGGAAACAAACTCTTAGGTCTGACGTTTCTGAGATAATGTGGTGGCACACTGCTTGAGCCTGGTACATCGCTTCCCAATTCCTGTTAAAACATCCATGCAGATGACAAATACGGGCAATTGCACTATAAAGCCAATGCCATATACTAAGATCTGGGTAGAAGCTTCCTAAATGTGGTTGGTGGGATGGATTGAGACTAGTTAGGGATTATATAGCACATGTTCTGCTTCTGAACTGGCATAGGGCATATGGCCCCCCCAACGTAGGACACAGTTTAAAGGTTGATTTGCACAGCATGCCTAACTTCAGGAAGCATGTGGGTTACGCTGAGTGGCAAAAGTTTGCCATTGCTAGACTTTTGTTTTTTGGGGTTTTTTTGGCTTAAAAAAGAGAAATTTATTTTCTCACAATTCTGGAGCCTAGAAGTTTAAGATCAAGGTGTTGGCAGGGCAGGTGGCTGTTTTCTCCCTATGCCTTCACACGATCTTCCCTCTGTATGTCTGTGTCCTCATTTCTTTTTCTTACAGGGACACCAATCGTACTTGATTAAGGCCCATCTGAATGACCTTATTTAACCTTAGTCACCTCTTTTTTTTTTTAACATCTTTATTGGAGTATAATTGCTTTACAATGGTGTGTTAATTTCTGCTTTATAACAAAGTGAATCAGCTATACATATACATATGTCCCCATATCTGTTCCCTCTTGCATCTCCCTCCCTCCCACCCTCCTTATCCCACCCCTCTAGGTGGTCACAAAGCATGGAGCTGATCTCCCTGTGCTATGTGGCTGCTTCCCACTAGCTGTCTGTTTTACGTTTGGTAGTGTATATATGTCCATGCCACTCTCTCACTTTGTCCCAGCTTACCCTTCCCCCTCCGTGTCCTCAAATCCATTCTCTAGTAGATCTATGTCTTTATTCCCGTCTTGCCCCTAGGTTCATCATGACCATTTTTTTTTAAAGATTCCATATATGTGTGTTAGCGTATGGTATTTGTTTTTCTCTTTCTGACTTACTTCACTCTGTATGACAGACTCTAGGTCCATCCACCTCACTACAAATAACTCAGTTTTGTTTCTTTTTTATGGCTGAGTAATATTCCATTGTATATATGTGCCACATCTTCTTTATCCACTCATCTGTTGATGGACACTTAGGTTGCTTCCATGTCCTGGCTATTGTAAATAGAGCTGCAATGAACATTTTGGTACATGACTCTTTTTGAATTATGGTTTTCTCACGGTATATACCCACTAGTGGGATTGCTGGGTCGTATGGTAGTTCTATTTTTAGTTTTTTGAGGAACCTCCATACTGTTCTCCATAGTGGCTGTATCAATTTACATTCCCACCAACAGTGCAAGAGGGTTCTCTTTTCTCTACACCCTCTCCAGCATTTATTGTTTGTAGAGGTTTTGATGTTGGCCATTCTGACCAGTGTGAGATAATATCTCATTGTAGTTTTGATTTGCATTTCTCTAATGATTAACGATGTTGAGCATTCTTTCACGTGTCTGTTGACAATCTGTATATCTTCTTTGGAGAAATGTCTATTTAGGTCTTCTGCCCATTTATGGATTGGGTTGTTTGTTTTTTTGATATTGAGCTGCATGAGCTGCTTGTAAATTTTGGAGATTAATCCTTTGTCAGTTGCTTCATTTGCAAATATTTTCTCGTATTCTGAGGGTTGTCTTTTTGTCTTGTTTATGGTTTCCTTTGCTGTGCAAAAGCTTTTAAGTTTCATTAGGTTCCATTTGTTTATTTTTGTTTCTATTTCCATTTCTCTAGGAGGTGGGTCAAAAAGGATCTTGCTGTGATTTATGTCATAGAGTGTTCTGCCTATGTTTTCCTCTAAGAGTTTTATAGTGTCTGGCCTTACATTTAGGTCTCTAATCCATTTTGAATTTATTTTTGTGTATGGTGTTAGGGAGTGTTCTCATTTCATTCTTTTACCTGTAGCTGTCCAGTTTTCCCAGCACCACTTATTGAAGAGGCTGTCTTTCTCCACTGTATATTCTTGCCTCCTTTATCAAAGGTAAGGTGACCATATGTGCGTGGGTTTATCTCTGGCCTTTCTATGCTGTTCCATTGATCTATATTTTTGTTTTTGTGCCAGTACCATACTGTCTTGATTACTGTAGCTTTGTAGTATAGTCTGAAGTCCGGGAGCCTGATTCCTGCAGCTCTGTTTTTCTTTCTCAAGATTGCTTTGACTATTCGTGGTCTTTTGTGTTTCCATACAAATTGTGAAGTGTTTTGTTCTAGTTCTGTGAAAAATGCCAGGGGTAGTTTGATAGGGATTGCATTGAATCAGTAGATTGCTTTGGGTAGTAGAGTCATTTTCACAATGTTGATTCTTCCAATCCAAGAACATGGTATATCTCTCCATCTATTTGTATCATCTTTAATTTCTTTCATCAGTGTCTTATAATTTTCTGCATACAGGTCTTTTGTCTCCTTCGATAAGTTTATTCCTGGGTATTTTATTCTTTTTGTTGCAATGGTAAATGAGAGTGTTTTCTTAATTTCACTTTCAGATTTTTCATCATTGGTGTATAGGAATGCAAGAGATTTCTGTGCATTAATTTTGTATCCTGCTACTTCATTGGTAGACTTTTGAGCCAGTCAGTCAGTGTCCTTAACCTGCCCCCTTTCCCCATCTCCACTGGTTCCTTTCCATTCGTTTTCCTCTGAAAGCTAACTCCCAACGTGCAACCCAGTAGCAGGAGCTAGAGGGAGATGGATGAGGGTGCCCTACACCCTTGAATGCATGTCACTTAAAGAAAAGCTTTTTAAGTAGGAAAAGCCGTGGGTGCCCATGTGTTTCATGTATTATGTACAGTGTGTGTGACAGCTGACAGGAGTACCTATCAGAGCAGGAAGAGTTTCTCTCTCCACATGCTCACATTAGAAGGAATGTCTGTCACACATCAGCAGTTGAGCTGAGAGTAGAATGCATCTCATTTCAATCTGAGTTTCATTCTGAGAGGGAGAACCTGCCAACATTTAGTGGGCATTGAGGAGACTAAAGACAAGTTACCTTGTCTGCAGAAACGTTAGATTTAAATAGCCCTCTCCTCTACAAAACTACGTATAGGGAAGATGTCTATCATGTAGATTTGAAAAGATTCTCGAAAATAAGGGACATGAAATAATGACTTTGAAGACACAGTGTGTCTCTCCAAAAATGATTGCATGTAAGGAACACATTTAGTATAAATTTACAACAAATTTAGTGTAAGTCTCCTGGGATCTTAAAAGATCATGGCCTCGGGCAAAAAGGAAACCAGAGAGCCCTAAGGAGAAACAGGATGAGATGAAAGCAGAAGTGTCAAAGCTGGTTGAAATAAAAGAATGCAAGAAAACCAGAATTGCAATAAAATTTAAAATTAAGGCAATCAAAAGAATACTTGATATGCCAGAACAGGGAAGTGTATCATGGATGACAGGCTTGAGAACAGAATGCAGAGAAGAAAAGGATAAAGTTATGTAAATATGAAAAGTAGATATGGAGGACACATAACACCTCCTCAACCCAAGAGGTGTTCCATAGCAGGAAACTAAAGCATTAGGCAGGGAAATCATGAGTGAACTTTCCCGTGCCAGAGAGAGTGTGAGTAGAGATCAAAAGGGTGTCCTGAGCACCAGCCAACAGTAATGACTGAAGGTTCTTACTTAGGCCTATTCTGGCAAACTATTTGAACTTTAAGGATAAAGCAAACCCAGGAATAAAGCAGGTTACCTACAAAGGAACATACTAAGTCTGTGGCTCAGTAATTGTGTTCAGCTGAGTTTACATATATATAAAATCTTGTTTGTAAATGACTGTTTTCAGATGTAAAACAACAGCATTCATGTTGCACCCCTTAAAGAGCTGCTTAGATACATATTTCATCCATGGAAGAGACCACTCTTGGGTTGTAGCTTATTTCTCTGACTTTGAAAGGAGAGCATGGAGTTGTATAGCTTCCTGACCTTTTGGGAAGTTGGAATATATTTATGTGTCATGTCCTTTGATTGGAGGTTAGCAGTACAGGCCATCAGACTAGTCTAGCTCAACTGGAAACCCACCAACCAAACACAAAACCAAAAACAATCCAGCTATATTTCCTTTATAAAAGCTATGTGTCAAAGGCTTTGAGTCATAGCCTATGTGTCAAAGGCTATGACTAAAAGGCTTTAAGGAAAGAAATTGGTAAATGCGAACAAAGAGAATAGAAGTTCTGTTACCCTAAGACAGAGCATTAACATGGGACAAAAGTAATCATGAAGATGAAAAGTACAAGCCACAATAAAGTAATGACATTAATTTTTATGGGATAAATTACATCACAATAAACATTTATCACTGGGAATGCAAAGGAAAACAAAGAGTAACGAGACACTAATGTTTATTTTTGACAGATCGTTAGACAAGAAGTCAGGACGATAGAGGGCATGAATATTCTAAGGGTGATCTAAGATACATGTTGAGAGCTTTACCCTGAAAATAGAGATGATTCCTTCTTTTCCCAGGGCCCCAGGGAATTCTTTTTCTAGATCATAAAACCTAAACTTCCAACAAACTGAATATAATAGAAAATGCATTCTCTAACCACAGTGAAATTTCAAAAATGTTGTACATGAAAATTTAAAACAAAAAGCGGCGATTTCCCCTCCCCCCCACTCCAAGCCATCTCATAAATAACTCTTGATTGGGTCAAAGAGAATAGCAAAATTAAGATAAAAAAAAATCTAGAAAAAAGTGTAATGGAAAATGCATATTAACACTGAGATTTAGTCAAAGCAGTACATAGAGGAAAATTAATGTCCTTAAATAGTGACATTTCATAGCAAGAGGGAATAAAAAGCATTTCAGCACAGACATAAAAGAAAAAGAAGTTATTAGAAAATATGTGCTAGAAAACAGACAATTGATAAATTTATGTTAGTTCATTGGGAAAAATGCTCCAGTATATAGGTAAGGCTTTAGGTAACCTAATTGAGACAGAACAAAATATGAAAAGGGCAAAAATATATATATTATGACTGTATTAATAAATTTGAAGCCCAAATGAAATGGATGCTTTTCTAGTAAAGTGTAAATTACCCAAATTGACTGAAGTAGAGGAGAAGAACCATAAGGATAACAATATTAATAGCAGTAAGTGAGAGTTGTTGGAGAGTTAGCCCCACGCACTCCCAACACAGAAATCTATACCCAAATAGTTCCACTGGTGAATTCTTCCAAACAGATCATACCTACAGTACATAAATTGTTCCTAAACATAAAAAGATGGGAAACTTTTTTGTTTTTGGCGATACGCGGGCCTCTCACTGTTGTGGCCTCTCCTGTTGCGGAGCACATGCTCCGGATGCACAGGCTCAGCGGCCATGGCTCACGGGCCCAGCCACTCCATGGCATGTGGGATCCTCCTGGACCGGGGCACGAACCCGTGTCCCCTGCATCGGCAGGCGGACTCTCAACCACTGTACCACCAGGGAAGCCCCGGGAAACTTTTTTTTAAACCTCTTTACTGCCCTATTGGTTGCCTTTTCAACGTCTATTTGTCCTTGCCATCCTTTAAAAAGTTTTCTGATTTTTGTCAGGGATCCATTCCATCTTCAGCTCCATGGGGTGGTCTGTGATTAGTCTAAGAACCAATTGATGGGAAAATAATTGTCCCAGTGCCATTTGTTATAAAGATTGTTCAGTGGGAAAGAAATAGGCTTTTCAACAAGAGGGACGATGCAAAAAGATGAATCCAGAGCTGTGCCTTACACCATACGCAAAAGTTAACTCAAAATGTATCACAGACCTAAATGTAAGAGCTCAAATGACAAAACTCTTAGAAGAATACATAGCCAAGAAAGCATTTGCTTAATCCTATGTCATGAAAAGCACAAGAGATAAAAAAATTGATAAATTGAACTCCATTGAAATTGAAAGCTTTTGTGCTTTAAAGCACACCCAGTTGCATCTTACTACCATTTTGCTACTGAGGTTTTTTTTTTTTCTGCTGGAAATTTTTTTAAATTTAAAAATTTTATATAATTTTTAAAGATTACTTTCCATTTACAGTTATTACAAAATATTGGCTATATTTCCTGTGTCATACAATACATTCTTGAGCCTCTTACACGCTATGGTTTGTACCTCCCACTCCCCCACCCCTGTATTGCCCCTCCCCCTTCTAACTGGTAACCACTAGTTGGTTTTCTATATCTGTGAGTGAGTCTGTTTTGTTATATTCACTAGTTTTATTTTTTTTAGATTCCACATATAAGTGATATCATACTGTATTTGTCTTTCTCTGTCTGCCTTACTTTACTTAGCATAATGCCCTCCAAGTCCATCCATGTTTCTGCAAATGGCAAAATTTCATTTTTTTTATGGCTGAGTAGTAGTCCATTGTGTGTGTGTATGTGTGTGTATGTGTGTGTATGTGTATAATCACATCTTCATCCATTCATATATTGATGCAAACTTAGGTTGCTTCCATATCTTGGCAATTGTAAATAATGCTGCTATGAACATTGGGGTGCATGTATCTTTTTGAATTATACACCCATATACCCAGGAGTGGAATTGCTGGGTCATATGGTAGTTCTATTTTTAGCTTTTTGAGAAATCTCCATAGTGTTTTCCAAGAATATGAGTTCTTGAGAACATCATTTGGCTCCTGAACAAAAGAACCCTAAAACTAGCTCTGCCTCTGTAGTGATCATTATAGGAGATGGTCAGTTTACTTTTTGTGAAAGTTTGAGTTGGAGTTTTTGTTACTTGCAGCCGAATACATTCTAAATGATAAACAGTGAAATGAAATAAACTAACCTCCAAAGATAGCAAATGATGTAGGATAGTATACGTTGTGGGCTGTATTGGCAGAATTGCAAATGTATTAAAGTGATGGATTTTATTTCAAAATACAGAATCACCTAAATTCTAACATTCTGGAAATGTCCTTTTATGTTTTGGTTACATTCCCAATTTAAAAATACTATAATAAGAAAACACACGAAAAATAAAATTGCAGGATTTTGATGATGAAAATTAAATTTTAGAAACTAGAATTCAGTTAATTTAAAAAATATCAAGTGGAATTTATTATTTGGTATTAAGAATATAATTGAAGTTATGAATAAATCAATGGAGGAAAACCATATGGTCTAAATAGATATTGTGAAGTTATTTGATAGTTTCACATTTATTCCTTATTTTAAAAAGGAAAATCTTTAGTAGTAGGAAAAGAAGGATTGAAGGGTGCTTTCCGATCTTAACGTTGTTAAAGATGTCTCAAAGTAATAGTTTAACATCATTTATTATAGTGGAAATTCTAGAAACACTTACTTAAAAAACCCAAATCAGGGTGTTATCAATTCCATTAAAAAATGTTTCCTTTTGGAAGTGTGACATAATGTTATTTGACACTGAAAAATAAGTGGTAAATGACAGGAGGAAGCAGAATTATTGTAATTTTGAAGGTATGATTAGGAAAAAAAAAGGAAAACTGACAAACTATTAGAAGCACTTTACTAAGGTGCTTATTTACAAATTAAGTGTGTAAATTTCACTAACTTTCTTTTACACCAACAATAACCATTTAGAATAAATGACAGAGAAAACCCCATTACAATCACAAACCCCAAAACTTGAAATACACTTGCTAAGAATTGTATATGATTTATTTGAAGGAAACCATAAAACTTTTTAAAGGGACAAAAAGACTTGAAAAAAAAGTCACACCTTGTTTTCACATGAGAATAGCCAACTTTGTAAAATGTCAGTTTTCCCTTGGTCTGTAAGTTCAGTGTAATCTCAATTCAAATTGTAGTAGAATTTTTTTTTTAACTTGATGTTATGATACCCATGGAAATTGGAATGATGGAAGTCTTTAGATTCATGGCCACTTATTGCTAGCTAGAGGCTGGATGATTGGGGGAAATTATCTGAGTCTGGTATCAAGAATCCACTATTGCCTTAAGTGGTTCACTCTTTAGGAGCAAGGCCACCTATTAACTGGTCTTAAATTCTCTACTTGGGACTTGTTAACTCTCTGGAAGGTGTATGACCTTTTCCCCCCTAGTTGTGTACAGGACAGATTGTCATCAGCTACTGTGGCTACCCAAAAGATTTTTTTCCACAATTGACTTTCTACCTTCATCCTACTCTCTTTGAGGAGTTTAGCTGCCTTACTTTAATGTCTTAGCCAATCATAGCCCTGGCACCAATACAGTCTAACTCTTTCTCTGAAAGTTGAGGCAGCTTGCCTCAAAATATTACCTGAGGCAATATATGATCTTCCTCTCGCCTACTTCCTTGGCCACTATACTTCTCAGGTCACCCCACTCTCCCTACACTATAGCTTTACTGGCCTTTTTTTTTTCCAGTGCTTGGAACAAGTCAAGTCCTCTCTGCATCCCAGGCCCTTTACTTATGGTGTTCCCTCTGTCTGGACCAATTCCTGACCATTCTCCTCTCCCTGTCTCCCCACTCCCTCCACACACATCTGGTCAACTCTAATTCACCCTTCAGGTCTCTGATTAACTCTGCAGAGAGACTTCTCCTGACCTTTTAAAATTGAGTAGGTCCTGTTGTTATGCTCACTGTTTTGGTCCCTGAGCTTTTCTTTCATAGCACTTAACACTTAATCATGTGTTTATTTTGTTTATTATAGTCTGTCACGCTCATCAGAGGACAGAAACTGTGTCTGCTTAGTTCACCATTGTAGGTCCAGCACCTAGATGGTACCTGCCACGTAGTAGACATTCAGTACATATTTGGTGAATGAATAAGTGTACAATAACTTAAAACATGTTTCATGAGTAGCATAACATGTTTAATGATGCTGTATAGGCATTTTACTTACACAGCTTCTACAACAACTCTTAACACTATTTATCACAGAGGCCAATCTGTCTCTCATGTCTAATAAAGTAAATTGGAAGTTCATTTTCAAGAATAGATATTTGTGAGTTGTTGAAAAAAACTTTAGAAAATGAATAGTAATGAGGATAGACTTGTCTTTACATGTAATAAAATTATGATAAGGCTGTGATTATTAAATCACTGCAGTATTGGCCCAGGAAGAGACAGAAAAATGAAATAAAGTCTAGAAGTAAACCCAAGTACATATGGGGTTTTAGTATAGGTCCAACATATTTCATTTTAAATTAGTGGAAAACTGAAAGGTGGTAACCAGCTTATAAGATGGCCCCCAGTGATCCTTGTCTCTTAGTATTGTCATCCTTCTTAGACCCTCTGACATTGGATAGGGCTGACCTACGTAACCTAAAGAACATTTTAAAAGTGACAGTGTGTGCCCAAGGTTAGGTCATAAAAGACATTGCAACTTCTGTCTTATGTTCCCTTGGATCATTTGCTCTGGGGGGAGCCAACTACCATGTCATGAGAACACTCAAGCAATGCTGTGGAGAGGATCATGTGGAGAGGAGCTGAGACCTTGGTCAACAGCCACCATCAACTTGCCAGCCATATGAGTGGGCTCTCTTGGAAGTGGATCCCACCGCCCCAGTCAAGCCTGTAGATGACTGCAGATCTGGGTGACATCTTGCCCTCAACCTCATGAGGATCACCAAACCAGGACCACAGAGCTTAGCTGCTCCTGAATGCCTGATCTAAAGAAGCTGTGTGAGATAATGTTTACTGTTGTTTTAAGCCAGTGAGTATTGGGGTAATTTGTTATACAGCAATAGGTAGCTGATCAGATGGATTCTTAAATACATGGTGTTGGGATAACCAGTCAGCCAGTATTTGGGGAAAAAGATAAGTTGCATTCTTACTGTATTTTTTTTATCAAGAAAATTCCAAGTGGATCAAAGATTTCATTGTAAAAAATGGAACTATTAATGTATTTAGGAGAAAATAAAGCTGAATATTTTTATACATCTGGGGCAGGAAAGCATTTCCTAATTATGAATGTGAAGTTTCCAAACCATAAGGTAAAATTCAGAACTTTCTTTTATGACAAAGAAACCTTATAAGCAAGGGTAAAAGGTAAACTGTGAATTAGGGAAACATGTTAGCAACCTGTATTATGAAAGTTTTTATCTCTTAAATATTGACAGCTCTTAAAAATCAGCAATGAGAAGATTCTCTCTGTAGATGGGTTGGCCAATAACATGAATGAGCAGTTCACAAAGTAGAAATGCTAATTAATGCATGAGTAGTAGTTATCTGAGAAATATAATTAAGAACAATGAACAATCACATTTTACCTATCAGATTGGTAGAGATTAAAAAGATTCCTTTATCTGCAGGAAGGTTAGAAAATGTGGGTGGGGATATAGATTTGTCTGACTTTTTTGGAGGGCAGCCTGACGTGTCTCAAAATGGAAATACAAAACTTTTCTACTTGCATGAGTTTATCCTCAGGTACAGAAGGATGTATATATTATGAAATCCCCAAGCCTGATTTTTGGCCTAGTCAAATTTCCTTCTGCCTTTGTCTCTATCTTCCGTCTCTATGAATTCTGTTTCCTGTTCAGAAATTCCTGTTGAGCCCTCCTGTATCTACTTTCTGCTTCTCAACATTATGCTCTTACTTCTCAAATGTTTCTCCTCTATATTAGTAATTTCCTTAACTTTTAACTTCCATGTTGCCAACTCCTCCTTCTTCCATGTCTATTGTAACATTCAACCCTGCTTTGAAAATTTTATTTAGGCAATTAGTTTTAACTTCCAAAAATACTTTATTGTCCCTGATAAATTCTTTTTTCTAGGAGTCTATTCTATGATGGGTACAGTAGTTCTTGAATGTCTCTGAGAATGCCAATTAGAAACTTTTTAAAGTTCTCTGCAGATTTCTTGATTATGGCTGTTTGTTCCAGAGTTAGTTGTGTGTATTCATCTTGCTCCTTTCTTCCCATGCTATTAGACTATCTCCAAGGCCTGGTGCTTCTTGGCTAACTGCTTGTACTTGGGAGTGAAGGACTAGGTGAACTGGTGCTGGAGCTGCTCCAGGTTTCCTCTTCAGGTGAATAGGTCTGTTTTCCTTTGAGTGGGAGGATTTACTGCAGCCTCCGCATGGAGTGGGGACTGTGCTGCTTGGCATGCTTCCCTGTTGGGTGCTGTGTGGGTGGGGAACCAGGCAGCAAGCTGGGTTCCCTCCAAGTTGTCACTGTAGGAAGGGCTTCACTGTGTCATGGGGTGTGTCGGTGTTTATGTTATGAGGCAGAGCGGCTGCTCTCCCTCCCCACTTTTCCTCACTGCCAGTCCCTGTCTTTTCCAGAGGTTCAGAGTTTTCTTTCTCTGTTCTTCTCTCTTACATTGTAACATCCACACTTGGAGCTCTCCCCAGGCAAACCATCTACTTTGAGTTTCTTTTTCACTGCTACATGGAGGGCAGGGGGTTATGGGCGGGGTGCTTATGAGTCTAGCTATTCTCAAGTCTCCTTTGTAATCAACTTATTTGTCGAGCTACTCTTGCTTTTCTGTACTTGTTGACTCTGAGCTGGAAACTTCTCTTGGATACTTTGGGAATCCTCTAGGCTTCTGCTTGGGGCCACAATGAACACTGCTCTGTCTTCCAGGAGTCCCTCATATTTTTGGTTCTGCAGTTTTTCTCATTTCCAGGCATCCTATAAAATATTTAATCTCATGGACCATTTTTTGTGTCCAGGACTCTTTAATTTTAAAAACAAGAGACTTTTCTGTCAGTGCATGAGGCCTTGGGTGGGAGGGGAAGTAGACACTTTTGCTCAGATGCCCTGGTTTTTGGTTTTTTTATGGGTGTGTTATCTCCTTGAAGTTGTCTAAGTGTGATTATTTAAAAACTTGTTCTGCTTACTGTGTTAACAGTTTAGTGAGGGGTTAGGAGTGTGCACGTCTCCCTCTCACACATGAGGAGACACTGAAGTCACCGTTAGGATTCAGACCAGGCTGGCTGACTTCAAGGCCCATCCTTGTAACTGCTTCACTGTCTTTTCTGCGTGTTAGTTAGGTGCCTCTCTTTCATGCTATTTGATTACCTCAAACATCCGGTGTTTCTTGTATTTCTGTTCACATCTCTAGGTAAGGATCTATGATGGAGTGGATTTCTTCAGCTCAAGTGAGAATTCCCCCCTACCCACTGGCCAGTGTAGGTTCAGTACAGGAGGTAGGGGCAGGTAGGGGCATGTTTTGGGGGCAGGGTATTCACTTAGCTGTCCTGCTGGGGAGGCGGCTCTGCTCCATTTTGTCTGGCGCTTTGTGCGCCTGGCTGTCTTCCCTGTTAGAAAGCTGTGCTCATGCCCACCCACCCCCTCCCTGGAGCAGACGTCAGAGTTCAGCAGTTGAAGTAGGGGGACTAACTCAGCACTCCCACCTCTGGTTAATTA
This sequence comes from Leucopleurus acutus, assembly GCF_964270905.1. NCBI lineage: Eukaryota > Metazoa > Chordata > Mammalia > Artiodactyla > Delphinidae > Leucopleurus > Leucopleurus acutus. Next base: position 2,430,257 of record NC_139158.1, read on the forward strand.
TTTGGCCAATTGTCTGTGGCCAGCTCCCTCCCCTAGCCTGTGCTGTACTGATAATGGGATTATTCTGAGCTTCTGCTGGGGAAACTTGTCAACTGTCACAGGTTCCTTGTATTTCCTTGGATTTGCCATTGTGCTACCATCAATCTTAGTTTTTCCAGAAGTTAACTCATCTGTTGCACAAATGTTTATTGTGGAGGGCAGTGTGCTGAGCATTAGAAAATAAAGGTGAACAAAGAGAGAAACAGAGCGCATCACGATGGAGTTTATACAAGTCATGTGGGGAACGTAGGCATTCAACAACTGCCTCACAGAAAAGGTCATGCTCTGTGATGAAAAGTCGCATTGTGCTTTGGGGACATATAGAGGGGCTACTTAGTGGAGGAGGGATTGTCATGGAATTCTACCTGGAGTAAGTGACAGTTGACCTGAGCAATGGGAAGAGAAAGAAGGACCAGGAGATGAAGAGTGAGGACATGTGGAGGGAACAGGAGGGGAGGAGCCCTTACAGATGAAGGGGAACACGGTCTGCTGGGTATTTACTATTGCTGCCGGTTTGTTTTCATTATATATTTATTCTCCCATTTCATGGAGTTTGGGAGGGAGAAAAAGTTAGGTCAGCTGTCTTGATTGAGCCAAGAAGCCTCAAAGAACAGTAACCTGGGAAAAATGTATGATATAAGCAATAAATGAAAAATCATTATAAACTTACATATTATATGTGTTATGCCATGTATATATATAAGTATGAAGGCACTATACCAGTACCAAAAATGTTATACTTGGGAGGTGGGATGGCATGATTTGATGACCTTCTTTATACTTCTATTTGATTGTCAAATTTTCTGTGAGTGTGGATTGCTTTTATAATCAGAAAAAATTTTTCTTAAAAGAAAGTAGTGTTTAACTTACGGTTTGGCTTATAATGATATGTAAAAAAAAATGCAGTTTGTGAATAGGTCAAGGGAACATCAACTGCAGTGTCATGAAGATGTTAAGAAGGGATGACTGAGAGTGGTAGGAGGGTGATCACCTGGTGGGTGTGGTGTTTTCTAAGCCTGAGGAGGGGCAGGAAGACAGTTTATATTGCCCTGTGTGCTGGTGAGTCCAGTATGCCAGGAACTGAGGCAGGGACTTGAGGTTTGGCAAAAGGAAGCCATCGGTGGCCTTGGAGAAAGCAGTTTCAGTGGTGGCGGTGGGTTATGGAGTGAGGAGGGGTTAAGTAGTGACAGTGAAAGTAAATGACACTCAAAGGGTTCTAAGTGAAATGGAGGGGCAGGGAAGGGAGAGGAGTGATTGGAGGGAGGTGTGCATTCGAGAAGTGATGTGATCCTAGAGCATGGTTAAAGGTCGAAGATATTTAGAAATATTTTCCATGGAAGAATTATATTTCTCAAGGGACATGGAAGGTGTTGAGATCCAGAGCCCAGGGGAAAGGGTAAGCTTTGAAGGAAGGAAAGGTATATGGACACAGAGGGACTTTCACAGTTTGGTGGCAGGGATATGCGAGAGAACCTTCTGATGGCTTCTGTCTTCTCTAGGAAATGAGAAAAGACATTATCCTTCGCGTTAGGAGAGAGATGGCAGACGTGGAGACTGAGGAGGATGGAGAAGACCATTGATAAATGTTGTAGAGAATTTGGGAGAGTGAAATGTGGGGGTAGGTGGGTTGCATTAAGAGCCCAGTCATGGTTAGGGAACATGAATTAAATTGAGTTCAGCAGTACCAACCTGTGCAGTGCTGTTATCTTACAGGGAAAGTATTTTTAAAAATTTAGCTGACATTTCTGACTGATACCTACAAGCACTTTAGAGGTATAGAACCATAGATTTGTACAAAAAGCTGTTAGAACATGTTTAATAGTTTTCGTTGTCTCTAAGACAAGTAATTTTTAATAATAATAACTAACATTTATTGAGGGCTCCACTCTGTCCCACATGAAAAGGTAAGCACGTTACCTGCATGATTTATGCAAACTTCACAAGAAAAACCTAGGAAGCTGGTATATTATTGTCGCCATTTAAAAGATGACAAAACCTAGGCTCGGGTAATTAAATAACATGTCCTAGATCACAAGGCTAGTTAGTAGTAACAACAGGGTTTGACCTGTGTCTCATTGACTCCAGAGTGGTGGTATTAACTAGTGTTGTGTGGATTGAACCACGTAAAATTGCCTGTTTTGTAGGTTAAAAAATGACAGAAGATTGGCAATTTGATGGTTCAACCCAGTACTCAGTACTTACCGAAATAATTGCCAAGGTCACTGGACTGCTTTGTTCCAGGCGTTGCCCTACGTATTTTAATTGTCATAGTCTGTAACATTCTGAACTGTTTATAATCTTAATTATCCTCATTTTTAAAATCATCACATTAGTGCTAATTTTTGAATAACATCCTTAGTTTTACTTTTTTTTTTTGGCCACGCCACACGGCTTGTGAGATCTCAGTTACCAGACCAGGGATTGAACCTGGGCCACGGCAGTGAAAACACCAAATCCTGACCACTGGACCACCAGGGAACTCCCCAGTTTGTTTTACTTTAAATGAGTACATTTTGTTAGTGATGTTACATAAATGGTATTTTGTGGTGTTGGGGATCTGCTGGGAATATTGGCAAAAGTATGGAAGAAAACAAACATTACAAGTTTAATTTCTCACAATATAAAAATTGACTAAATTGGAATAGGTGTAAGCCTGCTTATTTAGTATTCATTTCTATTATTTATTATCTATATCCATAATTTATCTATTGTATATGAATGCATATAAAATCATTATAAGCCAAACCACAGAATAAATGTCAGTTTAAGACCATTTTTTATTATAAAAGCAATCCATACTCATATAAAAGTTAAAAATCAAATACAAAAATTATATATAATAAAATACATATAAAATATATAATCAGATATATATATATAAAAGTCAAATAATTATATATTTGTATCTCCACAACATCTGATTCAGTGAGTGGCAGTCACTCAAATGTGGATTAGTTTTTAATTCAGTAGGTTTCCGACTTACTACGTATTTGTTGACTGATCAACCTGATTCTTTATGAAGCTTGTTTTGGGTAAAGGGAAGAAATTCCTTCCTAACTTCTCCCTTAGTCTCCAATTTGCAAACACCCACAGGTACCAATGATACTAATTAAAAGTAAATCACCCACTCTCTCATACTAATAAAATATTAGTTCTTAAATTGTATTGTTATACTTCAGTTAAAAATTCCAGTTTAAAATTATGAGCTTAGAAATTGGATGATTCCTTTTTTCAAATTAAAGTCTTAGTTAAAAGGGTAAAAAGTTATGCTTGTGGCAGTGTTTGGTTTACCAAGCTGGTGGAGGATATTCGACCTCTTTTACCTGCTTCCATACATAATCAGTTAGATTGCATGCATATCGAAGCACTTTAAGGTACTAATTGTACTCCATGTTGGGGACCTGATCTTAAACTGTATAGTCTTAGTATTTTCATATAACTTTTAGTTCAGGTACAAGAATTTTTTAAAGATGGCATGGGAATTAATTATGTGACTGAGAAAAATAATTTCCCGCAAGTTAATTGCACAAATGACTGTAGCCATAAAAGGTCAATGATTGTCAAATATCTTTGATGCATGGAACCTATTAAATGCCATATCATTTGAATAAGTAGCTAGACTAGTCCTTCTTGGGCAAATGGTCTTAGTCAAAGGACAACAGTACATAGTGCTTTTTTTTATGTTTTAGAGAAATATTTTTTAAACTCTTCAGGTAGAGAACTTAAGTCAATCTTATGAGCCACAATAGATTCTTATATTTCAAATTAAGACAGTTTACATTTCAAAAGGTAATTATGATCATTTATTATCCACACTACTTCATAGAACTGCTGAGTTATTACTTGATGTTTATAAATAAATTTATGCAGACTCAGCGTAGGCCTTAAAGAATTAGATAGAATTAATGCACAGTTATTACAGTGGATATCTGAAATGAAACTTCTTTTGCAGCTATTTATAGAAGAAAACTTTAATATTATATGGTTAATATTTTAATTTTATTTTAAAATGCCAAACTTCATTATGTGTTTCTCAATCTTTGCCTTTTAATCTTTCCTTTTAATGTATACTTTTTAGTGTTTTGCAGTCATCAGCCAGTTCCAAAGGAGTTAACTGGAATGTATTTTTATTTTCAATAGCAATATATCCTAAAGGACAGTCTGAAGAATACTAATTCCTTTAAGAGATGCTTTTCCGGAAATGATTCCATGCTTCAGTACCTTTGGGAAAGACTGCATACTATATCCTCTCCTTAGAAAGGTCACAGGGTACATTAACATACTGAAATATCTGAGAAAATCTAGAGTAAATAAATAAATAAATTTAGCACTGTCGAATTCAGTGTTTCCTAAACTTGATGACAGAAACTTCTTTTGTAAAAAAAAAAAAAAAAAAAAAAAAATTTATTGAAATATAGTTGATTTACAATGTTGTTAGTTTCAGGTGTACAGTAAAGTGATTCAATTATACATATATATATCTATTCTTTTTCAGATTCTTTTCCTTTATAAGTTTGTTTTCTATGTCTGCGGGTCTATTTCTGTTTTGTATATAAGTTCATTTGTATCATTTTTTTTAGATTCCACGTATAAGTGATATCATGCAATATTTGTCTTACTACACGTAGTATAACAATCTCTAAGTCCATCCATGTTGCTGCAAATGGCATTACTTCATTTTTTGTGGCTGAGTATTATTCCGTTGTATATATGTACCACATCTTTATCCGTCATCTCTCGATGGCTACTTAGGTTTATAAATAAAGATAGAATTTTTAATAGTAAGTATGCTACACATATATTTGTATATCATATAAATATTATGTAATATTTATGGAATATAAATATATAATTAAAGGGAATTCTATCATATTCAACAAATATTATTGAATACATACTATGTGTCAGGCACCATGCTGGATGCTGCAGTAGAGAATGATAAAGACAAGGTAACTTGCCCAAATGGAGTTTACGTTCCAGTGGAGAAAGCAGACAATCAACAAGTAAACCAATGAGTAAATAAAATCAGTAGAAGGTGTGATACCTCCTGGGAGAGCAATAGAGCAGCATGCTGTGATAGAGAATCACTGCTGTGGTAGAGATGGTCAACTTTTAGATAGAGCAGTGTGGAAAGGCCTCTCAGAGGAAGTGGCATTTCAACTAAAAGCTAACAGAGGGACAGGAAGGCGCCAACTCTAGGAGAAATGAGGGCAGAGGTAAAGGATCGGGGGAGAAGAGCTAGGTGAGTGTGGAAGGTTGAATAATGGCTCCCAAAGGTATCCAGGTCCTCACCCCTGGAACTTGTGAATGTGTGATTAAGTTGAGGATCTTGAAATGGGGAGATCATCCTGGATTATCTGGGTGGTATAGTGTCCTTATAAGAGGCAGATTTGATTCAAAAGAGAAGAAGGCCACGTGACAGAAGCAGAGGGAAGTAGAATCAGAGACAGAAGACGGTACACCCCTAGCTTTGAAGATGAGTAAAGGGGCAGGAAGCCAAAGAATGCAGATCTAGAAGCTGGAAAAGGCAGGGAAATGGATCCTCCCCAAGAGGCTCCAGAGAGAGTGAGGCTCTGGCTGACTTTTGCCCTTTTTAAAAAAAATTGTTTATTTTATTATTTTATTTTATTTTTTGGCTGTGTTGGGTCTTTGTTGCGGTGTGCAGGCTTCTCATTGCGGTGGCTTCTCTTGTTGTGGAGCACAGGCTCTAGGCGCGAGGGCTTCAGTAGTTGTGGCACACAGGCTTAGTAGTTGTGGCACGCAGGCTTAGTAGTTGTGGCACTCGGGCTCAGTAGTTGTGGCTTGCGCGTTCTAGAGCGCAGGCTCAGTGGTTGTGGCGCATGGGCTTAGTTGCTCCGTGGCGTGTGGGATCTTCCTGGACCAGGGCTCGATCCCATGTCCCCTGCATTGGCAGGTGGATTCTTAACCACTGCGCCACCAGGGAAGCCCTACTTTTGCCCTTTTTTACTCATATATTGGACTTCTGGCCTCCAGGACTGTTAAGAGAATAAATTGCTGCAGTTTTATGGGAAGCAGAACTTGTGATGAACTTGAATATCTAGCTGAGGACATTTCCGAGCAAAGTGTTGAAAGTGCTGTTTGGTTTTTTCTTGCTGCTTATGGTAAAAATACGAGAAGAAATTCTGCCTGTGGACTGCAGCTTCAGTGCATGCCCTAGAGTTCCAGCCTGCCCTTTCTGACAGCCTGCCCTAACGACCATACTTTGAATAGCAAGGTTGTGGAGAACCATGTTTGTTTATTTAGAGTGTCAAACGTGTCATATGTACAAGAGTTTGGATTTGCTCATCACTTTTCAAAATGTTTACCACTGACAATAACGTAACTGATCTAATTACAGTGATCTAAGCCAGTATATAATAACTATGCCTTCTCATTTTGAAAAGCTTTTTGGTGTCTCTCCTGTACTAGGTGGAATAGCGCTCCTCCCTCCACCCCCCAATTCATGTTTACCATGGAACCTGTGAATGTGACCTTATTTGGAAATAGGGTCTTTGCAAATATAATGAGGTTGAGATGAGGTCATACAGGATTAGGTGGGCCCCAATCTAGTGACATTCCCTTATACAATGAGGGGAATTTGGACCCCAGGGACACACAGGGAGAATACCACATGAAGACAGAAGCAGAGATAGAAGTTATGCTGTCACAAGCCAAGGAACACCAAGGATTGTTGGCAGCCACCAGGAGCTCGGAGAGAGGCATGGAGCAGATTCTTCTTCTGAGGCCCCAAGAAGGAACGGACCCTGCCAACAGTCTTGATCTTGGACTTCTGGTGTCCAGAACTGTGAGAGAATAAATTTCTGTTGTTTTAAGCCATCCAGTTTGTGGTGTATTGTTATGGCAGCTCTAGGGAACGAATTCATCTTCTAACAAGTAAAAATTAGATAAGAGACTCTAGCAAATTAATTTAAAAACCCAATAGAAAATGTTACTCTTCCACAGAGCCAGTGCCTACGATGGCTGTTTTCCAAATTTGGAATTCTGGAGGTTTAAGTTAGCTATGATAGCTCCTTGGGTACTTCTTAAACCTTTTGTGCCAGGTGAGATTTAGAATGGAGTGAAAAGACCTTGAACACAAAATCAAACTTAATATCAAACTGAGAAGGGACAAGAAAGAGCTAGAAGGAAGGTTGCATAAAGTGGCACCATGTCTTTTGCAATTTATTTCTTGTAATTTTTGCCCTGGGCTGGCCAGGGAAATAACAGACTCTACGGAAGTCAGCTCTTAAAATGTCTTTCCTGTCATTCTTTTCCTCTGTCCTGTCAACCCCCGCATGACCTTTATTCCTTGTGCAGGACTTAGAAATGCACTTTGAATATAAGCAGTTTGCTTATAGCAATGTTGGAGCTAAAAGGATGCCTCATTTTGTGGAATAAAGTTGTCCCTTGAAATTCTGCTTTTAAGTACATTCTATGAAGTGAAGCTATGTTTTCTTCTTTTTAGTTTTTCTATTGTAGAGTAAAAGATTTCTTCCCACAAGGAAATAATTGTACCCAATATGTATTAAAAAATATTTAAAAGTAGATATGTATCCAATAAAAAAACAATAGAAATATTTTGTAAAGAATATGCTATATTCAAGATAGCATAATATATATATTACCTAAGGCTAAATTAAAAAGAAAAACACGCAAAGCCTTCACAAAGACATAAAAGGAGACATCAGTAAATGCACTGATGTACCATATTCACCATGGAAAGTATCAATATTGCAGAGATGGCAGTTGTCCCCACATTAACCCATAAGTTCAGTTCTAATCGATAACTGAGCAATTACAACATTTTTCATAGCAGACATTTTCAGACTTCACAGAAGAGAACGGTATAGTGAACCCCCGTGTACCTATCATCCAGCTTTGATAGTTACCGGCATTTTGGCAATATTGTTATAATTGCAGGAATTTGAGGGTAAGAGTGTGTTTTATTTTCCTGGAGAATTTTAAAGCAGGACTAGAAATCATCATGCCATTTTGCCTGTAATTACTTCAGTTTTCATCACTAAGTACTTATTTTTTTAAAAACATAACTACTATTCCATTATCATACCAAAAGAAATGAATAGTAACTCCTTAATAGCATTAATTTTCCATCCACATTCAGACGTCTCAGGTTGTATCCGAAGATGGCTTTTTCCACTTGGCTTATTTGAATTAGCATGTAAACAAAAGTCCTTACATTGTATTCAATTATGTCCTTTAAGCCTCTTCGGTTGTATAATGGCTTCCCACTTTTTATTTCCTGCAGTTTATCTGTTGTGTGTGCTTTTGTGTGTGGGGTCGTGGGGATGTGTTTGGCGGGTGTGCGTGTTCCAGTGGTATGTGCCTAATCCTTCTCTTAAAAACCTCGCACCTGAGGTTTTATAGTCCGCTGATGAGTATTGCCTAGAACCACGATTTCCTCAGGGGTTGAAAAACAGTGCATTTCTAATGATATCATTCTTTATGCTTTTATTAGCTAGAATTCTTCCCTCATCAGCTATATAGTTACCCTGAAATAGTTATCCTAGAAGGGCAGGTAAATGCTTGATTTTTTTCCTTTATCAATTTTCAGAGTAATAAGCTGATGCTTGCTTGGTTATCTGCTGCTGCATAACAAATTACCCCAAAACTCAAGGGGCATAAAACAACAACTGTTTTATTAAACATCGTTATTTGATAGGTCAGGTATTTTGGACGGCTTGGCTAGTAGTACTGTTATATGTGGAAGAAGGTGGATGGGCTGATCTGGAGGGTCCAAGACCGATTCACACACATGTCTGGCACCTTGGGATAGGCTCATCTGGGACTACTTATCAGAGAGCCTAAACATGTCCCCTTAGGCATGATGGTCCCAGGGTAGTGTTGGGCTTTTTCCATGGTAGCTCAGAGTTCCCAGAGGGAATGTTCCAAGAGTCCCCTGTGTAAGCTGCAAAGCTTCTTATGTTTTAGCCTTGAAGTCTCAGAATTTTACTTCTATTGCATTCCATCAGTCAAGTAAGTCACTAAGGCCAGTCTAGAATTAAGGGGAGGAGCAGGAAAGAATTTGCAGCCATCTTAATCTACCATAATACCCTAGCAAATTCTACTGGTGAACAGTGATTTTAAAAAATCTAATAAGATTATTGATTCATGAATTTTTATGTACTTGGTGTTTATTCCGTGTCACTCATTAGTTTTTACTGACACTCAAATTGTCACATTTTTGGCTAGTTGCCAACTTTTGGCAAGACTCAATTAGTTTTTTAAAAAATTATCTTATGGTTTAAAAAACATATAAAATATAAAATTTGACATCTTAACCATTTTTAAGTGTGTAATTCAGTGGCATTAATTTATATTCACAATGTTGTACAACCATCACCACTATTTATTTCCAAAACTTTCTCATCACTCCAAACAGAAACTCTGTAGCCAGTACGCACTAACTCACCATTCCCTCCTTCTTCAACTTCTGGCAATCTCTTACCTATTTCCTCTCTCTGTGAATTTAACTATTCTAGATATTTCATGTAAGTGGAATCATACAGTATTTGTCCCTTTATGATTGGACATAGCATAATGTTTTCAAGGTTCATCCATATTGTAGCATATGTCAAAATTTTGTTCCTTCTTTGGCTGAATAATGTTCCATTGAATGGATATACCACATTTTGTGTGTTCATGCATCTGTTGATGGATAATTGGGTTGTTATCGCCTTTTGACTGTTGTGAATAATTCTGTGAATGAATATTGGTGTACAAATATGAGTCTGTTTTCAGTTCTTTTGAGTAAAACCTAGAAGTGAAATTGCTCAGTCATATTGTAATTTGATGTTTAGTTTTATGAAGAACTGCCAAAACTGTTCTCCACAGTGGCTGCACCATGGTAGTATACTCCTACTAGCAATTTCTCCACATCCTCTCCACTTGTTAATTTTCTTTCTTTTGTTTTAAACTATAGCCATTTTAGTAGGTGAAGTGATATCTCCTTGTGATTTTTGACTTGCAGTTCCCTAATGACTAATGATATTGAGTATCATTTCATGTGCTTATCAGCCATTTGCATATCTTCTTTGGAGAAAAGTCTATTCAAGTCCTTTGCCCATTTTAAATTAGGTTGTTTGTCATCTTGTTTAGGAGTTGTTTAGATATTGTGGATATTAAACCCTAATCAGATAGTGTATTTGCAAATATTTTCTTCCATTCTGTAGGCGGTTTTTTTGCTTTCTTGATAATATCTTTTGAAGCACAAATTTAAAAAATTTTGATCAAGTCCAGTTTTTTCTTTTGTTGTTTGTGCTTTTGGTGTCATGTCTAAGAATCCATTGTCAAATCTAAGGTCATGAGGATTTACCCTTATGTTTTCTTCTAACAGTTTTATGGTTTTAGCTCCTATACAGTATTTAGGTTGTTGATCCATTTGAGTTAATTTTTGTACGTTATGTGAGAGAGAGGTCTAACTTCATTCTTCTGCATGTGGACATCCATTTGTGCCAGCACCATTCGTTGGAGAGACGGTTCTTTTCCCATTGAATAGGATGTGGAAACCTTGTCAAAACTAACTTGGCTGTGGAGATATGGATTTATTTCTGGACTCTCAATTCTATCCCATTGGTCTATATGTCTGTTCTCATGCCAGTACCACACTGTTTTAATTGTTGTTGTGTTGTAGTAAGTTTTAAAATTAGGAGTGTGAGTCCTCCAACTTAGTTCTTCTTTTTCAAGATTGTTTTGCTGTTTTGGGCGCCTTGCAATTCCTTATGAATTTGAGGATTGACTTTTCCATTTCTATAAAAGACTCCTGGCATTCAATAGAGATTGCATTGACTCTGCAGATCACTTCAGGTAGTCTTGATACCTTAACAATATTAAGCTTTTTGATCCATGAATATGAGATGTCTTTCCTGTTATTTAAGTCTTCTTTAATTTATTTCAGCAATATTTTATAGTTTTTAGTGCACAATTCTTGCACTTTCTTAATGAAACTTATTCCTAGGTATTTTATTCTTTTAGATGCTATTGTAAATGGAATTGGTTTCTTTTTTTTTTTTTTTTGCGGTACACGTGCCTCTCACTGTTGTGGCCTCTCCCGTTGCAGAGCACAGGCTCTGGACGCACAGGCTCAGCGGCCATGGCTCACGGGCCCAGCCGCTCCACGGCATGTGGGATCTTCCTGGACCGGGGCACGAACCCATGTCCCCTGTATCAGCAGGCGGACTCTCAACCATTGCGCCACCAGCGAAGCCCCTGGAATTGGTTTCTTAATTTCCTTTTCAGATAGGTTATTGCAGATGTATAGGAATGTAACTGATTTTTCCATGTTGATTTTGTACTCTACAACTTTCCCGAATTAATTTATTAAGTTCCAGTAACTTTCTTATGGATTCTTTGGGATTTTCTGTATACAGGATCATGTCATCTTTGAATAGAGAGAGTTTACTTCTTCCTTTCCAATTTGGATCCCTTTTTTCTTGTCTAAGTGCCCTGGCTAGAACTTCCAGTACCATGTTGAATAACTGTGGTGAGAGTGGGTATCCTTTTCTTATTCCTGATCTTATGTGGAAAGCTTTCAGTCTTTCACCATTTGGAATGATGTTAGCTGTGGGTTTTTTATAAATGCCCTTCATTATTTTGAGGAAGTTTCCTTCTATTCCTACCTTTTAAAGTATTTTTATCATGAAAGGATATTAAATTTTGTCAAATGCCTTTTCTTGTCAATTGTGATGATCATGTGGTTTTATTCCTTTGTTCTATTAATATGGTATTACATTGATTTTCTTACGTTGAAGCACCCTTGCATTCCTGGATAAATCCAATTTGATCATGGTGTGTAATCTTAATATGCTGTTGGGTTCGGTTTGCTAGTGTTCATTTTGAGACCCCCATTAGTTTTTGGTAGTTTTGTGGGTTGCTGGAATAACAAGTGTCTTAGTCTCATGTACATTTCGTCACCTCACTGTGGAATCAAGCGTTTTGGAAAGTAGCCCTTGTTCTCTTTAGTGGAAACAATATTTAGAAACCACAGTTTGGGTTATTGCTTTTTGGTGTTTATAGTGGTTAGAGCTAGGAAATACAAATACACACATACCTATCTCTGAGGTCATACATACACACGTAAGTATTTGTAGTAATATGATAAGCATATATTTATTTTAAAGTGAAAAACTTATGCTTCTAAATCAAATGCAAGAGTACTAGCTCTTCTTTGATTTTATATTGGAAAGTCTGATACTACTCATTTGATTTATCCTATGATATAACTATGATAGTTAAAAAACAATGATACCACAGTATTTCTATTTACAAAAAGACTATAGAATGCTATTTGATATTTCTTTGCAGTTCTCTTCCTCCCCACACCTGCTCCTTCTCCTCCACCCACCCCCATCACCCCACCACTGCCTTAGGCTGTATCCCTCTGGAGAAATGTGTGGTCAACATTCAGCATTTTTTTTTGGCCGCATCACACTGCTTGCAATCGCGCAGCTTGCAGGATCTCAGTTCCCTGACCAGGGATTGAACCTGGGCCACGGCACTAAAAGTGCCGCATCCTAGGCACTAGACCACCAGGGAACTCCCCAAATTCAGCATTTTAAAGTAACTTGAAGGAATTATTTTCTCTGTGTGTTTATGCCACCAACCTGATGTGCAGTTTAGTTCATTTTCTACTCGGTGACTGCCTTTTGCTTATTTTTGTTTAATTTTGTTTTTAAATTACATAATAGGATTACATGGTTTCAGTGCCAACATTGTAAAACAAGATATGTCCAAAGAGATCAGCCCATGGTCCCTTCCTGTTTGTATTATTTTTACTTTCTCATCTAAGTTGTTGCATTTGTTGGCATAAAGTTGTTCATAGTATTTCTTCATAATTCTTTTAATTTCTGAAGAATCAGAGGTAATCTTTCATTCCTGATTTTTGTGGTCTGTATTTTCTCTCCTTTTTCTTGCTAAGGGTTTGTATACTTAAGGGTTTTTCAATTTTGTTGATATTTTTAAAGAACTTACTTTTGGTTCTTTAAATTTATCTTAGAAGATTTATTTTTCTGTTTTATAGTTCTTTAATTTCCACTCTCATCTTTATTATTTCCTTCTTTATGATTGTCTTCAATGTGTTTTCCTTTTTCCCCCCTACATTTTGAAGGGAAGTGCTTAGATTATTGATTTGAGGTCGTCGTCTTTACTAATATAGGCATTTAACACTATAAAGTTTCCTTTAAGTCTTGCATTAGCTGTGTCCCATGCATTTTGACCTGATGTGTTTTTATTTCTGCTGATATCAAAATCCTTGCTAATTACCACTGTAATTTTTTTCTTTGACCTATTGTTATTTAGAAATGTGTTGTTTAATTTCCAAATATTTGTGGATTTTTCTAAATTTTCTTTTATTGTTTATATCTAATTTAACTCCATTATGGTTGGTGAATATACTTTGTATAATTTCAATCCTTTTAAATTTATTAATGTTTTTTTTAAAATTGGCCTAGCATGTGGCTTATTTTGGAGAATGTACTATGTGTACTTGAGAAGAATGTCTCTTTTTTTGTTGTTGAGTGGAGTGTGCTATAGATGTTTGTTAAAGTAAGTTGGTTGGTAGTGTTTTTCAAGTCTTCCATTTCCTTGTTGATCTTTCTGCTTGTTTCTATCCATTGTTGAAAGTGGAGTATTGACATGTTCCAGTATTATTGTTGAATTGTCTATTTCTCTCTTTAGTTTTGTCAGTTTTAGTTTCGTGTATTTTGGGGCTCTGTTATTAGGTTCATAAACATTTATAATTATTATCTTTCCTTCTGAATTGACCCTGTTGTCACAAAATTTCCCTTTTTTTTTCTAGTAACATTTTTGTCTTGAAGTCTTTTTTGTCTGATATTAGTATAGCTCTACTTTGCTTACTGTTAGCGTGATTCATCATTATCCTTTTGTTTTCGACTTGTGTCTTTCAATCTAATTTGAGTCTCTTTTGATAGCATATAGTTGAGTCATTTAAAAAAAATCCATACAGTTAATCTGTTTTTTGATTTTAGTGTTTAATCCATTTACATTTATTATAATTACTGATAAGGTAAGATAAATGTCTACCATTTGTTTTCTACATGTCATCTTTTTGGTTCATCCATTGCTCTCTCATGCCTTTTGTGTTAGGTAGATTTTTTTTTTCTCCCATATATATGTTATTTTCTTAGTTGTTATCTTGGGGATTACAATTAACATCTTAATTTAAAACAGTCTGGTTCATATTAATCCTTACATAATTTCAGTAGTACAGAATCTTGCTCTAATATAGCTCTAACCCTTTCCCCCACCCTTATGCTATTTTTATTTTACAAATTACATCTTTATACATTATAAGCCCATTAAAGTCTTTATAATTGTTGTTTTATACAGTTACCTTTCAAATCAAATAGATGAAAGTTGTTACACCTTCTATCCCCCCCTATCTATTATTGTCTTTTATATTTACCTTTGTAGTTTCCCTTACTGGTGTTCTTTACTTGGGTTTAAGTTTTCATTTAGTTTCATCAATGAAACTGCCATTCCTCACCCCCGCCATATGGGTGAATTTTAATAGCAAGTGTAACAATAAGTCCATGAATATTACATATATCATGTACCCATTTTATAAACTTAGAAACAACTAAAAGAACATAAATGCACATAATATACATAATACACACACACACACACACACACACACATATATATATATATATATATATAAAATATTTTCATCACCCAGAAATACATGAGTAGTTCCAGATAGTGGTCTCCTAAGGTGGAGGCAGGCCTAGGAATGGGATGGGGGTACATAGGAATATGTATGTTATAAATAAGGGCCAGTTTTATTTTGGAATAATGGGTTCATGGGGTTTTATTACATTATTAAAAACATATACACAAACAAAAAATTTTATGGTTGTGGTTACTTTCACACTAACACATGAGATGGGGAATCTATCAATATTATGTAATGGAGTTTTATGAAAGAGTTTGACCTCATCTTTCAAAGCCATTTTTATGACCAGAGGAATTACTTAGGTAGGATATCTCTGCCCAGTCCCACATGGGGCTGCCTCAGCTTGCCCAGACTCCATTATCAGGACAAGATGGGGTAATGATGAAAGAAGTGATGGCCATACTGCTGCTTTGAGACAAATGGTTGTCTCACACTGCCCCTCCCTAGGTCCCTGCCACCATCTGCAATCTCACAGCTCTCATCTCCATAATGTGCTCTGAGGGGTTTAATAAATATACAGGCGCTGTCAGCAAGAGTCCAATAAATATACAGGAAATTCTGCCCTCATTAAATCCATATTTAAAGCATGATGTTCTCCAGTTGCTCAAGCATTCAAGAGATTTTTTAGAATACTCAAGTGGAGATTTTGGGAGAATACCCAAAACTACCATCCAGATGACTTGAGCATAATATCGTGCAGACAGGATCAGAAGGGAAAGGAAACTAAGAAAATGAAAATCTAAGCAGTTGTAGTTTTTCTCTTTTAAAGAATGAGTTTTTAAAATAGAAGTGTCAGCACAGAGTGTTGATAATGGGAGTACCGCCGCTGGGTAGTTTATATTACTGGAAAACGTTTTTGAGAGGCAGTGTTGGTAGAGTCAGGTGGTACTCCCAGACCTTTTCATGTGGGATGCAGAGAAAATGGCAATTTTATGGTTTGTTGGGAAAAATAGCAAGGCTGCTCATGGCCACAATAGCTTGAACCAGCCACAGTTCACTGGTTGTGAAGACCCAACTTTGATTTCTGGATTTACTTCTTATACTTTGGACAGTTACATTACTCCTCTGAGCCGTAGTTTACCTATCTGAACTATGGGAATAGTTCTGCCAATTTGTAATGATTTTGTATCTACTAGTTTTAGAATATAACAATTACCCCTTAGTTTCTCAAATACTTAAAATGTAAAATAACATTTGAATATTGACCAAAGTCAGAGCAAATGGCATTTGTACAAACGCGTAGCCATTCAATTTTTATTTAACTATCTGGATTTGAAAACCAGTACACGGTATTTGCTAGGAATTGATACTGATGCTCTCATATATTTGTGTGGCTGTCTTTACCACTTTTGTCAGTTAGGAGGTATGAACACCTGCTGTACTTGTACCTTGTACCAGCTATTGTGGGAGATATAAAGAAGCAGAAAACTGGGTCCTACCCTCATGGACCTCAGTCTGGCACATGATCTTTTGCTTTTAGGTGAATCATAAATGACAAAGTTGTGTCATTTACAGAAAATAATATTCAGGAAATAAATGTAAAAAGACCTCAAGGAAGGGAAAGCTCCATGTGGCTTAGTGTCTTGCACTCAGTAGGATATGCAGGGGATATGTGTAAGGTCTAGCTGAGATTCTTAGGAAAGGATTTAATGAGGACTGAAGAACTGAATGATCAGACATAAAGGATGGTGAAGTCTGCCTATTCAGAGAGTTTTTATTGTGTCTTCCCAAGAAATTTACTTGGAAGCACAATATTCATTTCTGAAGAGACAAAGACTAAGTTTTAGAAAAGAAATTTCTCCTAGATACTATTATAAAGTTTGAGTATTTCTATTATGATTTTATTACTTCCCATCTGTGGTAGATGTTTTATTGAAATTATTTGGATGTTATCAAGCTGTGACAATGATGCTTTAAAGGTCATACGTGAAACACAATTAAATTTTCCAAGTGAAATAAGAATATGCATTGTGAAAGGCAAATAATTTGAAGCAGTTTTTTTTTTTATGGGCCATTTTATGATGACATTTTGAGGTGTTTAAATAGATCACTATGTTGTTTTCTTCTTGATTGCAATTTTCCCTTCACTATTTGTGTAGCTTAAAAATAGAAACCAATGTGTTTAAGTTTCGACATTATTGAGTCTTATAGTTAATATAAACTATTCTAAATTCAATACTAGATTCTATTATAACTCTGGAAACTTACTAAAATTATTTTGTTCTTATGTAAATGTGATGGCTTCTGACTGATAGAGATAATTATGTACACTTTGGTTTATTATAAATTAGGTAAACCAACATTTCTGTATCTCTGTCATTAGCTTACTCATTAGGAGATCCCTAAGATTCCCTCTAAAATTTTGTGATTTTATTTTACTTTACTTTTTTCCCCATAATAGTAATGAATGATTGTTTCTTTCAAATGTTTGGAAATTAATACTGGAAAATCTTTAGTTATTATTGCCTACTGTAGGTTATTTTAATATTAGGACTAGTTGACAGTGTTTTCTGTTTGATTTGTGGTGCTGACTCATAAATGCCACTGGAAAAAAGGTATTTCGGTTCTAATATAAAGAGCAATTATTTAGGTAGCAGCAAAATGACTTAGGTAAACAAAAATTTCTTTGTACTTATGAGCAAAATGACAGATGACCCCTATCTGAGTAAAGTGTGAAAAGAGCACAGGTATATTAAAAAAGGGAGACTCAATATTATATGTTTTTTGATGTAAAATAGCCCAGTGGTTATTATCTGTTAAAATAGTCTGATACTGTTGTGTGTTTCCATATGGAATGCTCACTGGTATGCTCTTGCTGAGAGAGCTCGAGTACTACACATCTGTGTGGGTATTGGAGTTGTATATTTCAAGTTGAATTAAGGCGATATGTGTGTGTGTGTGTGTGTGTGTGTGTGTATGTATCTATATCTACCTGTTTATCTCAGGTAATAGAGAATTGATAGCATTACTATTAACAGAGTCTGTTGACTTTTGTTTATCTAAACAACTGATTAGGCTGCTCTTAGGCTTGGCATTATTTTAGGGATACAGTAATATTCAGTGGAAAAGGAGTTTGAAATCATTAAAATTATTAAATACTTCTGAACTGGTTTTGAAAGCTTCTCTGGGCTGAAAGCCAGTTGATTCTTGTCAGTGTTTTTACATGACTGAGTTCAGTTACTTCAGAGCTAGAACAATTGCAGCCTTGGTAAATGGTTTAATTTTGCCTGGTGGTACAATATAGGATCCTTTTAAGTGCTGCTGTAATTGGTGTTTAAATAATGTGTTTTGACTGGACAAGAATGGAAGAGCTATTTTGGAGTATTTTCAAAGGTAGAAATTCAAAATAAAGTAACTTGTTAATTTAGTGTTCCGTAATGTATATAATAAGATTGAGGTTTCAATGTTTATCTTAAGTAAATGAAAATATTCAGATGAGCCTTTTATATAAGAGGAATTGCCTATATGTGAAACTTTCTGAGCAAAAACAGTTGGATTTAAAAAATTGAACCAGTTGATAAAAGGCTTGGGTTCTGATCATGGCCTACCTATAAGCAACCTTTATGACTTTGGGAAGTTTTAATATCCTCATTGTTAAAGGGGATCTGTTCCAACTCTCATTTGTAAAACTTTCCTTAGTCCTGGAATTTCTTTTTGAAAGAAATAAGTGTGGTATTAGTGGCTGTATGAGTATTCTGCTATCATGGGAGCTTGAAGTTTGAGGGAGAGGGTAGAGTAATTAGGAGTAAAACTTGGACATGCCACATCCAGAGGACCCAGAGCCTTATTGCTAAACAAGGCTGTACAGATTTTACACCATAAGTGCACAAATTAGAAACAAGTAGCCAGTGGGCTGACCACTGCTTTTAATGCTTATCTTGAACATTGTGTATCAAAACACCCTTACAGGTGTATACCCTCTCCATTCCCCACGATTTCTACCTTTTCTTAGGCTCATACTAGACTGTTGTACCTGCCTTTTGCCTTTGAAATTTTTTGAGTTTATCCCATGTTGGGGTAATATGTAGACATAGAAGTGTTTTGAGAGGAGAGTGACATCATCAGATATGCTTATAAGAAAGCTTACTTTAGCGAAACAGTGCAGGGTTGATAGAGCAGACTCAAGGGTAGTGGCTGTGTAGCTAACCCTGTAAGAAAGTTAATAGCAGTATTTTTTATTTTGTTTCATTACTGTTTTCCTCAGAATAGTTTTGAATGTTAAAATTTTTAAACAAAATATAGAACAACTTAATCCAAAAATTTTTTGCTCTCATTTAAAAGCTGATGAATTGAAATACGAACTCAGTCAATTACCATCTCAGTGTGCTTATCTTGGCCTAGAACTCGGATGTGTGTATTACACTGGACTCTTGGCTTAAATCTCTATTAAAGATATATGTATAGGGCTTCCCTGGTGGCGCAGTGGTTGAGAGTCCACCTGCCGATGCAGGGGACACGGGTTCGTGCCCCGGTCCGGGAAGATCCCACATGCCGCGGAGCGGCTAGGCCCATAAGCCATGGCCGCTAAGCCAGCACGTCCGGAGCCTGTGCTCCGCAACGAGAGAGGCCATGACAGTGAGAGGCCCACATAATGCAAAAAAAAAAAAAAAAAAAAAGATATATGTATAGATATATCTATATAGATATATCTGTGGGAAAGTTTTTCAGATAGCCCAGACAATATAAATAACCCTAGATTTGTACTTAAGTAGCAAACGTGTTTCTCTCTCTCTGTACTGCTTGTGTCTGAGGAGAACTTGCTAGGTTATTTTTTCCTCTCCTACTGCACTGCCTTGGTGTGTTATTGTCAAGTCAAGATCAGATACTCCGGAGTCAGACGGACCTTGTTCAGATCTCACCTGTCTCTCTTCCTTGGGCCAGTTCATTAATGTACCTAAGTTTTGGTTTCGTACTTGATTTGGCTTCTTACTCGATAGATCGTTTTGTGGACATCGTAATAAAAACATTCAGCTTTACCATCCGGCCCAGGGTACTAAACAAGGATATAAGCCAATCTCCTAGTGTTTGGATGTGTTTCATAAGGAGAGGTATTTAAGGGAAAGTCATCAAAGACTTTTTGAATGATTGAGAAACCACACACAACATCCACATATAAACACACACACAGAAACATAAGGAGATTTATGTGTGCATGAATACAAACATTGATATAAACACAGAAAGAATTTAGAACGTTAGTGAATGGAGGAGTTTCCATTTTGTAGAAGAAGAGCAAACAGTACATTTGTGATGTAATACTAGCACAGAAAGGCAGAAAATACCCTCTTCTAATTTTACCTCTTTGTGGGCAAGATTGAGTAAACTGCAGAGTTGGTGAGGCACAGAGAACTGGCTGCCAACAGGATCAAGAATCCTAGAGGGAAGGGCAGAGATTATCCTTTCACCTGAAACTGCTCTCTCTCCATATGGGTAGAAAAAAACAAAAACAAAACACACAATGAACAGAGACAGGGCATACTGTCTGCACTAATGACGCTCAGGGTGAAAGAAGTCCTTACAAGTTGGCTTTTGTTTCTCCCTTAGTTTATGACCTACTCAGAATTCACTGGACTTCCTGGAACTTCATATTAAAATGTTCGTAGATCACAGAAGGAATTTTCAAACAGCATAATCTTTGCTGATAGCCATTACCAAACACTTGTTCTTTCAATGAGTCATTGAAAACAAAGCTTCTTTGAGCCCTTTTGCGCGGTGCCAGTCTGCACAGATTTTTGCATCCTGCTAAGTGCTATTTTTTTGTGACCAGTGCCATGGTTGATTGGCCTCAGCAACCTGCTTAAATATCTGTGATTAAAAGATGCGAATGAAAGAACAGATAAATGGAGGAAAAAATAAACATAGCGACAGTATGTTTACATACAGAAATAAGTTTATCCCAGTGTGTGTCAGTCTCCTTTAATAAAGGAGATTTATTTTCAGGAAACCAGCTTTATGTGAGTGATGTGTATCATAATAATTTATTTACCTATATTATAAAATTTCAAGCTGGATATAAATTGAAAATGAAGATTCTTCATTTAGCAAACATTTCTTGGGTGTTTATATGTCAGGCACTGTTCTAGCATTGAGTATGCAGGGATCTGTAAGAATTGGTCCTTCCCTTCAAGGAACTTCTACTTTTGTGGCATAATTGTAACAAATCCTACAACTAGTCCTTATTGAGTGACTACCATGGGCCAGGCATGGTACCAGGCTCTGGAGAAAGAGGCAGACATAGTCGTGCTCTCAGCCAACGCTATCAATGTTCTGAGAAAGGTAGAGGCAAGGTGATGGGAAGCACAGACAGAACCTACAAAGAATCAGCTCAAGGCCAGTGTACTGTGATGACTTGGAGAATGCCGTAGTTCATGTTTTGGCTCAAATAAATTCACTTTATGACTAAAATGTTACTTTTCCTCTATTTAATATTACTACTTATCAATCCTCAGTCTTTAATTATGAGCATTGGCTTTATTGATTTTTTAAAAATATTTACACTCTGGGCTTCCCTGGTGGCGCAGTGGTTGAGGGTCCGCCTGCCGATGCAGGGGACACGGGTTCGTGCCCCAGTCTGGGAAGATCCCATATGCCATGGAGCGGCTGGGCCTGTGGGGCATGGCCGCTGGGCCTGCGCGTCCGGAGCCTGTGCTCCGCAGGGGGAGAGGCCACAGCGATGAGAGGCCCGCGTACCGCAAAAAAAAAAAACCCAAAAAACAAACAACAAAAAAAAATATTTACACTCTGGTTATTATTTCTAAAGGAATTTATGAACAAATTCCATACAGCATGCCATTTGACAAATTACTGAAAAAATAATATTTAAATAATATATTTGAGTATCTCATTAATCTTGTTATTCAAGGAGGTTTTAGCCAATTACTTTTTGTTTCCTATATGTTGAGTTGATCATCCTTTTTAATTACCTGTTTGTATAAACTTATCGATTTGACCTGTACTTGAATCAGCTGCTTACATTTAATATGTTGGACAGACAGTGCTATGGATCGCTCTACTTATGAATTGTAAGTTGTTTTATTTTAATACGCATTTCTAAATTCTGCTTTTAGAACTTTATTTGCTTTTTGCATACTCAACTATATTCACTAACATTTGATAATAGTAATGCATTATAGAACGGCAGTGCCATTTATTTACCAAGGCTTTACAGTATTTATTTTGCAGTTTCGAGTTTTGAAATAATTAAGCAGGGCTGATGTACAGTTCCCATTGCATTTCCAAGACCTAGCTAGTTAATTAGCTTAAGTGATTCTGTCAGCCCTAGTGGCAGTTGGAGGCACATAGTGCTGGCTTGTCAGGCTGCTAAAATGGAACCTGCAAGAATGGAATTACCGTGGTTAGCTCCGTTCCCTCCCTGCCCTTGAGAGATGAGTTGGCTTTCCTTTTCACGATATAAAAACAGAACCAGATAATGTAAGCTGACGCTTCTGCCCATGATTGACATAACGTGGGCCTTTTCATTCAGTGTGGGTTGGTGGTTTTCCAGTTCTTTGCCTGGCTGAGGTTTCACCAAACCTCGTGTCCTTCATCCCACCTTTCCCATATGATGGTCTCTTTTAAGATTTTATTATGTGTTTGTTTTGAGTGCGTTCAAGGCCATTTGGATAATACTCATGGTCACTCTGAGAGCCTGAGTGTTATAATAATATTCAGGGTTACAATCTGATCACATATTTGCCCTGTGTGTGCCGTCTGGTTGCCTGTACAGTCGGGTAGGTGGTCTTGTTCTGCTGCTTCTCCTGCCGCGTTGCCTTTCAGACATCCTTTGTGGGTGGGGTTTGAGGTGTTGCTGCTTCCTGTTTTCATCAAACTTCATATAAATTATGGAATTCCAGAGCATACATTTAGTACAGTTTGATTGGCTTCAGAATCTAGCACTTCGGCAGGACAGAGGTGAAGGAAGTAGAAATGGAGGGAAGAGGAGGGGGACAAGTAGGGAGAAACCCAGACTGGCGCTGGACTGAGACAGAGCGGGACAGCAGAGCGTCAGGGCGACTGTGACTTGAACCCCGGCAGCTGCCGACCTGAGAGGCATGGACAGGAGAAGCAGGCTTTATGTTGGGCTGGGCCGGGACGAGGGGAATGGAATGTG
This sequence comes from Leucopleurus acutus, assembly GCF_964270905.1. Classification (NCBI taxonomy): domain Eukaryota; kingdom Metazoa; phylum Chordata; class Mammalia; order Artiodactyla; family Delphinidae; genus Leucopleurus; species Leucopleurus acutus. The sequence continues at coordinate 2,453,119 of NC_139158.1, forward strand.
GAGTTTGATTCTTGATATTCTTAGATTTATGCTGGTGAGACACGGTGTGGAAGTCCCCTAGCAGAGTTTAAGTGAATGAAGGTATATATTTGGTGGGATGTGTGTTTGAGAGTCACAGCCTAAAGGTAATCATAACGGCAGCCCCTGTTTATTGAGTGTTTGTTAGCTACTGTGATAAGGGCTATATAAACATGCTCTCTGAGCCTAAATTTTCTCATCTGTAAAAGGGGTACAATAGCATTCTTGTGAGATTTAAGTGAGTTAATATGTGTAAAGTGCTTAACAGTATCTAGCACATAACAACTAATATTTAAATGCTAGTTATCAAAACAAAGAAAAAAATGCTGGTTATCATCATCACAATTTAATCCATCATTTGTTTGGAAAGGTATTTTTATATAGTTGACCCTTGAACAATGCGGAGGTTAGGGGAGCTGAACCCCTGCTCAGTCAAAAATCTGCGTATAACTTTTGACACCTCCCCCAAATTAACTGCTGATAGCCCACTACTGACTGGAAGGCTTACCAATAACATAAACAGTCGATTAACATATATTTTGTGTATGTATTAAATATTGTATTCTTACAATAAAGTAAGCTAGAGAAAAGAAAATGTTTTAAGAAAATCATAAGAGGAAATACATTTACAGTACATATATGTACTTACCGAAAAAAAAAAATCTGTGTATAAGTGTACCCATGCAGCTCAAACCCATGTTTAAGGGTCAGCTGTACGTATTGTATAGAAGAGGGATCTGTGGCTCAGTCAACTTAACTACTTAACTGCTCTGCTAGAGGTCACATAATTAGTTAAGTGGTAGAAGAATTTGAACCCAGGTCAAACCGTATTCCTAACTTCGCTTGTCTCTCTCCTTCCTTTGTGAAAATAAACTCTTCAACAGAGGCTGTATGGTGTAGAGAAAAGATAGAGGACAAAATACCTAATGCACAGAAAGTTGTTTTAAGTATTAAACGGGCAATACCCTTCCAAAACACTATAAGGAGAGCTTTTTCATAACAGCTATTGTAAGAGAGAAAATCTTACAGAAAGATGCAAATGAAGCTTGGCATTTGAGAACTGCTGGGGAAGAATGAAGGGGAGAAGGGAGAAGATCCTGTAGGACAAAGCAAAGTCAGAGAGAACGGGAGAGTAGAGAAAGGTCATGTAGTTTCTGCATTTAGGGACAAGAGAGCTTAAAAAGTACCTGTTGGTTGACATTGTCAAGTGCTGCATGGAGGTCAAGGAGAATGAGACCTGAGAAAAGGCAGTCTGAATCACTCTTTGGTGATTAAATTTATTTCCCTTTGAGCTATAAACAACTGACTAAAAATACAGTGATAAGAAACAGAAATATAGGATCCAGTGATGTAGATGAATCAGCTAAACTTTGGAGTTAGATTTATTCTTTTGACCCCCCCCTTCCAGTTCATAAGTTTTATCAATAGAATATTCTAGTAGCATACATTGTTTGACATGTATCAGCTTAATTAGAGATCTAGTTGGAAAACTCAGCTATCTCATGCATCTCTGATGCTTCTCCACAAATCTGAAATGCAGTAGATACACTGCCATGAAATGATGAACATTGTGCTAATGGTAACCTGGAGAAGCTCCCTTTCAATGCAGTGATTACTCTCATTCATACTAATTCTTCCCATTTTTTCTTAATTCTTTGTGTCTGCTTTCTCCACAATCAAAAAATTGTGAGATGACTTGACCATGTTTTGAGAGCAACAGGCTATGAACTCTGCAGTTTGACTTGTCTCACATCTATGAGGGATTGATGGGGCTGGAGCTTTGCTCACCATGAATGAACCCATTGCCTAGAATAGTGCCCGGAACATAGTAGGTCCTTAATCAATGTAATTTAAATAAGGAATGAATGAACTCTCCTTGGAGCTTCATAGTCACAAAATTTACAAAAAATTTATGACACAATATAATGATGTACATAATTGGTGTGTTTCAAAATTAACCAAAAATAGAAAACAGACTATGTAATTTGCCAGTAAGTGTAATTCCTTTTAATATAATAAAATGAGGCTTTTCTACAGTTGAGATTGTGCATGTGTGTGGGTGGTATGTGGGAGGGTTATGGAGCCAAGCTCAGGACCCTCGGCAGGGCAGGGGTTGTAGACCCCCAGCCTGACTGAGCTCCCTGGGCTCCATTCTTTGCAGATTTTCAGACACTGTTCCGCAAGTATTATAATTTGGCACACTATGGCTATTCACTTGACTTATGATAGGATGGCCTCCACCCTCTTTAATAAGAACTACATGTCATCTTACTGAAAGGCAAAGGTTAGATAAGAATTGGTATAGTCTAGGGATGAAGTTTCCAATGAACTTCGAGTGATGAGTGCCTGTAATATCCCTGGTGCCCCTAATATTGATGTAGCAAATATAACTTGAGAACCTACTGTATGCAAAATATTTTGGGGAATGCAGAGATGTGTAATGCACATTTTGTATCCTGGGAAAGTTTATAGCTTTGAACTTTTTTGAGATATAATTAAAATACCATAAAATTCACCATTTTAAAGTACACAGTTCAGTGATTTTTAACATATTCACAAGTTTATGCCAACATCACCGCTGTCTAATTCCATAAGATTTGCATTACCTCAGAAAGAAATCCCATACTGATTAGAAATTACTCTCCATTTTCCCTCCACCTCCCTCACCCAGTCCCTGGGAACTACAAACGTGCTTCCTGTCTTTGTGAATTTGCCTATTCTGGGTATTTCATATAAATGGAGTCATGCACTGTGTGGCATTTTGTGACTGGCTTTTTTCACTTAATGTAATATTTTCAAGTTTCATCAGTGTTGCAACATCTTTCGCTATTTTCTCTCATTTTCATTGCTGAATAGTATTCCATTGTATGGATATACCATTCCCCATTTTATTTATTCATCAGTTGAGGGACATTTGGGTTGTTCCTACTTTTTGGACATTATAAACAATACTGCTGTGAATGTTCGTGTACCTGTTTTTGTGTGAACGTATGTTTTCACTTCTCTTGGTGATGTATCTAGGAGTGGAATTGCTGGGTCATTTGGTAACCTGTGTTTAACTTTTTGAGGTTATGTAGAACTTTACAAAGTGCTTTGTATCCTTTATTGATCACAGTGACTGAGAAAGGAAACTGAAGATCTGAAAGATTATGTGGGCTAGAGAAAAGCTTGCATGTGTCACAAAAATATATTTAAAATGAGGTTCAAAATATATTTAAAATGAGGTTACTTTAGGGCAGAACTGAAACCTAAATATTGGTCAGGAAGGGTAAATAAAATGTGTGCTATTCACATAGTAGAAGACTGTTGCAGATAGGTTTGTGTGTATAGCATTTATCTATATAGCAGAAAAAGAATATATACACACATACAGCTCAACAGGAATAGATTTAAAACCATAGAAGAACATAATGCCCAGTGAAAAAATGAGTTGCAGAATGATAGATAGTAAGGTAAGAAAACCATAAAGAAATACTATACATTGTTACCCACATGCAAAAAGTATAAAAATGGGTATGGGGGACATTCATCAGTCTGTGTAGCGGTTGCTTTGTGTCCCTACTTCTGAGCTTTAAAATTCCTGCCATTACTCCTTCCTATATATTTAACAAATTACTTCCATTACAAGACTGTCAGTTCCTTTAGAATAGGGGCCATATTTTCTTCACTGTTTTATTTCCATTGTCTAGCACACTGTGCCTAGCACATGGGCATAAAAACATAATTTGGAATGGCTAAGCAATTGAACATGAGGCCACTTAAATTATTTTGGGAAGAAGGTAGGGCAAGACAAATTAAATGCGCCATTCTCCCTTTCTGCTTATTGTCTCTTCTTTACCTTCATATTCCCCTAGTGTTATAAAATGAGGCCTGCAATTACAAGAGTAGTTCTTTGTGACATGACATGCTAATAAAGCAGATGGTGTGTGCAAATAAGCAGGATTAAAGATATCTTTGCTGCGAAAGTCATTGCGGTCTCCTTTAAAGTATGGAGTATTTTATGGTATCTCAGTAGATTTTATCTTCCTTGTCAAGGTAATGATTATGTATCCTATAAATCTTGATGGCTTTGTTGTATCAAGTGTCAGATTACACAGCTTACACAGTCAGGTAGTTGTAGAAAGATAGATATCTGTGATCAGACTTGGATGTAGTATTACTAATATTTTTGCCTTTCAGGAATATGTTGGTTTCACTTCTTTGTGTCTATATGCAGGAAGACAACTCTGCTTCCACTTAGGGTCTGTGCCTCCTTTCTCTTTATTATCTTCTCCCCACGGGAAAAAGAAGGACAAATTGTAAAGTTGGGAGCTTGACAACAATATGGGTGAAGTTTCTGGTCTCCATGTCTCTGTTCTGACTCTCTTTCATGGAGTGCTTCATGGTGGTAAAGGTGTTCTCTTCTCCCTGCCTGCTTCACAGTACTGAAAGCAGAACAAGGGGGTTGGCCCTGTGAGGCCTGGCCTGATCTGCACATGTCTGGTCCTGTCTCAGCTTCCCTGGGTGAGTAAACCAATTAAGGCTCTCTCTGTGAATAGGGAGCCTCATTTTGACCTTAGGCTCAAGCTACATTCTCCAGCACAGTTTACCAGAAGCTGTGAGGGCATTGTAGGTAGCTAACGCTCATGCTTTGATCCCCATCTGTCTGTTGGTGGTTATGCTCCGTTGTTTAGAACCAGGAAAGGTGGTAGAAGTGAGCCACGTGTTTCCTATGTATCCCCCCCCCGCCCCCGTAATGACGATAGTCTTGATTTTCTCCATCCTTTACAATTGTTGGAACTTTTTTCTTTATGTCTCACAGAACCTTCAGCCAGCATCTTGGCATTATAGGAATTTACTCAGCTTTTTAGAAGCAATTTGACCTATCTGAACCCATCAAAGCAGTTAAAATCCTAAGGGATCCTGACAGAGCACATTGTTGATAGTTGCTTTTATGGAGGTGAAACCTTTTATTTTTACTTGTGAAAGTGCCAAAACAGTCTATCTTCCTTCAGACAAATACCTACTTAGCACAGGAGTGTTTTACTTAAAAAATGTAGAATTAAATCTAAGATGTCACTGATTAAAAAAATGCACTGTTTTATGTCTCACTAAAAAAGATGCTGCCAATTAGCGGTATGATGCCGCTTGGTATAAGATGCTCGCCCCACTCCACAGTTACTACAGTACGAAAGAAAAAAGGGGTATGGGATAAATGATTTAAAAATGAGTGACTCTTCATTTGCAGAATAGTTCCGTAGAGGCAGGTTGGTGTGAAGAAACATTGAATGGTGAACTGAATGTCTGGAGACTGAGATTCTAGTTTTGGCTACAGGAGAAAATGTATATAATTTTACTTTTAAAAGGATAGAGCTCATAGAGTTTGGAACAAGTCTGGCCTCTCCCTGCCTCCCCATCATCTTCTCGTGACACTTAGTTTGACCTTCCTTTAGTTTTTCAGGCTCACCAACCTTCTTTCAGCCTGTGTCCTTTGCATATGCTGTTTTCTCTGCCTAAACCGTTTCTGGCTCCTTCCTCTGATCAAGTCCTACTAACTCTTCAAGCTTGCCCTTAAATATTACCTTTTCTGACCCTCCAGGCTAGGGTTTCCTGCTTTAATACACTAAGGCAAATATACTGAGTATATGTACTAACTGCTCCTTGTATTTCTTGTTAGTCACATTTGTCACGATTGTAATAAAATATCTATGCAGTTATTTTCTTGTTGCCTTTCTGCCTTTCATGATAGTCTTGTTCATGCTGTACCCCCATGTGTTTTCAGTGCCTGGCACATGTTCCTGTGCCTAACAGAGATACCTGGAGTGAATAAAAGGGCAGAGTGTCCAACAGTGACATATACTGCTGAGGAGGGCAAGCCAAAGTCTGAAAGGGGTCCACTGGGTGTGGCAAGTAGAGGTCACCAGATATTTTAGAAGGCATAGTTTTAGTAGAATGGGGGTGGTGGACAGAAGCAAGATTGCAGAATATGTTAAAAAGAAAAGCAAGACTTCACTATAAAACATTGGGACACTTGCAAATAATTTCTCTACTGATAGCACCTTTTCTTGAGTTTTTCTAGTTCAGTAAACACTGTCAGAATCCTCTAAATTATAATAAGATAAAAAATAAATCCCAAGACATCCTACTATGATTTCTTTTCTCAGTGGATAATGGATAGAATGGATGATTCACTTTAGTACAGATAACCACAGCAGGCAGTTCAGAGCATTCTGCTCCAGAAGAGCAGAGAGTAACCCAGATGTTTCTCATCCCCTCTGCTTGTCACTGAGCCAAAAGTACTGTCTTTTTTTTTTTTTCATTACCACTGGCATTAAAAAATATGTACTCTTTCATTGCTGTGCTCAATAGAACTTGAAACAGAACCTTAGAAGACCAACTCTTCACATAAACATGAAGTAATTTGAAAATCCTTATATGATGGAAGTGGCCTTGTGAAGACATTGATTGTGAAGATCTTCCAGACTGTATTGTGGAGGGTACTATGGGCAGATCCATGGGCAATGCCGTGCATAGTCCTGGTGTGTTCTACTTCTGAAAAGTAATGAGTAACAAATACATGCAACACTTTGGGCAAGTCACCTGTTCTAAGCACTTTACGTATATTTACTCATTTAATCTTCACAACAGATCCTATGAGGAAGCTGCCCTTATTCCTTTTTTATTCTTTTATCCGTCAGGAAACTGAAGCTCAGAGAGCTTCAGTAGCTTGCCCAAGAGGGCAGAATTGGCATTTGAACGCAGGCATTCTGGCTTCCGAATCCACGTTCTCCCCTATTGTAATGTGCCTCTGAGGGCACTAATTATGAAGTCAGGACCTAGGGTTGACTGCCCTTCCCTTTTCTGCCTCAGTCCTGCCCTCTTGCTGAGCACATGTTCCTTCTTCACTTCTAGTGTGAGTGTCTAGAGAAACAGCAATGCAAAGGCTTCCATGCTTTCCCACCAGGGCAGTCGCTATTTTGGAACGTATCAGGCTCCCCGGACACCGTCACTGACTCTGTATGATTCTTTTGCAGTAGGAGCTTCATTGTGGATTCAGTCGATTTTTGAATGCTGGTCACGAATCCTAGTCAACCTTCACAGTGTTGATCATATGGGAAAATATGTTCCTAGTTCTGTTCCTAGTTTTACATGTACGCTTTTGGAACATAATCTGTTTTGAAGTTGATAACTACCTGGGTATGCATTAAGTACTGAAGTTCCCAGTGTTCAAGAAATGTACTACGCTATTAAAAAAGAATTAACAGCTTTCTCTAAAGAACAGAACTAAGCTCAGTGTGGTCTGGTATTAATCCCTGCCTAGAAGTTCCACAATCAAAAGGGCAAAATGTGGAAAAGCAAAGATAAATAAATAAAATTGGAAAATATGCAAAGCTGTTAGAGATGTGCCAGTGACTCAGAAGTAGATAATACAAAGAAATGCATCCAACCCCTGGGCTGTGAACGTGCCACCACAGCATTGGGTGTTTGAAGTATTTCTGTGACACTCAGACCTCTTTGTCAGTGGCAAACTGTAGAGCCTTCCAGAGTTATTGCAAAGAAAAGCAATGCCCTAGAGTGAAAACAAAACAGAATGCTATTTAATATTCAATTTGGTATTCTTTACATTTAAAAGTGTTAGTAGTAATATTATAGCTGGATTAACAGTATTGTCATATTAGTGTTAAAATTTTCCCATTATTTTTTTGGCTTGGTGAATTTGAAAGTATTGTTTAACCTAAGAGATTTTTAAAGGTTAGATGAAATAGCATTTATTTTGCACAGTCTGATGGATTGCCAGCAGCAGGGAAGGCTTTACAGCTCAGATGTTTTCAGCACCCTTCTGATCCTCTTTTTGCGTGTTTCCTTTCTCATTAATTTTTCTTTCAGAGCAGTGACCATATTTTACTTTATGTAGAAGAGATGCTTAAGTAGTTAGGTGTTAATGAACTTCTGTGTATTTTATGTCTGTGTGTCTGCTTTATCATAGCTCTTAATAGCCTTGCTAATGTTTTGGGGAGGGATGGGAGAGGTTTTGCTTAATTTTGTGATACACTTTGTCTTTTACAGAGTTTGGTATATGGCTCAAGAATAAGGATTATAATAAATTACTGTTTTAGAGAATCTGAATGTTATCTCATTGTATTTGTTTTAGTATAAAGAGAATCTTTATGGAAGAATTTACCACATCTCAGGAACAATTATTTTTTAAGCATAATACTTGGATTGCTTTACTGCATTGTTGCTTAAGTGGTAGTCCAAAGGAGAAAGAGTAAAACCTTTTACCAATGATTTTTTTTTTTACAAGAAATTTCCTTCTCTGTACTCCCACCTTTAGTTGTTACAATGTTAAATTTACTGTTTGTCACTAAATAATTGTGATGTTCACAATTACTAAAGCTATTAAAATTGCATTTTCGTATTTGCTACTTTATGATAGAAAACCTTTTGACCTAAATATTTTACGAATACTTAAAAATTTCATATTATTGATTTTAGTTTAGATGTGTAAAGTTTTAATTTTTAGTACTGAGCTACCATATGTAAATTGATTTTATTGAGAAATGAAATCAATGGAGAATTGACGTCTTCTACTTTACATGAATGTCCAAAACTAAAGAACACCTCTAGGCAATGAGGTGTAGCTTTCCATGTCTACACCTCATTTAAATGTCACCTTTAAATTAGGGGAAGGGAGAGTTGTCTTTTGTTATAACATCCATTGTCAAGTTGTGAGAACCTGCTCTCAACCTTAAATAATAGAACTGCTCCAGGAGCTTCATCTTTCCTTTCTGATTTCTGGGTACTTGAGACTATTTTGGAAAGTAGGCAAAGTTTTTCTTAAGATAAGTTGACTGAATTGATAAGTTAAGATCCCTAGGGTAGTGGAGCTTCTCCTGTAGAATCTAAGTACTACCTCCTTGCCTCCATAGAGCTTCCCTAGGTTTTTTATGACTAGCCTGAAATAAAAACTAGATAGCTTAGGTCTTAGTATACAATGTAGATCTAAACTTCAGGAATAACATTTAAGCTGAAACCTGATAACTGAGTTTTTAATGAAATTTTCAATGTGCTAAATCTACAAGAGACTGATATGAAAAATAATCTGAGCATGGAAGAGAATTCTTGGAGATGTAAAGCATGGTTGCAGATTAAAGGAATTAAATAGACTGCATGGTGCTCAAAATCAAATAGTAAATCAGGAGACATGATGCCTGATTAACAGTGGTAGCAGGGATATAATGAGATATATGTATATATCTATATTAAGATTTCTGAATTTCAAAACAGAAAATTCTACAAGTATCTAATCAGTATAAAACATGTTAACTTCAAGTGGAAGACAGTCAGACAGACCCAAGGATTCTACACCCAGGCAAACTACTATCAATTAAGTGGTTAAAGGATCAATATTGGCAGATATGCTGTTGTTTTAACTATGAATCCTTTCAGAAAAAATTAAGAAAATATTGAAGGCAGTGGCAAAATCAAGGGTGAAAAATGCACACACCATTGTAGAAAAGAAACAGTGGCTTGTATGCAAAGAATACCTAGAAACAAATGACAGTGGAGACACGATGATCCAAAACCTGTGGGATGCAGCAAAAGCAGTTCTAAGAGGGAAGTTTATAGCAATACAGTCCTACCTTAAGAAACAGGAAACATCTCGAATAAACAGCCTAACCTTGCACCTAAAGCAATTAGAAGAACAAAATAACTCCAAAGTTAGTAGAAGGAAAGAAATCATAAAGATCAGATCAGAAATAAATGAAAAAGAAACGAAGGAAACGATAGCAAAGATCAATAAAACTAAAAGCTGGTTCTTTGAGAAGATAAACAAAATTGATAAACCATTAGCCAGACTCATCAAGAAAACAAGGGAGAAGACTCAAATCAATAGAATTAGAAATGAAAAAGGAGAAGTAACAACTGACACTGCAGAAATACAAAAGATCATGAGAGATTACTACAAGCAACTCTGTGCCAGTAAAATGGACAGCCTGGAAGAAATGGACAAATTCTTAGAAAAGCACAACCTTCCAAGACTGAATCAGGAAGAAATAGAAAATATGAACAGACCAATCACAAGCACTGAAATTGAAACTGTGATTAAAAATCTTCCAGCAAACAAAAGCCCAGGACCAGATGGCTTCACAGGCGAATTCTATCAAACATTTAGAGAAGAGCTAACACCCATCCTTCTCAGACTCTTCCAAAATATAGCAGAGGGAGAAACACTCCCAAACTCATTCTACGAGGCCACCATCACCCTGATACCAAAACCAGACGAGGATGTCACAAAGAAAGAAAACTATAGGCCAATATCACTGCTGAACATAGATGCAAAAATCCTCAACAAAATACTAGCAAACAGAATCCAACAGCACATTAAAAGGATCAAACACCATGATCAAGTGGGGTTTATTCCAGGAATGCAAAGATTCTTCAATATATGCAAATCAATCAACGTGATAAACCATATTAACAAATTGAAGGAGAAAAACCATACGGTCATCTCAATAGATGCAGAGAAAGCTTTTGACAAAATTCAACACCCATTTATGATAAAAACCCTGCAGAAAGTAGGCATAGAGGGAACTTTCCTCAACATAATAAAGGCCACATATGACAAACCCACAGCCAACATCGTCCTCAATGGTGAAAAACTAAAAGCATTTCCACTAAGATCAGGAACAAGACAAGGTTGCCCACTCTCACCACTCTTATTCAACATAGTTTTGGAAGTTTTAGCCACAGCAATCAGAGAAGAAAAGGAAATAAAAGGAATCCAAATCGGAAAAGAATCTAAATAATTATTAATAGGTCGTGAAGCTAAGTGGATTCATTGCATGGAAAATACTGTAGAACATAGCCAGTTTTATTTTCTTAATAACACTGGAGTTCTTTTACAAAAGTCAGATTATTCCTTTCTATAGCTCTGAGTTCAGATGCATTTCTAATTAATTGACTGAAAAATCTACTCTGGCAAAACCTGGGACCAAGGGGTTGAAAGGTGGGGGTAAAATGGGGATATTTAGAATGTGGGAGAGGAAATGATACAAATATGATAGACTGTGAATTCCATGGAAAAATACCAGAAACGATCTGACTTTCAAAAGTAATCATAAAAATAGCATTTATTAAGTGTTGCAGGGTCTTGTTTTAAGTACTTCATTTTGTTATCTCTTTTTACCCTGCATATTATCGGGGATATTAATGGATAGGCCAATCTTATATACCTGCTAAAGTGTAAAAAGCATTCATTAATATTATAGACACCTTAATTTTAAAGTCTTTTTTTTTTTTTACTCTTTTCCCTTTACTTTTTTTCAATTAATTCTTTTTATTGGAAAAAATACATAAAATATACTATTTTAATCATTTTTAAGTACACAGTTCAGCAGTGTTAGCTATACTTACATTGTTGTCAAACAGATCTCCAGAATTTTTTCATCTTGGAGGAACTAAAATTCTGTACCCATTAAACAACAGTTCTTTTGCTCCCTCCCCCCAGCCCCTGGTAAGCACATTTTACTTTTATTTCTATGAATTTGACTACTTTAGTTACTACGTATAAGTGCAATCATGGAATCATACAGTATTTGTCCTTTTGTGATTCAATTCTTTCTCTTTTTTTAAACTGTCAAGAGCTAATCATAATCAATAAGGAATTGAAGGAAACTATTGTAGATGCAGCATGTAAAAAGAAAATAAATTGGTTGGTGAGAGCTGTCATCCTTTCCATGAGAAAATTTAAGCACAGATGATGCCAATAATTTACGTTTTTTATTATGGCACTGTGGTTGACTTGGTTTACATCAGATGGCAGAGAAGAGTAAACTTTTTATTGAGGAACCAGGAGACCCGAGTTTTCTGCCTTTAGGGAAAAAAGAATATGTAGTTAATCTTCATGATCCCTATCAAGAGAACAATGAACTTTTGAACAGATTGGCTGAGCAAAGGGAGTACAGAGCAAGGCTAATTGAATCTTCAACAGGGAGAATTTCTGGAGATAAGTAGGTTTCTGTGATTTCATATGATGGGTTTTTTTGGGCAATGAGAACATAAAAACAGTAAATTCCGGAATGAAAAGTTAATCGATAAAGACCCTGAATTGTGTTTTAATCATGGAGTCAATTGTTTTCTATACTTTTTTGCTTTTATTTTCCATACAGAGAATCCCAAATACAAAGGAAATATATTTCTAGGTGGTATTGTATTATAGAACTCAGTAATTTGAATTGAATTTACTTTTGCCTTTGTTATCTGAATGGATTAGGAAAATTCCTTTTGAGCAACCAGGGACCAGATAATCAGACACCATATCATCTTCTTTGCTATGAAAATTATAATTCAGCCTTGTGAAATTTTTCTAATGTTATATTTTCTGTAAATAATATAGAGAGTAAAAGTAAGTAAAACCATTGCTCTGTTTTTCTCCCTACACATTCTGAACAATAAACAACTGGTTCTTGGCAAATACATATTAATTTAATTTTAAGGATGTTATTTTATAGTTCATTTTGATCAGAGGTGTAAAAAGATTCATTATTTTGCGCTCAAACCTGTGCTAACCGAGGTAATTTGCTGTAGATATTTGGTATCTTTTCATAAATACCTATGTTTAGATAAGCCTTCTCTCTGGAATCATGTCCTTAAACATTTAAACCTAGACCACCCTCAAGTATAAGGGATTTATGAACCATGTGGGATATTTCAGGAAATCTTTTCACACTGATGAAAACAAGAGACTAGTATTATTGTGGAAAGGAAAAAAATGGGAGATTTATGAGTATATGTTTCATTTATGCATCAAAATTTAATTTTTCTTTTTTCTGATAGTCTGACTGATAAGCAGTTTAGTTAACCTTTCTAAGAATTTCCCTTCAAAATTAATCAAACCTAAAATATTTAAGATGAACAGAAAAATATTGTTCATTGTTTGAAATGGCCATGGCTGATTAAAACTATTTCTAGCTAAATCAACTGTATATTAATTATTTAATATAGTTATTACATCCTCTATATGGAAAAGGTATCAAAACCTTGAGGTCTTTGATTTTCCATTCTTGTCAGTTGTAAAATTGTCAGCTTTTTGCAAGTGGTAGAAGAGGTGTAGGAACTACGGAACTAAGAATTACCTTTTCTTTTTACACATAAGCTGCTGCTTGGCAGCTGGGTGATCTCGGGGAGGGCTGGCCTGTGTTATCTTCGTGTGGCAATGATGTACGCTTTTATAGAGAGCAAATTTACGGCCCTTATCTGTGGAAGACTTTTATGAATGACTGGTGTAAATCAAGAATTGAATGATTGTTTTTCTCTTTGAGCATAAATCTATGATTTGGAGATTGATTTCTGGGTAACTTTTTTATAACCCATTTGAATTACCATTTTCGACCAATTTTCTATATTTTGGCATAAACTGAATAACTAAAATATAACAATACCAGTGACAGATCTGTTTTTTTTCTGTTAGGTGTATGTTTTCTCATATAACTCAATAAATAATCTCAGTTAATAGCGTAGAAAACAAATTTATAATATGTAGTGGGAATCCCATGCATGGGATTGACCAAAGCAACCATGTCCACTGTTTAGGTGGGAGAGGGAAAATGAAATATATGTTGAATTTTAAAGGTACTTATGATAAAATGTGCCATTAATTAGGGAAAATAAGTAGAAAGAAAAAGTCATTTCTGGGACATTTGCAGAGTAAATAACTTCTATTGAAAGTACTAGACAAGTGTAAAAAAATGTTAGCCCACGATCTTTTGAACACACTTTCCCAAGAGGCTTTCCTTCAGGAAGAGTCTAAAAACAAGGTGGGAGACGTAGGAGCTCAGATGGAAGGGAAAGCTAGAAATCAGGTGGGTTAAAAAACAGTTTCATGAACACTGTTGTCCTCACAAAAAATTTAGATCTGTAGATGGTAACCTGTAGATGGAGGGATTACAAACTTTGTGAAATTATATTTTCTTCTCAGATAAATGCCCCTTTCTTTATCTTCCCCTTGTTCCATGCTGTTGTATGACTTAAACAGTTAACAACATGGAAGAAATGGTTGGTCAGGAGATAAGCAGTTGATCTTGGCTGTTTTAAAGGGAACTTTCACTACAGTAAGAAGAGAAGGACAGTGCTAGTCACACAGTGGGTGCTTAATAAGTGTTTGATGAAGGACAGAAGGAAGAGAAGCAGCCTGGTGGGAGGGATGACACCAAGAGAGGGCTCTAAGTGCAGTGACGGGGCCCTGGGTGAAAAGAGGGTGACCCACGGGATGAGTGGGTTGAGGATATGTTCAGATTGGCTCTGGAGTTGGACAGCCTAACCCCAGTTCCAGCAACATCACTTATTACCTGTGTGACCCTGGGCAAGTTACCTTCTCCATGCCTCATTTTCCTTTCTCTAAATAATGGTAGTAAGAGAACTTACCTCCTAAATTTGTTAGGAGGATTGACTGAGTTAATATGTAGTTGTAAAGCCCCTAGGACAGTACCTGGCACGTGGCATTCAACAAATGGCAGCAGGTATTACCTTGGTTAGACATATGCAGCCATCCTCAACTCCTGTCTCTAGTTAGTCATCACCTTTGGTCAATTCTACATTTAAATATTTCCTAAAGATGGGTTCTCCATCCAAGGGCCATAGTCTTAGAGACTCTTAATCTCTCATATTAATTCAGTTACTTTTTTTAGTGAAAATTTCCATAGTCTTAGAGACTCTTAATCTCTCATATTAATTCAGTTACTTTTTTTAGTGAAAATTTCCTTTTTAGTGAAAATTTTTTAGTGAAAATTTTAGTGAAAATTTAGTGAAAATTTTTTTAGTGAAAATTTTTTAGTGAAAAAATCCATCCTGCTCAATACGACCAGTTAAATGCAGATCTTGCCCTAACAATTCCCTCAGCCCTTTCAGTGGTCCCTTGTCATACTTAAGGAATTTATAATTAATCTTTAGCATGCAAGATTCTTCAGAATTTGCTTTGTTTGCCTTTCCAACCTCATCTCCCAGCAGATACTTTATGAACGTCATATGATTTAATTTTACTACAACCTCCCAAAGGTTGTGCAGGCATCCTCACTTTGCAGGGCAGTGCAGGACTGTAACAACAGCAGTGCAAGCTGGACCCACGCAAAGCAATCTTAATAACCAATGGGAGTGTATATATGTCCATTATACACTACCAAACGTAAAACAGATAGCTAGTGGGAAGCAGCCGCATAGCACAGGGAGGTCAGCTCCGTGCTTTGTGACCACCTAGAGGGGTGGGATAGGGAGGGTAGGAGGGAGATGCAAGAGGGAGGGGATATGGGGATATATGTATATGTATAGCTGATTCACTTTGTTATAAAGCAGAAACTAACACAACATTGTAAAGCAATTATACTCCAATAAAGATGTTAAAAAAAAATAACCAATGGGAAAACTTACGGTCGTTTCAGGACCTTTAAAACTTTTTGTTAAAGCACTGAAAACTCTTACTCTGTTATAAATGTGTAGGGAAGTGAAAAAATAGTAAAATGAACATTGATTTAGTACACTGAATGTAAAACGTTGAGAAATAAAAACTTATCAAGAGCAGTGTGAACAGTTTCTCCCTTCATCTTGTTGTGTGACATATGGAGTACCTTCTGTGCCTTGGTGAATTGTTAATACTCCTTTCTAAGTTTGGATCAGCTTCCAATATTATATCCCTTGTGCTTTCGTGGTTGTGAAGTATCTCCTGGAGTTCCTTCAACCTGAAGTTTTTCACTGGTATTACTTCCTCTTGGGCATCTTCATCCTTTTGCTTGTTTACCTTGATAAGTTGCCTCCCCAACTCCCTGTGGCTGCACATCCAGAATCTTTCAAACAGCAGTGGTGCCAGTACTTCCATGGTCAGCAGCCTCTCTATAACCCCCATTTACGCTAGATTTAAATTTCACTTCCAGCTTTACCACTGTTTGTTTCTTTGCTGCACTTTCATCTTTGTTTTGGCCAATACCCTCGTTGGGTTACCAATTTTTGTAAGATGTCCAGTGCATTTATCATTGGGAGACAAGGAGGCAAAACAGGGATGCACTTTGCTGTCTGTGCGTGAACGAACAGATGCACAGTGACCAATCACTGACAGGCTTTGAAAGAAGTGACCTAATTGGTCATGGATCATGATACACATCTGGTACTTACTTAACGACTTGTGGGCTGAAGAGCTAGTGCAGAAGTTTTTGCTTTATGTAATTATTCATGGTTAACATGGTATGGTAACTGACATTTGAACCCTGTTACTAAGGAAATGGTGTTATTTAACTAAAATGTGGTAACTGAAATGTATGCATCTTAGAACCATGCAAAGCAAGGGCTGTCTGTATGTTATAGTCATTCTGCAAGCAAAGAAACTGAGTTTTGGAAAGATTAGGTAACTACCTAAGGTCACATAGCTAAGAAGTGTCAGAAACCCATTAACAAAACTTTTTAATGTCTCTGGATTTTAATGCTATAAGGATGCACAACCTGTCTATTGATGTTTCTGTCGACATACTGATGGAGCTTGAATTACTAATGGATTGTCTTCAAAAACTCATCTGCACATCTAATCAGGCCTGCAGCCCTCTAGGAACTCTGTCCCTGCTTAGCTGGACTGACCATGTAATATTGCCAGGGCTTGCCTGAAAAATGAAGTATTGTACAGTGATTATGCAAAGCTTCTGCAAGCTAGTGACACACTTGACCTTACATGAGATTGTTTCTTGGAATGAATCAAGAGTCCTTAGTCTTAGAATAAAGGAGAGACCAGCCTAGAACAAATGAAACATCCCTGAGAAGGAAAGGAACATCCCAGTAATTGAGTGGAGAGAAGTGGGCTGAACAGTTAGCAGTTGAGCTCACTGGTTAGGTTGGGAGATAAGCAGGGTGGGTAGGGATGTTAAGTGACCGACCTCACCTTCAGCTTCTGGGATTCAGGGATGGCTTCAGCGTAGTCTCTGCTTCATTCATTGGCCAGCTGGTAGTAGGAGTCCACACTGAGTAGTTAAATCTGAGTGAGTCTGATTCTGAGATACAGTCCAGCTTCTAAAACTGAGGAGGTCCCGTTTGGAGCATTTAAAATTATTCAGGGTAGAGGAGAACTATGGTACAGAGATGGACTAAAAGAATTAATACTAGGCCTGGAAAGATGAAGGCTGAGAAAAAATTTGATTAAAGACAAAAAGTGACATTATTTAGTGCCTCTAAAATGCCAGGACTTGTGCATGGCTTTTACTTATTAATTGCATGATTATAAAAATCTTGTCAGCAGGCATTGCAGAGATAAGGAAGCTGAGACTCAAAAAAGTTAAGTAACTTAAGTACTAGGGCTAGTAAGTGGTAAAGCTGAGGTTTTCTTTTTAAACCCAGACCCATTTTAATATATCACATAGTTCTTAAGTAAAAGATACCAGACTAAAACATTATTAAAAGTAAGTAAGACATTTAGGGAGTATATGTCTCATCTTTGATCTTTTTTTTTTTTTAACATCTTTATTAGAGTATAATTGCTTTACATTGTTGTGTTTCTGCTGTATAACAAACTGAGTCAGCTATATATGTACATATATCCCCATGTCCCCTCCCTCTTGCGTCTCCCTCCCACCCTCCCTATCCCACCCTTCTAGGTGGTCACAAAGCACCAAGCTGATCTCCCCATGAGATGCAGCTGCTTCCCACTAGCTATCTATTTTGCATTTGGTAGTGTGTTTATGTCCATGCCATTCTCTCACTTCGTCCCATCTTACGCTTCCCCCTCCCCATGTCCTCAAGTCCCTTCTCTATGTCTGCATCTTTATTCCTGTCCTGCCCCTAGGTTCATCAGAACCTTTTTTTTTTAAGATTCCATATATATGTGTTTCATCTTTGATCTTGAACGAAGCCTGTTGTAGGGACCTCAGAATTCATGTTTCTGTAGAAATAATGTTTTAAATTGTGATGTTACGTGGGCCATACTGCAAAAACCTATTTTATACGCATATCTCTATGTTTCTGTGTCTCAATATGTATATTTCTTTAAATATAGCTTTCTGTGCTATTTAAAATACATGTAATTATTATATAAAACAATACATTTTTGAGGTACAACTTAGGAACCCTAGGAACTCCGCTGCTCATCCGGAGGGCAGCCCTTCCTGTCAACAGCACTGTTGAGGAGTAGGGGCCCTGGTGAGTTGTCAGATGTTTACATCTGTGCAGGAATGGCAGCTGTCTTCACCTCTGTGTTCATAAGAGAAGCAGCATTTCCAGTGAATCACTTCTCAGGTATTCTGAATCGGAGAATAAACGGCACTTACTTGATACATTCTATGTTCCCTTTTTCTTATCATGGGCGTATTCTTTTTTTTTTTTTTTTTTTTTGCGGTTCGCGGGCCTCTCACTGCTGTGGCCTCTTCCGTTGCGGAGCACAGGCTCCGGACACGCGGGCTCAGCGGCCATGGCTCACGGGCCCAGCCGCTCCGCGGCATGTGGGATCTTCCCGGACCGGGGCACGAACCCGTGACCCCTACATCGGCTGGTGGACTCTCAACCACTGCGCCACCAGGGAAGGTCCCTGGCGTATTCTTAATAAATTGTTTTTTTGTATCGGGACTTGTCTTAATTAGTAATTAAAGTTCTTTTGATAGCAAGTAACAAAAACAGACTCTAGCCTACTAAAAAAGACACTAATTCTAAGGCTACAGTGGGTATTTTCACATTTGGAATCGCGAGGTCCCCAAGGACCAGAGACTGGAACTCAGACACAGAGGAGCTTCTCTCTTTGTCAGGCTCTGCTCTGTCTCTACCTTTGCCTCTCTGGCTTTAAGGTCACTTGAAGCAGCCTTTCCTTTGCTTGTTGACTTCCTTCTCTCTCCGTTCACTGGCTTGCTAAAGGCCTCTGAGCACACGGTCCTACATGATTGCCTCCCTGCTCATGGTTTTATATCTTCTCAGTTTCAGTGATGAGTAGATTCTAACCAGTCTCTGAGACCTGATTCCAGAATCCCAAAGACAGAGTGACTTTGATTGGCCCACCCTAAGTTAGGTATCCATCACTAGATAGGTATCCACGTGATGCCCGTGGTGTGGGGGGCCGAGTCCTGCCCTCCCCAAGTGCTGCTGTGGCTCGGTCCTCTACTGGAACACGAGCAGAGGGCGATTGGGAGGTGCCTGATACGGTGTGTTACTCATTAATTGTATTTGGCTTTTTTGCTTCTGGCTTTCTGTGTTTTACTACTTTTAAACTAAGGAAACAATTATCACCACACATTCTGTATTTTCAAATTACATTTCACATCCGAAGTATACCTAGTAATAAAGGGCTCCCAAAGCACTGTGATAGACGAAGGACCAGGAGCAGACTATTCCGAAAACTAGGGGAGATACTTTAAAGCAAACTTGTCTATTTTACTTAATCACAAACCTACTAGCCTGCTGATTGTTTAGGTGAGTAATCTGAAGACACAGACAGTGGTTTGGTCTGTGAGTAAGACTGTGCCTTTTAGTCACATTCTTTACTGCTTCATTGCAAGGAAAAATACCAAGGTGAAGGCCAAGTCACCTTTTCAGTGTTGTACTTGCAGAGGCAGTCCATGAAGTGGTCAATGGGAAAATCAAACTTTTATGGTAATCTTTTATTGTAATCTATTTTCAGTTCAGTCAGAGAAGCAGCATGGCCCAGTGGGCTAAGGGGAGGACAGGGAATTTGGAGCTCTGAGATATAATCTGTTTTGCAACTGACTAGCTTTGTGACCTTGAATAAAAAGCACATTAACCTCTGTCTATTTCCTCATATGTAAAATGGAATCTACCTGATAGATCACAATATAGGTACATTCTGATTTGAGCAAACTGAATAATAAGAAAGATTTTATAAAAATCAGGAGTGACTTCTTTTCATATCAGAAGACTGTGGTTTATAAAAAGATTCTCCCTAGAATTCATTTAAGATCCAGCCTTTTCTCAGTCTTTTAAATTGTGATTACCTGACAAAAGTTAAGTTTATATATATGAGTTTAAAAAAAACACCCATTGGATAGAGTGAGAAAAAAAATTCTGGTAGGGTTATGATAAAAACTCAGTAAATCCATGTGAAATACTTCAAAAAAAAATGTTTTGCAGGCAGCAGTAAACAAAGAATATTCTCATAGCTTAGATTTCAGGGTGAATTTTCTTCAGTATGAGAATGACATTAGTGCCAATTCTGCCATGTTTTTGCTAACTGGCTGACATGGGCATCATCGTATTGGTCTTGGCATTATGATGCTGGTGCTGAGTCGACATTCACACTGGCACCATGTCATCTTGCTCTAGTCAGGAATGGCTGTAGGCAGTTTTAGTTTATCTGCTGCTACGAGAATTTTGATGTAGCAGGGCTGGAGGTTTGATTTGTACTGTGGCAGTCTTATGCCTGCTTGTGAATTTATTCTCCAGAGGGCAAAGTATCCTATTAGGGTAACATGTAAAACAAGCTCAAAGGATTAAAGTAGTAGGAAGAAATAAATAGATTGTTATATATTTATGTTGAATTTACGTAACAGTCTTAGTTATTTAGAAGTATATTTTGTAAAAACTTAGTTTGTAGTATCACAAAAGCTTGTATATACTTATTTAAAAGTATATTTTGCCAGGTTTCACATAGAGAAACTCCTGAAGTTGAGAGATTCAGTGGCTAGAGACACAGTATCCGAATCTTATTAAGAACCCAGGTTTGTTACCTTCCCAGTCCAGACTGCACCCTGAACTGCCTGTCATAGAAGAGTGTTGGTGGATTGGTTTGTGAAACAGAATGATGTTTGCATTTGAGTTGCTTTGGAAGGAGTCGCCTCCCCATAGGGTAACAAAATTTGCTTATAACTCCCAAATAAAACTGTTTCCTCCAGCTAAAAGAGACTCTCCCAAGCCAGTCTGAAGATGAGTACTGTGCTGCCACCTTTTCCAGAAAGAATTTCATGGCTGAGCCTCACTGTTGTACGGATTCATAGCATGTTATTGCTAATGTGTGAATATTCATTTACAGGAAATAGTGACTAGAATCTTGGAGTTCTTTTATACTGTTGTTGAGATTTCTGAGTTAAAGCTAGTTTTCCATTCGTTTTAGAGGAAGGTTTTCCGCAAAGTTTCATCTTGGTTGCAAAACATATCCCCAGAGATTCCAGTCGACATAACTCATGCTGACTGGTTGATTCCAAGTGTGACAGCGCAGTGTTCAGCAAGTCCAAGTGAAACCAGGTGGAGGCCAGAGAATATGTCTGCTTTTGCCTACATTATCTAGTTAACTGCTTTGATTCTCAATTTCAGCTGGCATCAGATGAATGTTAAATGTTAAACCAGAGATAAATTTTGTAGCCTTTTGTGATACTACAAATGTTTTGCCATTGCAGTTATTGGTTCATAGTCACACTTCAGAAGGTGCGTGCCAGTTGATGTTTGGTTTAGTCATTTTAATACTTGGGAGGAAGGGTTAGTTGGATTCGATTTCTGTTATTTCTTTTCTCTTGAGAAAGGTGAGGTAGGTTCTCAGATTATTGTATTCAATTAATAAACTCCCCTCTCCTAAGGATCCCATCGCCATCTCTTTCTCTGTTTCTATCTCTGCCTTCATTTTTATTTTTTAAATTTATTTTTATTTTATTTAATTTTTAAATTTTTGGCTGCATCGGGTCTTCAGTGTTGCATATGGCCTTTCTCTAGTTGTGGCGACTGGCGGCTACTCTTTGTTGTGGTGCGTGGACTTCTCATTGCAGTGGCTTCTTGTTGCAGAGCATGGGCTCTAGGTGCGCAGGCTTCAGTAGTTGTGGCATGCGAGCTCAGTAGTTGTGGCTCATGGGCTCTAGAGTGCAGGCTCAGTAGTTGTGGCGCACGGGCTTAGTTGCTCCGCGGCATGTGAGATCTTCTTGGACCAGGGCTCGAACCCGTGTCCCCTGCATTAGCAGGCGGATTCTTGACCACTGCGCCAGCAGGGAAGTCCCAAATATGGAAAGACTTTGAATTGCATCCAAAAAATAAGACAGATAGATGGAAGGATAGAAGAACGTGTAGATGAATAGAGATGTGTTAAAGCAAATATAGTAAAATGTCAATTGTAGAATTTAGGTAGGGATGCCCTCTGTCTTCATTTTTATCTTCATCGCTTCTTTTTATCTCTTCTTCCCTATTTCGTCTCCCTTTTCTTTAGGTGTATATTAAACAGAAAAAAAAATTTCCGGCACGATGACTGAGCGAATTGCAACATTAAAGATTGCTTGGCCAAGAAACTATTACTCTTTGTATGAAAGCCTTTAGGGACCAACATCAAATACAAACATGTTAGAAATCTTTTTTTGCTGTTCCAGCTCAACTGACCCAGAAAAATTTTACGAGCAATAGTCAGTGCTTAGCAGAAAAAAAAGAGATACTATTGTAAATTTGAAAAACTCTCATCTTTAACACGGCTTTTAGGTATCACAAGCTTGACAACCTTATAGATTACATGCATGCTCCAGTTGACTTCAAAAATTTATGTTTTAAACACAATTTTACTCAAAGTTTTCTGTGTACTTAGTGATTTATTAATAAGTTTAACTTTTGTTAAATAGGTTACTTTACATATAAATACTACAGTGCATTAAGGAAGAGTTAAGAATTGTTACTCCACATATCTGACAATTTAAAGTGGTGTTCCTTTTAAGCAGTCAGTTGAAGGAAGTTCAATAAAGGAATAATAACAGAAAAGAAGCAAAAACCATAGATGGGGGTCCATCTTATAATTTGTTTTTGCTGGTAATTTTGGCCTATTTTGTGATGGACTTTTTTTTTTTTCTCTTTGAAGACCTAGAGTTAGAAACTATGCATGCTGGGCTTCCCTGGTGGTGCAGTGGTTGAGAGTCCGCCTGCCAATGCAGGGGACACGGGTTCGTGCCCCGGTCCGGGAAGATCCCACATGCCGCGGAGCGGCTGGGCCCGTGAGCCATGGCCGCTGAGCCTGTGCGTCCGGAGCCTGTGCTCCGCGACGGGAGAGGCCACAGCAGGGAGAGGCCCGCGTACCGCAAAAAGAAAAGAAAGAAACTATGCATGCTGTGCTACTCACCTTACCAGGAGAGAACCAGCATGATGGAGAGAAGATTAGGAAATCACGTTTTCAAAGACTCATTTAATGAAGATTAGTATGTTAATTTGAATTTTCTTTTATCAGGGATCTGTAAGAGAATTTGCACTTTGTTCCCCTTGATTTTGGTGTATGAGGTGGAATCTTTACTCAAGTCCTCTTTTTGTTAGTTTTGTTGAGGGATGAATGGCCTGGCTGTGCCACCTTGCACTTACCTTGAGGATGTTTGCTTAGCCATGAGTGCCACCCAGTTCTCTTGGAGAGGATGGTGTGCCGTAACTAGGGCTACCATTTATTGAAGATCACGTTTCCCCATTTTAATTCTTACAACAACAAAAGTATTTCCATTTCATAGATGTCGAGTAGCTTATCCAAGGTCATTTTTTCCAGTCAAGTGACCAAGCTGGGATTCCATCCTAAGTCAGCTGACCCAACACAGATGGTCCTCCCCATGAGGTGTGACTTGCTACCATCAGCAACCCAAACCGACTGCTTTGGGGTTCTGAATTGTAACACCTTCTGGGTGGTAGTTCTGGCAGCAGAGCAGATGGGAATCAAGCACATCCTGGTGGAGCCTCCCATTGCTTCCATGTTGACCCTTGGCAAACTCAGATACAGGTTAGAACTGACCCATTTCATAGCACTGATTATTTTATGTTCTCTTGTTTCATAGCTGATTTTTCTGGAGTAAAGATGATGGGCTAAAATTATAGATCAATTTTTGAAGGCTTTTCCTAATTGTTAAGTCTCCACTTGGATCCCACTGATAAGATAGGAAGTTATATCCCAAAGAATAAAATACCAAATTACAAAATTCTTACTCTGATCAGTTAATTGCAATCTATTTGGGTTCATGTGAATTAAAGATTTCTAACTTATAATCAGTTTATTTTTGTGATTCTTAATATTTTTACAAAAGACTCTGTGTTATTATTGACAGAAATATTTTGTTTTTCTCACTATTTTATGGAAGACAATGACTGGGAGAAAACCAAAACAGATTACATTAAGAATCTTTTCCAGTTTGAGTTACAATTCCACGTATTTTGACACTTACTAAGGGGGATACTATTCAAAGAGGGACTCAAGGGTAACTGATCTCTGTGCTATTCTACATGCTCCCCACCCTCACCCTTGTCTGTCTTCTGTAGGTGTTTTCTGACCAGTTCTCTGTTTGTTCCCTCCCCTCCCTTAACCTCCCCTCTCTCTGTATTCATTCTCTGCGGACCTCATCCTTTCTCATGGATTTATGGTGATTACTCCCAAACATAGATTTCTAGGCTGTCTCCCCTATATTTACTTGTTAACCACAACATTGTGTAGCTAAACTGACAGAGTTTTCTCTCCACTAGAAATATGAAAAAAGGACTGTTGCTCTTGGCTAAATGTTAGCTTTGGAAATTAGGTCTGAATTTTGTTTCAGGTCGTAAATGAGCTTAGCATCATGTGGCTTGCACACTAAGTTATTTTAAAGAGTTAGTCCCGAAGGAATTATAGATGGCGGAGTAGAAGGACATGCTCTCACTCCCTCTTGCGAGAGCACCGGCATCACAACTAACGGCTGAAGAGTCATCGACAGGAAGACACTGGAACTCACCCCACATCCAAAGACAAAGGAGAAGCCACAGTGAAATGGTAGGAGGGGTGCAATCACAATAAAATCAAACCCCATAACTGTTGGGTGGGTGACTCACAGACTGGAGAACACTTATACCACAGAAGTCCACCCACTGGCGTGAAGGTTCTGAGCCCCACGTCAGGCTTCCCAAACTGGGGGTCTGGCAACAGGAGGAGGAATTCCTAGAGAATCAGACTTTGAAGGCTAGCGGGGTTTGATTACAGGACTTCGACAGGACTAGGGGAAACAGAGACTCCACTGTTAGAGGGCACACACAAAGCAGTGTGTGCATTGGGACCCAGGGGAAGGAGCAGTGACCCCAGGGGAGACTGAACCAGACCTACCTGCTAGTGTTGGAGGGTCTCCTGCAGAGGCGGGGGGCGGCTGTGTCTCACCGTGAGGACGAGGATACTGGCAACAGAAGTTCTGGGAAGTACCCCTTGGCTTGAGCCCTCCCAGAGTCCGCCATTAGCCCCAGCAAAGAGCCCGGGTGGGCTCCAGTGTTGGGTTACCTCAGGCCAAACAACCAACAGGAAGGGAACCCAGCCCCACCCATCAGCAGACAAGTGGATTAAAGTTTTACAGAGCTCTGCCCACCAGAGCAACAGCCAGCTCTACCCACCACCAGTCCCTCCCATCAGGAAGCTTGCACAAGCCTCTTAGATAGCCTCATCCACCAGAGGGCAGACAGCAGAAGCAAGAAGAACAACAATATACCCTGAGAAAACCATAATTCAAAAAGAGTCATGTACCAAAATGTTCATTGCAGCTCTATTTACAATAGCCCAGAGATGGAAACAACCTAAGTGTCCATCATCGGATGAATGGATAAAGAAGATGTGGCACATATATACAATGGAATATTACTCAGCCATAAAAAGAGACGAAATTGAGCTATTTGTAATGAGGTGGATAGACCTAGAGTCTGTCATACAGAGTGAAGTAAGTCAGAAAGAGAGAGACAAATACCGTATGCTAACACATATATATGGAATTAAAAAAAAAAAAAGTCATGAAAAACCTAGGGGTGAAACAGGAATAAAGACACAGACTTACTAGAGAATGGACTTGAGGCTATGGGGAGGGGGAAGGGTAAACGGTGACAAAGCGATAAAGAGGCATGGACATATATACACTACCAAATGTAAGGTAGATAGCTAGTGGGAAGCAGCCGCATAGCACAGGGAGATCAGCTCGGTGCTTTGTGACCGCCTGGAGGGGTGGGATAGGGAGGGTGGGAGGGAGGGAGACGCAAGCGGGAAGAGATATGGGAATATATGTATATATATAACTGATTCATTTTGTTGTGAAGCTGAAACTAACATACCATTGTAAAGCAATTATACTCCAATAAAGATGTTAAAAAAAAAAAAGAACAACAATCCTGCAGCCTGTGGAACAAAAAACACATTAACAGAAAGAGAGACAAGATGAAAAGGCAGAGGGCTATGTACCAGATGAAGGAACAAGATAAAACCCCAGAAAAACAACTAAATGAAGTGGAGATAGGAAACCTTCCAGAAAAGGGATTCAGAATAATGATAGTGAAGATGATTCAGGACCTCGGAAAAAGAATGGAGGCAAAGATTGAGAAGGTGCAAGAAATATTTAACAAAGACCTAGAAGAATTAAAGAACAAACAAACAGAGATGAACAATACAATAACTGAAATGAAAACTATACTAGAAGGAATCAATAGCAGAATAACTGAGGCAGAAGAATGGATAAGTGACCTGGAAGACAGAATGGTGGAATTCACTGCTGTGGAACAGAATAAAGAAAAAAGAATGAAGACAGCCTAAGAGACCTCTGGGACAACATTAAACACAACAACATTCACATTATAGGGGTCCCAGAAGGAGAAGAGAGAGAGAAAGGACCCGAGAAAATATTTGAAGAGATTATAGTCGAAAACTTCCCTAACATGGGAAAGGAAATAGCCACCCAAGTCCAGGAAGTACAGAGAGTCCCATGCAGGATAAACCCAAGGAGAAACACACTGAGACACATAGTAATCAAATTGGCAAAAAGTAAAGACAAAGAAAAATTATTGAAAGCAGCAAGGGAAAAACAACAAATATCATATAAGGGAACTCCCATAAGGTTAAGAGCTGATTTCTCAGCAGAAACTCTACAAGCCAGAAAGGAGGGCATGACATATTTAAAGTGATGAAAAGGAAGAACCTACAACCAAGATTACTCTAAGATTACTCTACCCGGCAAGGATCTCATTCAAATTCAATGGAGAAATCAAAAGCTTTACAGACAAGCAAAAGCTAAGAGAATTCAGCACCACCAAACCAGCTCTACAGCAAATGCTAAAGGAACTTCTCTAAGTGGGAAATACAAAAGAAGAAAAGGACCTACAAAAACAAACACATAATAATTAAGAAAATGGTCATAGGAGCATACATATCAATAATTACCTTAAATGTGAATGGATTAAATGCTCCAACCAAAAGATACAGGCTTGCTGAATGGATACAAAAACAAGACCCATATATATGCTGTCTACGAGAGACCCACTTCAGACCTAGGGACACATTCAGACTGAAAGTGAGGGGATGAAAAAATATTCCATGCAAATGGAAATCAAAAGAAAGCTGGAGTAGCAATACTCATATCAGATAAACTAGACTTTAAAGAATGTTACAAGAGACAAGGAAGGACACTACATAATGATCAAGGGATCAATCCAAGAAGAAGATATAACAATTATAAATATATATGTACGCAACATAGGAGCACCTTAATACATAAGGCAACTGCTAACAGCTATAAAAGGGGAAATTGACAGTAACACAATAAAAGTGGGAGACTTTAATACCTCACACCGATGGACAGATCATCCAGACAGAAAATTAATAAGGAAACACAAGCTTTAAATGACACAATAGACCAGATAGATTTAATTGATATTTATAGGACATTCCATCCCAAAACAGGAAATTACAGTTTCTTCTCAAGTGCGCATGGAACATTCTCCAGGATAGATCACATCCTGGGTCACAAATCATGCCTCAGTAAATTTGAGAAAATTGAAATCATGTCAAGCATCTTTTCTGACCACCACAATGCTATGAGATTAGAAATCAGTTATAGGGAAAAAAACGTAAAAAACACAAATACATGGTGGCTAAACTATATGTCACTAAATAACCAAGAGGTCACTGAAGAAATCAAAGAGGAAGTCAAAAAATACCTAGAGACAAATGACAATGAAAACACAATGATCCAAAACCTGTGGGATGCAGCAGAAGCAGTTCTAAGAGGGAAGTTTATAGCTATACAAGCCTACCTCAAGAAACAAGAAAAATCTCAAACAATCTAACCTTACACCTAAAGGAACTAGAGAAAGAAGAAGAAACAAAACCCAAAGTTAGCAGAAGGAAAGAAATCATAAAGGTCAGAGCAGAAATAAATGAAATAGAAACAAAGAAAACAGTAGCAAAGATCAATAAAACTAAAAGCTGGTTCTTTGAGAAGATAAACAAAATTGATAAACCATTAGCCAGACTCATCAAGAAAAAGAGGGAGAGGACTCAAATCATTAAAATTAAAAATGGAAAAAGAGAAGTTATAACAGACACTGCAGAAATACAAAGCATCGTAAGAGACTACTACAAGCAACTCTGTGCCAATAAAATGGACAACCTGGAAGAAATGGACAAATTCTTAGAAAGGTATAACCTTCCAAGAGTGAACCAGGAAGAAATAGAAAATATGAACAGACCAATCACAAGTAATGAAATTGAAACTGTGATTAACAGTCTTCCAACAAACAAAAGTCCAGGACCAAATGGCTTCACAGGTGAATTCTATCAAACATTTAGAGAAGAGCTAACACCCATCCTTCTCAAAGTCTTCCAAAAAATTGCAGAGGAAGGAACACTCCCAAACTCATTCTTTGAGGCCACCATCACCCTGATACCAAAACCAGACAAAGATGCTACAAAAAAAGAAAATTACAGACCAATATCACTGATGAATATAGATGTAAAAATCCTCAACAAAATACTAGCAAACAGAATCCAACAAGCACATTAAAAGGATCATACACCATGATCAAGTGAGATTTATTCCCGGGATGCAAGGATTCTTCAGTATATGCAAATCAAGCAATGTGATACACCATATTAACAAATTGAAGAATAAAAACCATAGGATCATCTCAGTAGATGCAGAAAAAGCTTTTGACAAAATTTAACACTGATTTATGATAAAAATTCTCCAGAAAGTGGGCATAGAGGGAACCTACCTCAACATAATAAAGGCCATAGAGGACAAATCCACAGCAAACATCATTTTCAATGTTAAAAAACTGAAAGCATTTCTGTAAGATCAGGAACAAGACAAGGATGTCCACTCTCACCACTGTTGTTCAGCATAGTTTTGGAAGTCCTAGCCACGGCAATCAGAGAAGAAAAAGGAATAGAAATTGGAAAAGAAAAAAGAAAACTGTCACTGCAGATGACATGATAGTATACATAGAGAATCCTAAGGATGCCACCTGAAAACCACTAGAGCTAATCAATGAATTTGGTAAAGTTGCAGGATACAAAATTAATGCACAGAAATCTGTTGCATTCCTATACACTAATGATGAAAAATCTGAAAGAGAAATTAAGGAAACACTCCCATTTACCATTGCAACAAAAAGAATAAAATACCTAGGAATAAACCCACCTAGGGAGACAAAAGACCTGTATGCAGAAAACTAAGACACTGATGAAAGAAGTTAAAGATGATTCAGACAGATGGAGAGAGATACCATGTTCTTGGATTGGAAGAATCAACATTGTGAAAATGACTATACTACCCAAAGCAATCTACAGATTCAGTGCAATCCCTATCAAACTACCCTATACTACCCAAAACAATCTACAGATTCAATGCAACCCCTATCAAACTACCAATGGCATTTTTCACAGAACTAGAACCAAATGTCTTAAAATTTGTATGGAGGCACAAAAGATCCCAAATAGCCAAAGCAGTCTTGGGGGAAAACAACGGAGCTGGAGGAATCAGACTCCCTGACTTCACAGTATACTACAAAGGTACAGTAATCCAGACAATATGGTACTGGCACAAAAACAGAAATATAGATCAGTGGAACAGGAGAGAAAGCCCAGAGATAAACCCTCGCACCTATGGTCACGTAATCTATGACAGGGGATGCAAGGATATACAGTGGAGAAAAGACAGTCTCTTCAGTAAGTAAGTGGTGCTGGGAAAACTGGACAGCTACATGTAAAAGAATGAAATTAGGGCTTCCCTTGTGGCACAGTGGTTGAGAATCTGCCTGCTGATGCAGAGGACACACGTTCGAGCCCTAGTCTGGGAAGATCCCACATGCCGCAGAGCAACTAGGCCCGTGAGCCACAACTACCAAGCCTGTGCGTCTGGAGCCTGTGCTCTGCAACAAGAGAGGCCACGACAGTGAGAGACCCGTGCACCGTGATGAAGAGTGGCCCCTGCTTGCCACAACTAGAGAAAGCCCTCGCACCGAAATGAAGACCCAACACAGCCAAAAATAAATAAATAAATAAATTCAAGTACCCTTAATTTAAAAAAAAAAGAAAAAGAATGAAATTAGAACACTCCCTAACTCTAAACAGAAAAATAAACTCAAAATGGATTAGAGACCTAAATGTAAGACTGGACACTATAAAACTCTTAGAGGAAAACATAGGAAGAACACTGTTTGACATAAATCACAGCAAGATCTTTTTTGATCCACCTCCTAGAGTAATGGAAATAAAAACAAAAATAAACAAATGGGACCTAATGAAACTTAAAAGCTTTTGCACAGCAAAGGAAACCATAAACAAGACGAAAGGATAACCCGCAGAATGGTAGAAAATATTTGCATACGAATCACTGGACAAAGGACTAATCTCCAAAATACATAAACAGCTCATGCAGCTCAATGTTAGAAAAACAAACAACCGAATCAAAAAAGGGGCAGAAGACCTGAATAGACATTTCTCCAAAGAAGACATACAGATGGCCAAGAAGCACATGAAAAGCTGCTCAACATCACTAATTATTAGAGAAATGCAAATCAAAACTACAATGAGGTATCGCCTCACACCAGTTAGAATGGGCATCATCAGAAAATCTACAAACAACAAATGCTGGAGAGGGTGTGGAGAAAAGGGAACCCTCTTGTACTGTTGGTGGGAATGTAAATTGATACAGCCACTATGGAGAACAGTATGGAGGTTCCTTAAAAAGTAAAAGTAGAATTACCATATGATCCAGCAATCCCACTACTGGGCATATACCCAGAGGAAACCATAATTCAAAAAGACACATGCACCCCAGTGTTCATTGCAGCACTATTTACAATAGCCAGGTCATGGAAGCAACCTAAATGCCCATTGACAGATGAATGGGTAACATGATATGGTACATGTATACAACGGAATATTACTCAGCCATAAAAAGGAATGAAATTGGGTCATTTGTAGAGGCGTGGATGAATCTAGAGTCTGTCATATAGAGTGAAGTTAAGTCAGAGAGAGAAAAATATCGTATATTAACGCATATATGTGGAACCTAGAAAAATGGTAGAGATGAACCAGTTTGCAGGGCAGAAATTGAGACACAGATGTAGAGAACAAACGTATGGACACCAAAACGGGGAAAGCGGCAGGGGGCGTGGTGGTGTGATGAATTGGGATTGACATATATACACTAATATGTATAAAATGGATAACTAATCAGAACCTGCTGTATAAAAATATTAAATAAAATTCAGAAAATAAAAATAAAGTAAAAATAGAGTTAGTCCCATAATGGTTCCAAGTGATTACATCATTTTATTTTCTGTATAATATGGATTTTAGTTGTAACACGAGCACTGAGGACACGTTTTACTCACGTTAAGTATTTGATGAGTTGAAGTGAGGTGACATATGATGGATTCAGTGGACGTTTAGATCAATTTGCATGTCAGTTGTATTTTATGGCTGACTTTAGAAAACTTTTTTAGATAGGATTTCTTGGTAAGTTAAAGGATTTAGGGGGATGATTATGAAATAATTGATTAAAAAGTATGCAGTATTAGTTTTCACTGAACTTAAGCTTGTATGAGTTCAATTTAAAACCTAATTCAGTACTTTTAAGGTTTTATATTTCCCTGAACTTCTTTTGAAGTATTAATTTTGTCATGCTTGTCATTCTAATCTAATGATGATTTAATGTTTGCAAACCTGAATAAATTTGTAGGCAAGGAGTTCTGTGGTTTTAATCAATGAAGATTAAAATTTGGCAACTGAGATGATAAAAAATGAAACTTTTTAAATAGAAAATGAAAATAATGATTATACTTTAGCAATTATTTTATTAATATTCTTGTCTGTGACCAACATAATATCTTTCTCTTCTTCTTATTGAGTAACATTTAGAAGGTGATTGAACCTTAAGCGAAGTAATTACTTCTGAATTGTGAAGAATATTTAAATTAGAACAGAATCTTTGTGCTCACATTCTTCCCCTTTCCCTGAAACCTGTAATCTAGAGTTGCAAATAAAAACCAGGAAAGTGCTAGACTACTTTAAAAAAGTCATCTACCCCTCCCCCAGGAACCTGCACAGACAATAAAATTTTCTCTAAGGAAAGTATATCTTTACTTCATTATTACTTATTGATAAAAAAATGTAGAGCTTAGAATGTCTATTAGATCAGTTACATGAAAAAAGTCCTGGGTTAGATATCCAAGGGGCAGCAGCCCCTCTGCCAGGAGAATCCAGGAAGAGAATCCCCTCTTCCCCAGCAATCCAAGAGAGCCCAGTGTGGTTTAACATTGCTTTTCTTTCTCAAAGATCTCATGACACTAAAAGACAATTAATACAATCCTTAAAAATGCATACAAGACATTTTATTGTAGTCCTTCACCTTTATTGCTCAGTGCCCTTCAGGGGTGAAAGGAGATATTCCAATGCAAAAAACAGATCTAAAAACCTAACTGAATAATAAATAATGATTCTTTTTAAAAAAACTTCTAACGTTGTTATTTTTAAGAATTGAGAGGTGGCTTTGGAGGTGGAATAAAAGATGAATGTGACATTTTCAAGGCTAAAATTTGACTTTTTAAAAAGGATGATTTAGCATAAAAACACAAATGTTTAATAGTATATGAAAAGTAAAACTTAAAAAATATGGAAATTTATGAAACCTGAAGTTCCCTGTCAGATGTCAGCAGTTAAAATTAGATATGATTAATTCAAAAAGAGACATGTACCACAGTGTTCATTGCAGCACTGTTTACAGTAGCCAGGACATGGAAGCAACCTAAATGTCCATCGATAGAAGAAGATGGAATATTACTCAGATGGACTATTACAATGGAATATTACTCAGCCATAAAAAGAAACGAAATTGAGTTATTTGTACTGAGGTGGATGGACCTAGAATCTGTCATACAGAGTGAAGTAAGTCAGAAAGAGAAAAACAAATATCGTATGCTAACACGTATATATGGAATCTAAAAAAAAAAAAAATGGTACTGATGAACCTAGTGGCAGGGCAAGAATAAAGACGTAGACATAGAGCATGGACTTGAGGACCCAGGTGGGGAGGGGGAAGCTGGTGTAAAGTAAGAGTAGCATCGACATATATACACTACCGAATGTAAAATAGATAGCTAGTGGGAAGCAGTAACATAGCACAGGGAGATCAGCTCCGTGCTTTGCGATGACCTAGAGACGCGTGATAGGGAGAGTGGGAGGGAGGCTCAAGAGGGAGGGGCGATATGGGGATATATGTATGCATATGACTGATTCACTTTGTTGTACAACAGAAACTAACACAGTATTGTGAAGCAATTATGCTCCAATAAAGATCTATTTTTTTAAAAAAGTAAAAATTGGATATGATTAAGCAGAACCAAAAATTATTCACATAGGTTTGAGAAGCTTTGCTGAATAGAAGCTTCATCTTTTGTAGTACTGGAAGTTACTAGTGAAGAAACCACATAGTTGACCCCTGAAAGAGGTAATGTGTTGACAGTTGAGAATACCCCCTTACAAATGTGTGAGAGACTTGACAGTTTTCTTTATCATCTCATTTGAAATATTGAAAACAATATTGATTGAAAACAATATTTCAATCCTGAAATATTGTTAGGGCAGGTGGAATTATTCTACATTTTACAGATGAAGAAATAGACTTAGCATAATTGTTATCCAAGGCTACATGGTCAACATTTGCAACTAACCTTCCCTCCAGATCTTTTGAAAGCCTCCTTTTCCCCACAGTACTTTTAAGGTGCTGCATTGTATAGTCTTTTGATTCCTTTGATTTTATGCGTCATTAACACTAAGCCAAAAATTGGCTACTGAGATCTATGTGGCATTGTTATTTCATTTTCTCAGTGAATAATCACTTCTGCCTAAAACACGTAACGAGGGTTATCATTTTATAGTTGTCTGTCTTCCAGCTAAATTGGATGCCTTCATTTAAAGACAGAAGATAGAACGTGCCACGTATTCTGAATAATTTCTCTCTAGTCATAGCGTATTCTAGACCCTCAGGTTTCTATATGAAAGAAGCCTCTTAAATGTGTGTGTTTCCTATTGTTGCTGAGTGTGTCCTTGCTGCCTGTGCCATCTGTACAATGTGGTCAGCTACAGAGACAGCGCCAGCCTCATGAAATGTCTGTTGGGAAGGCTGCTAGCCCATATGTTGGTTTACTGTCGTGATCAAGAGTCTGGCTCTGGAGCAGGCTGTGTCTGGGTTCCACTCCTAGCCTGTCATTTGGTTGGTGTGGGGCCCCTCATCTTCACTGGCAACGCTCATCTTTGATTTTTTATTTCCCCCCTCAAATTCTTAATCTTCCTCTCCAAAGAATCTTCTCCTCTCCCCTCAGACAACCATCATATCCCTGTTCTGAAAAGTTTATTCTTCACTAATTCCCTCATTGGCAGCAGTCCTGTTTCCCCTTTGCAGTAATTGTTGAGCCTTTTGACTGTGTAGTTCATGGCAGTTTTCAGTTGAGCCTCAACTGGTTACATACAATATAGTGAACCCATTTTTTCAAAAGATAAATAACGTTAAATTTTCCCTGAGTAAACATTCCATCCAAAACATATGTCACTTTCTTGCTTAAAAAATGATAAAACTAATGTTTCTGCAGCCATGATTATACGTGAGGAACATGCAAGCTCTGGATCCAGCTTCCCACTAGAGACCACGATTACACTCCTTACAGACCTGTGGGGAAAGTCATGAACAATATCAGATCGTTTGGGGTGTAGTCAATCTTTCCCAGGACTGACTCGGTGGACAGAAATCAGTTATGTGCCAAGATATGTAAGCGAAATCCAAAATTCCACATGTCAGTACTCAAACTGAATCTGTACAGGAATGTCCTGTGTTGGCTTAGTTACTACTTTCCAGTGGGGTAAATAAAATGTTTATCCTGCTTTTAAATTTGTTTCTTAATGATCTGATACACTTTTGGATGAGTTATCAGAGTTTGCTTTATAGAACAGAAAAAAAATTTTTCATTCATACATTATTTTTATTATCATGACTTAAACCTATCAGTTTTGTGAGAAGAAGACTGTCAGAATGGCCAGCACAGCTCTAACTACACACATGAAGACCTCCTTCCCTACCAGAAGGCCCTTTTCTTATGCCAGAAGCATCTGAGGTGGATCAGAATGGGACATTAATTAAAATAACTTCTAAACCTATAGTGTACATTTTTTTTAAGTTACAGCTCTATTGAGGTATAATTGACATACAGCAATCTGAAAATATTTAAAGTATACAACTTGGTAAGTTTTGATATGTATACATCATGAAATCATCACCACAGTCAAGGTGGTGAACATATATATCCCTCCCCTCAAGTTTCATTGAGCTGAGTTGTAATCCCTCGAGCAGGTTCTTTGCACATTTCCCCATCATCAGACAATCACTGATCTGCTTTTAGTCACTATAGTTTGCATTTTGTAGAGTTTTATTTAAAATGAAAGCATGTGGTATGTCTTCTAGCCTGATTATTTTGAGATTCATCTCTTTTGTGTGTATCAACTGTTCATTTTTATTGCCGTGTAAATATTACGTTGTGTGGGTACACCACAATTTGTTTATCGGTTCATCTGTTGATGGATATTTGGAGTATTTCCAGGTCTGGGGTAGTACAAATAAAGCTAGTATGAACATTTTTGTATAAGTGTTTATTTGGACTTAGGTTTACATTTTTCTTGGGCAAGACATAGGAATGGGTGGTGGGATCATATGATAAGTATACTTTTTAAGGACACTGTTTCCAAAGTCTAGTTTCTTCACATCCATGCCAGCACTTCATATGGGCAGTCTTTTTAATTTTAGCAATTATAATAAATGTGTAAAGGTATCTCGTTATGGTCTTAGTTTGAATTTCCCTAATGACTAGTGATTTTGAGCATCTTTTCATGTGCTTGTTTACCATACATATATCTTCTTTGGTGAAGTATCTTTTCAAATCCTTTGTCCAGTTGAAATTGGGTTGTTTGTTGAATTTTGGAAGTTCTTTATTTATTTTGAAAGCAAGTATATCAGGTATGTACTTTGCAGAAATTTTTTTCCAACCTGCACCTTTTCATGTTCTTAATGTCTTTTGAGGAGCAGAAGTTTTTAATTTTGATGTGGTCCAGTTTTCCAGTTTGTCCTTTATAGATTGTGCTTTTGGTATCATATCTAAGAAACCTTTGTCTAACCCAAGATCACAGATATATTCTCCTAAGTTTTATTTTAGGATTTTTTTAGTTTTTGGCTTATGATCCATTTTGAATTAATTTTTGTATACGGTGTGAGGGATAGATCTTCCTTCCTCCCTTCCTCCCTCCCTCCCTCCCTCCTTTCCTCCCTCCCTCTCTCCCTTCTTTCTGTCCTTCCATGGCTATCTTCTCGTTCCAGCACCATTTGTTGAAAAGGTTCTCTTTTTCTCCACTGAATTGCCTTTGTACTTTCTGAAAACCATTTGTCCATGTGTGTATGGGTTTATTTTGGGACTCTCTATTTTGTTCCATTGATCTATTTGTCTCTCTGTATACCAGTACTACAGTGTTTTGATTACAGTAGTTTTACGATAATTCTTGAAGTTAGGTAGCGTTAGCCTTCTGGCTTTGTTCTTCTTTTGTACTCCTTTTCCAGAGTTGTTTTGGCTATTCCATATGAATTTTTAGAACCAGCTTGTCATTTTCTACCTAAAGTTCTGGTGGGATTTTGATTGAGATTACATTGAATTTATAAATCAGTTTGGGGAGGATTGACATCTTAACAAATATTGAGCCTTTCAAATGATGAACAGGGTCTCTGGTTCTCTGAAATTTAAAACAGGTATCTGAGTTTAAAATGTAAAACACTCAGGATCACTGATCAGGAGACAAAGCAAAGGGATACCTTGGGTGCCTCATAGTTAGATTAAACAGGACATTGGGAATTGGTCTTTTTTCACCTTAGTTTTGTTCAGACATAATTGACATATAGCACTGTATAAGTTTAAGGTGCATAGTATAATGACTTGACTTACATCATGAAATGATTACCACAGTAAATTTAGTGAACATCTATCATTGCATATAGATAAAATTTAAATAATAGAAAAATATATTTTTTTCCTTTTGATGAGAACTCTTAGGATTTACTCTTAACAACTTTCATATGTAACATACAGTAGTGTTAATTATATTTATCATGTTGTACACTATATCCCTGGTATTTATTTATCTTATAACTGGAATTTCATACCTTTTTTTTTTTTTTTTTTTTTGTGGTACGTGGGCTTCTCACTGCTGTGGCCTCTCCCGTTGTGGAGCACAGGCTCGGGCTGCACAGGCCCAGTGGCCATAGCTCACAGGCCCAGCCGCTCCACGGCATGTGGGATCTTCCTGGACCGGAGCACGAACCCGTGTCCCCTACATCGGCAGGCGGACTCTCAACCACTGTGCCACCAGGGAAGCCCAGGAAGTTCATACCTTTTGACCACCTTCATCCAATTCCTCCTCCCCACCAGCTTCTGGTAACCACAGATCTGATCTTTTTTTCTATGAATTTGTTTGTTTGTTTTTTGAAGTATAATTGACCTACCTCACTATGTTAGTTCCTGGTACATAACACAGTGATTTGACATTTCTGTACATTTCAAAATGATCACCATGATTAGTTACCACCTGTCACCATACAGAGATATTACATAATTGACTGTGTTCCCCACACTGTGCATTTCATACCCATGACTCATTTATTTTATAACTGGAGGTTTGTACTTTTTAACCTCCCTCTCCTCTGGCAACCACTTGTTTGTTCTCTGTATCTGTGACTCTTTCTATTTTGTTATGTTTGTTCATTTGTTTTATTTTTTTAGATTTCACATGTAAAGTGAAATCATATAGTATTAGTCTTT
This sequence comes from Leucopleurus acutus, assembly GCF_964270905.1. NCBI lineage: Eukaryota > Metazoa > Chordata > Mammalia > Artiodactyla > Delphinidae > Leucopleurus > Leucopleurus acutus. The sequence continues at coordinate 2,491,201 of NC_139158.1, forward strand.
CTCTGATTTATTTCACTTAGCATAATGACCTCTAGGTCCATCCGTGTTGTCACAAATGACAAAATTTTGTTCTTTTTTATGGCTGAGTAATATTCCATTCTTTATCCTTTCATCTATTGATGGGCACTTAGGTTACTTCCATATCTTGGCTATTGTAAATAATGCTGTAGTGAACATGAGGGTGCAGATATCTTTTCAAATTAGTGTTTTCATTTTCTTTGGATAAATGCCACGAATGGAATTGCTGGATCACATGGTAGTTCTGTTTTTAATTTTTTGAGGAATCAACATACTGTTTTCCATAGTGGCTGCACCAATTTACGTTCATTTATATTTACGTTCCCACCAACAGTGCATGAGGGTTCCCTTTTTCCACATCCTCACCAGCACTTGTTATTTGTTGTCTTTTTGGTATTAGCTGCTCTGACAGGTGTGAGGTGATATCTTATTGTGGTTTTGATTTATGTGGGAGTTGGTCTTTTTGCTTGATTTGCTTGACCAATTCTCCACAGTATTTTCACTTAATATGAAATGTCTAAATATTCGCTGTCTTACTCAGTAGAAACCTCAAGCCCTCCACAAGCATCCTTGTCCCACAGATGCCAGTCACCCATACATAAATAGGTATATACTCAACTAGCCTGCTGATACCACACCAGATGGTGAGCATTTTGGGTGAGACTAAGAGGGATTTAAGCCAGAGATCCAAGAATATTCAAATCCTCCCTTGATCAGCTACCTCTTTTGGGAATTTCCTGCAGGAAAGGCAAAGGAATACATGCAACAAAGATTAATTATTATTAATAAGAGCAATATAATTCCGGTTATGAAAGAAAGAGGTCAGATACCACAAGTATTTAGATAACCGTGCCTTTTATAGCATATAGCTTTTCATATTGGGGCTTCACATTTTTCTGAAGGAGTGTTGATTATAGTATGAGGCTAAGCTGTGACTCAGGTAGTGGGATTGTTTATCACCACCATAACTGGTACCCACAATCCTGCTTAGTCAGTTATATAAAGGTAACAAATGGAATGGTGACTGGTCATTGCAGAAAAACCACAAGTTCTTCAAGGACAGGTCAGAACCTATTTGTTGTTGAATATGTGCCTATGCTGTCCTCCAAAATGTAGAATACATCTCTTCAAACTAGGGTAGTGTTGTGGTTGAGGGCATGAAGTTGGCTTGCCTGGGTTCAAATTACCATTCTGCCTTTGTGCATTGGGGAGTCAGTTTCTCTATGCCTCTTTTCTTTAAAGGAGACAGATTGTAATCATAGAATGGAGAGTTTAAAAGTGAATATTTGGGTTTGGTGTGCTTGGTACATTTTGTGTTTTTAGCACAATATAGTTTTTCAACTTTTTATCTTTCATTTTGTATGTTCTTGTTGCCACTGACTACCTGTGAAAATGTGAACTGCGTGTTCTGTGAACGGCTTTTGCTTTACTTTCTGTAAATTATTTGTTCTACTCACCCTGTCTCACCTGTTATATTCCCTTTTTCTTTTTTGATCTTTTCACCTCAGTCAGCCTTCTCTTTCACTTCAAAACTAATTTCTTCCAGGAAGCCTGCCCTCCCGCACCACAAATGACTTATAGATTAGAGTCTATGCTATTACATAGCCACACGAACAACCTATCCATATCCAACCTGTAAAAATAAAAAGCCAAATGCTTTTTACTCCAAAGCAAAGAGAGAAGTTTTAGGGTTCTATCCTTAACATGTAACGTAGAGTTCAAAATATTTTTTGTCCTATATAGTAATGCTGAGAGTATTTAATAAACATTGACAAAAAGTTAACCATGTGGTAGTTTTCTGCCAATTAATAATTTATTTAGCTGCAGAATGAATTGTCAGTTTAAGAGCTAACAGTACTTATTTCTGACAATTTTAAAATAGGAATAAGACAAAATACTAAACAGAGGTAAGAGTAGCTTGAAACCCCTTGATGTCAAATATGTTAAATTTGAAATAGTTGAAGGCTAGAATCCAAATTCAGAAGTAATTAAGCAAAATAGTTGACAGATAGTCAGCCATGCTAATAAATTTGTATACCCTGAATATTTTCCAGCTTGTAAGTAACTGCACAGATAATGTGATCTGATTTTGTCACTAACTGCTTGTTAATGAAGGAGATAGTGACTAGTTACAAAATCCGTAGTGCTAGATGAATACCGAGCTTAAGTATTTCCCATACAGCTTGCATAAATAAGAGCCCTGATACTAGTGTGATTTGTGCTTACTTTCTTCCTCTGTGATTGTCAGGGGGAAAACTGAATTTGTTAAGTTCAGCTTTGAGTGACCTTGAAGATAGTAAATCTGTTTCTGTTTTTTGCTCAGCAAGCATAATGACTTTTATTTTTAGATTCTTTTTTTATAAATTTAGTGTCATCAGGCTAGGGGTATCACCATTGGAAGTTTAAAAGAAAGTGCAAACAGATAACGTCAAGTTCAATTAAAGCTAAGCAGAACATGATCTGCCAATATGACTTGAAGACCTGAATGCAATTAACATAAATAGTTTAATAACAAAAGAGCATTATTCATTATCTTCATATAATGTGGCATTTACCTTTTTTTTTTTTTTTTTTGCGATACGCGGGCCTCTCACTGTTATGGCCTCTCCTGTGGCGGAGCACAGGCTCCAGACGCGCAGGCTCAGCGGCCATGGCTCACGGGCCCAGCCACTCCGCGGCACGTGGGATCTTCCCAGACTGGGGCACGAACCCGTGTCCCCTGCATCGGCAGGCGGACTCTCAATCACTGCGCCACCAGGGAAGCCTGGCATTTACTTTTAACACAGAAGAGAAATACTATTCGGATGGTGAGCGAAATTCCAAGCATGAACCAAAGGCTGTATTAGGTGTTTCACTTCAGGGCACGTACTTGCTAGCCATCATGAGCCCTTGCTTTGGGTGTCCTTCATCTGTTCTATCAGCCAGTGCTTATTGAGAGCTCACTGTATGCCAGGCACTAAACTAAGTGCTGGGGATGCAGTAGTGAGCCAGAGGGTTCCGTATCTCTAAGCAGCTAATACTCTAGAGGGAGGTGGGCAAGTAATCACTCCAAAGATGCTAACTGTGGTGGGTGTTGTGAAGGGCTGGGACATTTTATTGTCATTGCTGCTGGAGGTCCAGAAAGGGTTTCTTGAGGATGGACCACTTAAATTGCAATCTGAAGTGGACCAGGTGAAAAGAGAGGGAAGAGTGTGCAGGAGAGGAACAGCTCACGTGGAGTCCTGTGGTGGGAGAGAGCAGCCAATGCACTTAGTATCTGAGGCACTTAGAGAAGACCGGTGAAGCTCGGAGCAGGGAGCAGGTCAGGTACACATGGTTCTGGGGAGTTAGGTAAGGCCCTCAGCCTGCAGGGCCCAGAAAGCCAATTTCAGGAGATGTGTCTTTATGCTGTAATAAGGGCAAAGGGAGTCCATTGGAAGGGTTAAGGAAAGGAGAGAACATGATCAAACTTGAGTTTTGATAAAAATCTCTATGGCTGCAGTCGGAAAGTGGATTGAAATGAGCCAAAGTAGATGTGGACTAGAGCAGTTAGGAAGCAATTACAGTTGTTCTGGCAATAAGCATGGAAGCCTGACAAGAAGCAAAAAGATTCAGGAGATGCCGTTGTGCAGCCTTCCCACCCGTGTCCTCTGTCTCCCTAATAGGCTGCTGTAGCGCTTTCACCTCTGCAGAAATCTTTACCCTGCGCTGCTATTCTCCTACGTACTTTCTCCCCTGGAAAGGACAACTTGGTCTAGTTCTGCCCTGATTTATAAGATGGAGATGATTGATATCTCCTGGGCCCAGGCCCCAGCTCTTTGCTTTTTTCTTTGGGTGGGCTCTCTGTCTCTGCAGTAGAGGAGTCCTCCAGTATTTATGCTTGTCTGCCAGCGAGTTTTGCTTGTTCGACGTCTCCATGTGGATGTCTCCCCGAGCTCTCCAGCTTCACGTGTGCTTAGCGCCCCTTTGATTTTCCTTTTCCCAAACTGGTTTCTCTACCTCCTCCTCACCTTTTCTCTCTTACTCATTTTTTTTTTCTTACTCATTTTTGTATTCCTGTGTTTAGGGTAATACATATTCGTTGACTGAGTGGCTGAATTCAACATATAATTTCAGTAGTAGGTAGTTCTAAGAAGAGGGAAGGCTCTTTCCTTACTCCATCCAAGAATAAGAAAACCCCATTCATTTTACCAGAAAACTGTAGTTTTCCAAAGTTCTTTTAAAAGTGTGCCACTCAGAACTGGGCACACTCTTATTGTCCCCTGCTCTCCTTGGATAATCCCACTTCCTTGCTGCCCTCCCTAGCTGTGTATATCCTTATTCTACAGTCAGTTGTTAGATTGCTGTCCTTGACGGATACTCTATTTTCGATAGGCCAGTATCCAGCTTGATTGGGGGGAGGTGCCTTATGTAAAGCAACGATCCCCATTTGCACAGATGACTCATTGAGGGGAGGCTGGAACTTGTTACTGCTGAATGGTGACGAAAGTCTTTTGTCTTCTCTGAGACCACCCCAGAGGGATGGGAGGAATGGTACCACGGTACAGGGCAACAGTGGCAATCTAGGCAGCCCACTTGGCTTCTGCTTACAGGAATGTGGTTTGTGGGGTTTTTTTTTCCTGAGGTATTTTGCCAGAGTAGAGTGGTTATTGTCTAAAGGTTTTCTGTCTTGTTAGGTTGTGTCCTTCTTTGTGCTTTGGTTATGAGAGATAAGATTTTCTTGGAGACTTTTCTAGGTTACCATCTTCAGCGTCTGATCTGGGATGAGGAGAAAAGAAAACCAAAAGAATATACTGCTGTGTCATTCTTTGTGTCCTGGGGTCCCTAGCCAATCTTACTTGTTCTTTCCATCTTTCTGAGGCTTTTATGATTGTTTTCTATATTAGGTTCAGAGTTTTTAGCTGCACTTAGCAGGAGGAATAGGGAAAAGTATGTGTACTCCATCTTGGTTTGGAGCTGGAAGTCAGGAAGCTTTCCTTAATTATATTTCTTTTAAATAAAGTTTGCACATTAAATCAGAATATACTCTTAGGGTAAAGGAATGTTCAGCCAGTTTAACTTATACATGTTTTATGCATATCTGTGTGTATTTTGTTTTGTTTTTGGAATTTTTAATAGCCTCGGTATAAATCTGAAATTTTGCTAATAATCACAGTATCAGTTACTATAATTCATGGTGCACCTGCTATATGCTTGACATGCTGTGTGCTATCTCTAATCTTCTCTAGACCTCCGTGCATTAGGTTGTATTATCTCTGTTTTGTGCATGAAGAGCTGAGGCTCATGGAAGTAGATTAACTTAGCCGAGGTCACAAAATGAAGAAATGGTTGCATTAGGTACAGACCAAAGTTTGTCTAATTCTAAAATATTTGCCCATTGCCTTTATCATACAGTTGCAGAAAATTGGATTAAAATCTTAGAGTTAGCAAAATTTCCACTAGCCTTCCTCCCCCTCGAAATTAAAATTACTTTCTCAGTGCTTTGTTTGACTTACAATTAAAGTAGGATTTAAAAAGGAGTAAAAAAGAGAGTATGAGTGAGAACAACCAACTTTCAGAAACTTTATCAAGTTAAATATTTTGGATCCACTCAAACTCTATCAAGTCTGTTTTTAATTTTCTCTAGTAGATTCCTGACATTGTATTGTAAAATAGCATTTGTAGAACAAGTTAATAATGACTTTAAGCAATACCTGTTTTCAAACAAGATTAAACTGTATTTGAACTCAGTCCTTGAGGAATAAATAATATTGAATCAGTGGCACTGTGTAGGATTAGGTTAATATCCCAGGGTATTGTTTAAGCTACAAGTACAATATTTTTGGATGTTAAACTCTACCATCAAGTGCATTTGCTTATGAGATTATTGCTTTACCATGAATTTATTCTCTTCAATTTGTTTTTCAGACTTACGAAAAGTCTCTATGTGGCTCATCTTTTTAGAGACCATGTAATCAATAGAACAGCTTTCAAGAAAAAAGTTGAGAAAAAGATGAATTTCTTGAAGGGACAGTTAATGAAGTGATGTGAAATATGAATAAATCTGGTGTGCTGGGTTTTAGGTCCCTTTTTTGTGCAAGTGACAGGTTACAGAGCTCTGAACTTGAAATCTTATTTAAATCTTAGAGGATGGAGATAGACTCAATCTCATTTTAAAAGTATTCTCAGCACGTTTGTAATTCACTATTAGTTATATCTGTTTTAATATATTAAATATTATACATTAAACTACATTAGAGGAAACAATTTTTATATTTAATATTTTCTTTAATTACAAGAGTGGAATAATTGTAACATTTGAAGCGATTAACATATAATGAAGGAAAAGTTACTTTTCCCCAGCAGCCTCCTCTTCACCCTCTCTCCTTCTCCCCAACTAATGTTAACATTGGAGGGTTTTTCTTTCCATATCTTTCTCCATGTTCAAGTACACACACACACATACTTACTTTCATATACCCATATACACTTCAAATGTATTAGACTTCATTAATAGTAATATGTGATCCATAAATGGGATCATTCTGTATACATGAGGCTTCAGATTGCCTTTTTCATCTCCTTCTTCCAGGACAATAGATATACATCAAAGTTATTTAAAATTAACTACAGTATATAGTGTCTGTAGTATGGATGGTCGGTTTATGCAGTCATTCCCTATTGTTGGACATTTCAGCAGTTTCCTGTGAGATTTTCATTTTTGCTTTAAGTGACATTTTCTGACTGTTTGTCATGTTGAACATCTCCAACATTTTTTATCGGCCACTTTAGTTTGGTCTTCTGTGAATTTCCTCTATGTTATTTGCCTATTTTTACATTGAGTTGTCTTTTTCTTTTCAGTTTGTGGGAGTGCTTTCTGTATCAGGTATTAACTCTTTGATCATTTATTTTGGAAGTATTTTTTACCAGTCTATAAATTTTTGAAGTGGTTTGTTATTATTTTGCTATAGAATAAATACAAAAAAATATATGTTATCACAGTTATCTATCTGTATTGTGGAGAGTTTCCTGTCTTCCCTAGTTCTACAGATATGCTCCTAAATTCTCCTAGTCTGAACGTTACTGTCTTATTTTTTTAATATGGAAATCTTTAAGTCATCTGGAATTTACTTTTTTTAAAAAAAATTTATTTTTGGCTGTGTTGGGTCTTTGTTGCTGCGTGCAGGCTTTCTCTAGTTGTGGCGAGCGGGGGCTACTCTTGTTGCGGTGCACGGGCTTCTCATTGCCGTGGCTTCTCTTGTTGTGGAGCACAGGCTCTAGGCACACAAGCTTCAGTAGTTGTGGCACGCAGGCTTCAGTAGTTGTGGCTCGTGGACTCTAGAGCGTAGGCTTAGTAGCTGTGGCGCATGGGCTTAGTTGCTCCACGGCATGTGGGGTCTTCCCGGGCCAGGGCTCGAACCAATGTGCCCTGCATTGGCAGGCGGATTCTTAACCACTGTGCCACCAGGGAAGTCCTGGAATTTACTTTTATGTATGGTGAGATACAAGGGCCAACCTTTGCCTTTTTCTTGATAGCTAGTCATTTATTATGCTAATGGCTTTTACTAAATAAACCATCCTTTCCCCCTCTAAATTTAAATGCCATCAGTATTCTTTTAAAATACTTAAATGATTACATTTCTTCTCCAGCTTAACCCATTTTCAGAAAGGTAATGACTTTTTAAAAGCAGGATTTAGTAAATTGGAAAGGTTATTTCTCTGTGCTCAAATGTCAAATGCTACCTGATAACTCTTTATTGTTGCTGACTAAAATTGCAGGCACAAGAAGGATTACTGCTGTGAACAAATCCACTAATCAGGATGTAACTTAACAATTTAAAGACCCTGGGTAACAAAGGGAAAATCTGAGATATTCGTTCAGTGCCTCTACAAAAGCAGTAACATAGAAGCACTGTAAAGAGAATAATTTATTAAATATAAGAATGAAATCTCTTTTTTTCTTTTCACACATACACAGAGAAGTTAGGTTCATAGAAGCCTTTCTCTTCTTTCATGGCGTAAGCTAGGTAGGGATGGCTCTCCAAGAAAGACAGTTGTGGTTTGGGCTCGGGGCACCTCAAAGCTGCTCCTCCAGAGGGTTCTGAAGGCAAACCCTCTACCCCCAGTTCTATTTGGGCTCATCTTTTAAGTGTGCCCTGCACAGAGAGGTCAAATCTGGGCATCTGTTACTTTCATTCATTGTGGAAATAAGTCCTTGGGCATCGTGCTTTCTAAAATCTTCCTGCTGAGGAATGCTGATTGGATTTATCCACCATCATACAAGGAATGAAAGAGAGGCAAAGGTGACTTCAGTATCTCTAATCAGGAGGCAGCAGCAAGAATCATATCAATTACAGATTTGAGAAGATTTGGTTATATATTACATTATCGTGATAGATCATCTTTAATTAGAAGTAGACTGTTGAAGTCTGTTCAGAACACTTTACTGAACAGCTTAACTATCTGACAGTAAGGACCTAAGTAAATAGAATACACTGTATTCCTAGATGGAACGGTATGTAAGTATTAAATATTATATTTTTGATGAATATTTATAGTTGATAAATATTCTCACAATATTATTTTTCATGATGAATTAGTATCTACAGTAGATATCCAGCATTTAAGCTCAAAAGATACCAAGTAGCAAAGAGACTTGTGTGACTAATTTGTTCATTTTCATTTACTAAATAAAACTGACTGAAATGGCATAGTCAGAAAGGTAAGAAAATAGGAGGAGAGCAGTTTTGTGGAAGCCAAAGGAGGAGAAAGTTTTCTAAGGGGAAGCAGTAGTTAGTGTGGTCAGTTGGCTCAGAGAGTTCACGTCAGCTCAGTCCTTAAAGGTGTCTGTTGGATTTGGCAACAAAGAGGTTATCAGTGGTATAGGCCAGACCAGGTTCCTGAAGTGGCACTGAAAGATGGTAGCTTAAAGGGACTGAATAGAGGATGGGAGACGAAGTGGAGACAAATGTACTAGTATTTTATTTCAGTAGGTTGGCTATAAGAAAAGTGGACAATACAGTAGCTAGAAGGAGATGATGTAGGGCTGAGGGAGGGGTGTGTGTGTGTGTGTGTGTGTGTGTGTGTGTGTGTGAGAGAGAGAGAGAGAGAGAGAGAGAGAGAGGAACAAGACTTGAGCAATGTCCTAAGTTTCGGGAATAGAGAATGAAAATAAAGGAGATGACGGAGGTAACTGACACAAGGTCCCTAAAGAGATGAGGGAGCATGGAGCTCTATTAGAAAATAGGGGCCCCTTTCCCACTGGGTCTGCAGAGACAGATGAAAAGATGAGCATGTAAGGTGCAGGCAAGTTTGAGTCAGAGGCGAAGTAGGCAGGAGGAAGAATGAAGACAGCTGCCTTTTCTTTTGTGAATTAAGAGATGCCATCTGAGGACAGAGAGAGGAGAGATGGAGGGCTTGGGGACTCTGGGGCAGGGAGGGGAGCTGCCTAGCAAACGTGCCTCAGCACAAGATCCGTCTCCTCGGTCCTGTTGATGTATTGACGTGGAATCGGAATTAAGTAGATTTAATTTAATTTCCATTATCTTTCACTGCATAAGATGTTTGCTAATGAGAATTTATATTTAATGTAGGACTGAGTAATTTACTGAAATTTAAGCTAAAGTAAATATTTGATGAACAAAACACATAAAATTAAATAGTTCCATCAGAGTTCAGGAACTCTGCTCTACCTGGTTACTTTGCGTTTTCCAATATTAACAGTTTTTCTCTCGAACTATGAACCAACTGTATATGGCCAGTCAAACCAGTGCAGTAGGGAAGAAACTTGGGGCAGTATATGAAGACATTGCTTTGGGCAGTTGCCAAGAAAATGGGCCCCAAGCAGGGGTGTTAACACAGTGTATAGGTGTCTCTGCTTATGAGCTGTGAATAATATTGATTTTTTCATATATAGTAAAAATAATTTGTTCAAAACTCATTACCATTAGTAAACTGGTGTCTTAGAACCAGGAACAGAGGACTAAACTTTTTATTGAGTTAAACTGTGTAAATTTGTCAAGGGTCATTGAAATGGACTCACATGATTAAAATTAATTGTTACAGACATTTTTATATCTTATCTGTTTAACATATTTGGGGCCTTTGTCATGTCAGCTTTCTTTAGAACAGGTAGAATGTCATCTAAGCTCTTCAGAATAAGTAGTTACTTTCCTAAGGATTCTAGAATGATGTTGCCATCTCAGATTCTTAGATGCTGGCTGTACATTGCTTTTGCTAGGCATCTGGTTTCTTTCTGCCACTTTTTAGAAGCAGGTGATTGATACTAGAAACTGGCAGGTTGGGAGTTATGTACCTACGTATCAATAACATAGATTTATTAATTCATTTTGAATCATAGGGAAGTTCTTACAGTAAACATCCCTGGAATAAAGTTAACCTTGTGATTGTTGTATCAAAAGTAAAAAGCAAGAAAGTTATTTGGAAAATGCATTAATAACAGAACAAAATATTTACTACTAAAATGTCACATTAAGAAAACTCTCAATTTTGTATATATTTGCTTCAATACTTAGAGCTCATAATGCTGTCTTGCAAATATTAAAATAATGAAAATATTTGCCAACCTGCTGTGTTATATTAGAGAAACACTTCCTACAGTATTGTCCTATTTATGGTGACATTTAGAATTCAAAGGAATACATGTAGTTATGTGAATTATCCTTCTTGTGGGAATTTCCCTTTCTTCATCCATCACCCTGTTAGAACTTCCCATTGTTTACTTTTTCCAAAAGTCTTGTAAGGTTTCTGATGAATCAGATTTCTGTTGCTGTTCCTGCTGAGATATCCCTTCCTTCTCTCCCTGTTTTTGTTTTCTGGCTATTTCTGTTTCTGTTTTTTCCCAGCACAGAGCACGTTTCATTGTGAAGCCCTTATTGATGTCAGTTGCCTCATTCAACCATGAGAAAACTACACGCGACTGTTATTTTTAATGCCACCACTCCCTTTGTCCCAGCATTGCTTCCTCAACTCCATCCTGACCCCATGATAGAACTGACCCTGTGTCACTGCCCCTCTGTCCACATCCTACTACTGGTGTCTGGAACTGTGGCAGAGCTTAGACCCAGTGTACTCTGCCCACTTCTTCCAAACTTGCTGAAGCCCCTGTACCAGTGCCTGAGTAGGGTGAGTGCCTTGGTGCTGTGGGAGTCCTCTTTCCTAGTACTTAGGACAGTGGCTCTGAAACTTGACTATGCATGCGATTTGCTGGCATGTAAAGAATGCAGATCCCTGTTCCCCACAGTCAGAGATCCTGATTCAGTAGCTGTGATAGGCTGAAAAATGTCCCCCTGCAAGATATCCCACATCAGATCCCCAGAATCTGTGAATTTTACCTTATTTGGAAAAAGGGTTTTTGCAAATGTGAATAAATTCAGGATCTAGAGATGAGGAGATCACTCTGGATTATGTAGGTGGGCCCTAAATGCCATCACAAGGTACTAATAAGAGAGACATACAGAGAAGACAGAAGAGGGGGGTAGTGTGACCAGGCAGCGGTTAGAATGATGCTACCACGTGTAAAGGGCTGAGAGCCACCAGAAGCTGGAAAGGGCAAGGAGCAAAATTTCCCTTAGAGCCTCCAGAAGGAGGGCAGCCCAGCCAACACTGTGATTTCAGACTTCTGGCCTCCGGAAATCTAAAAGGGTGCATTTCTGCTGTCTTAAGTACCCAGTTTGCGGTATTTGTTACGGTAGCCACAGGAACTGATATGATAGCTTTGGGTAGAGCCCAGGAATATGCATTTTTAAGCAAACACCTGGGTAATTTCAATGCAGGTGTTCATCTCACTACACTTGACACATGTTGGCTTAGGAAGGGCTATCAGCTTGTGTTCTTTGACCTTCAGCCAGTGTAAGATGATGCCTTGCATCTCAGGTGGACATTGGGACTGTGGTATTTCTTAATAGAGCTGAGAGACAGTGGTGTACTCTACAGTTCTAGAACTGTAATTCAGGTACATTTGGATTAACGTATTTTGGATTAGTCTAGATCTATAAAGTAATTTCATTCATTATTCAATTTTGCTACAAAGCATGGCTGTGAGATAGGAGAGGAAGAAAGGGAAAATTTAAGAATTTTAGGTTATGTGGCTTTTTTATGTTGAGAACTTTGTCATTTTCATTAAAATGGTAACTTTTTCATTATAATTTACTTCTATTTGTAGTAATTAACAACTGCTTTCTTATTTCTTATATAAACCTGGAGCCAAGGTTGGTTGGTTGTCAATTTATTTATACATGTTTTTCTGCAAAACTTTGAGGCAGTGTGCAATAAGAATATGTGAACACAATATGCATAAGAGAAAACCAAGTCCCAAGATAAAATTGATATAGCCAGATCATAAAAATTAACTCGCTTTCTAGAGTTTCATCTTTATCATGCTTTTTAATGTTACATTTTATTGTTTTTTCTTTTAATTTTCCCTTTAAAAACGAACTTTTATTGGTATTAATAAATGTATTTAGATTTTTTTCAAGTTTCCCCGGATTTACTTGTCATTTGTGTTGTGTGTGTGTGCATGCACGCACATGCGCACATTCTGTGCAGTTTTATCACAGATGTAGGTTTGTGTTTCTGTAGTCAAGATACAGAGTAGTTCTATTACTACAAGGGTCCCTTGTTGTGCTTTCATAACCATCCGCTCCCCAATCCCTAATCCACGGCAATGATGAATTTGTTTTCCATTTCTATACGTTGTCATTTCAAAAATGTTATAGTATGTAACATTTTAGGAGTTTCTTTTTCAGTCAGCATAATTTTCTTGGAAGTCATCTAAGTTGTTGTGTTTATCAATAGTTCATTCCTTTTTATTGCTGAGGAGTATCCCATCATATTGATCTGCTATGGTATGTTTAACCATTTGCCTGTTGGAGGACATCTGGGTTATTTCTAGTTTTGGGCTATTGCCAATAAAGCTACTGTGAACATTTATGTGCAGGTTTTTGTGTGAACGTAATTTTTCATTTCTCTGGGGCAATGCCCAAATGTGCAGTTGCTGTGTTGTATAGTAATTGCATATTTAGCTTTATAACATGCTATCAAACTATTTTCCAAAGTGGCTGTGCCATTTTAGTATTCCACCAGCAATGTATGAATGGCACAGTTTCTCTGCATTCTTGCCAGTACTTGGTGTAATCATTTTTAAAATTTAGACATTCTGGTAAGTATGTAGTAATATCTTATCGTGATTTCACAGTGCTCTAATGGTTATTGATGTTGAACATCTTTTGATGTCTGTTCATGTTGTTTGCCCATTTTATGATCAGGTTGGCTTTTTTTTCTTTTTATTGTTGAGGTTTTTTTTGTTTTTTTTGGTCCCACCGTTCAGCTTGCCGGATCTTAGTTCCCTGACCAGGGATTGAACCTGCGCCCTCGGCAGTGAAAGCGCAGAGCCCTAACCACTGTGCTGTCAGGGAATTCCCTACTGTTGAGTTTTGATAGTTCTTTATATATTCAGACACTTGTTCTTTATTGGATATGTGGGTTTACAAATATTTTCTCCCAGTCTGTAGTTTTTTTCATCCTCTTAACAGGGTCTTTACAGAGCAAAAGTTTTAAATTTTGATGAAGTCCAATTTACCGGTTTTTCCTGTATGGATTTATGTGTTTTTAGAGTCAAGTCTAAGAATTATTTTCTTACCATTAGTTCTGGAAGATTTTTCCCCTATTTTTTCTAAAAATTGCAGAGTTTTAAGCTTTATACTTACATCTGTGATCCATTTTGAGTTAATTTTAGCATAAGATGTGACACTTTAGGTTGAGGTCCTTCTTTTTTTTTTTTTTTAAACCCATGGTTGCCCAGTTGTTCCAGCTCTGTGTATTGAAAATACTGTTCATTCTTTCATTGAGTTGTTTTTGCATCTTTGTCAAAAGTAAGTTGGGCATAGTTATGTGTATATATTTCTGGGTTCTCTATTTTGTTCCATTGATCTGTGTATCTGTCCTGCTGCCAATATCACACAGTTTTGATTAATGTAGTATTATAGTACAGCTTAATATTGGGTAATGTGATTCCTTTCATTTTGTTCTTCTCTGTCAAGATTATTGTAGTTATTCGCCTTTTCATGTAACTTTTTGAATAATCTTGTCTATGTCTGCAAGTCTGTTTGTACTGGGATTGTGATAGAAGTCATGTTAGACCAATAGATCAGTTTGGGGGAATGATTGACATTCTTCAAGAAAAGGTTTATTAGTGATGAATTCTTTCAGTTTTCCTTTGTCTCAGAATGTTTTTAGTTTTTCTTCATTTCTCAAGGATAATTTTGTTGATACAGAAGTTATGGTTGACAGTTTTTTTCTTTCAGCACTTGAAAAATATGTCGGTTCCTTCTGGCCTTCATGGTTTCTGCTGAGAAATCTGTCATTTGAGTTGTTATCCCTCTGTAGGTAAGGTGTTGTTTCTCTCTCACTGATTTCAGTAATTTTTAAGTTTTCATTAATTTGTCTTGATATGAACTTTTTGGCATTTATCCATTTTGGGATTCATTCAGCTTCTTGAATCTGTAGGTTTTATGTTTTTTTGGCTAAATTTGGGAAATAGTCATTATTTCTTCATATACTCTTTCTGCCCCACAAGCTTTCACCTCTCCTTCTGGGATTCCAATGATACAAATTTTGTATCTTTTGTTATTTCACTACAGGTCCTGAGTCTCTGTCATATTTTTCCCCTGGTGTATTTTTTTCTCTCTCTTGTTCTGATTGGTAAATTGTACTGTTTTATTTTCAGGTTCACCAGTTCTATCCTGTGATCTACACTGTCCTATTAAGCACTTGCAGCAAGTTTCTTTTTTCATTTCTATTATTGTATTTTTCAATTCTGTAAATTTTGTTTGGTTTCTTTTCTATAACTTCTATTTTATTTTTTGCTGAGATTATCTTTTCTTTTTTTAAAAAATTTGTTCCAAGAGAATTTGTAATTGCTTATTGATGCATCTTTATGATGGCTACTTAAAAGCTCTTGTTAGGTAATTCTAACAAGTGCATCTTAGTGTTGGCATCAGTCAATAGTCTTTTCTCATTCACGTTGTGATTTTCCTGGCATTTGGTGTGATGTATGATTTTTAATTGTGTCTTAGACATTTTGGCTATCATGTTGGGAGACTCTTGGTCTTGCTTAAACCTTTTATTTTAGCCAACAGTCACCTTGTTTAGGTTCAGCATTCAGATTTTAGTCTACTTTTTTTAGTGGTTCCAGTGGCACCTTAATTTTTAGAGCCTTGGTCTTGCTGTTTCGATCTGTTTTTTTGTTCTGATGCCTGCAGGACTTGCACTGATTCCTGCGGGTGCCTACTGAGGGTACAGAAGGTGTTTCCCCAGTCTGGGCTTCATGGTTGCTTTGGGGAAATTGAGGGGGAAGAGGAGCATTGCTTCTGGCTGCTTATTCTCCGTGAGCTTCTTAGTTGAAGCCCTTTCTGGTGTTGCTGTGCTTGCCTGGTGTCATTGCTGAGATTCTTACTGACCAAGGGAAGGAATGAGCCCACCTTAGCTGCCTCCTTTGCTAGTTTAGAGATCGGGAGACACCAGGCCTGGTTTGTTTTTATCCGTTAGGTGGGTGTTCATAACACGTGCTGCCGTTTTGTTGTTCCTCCAGTCCTGGCATCCCTAACCAGTTCGTTTCTTTTTATCTTTCACAGTTCTTGTGGGGTGAGGATTTAACTCCTTTAGCTGATTCTTGTGCCTTTCCCCAACCTGTTGCCACACATATTATACACATTGCCCTCTCCCTCCTTTCATCCTCCCAATTTCACGACTTTTGGTTGAATCTGAACATGGTGCTTACACTGTTATGACTATAATTATTGTCCGTAGCTGGCCCACACAGTGTACTAAGGAGGATACTTCTTTTCTCCACAGGTTTTCTATATACCTGTTACTGGTTTGTCCTTGAACTCTATGAAATTCAGCTTAATACAGTCAAACACATCAGGTGGCTTATCAGTTCCTTTTTCATCTTAGAGATGTTCCCCCAGGAGCCAGACTTCAACCTGAGCTGGTGGTTTTCTGGGCCTTCTGTGCAGCTCCCATCATAGAACTTCACATCACCACCACTCCACCCTCTTCCTTCACCGGTCTCCTTTGTTGTCTCTAGTTCACGGGATTCCATGTCTCCTTTGTTGTTTTGCTTCTTGCTTGTTGAAACATACCCTCTAGGAGTTCCCTGAGAATGCACGTGTGAGATGTTCATTTTTAGACCCTTTTGATCTTTGAAAATACCTGTTTTACACTTGTCTAGGTATGAACTTCTTAATTGAGAATTATTTTCCTTCAGAATTTTCAAAGTGTTGCCATTGCCTTCCAGCCTCCAGTGATTCTCTTGGGAGATCAAATGGTGTTCTGATTCTTGTATTTGACATATAAGAAGATTAATACTTTAAGATGTCTCTTTATCTTTGATGTTTTGAAATTTTGCACTGATATACCTCAATGTGGTGTTGTGGCATTGGGCTGGGTCTTGGTGGGCTACTTTAATCTGGAAACTGTTTTTCTTCCCTGGGAAAATGTCTAATATTATTTCTTTGGTAATATCTTTCCTCTTGTGTCTCTCTTCTTACTTTATAGAACTCTGCCAGAATATAAGCTCTAAAACTAGAGTGAGTTTTCTCTCTTTTTTTCATTGTTTTATCCCAAGTGCCTAGAACACTGTATTTACAGTGTAAGTACAGTACTTACAGTGTAAGTACTCTGTACAATAAATATTTGTTGAATGAAGGAATAAATGAACTTCTTCTATATTTCAGTTAAATCTGGATTTATCTTCTAGCTGTTTTTCCTCGTCTTTTGTACAAGTCTTTTTCTTTTTGTTCTGTATACAGGGAGATTTTCTTAATCCGTCTTCCCACTCACCTGTTCTTTTGTCTGCTAATACAGTATTATTTTCAAGAGCCCTCCCTCCTATTTTCTTCATTTTTGTTTTTGTAAATCACCTTTATGAAGAGTACTGATGGGAAATAGAATAATCTACAAGTATACAGTCTATCTGAAATTTGTTTTTATATATGGTATGATATAGAGTACAAGATCTATTTTTTCCACATGTATGTCTGTTTGGCACATCACCATTATGATCATCTTGTCTCCAGTGCGCTGCAGTGTCAACGTTTGTCCTAAATCAAACGACTGTATATGTGTACGACTCTTTCTTTTTGCTCAAGCAAATAGGGATTCTGTTTCATTGTTCTCTTTTGTCTGTTGTTGCACTATTACCACACTATTTTAATTACTGTAGTTTAATAAATAGGATTTACACTTGAAAATGAAAGTCTCTAAATTTGTTCTTTAGTTCTTTTTTGATCATTATTGACCTTTCTGTATTTTCATGTAAGTTTGTAGAATCAGTGTGTCAAATCACACACACAGAGACATACACACACACACACACACACACACACACAAATACTCTGCAAAGATTTTGAATGGGATTATATTGTCTACAGATCAACTTGGGGACAGCTGACATCTCTACAGTATTGTATCTTTTAATCCATGACTTTTGTGTATTATTGTTTCTATTGTAATTTTCGCATTTAATGGTGACTTAGAAACCTGAACTTTGACATATTGCAGGTACGTGGGCCCCATAGTTCCTTTTTTATCCCACTCCAGGCATCTGAAAACTGAGGGCCATTTTCCCTATCTTTGGAGCTTTTGGACTCAGAGGGCCATGCAGATGTAAAATGTTCCTCTCTTTTTCTTGTAGCTTTAATCTAAAAACAAACAAATGCCTTTTCGTATGTTTTAACTATGACTTTTTTTTTTTACCAATTGTAAAAATCATTTAAAAATATTTTATATACTTATTTCTGTGTACTGTTAACACTGATACATTTTTCTCTGAGTGAAATACATAAGTGCACGTTTCACGTATATAAAGCACTTTTTGGGACAGAGAAAAACTGTTTTCCTATGTTAAAGCAAGATATGAAAGTTAAAACTTGAAATGTCTTTTCCTTCTGTCAATTACTTTTTTTAAGAAAAGTTATATTTTTTAAAACAACATTTAAAATATGATAAGTATTTGCTTAATACCTGCTTCATAGTACATTTTTAACATTCATTGTATGTGTACATATGCGTATATTTATACACACATAAAGTATTCTGGCTGAAATATATTTCAATTTTATGACATTTCTCAGTTCAAGTTTTTAATAGCAGATTTTTACAAGATAAGTCTTGACTTTATATTGTACATTAAATTAGTCCTTATCTGGAGGAAATATACATTTATATGATTTTCCTTTAATATTTGACACTGAACTATAGTATCTGTTGAGTATTTTAAAAATAATATACTTTGTGTTGCCAAGGCTGACATTATTACTAACTGAAGGTACACTTAGAGGAAGACTTCGGAAAGGAAGGGCACAAACTCCTACAGAAATTGAGTCAGAAAATTTGAGTGTGGTGGAGACAACTCTGTAAGTGAGGCTGTACAAGTAGGGAGCTCCTCACAGCAAATTGGTATATTGGGCCTCCAGTTCCAAGTGATTAGTGGAATTCTAAGGATGAACTCTGCAGTGGACTTTTTGATTTGTGATGTGGTTTGGCTTCTGAGATGAAGCAGAGGCCCTCATGTCCAGTTTGTCACTTGTGACAATGGATGACATTCTCTAGACATTATCATAATTTTTTCCAACATTTTTGTAACACATGCAAATTCAACTATGAATAAAACTATTTAAACCAAAAATGAAAATTAGGAGAAATAGGTACATAAAACATAATGAGTAACCTCAACATAATTTGAGATCTCAGCAATTGAAGACTAAGTCTGAGAGGAGTTATTTCTAGTAGAGATACTCTGGTGTCCCTGACCATTGTTTTTCCTGTCATAGGTATTACTATGAACACTTTCCTTTCTTCTTTGAATGGCTTTTCATCGCTCTAATTGCTGAAGTTTGTATAATGTTAGGTTATTGGTGGAACCAAGCCCCCCATATACTGAGAACATACTCTTCCTGTTTAACCATTTAATGGAGGATGGGAAAGACCCACAAAGGGAGGTGGACCCATTTTTTCTTATCATTCCTCTGACCATTCAGGCAGAGGACTTGGAAGGTCTGGAAGGAGTGCCTGGTGAGCCAGCTTAGAGCACTGTGTTGCTGGTTACTGAAGCATTTTACACCCTACGACAGAGCATTTCAGGGAGTCAACACCGAGTTAGCCATAGGTCTAAATACCCAAAAAACTATAGGGACATGTTGAGGAGAATTTTGTATTCACCGCACCTGAGACATGTTCACATGGACCAAGTCCTTCCTGAATAAAAGTTGTTGCAGTAATTTTCCATCACTCTTTTTTTCTTGGACTGATAGTAAAGCATAGACATGGGTCCCTTTGAATGAATTCCATCTTCAGGAGGTGTGGTGGCTTTTCTCTTCTCAAATGGACAACTGTGTTAGAAGGTGAGGGTTTGCTACTGGCTATGCCTTGACTTCTGCCTCATAGAACGGGACTGTTGGACACATTGGCAGTCATGATTTGACGCATGAAAACTCACGGGAAACTAACTTTTGTTTAGTTCTTGGGATACGGAGAGAGCCTGAGGGTCCTCAGGCGGATTCTTAGCTTTATATGCCAGTTCTGAGAGCTGTGTTCTGCAGGGTATGAAACAGACAATGAGATGATCCATCGTGGATGCTGCTTCCCAAAACAGGGAATAATAGGAAGCACGGCAACATCACATTACAGTTTCTCTCTGCTAGTGGATAAATTCTGGGTGCTCACCCGGAGAACAAAGTGAATGTTTTTCTTTCACAGACAGGATTCTTATCTAGCTTGCGTCCTAACCTCAAGAATTCAGTTGGGTTGTGTCTTGTCAGTTGGATTCTTTAGCCTGGGCCATGAGCTCAGCCTTGCACTGTTTCTGGCAGGTTTCTCTTATCTCAGAATGAGTATATCTTTTTTTTTTTTTTTTTTTTGCGGTACGCAGGCCTCTCACTGTTGTGGCCTCTCCCGTTGCGGAGCACAGGCTCCGGACGCGCAGGCGCAGCGGCCATGGCTCACGGGCCCAGCCACTTCGCGGCATGTGGGATCTTCCCGGACCGGGGCACGAACCCGTGTCCCCTGCATCGGCAGGCGGACTCTCAACCACTGCGCCACCAGGGAGGCCCGAGTATATCTATTTTTTGAGCCATGTTCCATATCCACAGTTCATAAGAAATTGCTTGTCATTCTTGCTTATTACATAAAATAATAACTGACTCCTTTTCTGTTGTAGCATTTGTAGTAATGGCAGAACGATCCAAACGATTATGATAATCTGTCAAGAGGATTACACAGAGTATCCCCCCACCCCCATTCTCTGCAGCAGAGTTGAACTGAACAACATAAAGGGAATTTTCATAGTTTAGGATTTTGACTAATGGTTTACTGTGTGTTTAAATTGATGTGAAATGACTGGAGGTGTTGAGTTTTTTAAGTTGGAAATACTTACGAATCATCCATGGTAAACATTATGTACCATTAGTGTCTTTAGTTCCTTTGACAAATATGCTGGTAAAAATATGTCTCTTTCTCTCTCTCTCTCCATATATATGTCTGTGTGTGTGTGTGTGTATAGTCAACTATGTGAAAACAACAATGCATGTAGTTAGTAAGGAAAGGCACAAAATGTTGATAAATGTGTTTATACCTGGGTGGTAGAATTTAGGCTACTTTTTACTTCTTTATACTTTGATCTATGCTTCATGGAGACCATGTGTTATTTTTAGAGAAATCAGTAAAAAAAATTTTCTATAAGCACATATTACTTTCATGGTAGAAAAAAATACTTTAAAAAATTGCCAATAATTGAAAACAGTAAAATTTGTATATTGAGCAACATTTGAATTGAAGCTAAACACCACTTACATTCCCTTAAAAAGGAAAATTTTTTTTTTTTCCTGCAGTACACGGGCCTCTCACTGTTGCGGCCTCTCCCGTTGTGGAGCACAGGCTCCGGACGCGCAGGCTCAGTGGCCATGGCTCACAGACCCAGCTGCTCCGCAGCATATGGGATCTTCCCGGACCCGGGCACAAACGCGTGTCCCCAGAATCGGCAGGTGGACTCCCAACCACTGCGCCACCAGGGAAGCCCCAAAGGAGAATATTTTTACTCATGAATTTAAGAGCCATATTCACAGGCATTTAAGAATTGTTGCCCACTGTACTTTTGGTATGCATAAAAACTATACCTGGTAAAAAACAATCTTATTGGTGTTTGGAGAGATGGGCTAGATGTTCCTTTCCTTGAGTGAGTTTATTTGCTGTTAGGTAATTCTTTATTATAGTAAGTTTTAAAAAAATTGTTATCTTTACTAGAATACAATGGAAATCATTGTGCATGTTTTGTAGCTATCAAAGAACAAAGAACAAAGTTTGCTGAAACCTTTAAGAATTTGTCTTATAACCAGTTTCCTTATTAGTGATTTTTTCTACGTTGTTTGGATTTGTAGATAGAGGTAGGATTAAAGATACATCTAATTTTGCAGTAAAATTAATTGGACAGTGTTTAATTAAAACTTATTCTCCAAATGAAAACTTAGTTACTTTTCCTTACTATTAGATTTTGTTTATTAGCTTATGCACTGGAACAGTGCTTGGAAAAATCTGAAAATGCATCACAGGTTTATTAGAGACCTTGCTTTTGCGTAATTTTTAGGCTTCCTGGCTTTCTAACTGTTATACATAGATGACATTATCATTACTGTTACTGTACTTGTTGAGGATTTTAAGCAGTTCTTTGCCTCAGACGTTTATAATGATGTATATCCAAGAAATGAATAATTATCTTAATATTTTAGAATGGAAAAAATAAAGCATAGAGAATCAGTTCAAGTTGTGAAAAAGTTCAGATAAATGTTCAACATTTCTTTATTCTTACCTCATGTGGTATTCATGTTGTCCAAGAGAAGAATGTTTTCCTTTACTACTAGTGAAATATTTTCTCATGCCCAATGATGTGTTTTCTGGAAGGATATAAACAGAAATTAGTTTATGGAATTTTGGGGGCTGTTTACATAATTTGGGCTTCTCTCTAATTACGTGAAGTTATGAAATAGTGAGTAACAATATGTTGTCAGGTTTAAAGACTGATTTTTCTGATTATGTGATTATGTATAGGCTGATTTTAAATTTGGAATTTTGTGTCAATTAAGTGATTCCATCAGAAATTCTTAGAAATTAAGACTTTCAGTAAATAGCATCAGGTTGTGTATACTGCTTCAGTATTTTTAAATATTTATGAAGAGCTCGTCTACTTAATTGTGACTTAGTTTTCCAGGTAGGGCTTATTTCTAGGTTGGTTTTCCAAGGAAAGTCTTTTTTGTGTGTGTGAATGCCGTGCTTTTCCTTATCCATGGACATTTCTGAAGAGCTTGTATTCTCTATTTGATGCCTAATTGTTTAAGGATTCTCTGAGCAGTTTGCTTAAAGTCTGTTTTTCCCCCTAGCCATTGACAGCAAAACACATCTGCCTGAGTGAGGCCCCTTTGATCTTCAGAGAGCTTTATCTAAAGGAAGATTAAAAAGAAGTCTGTCAGGCATTTTCCCAAGGAAATTGAAAGTGCTTCCTGAGATTTCAGATCAGGTGAAGCTTCATCCCTGAATTAGGACCTAGGAAAATAACTGTGTTGATCAGTGGTTTAATCATTGGTTAGAGATTTCAGAGATTTGTTTGACTTGGTATGAGAGAATATTTTAAATTTCACCTCAGGCACAGAATTCATGCAGTAATATTGACGGCCAGAAGCAACTTCTATTCATTAATTTTACCATACTTAACACTACTCATGTCCATGGGGAAGAGACTAGCAAGGTTGCGTTTGTTTTCAGCCTTGTCGGGGCCTGGTGTCTTTGGAAGAATTTGCAGCTGGGCTTTTCTGAACCTCGTTGATAATTTTCAAAAATGTGTATGCCAGCCCCGCTCCCTCCTTTTAAACAAATATATAGAGAGTGCTTATTTTGTGCCTGACTCTGGGTTGGTACTATTTACCAGGAGCAAACCCAACAGATACAGGATCTAATAGGCAATGGGCTTCAGAGAGAGTCAAAGTACTGTCCTCAAAACACTGTGTACGACTATTTAAAGATCTCTTGACGGGCCTCAGTTTTAGTAAAGAAATATAAAGTCTGTAATCAAACTAAATTTAATTTCTGACTTATTGTTAATTTAGCCTTTTAAAAAGTTAGAGCTACGGACAGCTAATGAGCTGTTAATTTATAATATAAAACATGTCCGTAAAAAGAAGTCTGCTTTGAGTCTCTCATTCAGTCAGTAAGAAAACCTTGGGGAGGAAGTTATAACTGTGTATAATGGAAACTTTTTATTGAGTTTAGGATTGTGGAAGGAGAGGAAACAATATGAAAGTCTAATGAACGGTTACAGTCTGATTTCTGAAATGAATGGTTGAAAGGACATGGAAAATAAGGGACTGACAGGAGAAACAAGCCTTCCAAATTTCTTTTCAGAAATTCCAGGCTTTTTATGAACTTTTGAGAAAATGGCTTAGCCGTATGTTCTTCCATTTTGAGCTGCTTGGAAGAAAGTGTCATATAAATGCAAATTTCTACTATAATAATTTGTTCACCTTGTATTATGTGCCTGAAGAGTTGGGAGAGTCCAGAAGCTGTTTAATATACAAAGCATTGCCTATAAAATATTCCTTTATCACATAAATAGTTTGCTGTATTTGATAAGCAACTACCTCTGCTTCCTTCTCCTCATTTACACCCCAGGTTAGTCTCTGAGTTGACCAAAAAGAACCTGTCAACATCTGGCAGCTGTTATATCTGTTTGAGGACTATTGGTATATGGGACTTTAGTTGCTATTAGTTGCTAACATTTTGATGTCCTTCATTTCATTAATTAGTTTAGGAAAACAATATGGATTTCATATTCAAGTGCATGCTAATTACTTGAGTCATGAGAAGACTGAGAGAGGTCCAAGCGTCCTGTTAATTCCTTTGAGTCCAAAAATTTCTCATAATTGGTTTGGCAAGAAGAGTAAGTGAGATTAGTTGCTAATGAGGGGACAAGTATGTAATTTTAGCATGGTATAAAGCTGTGATTGTCAGTAAGTGGTATTAGGAATCTAGATTATTTTTGTTAGACCTTGTTTCTCTCTACAAAATCATTATCATCTCCTGATATTGTAAATTGGGTTATTTCACACTGTTATTTTTAATATGTGTTAATCCTCAAACTATAGGTACTTAAAACCTTGCTAATTAAGGAGTCATTAATAAAGTTAACAATATGAGCAGTCAGTTTAGATCCTCCAACTAATTCAGATGAAATCCAATTTTACATAGTTACACTTTGTTTTCAATTTGCCTGAAATGTTTGAAGTAAGTCAAGAATAAGAAATGTTGTCAGCTTACTTACATAGACCAATTTAGTTTGTGTTCAAGTGAAGGACTGGTAACATTGCTAAGAATCAGATAAAATACTACTTTTCCTAGCCAAGAACAAAACGAGTGTTGTGTGGTTTTACTTTTTATAGTCCCTTTGGCTTTCTGTTTTTAATATAAAACTTCCTGATTATATTATACTAGTTTGAAACACTCTGGGACTTTAAACTTCAGTTATAACATAAAATGTCTCTGAAACAAACATTGAAGTGTTTTGCATTTGATTTGTGAAAAAGGCTTTTTTTCCTCTTAAAGAATATCAAGCTCTTCAGATTATTCATAACCACAGTCACTTTTACTTGAAGCATGTGTTGTAGTCTTGGGCATTTTTTCAGCTTTTCACTTTTGTAATCTTTATATCCTTCTTTTGTAGTTCGGCTTATGTAAAAGTAGTGTTACAGTGAACATGAGTGCTTTCTTATCCTTTATCCATGTCTCCTTCTCTACTGTGTTTTGAGTTAGTAAATTCATACTTCCCTCCACTACTTTTTGTTGGCAAAAAGGATTGTAAAAATATTTGCATCTCTTGTTTTTTAGATATACACAGAATTCCATTTTTAGCTATTATGTTCTCACAATTTTGAGACACCTTTTGCTGAGGGAGGAAGGATTGTAAAGAACAGTTGAGTTTCTCCATGTTACACATTTTGCATAAATTTTACTGAGTGTCTGGCATATGCCCAGTGTGTTACTAGGTACTGTGAAGGGCATGAGAAGAATTAATAATCTTTCTTGCCTGAAGAGCTTTTTATTATGTAGTTAGAGGGACAAGGCTAGTGAGTTAGAAAACAATACAAGCTAAAGATAATATATAAGTATGTTTTGAAAGAACAAATAAATAAGATTATTTTTATATCTTAGCAGGATAATTGTAATTGATAATGACTAGTTCTTTATTTAGTTAAAATTGGTTACTTCCCCATCACAGGGCCTTGAAATGAACAGGATACTACCATTTGAAGTTTAAAGAAAATGAATCACTATCTCACTGAAGTGAAGTTTCTGGAGAACCAGGAAGCTTTGAAAATTTAGAACTTTAGCTTAAATTACTCAATTTACATTTGAAGAAATTAAGACCAGTGACTTGCCTAAGTTACACAGCTACCTAATAGTAGTGTCAGCATTAGAACATGGGGTAACATATGAGTTTGAGTTGTTGGCCATACTTAGGGAGGAAACTCTCATAAGCGTTACTGATGTAATAAATGAAAGGTCATTATATTTGACCCTTTCCCTCCCTCCTCCTCTTCTTCTCCTTCTTCCTCTTACTGTTGTTCTTTCTCCATCATTATCAACATCAGTGTCATTATGCCTTCTATTTGAATGGCTCCTTAGGGTTTAAAAACTATTTTTATATATACCAGTTTACCTGAGCATAACAGAAACCTGTGAGGTACGTCAAGATTGACTGATCTAAGGTGAGAAAACACACTTGCAAATCAGTGAAATAATTTGTGGAAGCAAGTGAAACAAGACCTCAAACTCAAATGTCCTTCTGCAAGCCTTTCCCACTGCTCCTCAGAAAGCTGGTTCCATCCCCAATCCTTTCCCAAACCAGGGAATCATTTAGAACATGTGGAAAATGAGAAGTGAAATTGTGATTAAATGCTTATTGAAATTACTTGGCTTGTGCCTTTTAAAAATGCTTTATAAATTTACTTCTTTAATAATCCTTGTAGATTTGTATATATGTACTATTAGTAGTTAGATAGTATAAACAAAAATCTAGGCTGGTTTGAAGAATAGCTTTGTGGAGTTTTTAAACCCGAGGGACCATGTATCTCTAGATGGGACTCTTGCATGAAGTGGGATGTTTGCAGTCCTAACTGACTAGAAAAGCCTTTTGAATTCAACCGTGTGCTTCCATGTGCTTATTGATTACTGCATTTTTCCTCTAGGTTCAGCTGCTAATATATCTTCAATTATTGCTTTTTTTTCATTTTATCTTTCTAGTTACCTTCATTCTACTTCTAGCTGCTTCTTCTTAAACCCTAGCTCCCAAAATAAGGTGCTAACTTATAATGTTTAGGAGTGTGATAGAAACTAGGTGATCATTTTAGACCATTGTATTGTCTTCATTTATTTTTCTTAGGCTATTTTTTACAAATTCGTATATGTTCTTAGCACAGCAGTGAAGGGTATTGGAAGGATCTGATCTTTCAAGTCAGACTGGTTTGGATTGAAAGATTCTCTCCACCACTTGCTAGCCATGTCATGTAGTCACAGGGTCCCTTGAATGTGGGGTAGGGAGGCAGGAGGAGAGGTCAGAGTGGTGTGGCGTGGGAAACACTCCATCAGCTTTGCTGGCTTTGAAGATGGAAGCAGACATGAGTCAAAGGAGGCAGGCAGCCTCTAGAAACTTGAAAAGGCAAGGAAATGTCTTCTTCCTACAGCCTCCAGGAAGGCTGCAGCTCTGCTGATTGTAGCCCAGTGAGACTTGCATCAGGCTTCTAGTTAGTATTTCCCCAGTGTATCTTTTTTCTTAATCTTTCTACATTTCACTATGCTTGTGTTTTGTGTCTCTTGTAAGCATTATGTATGTGGATTCTGAATTTTTTACCTAGTTAGACAATATTTGTTTTTAGTTGGAGAACTCAATTATACTTACTATGATTACTGATATATTTGGAACCATTTTTACCACTGTATTTCTATCATTTTATTTTGTCCCCATTTTGATTTAAAAACCTTCTCCTTTTCATATTTTCCTCCACGACTTAAGATTTAATAAATTATATTTATTAAACATGTATTAAACATATTATTACATGTATAAACATATAAAGGTTTAACATGCATATTTAAAGTCTAAAAACTTTGCCCTAACAATCTAAGAACCTCTAAATGACCTCTTAATAATGGTCATTTCTTTTCCACATTCTTATTTTCCAGTATATTTAGTTCTGTCTCTTCTTTCTTAATCCCAAATGCAGTATCCTTATTGTTATTTTATATGGTAATATGTGTTTGGGATTAACCACATGTTTACTCTTTCCTGTGGCCAGCTTTTCATCTTGCATTCTCAGACCATCCTTCTGGGTTTGCTTTCTTTTTCAAGTATATATCATTCAGAAGTTCCTTTTCACATTGTTTGGTTTTGTTTTCCTGAAAAAATATTTTTATTTTTGCATTGCATTTGAAAGGTAGTTTTATTTGCTATAGAATTCTAGGTTAGCAGTTATTTTCTTTCTGCTTCAAAAATTCTCTTTTCAGCTATATCTAATTGACTGTTTAGTTAATTCTATTTATTTTTAGAAGGTGTATTTTTTACTTTGTAAAATACACTTGTTCATACTTTCATTGTCTCTTGGTGCTTTCCTGTGACATTATTAATTGCCTATTATTTTTCAAAACATATTGAGTACCTTACTTTGTTTTCTGTTTCTCAATGTTATGTGTATCTTAAGTTTTTTAATGAGTCTCATCACATTTGCTCTTTCTGTTGACCCTCACTATGAAGCTTTCTTTTCTTATATGTTATCATTTTTATTATGAGCTCATGTGTATGGAGATTTTAATTGTAAAAATTCTGTGAGGGTTGTGTCACGGGGAGACTTTCTCTAGAGGCAGTTATGTTTTCTCTTTCTTTGGAACAGCTACCAAGATGGGACTACTTCACATTAATTTCTCTATTTGGAGTGCTTTGGACTGTGCAGATAGGATAAAATTAAATTTCAGTCATTCATTAAGGTCAGTTTGTGATTAGAATTCAGACTTTTTTCCCTCCTTTATCCAGAATTAAGACCAAAAAACAACAAGCTTTTTTTTTTATCTTTTCACAGTAAACGTAGGGACCTTTAATGACTCTGTCTTTATTTTAGTTTCCCACCTTATATAGGCCCGAGGTCTTGTCCTTGTTTTTTGTGCAGTCATTGAAAACAGAAGCTCTAGTTTCTGGGACCACCAATTTAAGCTCCTTGGGGTCTGTGCTCCATCGTTATGTTTCATATTTATTTGTTCTATCCTTTGAAAAGGAGTTCCCTCTCTTCTTTGCAAGCTAAGCTATGCACATAAAAGGAGTTCCAAATATTCATCTTTCTTTGTGTATTTTATTGCAACAAAAAGCTTTTGAGGGGTCTAGATTAGTTTATTTTCTATTTTTTATAATATACACATTTTTAGAATGTGAACATTTATGAACAGTGTTCGCTACTTTTTGAATGTGTTATTTAAAAAAATATATAAACAATATACTATGTTCTTAAATGCTGTTTTACTAATCATTTTTTAGATTTATCCATGTAAATACATATAGATATAGTATATACCTTTTAACTGCTACATGAAATTCTGTCTTATGATAAACAGTGATGTGTTAGTTCTCCATTCCCTATCAATAAGCATTTGGGTTGTTTTCACTTTTTTGCTGTTATAAACAAAAATATTCTCATGCATTTATTTCTTTGTGCATATTTGGGAGAGTTTCTCTAAGGTATGTAATTAAAAATGGAAATGAAATCAGTTAAGTTGGTAAGGTGAGCCATTCCATATTTCAACTGGTTTGGTCTCTTCATCAAGGCTGTCATGAAAAAATATGTTGGTGACTACTTGAGATTAAAATGAGATTAGCTCACACGTAAGAGTGAGCTAATAACTGAATGCATTCTGTTGCCTTTGACTGGATCCTGATTTGAACTAACCAGCTGTAAAAGTAATTTTTTTTAAGCCTCTGTAGAAATTTGAATATGGACAGAGGGTAAGGTGAAATTAGGGAGTATTGTTAATTTTGTTAGCTGTGACAATAGTGTGATCATGTAGGAAAATATTTTTTAAAATGCATGCTGGAGTATGCATGAGGCTGTGTCATGATTTCTAGTATTTACTCGAAAATAATTCAACAAGATATTGATAAGACAAGTATACCAAAATGTTCATATTAAACCTGGATGGTGGGTATATAGATATTCATTAGACTGTTTTTTTAAATACTTTATATTTGAAACTTTCACAATAGGTAAAGAAACGAACAAACAAAACCAAATTATTCTTCATTCTGTATTAGGGGTTGACAAACATAGCCATACTCATTTATGTGTGGTCTGTGGCGGCTTTTGTGCTACATGGGTTGAGTTGAGTTCAGCACAGCTCAGAGATATTGCAGGTTCAGTTCCAGACCACTGCAATAAAGCGAATATTGCATTAAAGCGAGTCACATGGAATTTTTTGGGTTCCCAGTGCTTGGAATAGTTGTTTACACTATCATCTATTAAGTGTGCAGTGATACTATGTCTAACAAATGTACATACCTTGATTAAAAATACTTTATTTTTAAAAAAATGCTAATCATCTGAGCCTTCAGAGAGTCGTATCTTTTTGCTGGTTGAAGGTCTTGCCTCAGTGTTGTTGGCTACTGATTAATAAGGGTGGTGGTTGCTAAAGTTTGGGGCGGCCGTGGCAATTTCTTAAAATAAGACCATAATGAAATTTGCTGCATCGATTGACTCTTCCTTTCACAAACGGTTTCTCTGTAGTGTACAATGCTGTTTGATAGAATTTTATCCACAGTAGAACTTCTTTCAAAATTTGAGTCAATCCTCAAGTCTTGCCACTCCTTTGTCAGCTAAATTTATGTACTATTCTAAATCCTTTGCTGTCATTTCAACAATCTTCACAGCATCTTCACTAGGAGTAGATTCCATCTCAGGAAACCACTTTCTTTGCTCATCCATGAGAAGCAACTTCTCATCCTTCAAGTTTTATCATGAGATCACAGCAATTCAGTCACATCTTCAGATTCCACTTCTAAATCTAATTCTCTTGCTCTTTCTGCCAGATCTGCAGTTACTTCCTCCAATGAAGTCTTGAACCTCTCAAAGTTATTCATGAGGATCGGAATCGACTTCTTCTGAACTCCTGTTAATATTGATTATTTTGACGTCTTCCCATGAATCACAGATGTTCTTAGTGATATCTAGAATGGTGAATCCTTTCCAGAAGGTTTTTTTTTTTTTTTGCGATATGCGGACCTCTCACTGTTGTGGCCTCTCCCGTTGCGGAGCACAGGCTCCGGATGTGCAGGCTCAGCGGCCATGGCTCACGGGCCCAGCCGCTCCGTGGCATGTGGGATCTTCCCGGACCGGGGCACAAACCCGTGTCCCCTGCATCGGCAGGCAGACTCTCAACCACTGTGCCACCAGGGAAGCCCTCCAGAAGGTTTTTGATTGACTTTGCTCAGATCCATGAAAGAATCACTGTCAGTGGCAGCTCTAGCCTTATGAAATATATTTCTTAAAGAGTAAAATTAGTTGAAATTACTCCTTGATCTGTGGGCTGCAGAATACATGCTGTGTTAGCAGGCATGAAACTACATTAACCTCATTGTCCATCTTCATCAGAGCTCTGTGTGATCAGGAGCATTGTCAGTGAGCTGTCATGGTTTGAAAGGAATCCTTGTTTTCCAAGCAGTAGATCTCAACAGTGGACTTAAAATATTTAGTAAACCATGTTGTAAACAGATGCGCTGTCATCTAGGCTTTGTTGTTGCATTAACAGATCACAGACAGAATAGCTTTAGCATAATTCTGAAAAGCCCTAGGATTTTTGGAAGGGTAAATGAGCACTGGCTTCCACTTAAAGTCACCAGCTGCTAACAAGAGGGTCTGCCTGTGCTTTGAAGCTTTGAAGCCAGAGATTGACTTCTCCTTTCTTGCCAAGAAGGTCCTGGATAGCATCTTCTTCAAATGTAAGGCTGTTTCATCTACATTGAAAATCTGTTGTTTAGTGCGGCGACCTTCATGAATTCTCTTTTCTGGATCTTCTGGATTACCTGCTGCAGCTTCTACATCAGCACCTGCTGCTTCATCTTGCACTTTAATGTTATGGAGAGGGCTTCCTTCCTTAAACCTCATGAACGAACTTCTGTTAGCTTCCGTCTTTTCTTCTGCATCGTCCTCATATCTCTCAGCCTTTATAGAATTGAACAGAGTTGAGGCCTCATTCACTGGAGTAGCACTTTTAATTTTCTTCAAGAACTTTTAGTTTGAGCTCACAACTTGGCTAACTGAGGCCTAGCTTTTGGCTTATCTCAGTGTTTGACATGCCTTCCTCACTAAGCTTAATCACTTCTAGCTTTTAATTTAAAATGAGAGAGGTGCCACTCTTCCTTTCACTTGAACTCTTAGAGGCCATTGTAGTGTTATTAATTGGCCTAATTTCAATATTGTTGTGTCTCAGAATAGGGAGGCTCGAAGAGAGGGAGAGGGACGGGGAAGTGGCTGGTCACTGGAGCAGTCGGAACACAATGGGCGTTTATAGATGAAGTTTACTGTCTTATATGGGCATGGTTTGTGGCACCCCAAAAGAATTACAGTAGTAACATCAAAGATCACTAATCACAGATCACCCTAACAAATATAATAACGATGAAAATGTTTGAAATATTGTGAGAATTACCAAAATGTGACACAGAGACACAAGATGAGCAAATGCTGTTGGAAAATGGTGTAGATAGACTTGCTTGACTCAGGGTTGCCATGGAGATTCAATTGTAAAAAATACAGTATCCATGAAGCGCAATAAAGTGAAGAGCAATAAAATGAGGAATGCCAGTAGTTTCGACTGAGGCCAATTGTCCTGTACATCCTAAAATTTTTTTTTTTTTCTTTTTACGGTACACGGGCCTCTCACTGTTGTGGCCTCTCCCGTTGCGGAGCACAGGCTCCGGACGTGCAAGCTCAGCGGCCATGGCTCACGGGCCCAGCCGCTCCGCGGCACGTGGGATCTTCCCGGACCGGGGCACGAACCCGTGTCCCCTGCATCGGCAGGCGGACTCTCAACCACTGCGCCACCAGGGAAGCCCACTATCTGACCTTTTACAGAAAAACTTTGCAGACCTCTGCTCTATATATTGACCCTGATTTATTTTTCTTTATAGCCCTTAACTCTCTGCCCTTCCCTCTCCCCTTAACATATAATTCTTTATTACTTGGCTCTGGGCACTATAATATAAGCTTCAAAACAGACTTTATGTTTTCACCAAAATAATACCAGGTATATATAGGAGCTCAATAAATATTTTGTTGAATAATGAATGAGTTAGCAACATGTGAGAGTTCAGTTTTCCCACATCCTTGTTAGCACCTAATATTATGAGATGTATAAATTTTGCCAATCAAGTGGGTGTGGTGGTATCGTGTTGTGTTTTTATTTGCATATCTCTTGCACCTGGTGAGATGATGCATTTTCTGTGTTCTCTGTTAATTGACGATGTACACTTTATCTTGTGTGAATTGCTTGCTAATCCTTTACCTATTTTTCTTTTTGAATCCCGGGGTTGCAGCTGCCTGCCTCCAGAGGGGATTTGTATTTGCCTTTGCCAGTTGCCTGGGGGCGCAGCTACCTGAAGGGCACATTTAAAAATTGTTAGCTTAAGGTTGCTTTGGACTTCCTGGTGGTGTAGTGGGAATTTGGACCTCAGACCTGCGTGAGGCCCCCTGGTGGTTAGAAATTCTCAGGGAAGAGCTTTCCCTTCTAAACCAGTAAGGCAGACCTGTCCTTGCCTTTTTCTTCTATACAGGGGTTTACTCCTCATTCACCTTTACACTGTGGGTGAAGGACTTTGTGATTCCAACTTTATTCAGAAGTCTCTTTTGAGCTTTCCACCTTGTGGAGCCCATAGGCTTTATTGCTTACCTCTGATGCCCCATGCAGTCCTCAAATCAGAGGCTCCCGGCCACCGAGTTCAGAGACATGGTGAAATCTCACTGCCGTCCTACAGTACAGCTTTCACTTTTTTCCCCTGACAGTTTCTTACCCTCTTGCCTGATCAGACATACATTTTGCAATACCTTTTAAAAAATATTTCATCTAACATTTTAAATTGCTGTCAGTAGGTACATAGTTTAGGGCATCTGATCTGTCATAATACTGTAAAATAAAACCTGTCTCTTTTACATTTTATTGCTGTAGTTCTATAATATGTCTGGTAGAATATGTTCTTTCACTTTACTATTGTGTGGGTCATCCTTTTTATGGGTGTTTTGACATCCTTTTTATGCCTTAATTATTAATCCTTTCTTACAAGTTCTGACTGCCAAATCTGTTGCTTTTTTTGGTCACACAAAAATTTTAATTTCGATGTCATTAATAAGTTTTTCTCTTCTGTGTTTTGAGATTTTGTCTTTCTAAAGAAGGAATTCTTACCCAGGGTTATAAAATATTTATTTTCCTGTACCTTCTATTAATATTTATATAGTTTATTTTGAATATATTGATCTTCGGTTTGTCTGTAATTTTTTGTGTGACTGATACGAGGTAGGCTTTAACCATTATTCCCCCCAAAGATTAGCTGATTTGATTAACTGATCCTTTCTCAGTGTATCAGTCAGGGTCCTGGCAGAAAACAGATCGGTCAAGTAAACAGGGATAGGTTTTGAAGAGTTTGATAAAAAGACTTTCACAAACGTGTGGCAGTTGAGGCCGAAAGGAATTCTGCCATACTCTGGAGCAAGTAACAACTGCTTTTTCCACCTTAGGCCTTTAGGGATAAGGTCAATGGAAGTGGAAAACAGATGTTGAGAGGGCCGAGTGGAGAGGGCCACCTGATAGGAGCTGTGACATTTTGCCGAGGGATGTAGTGAGCTTTGTGGCAACCCTGTGGAAAGGGAGCTGATGTGTATGTGTGTGTGGCGGTGGCGGGGGGGAAGTTGGGGCTCAGGGGCCAGAATAAATATCTTGACCTTATTCCCCATTGGGTGAAACCAACTGGAAGTCATAGGAGCCCACTAATGTAGTCCAAACAGGCCAGCGTCTTGCGCACAGAGCAGGATGCAGAAGGGCGCATCTAGAGAGGTATGTGGAAGACGTTAAGCATGTCCAATGATTGGAAATTTTACCTTTTAAAATTCTCAACCTCCATAAACTATATGGCACTGTACCAGGATAATATGGTGGTTACTGTAGTCGGATATGCTGGATTTGAGTCCCAGTCTGCCAAGCATTAGTTGTGGGACCTTAGACAACTTACTTAACCTCTCTGAGTCTTAGTTTCCTCAGCTATAAAGTGGGAATAATAAAAATATAACTACTTACAAGGATTGTTGTAAGAATTAAATGAGCTAATCTATGCAATAAATTTAGAACCATGTCTGGCACTTAACAAGTGCCAAGTAAATGTTAGCTATGATGATGATGACGACGATGGCAACAATGATGACATTCATGATTTCTAGGCTTTTTAATTCTCTTAATTGCTTTCTCTCTTCCTGTATTACTATCACACTCTTTAATTAAATACAGTGCTGTGTTGTTTATTATTTCATATAGCTCAAACTCTTTCATTGTTCTTTCTAAAAATTTTCTTCCATACTTTCAAATTTAACGTAAGTTTTAGGATTAACTTGTCAAGTTCCTGAAAAATCATGTTTGAATTTTGATAGAGATAGGGATTACATTTATCAATGAATTTGTTAAAAAGTGACATTTTTATAATATTGAGTCTCACCATTTCTTGAACAGAGTGTGTCTTTTCATTTATTCAGGCTTCGTTTACGTCCTTTAGTAAAGTTTTACAGTTGTCTTCATAAAGATCTTGCACATTTCTTTTAGTTTTATACCTACTTTAGTGTTTATGTTGCTTTTTTCTATTAGATTCTTAAACTGGCTGTTTTGGAGGTGGAAGAAAGCTGTTGATTTCTGTGTTGACCTTGTATGTGGTACACTTGCCAAAATTTCTTATTTTTCTATTGCGTCTGATTTTCTAGGTGAATAATCATACTGTTTATGAATTATGATAATCTTATCTTTCTCTTTCCAATATTTACAGCTCTAAATTTTTGTTTCTTACTGCAATACCCCAATCAGGTATTGAGATGTGGAATATTAGCAGGTGGAGCCCAGCTCCTTGTTTTACTTTTCCTTTAATGGATGCTTCTAATATTTTACCATTACATATAAAATTTTCTCTAAATTTCTGGTATATACCCTTTATCCGAATTTGCTAAGCATTTTTGTTAGGAATTAGAGTTGGATATCATCAAATGATATTGCAGCGTCTATTTGATAATTATATGATTTTTTTCCTCCTTTAATACATTACTACAGTAAATTCATTGGGGGTCTTTATTTCTTTTCCTTTTTTTTTTTATATTATCGAAACATATTTATATACCTTGGAGAAACACCAGATGGTCACAACACTTGCCTAACTTTTATACTTTAAGATAATAATACTTTATTTTAAAAATGTTACATCTGTGTTCATAAATGTTATTTCCATCTAAGTTTCTGTTCTCATATTTATTGTGTTTATGAATTCAATTATGTTGGCCTCTTAAAATATGTTAGGTAGCTCTTTAAGAAATCTTTTTCTTTGTCCTAAGACATTTTATATAACATGGAAACTATCTGTTCCTTGAAGATTTGGAAAACTCTTCCCAAAACCATCTGAGCTTAGTGCCTTCAAGGAACTCTTGGTTTAGTTTTCCAATTCAACTCTTTCCCATATTCATCTGTTTTTATCTTTCATCTTTATTTTGCTTGTTTCTTTTTGCTTTCCAGTATCCCTAATTGAATGATTACTTTGTTTTCTACTTCCCCTCCCCCTAATTTTATGCTGCATCTTTTTTTCTGATAAAAATCGGGTTATATTTCTTTTTTTCCCATCTTTTCTTTCTCTTTTTGGTATGCAGTATTCTTGAATTATTTTCTAAAGTTTTTATAATTGCATCTTTAGCTTCTCGTTTGTTTGAGAAATGATTTAGTATTTGAGGAGAATTTAAAAATTTTCTTTTCCTTATTTAGCTATTTTTGTTTTATATTTTTGTCATGAATTTCAGTTTTTATTACATTATCTTCAGAGAATGTGATCTCTGTAATTTATGTGCTTTTGAACTGAGGCTTAGTTTGTGGCATAACCATCAAGTTTTGTAAGTGTTCTGTGATCACAAAATGATTTTCGAAGTCTGTCACAATGATCATCAGTTAGGGTGCTTTCAGCTACACGTAATGGAAAACCAGCTGAAAATGGCTTAAGCAGAAAGGAAATTTATTATCTACGTCGGGGTCCCTAACCCCTGGGCCACAGATTGGTACCAGTCCGTGGCCTCATAGGAACTGGCTGCACAGCAGCAGGTGAGCAGCCGGCGAGTGAGAGAAGCTTCATCTGTATTTACAGCCGCTCCCTGTCACTCGCGTTACTGCCTGAGCTCCGCCTCCTGTCAGAGCAGCGGCGGCATCAGGTTCTTACAGTAGCACAAACCCTACTGTGAACTGCACATGGAGGGATCTAGGTTCGCGCTTCTTAGGAGAATCTAATGCCTGATGATCTGAGGGGGAGCTGAGGAGGTGATGGTGATGCTAGCGCTGGGGAGGGGCTGCAAATACAGATTATCATTAGCAGAGAGGTTTGACTGCACAGAGACTATATAAATCAATTGCTTGCAAACTCATATCAAAACCCTATCAGTGACAATTAAGCTGCATCTGCAGGCTTTATAGTGGCAAATGAGTTGATGTACTTCAATTGTATAGCTGCATCTGGTGCAGGCTTTAAGTCAGAATCCGAAACTTATTTTAGTTCATGAGTGGCCCACCCATTATTTTATTTACCACTTCCATCCGTGCCTCTTTCCCGCACTGCACACTTGTCTCAATTACAGTTTTGGTAAGTCCACAAGCTAACCCTAGACAAAATGAGTAAAAAACAAATGTCGCTGGAGAGCTTCTTTGAAAAAGGGAGAAAGACCCAATGATGAGACAGCAGAAGACTCTAAGACTGCCAACAAAAAGAAAGCTGCATTTAAAAGAAGACACCACGCTTTGTGACCGCCTGGAGGGGTGGACTAGGGAGGGTGGGAGGGAGGGAGACGCAAGCGGGAAGAGATATGGCAACATATGTATATATATAACTGATTCATTTTGTTGTGAAGCAGAAACTAACACACCATTGTAAAGCAATTATACTCCAATAAAGATGTTAAAAAAAAAAGAAATATGGAAAAAAAAAGAAGACACCACGAGTCCTACTTAAATTATGGGTTCATTGTAACAGGTGATTCACATTCTCCAAGTCCGCTTTGTGTAACGTGGTGACCGGCTATCCAACAAAGCCAGGAAACCTTCAAAACAGCTTCGCCACATGGAGACCAAGCACTCTGCATCAAAAGACAAGCTCTTGGAGTTTTTCAAACGAAAGAAACGTGAGCATGAAGAACAGAAGCAATTATTGAGGGCCACCACTTCATCAAATGTGTCTGCACTGAGAGCATGGTTCTTAGTGACTAACTGCATTGCCAAAGCTAAGAAGCCCTTTACTGTTGGTGAAGAGTCGATCCTGCCTGCTGCTAAGCACGTTTGTCATGAACTTTGAGGAGCGGCTGCAGTTCAAAAGGTGGCATGTGTTCCTCTTTCGGCTGGCACCATAACTAGACGATTTGATGAAATAGCAGAGGATATTGAGGCACAGTTGTTAGGATTAATGAGTCACCATGGTACGCAATCCAGGTTGGTGAGTCTGCAGATGTTGACAACAAAGCAACAATGCTTGTTTTTGTGTGATATATTTTTCAGGAGGATGTGCATGAGGATATGTTATGTACACTTTTGTTGCCAACCAACACCACAGTGGCAGAACTAGTCAAGCCTTTGAATGATACATATCAGGAAAAATGAATTGGTCGTTCGTGTTGGTGTATGCATGACGCAGCGGCTGCCATGTCTGGACGGCTTTCTGGTTTCACTACTCGGGTCAAAGAGGTGGCTTCTGAATGTGAATGTATGCACTGTGTCATCCATAGAGAAATGCTGGCTAGCCGAAAAATGTCACCTGAACTTAACAACGTTTTGCAGGATGTGACTAAAATGATCAACTGCATTAAAGTACATGCCCTTAACTCACGTCTGTTCGTGCAGCTCTGAGGAGATGGACGCAGAGCACACATGTCTTCTCTTACATCCAGAGTGAGATGGCTTTCTAAAGGGAGATCACTGGCCAGAGTTTTTGAGTTACGAGAGCCGCTCCAGAGATTTCTTTTAGAAAGACAGTCACAGCACATTTCAGTGACACAGAACGGGTTGCAAAACTTGCTTACTTGTGTGACGTATTCAACCTGCTCAATGAACTCAATCTGTCACTTCAGGGGAGAACGACAACTGTGTTCAAGTTGGCAGGTAAAGTGGCTGCATTCAAAGCCAAACTGGAATTATGGGGGCAATGAGTGACCATTGGGATTTTTGACGTGTTTCAAACATTAGCAGAGGTTTTGAAAGAGACTGAGCCAGGGCCTTCTTTCTCCCAGCTGGTGCATGATCACCTATCTCAGCTTTCAAAAGAGTCTGAGCATTACTTCCCAACCACAAAAGACCCCCGAACTGGGAAGGAATGGATCTGCGGCCCATTTGTGGATAAGCCAGGTGAATCGACTTTGTCCGTGCTAGAAGAGGATCAACTGCTTGAGATCGCAGATGACGGTGGCCTTAAAAGTATATTTGAGACAACTTCAAACCTCCATACGTTCTGGATTAGTCAAGGCGGAATATCCTGAGACACAAAAGCACTGAAAAGCCTGCTTCCATTTCCAACATCCTATCTTTGTGAAGCAGGGTTTTCTGCAGTGACAGCAGCCAAAACGAGATCACGGAGTAGACTGGACATAGTAAGACATGTCGGGGGTCACTGTCTCCCATCACCCCCAGATGGGACCATCTAGTTGCAGGAAAACAAGCTCAGGGCTCTCACTGATTCTGCATTATGGTGAGTTGTATAAGTATTTCATTATATATCACCATGTAATAATAATAGAAATAAAGTGCACAATAAATGTAATGCGCTTGAATCATCCCAAAACCATCCCCCCCTGTGCCCAGTCTGTGGAAAAATTGTCTTCCACAAAACCGGTCCCTGGTGCTGCAAAGGTTGGGGACCGCTGATCTATATAATAAGAAGCCCTGAAGTAGGGTAATTCTAGGGCTTGTTAACTGCGGGCTTCAACAGCATCATCAAAAACCTAAGTTCTTTCCATTTTTCCATTCTCCCCTTCTCAGCTTAGGTTTATCCTCTTAGGCTGGTTCTCCCCATGGTTTCAGGATGGCTCTCCCAGATAACGACCAGATAAAGAATAAATGCCCTCATTTCAGTGCCTGTGGTGTGTGGGTGGGTGGGGGAAGGCCTTCCTAGAAGCTTCCTGTAGCTCCAGCAAGCTCTTTGAACGACCGGAATTGGGTTATAGGCCCATTCCTAAAGCGGTCATCGGGAACTAGACCACCATGGGTAGTAAGTGCAGTAATAATTTGCTGCTGGAGGGTAAGTCTGGATTGGAGGCACAGAAGGACAGCTGCC
The DNA here is from genome assembly GCF_964270905.1 of Leucopleurus acutus. Classification (NCBI taxonomy): domain Eukaryota; kingdom Metazoa; phylum Chordata; class Mammalia; order Artiodactyla; family Delphinidae; genus Leucopleurus; species Leucopleurus acutus. Next base: position 2,530,862 of record NC_139158.1, read on the forward strand.
TTTCCCAAAGAACCTGAGCCAGAGTGAACAAAATCAGGGTTCCACAAGTAAGTTTAAAGGCTGGTGTGGCAGGGAGTGCAGGGATGGTGGTTGGGTGGGAAACCAGTATTATTGTCTACACAGTGCAATACTTTATCAGCCATAAGATTGCACAAACAATCCATACACTTCATGTGAAATTTTTTTTTTGGGTGTAACTTAAGCTTTTTTTTTTGCTATAAATAATTGAGTTTATCCTGGAAAGTTTGGTGTGATTTTTTTCTTTAATAAGTAATTGCTGCCCCCAAAAAAGAATTACTATAAAATTCTCTTTCTATTATTATGAGTATGTCAGATATATAGAGAGATATATATATATATATATATATTTTTTTTTTTTTTTTTGCTATTTTGCTTACAATTCAGAATCTTAGGATTTTGAGCAGACATTGTGTCTTCTTTATTGTTCATCCAGCAGTGAGCACTGGATTTCCAGGAACTCATTATTAGTAATAATAAAAGGTACATATGTGGAGATGGATTGAAATGTAACTCAAGATGTGATTAGCTACCTAGTTTGTTATTATTAAAATGTTATTTTTTCCTGCATATTTGTAATCCAGAGAAAGCTTCTAATATGAAAAATAAAGTAGATTTATTTTAAGGCAACATAAAAAATAATTGGTTTAACAACATTGTGTGAATACAGATGAGAGAGTCCTATTAAAATTTGGTCACAAAGTGTATACGGTAATGCAGCAAGATTCATGCCAAATAATGACTAGTTCACGTTTGTTGTAAAATGCTGAATTGATGTGAAGTTGTAGTGTCACTAAATGAGTGCTGTCATAAAGAAGTGATGTTGCCAATAACACAACGTAGTCTAAGGCTAATATATTTGAATAATAATTGTCAGGATGAGCTTTTTTACCGCCCTTGTGCTTACTGTTCATTTGTTTATTTTCAGTTTTGTTGAGAGAATACAAAAAATGATATATTGTCACTTGCCTTCAAGCTGGAATTATTTCTCTTGATGTTTAGATGTAGGTACCAATTAAGTAAAAAGAAATCAGTCTTTAGTAAAAATTATTACAACTAGTATAGGTATCTTGTAACTGTTTAATCTTGTAACTGCTAGGTTCTTTACTTTGCATCCAGGTAATTTAATATGAATGATGGATTATTAAATTCTTTTTATTGGAAACAGGCATACTTCAAGTTAATAGTCCTTATCACTGATACCGATTAGGAAAAGAGAAATGAATTCCCAGGATTTATATTTCGTAATAGCTCTTTCAGGATTGTTTTGTTACTCTTGGGGAAGGTGTATGAAGTTTGGCCTAGGAATCATATCTGGCATAGAATAAATTTATATATTAATTCAATTGAGTATCTGTGATTGCCAGTCATTCATGTGTTCTGTACATCATTTGATAGGTTGCTATTCCTCTTCTTCTTATATTTCTTTAGAGATCTTATTTTGTGGTAAGAATTTACCACGTAGAAAGCTAGGACTTCCGTGCCCTCCATTTAACTCTCTGTCAGGAATACAGTTCAGTGTGAACACATGCGTGAAGCCCTGCCTGCTCAGACACTCAGCTGCGTGGAATGGCTGGTGAGGGGAGCACACTGCCTGAGCCCACATCCCTGACTCGGGGCTTCTGTGAGCACTCCTTCTTCAGACAGCTTCAGGATATTGCAGGAACCCTTGTTCCCTACAATTTGGGGGCAGTCTCCCAGACTTTTGCAAGGCATGGAGCTTCCTTTAGGCTTTGATGAAGTGCATTCTCCCTCACTTCTTGGGGCTTCAGGAGAAGACTAGGTGCATAGCAGATTCCCCCTGTCCCTTGCTCCCACAGGCAAATTTTCTTCTCTTTGGCATTTACTCCTGTGTAGCATTCATCCTGGGGCCGCAAATTGCAAATGTGAGAATAGCCACCATCACCAGGTTGATCAGCTTCTCCACACCTTGTGCTCTATGCACTCTCGCTCTCAGCCTCACATCACCCCACTTTATAGATTGCAGGACAGAAAGAACAAGGATCTTGTTTGGGTTGCCTCATCGAAGTTCAAGCATACGCTCATGGAACTTCATCTTACAGGCATATGTGGCCCTCAGTGAGCAGGATGTCTCCCTGGTTGCTAAGGGGCCACGTTGGCTTCTGTTCATGTTGACACCGTACGATGAGACTGCGTCATGGTGGGTCAGTGTATCTTCACATCATCATACCACAATGTGGAGTGCTGTATGTAGATCCCTGTCAGAGCCTCTGGGGTGGAGCCCAGGCCATCAGTATTTTGAAAGTGTCCAGATGGTTTCAGTATGCAGCCAGATATGAGAACCACTGGTTTAGAGCTTTGAATAATGCAGTTGTTGCAGTTTTAGGGTAGATGTTACTGAAAAATGTTGTCTATAAAATGAATTAAAGATTAAAGCATTTCTTTTTTCCCCCCCATTCATAAACCATTGTGATAGCAGTCTTCTACAGAATTACCTAATTTTGCCTGATGAGATTTACTTAGAAAAAGAAATAAGCATATAGCTGTCTCTCTCCTGAAGTCTTTTTGCAGCAACTAATTAAGGCAATAATTAGTAATAATTAGGCATTCTTAGCTGAGGTAGAACTTTAGCTATTGTCTCATTGTTCTACTGAAAGTTACCTGAGTGTTACGGCTTTTTAAATGAATCAGAGCAATAAATCCAACATTGTTTGCAAGCCAACTACTATATGCCAACAATTATGTAATCGAAGTATAAAGTAGCCATTTAAAGAGTTCTTACTCTTGAACAGAATTTAAATTTAAGAATTAGAAATAGTAATTAGCATAGATAAAAGTATCTTATTGACCACCACTTAGTTGATGCAGTGAATACAGGTCCTCTTATTAAACATATAGGCATTTAAAATCCTCTGTCCATATGGAACACACTACCTTTTGTTCCATTTTACATTGACTCCCTGTTGGTTTCTGGATACAACTCAAGGTGTTGATTTCATTTTCAAAGCCAAATGTGATTTGGACATTTGGCGGGATAAAACTTAAATTTTCTCTAATAGACGCTTTTTAGGAACTTAAGACATGAGGAAACTATAATAACTGCTTATTTAAATCCTGAGCATTTCCAAAAATCTTCTCTGTTCATCTCAGACTTTCTTCCCTGCTAAAATGTATTATACGTGAGGGCAGATTTGTGAGTTAAAGGGTAATGTCTCTAATTAGAAAGCTTGTGTCTGACAGATGTCTGTGAAGTTGGGTGATCTTACCAAAGGAATGGGTGGCCAGCAGGCGTGCCTTGGGCAGTTCTTCATCAGAGTTCCTCCCCCTCCTCAACACAGCAAACTTCATCCTGTATCTCAGCAGTTCACATTTAACAAGCGCCCTGTTGCTGTCTGGTTGACTGATGTTCTGTTTGTTATGTAACATCCTGACATCCTGTTAAGACTGTAATTATAAAACTAAGTCCCAGGGTATATGTAATGAGGTGGATAGACCTAGAGTCTGTCATACAGAGTGAAGTAAGTCAGAAAGAGAGAGACAAATACCGTATGCTAACACATATATATGGAATTTAAAAAAAAAAATGTCATGAAAAACCTAGGGGTGAAACAGGAATAAAGACACAGACTTACTAGAGAATGGACTTGAGGCTATGGGGAGGGGGAAGGGTAAACGGTGACAAAGCGATAAAGAGGCATGGACATATATACACTACCAAACGTAAGGTAGATAGCTAGTGGGAAGCAGCTGCATAGCACAGGGAGATCAGCTCGGTGCTTTGTGACCGCCTGGAGGGGTGGGATAGGGAGGGTGGGAGGGAGGGGGACGCAAGCGGGAAGAGATATGGGAATATATGTATATATATAACTGATTCATTTTGTTGTGAAGCTGAAACTAACATACCATTGTAAAGCAATTATACTCCAATAAAGATGTTAAAAAAAAAAAACAAAAACTAAGTCCCAACTCATTGACAGAAAGATGCAGCTGTTTAGCCTTCTCTTCCTTTTTTTTTTTTTTTTTTTGGTACACGGGCCTCTCACTGCTGTGGCCTCTCCCGTTGTGGAGCACAGGCTCCGGACGCGCAGGCTCAGCGGCCATGGCTCACGGGCCCAGCCGCTCCGTGGCATGTGGGATCCTCCCGGACCGGGGCACGAACCCGCGTCCCCTGCATCGGCAGGCGGACTCTCAACCACTGTGCCACCAGGGAAGCCCAGCCTGCTCTTCTTGATTGAACATAGAACTTAATTCAGCCTTTAGTTGCCTAATGACTAAAATTTTTATATTTTAGATGAGCCAGGAAAACACTGGGAATTTAATGGGATTCAAATAATAAGTAGTTTATGCATGTACTGTGTTCCAAGAGAAGATTTAAATATGTGTCTGTCTACCTACCTACTTAACATCTATTTATCCATCCTTGACATTACTTGGGAACTAAAACTGAGTTTTTAGTCTTCAAGTCTAGAGCTCTGTTCATTCAGTTATTGTAATAATCGTATTTTAATGATGCGTATGGATTTTGTTCTCAAAAAAGAAAATTAAAAATATTTCTTGGGTAGTGTGCTGTTCTCACTACAGAGTATTGTTTCCTTTATTCCTAATTTATACATATTTACAGGGAAGTGCCCACACAGAGAAAATAGTCATAATCAAGAAATTTGATCTTCTTGGGATAACTCTTTTATTTAACTAAAGACAAGGAGGGATTATAGGAAGGATTTTGTGAGTCTCATCTTCGTGAGTCCGGGCTTTTGCATTGTTAGGGCTTTTCAGTTTGTTTCTCTCTTGCAAGTTTAAGAGCATTATTCTTGTGTTAGCTCACAGATCCTGCATTTGATCATCCTCTCTCCCTTATGACATGGCCTCTGACTTATGGAACATTGGATTTCCTCTAGTAGATCAGTCTGAATCTGTCTGTACACGGAATGACCAGATTGAATTGGCACCAAAGTTCCACTACAAATCCTTCGTCCAGCCTTCTAGTTTGAATTGGAAGTATCAGTTCAAGCTTCTGTATTATCCTTAGGTGAGTTTTGAAAAGTTAGATTTTTTTACTAAACTTTAATCCCATTTATTTAGAATTCAGATATATTTCAAGGACCTAGGAGAAGGCAAATAAACACCTCCTTCTCACTTCAACATTCAAAATAGCTATTATAAAATCTTTTTTTCGGGCTTCCCTGGTGGCGCAGTGGTTGAGAGTCCGCCTGCCGATGCAGGGGACGCGGGTTCGTGCCCCGATCCCGGAAGATCCCACATGCCGCGGAGCGGCTGGGCCCGTGAGCCGTGGCCGCTGAGCCTGCGCGTCCAAAGCCTGTGCTCCGCAACGGGAGAGGCCACAACAGTGAGAGGCCCGCGTATCGCAAAAAACCCCAAAAAACTTTTTTTCTTATTGCATAAGGAAGACTTTCATGCTTTTTTCTCTTGAATCAGTATACTTACCTTATATACGATTTTAACGAGCTTTGCTATGTGTTATTCTATTATAGTCCAGATTAAAGAAAGGAATTTGGAGGGAGGTGATAGGTAGTGCAAGATGGGGCAATGAGAAATGATGGGGGAATCATATCTGGAAGAGAGGGAAGGAGTTATAATAGTCCGGGAATATTTAGGGTGGTGCTAAATAACTCCGAGCCAATAATAACTTATAAGGATATCATAACATTATGTTATAGTAATAATATTAGTGTTAGAAATTATAAATTTATGAAAAAGGGTTAAGTTTTATGTACTTTATTAAAGAAGACAATATATTGGGAAGGCCACCAAAGTCATCAAAATTTTAACCTAATGTTTAAAACGATAAGAGAAAATGTATTGTTCACCTATTTGGATTACCTCATTCACTGATTATGCTGCATAATTCAGAGATTACTCCATATACTTTATTTGGGAAACATTTATCATATGCAGGAAGTGATGTGGGGATTTCTCCTCTCACCAGGTGCCCACTCCTTGGTCCTGTGGTTTCATGTGTGTGTCTCTCTCTCCATCTGCAGCCCAACCTCTTGCTTGAGTTCCAGACCATTGTTTCTTATAGGTTAATGTTTAGCGATGTTTCTCTCTTGTGAGAACCTGAAACCTTAATGTCACTCGAACACATTTGTGTAAAAAGAGATAGAGAATAATAGTAGTATGTATGGGGAGAATACCAAGGGCCAGTGGGACAGAAAAACTCAGCATCACCTCGGGTGGAAACCTTGGGGACTGATCCAGGAGTGTCTTTTGGAAATAGTTTTTTCCTGTTGAACTATATAAAATGTGTCCTTCCTTGTGAAGCGTGGGAATGAACCCATAAATTCTGGATGGTGAGGCAGGCTTACTAGCTTTGGTGCTGTGCACTGCCTGGTAGGAGCTGGGCTGATGGCTGTGAGGGTCAGCTTTTACCTCTTCATAAGCGATGTTTTAAAATACAGAACTTGCTCTGCTGTCTCTAGTTATGAACTCTTTGGGTGGGAAAAAGGGCTTCCCCAGATTTAAAATTTGTAGTAGAGGCACTTAAAACAAAGAACACAAACTTCTTCTCTCTGTGTCCCTGAAGCGCTACTGCTCAGGGGTGTTTCCTGATTTGGTTAATGGGGACACCAGCATCGGTCTCTCAAGTGTGAAGCTTTAGGGTCTCTCAGTGCTTTTCTTACTATCCACAGCCTGTTGATCACAACATTATGTTTTCCTCAGAACTGTCATCTCAGTGAGACCCCTTTCTCCCTTTCTGTTGCCTTAGTTCAGGCCAGCAGCTGGAACATGTAACAGTTGTAAATGTTTTCCCTTTGTTTCGGCTTTCCACAGTGTTGACATAACTATTCCCTTTAAAATGATAGTGATGATGTCATGCTTCCCACAGAGACCCCCAGTAACTACTCTTTCATCTGGTTCCTGCATCCCTCTTTCACTCTGGCTCCCTCCACTGCCTTCTCCCGCCATGCAGCACCTTGGTCTCCCCAGTGGGCTGTGTCCTGCCACAAACCTGTGCCTTGGCACGTTCTGTTCTCAGTGCCTGGAGGCTCTTTTACAATACTGAAGCCAAGGAAATAACAGACCACTGTCTCTTGAGTTAACATCTTCTAGTGTGGATCTATTAAGCTATACTTCTCAAAATTTCAATTCATACATTCCAGGAAATTTCTCTATACAATTAGAACATATTTATCATATTTTCTCAGTGGACTGTTGCTGTGAAGATCAAATAGGATCTCAACTGTAAAATAAAGTTATTGATAAACTTTTTCCAAGGAATAGAGACAGGATAACATAGTGGTTAAGAGCTTGGGCTCTGGAGTCACACGGCTTGGTTTTGAATTCCTGCTCTAGCACAGAGTAAGTAGCTGCATGACTTCAACCTCTGTTAGACCTGCTTCCTCATCACTAAAGTGGGGGTGATATGGTACGTATCTCACAGGGCTGCTGCAGGAACAAACAAGTTAGCATTTCTGGAGTTTCAAGGATAATGTCTGGTATGCAGTCATGTGCTGTACTGTTTTCATGGTTGTAGCTGTGTTCATAGTTCCCACAGTTTGTTTATGGGAATTCCGAATAAAGCTGTTCTATCTGTTTTCAAACCAACACGTATACATACATACTTTTTAAAAGTTTCTATAACTTGTCAGAGTATCAAGTCCTATTTTTAACATTATATTTTCAGCATTATAGAAGGAAGCTGTCTTACCTACTTTATCTTGTTTTGCTTCCTAATTATAATATATACGGAAAATAATACTGTTTTATATTAATGAATGAGTTAATTGGATATAGGTTGCATGGTGAAGGTGAAAATTTAAAATAGTGAGGATTCAGGTCAAGTATAATACATTGATTTATGCTCAATAAATTTCAAAACAGTGAACTTTCACATGTTGAATTTCTCTGTTTTGTGAAGAATATCTGTGCTTCAAATATTTTGCTTTTCAGTTCTGTTACATTCTGAGCGCATAAAGAGTGGACTGTTGGTTAATTCATTTAGTGTAGTGAAGGTATCCAAATCCAAGCTACATGTGGCTAATTTCTCCTACAGGCTGGAAGACAAAAATCCTTTCACCTCTCACAGTTAGGTTAGTAGTGCCGGACCAGACTGCTCTTCAGAGGTCACCTGATCGAATTGTGGGTGTGAAGCAATCTGAGTCCCCGTATTCGTATTTCTGTCCCTTTATGTTCTCAGCATGGAATAATTAAATAATTATTGGTGTTGGTCATGCCATTTTTCCAGTAAAAAATGTCCACAACAAATATGTGAGAGTTGAAATCATTCTAGATAAGAATGTTTATTAACAGACAAGACAGTGCTTATTCTTAAGGCTTTATTTTAATCTGTGACTTAAAAGAGAAATCCTGAATAATGCTCCTGTTGTAAGCACGTTACCTCTACATGAGTGCAGTGGTTACTCTTTTTATTTTTTAGATTGTTTTGCCCCGAAGATAGGCATCCCCAGGGCGGAAATTGTGAAATAGAAACAAAGACAAGGGGAATGGGGCTATAGATCTGTGTGAAAAAATACAGTATTTGTGGGAAATGTCAAGCTACCTACTCTTCTTTGCATTTCATTTTTTGATAGAGGATGTTTAACACTCTATTTGTAACCCTCTGCTATAGACATCATTGCACCTTTATTATGAAAGTGCAGTAGCTTTCCGGTCATTGCTATTCCAGAGTGAGTTTCTGAAGCAGCAGGAGTGAGATGATTTTGCAAATTGCAATATAATAATACTATATATGATCTTGTCTCAACCTGTAACATACATATCCTCACAGAAATAACGCTTAATTATGGTAATATCCTTCCTGATATCAGACACAGTGTGGCGCCTGTTAAGATTATATTGTTTGTAGTAAGATGGAGTAAAAAATGGCTTAAAGATGAAGGAATAAAATCACATACCTTGATAAACGCCTTAGATGCTATTTAGGCTGTGGAGAGCTTTTGATTTTGTTTCCGTTCTTTACTCCCAAAATAAAAATGCAAACAATAATTTGACAAACACTGTCAAACGCTGTAACCTCATCTGATCCCTTCACTGCACATCTTAATCCCTGATGGACTTTTCTCAGATGTATGGGCTGTGAGGTTTTTGAGTTTCTGGATGTGACACTTTTTCCAAAGTCTCCCAGTGACAGATGCAGTGACCTTATCATGCAGACAGCTCTATCCAGTTTGACAGTCCAGCCATCTGGTTTATATCGATCCTAATTGATTTAAAGGAACCAGCTCTCTGAAAGTTGGTCATTTGAAACCCTGAGGCTAAACTGGCCTACATTTAATTTGAAGTTTTAAGTCATTATTCTTGAAACTTGTTTTGAACTGATTTGTGAAATTAAGCCTTGTTTCTTGTCTGTGTGAGGTTTGGGGGTGAAAATACTTGCGGCTGGCCTTGAAAAACATCAGCTTTTGTGAATAATAGTTTGTACTCTGCAGACTGTATATGAATGTGCACTTATAGTTTGAGTTTATGTCTCTTTTTAGGTTTTGCAGGAGCTGAAAACATACATGGAGTTTGGTGTTAGGGTCGGCTTCCTTATTTACCAGCTTTCTAGATTTGAGCTCATTACTTAACCTCCCTGAGTCTCTTCAGTCTAGAACGTGGGGTGATGATAGTACCCATTTCACTGCATCGTTGGGAGAATTAAGTGAAGTAATATGTCGTGTGCTTAACGTACTGCGTAGCTCAGTGCGAGGAAAACGTTTACTTTCCTGCTGAGTACCATTACTGATTACTCCTGCCTTTCTTGGACTTCTCCCATCCGTTGCTTCTGAAATCTTCCTCTTACTTTGTTTTCCTCAAGTATCACTGACACAGTGGCTCAGTCTTTTACCTGCCTCTTCATCTGTCTGCCTGTCCAGTGCTGGAATTCCTCCTGTACGCGTTATCTTTTGTTTACAGGCTCTTGATACCTTGAGCCACAGCCAAGACCTCAGCCGTCACTTGTCTGTGTGCTGACAGCTCCCGCATGGTTATCTCCAGCCCAGACCTTTCTCTTGGGCTCCTCTGAAGGGCACTTCTTATCCTGCTTCCAGGGCACGTCAGGGGACCCAGTGGCCATAAGGGCAGGCAGAGATCAATTCGGGAATGAATACCATTGATCTGGAGCCAACTCTTACTGGTTAATTAAGAATATGTGGAGATCGAAAGTTTAATTAAAATGCAGGTGTTTTGTACTTTGTTTTTTAAAATCTGATGTTCGTGTCACACCATAAAATAAGTGAATTTTAGTCAGGTGTTCCATTTCTACAGTTCCTGGTTATGATGATGGCTCTGCGATTATTTTGGAAAACCTGGTTTTCTGAATTGCTAAAATTGTACCCAGTGCAGCACTAAATTGGTTCTTTAAGATGGACATCTTTTCAAATTTATCTTAGGCCTTGATTTAATTCAGTGGTCATATATACAACATTAACCTGGATAAATGCCTTGTCAAGCTACCTCCTCTTTTTTACATTTTGTTTTTTATTTTTTTGATAGATATTTATCACTCTTTTTGTAACTCTGCTACAGACATCATTGCACCTTTATATGAAAGTGCAATAGCTTTCCAGTCATTGTAGCTTTTCAGTGATTTTAATAAAGCACTAACTTGCTTCGTTAAAATGGAGTTTATTAACCAATTATTCTTTAATGTCTTAGCCTTTTTTTCTATTTTTACTTTATTTTTTTAAAATTGTGAGACGTATACTATATGGGGAAACATGTGTAAAATGTGTATTATAGTTTAAAGAGTAATAGTAAAATGAACACCTAAGTAATCAACTTCCAGGTTAGGCAAATAACATTATCAATGTCTTAGAGGCCCACTGTGGACTCATTCCTTGTTTTTTCCCTTTCCCTCACACCCAGAAGTAAACCCAAGGTGTCTCCTTGCTCTTCTTTACAGGTTAACCACCATATGGTTATTTTGCATAAAACAATTTATTGTTGTTTTGAAAAATTGAGTAACTTTTGTACATCCAGCTGTGTAAGGGAAAGGCAATGTTGCTGCTGTGGTCTCCATAATTAGAGAAACTGAACTGAGTCTCTGGGTCATAGCTGCGCTTCATTTTTCCTGGGAGTTTACAAAGCCCCTTCTGGGGAAGTTAATGCTCAAGGTCATGAACGAGTTCTGGGAAACATAAGCTTTACCATAATCAGAAAAATTGGCAGGGCTGTTGTGTGAGTCATGTGTCAGATGCCTGGCAGAAATATGGTAAGAGAGGATGCGTGCTTCTCTCTTTTCTGTTTCTAAGTTCACAATGGCCACCACAGCTCTCCACAGTAGATGAAAGTAGCCATCATAGGGTGAAAAGAAAGTCCTCAGTGGATAAAGGCTTCAGGGTGGGCTTGGGAGTTGGTGGGGAATTGAGTAGGAACTTCATTAACATGTGGTTAGGATGAGCCAAAGTACAGATGAGAGCCTGGGTCTGGCTCACTTGGGTATTTTGTATTCAGGTTGAAAAGGTGGTTAAGAAAAGGGGGGTTGGGGGTGGGGAGGGAGTGGGGTTTGTGGTGATAGCCCTCAGCATGTCTATTGCGTTAGTCACATTGCTGAAATTGCATCAGGTCTCTGTATATTTGTCTCACAGTTCTGATCCAATGATCATTCTTCACTGTATTTTGATGATTCCATTTGCTTCTTCTCTATGCTAGATCTTGTGCTTCCTGAAGCCCACATTTCCCTGTTCTTTAGATTACTTTCTTTTGGTGGAACATATACTCCAGTATTTTTTGAGCTAAAGCTGCATGGGAGATGACTTTTTTGAGATCTTATATATCTAAAAACGTCGCTATTCTACCCTCATTCTTAGATGGAAGGATAGAGAATTCTCAGTTGGAAATAATTTTTGTCAGTAACATGAAAGTGTTGCTCCATTGTCTTCCCGCTTCCAGTGTTACTGTTGAGAAGTTAAAAGCCATTCAGTTTCTTAATTCTTTTGATGTGATCCTGTGGTTTTTCTTAGGCTATTTGTAAGAACTCTTTTTTTCCCAGTGAATTGAGATTTCACAATGATATACCTAGGTGGAATCAGTTCTGAGTTTTCTTGAAAAATTTCATTAATGATTTTCTCTCCGTTTTTTTTCTTTCCTGTTCTTTCTTTCTGGGATTCCTGTTATTTGGATGCTACACCTCCTGGACTGGCCCTCTATTTCTTCTCTTTTCTTTAATTTTGCATTTCTTTGACTTTTTGCTCTACTTTCTGGGAGATTTCTTTAACTTCATTCTCCAACTCTTCCTTTTATCCTGCTATCATGCTGTTAATTTTTAAGAGTTCTTTTTTTGTTCTTTTCCTTTTTATAGCATCCTGTTTTTATCGGTTAGATGTAATATTTTTTTCATATCTCTGAGAATTTTAATGATAGATTTTTAAAGACGTTTTCTTCTTTCTCCATAGCCTTTACTTTCCAAAAGTTGCTTTTCTTTTTTAATGATTGTTTTGATTTCTAACTTCTCTGTTGAAGTCTTTCCTTAGATGACTGTTAATCCTATATGTGTGTTTATAATGCCAAATAGCAGGCTAAAAAAGTTGATTGAAAGTGCTAAGCATGCGGGTGGGCCATTTTAACTTGAAGTTTCATTGCAGGGTGATCTACGTGAGCTCATTTTGGGTCACCTTTGACATTAGTATCGTTAGAGAATTCCTGTTGGACTAATGAGATTCCCTAGAGAAGATTACTTCAATCACTTGCTTGGATTTTAGCTGTTGCCACTTTTTCTTCCTTTCCCTTTCTCTAATTTGCTGTTTGCAGTTTTCTATAAGCTAGGGAGTCAGGGGGAAGAACCTGATTAGGATTGTTTGAAATTATAACAATTGAATCCTGAGTGACCGCCTAAGGGACTGGCCTGTGCATAAAATGCTTTAAGTGTGTGGATTTTTTGGCATCTGTTTTGGTGACCTAGAAACATGTTTTTGTTTATTTTGTGTTCTTGGATGTATTCTGGAAACATGATGTATTCATGTAACAGAATTCTAAGTAGATGAAGTATTAATGCAAATTGTTCTGGAGTAATTTGTTTTTTCTTAACCATTTCAGTTGATCCAGTATGTGTACTTTTCTAGCTGATTATAAAATGATTTATTTATTAATTTGTTCTCTAATCTTCCTAGTTACTGAAGTAAATACTAGTGGTCCATAATTATCATAATCTTCCTTTTATTTTTGTTGAAGTAGAACAGTCATTTGACTTTTTGCAATTATAAACTATCTACAAGTTCTCAAAAGTAATGGGAGACTGTGTTTGAGAAGGACTTCTTACTTTTGGTGTTCTCCAAGGTTCATATTGTGATTTCCTTTTGATTTACAGACATTTGGAAATTTCAAGTATTCTGTAACCATTTTAACTTATCCTTATTCTTGCTTGTTTTGCCCTCCCAGGCCAGAGATGTTTTTTCTTTATAACTTCATATGTTTTTATATAGTTGGATTTCTAGTGATAGAAAAACCTTTAGTAAAAATTCCATTTATGCATAAGCTCATTGTCATTTGGTTACTATGAATTAACCAATTAATGTTAAAATTATGGTTTAGTCACTGCCATTAAAACAAAACTATGAAATGAAAATTCAGGTGTACACAAGGGTCATTAATTGGAGATAGCTGCTTCAGAATTTTAACATTCATTGTTTTAATAAATTTTTTTAACAAAATGTTTCATAAGATGATTTATTTTAATAGTACCTTTAATGCATTTAAACCCTGATTATATATACAAAACTTGGATTCACATGCATTTTCAGGACAGCATATGTTGCATGAGCATACACCTATATTTTTTGACAAATGAAAGGGCTTTTTCAATAGAAACCAGCTCCAGCTGCTGATTTTCTGAGAGGCCCTGAACAAATTGTTTATTTGTTCTATAACACACTTTTCTAGGCTATAAAGCTGAGATGAAGACGTTAATCCTGATTCTACCAAATCATTGCAGTATTGTAGGGATTAATGAACTAATGTTTGTGAAATATTTTGCTCTTCTTAGAATTGGAATTACCTAAATAGATGACACTATCATTAATATTATGTATTATGTTCAGTACAGTGGACTAGATAATTGTGTCATCCAATGTTTTGGATTTCTTTTCATTAAAATTACATGGAGATAGTGGCATGCTTGCCGCAATCTTGTCCTCTGCAAATGGCAAGTGAATATTAACATAAAATATTTAAATTATACATAATTACAAGTTTCTGAAGAATTTATGAGCTGTAGGGAAAAACAGGGAGTAAGAAAATGTTAATTAAGGTTCAGGAATTGCAGCAATTGTATTTGGAAAAATTGGATTATTTGGCCTATGGTATTCATAATATTTCAGTACATTCATTTTCAGCCAGTGATGATTGAATCTTGTCAAACACAGTATACAGCAATGAATAACCCACAAATGAAGTTAAGAAAACAATTACATTTATGATAGCAATAAAGAGTGAAGCACTTAAGAATAAATATAATGAAGTGCAAGACTAGTACACTGAAAATTATAAAGCATTGTTAAAAAGCAATTAAAGAATATCTAAATAAATGGCAAGGCATGACATGTTCATAGATCAGAAGACTTAATATTATTAAAGTGACATTGTTTCCCAAATTGATCTACAGATTAAACACATTCATATCAAAATTCCAGCTGAATCTTTCTGTCAGTGTTGCAGAATTCACAGGCTGATCCTAAAATCACATAGAAATACAGGGGATCCAGAATAACCAAATAATATTGAAAAAAAACAGTTGGAGGATGTGCACTTCCCAGTTTCAAACACTGCAAAGCTACAGTGATCAAGACAGTGTGGGATTGGCATAAAGAAAGACGTGTAGATCAATGGAATAGAATTGAAAGTCCAGAAATAAACCTTTACATTTATAGTCAATTGATTTTTAAAAAAAATAAATTTATTTATTTATTTTTGGCTGTGTTGGATCTTCATTGCTGTGTGTGGGCTTTCTCTAGTTGCGGCGAGCAGGGACTACTCTTCATTGCAGTGTGCAGGCTTCTCATTGTGGTGGCTTCTCTTGTTGCAGAGCATGGGCTCTAGGCGCACAGGCCTCAGTAACTGTGTCTAAAAGGCTCCAGAGCACAGGCTCAGTAGTTGCGGCGCACGGGCTTAGTGGCTCCGCGGCATGTGGGATCTTCCCAGATCAGGGCTTGAACCTGCGTCTCCTGCATTGGCAGGCGGATTCTTAACCACTGCACCACCAGGGAAGCCCTAGTCAATTGATTTTTAACCAAAGTTCTAAGACAATTAAATGGAGGAAAAAATAGTCTTTTCAGGAAACTGTGCTGAGACAGCTGTATACACATGTGTAAAGAATGTTCAGATCCCTGCCTCACACCTGTACAAAAAATAATTCAAAGTTTTTCTTATCGCTATAAAACTCTTAGAAGAAAACA
Organism: Leucopleurus acutus; assembly: GCF_964270905.1. Lineage (NCBI taxonomy): Eukaryota > Metazoa > Chordata > Mammalia > Artiodactyla > Delphinidae > Leucopleurus > Leucopleurus acutus. The sequence goes on from NC_139158.1 coordinate 2,546,191, forward strand.
TAGGAGTAAATCTTGAGACCTTGGGTTAGGCAGTAGTTTCTGAAAGCACAGGAAACAAAAGAAAAACAATCTCTCATGCATTGCTTGTGGGAATGTCACTTTGGAAAACGGTTCGACAGTTCTTCAAAATGTCAACGATACAGTTACCATATAACCCAGCAATTGTACTCCTAGATGTGTACCCAAGAAAAATGAAAGTATACATCCATTCAAAAATCTGTGCACAGATGTTCCTAGCAGCGTTATTCATAATGGCTCGAAAGTGGAATCAATCCTAATGTCCATCAGCTGATGAATTGGTAAATAAAATGTGGTATATCCATACCCTTGAATATTACTCAGCAGTAAAAAGGAATGAAATACTGGTACATTCTATAACATGGAAGAACCTTGAAAACATTATACTGAGTGTAGAAGATAGACACAAAGACCACATATTGCTTGATTCCGTCTATATAAAAGGTCCAGAACAGGCAAATCTATATAGAGAGAAAGATCTAGTTGCCTGGGGGTGGGAGTGAGGTGGGGAATGGGAATTAATTGTTAATAGAATTGAAGTTTCTTTTGAGGTGATGAAATATCCTAAAATTGCATTGTGATAGTGATACAACTCAGAGAATTTACTAAAATCCATTAAATTGTACCCTTTAAACAGCTAAAATTTATGGCATATGACATATCTCAATAGTCCTTTCTTAAAACCCAGCTATTTCGTAGTTGTCAGTAAAATGATGTAAAACAGAAGTTTTTGGACTGTGCTTCATGGGCCATTTTTGTTTCACAGAGATGTATTTGGGGTTGCCATGGGTGATAGGGAAGATAAGTGACAGGGACCTCAGGTGCCCCCAGGCCTTCTTCCAACTTCTAACAAAGTCCCTCTTTTATTCATTATGCGGGTTGTAGTTCCACATATGATTTTGTTTGGAAAATGTATTTTACTGCTTTAAAAAATAAATTAATGGGGAGTAGATATTTAGGGCATGAACCACCATTTATAAGAATTTGATTTATTCGTTCAACTAGTATTAATTGAGCACCTCTTATATGCCTCACATAATAATATAAGTAAATAAACAAACAAGTAAAATATATAACATTTCAAGGGGTGTTACACCTCTAGATGTTTAATTTGGCTCTTTTTCTATATGGTAAGACCTTTGACCATTAGAATAATATTCTTTAAAAAGCACAGGTTATATGTAGTTGAAACAAATAAAGTAGAAATTTTCCTTTTTGCTTACCTTCCTTTGGTTTCAGAATTTTAAAGTATTACCTGTTCTCTTTTGTCTTATTAACTAACGCTCTTTAATTTTTACTGGTTAATCTAGGGTTTACACTACACATATTTAATTTATTGTCTATCTTTAAATATTATATCCCTTCATGTAAAAGATAATAAACCAAAGCAGTACACTTTTATTCCCCTTTCCTGCCCTTTATGCTATTACCATCACGTATTTTTTACATATGTATAAGCTCTGCAATTATTTTTTTTATTTTTGCTTTTAACTCTGTTTAAAGAAATTAAAAGAATAAGAAAAATTCAATTTAAATTTATCCATATTTACCATTTACAGTGCTTTTTATTCCTTTTTGTAGTTCCAAGCTTTTATTTTATAACATTTTTCTTTTACCTGAAAAACTTCTTTTAGCTTTTCTTGCAGTTCAGGTCTTTGGAAATCAAATTATCTCAACATTTTTTTGGTTCTATTTTTGAATGATATTTTCATTGGATTTAGAACCCCAAGGTCATGGTTTTATTTATTTATTTATTTTTCTGAAAGAGAAGGATTTTCTTCCATTGTCTCTGACTTGTGTTGTCTCTTATGAAAAGTCAGTAATATCTCTTACCTATTTTCTCTTCTTTTCTTCTGGCTGCTTTGTAAGAGTTCGTCTGTCACTAGTTTTCAGAAATATAATTATTAATGCCTTGGTGTGTTTTCTTGGTTTTTATTCTGTTCGGGGTTTATAGGCATTTTGGATATGTGGATTTATGTTTTTAATTTCCCAAATTTAAATACTTCACCTTCTTCCAGGACTCCAATGACAGGTAGAGCATATTGATTGATTACTGTGACTATGTCTTTCATTCAGGCTTTGTTTCTCCCCTGTGCTTCAGTCTGTACAGTTTTTAATGCCCTGTCTTCAAATCTACTGTTCTGTTCTTCTCCTAGGTTTATGTGCTTTTAAGCACATTCAGTCACTTTTTCATTTCAGGTGTTGTATTTTTCAACTCTTTTTCCCTATATTTTCATATAAATTATTATGTTTGTTTTCCTTTAAATCCTCATTTGAAGTCCTTGTCTATTAATTTCATCATCTCTGTCATTGCTGCGTCTGTTTATACTGTTTGATTTTTCTTCCGGTTAATTACATTTTCATTTAAAAGCATTTGTTTCTGGTGGCAGGGTAAATTACACGTGTGTCAACTTGACCTCTTCAAGTTTGGCTTCTGAGTTTTGATTGGTGGGTGAACAGTGGTCTGTACTACAGCAGTGTTTTAGCCCTAATTCTAATTCATGGTCTTCAGAGGTCTCTACTTAATGCCTCTGGTGTTTAAGGAGGTTCCAGTGGGACTCCGATGTCCTCCGACCCTGTGTACACTCCAGTGGTGTCCAGCTTACTCCTCCCCAGTTTTTGTTTTTTGCCTTGTCTCTTCTAACCTTGCCCTACACATGCACAGCTTAGTATTCAGACACGGAGTCAAGGGGATTGTATGCAGATTTCTGGACTTCTTTCTCTGTAAATCTTCTCCTTTTTAGTGTTCTGCTCCACAGACTCCTCTGATCTCTGTCTCCTCAGCTGACAAGACCAGATTCTTGGGCTCCCATCCCTCATGACATAGTCCAATAAATGTCTCCAGGAAGAAACCTAAGGTGACTCTAGGGCTCACTTCATTTGTTTCCTTTTTCTGGGGCATCATAGTCTGTGACAGAAAACAGTCATTTCTCATATTTTGTTTTGTTTTCTAGTTTATTTTACTCTGGGAAGACTTGTCCAATGCTAGTTATTTTGAAATGTTTAGCAGTCCCTTTATTATTATTATTTAACTTGCTAATATCTTGTCACCTTGATTAATGCAGAGACTTTCTCCTGTCTTTCTTGTATCATTGAGTCTGGAACAAAGCCTAGTACATAGTAGGTGCTTAATAAATATTTGCTGAATGTTCTGTTGAATAGATGATCTCTCCCTTCTCCTGTATGTTCTATTTCTCCTACAGGGCTGATGTCCTCCAATTAGCATTTAGATATGCTTTAATTTCCCCTTGTCTTAAACAGCCACATCTGGACCTGCTGTCACCTAATTCTCAACCTGTTTCATTCTTGCATTCACCTAGTAGTTCTGCAGTAGCATTTCACATGGTTACTCATGGCTCCCCTATTGCTTAAACGAGCGAGCGGGCTGTCTCAGTACTAATCTCACTTAATTTCTGGTGGCATTTGACACTTCTTGAAATTCTTTCTTCCCTTTTTTTGATATCATAAGTTCCTACTTTTCTTCTTCCCTTTAAGGCTATCCCTATCTTGTCTGATTTACTTTTATCAGGCATAAAATTCTGGTGATTGCTGGAGTATTGTCCATGGTCTTTGTCTTTTCTAATTCTGCACACTCCTCCTTAGCAATGTCACATAGTTCCCTAACTTGAATTATCATCCATAAGCTGGTGTTCTCCGAATATTTTTTTTCTGGCCATACTTCTTTCTGAGCTTAACTGGCTGTTGCCTTCCCTGTCCATCAGACTTTCAAACTTAGTCTACCCCAGATTGAACTAAACATTGCTCTTGCCCCTCTGACATTATCATTCTTGAGATTGCAGCTTAGATATCTAATTCCAGGAATCCTCTCTTAATTCTCCGAAGCATTCTATACTTTTTCTATCTTAACACACAGAGCTTTTGTATATGGGAATTGCCTTGTATTGCATTGGCCTTTCCCCAAACTTGTTTGTTTCCCAAATTATGTTGTAAGTAAGAACTGATTCTATAAGTAGGCACTTAGTATATATTCGGTGAACAGAGGAAGAAATAAGATTTATAGGAAGTGATTATTTCTTTTATTGAATGTGGCATGTAGTTTATTCTTTTGCTCTTAAAGAGTAAACACATCTAGAATGTTTTAGTAAATCGAATGTTCTAGTAATAGCTGTAGCAGTGATGGCAGTCATAGTAGGCCAGGAGCAGTGATGAACTCAAAATTTTATGGTAGCCTAAGGAATGAGGTCCGTGTGCACGTGTGTACATTGTGTTTGTGTGCACGCTTGTGAGATAATGTGCACACAATCCATCCTAAAGGAGCAGTCAGTATATTAAGTAAGATTAAGTCGTATTAAGTAATGGAATTGTGCCCAATGACTTGACCCCCAAGGTATCAGCACTGGCACATATGCTTGGGGATGGATTCTCAGGCTTTCCTAATTGTGCTATATTTCTAATATTAGTGATGGGAGCTTCTCAGGCTGACCCTGGAGCCAGAGCTACTTGGGTTTGAATCCCAGCTCAGCCAGGATGTGACCTGAGGCGTTTCTTCACCTTTTCGTGTTCAGTTTCCTCACATGTAAAACTGGGAATGTTGATTTGTAAAGCACTTAAGGGTGCCTGGCACATAATCATGGCTGTTTAAGGGTTTATTAAATAAAATGCTTAAAACCACAATATTAGGGGTTCTTCTGTCATCTCTGTTTTACAGATCCAAAACCATGGGCCCGTCAGCCGAGTGTTCCCAGGGTTCCTCAAGGAGCAGAGCTGATCCGTCCCCGAGTCCTTTTCCCCACATCACGCCTGCTTCTTCACTCCCCATGTGACCCTCCACTTAACAGTGCGGGCAGGCTCCCACAGCAGCCGTCACACAGGGCATGTGTCCTCTACCGTTGGCCCTGGGTCAGATTTCTGTAAGAAAAGGAACAGGATGGGCAGAGAGAGCCCCCAGTACAACTGGGGAGTGAGCCTGTGGAGTCTGAATCTTAGAATGAGTTAGACCAACGCAGGCTGCCTGTGGGGATCGGGACCTCCAGCACTTGTCAGTGCTCCTCAGGTGGCCCCAGGTGCAGGCCTGGTTGAGAAGAGCCACTGATGGAGGCTGCAGGGGGCTCAGTTACAGCTTGTGCCTCCAGGGTTTTCAGGAGACAGCCTTATCAGAAGTAGAGCTCACAGTGTTTCTGCAGTGTTTGGACCTGGGGATTTTTTTTTTTTAACTGCAGCTTGAATTCAACTTTGCAGACCACTGTGTGCTGCTAATCACGAGGTGAGAGAAGAGCAGTGTGTGAGGTGGAGAGGAAGCCAGTGTATCAAGGAGTGTAAAATTTCACAAGGAAGCAGGGCCTGAATGCTCAAAGTGTAATTGCTTTGCACAGAAGGCTCTGTTACACCACAGGCGTCACTGGTCATGTCTTGGCTGCTCGAAGTTTTCACTTCACCCGTGTTTGCTGACAATGCAGTGCTTGGTTTTTTATGTCCTGTGACAGTATTGAAACTGGATACTGATATTCTGATGTTTTGCTTAAAAAGCATTAACATGGTAGATGGAGGATTAATTGAAAAACTGAGTGATTTCCATGCTTATTTGTGTGAGTAGTTGAGATTTGGGGTAAATATAATCTTGTGACTATTTTTTTCCCCACTTAGCATCACAATAAAAGCTTCTTTTCCTGTGTTGTTGAAAATGCATCATGTCATTGTAAGAGCTGTGTGATTGTCACGGGATTTAATATTCACCTCTTCTTAGAAATCTTGGTTATCTTCACCTTTTAAAAATAAATAGCATTGACATTAAAATAGTTGTGCATAAAAACCTTTCCTGTGTTTTGGATTATTTTCTTAGAGTACATTCCCAGAAATTAAGTAACTGGTTTGGAGAACAGAAACATTTTTGAGGGTCTACATATACATTATGAGGTTGCTTTTCAATAATTATACTAATAAAAATGATAGCGGTTAACATTGAACCCTTTTATTCCTAGTCTTTCTGATGTTTTATCTCATTAAATCCTCTTAAACACCCTGTGTGTGGGGGTACCTGTGATAACCCTGTTTCATCCCTGGGGAAACTGGAGCTCAAAAAGATGGCAGAAGCAGAGCCAGGATTCACACCCAGGTGGTCTTTCTCCTCCAGAGCCCTTGCTTTTGCATCCTCTTAGCTGTACTGCTTTGCATGGCAAGAAAACACTGCACTGGTTTTCAACCCTAGATTGCTAATGCTATAAAGTTTCTGTTTTTAAAATCTCACTGATTTTATAGCTGAGACATGGCTTCTTGTTTTGGTGTACTTTGAAAAATGAATGGAAAATTATTCAAATATGTATTATCCATTTGTATTTCTTGTTTTGTTCCTTGTCTTTTCATGTCCTTAATTTGTTATTAACTTGCTATGAAATTAATCTATCTATATTGTGTCATATTTGTTACAAATATTTTGTCTAAGTTTGTGATTTGCTTTTGGATTTTAAGTTGACTTTGCAAATTTTCAGTTTTAAAAAATATGGTCTGAGTAGATGAACTTGTTTCTTTTATGGCTTTTTCTGTTTCTTTGAAACATAGAAACATCATCCAGAAAGCTGATAAATATTTACATCAACATTTTCCCTTAATTCTGGGATTTTGTTTGGAATTGTGTTAATCTTATAAATCAATTTGGGACTGACATTTAAAAAATAGTCTTCCTGTACATAGCAAATCTCTTTATTTAAATCTTTGTCGTGTGTAATGTCTCTTAATGAAGACTTAAAACTCATGTGACTGAAACATGAAATTATGGTGTACAATATAAAGAAAATAGTATTTTAGAAATAAAGAAAGAGCAGAAGGACGAGATAGGTTTCAGAGCAAATGTTTATAGACTTACTGTCTGGAGTTTTTTACCAAGTGTGATTTTTTTTTTCTGCAAGAGATTTACAATTGACATTTCTGCATTTTATAAGTTGAATATGTTGTATAATCTTCTGTTGTTTCTGGGACATGTTTTTACGTGTTAATGTGTATTTTCTGCTAATGCAACAAGGAAACAAATACAAATATATCTGTAGAAAATTTACATATCAGGTAGATTACCTTTGGTTGCTTTCAATAGACAATCCATGTGGCTTAAACAAGAGAGAGGTTAATTTTCTCTTACACTGTGAGAGGTAGGTCGTCCAGGGCTGGTGTGGTGGGTCCACAGTCATGAGGACTCAGGCTCCATGTGACTCACCACTCTGCCATGAATAGCATATCGTTGTCATAGATGGATGCTCTCATCCAGCCCTCATGCATTTCTGCTTGCAGGAAGGAAGAGAGCCAAGGAAAACAGAGCAAATGGTGTAGGCTCAGCTTTCTGTTAAGGAGGTGTCTGGAAGTTGCTGTACAGTACTTGCACTCTTTCTCACTGGCTGAATGTTAGGCCTGTGGAACAAGATACGGTGTTTTGTGCCCAGATGAAATTCAGAAGCCTGTTATTGCTAAAGAGGAATGGAAGAATGGATATTGGGCCAGATAAGTAGCCATCTCTGTTCCACCTTATTTACGTTTCTCTTCTTACATACATACAAAGAAGCATTTATTTCATGTGTAATAAGAGCAAAGGAAACATTTCTAATCCTTATAAGAAAAATAATCCCTTAGGCCATTTTCACCAGTAAATGTAAAGATTCAGGATGAGACATTATCAGGCTTGGAAGGTACCTTTAACACTGTTGTTCCCTTGACATCTCTGTATATCTGGGGGTTCAGGGGGCAGGTGAGAGAAGGGGCACACTGGACTGGCCAGGAGGAGACTGGAACTAGAGGTGTAGCAACTTCTCGTTCTGCTGTGTTATTGAATGATCTTGGGAAGTTGAGCACATCTTGGACTGAGAGCTGACTCTTATCTCTTGGGACCATCCTGAGAAATAGTCCCATAGGAGGAAAGACTTCTGTATATTAGGAAAAGAAGAAAATTTACTATTTTTTTGTTGTGTCTAAATTTAATTCAGAAGGAGAGGTACCCCTAATCAGCAAAATTCTGGAGGGCAAAACTTGCATCTATGAATTGCTTAGCACAGGTCCATGTGCATAAGGCCCAAATTACCAATTACTTTAAGTTACAAATGCATTATTAAGAAATCCCAATAGTACAGTCTCAAAGCTATAAATCACAGTATTTTGATCAATTTTTAAAGATTGAAACAAAACTAATGAAAAATAGACTTCACTGAGTGTAAGAGACTTAGCTGAAATTTTTCATTTTTGACCTTTGGAAATATTCATGTAGTGTAATTAGAAGGGCTTTCTGTACATGTAATTATTTCATTACTCATTGTTATTTTATACCTGTAATTCATTAGATGAGAACTAAAGTATTAAGTCTTCAGTGATAAAAGTTGGAAAAATGTAAGAAAATTTTAGAACTCTCCTTTGTTCTTACCCTTTTCTTAAAAAAATATTTATTTATTATTTATTTTTGGCTGTGTCAGGTCTTAGTTGTGGCACGCAGGATCTTTCATTACAGCACACAGGCTTCTCTCTAGTTGTGGTGTGTGGGCCCCAGAGCGTGCGGGCTCAGTAGTTGTGGCGCAAGGGCCTAGTTGCCCTGCGTCATGTGGGATCTTAGTTCCCTGACCAGGGATCAAACCCATGTCCCCTGCCCTGGAAGGTGGATTCCCAACCACTGGACCACCAGAGAAATCCCTGTTCTTAACCTTTAACTCAAAAGATATATCCTTGTTTTTTGGTCCACTTTCAAAATAGGTATGTGTGTGTATAATGCTTAATATATATATACAAAGTCTCTCTCTATGTATATATACACCTATATGATATATTTATGCACCTATATACTAAAGTTATATAGCTTATACATATTATATATGTACATATTATGTATACTGTAAATTATTTATATATATAATGTTTATACATACATGAACCTATAAATAATCTCTCTCTCTCTCTCACACACACACACACACACACACACACACACACACACACACACACACACAATCTACCTATGTCAAACCATCCTACTGGATGATTCTATATTCTTTTAACCCAAAACTGACTTTTATATGTTGGAATTATTTGCCACAGGCTAATAATTGAAAGTACAATAAGAAATTTTAAAGTATTTTACTTAAAAAAGCTATTTTATATTTTAAGAAATAACTGAAGACATATTTGTCAAACCTTTAATGAAAACATTCTCCTGAGTTCTGAATGAAGTATTTTTTAGAGCTTCCCTGACCTCTTAAGGAATTCATTTTTTAGTGTACCAGTAACAGTACTTTTGCAAAGTGTTCTAAAAATATATTAATTAGGGTGTAATGGCCTTTCAAGTGAATTATTGTGGGTTTGTATAAACGATAATTTGGGAAAGTTCATGGAAGACTTTTGTGAAAAACTCTGGTTATCTTCTGACAGTTAACAATTTGAAATATATCCAGTATTATATATTTTTAATTCAAAAGAAATGGATACAAAAATCATTCAAAGAAAAGTGCTTACTTTCTTAAGAATTCATTAGTTGTAACAGACTTCATCACCCATAATTTGGGGACATGAAGAAGTACTCTAAGTAAGAGCTATGAAATGCTGTGTTGGGTCAGAGCAGCCTGCTAGTAGCTCTTGGATGTTGAGAACCAGACACTGTGTTTTGGTATGTTTGCCAAAAACAAACATATGGATTCTGTCATCTCAGAGGATTAGGGTTATAAGCAAACAGCCCTGATATTTCTCTGTGACCTATATTGTATACATCATTCATAAATGTATGAAAACTCTTACTGAGCCTACTTACATTTTTAGTCTGAACCATTTAAGAAACTTATTCCTAAGCAGTTGCTTCTGAAAGAATATCAGCAGTTGCTCTGGTGGCCAGGAAATTACAACTTTTAGGTTTATGAGAGTGCCCCGTAATTCAAGCATCTTTACATAAAAACTTCCATTATGCCCAATTGACTCTTCCATTTTGTAGAGCACTAACGTTTTTAGTCTATATTTATGTGGGTCTCTTCTGCCCTCTTTATTATTTTAGCTTACTTTTGTTTTATTTCCTACGTCTCCTCTTGAATTGTACCCATGCAAATTCAGTACAGTGTCAGAGACAGAAATGCATCATGGTTCCACAGAAGAGGAAGTCAAGTAATGTTCTGTGTCTCAGATACTCTTCCTGATGATACTCGTCACTTGTACATGCTTCCTGCGGGAACTTACTGAGCCCTTTTCATTATAGGAAATGCCCAGGACAACTTAGGGAGCCACGAATATGTCACCCTCCATGATTCCTAGCTCAGAGCCTATCATCTCTGGAGTAGGTTGTTATTATCTGGTCTGTCTTACCTGCAAGTTGTCCATGTTGATACGCACCACTCTTCTGATAAAGCTGTCAGCTTTTTTATGTTGCATGATCTGTTAGCCTGGAACTTTACTACCACCCAGTGCTTTCTCTTCCTAGCTCATCTAGAGAATTTCTTGTGCCTTTCTTCTCCTAGGCCATCATTAAATAAGACCACTTTTCTAGCACCTGACACTACAGTTGACATTGCTCTTTCCAGAAAACAAATTTCTTGTTATTGTGCTACCTTTACCCAGTGACTAAATATTTTTTCTTAATCTAATGGGTAATTCATTTTGTATTTTGTTAGTCTGTTTTAGTGCCCTCACTCTTTTTGGTGCAGAAGCCTACCAGGGTATTTAAAGAGCCAAATTAAAGTTATAGTTTTAGGCCTTTGCTTTGTCAAAGCATAATTAATTTTTCAAAGTGCTTTAGTGAGGTATTTATGCTGATACTTAGAGTATTGTTTTTGCCTAGAAGATGGGCTGAGTTTATATAGTTTACCCAGTGTTGATATGAGGCAAGAGAATATATTTCTTTAGGTGAATAACATTTCATACTATCCTTTCTGGGAAAAAATTAGTAATACATATTAAGAATTCTTAAAGTGTGAGCCTGTCTACCCAATAATTATGCTTCTTGGAATTTATTGTAGGAAATAACAATAAGAGCTAACATCTCTCTACCACTTGCTGTGTTTTAGATGCTATTTTAAAGCATTTTACATAGATTAACTTATCTAACTCACCATAACCCTAGGAGGTAGGAACTGTTGTCGTATCCATTTCTTAGATTAAAAAGTTGAGGTACAGAAAGTTAAGTAGCTTGTCCAGTATCACTTAGCTAGTGAATGGTGAAGCCACTGTTTTATTTTGCCTCTGTTACTCTCAGAGATGTGCATTAAAGTATGTATAGAAGATGAAAAATTTTGAATGCACTTGTATTTCCACAAATAGAGGTTATTATTGAATAAAAGAATCATACAACAGATTTCTATGAGGAGATTAAAAATTCAAGTTGTGGAAAATGCCTTCCATAATGGTAAACCTTAAAGTATGATACTATTTTTATAAAAAGGGTATTAATACACATAAATTTGAATAAAGATATTGTATAAATAAACTGGGAAATCATCTAATAGAATATTAATAATATTGACTACCTCTAGATATTGGGATTATTGATGATTTTATTTGTGCATGTAGTTTTTCTGTTGCCTAAGTTTTTTCCATTGAGCATGTTATTCTGCATTTGGAGAAAAAAAAAGGTTACTTAAAATTAAAAAGGTTTTTATTAGATTAAAAGTTACTACCTTTGATTATATTTTTGCCATTGTGCCAGTTAACTTGATACTTAGCATTTTTATTTAGTTATCAGACTCTTCTCTAGAGCCCTACTGTGGGGGTTATGTTCACACTCTACCTGCCTTTGACACAGTGACCTTGTAAGTTACAGGGTCAGGATTTGACCACCAAGTTCATAGTTTCACTGTCTCTTCCTCTAGGGCTTCTAGATAAATGCTTTGTGGTCCCATTGATTTATCTATATCTATATCCAGTTTGTGTGTTAAGAACATCAGGTGCAGTTACCTGTTTACTCCCTTGAGCCTTTGGAAGGTTATCTCGTTAGTATAGCATTTATAATAACAAAGCTGTGTGAACAGTCTCTCTGTGGGCCATTTAACTTTGCTGTGTTTTGTGTTACAGACTGTACTCCTAATCCTGTCAGAGAAAAGGGTTTTTGCCTTTTCTTTGAAACATTTTGCCTGAATGTTTAGAAATTTTGTATAAACTTCTCACTTTATTTCAAAAGCAATTGGAGCAAATAGCCTTATCATGTACTATAGTTCTAATATATTTGACCCAATTATTTTAAAACCCAGTTTGACTATGGGGATCTCTTCAAGTTTTCCTTAATAAGAACTGGAATGTTGTCTGCTCTTTACTTTTAGCTCTGTTCACCTGGGCATGTTTATCTTTAACCAACTTACCAGCATTTAGCTTCTGTTTGGATAGCTTGTCTGAATTTGCATTTTGGCCTGTGTTTGACCTTGCGCTGCCATATTTGTTTGACCTTGTGCTGCCATATTTGTTTGACCTTGTGCTGCCATATTTGTGAACAGATTAGTTTCTTATTGCTACCGTAATAAATTACCACACATTTAACAACTTGAAACAATGCTCATTTATTATTTCACAGTTGTGTAGATTAGAAGTCTGCGTACATCATGGTTCAACTTATTCTTCTGCTTAGAGTCTCACAAGGTCAAAATCAAGGTGTCAGCAGAGCTATGTTTCTTTCTGGATGCTCTGAGGATGAATTTGCTTCCAATCTCATTCAGGTGTTCCCTGAAATCAATTCCTTGCAGTTGTGGGACCGAAGACCCCGTTTCCTTGCTGGCTCTTAGCCAGGGTCTGATCTCTGCTCCGAGAGAGAGGCCACCCACATTCCTTCTCTTGTTTTCCATGTGCCTCTCTCCAGGGACAGCAACTTGAATCTCCTTCAAGGGAATGTTCTACTTCCCTTCTGCTACACCTCTCTGCTTTAGGAGCTCATGTGATTAGATTGGGCCCATCGAGATTATAATCCAGGATAATCTTCCCACTAGATCTGTAGAGTCCCTTTTGCCTTGTATAGTAACATAAAGGTTCTAGGGAGTTAGGGCGTGAATGTGCTTGGCGGCTGATCTGTTTTCCACAGCGAGCCTGTTTGTTTTCATGGCTGTAAACACATTCCTTCTGTGTGTTAACCATTGTTATCCACAGTAGTGAGCACCCAGAAAATAAGAGATAGAGTCCTAATACATGAGTTGGTAAAAACTAGTTGAGGATTTGTGATAAACATTTATACTGGTATTTTAGGATTTTAAAGGAAAGTAAATTCAGTGAAGATGAAAATAAGGAAGGCTTTATAGAGGAGGAAGCCGCTGAGTGAGCCTTTAAGACTGTTTGAATGTTCATGCTCTGAGGACTGTGGAGTTGTAGAAGACAGGAAGAACTTGATCAACTTGAACAAATATGATGTCGGATTGGATATGGTATATTTATGCAACAGCAAAGAGGCTCCATTGACTATGTTAGAAATAGTAGTAAATAATATGTACAAATTGTATAAAGTTTGGAGAGTCATGCAATGGAATTTAGGTATGATTTCTTTTTTTTTTTTTTTGCGGTACGCGGCCCTCTCACTGTTGTGGCCTCTCCTGTTGTGGAGCACAGGCTCTGGACACGCAGGCTCAGTGGCCATGGCTCACGGACCCAGCCGCTCTGCGGCATGTGGGATCTTCCCGGACCGGGGCATGAACCCGTGTCGCCTGCATCGGCAGGCGGACTCTCAACCACTGCACCACCAGGGAAGCCCTAGGTATGATTTCTTAAAATGAGAAACCACTTGGTTTTGAGTGAGAGAGTAGTATAAGGAAATGAGTTTCCGAAAGATTATTCTGGAGGCAATATGCAGGATGAACTTGACGGTGGAGGAGGTGGAGTTCGGACAAGTGGGGCACAGGGTCTGGACCATCGTCATCAAGCACCTCGCTTACTGAGCACAGCCTTGAATACTGACATCGTAAGACTTGTTATGATTTTAAAGCTTTAAGAGACAACTTCATTAACTCCTTCACTAATGATGCTATCTTTTGGTTTTATTGTGTACAGTAAATCTCCCTATCTCTTTGGCGGCTTTGATGTCAGTCAGTAAGTGATAAACTTTTCTCCTGTGTCAGACTTTTAGTGCTTCACATACTTTTCTGATAATAGTCTTCAGAATGCATATGGGATAGGAAGAATTGCGTTTTCTATTTGAGTATGAAGAGGTGAAATGCAGAAATCTGAGGTTACTTTATCAAGATCATTTAGCATGTCAGTGTCACAAGTAGAAGTAGAATTCTGGGCTTTAATTCTGATCCAGTGCCCTATCCTGCAGCTGTTCTTGGAGATAAGTGAAGAGAATCTACAGATACGCAGTTTGAAGTAAACTGAATAATTTTCCTGCTAAATAAATATATGTATTTAGTTACTGGTTTTTAAGCAGATATCTTAGATGAGGCATATGATAAATACTTAGGAGGTGGTTGGATGCATAGACTTGATCATCTTGTTGCTTCAGGGCTTATTGTGGGGCCTGGCTCATAGAAGGAGCCCTGAGATGCTTATTAAATTAATGATTGATAATTGGGGTCACCTTGGCTCACCTTTGAAAAGCTTCTTATTTCTTTTCTTCCACATTTCCGGAGGCCTGAAGGCCAGTTGACAGCCTGACCAGACCCAAACCCTGAGTGCTCGATGCGTGGGCTCCAGCTTTGAGGCTCACAGCACCCTCTGAAAAACACAGTCTTGTTTTAAGATAATCTCCATGTTGATCCTTTTGGTGGGAAGGGAATTCACAAGTATTCACATCAGAGAGTATGACTAGCCTTTTCTAAGGAGATCTCATTAGTTTGTTAAATTCAAACTAGCATTTTAGACATGACTTCAGTAAAGGTTACAGGCACTCTTTGGCTCTAAAATTTCATTTCAGAGTAAGAGGTTCCTAAGGGCTAGTTTGACTTATTTAATTATACCGTATAGGACTTGGGTAATAGTTTTATAAAAACCCTCTTCAAGGCAAATTTGTAATTTAATACAAAGTGGTAACTTGGTATACCTTTAACATTTGTATCGTGAGACAGGTGATGTAGGTCAGGACTAAATAAAGGGGAAAAATTTAGGTATCACATTTGAATTAGAAATGACAATATTTGTATATTTTTGAGAAAACTTGGAGTGAAATCTCCTGAAAATCACTAAATGCAATTGGCCTGAATGCTGTAATTATTAAAGAGCCACCAAAATTTGCAAAAGCGTTTGTGAATCATACATGAAACAGCTTGTTTTCTCCTCTGTTAACACACGGTTGCTGCTGTGCTCGGCACTGGGTCCCAGAGATGTAGCCTGTGCTGTCCCAGGGCTTCTAGTCTAGCGGGGAATGAGACACAGACTCAGGCATACGTTTCCAAGGGGGTTCACTGTGGGTGCAGAGCGAGCATGCAGTAAGTACTCAGTACATAGTAGGGTATCACTAAGTATTGGGTTAGTGAATGAAAGTGACCCTTCTTCTAAACGTGTCTGCCTGGTGAATGGCTTCTAAGCTTTTGAGGTTTAGCTAAGACCCACAAGTGTCCCTTATAGGGTCTTTTTTGACCCTTTACCACCTTTATGCAGTGTGTGCTTCTGTCACAGAATCTATGATACCCCAACAGGTATAGCCACCAGAATGAGTGCAGCATGGGGAGCCCTGAGGGGCCCAGTCTCCCAGAGCAGGAGGAAAACTTGTAACTGGCAGAAAATCAGAATCATCAAATATTAAATAAGCTGTGACAGTCGTTAACAACCAGTCAGACTTCTGATTTGCAGCAATGTGAAAACTTTTTCTTTCCATCAAGCTAGAAAAAACAAGCGAAAATTAGAATCCTTTAGCTCACACAGGAGTCAGCTCTGCTCCAGGGATAACACGTCCACCTCCCCACCCTTCTCCCTCACCCCGCCATGCGCTGTGCTTTAGCACGTGCTCAGTAAATGTTCAGGAATATTGTGGGGGGAAAGCATTCCAGTTCGAAGGAAACTTTTTATTGTGCTTATTGTTTGTATCATAAATGATTGGATTTCTTAGTTTTCATTTCCTTTTTTGTATTCTGTTGCAGAAGTCTACTTCTGTTTCACTAGCTTTGTCTGATGGTAGGCATGTGAATTTCTGGAACAAAGCTCATTTACGTGCACCACTCAGAATGGTGTGTCCATTGTGTTGTGTCCACTTGTTTAGGAAACATGTACTTCTTTCTCCTTTTTTCCAGTTGATGGCCTCCAGATTTTCTGTCACCTATATAGTTCACTTACCTATATAAAATGAATTCATTCATTTATTCAGTAGATGTTTATCGGACAACTATTGTGAGCCAGGAACTACTGTAGGTACTGGGGATAAAGCTATTCTAGAATTCAGACGTAGTGCCTGCCCTTACAGATTTTACAGTCCAATAGAGAAAACAGATAATGAAACTAGTAATTATAGTGTAATGAGATGGGAACTCATATGTCTTAGGGGACATATGGAGTACTGAGGGGTCTGGGAAAAGAAATTATAATGTTATAATAGAAACTCTTTGATACCGGAAATCTCTCTGAAAAATGGTTAGTAGAATCTATATGCCAAAGACAGGATTGTTGATCCCTAAGAAAAATCTTTAGAAAGTAGTCACCAGGGCTTACTTGGTGGCACAGTGGTTGGGAGTCCGCCTGCCGATGCAGGGGACATGGGTTCGTGCCCTGGTCCGGGAAGATCCCACATGCCGTGGAGCCGCTGGGCCGTGAGCCATGGCCGCTGAGCCTGCGCGTCCAAAGCCTGTGCTCCGCAACGGGAGAGGCCACAACAGTGAGAGGCCCGCGTACCGCAAAAAACAAACAAAA
Organism: Leucopleurus acutus; assembly: GCF_964270905.1. NCBI lineage: Eukaryota > Metazoa > Chordata > Mammalia > Artiodactyla > Delphinidae > Leucopleurus > Leucopleurus acutus. The sequence continues at coordinate 2,562,916 of NC_139158.1, forward strand.
AAAGTAGTCACCAGGTAAACCTATAGTAGTAAACCAGTAGTAAACCTATCAATACCAGTTAAAAGAAAAATTTTAAATTTCCAAATCGCGATATGTTATGGGTATATGCTGTCAAGAGAAAATTGAATAATTTGACGTAAGGAAAAGAAAAGATGGAATGCAAGTATTAATATTTCTGTATATATTTAAAGGAAGAAATATTATCCAGTAGGTAATCAGGCATATGTTATAAAGGCATTCCGTGTAGTGGTGCTTCTTAAGCTATCTGTGGTGAAAGAGCAGTTTTTTCTTTTCTAAAAAGTTCTAATCCATTGCAGACTAATGAGTGGCCCTTCTGCACATGAGTAGGGTGTAGCTCACACCACATGGAACCCAAACGATGTGTACCTTGATCACATTCATCGACAAATCACAGCAAAGTCAAGTTGCCTCAGAGTTTAAACGCTTGCTCTTTCTGTCCTGACAGTGTGCAGACTGGCAGTGCTGGGTCACGTCTGAGCAGCAATTCTACAGTGTGACTGGGTGGTTAATTTTGCCTGTGTTCTACTAGATAATTTAAGTCTCTTTGTTGTAACGTTATCATCACCAAGCAGTCTGCTGGTTGTGTGTTTGGTTTTCTACTTACCTTAGTGGCCAAATATTACTGTGATTGTGGGTCCAGACCCCGCAGTTGGCTAACGACTTGGTGTCTATGCAAACCTGTCTCCTCTGGGTCTGGATGCTCACCCCTGGCCTGTGAGTCCATCACTGGGATTAGAATCCTGTAGCTCGTGGCCTGAGTCAGCACATCAGCTTTGTGAACAGCATTGATTCATTCATTCATTCCGTATATATTGCCTGAGAAGATGACATTTGAGCAAAGGCCTGCAGGAAGGAAGGGAGTGAACTAACTGGCTATGTGAAGGAGGGGCTTTCCAGAAGGAAGGAACAGCAAAAGTAATTGCTCCGAGATACGAGAGATGAGGTCAGGGGCACCGGATCGTACACGATCCTACAGGGCTTTCTGGAGTACTTTAAAGACTTCGGCTTTTATTTGCAGTGAGTTGGCAAACCATTGGAGAACTTTGAGTAAAGGTCGAAATGACAAGATTCTACTTACATTTTAACGAACTTACTCTGGTTGCTGTGTTGAGAACAGTTGAAGGGGGCAAGAATGGCAGCAGGGGGATCAGTTGGGAGGTGATTTAAATGATCAAACAAAGGTAATGAGATAACTGCACTAAGTGGTAGCAGGAGAGACGGTGGGGAGTGTAGGATTTTTGTATATATTTTAAAGGTTGTGCCAGCAAGGTTTGCTGACAGATTGGATGTGGAGAGTGTGTGTGAGTGTGAGTGTGTGTGAGTGTGTGTCTACACCCACACGTGCATGCATATATGTGCCCATAAAAGAAAGGAAAAACGGAAAACAGAGCCAAGGATGACCTCAAAGTCTTTGACCTGAGAAATTATGTTTCTGTCCCCTGAGATGGGGTCACTGAGAGCAGCAGGTTGGAGGGTGGATTTCAGGAGCTTAGTTGTAGGCATGTTCACTTTGAGACGCCAACTACATGTCCACGCGGAGCTGTCGGATAGGCAGCTGAATGTACAAACCTGGAATTGTGCTCCGGAGAGGTCCAGGTTAGAAGTAAAAATGGGGGCCATCAGTGTAACTAAAGGCCTGAAAGTCACGGGGTTGGATGAGGTCACTGAGGGAGAAAGTGTAAATAGAAAGGAGAAGAGGTTGTGTGAACGGAACGCTGGGTTCTCCAGCATTTAGAGATCTAGGCAACGAAGAGGAAACAAGCAGAGCAGCAGCAGGAGACCAGGGACCGTGGTGTCCTGGAAGCTGAGGGAGGAAAGGAGGTCAGCCGTGCCAGCTGCTGCTGCTGAGTCCAGCAAGAGGACACACACTTGGGCACAGGGTTCAGCACTTGGATGTTATTGGAGACCTTGGAAGAACAGTTTTGATGAAGGGATACTGGTGAAAACCTACCTGGATATTGATGCAAACCTAAGTCTCTCTCCAGAGAGTCACTGGGAAAAAAGAAATTGGAGAAAGTGAAGATGGAGTTTGTTGTAAAGGAGAGGAGGGAAAAGTTAGTGACAGGGAGAGACAGGGCAGGACGGCTGGAATTAGGTCCTTGATCTAGTGTGCAGTCTTAGATGGGAGGAGTATGGCCAATAGTAATAGGTGACAGGGCAGAATATACAGGTACAGAGACAGGTGGGAGAGTAGATGAGGTGGTGATGTTTATGTAGCGCTCTTCTGATCACATCTTTTCTTAGAGAAGCAGGAGCAAACTGAAAATGAGGAAGGAGGAGGTGATGTGGGAGGTTTGGGGAAAGGTGTATGAAGTTGTCACGCAGGGGACTGGGAGAGGGGACGGACCAGACAGTGGGACTGCCAGGCTGCAGGAAGGGCCCCGCTTGAGGTTTGCAATCTTGAGTTTAAAGGGAGCCCGGTCAATATGATTGTGTGTCTTTGTCCAAACACAGTCAGTTGCCTGGGAGTAGAAGTGGAGTTCACACATGCAAGAGAGTGGCCTGCTTCTGTAGCGATGGGGGGCCTCTCTCCATGGATTCAAGCCATGAGGAGGGGGTTCTGGGTACAGCGGGTCACTTTCTGCCTCCTGCCCTTTCTTTATCTAGTGAGTTTATATCAGGCTGTTCACTTGTACTTGGGGAAATGCCTTTTCGCTCCTAATTTTGTTTAGACCCCACGTCTCCCTTTTCTTATCTTCTGGAAGGTTGATGGCACAGTACATTCACTACGAGTGTGGCTGGTTAGTAAGAGAGCAGAACCAACTCAGCAGTGTCCCCCGCACCCCAACCTGGAAAATGCTTTTGTAGCTGTTATGTGTACAATATACTTCTGATTGCAAAAGCCTCTATCCTTGTATTGGGTCAGGCTGAATTCCTGTCACCTCTGTTTCTCTTAGAGGAACGTTTCTGATGAAGGGATGGCGTGTGGACAGGTGATATCAACGTGGAAGCCATATTTACAGTTGGTCTTCCAAATGGCTTTCCCCACATGCCCTGTTATTTTCTGTCTCAGTTGCTTTGTAGATTTCTTCTGCCTGAAATTCCCTAACTCCCTATTCCCTGACCAATAAAAAACTATCACATTTAAAGTAATAACTTGTCGTATGTAATTTGGTTCACTTAAATAAAATTCAGATTTTACCAAGGACTTAAGGTGGGGTTGGGATAGAGATTAATGAGATAATATATCCCTGCTATCAAATAATTCACATTTTGGCCTTTATAGGATTTGTTATTTTTACCATCCAATTTTCCATTGTAGGATTTACCATGGATTTTTATTATGGTACCTATTTCACTGTAAATTGGCAGTATTTTTCATACATTGGAGAAAATTTTTAAAGTCAGTGTTTTCCCCTATGATTTTGACATAACTTCTATTTAATAATCATTGTTTTTAGATTAAAATTTCTCAGCCACCTTTTAATATTATATATTTTCCTTATATGTTGTCATGTGAGTGCATGTATTCCATATATAGTATATATATATGGAATTATTTTCATTGTCGGCAGATAGTTTTTAGGTTGAATTTTTCTTTTTAGTTGTTATACTTTCCTCCACCACTGTGCTTGGGAATGCTGGATGAAATGGTTCCTTTCGTTTCTCTTTTTCACCATCATGATTGTTGCCTGCAGTCCCATTTATTTTGGTCAAGTTCCCCTTCATGCCATCAGTCTGCCTCATTTGTGTACCAGTTCAGTTTCTTCTCCTTTTTTCACTGCCACGCAGAGCTATGGATGGTCTTTATTTGCTTGATTTTCATTCCTGATGCATATACAAACCACTGGAGTATGCAGGGGTTTTTTTTGCGGTACGCGGGCCTCTCACTGTTGTGGCCTCTCCCGTTGCGGAGCACAGGCTCCGGACGCGCAGGCCCAGCGGCCATGGCTCACGGGCCCAGCCGCTCCGCGGCATGTGGGATCTTCCCGGACCGGGGCATGAACCCGTGTCCCCTGCATCGGCAGGCGGACTCTCAACCACTGCGCCACCAGGGAAGCCCGAGTATGCAGTTTTGAATCCTATGTATGTCTTCCAGATTTAACTTTATATTATTGTGAAGATATTTGAGCAGCTCTGAAAGGCTTCTTCCTTGAGACTCTCTCTACTTACCTTTTCTAGTGTTCACATGGCAGGTTGTCAGTTAAATTGCTATAAATCTGTCTTCAGTTTCAGTTTCTATAATCACGTAAATTCTATTATGAACGGCACATCTCTGCTTTGGTGGTCTGTTCCTGATGTTGCTAGTGGTTAGTGTCACTAACCCTGTTATTTTCCCATTTATAGTGAATCCACATCTTCAGATGATTATATTTCTCTTTTGTAAACATTTGTTATACGTATATTTCTGTTAATGTGTCAGTTTAGCAAATATTTATTAAATGCCCACCACGTATTAGGCACGTAAGTAATGGGGATACCATGATGTGTAGGATACCCTTGTAAGAATTACACCCTCACGTAGGAGGCAGACAATAAGCAAGTAAATACAAACCTTATGGAGCAACAGGTAGTGTTAAGTGCTTCAAAGAAAACAGAGCAGGGTGCAGGCGTGGAGCTGAAGACATTTGGTGTGGTCAGGGAAGGCCTCTTGGGAAAGGTGACATTCAAGCCGAGTCCTGACAGATATGATGGAATGAGGGCAGTTTAGAGAAGGGAGCAGCACATGGAAAGGCCCTAAGCAGAGCTAGCTGGATGTCCTAGGGGAGTGGATGGTAGTAGCTGGGGTGAACGGTTGGAGCTGAGGTTGGAGAGGCAGCAGGGGGGATCCACAGGTTTTAAGAGGCATAGGAGAGAGTTTGGATTTTAAGTGGAGGCTCTGTCCTCCTTAAGTAATGGAGGATTTTTTTGTAGGGAAGGGTGGTGAGCTTGCATTTGTTAAAAACAACAACAACAACAAAAAACCTGAAGCAAGAAACAAGAACACTCACCTCCATAAGCACAATCTAACCATGTGAATCAGGAAGTCAGTGTCAATATAACACTTCAGTCCTGTCCGCAGAACCTGTTCACATTTGACCAACCATCCTACCGTCTCTTTCTGCTTCCTGCTCCAGTAGCCATGTTACCTTTAGTTGCTGCATCTCTTGTCTTTTAGTCTTTATTGGTTTTTTAGTCTTTTCCCATCTTCATGATGTTGACATTTCTAAAGAGTTCAGGTTTATCATTCTCCAGGATGTCCCTCAACCTGAGTCTGTCCAGTGTTTCCTCATATCCAGCCCAGGGCTGGAATTTTGGCAGAAATACCACCTAATTGATACTATTCTCTTTTCAGTACTGCCCATCAGGAGGCACGTGACATCACCATATCCCACCACTGCCAATGTTTGCCTCGATCACTTGGTCACCAGTTTTCCCTTTGTAATTTAAGTATTTTGTCGGGAGATAAGCCAAGACTACACCAATATTCTGTTTCTCATCAAACCTCCCCCACCAATGTTAGCATCCATTGATGACTCCCACCTCAATCAATCACCACTACAGTGGTTGCCAAATGGTGATTTTTTTTTTACTTCATTATTCCTTCCTCATTTATTAAGTCATTCTGCTGTAAGGAAGAGCTTTCCTTCTCTCCCATTTATTTATATGTTTATTTGTATCTGTTACCATCATTATTTATTTTGATGCTCAAATTGCCCAAGATTTAGACAGTGAGAGCCCCTTCAGGCTGGGTCCTGTAGCTTTTGGACATGCCCCAATCATTCTGAGTACTTTCTTGCTTTCTGACACAAATACATTTTCCAGGATCATCTTATGTTTATGCTGGAATCAGCTATTCCTTCAAGGAGCCGTGGTTTTCTTTTAGTGGAAGATGGAATTTAGAGAATAAAACCTAAGCACTTGGTGTACTCATTGTATTTAGGAACCTAGATTTCTAGAAATTATGGCTGGAAATAATTTTAGGATTTATCATTGCAAAGATGGCATTTAAAGTGAGATTGAGCCAGCTTGGTTTTGTGTTTTTCACAAACCATGTTCAGCTGTTTGTGTGCAGGTGAGGTGGGGTAGAGCATTTGGTTTCATTGATATTGGGGGTTTCCAGCCGTCTGGGATACAGGGCGAGAGGACAGGGAAGTTAGGGGTGCTTATAAGGGCATGATTATAGTGACGGACAGTGGGATCTAAACTGTGTAGGGCTGAGGTAGGATGTGAACAGAGGAATGACCAGTAAAGATGTTCTAGAGGTCAGTGGCTTGAAGGTCTTGATGGAGGTCGGTTGTTTGGCAGTGTGTGGGCAGGACTGCCTTATTGCACAGCTCCAGTTGTACTACAGGAAAGAACTCTCAGGGGCCCTGATAATGAGAAAGTGAGCCTGGGACATAGCAGGATACGTGGGGTTGAGATTTTGTCAAGGTCTCTAGAGTATACTCATGGAAGGAGGCGATCAAGTTGGGATGGAGGAAAAGTTCTTCAGATATGATGACAGCAAAGAAATGGGAGATGAGTGTGAAGGATGGATCATCTGTGTGCACATTGAATGATGACAGAAACTGGCAGTATGAAAAAGACAGTTTCTCAGTGCTAGCATTCTCATCATTGGGAGGAAGGGGTGGCCAGGAGGTAAAGTCAGAGAAGGAGATGTGATGATGATGGGAGCAGAGTCTGGGAGGTTGAAGATGCTGTGCTGCTTGCTGGCTTTGAAGATGAAGGAAGGGGCCCCCAGCCAGGAGCACAAGAGGCCTCTAGGAGCTGGAAAGGCGAGGAAATAGATGGGCTGCAGCCCTGCCGACAATCTGATCTTAGCCCAGTGAAGCCCTTTTTGAACTTCTAACATCCATGATGGCGAGATAATAAATTTGTGCTGTTTTAAGCCACTGATTTTGTGGCAATTTGTTATAACAAGAATAGGAAAATAATACAAATGATTTAAGGCTAATTCTTTAAATTTGCTGAAAGTTTGAGTGAGGAAAAAAATCTGTAACCAGCCATGGCATATTATCTTCAGGGCAATGGCATGTGGGGTGTGGAGAAAAAAACGGCTGCCACCTACAAGGGGCTTCTGGGGAAGCCTGGTTTCAGTTAAAGGAAGAGGTGATGGGGCTATTCAGAGAAGAAATTGAGGGTGTAGAGGCATGGCAGATGGTGAATTCCAGAGGGCTTAGTGGGAGGGTGTGGAGGGCAGCGCAGGTAGAATTCGAATACATTTACTGCATCGAGAGGGTTACATGGGGTTAAGAACTTGCATAATGTCAGATAACTAGAGTGCTTGAAGTTCTTTTGTGGGCAGAAGTTTACAGCGAAATAAGCAAACCAACCAAGCTAGCAATTTAGGGCATAATGGGATCGCTCCAGAGAAATGTAGGGAATCAGTGCTTAATCTGACCCCTGTGTTGGGATTGGTCTGCCGGGCAGTGCGTGGTGGTGAGCACCTCATCAAGTCCTAGGGCAGCAGCAAGCCCTCCTCCAGCAGTGCTTCATTTGCTCTGACCTGGGGTCTTCACCTTACAGACCTGGAAGGCATTTCGGCGGTTATAGATGCATGAAGGTACTTTTCCTACTCACAGCCGTTCAGGTACTCTGTTACACCACCAAAATAGAAAATAAAAGTCACTAATTCTATAGCAATTATCTTTATTTTTTCCCCTAAGTTTAAAAGAAACCTTATAAAGATTATAGTAATGTATGAAGAAGAAAAGAGTGATTCACCCAAATAATCAGCATTCCATTTTGGTATACTTCTTTACTTTTCATTTGTAGTTTTACATAGTTGAAATCATGCTATATATACAACTGTATGTCCTGCTTTTTAAACATAATTTACCTCATAGCTATTTTACCTTCTTTTAAGCATTATTTATAAGCAGCTGTTTAATGTCGACATAGTATTCTGTCATATAAATGAGTCATAATTCAACACTGTATAGTTTGAGTTTTAACTTTTCACTATGTGATGAACACTTTTATGGGTAGAATTCTATACCTAAGAGTATTCCTTGGGATAGAGTTCTGAGAATGTAATAACTAGAAGAAAGAGTAAGAACTTTTAAAGACTCTTAAAAAGTATTATTAAATTATATTCCCAAACCTAGCATCAGTTTATGCTCTCACTAGTGATTTGTATGTAAGTACCAATTGTATCAGCTCAAAATGGCAATGAGTTTATTTGCATGCATTTGGAAATAATAGTACAATAAACCATAGTCTTTTTTTTAGATTTTTTTTTTTAAATTTATTTATTTTGGTTGCACTGGGTCTTAGATGCAGCATGTGGACTCTTAGTTGCAGCATGCATGTGAGATCTAGTTCCCTGACCAGGGATCGAACCCGGGCCCCCTGCATTGGGAACGTGGAGTCCTACCCACTGGACCACCAGGGAAGTCCCTAAAAATAATAATACAATAAACCATAGTCTTAGAATGACCATTTTGACTTGCCTAAGAGCAAGGATTAGATCTTTCTGTTTAAAAACATTTTCTATAGTATCCCTTACAGATGTTCATCACCCTCCTGCTTAAACACTTCCAATGAAATTTCATGGATTTTGTTTCTTTTAAGGCTAAATGCTTATTAAAATTTTAGGCCTTTTCAAGTTACTAAGAGGAAATTTGTCTTTTACCATATTATTAACTTATATTGTAGCTTATAGAAGACATCTACTAATGACTAGTTCTTAGAATGACTGTGAACCATGAGAGAAATAAGAAACCAAGTCAGAGAGAATAAAGAACGGATACATAAAACATGGGTGAGTCTTTAAGTTCTACGAAGGAAAATAAATGGATAGAATGAACAACAGAGGGAAATAGTATTTCTGTTGTTCATTTGTGATATTACTGACAGTGTATTACCTGTTTGCAAATAGACAGGTATATAAGGTCAAGCATCTATTTCAAAATTACCTTGAATATGAAGTTAGCATATGTGCATGAATGAGAAATAAAAATGTAAACTCTGGTAGCTGAATTCATACGTGGAATATTAGGATTCATTTACTTCATGAGGAGTACTAGTGAGTCTGTGAAATTACATCTGTGAACAAATTTGTGTGACGACATAATTTCTGAAAGAATTATTTGCTTGCCTTATTATTTCTCTGTGTATAAAAACATAGACAGCTATCCAGAAGGTCAAATCTAAATATTATTAAAATTTGTTTCTCAATGAAAAACCTTATCGTACAGTTGATTGTCTCTGTTGGAAATATATGGCTGGTATTTGGAATTATGCCGTTAGAATGTTTTACCCAGATAGCTCTGCTTCGTGTACCAGTGAACGAATGATTCATTTAAGAGTTTAACAAGGTTGGACTAATGTGAACTCTACTCTGCATATTGGATCCGCTCCTGATTGTCAGACCGAAGTGCTTACCCTCAAACTACATGCTTTTCAGTTGGTATTAAATGTGGATCTTTTGATAAGCCCACGTTTTTACTTGAATAATTCAAAGGCACATTTTGGAGTGGTCTTAATCCATTCCCTATTTTAGTGCTTTGTGTAAGACCTTTATTTACCCTTAATTTCGTATTGAAATGTTCATGATTATTTTGACTTCAGTTACTTAAAGGTAGTGAGAAATGTGATGGAGATTTAGTCTTTATTTGAATAATGGGTATTTGGGAAGGATAAATTTAACTTTTACTTTCTTAAAATTAAAAAAAGTGAATTTACCAGCTATTTGAGCATTAATCTGTCTTTTGAATTTTTTTCATAGAGACTCAAATTTTCCTAGCCATGTTCTGAGTCTAGCCAAAAGGGAATGTAGGTTAGTTAAAACATACTTAGTGGGTAAGTAATTAAAATTGTCATTATCTGAGTATGTCTCAGTCAAATATAAGTGATTTTAATATATTTAAAATTATTTGGATCATCCATACTATTTTATCCCTGTTAGTGTAGATAATTAAATTAATTTCATTACTTTGATTCTTCCATTTGTACTGGATATTGACATTTGTTAGAAGTAATACATGGCAGAGTTTACTCTTGAAAAAGAAGTGATTTTGGCTTACTACATACAATGCTTATCTGAACAATGCAAAGTGTTACACATTAATATTTTAAACATATAAGGAATTCACAGGAAGTACTCTGCAGTTCAGGTAAAATAAGCTGTCTAGAAATTAAGTAGGCTTTTGTTTTAAACGTGATTCATTTATTTGTACTAAAGTAGCACCTTCAGTAACACCCCATTTATCTGGTCATTTTCCAGAATAAGGTGGAATTTTCCAGGTAGCTGATCATAAATTAGTTTTCCAGGTAACTGAATCTTACACCTTCAAGGACTAAAATCTTTTAAATTTAACCATTTTTGATGGAAATCATTATAAAATTTATTATACACTTTCTACCTTCTTCCTTTCTTATGTTTTCTTAGTCAGAGGATACTTAGTGTAATTCAATCTTTTTTTCTGATGACTCAGGACCAGTATTTTATTTAATTTACTTATTATTATTTTTCAAATCTTCATTGTAGTATACTTGCTTTACAATGGTGTGTAAGTTTTTGCTTTTTAACAAAGTGAATCAGCTATACATTTACATATATCCCCATATCTCTTTCCTCTTGCATCTCCCTCCCTCCCACCCTTCCTATCCCACCCCTCTAGGTGGTCACAAAGCACTGAGCTGATCTCCCTGTGCTATGCGGCTGCTTCCCACTAACTGTCGGTTTTACATTTGGTAGTGTATATATGTCCATGCCACTCTCTCACTTTGTCTCAGCTTACCCTTCCCCCTCCCCATGTCCTCAAGTCCATTCTCTAGTAGGTCTGCATCTTTATTCCTGTCCTGCCCCTAGGTTCTTCACAACCATTTTTTTTTTAAGATTCCATATATATATGTGTTAGCATATGATATTTGTCTTTCTCTTTCTGACTTACTTCACTCTGTATGACAGACTCTAGGTCCATCCACCTCACTACAAATAACTCAATTTCGTTTCTTTTTTATGGCTGAGTAATATTCCATTGTATATATGTGCCACATCTTATTTATGCATTCATCTGTTGATGGACACTTAGGTTGCTTCCATGTCCTGACTGTTGTAAATAGCGCTGCAATGAACATTGTGGTACATGACTCTTTTTTTTTTTTTTTTTTTTTTACATGACTCTTTTTGAATTATGGTTTTCTCAGGGTATATGCCCAGTAGTGGGATTGCTGGGTCATATGGGAGTTCTATTTGTAGTTTTTTAAGGAACCTCCATACTGTTCACCATAGTGGCTGTACCAATTTACATTCCCACCAGCAGTGCAAGAGTGTTCCCTTTTCTCCACACCCTCTCCAGTCTCTATTTGTAGATTTTTTGAGGATGGCCATTCTGACTGGTGTGAGATGATATCTCATTGTAGTTTTGATTTGCATTTCTCTAATGATGATTAATGATGTTGAGCATTCTTTCATGTGTCTGTTGGCAATCTGCATATCTTCTGTGGAGAAATGTCTTTTAGGTCTTCTGCCCGTTTTTGGATTGGATTGGTTGTTTTTTTGATATTGAGCTGCATGAGCTGTTTGTAAATTTTGGAGATTAATCTTTTGTCAGTTGCTTCATTTGCAAATATTTTCTCGCATTCTGAGGGTTGTCTTTTCATCTTGTTTATGGTTTCCTTTGCTGTGCAAAAGCTTTTAAGTTTCATTAGGTTCCATTTGTTTATTTTTGGTTTTATTTCCATTTCTGTAGGAGGTGGGTCAAAAAGGATCTTGCTGTGATTTATGTCATAGAGTGTTCTGCCTATATTTTACTCTAAGAGTTTTATAGTGTCTGGCCTTATATTTCGGTCTTTAATCCATTTTGAGTTTATTTTTGTGTATGGCGTTAGGGAGTGTTCTAATTTCATTGTTTTACATGTAGCTGTCCAGTTTTCCCAGCACCATTTATTGAAGAGGCTGTCTTTTGTCCATTATATATTCTTGTCTCCTTTATCAAAAATAAGGTGACCATAGGTGTGTGGGTTTACCTCTGGGCTTTCTATCCTGTTCCATTGATCTATCTTTCTGTTTTTGTGCCAGTACCATACTGTCTTGATTACTGTAGCTTTGTAGTATAGTGTGAAGTCAGGGAGCTTGATTCCTGCAGCTCTGTTCTTCTTTCTCAAGATTGCTTTGGCTATTCGGGGTCTTTTGTGTTTCCACACAAATTGTGAAATTTTTTGTTCTAGTTCTGTAGAAAATGCCAGTGGTAGTTTGATAGGGATTACATTGAATCTGTAGATTGCTTTGGGTAGTATAGTCATTTTCACAATGTTGATTCTTCCAATCCAAGAACATAGTATATCTCTCCATCTATTTGTATCATCTTTAATTTCTTTCATCAGTGTCTTATAGTTTTCTGAATACAGGTCTTTTGTTTCCCTAGGTGGGTTTATTCCTAGGTATTTTATTCTTTTTGTTGCAGTGGTAAATGGGAGTGTTTCCTGAATTTCACTTTCAGATTTTTCATCATTAGTGTATAGGAATGCCAGAGATTTCTGTGCATTAATTTTGTATCCTGCTACTTTACCAAATTCATTGATTAGCTCTAGTAGTTTTCTGGTAACATCTTTAGGATTCTCTGTGTGTAGTATCATATCATCTGCAGACAGTGTCAACTTTACTTCTACTTTCCCAATTTGGATTCCTTTTTCTTCTCTGATTGCTGTGGCTAAAACTTCCAAAACTACGTTGAATAATAGTGGTGAGAGTGGGCAACCTTGTCTTGTTCCTGATCTTAGTGGAAATGGTTTCAGTTTTTCACCATTGAGCACGATGTTGGCAGTGGGTTTGTCATATATGGCCTTTATTATGTTGAGGTGAGTTCCCTCTATGCCTACTTTCTGGAGGGTTTTTATCATAAATGGGTGTTGAATTTTGTCAAAAGATTTTCCTGCATCTATTGAGATGACCATATGGTTTTTCTCCTTCAGTTTGTTAATATGGTTTATCACGTTGATTGATTTGTGTATATTGAAGGATCTTTGCATTCCTGGGATAACCCCCACTTGATCATGGTGTATGATCCTTTTAATATGCTGTTGGATTCTGTTTGCTAGTATTTTGTTGAGGATTTTTGCATCTATGTTCATCAGTGATATTGCCCTGTAGCTTTCTTTCTTTAAAGACCACTATTTTAAAGAAATGAGGTTGTCAAGTGTTATGCCTACTTTTAAGTGTTTTCTTCTTGGTTAGATTATTAATAAGCTGCCATTTCCTCTGCTCTTGTATCACATCTAATAACTTGCCTTTTTCTCTTCGTGGTTTTGCTTTTTGTTCTCCATGGCTTGTGAAACCAAAGTTTTTAGGAATTACTGTTGATGGTAAATCAGAATCCAGGAGGATCGGGGTGAGGACCTCAGCTGGTCGGGCATTCACACTTCTGCAGCGCTTCTGGACATGGAGCTCTGTCCTGAACGGTTGATTACTAAGAGGTCACTGACTCATGGTATGTTAGGTCCTACCTGGTGCCTTCACCTTCCCTTAGAGGTGAGTAAACTGTGCCCTAAGTGAGTATCCTGGGAATCACCCCAGCTTACATACACTAAATAGTAACAGAAACCTGGGTTTAAGTCTCAGACTCTTGTCTCCAAACTCAGTGCTTATCTACTGTAACTACGACCTCAACTCCAGGTAATTAAGAGCATTGTCATCAGTCTTGATAAATAAAAAAGCCTGTGTTCTTTCTTGAAGGGACTCGTATTACTCACCCTCTTACATACACTAGAAACCAGAGAATCATCCTAGACTTTTCTGCACTATCCATTCCAAGAGTTACTGAAACCTTGTTTGGTTTAAATCTCACTGGAATCGTCCCTCCTCTCCATCTCTGTTACGCAGGCCCGGTCCATGCATTGTCATCTTTTGTCTTTTTTCTCTCTTTGTTCTGCACCCTGCTTCTGGAGCCATTGTCCTCAAAAGCACCATCCATTCAGCCAGTATAAACAGTCAGTAAACGGAGAAAATGTGCGAGAAGGAGGGAGATGGAGAGACTGAACAGACATAGGCTGAGGACACCTGGAGGGCAGAGAATGAGTTCCAGTGGGTAGAAAAATAGAAACACCCCAATACAGGTAGAAAGTAATTGAACCGTGTATATAGAGGTGTGAGAGGAAATGATTCGCGTGTCCCAGCTAACCAGAACTTTGTGGTAAATATGGGGTAAGACACCATGAAAACCCCGGATGCATAGTGGCACGTAACACTGACCTCTTGCTTATCAGATACAGTACTTAGAGATTAAAGTTACTGCTGCTCAGGCTCTGATTGGAATCCCATTTCCAGTGCAGGGTAATGCTAAATGAAAAGTGTAGACAGGGCTGAAGAATGTGAGCTCTAGTAACTAAATTGAAAAGTAGAACAAGAACACCCATTGGTAAAGACTTAAGGAAATGGAATTACTGTGACTTGAAAAGGAATTGTTAAGGGGTGACTTATAGGTGACTTAAATATATAAACTTTATTATTCTGAGGGTGATGCCAAAATAAATTCTATATATTCCCCAGACAGTAAGGGATTATGGTATAAGCAGTGTTTTGAATTTAAATATTTTTATTTTTATTGGCCTAACATGTACTATATAAAACCAATTAGTACTGTAAGTCTGTAATGAAAACTAATGGTATCAGGTACCCTGTTCATCCTTAAAATGTGGAAATTCATGTTCTGGGAATTTTTTTTACTTTCGGTATTATTTCTTGGATAGTTTCTCTCTTTTTGTCTTTCATTTCTTTTTAGAAGTCTTGATAGTTTCCTGTTGGACTTGCTGGGGTAATTATCCTGTTTTCATCTGTTTTTCTTTTCCTGTCATCCATCTCTTTGGCTCCATGCCCCCCTCCGCCCCGTTCCATAGTAGTTTTTTCTTAGCTATCTGAGGATATTCATTTCTTCCTTTGGCTTTCTTCATTGCTTCTGCTGCTACTTGCGTCCTTTTTTACATTTGTTTGTCTTGGTCTCTGTCCTTCGTGTTGGAGGCTTTCCTCAGATGCCTGTTGGTCATAAATTCCTTGCACATGGATGGGACCCAAATGCTTTTTTATAAGGTGATCTGTCTTAACCTCAGTGGAGTTCTCCATGTGTCAGTGTACATAGTTCTCTTATATAAAGTTCCCCACATTTAACTAGCAAACCTAGAAAGCTATTTGAATTAAGAATAAGAAAAACTTAAATTCTAGGGATATTAGATATTGCATTGAATTATTATGGAAGGCTTTATAACTTCTGAAAGCTTATTGTTTTGGTTTTTAAATATTAATGTTATCTGTTTGCAGTGTGTTTAGTGTGGGAGATTTTGTTGAGGGAATCAGGAGCAGGGTCCTTGTCTTTTTGTGGGTGAGGAGGGTGTTGTTTGCGGGAACATTACAATTCTACTTCCCCAAAGTTCACTGTAATTCAGTAGTAAAATTGGGTTTACACTAACAAGTTACAACACACACTTCTTCTTCTGGTAGAATTGCTAGCCACTTATGTGATTCAGAACTCCTCCTAAGTGATACTTTATTACTATGATCCTTAATTAGGATAAGATAATGTTTTTTTTCATTCTTAAATACTTAGTTGTTGAGAAATTATTTCATGTAAAAATAATTTAAATATTTTAAAACACTGTAAAAAAAAATAGGCAGATATCACAAAGAAAGTTCAGTGTTTTCATAGAAAGAGCAGTGATAGATATTTTCTCAAAATCATTTTACTAATAGTTGCTAAGGGTCTTGTAAAGTGAGAAAAAATGCATTTAGCCTTACAGTTTAAATTAATAAAATGAACCAGTTTATTTCAGAACTATCAAAGCTAATAAAATATAAAAGCTTGCCCATTAATTTTCATTAGTATGAGTGGGTTTAAGTGTGGGTAGTTCTTTTATTACGTTAAAACAAACTATGGTAGGCTATAAAGAGTCCCTTTGCTTATCTCTTGGTTTAATTTAAAAGTAAAACGTATATTATTCTAATTATATGCATTAGTGTTGAATGTTACGTTCATAAATTCATGACTCTCATTCTTAATTTTAAGAACATTTGATTACTTTATACCCTATGGCTACAGTATGGAAAGAAACCTGGCCTGGGAACCAAGAGAACTGTTCCCCAAGTTCAGTTTGACTACTTATTTAGCTGTGTAACCTTATGCAAGTTACTTAACTTCTCTGCTTTAAAGTTTCCTCAGCTGTGAAATGAGAGCCCTTGGGTTTCCTCTATTTGTAATACTCCCTTATTATATGACAAATTATGTCATTATAGGTCTTCCTTATTAAATTAATGTATAATCAGCTAATGCAAACAACATATTTTTAGATACATACACACGTACATATGTATGTATGTATCATGGTGAAAAATTCGGACGTTATCAAATTCTGTAAAACAATAAGTGAAAGTCTGATCCCGCCGCCACTCAAAACAAAACAGATTAAAAGTCTACAGTGACAGAGCTAATAATTGCTAACAGTCTCTGTACATTATTGCAGAAATTTTTCATGTGTTTGTCAGTGTATATATATATAAATCATAATACAGGTACTATTTAGTACCTTACTTTTTTCCCCATTATATCTTGGAAATGATCTTATGTAAACATATTCCTGTACATATTTATTTTTAATCACTATCTGGTAGCTATAATTTATAATTTAATAAGAAATTTAATTTTTAATTGTTTCCCTTGTTTCTTAAATCTTAATTTTCCCCCTGCATGTTTGAATTCTAATAAAAATAATTTTTAAAAACCTGTATATAGAAAAATGTCTGGAGATAGGAACCAAGATGGTGGAGTAGAAGGACATGCTCTCACTCCCTCTTGCGAGAACACCAGAATCACAACCAGCTGATGGACAGTCATCGACAGGAAGACACTGGAACTCACCAAAAAATGTACCCCACATCCAAAGACAAAGGAGAAGACACAGTGAGATGGTAGGATGGGTGCAATCACAGTAACATCAAATCCCATAACTGCTGGGTGGGTGACTCACAGACTGGAGAACACTTATACCACAGAAGTCCACCCACTGGCGTGAAGGTTCTGAGCCCCACCTCAGGCTTCCCAACCTGGGGGTCTGGCAACGGGAGGAAGAATTCCTAGAGAATCAGACTTTGAAGTCTAGTGGGATTTGATTGCAGGACTTCAAAAAACTGGGGGAAACAGAGACTCCACTCTTGGAGGGCACACACAAAGTAGTGTGCACATCAGGACCCAGGGGAAGGAGCAGTGACCTCAGGGGAGCCTGAACCAGACCTACCTGCTAGTGTTGGAGGGTCTCGTGCAGAGGTGGGGCATGGCTGTGGCTCACCGTGGGGACAGGGACACTGGCAGCAGAAGTTCTGGGAAGTACTCCTTGGCCTAAGCCCTCCCAGAGTCCACCATTAGCCCAACCAAAGAGCCCAGGTAGGCACCAGTGTTGGGTTGCCTCAGGCCAAACAATCAACAGGGAGGGAACCCAGCCCCACCCATCAGCAGTCAAGCAGATTAAAGTTTTACTGAGCTCTGCCCACCAGAGCAACAGCCAGCTCTACCCACCACCAGTCCCTCCCATCAGGAAACTTCCACAAGCCTCTTAGATACCCTCATCCACCAGAGGGCAGACAGCAGAAGCAAGAAGAACTACCCCACTGCCTGTGGGGGGGTGGGGGGATGGAAACTCCACACATTCACAGAAAGATAGACAAGATGAAAAGGCAGAGGGCTATGTACCGGATGAAGGAACAAGATAAAACCCCAGAAAAACAACTAAATGAAGTGGAGATAGGAAACCTTCCAGAAAAAGAATTCAGAATAATGATAGGGAAGATGATCCAGGACCTTGGAAAAAGAATGGAGGCAAAGATCGAGAAGATGCCAGAATGTTTAACAAAGACCTAGAAGAATTAAAGAACAAACAAACAGAGATGAACAATACAATAACTGAAATGAAAACTACACTAGAAGGAATCAATAGCAGCATAACTGAGGTAGAAGAACGGATAAGTGACCTGGAAGACTGAATGGTGGAATTCACTGCCGCGGAACAGAATAAAGAAAAAAGAATGAAAAGAAATGAAGACAGCCTAAGAGACCTCTGGTAAAACATTAAATGCAACAACATTCGCATTTTAGGGGCCCCAGAAGGAGAAGAGAGAGAGAAAGGACCCGAGAAAATATTTGAAGAGATTATAGTCGAAAACTTTCCTAACATGGGAAAGGAAATAGCCACCCAAGTCCAGGAAGCGCAGAGAGTCCCATACAGGATAAACCCAAGGAGAAACATGCTGAGACACATAGTAATCAAACTGGCAAAAATTAAAGACAATGAAAAATTATTGAAAGCAGCAAGGGAAGAAGGACAAATAACATACAAGGGAACTCCCATAAGGTTAACAGCTGATTTCTCAGCAGAAACTGTACAAGACAGAAGGGGGTGGCATGGTATACTTAAAGTGATGAAAGGGAAGAACCTACAACCAAGATTACTCTACCCAGCAGGGATATCATTCAGATTCGACAGAGAAATCAAAAGCTTTACAGACAAGCAAAAGCTAAGAGAATTCAGCACCACCAAACCTGCTCTACAACAAATGCTAAAGGAACTTCTCTAAGAGGGAAACACAAGAGAAGAAAAAAACCTACAAAAACAAACCCAAAACAATTAAGAAAATGGTAAGAGGAACATACATATTGATAATTACCTTAAACATGAATGGATTAAATGCTCCAACCAAAAGACACAGGCTCACTGAATGGATACAAAAACGAGACCCATATATATGCTGTCTACAAGAGACCCACTTTACACCTAGGGACACATTCAGACTGAAAGTGAGGGGATGGAAAAAGATATTCCATGCAAATGGAAATCAAAAGAAAGCTGGAGTAGCAATACTCATATCAGATAAAATAGACTTTAGAATAAAGAATGATACAAGAGACAAGGAAGGACACTACATAATGATCAAGGGATCAATCCAAGAGGAAGATATAACAATTATAAGTGTATATGCAGCCAACATAGGAGCACCTCAATACATAAGGCAACTGCTAACAGCTATAAAAGGGGAAATCGACAGTAACACAATAATAGTGGGGGAGTTAACACCTCACTTACACCAATGGACAGATCATCCAAAATGAAAATAAATAAGGAAACAGAAGCTTTAAGTGACACAACAGACCAGATAGATTTAATTGATACTTATAGGGCATTCCATCCCCAAACAGCAGGTTACACTTTCTTCTCAAGTGCGCATGGAACATTTCTCCAGGATAGATCACATCTTGGGTCACAAATCATGCCTCAGTAAATTTAAGAAAATTGAAATCATATCAAGCATCTTTTCTGACCACAACGCTATGAGATTAGAAATGAATTACAGGGAAAAAAACCATAAAGAACACAAATACATGGAGGCTAAACAATACGTTACTAAATAACCAAGAGATCAGTGAAGAAATCAAAGAGGAAATCAAAAAATACCTAGAGACAAATGACTATGAAAACACGATGATCCAAAACCTGTGGGATGCAGCAAAAGCAGTTCTAAGATGGAAGTTTATAGCTATACAAGCCTACCTCAAGAAATAAGAAAAATCTCAATCTGACCTTACACCTAAAGGAACTAGAGAAAGAAGAAGAAACAAAACCCGAAGTTAGCAGAAGGAAAGAAGTCGTAAAGATCAAGCAGAAATAAATGAAATAGAAACAAAAGAGAGCAATAGCAAAGATGTATAAAACTAAAAGCTGGTTCTTTGAGAAGATAAACAAAATTGATAAACCATTAGCTAGACTCATCAAGAAAAAGAGGGAGAGGACTCAAATCATTAAAATTAAGAATGTAAAAGGAGAAGTTACAACAGACACCACAGAAATATAAAGCATCCTAAGAGACTACTAGAAGCAACTCTAGGCCAATAAAATGGACAACCTGGAAGAAATGGACAAATTCTTAGAAAGGTATAACCTTCCAAGACTGAACCAGGAGGAAATAGAAAACATGAACAGACCGATCACAAGTAATGAAATTGAAACTGTGATTAAAAATCTTCCAACAGGGACTTCCCTGGTGGCGCAGTGGTTGAGGGTCTGCCTGCCGATGTGGGGGACGCGGGATCGTGTCCCGGTCCAGAAGGATCCCACATGCCACGGAGCGGCTGGGCCCATGGGCCATGGCTGCTGGGCCTGCGCTTCCGCAGCCTGTGCTCCATGGCGGGAGAGGCCACAGTGGTGAGAGGCCCACATACTGCAAAAAAAAAAAGAAAAAAAAATCTTCCAACAAACAAAAGTCCAGGAGCAGATGGCTTCACAGGTGAATTCTATCAAACATTTAGAGAAGAGCTAACACCCACCCTTCTCAAAGTCTTCCAAAAAATTGCAGAGGAAGGAATACTCCCAAACTCATTCTATGAGGCCACCATCACCCTGATACCAAAACCAGACAGATACTACAAAAAAATAAAATTACAGACCAATATCACTGATGAATATAGATGAAAAATCCTCAACAAAATACTAGCGAACAGAATGCAACAACACATTAAAAGGATCATATACCATAATCAAGTGGGATTTACCCTAGGAATGCAAGGATTCTTCAATATATGCAAATCAATCAATGTGATACACCATATTAACAAATTGAAGAGTAAAAACCATATGATCATCTCAATAGATGCAGAAAAAGCTTTTGACAAAATTCAACACCCATTTATGATAAAAACTCTCCAGAAAGTGGGCATAGAGGGAACCTACCTCAACATAATAAAAGCCACATATGACAAAACCACAGCAAACATCATTGTCAGTGGTGAAAAACTGAAAGCATTTCCTCTAAATCAGGAACAAGACAAGGATGTCCACTCTCACCTCTATTTTCAACATAGTTTTGGAAGCCCTAGCCAAGGCAATCAGAGAAGAAAAAGAAATAAAACGAATACAAATTGGAAAAGAAGAAGTAAAACTGTCCCTGTCTGCAGATGACATGATACTATACATAGAGAATCCTAAAGATGCCACCAGAAAACTACTAGAGCTAATTAATGAATTTAGTAAAGTTGCAGGATAGAAATTTAATGCATGGAAATCTCTTGCATTCCTATACACTAATGATGAAAAATCTGAAAGAGAAATTCAGGAAACACTCCCATTTACCATTGCAACAAAATGAATAAAAAACCTAGGAATAAACCTACCTAGGTAGACAAAAAACCTGTATGCAGAAAACTGTAAGACACTGATGAAAGAAATGAAAGATGATACCAACAGATGGAGAGATATACCATGTTCTTAGATTGGAAGAATCAACATTGTGAAAATGACTATAGTACCCAAAGCAATCTACAGATTCAATGCAATCCCTATCAAATTACCAATGGCATTTTTTAATAGAAGTAGAACAAAAAGTATTAAGATTTGTATGGAGTCACAAAAGACCCCGAATAGCCAAAGCAGTCTTGAGGGAATAAAACGGAGCTGGAGGAATCAGACTCCCTGACTTCAGACTATACTACAAAGCTACAGTAATCCAGACAATATGGTACTGGCACAAAAACAGAAACATAGATCAATGGAAAAAGATAGAAAGCCCAGAGATAAACCCACGCACCTATGGTTAACTAATCTATGACAAAGGAGGCAAGGATATACAATGGAGAAAAGACAGTCTCTTCAGTAAGTGGTTCTGGGAAAACTGGACAGCTATGTGTAAAAGAATGAAATGAGAACACTCCCTAACACCATACACAAAAATAAACTCAAAATGGATTAGAGACCTAAATGTAAGACCGGACACTATAAAACTATTAGAGGAAAACATGGGAAGAACACTCTTTGACATAAATCACAGCAAGATCTTTTTTGATCCATCTCCTAGAGTAATGGAAATAAAAACAAAAATAAACAAATGGGACCTAATGAAACTTAAAACTTTTTTCACATCAAAGGAAACCATAAACGAGACGAAAAGACAACCCTCACAATGGGAGAAAATATTTGCAAATGAATCAACAGACAAAGGAGTATTCTCCAAAATATATAAACAGCTCATACAGCCCAATATTAAAAAAAAAAAAACCCAATCCAAAAATGGGCAGAAGACCTAAATAGACATTTCTCCAAAGAAGACATATAGATGGTCAAGAAGCACATGAAAAGCTGCTCAACATGACTATTATTAGAGAAATGCAAATCAAAAGTACAATGAGATATCACCTCACACCAGTTAGAATGGGCATCAACAGAAAATCTAGAAATAAAAATGCCGGAGAGGGTGTGGAGAAAAGGGAACTCTCTTGCCCTGTTGGTGGGAATGTAAATTGATATAGCCACAAGGAGAACAGTATGGAGGTTCCTTAAAAAACTAAAAATAGAGCTACCATATGATCCAGCAATCCCAGTACTGGGCATATGCGCAGAGAAAACCATTATTCAAAAAGACACATGCACCCCAGTGTTCATTGCAGCACTATTTACAATAGCCAGGTCATGGAAGCAACGTAAATGCCCACTGACAGACAAATGGATAGAGAAGTTGTGGTACATATATACAATGGAATATTAGTCAGCCACAAAAAGGAACGAAATTGAGTCATTTGTTGAGATGTGGATGGTTCTAGAGACTGTCATACAGAGTGAAGTAAGTCAGAAAGAGAAAAACAAATATCATATTTTAACGCATATATGTGGAACCTAGAAAACCGGTACAGATGAACCAGTTTTCAGGGCAGAAATTGCGCCACAGATGTAGAGAACAAAACGTATGGACACCAGGCGGGGAAAGCAGCGGGGGGTGGAGGTGGTGGTGTGATGAATTGGGCGATTGGGATTGACTTGTGTACACTGATGTGTATGAAGGTGATGACTAATAAAAAAAAGTATATAAAGCAGACGTTAACAATGCTTACGTTGGGTGCGAAATTTGGAGTAATTTTTTCCTTTATGCTTTTCTGTATATTTCATATTTGTAACAATTGACATTTTATTGGGGAAAAAAATCTATTTTAATAAAAAGTACCATGTTATTATGAGGTAGTTATCAATCAGTAGTTGTTTAATTGAATTATAAAACCATATTCTTTATTGACTATTAAATAGCACCTCATTAGAATATTTTATTGTCGTTCTTCCTATTCTTTTTATTTTTAATTGAAGTATAACTTACATATAATAAAATGCAGAGATTTTAACTGTACATTTTGATGAGTTTTTTATCCACTACACTTAAAATATAAAACATTCCAACAATCCCATAAAAGTCCCTTGAATCCCTTTTAAATCATCCCCTCTCCTCCATCCAGGCAGTCACTGGTCTGGCATTTATTACTATGGATTAGTTTTTTTCTGTTTTGAGCATCATTTGAATGAAATCCCACTCTCTGTACTCTTTTGTGTCTGACTATTCTGTTATACATCATATCTTTATGTGTCTTCATCACTGTTTTAAAACACCTATTCTTTTTCTCAGTGTTCAAGTAACTGGGCTGAAGTTGCAGAGCTAGGAAGTGCTGGAACCAGGGCTTGGTCTCAGGTTTGTGCGACCCCAGAGCTCTTTTCTCTGACCCTATGCTTGTGACTTTCCTAGGCTTGTGATAGGAAATGAAGTTGGAAAGGAGGATGGTGTCAAATTGTGAAGTACCTTGAATGTTATGCTAAGGAATGTGCATTTTATTCCTTATAATGAGTTCTCCACTACAATACCATGATGCTTTGGGACTGTGAAATACAACAAACTGCATTCATTTTATATATATTATATATATATATTTATATATATAATATATATTATATATAATATATATTTATATATAATATATATTTATATATTATATATATATATATTATATATTTTATATATATAAAATCCCAGTCTTCCTTCAGTAAGGATTCATCAAGTCACTACTGTTCTGAGTAGCTTGCTGACCCCAAGCCCTGGCTGTGGGGTGATGTGGTGACCTGCTGAGTCAGGGAACTTGATTTTAGATGTTGGCATTTTTCTTTCCCCCTTGAGCAGATTAGTTTCTCCAGGGAAGATTCTATTTGTCACCTGCCTAGAGGGTGATAGCCTGGCTGCAGCATTCAGGAAGGTGCGTTGGGGCATATATGCTTAAAATCAGATCATCTCCCTGATTTCAGGAAGGTACTCGGCTGTGTCTGTCCCAGAGTCTGAGTCCATGTACCCTTGTGTTACCCTCTCCAGAGAATAAACCTCCAGTGCTTGCCCAGAATGGCAGAGGGTGGCACCTGATTATGCATAGTGGGAAAGAGCATTGAGATACTGGTTGTTTTTAACTACCTTTCACGTAATCTTCCTTGCCTATCCTTTTCACTCCTTTATGGGGTAGCTCAGGCTACCCAAAATCCTTTGGGGATTTTGCATTATAAATCATCATCTCTGCTGTTAGTTTCCCTTTTGCCAGTTTTGGATTCAGGCTTCTTGTGTCATCTGTAGCATTTCCCACTGCTATAACATTTTCCAGCTGTCTAAATTTTGTATCCTCTCCTGTGTTCCCTTTACTTTTAGAAGAAAATCCTTTTACTGTCATTTCATGAAGTTTCAGAAGAGAGTTAACTATATACTTTCAATCGGCCATCTTTACCTTGGAAGTCCCTTTTTAAAAAAAATCAGTCTAGGAACAGATCTTTTTTCATTAATTTTTAAATTAATGTTTCCTTCTATTAATTCTGAGGCAGGTTCAGAAATACTGAATTTTTGTTTTTTCCAAAAATCAATGTAATTTTGACTCCAAGCACCTTCCTGTTGCCCTGTCAGCAAGTTATCTTTATTCATTCTTAAGGAATGGAAAGGAAGATGGTGTTGGACTGTGAAGTACTTTGGATGGTGTGCTAAAGAATTTCTGCTTTATTCCTTTTATGTGGGAATCGACCAAGTCCCCGTGGTCCCCTCATGTCTGCCAGCCCAACTACTTCTGTGCTAGGCTGACGACACAGGAATTTAAGACACTTTTCACCCCAGAATGTGATGAACTTGGAGGAGGGCAAAAAGGCTCGTTCGAGCCTGATGGAGAGGAAATTACTGTGGTG
This sequence comes from Leucopleurus acutus, assembly GCF_964270905.1. NCBI lineage: Eukaryota > Metazoa > Chordata > Mammalia > Artiodactyla > Delphinidae > Leucopleurus > Leucopleurus acutus. The sequence goes on from NC_139158.1 coordinate 2,587,852, forward strand.
GCTGGATAACGTTTTAAGGAACAGAAGAGGGGGGAAAGAAGAGAGACCCAGAGTTCATTATCCTGCTGGCATGATTTTATGGTTGTAGGAACCAAGAGACAGAAGGGATTCCTCTAGAGGTGTTTTTGCTGGATTCTTTTTCCTGTTTCTGTCCTCTCTCCCAAATTGGTATCATCTCCCTCTGCCTTTTCAACCTGGTCGCTAACTGGTGTGTCTCAGCTTGTAAGAAATGGCTCTGGGTTTGTTGTTTGTGAGCTGAATACTCCCCACCACCATTAGCGGGACAAGAAGACCCAAGGGAGAGGTTTTTCAGTAGGTCCTTTCTCTTTGTTCAAGTCACCTACTTCCCAGGTTGGTAAGCATCTTTCCACAAGTTAGGGCCTGTGTGGGAGGGGGCCGCTAGGGCATCCTGTTACTTATACTTACCAAGAAGTTGGAGCTTGACTATCAAGACCTTATCCAGTTGGTGTTTCATCTTTAGAAATTGCTTCCAAGACTTGATATATACATGATTTAAAACATCATTTTAGTGTTTGTATGGAATTTTAATGGGAAAGTGAAAGAGGAATTTGGGGCCTTTGCCCTTGCCGCCTGCAATGCTCAGAAGAGGGCTACTTGTGGGAATTTTAGGCTGGACAAGCTGAGTTTGTGCTGGCTTTGGAGCATCCACGTGAGGGGTCCCTGGGGTCTAGAGACTGTGGGCTGGAGCTCAGCAGAGACTGATTTACTTGCCTGGCTCCCTACCTTGGACTGCAGGCTCATTTAGAGCAGGACCACATCTCATTTGTTGTTGAACTCCTGACAGCTGGCATAGGTCATGGCACGTAATAGGTGCTCAGTAAATTATTGTAGCCTGATTGATTAAATGAGGATGTTACCATCACGGTGATCATCCACGCCAAGCTGAGTCCTAGGAATGCGCTAGGTTACAAAGAATCGTTGCGTACGTCTCCCTCACAGGACTCATCAGCTCTGTGCGCACAGCGTCCAGACGAGTGAGTGCAGAGCGGCCACTCTAGGATGACCAGCTGCAGCTACAGCTCAGCTCAGTGTCGGTAGGCAGTGGCCGGCTGGAGAGCACACACCTCATCTGATGGGGACAGTTGCTGCTCAGCTGTAGCCAGTAGATATGATGCCAAACCTCCCAGTTTTTCAGGAGACAACATGAACTATTCTGATTTTTAAATTTAAATTTGTAGTATTTTGAGGAACAAATAAAACACACATGTAGGTCAGATTTGGTCTGTAGGCTTTCACGTTGCGCTCTCCAGAAAACCAAACAAGAAGTGGGCAAGGCGCCAGGAACCCTTAAGGGGCAGGTGGAAGGAAAGGAATTCCCAGCAAGCTTGAGAAAGGGCAATTAAAGAGCTAGAGGAGAGCAGTGAACTTGAATCTTAAGAAGGGAAGACTCTCAAGAAATCTGGGCAAGGTTGATGGATATCTGCAATGATATATGCTGTGGAGAAGTCAAGTAATTAGAGAACACAGTGAATCATTCATGAAGGCAGGGAGAATGCATATTAATATTATGCAGCTATTTTTGGTCTGCATAAATATGGTCCAGACTGTGACTTAGGTATCCGTTTGACCAAAGTTGTTTTTAAAGTGATTTCCTTAAAGCTTTAACAAAAAATGAGTCCAAGTTCATATAAATTGACATTTTGAAAACCATTATTCATGTATCCATAATATAATACTTTAATGGAGTATTTAAAATATTTCAAGCGATTTACATGAAACTGTCAAAGGAATCATTCTTTTTATATCTTCACCATGATAGTATGGGCCTTTGTCTTGTCTGTCTGGGTAAGGTTATGACAGTAGATCCTATTCCAGGAGGTTTTATTTTATTGGATGGAAGCCCAGTTAAAATCTCCGTGTTAATTTTCTGTCATGTTATCTACCAAAGAACAGATTTCCAAAGTCTCTCAAATATTTGACACAATCATTTCCATTTGTTGAACTTCATCAATGTTCTTCAAGTGGTACATGCATTTTAAATCAAAATTGAACAAGGTACATCCTTGAATATAACAAGGTGTATCCTATCTAAGGTATTGGACTAATAGAAGATGTTTTCATTTTTATTTGTTGAAATAGAAAGTTTATAATTAATTATAAATTACTCTAATGAGTGCTTTGTGCAAGTTGGAAATTGTCTCAGGGAACAAACAAAACCCGTTTACTGAGTTCCCTCCCGTGTACTCCCATATGCTCAAAGCCATGCAGGTTGATCTGTTATCATAATGCTAAAGAGGGTGTAGTCTAAGCCACACACTGATCATTCTCTGTACTTCCTTACCTACATGTCTTTTTCTGATGTGTTGCCCTCTGCCTGAAATGTTCCATCCACTTCCAGTCTCCTGTCCTAATCTTTTTTGTGAATTCCTACTTATGCAGCAGGGACAGTTTAAAATGTCAGTTACTCTAGAGCTATCCTTAATGCCTCCTTATCATTATTCCCATAACACTTTGTGTAAACTATTTCTGCATCCAGGCATGTATCTGACATGGGGGTACTTTTCAACAAATGGTTGTTGACTTGGATTGAATCCATTTATTAGGACAGGTATCACTCCAGTGCATGACTCAGGCAAATAAACCATTAACCCAATGTGTTATTAAATATTTAGCTTAACAGTGTGATGAACTAAATGAGCTCACATATTGTTATTATGTAATTCAAACAAAGGAACAAAAATAAGAATGTTCAAGGAAAGAAGGGCTAGGTATATGTTTAAGCATTCATAAACTAATTAACTCAAAAATCTGGCACTATTTTATTTTAAGATGGTTCACATTGATTTAAACATTTAATTGCTGGTTAAGAAGTCAGTGACAAATCAAACTCTAGAATTTTCATTCAGAATGATAGAGATTTCTCTAATAATCTGCAATATATTTCTATTATGTCATAGCTTGATATTACATAGTTTAGATATGCCACAAGTAAACTCATCATTCAGAAATCTAATGATTGTGGAGGTCTCACGTAAGACAACTTGGAACATTATTTTTCTCCCAATACCAGTGTTGGAAAGGTGATCCAATATATCTAAATGATCCTTGTTAACCTCTGCTTTATGTAGAGATCATGAACATGACTCGTTTTATAGAGACCTGTATAGCCAGCATGGCCGTAGCTCCCACGCTCCAGGGCAGAGCACTGGGTCTATAAGAGAGAAGCATCAGTGTATAGGGACTGTGCTGGGAAACATCTTGGTTTACCCAGCCTGGCATATATATAGTAGGTTAGCATTTAGTAAGTGTTTATGCAGTATTGCTTGATTAAAATGGCATTGATATGGCAGTCAATAAAAATATTTGAAATATTTAAGGTTTTAAAGTAAACGATATTTTAATTTATGAAAACACCTTGCAGTAGCTATTGGCAATGTGAAATTGTTTCTCTTTAAACCTCTCTTAGAAATGACGTGGTAGGCTTAGTTTTATTCTTTGTTTACGAGGAGTACCTTCAGAGAAGGCATACAGCTCTGAAAGGGGCCTTTTTTAAGAGTAAATGGAGAAATGAAGAAAAAACATCAAGGACAAAGGAAAATTTCTAAGAAGGAGAGTAAAAATGGATTGACCCTAGCTTCAGAAGCTTCCCAAAAGGGAGGAGCAAGAAGAAAGCGGGGCAGACCTTGCTGAGGGCATCCTTCATTCCCTCTGTTGCTTGTTTTGTCCCCTGATGCCCAGAGCCTCTCTGGGGGAGATTAACCTTCATGGTAAGTTTGCAGCTGTTGCTCTCATCCCCCCATGCTGGGCAAACTTAGGCGTAGTTCCTATTTGTGTTTCAAAGTTCTCTGCCAAAGTGTGTATGTCTCCAAGCTAACTGAGCTTATGCTTCATTTTTATTTTGTTTTTTTAAATTGATAGACTGTTTCTACCACTAGCAAGAAAAAAGTTGAGATATCACCATAGAGGAATTGTCATTGAGATGGCATTTGTGATAAGATTTGACCTTTGGAAGAAATAGATCCCATTTCCGTTGGCCTCGTATTCTACCCTGAGTGTTTAATTTGATCATTATCTGTTGTGACTGTGAGGGTAAAGCCACAAGGCCAGACTCCTACCCTGTAGGCACAGCCATTTTACTGAGGAGATGAGCTCTCCAGTCTGAAAGGAGTCTGGGCAGAAGCGGCCCCAGGCAGGTCAGGTGAGAGGCTACTGCCCTTGACTATTATAATGTGTTTTAAATTCTATTGATGTTTATTTATATGGTTTGAATTTCATTTTTGGCTTATTCTGTATAAGAGGATGATTTTTTTCAGAACATTTAATAAATATTAGCGTCCATATTACCTCAAAATATTCAATTATTGGTTACCTGATAATAAAAACACCAATAGCAATCTGAGTTTTATAAACTTTTAGTTTTTATCATTAAGATGGGCTTGATTTTATTTTTGAAAAATGATCATTTTTTGAATGAAATAATGGCCATTTGCAGCAGCATGGTTGGACCCAGACACATGGAGTGAAGTTAAGTCAGACAGAGAAAGAGAAATATAGTATGATATCATTTGTGTTCAGAATCTAAAAACAACGGATACAGATGAACTTATTTACAAAACAGAAACAGACTCACAGGCTTAGAGAATGAACTTATGGTTACGAAGCGTGCGTGTGTGTGGGAGGGATAGTTAAGGTGTTGGGGATTGACATGTACATGCTGCTATATTTAAAATGGATAACCAACAAGGACCTACTGTATAGCACAGGGAACTCTGCTCAATATTCTATAACAACCTAAATGGAAAGAATTGGAAAAAGAATAGATACGTGTATATGTATAACTGAATCACTTTGCTGTACACCTGAAACTAACACAACATTGTTAATCAGCTATACTCCAATATAAAATAAAAAGTTAAAATCGTTGTTTGCTCATAGATTGTTACTACTAGCCATCTGTGCTGCTGTTCAACTTGTTTAATTCCTTCCTCAACCGTAACAATTGTATGGTTTTTATATTTGAATTATTTTCCTCGTAAATTGTGTTATCCTTGGCTAAAGGCTTTTCTCTTTAGTAAATGCTTCTGACTATCTGGCCTTTATAGCATCAGTTTCATTTTTAAATGCCTATGGAGACATGCTTGACTGCTTATAAATTTTCTAGTATAGTTCCGTAAGAATTCTTCACTTTCCAAGGACCATATGTATCCGTCTTGGTTCCCAACAGTTTGACTGCCAGAATAATTTAAAAGACATTTTTCCTTTGCAACTTAATTTATAGTAGAGAGCATTTTGTCAGCAAAGGCAGTGCAGGAGACGGCGTGGATCAAGCAGCACTGGACCTCGAGCGGCCTCAGAGGCAGGGTGGGTGTCCAGAGAATGTTGCACTGGGAGTCTGGCTTTTAAAAATTTCAGTTTATTTCATGCTTAGGCTACCCACCCAGTGTGGGAAGGCTGGGGAACTACTGCTCAGCACAGCCTAGGCTGGTGGAGGAGCCACCCTCTCAAATGCCGATACCTGCCGGAGTGGGAAGGCAGTGTGGCCCGTGTATGTGTGTACAGCTCACTGGGTCCTGAGCGTCTGCCTGGAAGTGAGCCTCCTGACTTCTGCTTGCATTTCACTGGCTGCAGCACAGTGCCATACCCAATTCAGGGGGCAGGGATATGCAGACCCACCAGGGCCTGGGAGAACTGGGAATGTTTGCTGGGCAGCAGGATTAAAACCCCACTTTACAGAGGCGAACTTCCGACCAAAGCCAACTTTAGGAGAAAGTTTTGATAGGCAACAGATCTTTGGTCAAGACATTTCCACATTGTACAAAATGAGGATGATGGCTGGTGAAAAAGGCATTAGACAGGAAGCAGAGACGTGTCATGGGATTGATGAAGGGTTAGAAAAATAGTTGTGATGCACCAAATAAACAGAATGCCCAAAGGGGCTAGTGTTAACTGTCAATTTTAGGCCAACATGACATAGCACATTTGGGGGAAAAAAGATGAATATGGAGTTGTTTCCAGAAAGATAGGGTTGTAGGCTTCTTCATGGCTGTTTGCTTCAAGAACTCTCAATATCCTTTACTCCTTATCCTACATGGCTTAATTCAAATATTAGTTATTTATTTGCATATATTTTTCCCCACTCAAATATGAATTCCTCAGGGACAAGGGGCCATTTTTTGTATACTGTGTTCCTAACACATGGTTTACAGGCACTGCGAGATTATTGAATGAATGAATTAGAGCCATCTGGCAACCCTCTCCCATGGTGCCAGGTACCTGCGATCCCTTTTGGCTGGCTCAGCATTTCCCACACCTACACTGGGGTTGCCGCTGGCGGGAGTGGCTAGGGCAGGATGGCATTTCTGAGCATCCTGGCCTCTGCTCTGTTCATCTTGGTGGGGCCAGTGCAAGTAGGAGGGGTAATAAAGTAGTGTTTGGAGAGCTGAAAAGTGAAAGGGAAAAAGTAAATTTGTACCTAATACGTAATTTTTGTTTCATTTTTGTTTCCTACTTTTGAGTGTATCAAAATGTATTAAAAGGAGGAAAACGTAAATTAATATGATCTAGTCATTTAAAGACTCTATAACTTGCGGTATTCTTGGCTTCACATTCTTTTATTATTACAAAATTACTAAACATAATTAGACGTATAATTTAACTTTTAATCCTTGTGATATAGAACAGCAGTTCTCCAACTTGAGTGCATCAGGGTCACCTGAAGGGCTTGCTAATACCCGGATTGCAGAGCACCATCTCCCCGAGTTTCTGGTCCAGTTAGTCTGGGCTGGGCCCTGAGAATATGTAGTTCCCAGGAGGTGCTGAGACTGCTGCTCTGGAACCACAAGTTGATAAGCACTGATGTTGAGGAAAATGGAGAAAAAAAATGTATGCACTTGAGTCTCTGTGATGCTGCTTAACAAATGCTTGGCTTTGTGTAAGTTACTCAGTCCCTCTATTTCTGTTTCCTTCTTGTGGAAAATGAAGGTCATAATTGACCTCACAGAGGATCAGATAAGATTGTATAACAGAGCCATTGTTTTTTTTTTAAAGTCAGGCTCTGTGAAACTACCACCTTAGAATATCCTATATATTATGAACCATAGACATTTAATTTGCAGTCAGATGTATACAGGGCACACTATGCAAGGCAGTAGAGTGTAGGACATAGAAAGAAAAAGAGAAGAGCAAAAGTGTGAGCTATCCCAAATGCTAAATGTGTGCAGTGGCTGTTAAGAATTCAGAGAAGGAGAAGTTGCAGTGGGCTGTTGCGGGTGACCTTTGCCCATAGTTTGCTGTGCAAAGACTGTCATTTCACAGGAAAACACTGGGTGTTCTTTGCTGTAGAACTGTCTTATCGCAGAGGTAATGTCCCGAAACCTAGAAATCTGTAATGTTGGCACATTTTCAGTGAGGTTTATCCTTTCCAAGGACTCAGTCTCAGGTTACCTACTTCTTAGAGTTTGGTGAAATTAAGAGTATAAAATTATTTGTTTTGCCAGCATTTAAAACTCATCTCCGTAAGATAGTTGTAAATATAAATATCAGAAAGATATATAGTGTCATTTTCTTAGCCCGTTCAGGCTGTAACAAAATACTGTGGACTGGGCGGCTTATAAACAGCAGACATGTATTTCTCACAGTTCTGAGGCTGACAAGTCCAAGATCAAGGCACTGGCAGATTCGGTGTCTGGTGAGGAACCCAGTTCTGGTTCATGGGTAGCCACCCTTTGGCCGCCGTGACCTCACATGATGGAGGGTACAAGGGAGTTCTCTGATGTCTCTTTTATAAGGGCACTAAACCTCCACCCTTGTGACCTGTAACCTCCTAACGCCCTCACCTCCTAATACTGTCACACTGAGGCTTAGATTGCAACGGGTGGATTTTGGGGGGATGCACACATTTAGTCTATAGCAGTCTACCGAAACTCTTGATTTAGCCAAATGGGGTGGGTGAGGAAAACCCCTGAAAATCTCAGTTTAAAACATGTAGCTCATAATAGTTGATCAGCACTAACATTTTTCTTTTATGATGTGTGACCTTGTCCATTCTTAGAGTTTTAGATGTCTTTATTATGGTTTAACTCTAATTTTTAAAATTATACTTAATAGTAGGTTTAGAAATTAATGTTGAATGCAGAATATTAGCATATTTACTTTAAGTGGTTTAATAGCCTCATATTTAAGTTTAAAGTGATAACTTATCATTAATAATATTGATTTGAGTAGAAAATATGGACTAATTTTATAGGTCAGAGCAGTTTATCTGGTAAATGAAAATTATTTTTTTGACAATAAAATTGAGATTTTAAAACTTATCTTGGGCAAAGACAGTATCTGAGCAGTCGATTGAGCTCTAGACAGTGAAGCGTAACTATATATGCTGGCTACCAATATGATTAATAGGTTTATATAAAAGCTTGACTGCAATTGTAGTAGATTTTATTGTGTATTTTTCAACCAGTGGATACCAAAAGGCCAGTTACTACCATATGGGTTCTATTTAGATTCTTGGCATTAAAAGGGGGATCCTCATACCTGAAAAAGATTGGCAATCCCTGACCCAGTCCATGATACTATTCTGGCCCTTCATCTTGACTTGCCGTTTGGATCACCTTGTAACATATGTTTCTTACATATTTCTTAGCCTTTTGGCTAGAACTATATCTTCTCTAAAGGAAGCAAGGATGGAAAACCAAGAATATTAACTTAGGATGTGAGGATACTTCAATACTCTCTTAAGACTCAGATACACCTCAGCCTTAGACGATGGCCTTTTGCCTCCCTCCTTTCCCTCTGCCTGGCTGTCTCTTCTCAGAACCTTTTCTGATCATGTCCACCCACATATTCTTGTTGAAGAACGTATTAGAAAGTGTAACCAATTTTTCCCGCCGTCCTCTTTCCTTTTATTCTTTTAAAGATAACTTTTATTTCTAAAGTACCAATGGAAGAATAGATCCAAGAATTTGCCCCCCAGATTCTTAAAACATTTCACTGTGGGGCAACTATAAACCATGTACTATGAATTTCTCACAGTTAAATCAGTACGAATTAACATTGAAATAGATCTGTAGAATAGATTAGAGGTCTAAGTATATATAAAGATCTGATATATGATAAAGCTGTAAAAATCAGTTCAGAAAATATGGTTTATTTAATAAATGTCATTGACACAACTGACCATACTTCCAGAAGAAAATAATTGTAGACATCCTTCTCCACTCTGTGCAAAAATAAATTTCAGCTGCATTATTATTCGAAGCATTCCAGATATAGAAGTCGCAGAGGCAGGATTGAACCCAGGTCTGTCTCATGCTTGTGTGCTACATCTTTAATATTGACAGATGTTGTCCTGTTACATTCCCTGAAGGAGAGACAGGGGAGAGAAATGTTTTCTGTTGCTCATCATTTATTTTTATAAATAATGCTTATAAATTGTCTAAATTGATAAGTGGATCCATGATTATTTTCTTAGAACCATTTCCTAGATGTGAAGTAGTTCAGTCAAAGGATACTCAGATTTTTGAAGGCTTTTGAAATGAATTTCCAAATTGCTCTTCAGAAAGGCCACGCCAATTTAATGATTTGGCTCTTGTGTTGTATTCAATATCTTACTATTTTTCTATTCCTAGACCATCATTTGTTATAGAGACGTACTTTTCCCCCATCTTCTTTTTATATTGGCAAGTTTTTAATTAACTTAGGGCTTCCTGTGAAATCTGGAGTTAATATTCTTTTATCCTTTTTATCATCTATTGCAGAGTAACATATCAATAAGGTCAGGAAGAAAATATCACTTCTTTGACCCCAAATATCTTCTCTAGCATTAATCAGAGACCTCTGTTATGATTCCGTCACGTAGAACAGCAGTAGTAGGGTTTCCTTTGCATAGTATCAATATATAAACCGTGTGGTGGCCAGAAGTCCCTCCTTCCTCGCACTGTCAGTGAATTACATCCCTGGTAGAGCTCGCTGCTGCACGATTTCTGTCACTCTCCATTATCTATTCAGTGGAAGTGCAGTATATTTCTGAACTGTATAAAAACATGTGCTGTATTAAGACTTACTCCTGTGTTTGGTTATCTTTCATGCACACACTTCTTTTTCATGGAATCTAGAATTTACACAGTTAATTCTGAAGGCCATGAAATGTGATTGCTATGAGTTCTGCTCTTCCTGTGTGGATGCATTCTCTTTGTGGAAGCCGCCACAGGGTTGATACAGTATTATTTATTTTTCTTCCGTACACTTTTTGTACCTTTTGTACGAAGTAATGACATCTCACCAATTATTTGGTGACATAAGAATTCCTTGTGTGTTGCCATTTTACTTAAAAATTTTAAATAATATATTGTGCTAAACATTGTCCCTTGTACTGAAGGAAAATAAAGTTCTTTTCAGAGCAGGGAGTTTTACGTCTTAACAGTATTCAGTGTGAAATAGGATGGGGATGTGTCATCAATCACAGTGCAGACCAGGCTGAATTTAGAGCATTTGTGTCCTGTGATCAGAGTTACCGGGTCTCCTTGCAGGTAAGAGGGGGTTTTGGTTTTGGTTTTACTTTTTAGCACAGACTTAGATGGTTATACTATAAATAAGGTGAAAATTATAGGAATTGTTTAAGTTGACCCTAGAGAGTGACACTGACATCTTTCTGTAAATGGCTTTACTGACGCACATAAAGGCACTGCTCTTTACTCTTGCCCTTCTTTTTACTGCAAATCATTTAATACGTGAGCGGAGATCTGAGTCATGACTCATTTTTCTTTGCATAGTCCGGTTGTTTCCTCCAGCCAGATTTAGCCAGAAAGGAAAGAAATCCTATTTTGGTGCATGCAACACTGAAATAGAACAATGCAGCTTCATTACAGTCTCCTTAAATCTGCATCTAAAACATATATTTAGATATATGAAGTATATATGTTTATTACACATCAGCACAATGATATTGGTATTTGTAAAGTCAAGGAGAATTTTTAGCTTTACGTATATATACATACACATTCATACGTATATATCTCAATATATTTATATATTTTATATACCTCAACATGTATGAATATCTTAGTATATCTGCATATATATTGAGATAACACAAATAACAAATGATTTATCAAGGGGGTTACAAATTTTAGGTATCTTGTGATGTTTAAATAAACTCACAGTATTTCAGTTCCTGGCATTTTTTTTAACCTTTACATTTTAGTGATTTGCACTTTCTTCCCTTTTCTCAAGTACTCTTCAGATGAATTAATACACTCAAAATCAAAGTATTATGGCAAAGTGAAAAGGATGGGTATTGCACACATTACCAGGGATTAGATCAGAGTAGTCCCGGCGACCACTTAAAGCGTCTCATCTCCCCTCTACCTTTAAAACCTCCCCTTAGTTAATTGGATACTTATCATTATTCCTTCTCTGATTTTATTGGAATAGTATAAATTGGAATACTTCTTTGCCTGTCTATCATATATTAGTTTGGTTTTTCTCCATCCTTAACACTTGATGCAGGACTCCTAAAAGTGGACTTTTAGGACATGTAGAAAACAAGGCAGGAGTTTTCTTGTGCTGATTATATCCACTTGACAGATGTACTCTGAAACTTTCTTGTACTCATTAAAATATGAAGTAAAATTTGAAACGCTTTGTGTGATATATTAGTGCTGTGACAAATGATAGCTTAAGAGGGAAAATATTTCTCATAAGAACTCTCGTCATATTTCCTTCTATCTTCATGTTTTGGTATTTCTAGGATATGTTTTCCTCTATTAAAGATAAGTACTTATAATTTTTTTGCAGTACTGCTCTGGAGCCTAGTTGAAATGCACATATTAGCTTATTTTAAACCTTCCTTTATCATTTGTGATTGTTAAAAGAAGTAAAGGTTAAAATGTGTGAGTGTTGGGTAAACTCAGCCAGCTTTTGATACTATTTTTTAGCAGGACAGCAAGATAGAACAACCTATTTAAGGGCCTCACCTACTTTTAAATCATGCACACTAAATTTTCTTTTTTTTAATTTGTTTAAAAATCTTTTTCCTTTTTATTCTTTTGCATTTTATGAATGTTTATTGTAACGGTAGTTTGCCAGGAGTAGATGTTTTTAGGGGGTACAATCCAGTCAATAAAAAAAACACATCTGTGTTTATAATGCAATATTTATTAATATAGATCATATTATTTTAATATATCAGTACCTGATGGGTATGTGAATGATTTAAAATGAGCATCTGTGTACTATTTTATGGTATTTGAAATAAAATGAATTTTTAATGTTCCTATGTAATAAGATCTGCTAAGATTATTCCGGTAAAAGTTTTCAAATCCATATGGGGAATCAGCCGCAGTGTTTCTCCCTCACTTTGTAGCAAAGCGTAAAGTTGGACCCAACCTTCAGTGATGTTTTCCTGCTTTAAGATGGGCTAATTATGTATATATTTATACACTATTACGTTAATAATTTTTGAGTCAGTTAAGCTTCAAGCTTGCTTGCCTGCCTTTTCAGTCTTTTTTTTTTTTTTTCTGGAAGTAAAGCTCTCCAAAAATAAAAACAGAAATAGCAGTTTAGCTGATCTCACTTTGCCCCTGAATTTAGTAGTTTTATATAACAGACAACCTTAAAGGTTTTCTTAAAGAAAATTTTTCTCAAGGGAATTATTTAGACCTAGAAATGCTGATTCAGGTTATCAATCTTTAAAAAACTCTTAACTGTAATCGAGAGCATTAAGTGCTGGTTTCACTGAGGCTTCAGTTTGGCACAGCTGCTAAACGTGAGGTCTTGCCCTTTTGGACCCTCTGCTTGCTGAAGTCATGGTCCCAAGCCCTCAGCTGATGTCTGTTGAAGGAGCGCTCACTGAGCAGCTCCATCCTCCAGAGGCTGCTAGCTTTTTACCTACCTGTGCTCCCCGTACATCAAGGCTGACGTAGTCCAAGAGGAAGGCAGAATTTGCTACTATGTTAGTTTGTGGTACCTATTTTTACGTTGGAAGAAATTATTTTCATTGGGTGGATCACACTGTAGAGAGCTCCTTGCAGTGAAGTGGATTCCGAGCAATGTTTCTGAGCTGGACTAGCCACAGAGAAGGATCTTACCTTACTCATGGCTGTGAATCATGTTAAGCCATTTATCTTAGCTGTCATGCAGTTTGCTAATTAAGTCGTTCTAGGGGTTAAGGGAAGTGAAAGACTTTGAAGTAATCATCACATTCTCAGAACAAAGCAGCAGCGGTTAGTGCTCTTGCCCAGTCATTTTATTCTGACATCTCATAAACCCGGAAATGAAAGATAAGTTTGGATCTTATTGTTGTATTCATCATCTTCCTCACTTTATCTGAAGAATGTGCAGAAGATATTTAAATAAGAAGTGATAAAGTATAGATCTAGGTTAGTTATTTAAAAATTTTTACCTTGCAAATGAAAACCTGTTAATTGTAGAACACTTAGAAAATACAGAGAACTATAAAAGAAGGAAATTTAAAAATACCCATGATCCTACCATCTAGAGGTATAATTATTTAATGGATTTCATTCTTGTCCTTTCTATTCATATCTTTTCACAAAATTTAATTATTGCTTTATATTTTGTGACATTTTCTGAACGCTTCTTTCATAGAAGGCGGTGAGCTGAGAGCTTTATGTGTGTTATCTATATAATGTTCACCAGACTATGAGACAGTTAGTTTTTAGGAATGAGTCTGAGACTTAGAGAGATTTTACTCAATGTCAAAAAATTGGAAATTTGAGATTCCCAGTCTGTACAAGATGGCACAGATCTGTTTCTCCCTCCTCCTCCCCACTAAGTACAACTATAAACCTTAGAACTAGTGCAAGAGGCCAAAAAGGAGAACTCTGAAAGGTGGTAAGAAGCAGGCCAGCTGGTTTGGGACCTCTGGAATGGAGGAACCGTATTCTGGTAGGACCTATTATTCATACGTTCCCCAGCCAACACAAGAGCCGGCGAGGCCTGGCGTCTTCTGACTCGCCACACTAGCAACATAAGCAGCTCCAGTAGGCCCTTTCCCTCCCTGGATCAAACAGGAGCAAGCCTGGCATCAGGAGCAAGCGGGATCAGTAGAAGCCCCGCCAACAGTTATCGGCCGGGGCGTGCCCTCTCCTTCCCTGACGGGCTGAGCGGTGCCTGGGCATTTAGTAGTCCCTGCTGCGGGCGTCCTGCCACAACAAATGGCCCAGCCAAGTAGCTCCTTTGTCACTGTGGGTCTGAGACTACCCTCCCCTGTCCAGAGACACAAGGTAGCCAGGACACAGGTAAGGGGGATTCTGCCACAGTAAGTGCTAGGCCTGGGAAGCCCCTTCCAGCCTGTAGGCATTCTCCCTCTTCCACTGAGGGACAGCAGACAGCCATACTTGGGGAAACCCCTTCCATCCTCTCAGCACCACTGGGAGCCTCACTGGCACCAGATAAATGAAGCAGACCAAAAGAACACTGCAAAGCCTCTGAAAATTAGACTGTCATTGAAGCCACAGCACATAAAGGTAGACCATGACCTGTATGCTGAACCTAGACAGGGTGACTGCCTAGACAGAAGATCAGTAAGGGTATAGAAAGGCTGGACAACACAATCAGCCAGTGACCTGATTGGCATTTCTAGAACATGCCACCCAACAGTGACAGAATGCAGACTTCTCAAGAGTTCACAGGACATTTGCCAGGATGGGAGACATCCCATGTCTTAGAGCAGACCTCAGCACGTTTAAAACAATTGAACTCATGCAGAGTGTGTTCTCTGACCACAGTGGAGTAAGACAAGGACTCAATAGCAGAAAGACAACAGGAAAACCTCCAGGCAGGTGAAAATGAGACAGCACACTTCTAAGCAATATGTGGATCAAAGACATCTTAGAGGAAATAATAATGTGTAGAATTGAATGGAAATGAAAACAAACATCTCAAACTATGTAGGATGCAGCTAATGCAGTTCTGAGAGGGAAATGTACAGCACTAAATTTTACATCAAAAATGAAGAAGGGTCTCAAATCAGTAACCTAAGTTCCTACCTCAAGATATTAGAAAAAGAAGAGGAAAAAACCCCCGAAAGCCAGCAGAAAAAAGGAACGTTAAAGAGCAGAAGTCAATGAAATTAAAAATAGGAAAATAATAGAGAAAATCAGTAAAGCAAGAAGCTGGTTCTTTGTTAAAAAAAAAAAAGAAAATTGATAAACCATTAGCAAGACTGAGAAAGAAACAAAGACACGAATCACTAATACCAGGAATGAAATGGGATAACACTACAGATCCTGAAGCCATTAAAAGATGTAAAGGACACCTTTATGCTCATACATTTGCCAACTAAGAAGAAATGGACCGACTTGTTACAAACTACAAACTACCAAAGCTCAATCAAGATGAAGTAGGTAATTTGAAGAGTTTTATAACCATTAAGGAAATTTGATGCAGGGTAGTGGTTGTGGTTACAAAAGGGCAACACCAGGGATCTGTGTGGTGACGGAAATATTCAGTATATTGGCTGTAGTGGTGGACACACGAACCTACATATGTGCTGAAATCGTAGAATTACACACACACACACACAATAACAGGTTAAACTGGGGAAATCTGAGAAAGAGCAGTGGATTATATCCATGTCAAATCCTGGTCCCAATATTCTATAGTTTTGGAAAATATTACTGTTGCAGAAAACTGAGTGAAAGGTACTAAAAATCTCTATAATTTCTTACAAATGTGTGTGAATGTATAATTATCTCAATATAATTTTCAATTGAAAAAAAGCTAAGAACTTGTTACTTTGAGTTGACCCCTGGCAGTGTAATTCCAGAACATGTGCCTCCAGTGACACATTTACACTGCCACGTGATTTGAGACATTGCATTACCAGAAGTTTTATGCAATCACATGGATTCATACTATGTGTAAATTTAAAAACGTGTGTGTATATGTATATAGGTATTTGCATGTATATCTTTATCTTTACTAGCAATGGTTAATACTAGATAATGTAGTGGGTTTTTTTTTTTCTATCACATAGTTTGAAAATTCCATTCAGTATTGGCAGCTGTAGTCACCAAAGACTCTTGAAGTTCCAAGTGGCATAAATTTGACATGACCTGTTAGGCAGAACCAGTTGAAATTGCCAATATGGTTGTCAAATTAGACAATTTTGATTTACAGATATGGCAGTTTCATATGGTTCAAAGAAATTGCTGGAGCACAGAGGATTTCTTGGAAGGATCTTGTAGTAGGTAATAGGATCACGGGAATTGTGGAGGGGACAAGAGAGCTCTGGGAGTCTCTGAGACTGGAACCTGGGACACAGTCTCTTTACCCATTTCTTATCTTTTCTTCTTAAATATTGGGTTCTCTATACCGCCTGCAGTGGGATCATTGGTAGCCTCTAGGGTCTTATCCTAACTCCTTCAGTCAGAAGGAAAGGGAACCTCCCTCTTTGAGGATTTCTTTGAAAAGATCCCAGGGAAGATTGAGATTAGCCTGGTTTGGGTCACATTCCCAGCTTTCTCCAGTCACTGGGGAAGGGGCAGTGATGGGCGAAGCAGCATGGGCAGCGTGGACCAGGAGATAGAGATTGTTGCTGTATGAAGGGGGTGGGAGAGGGGAGGGCACTTGAGGGGCAGCCCAGACATGACCACTGCGAACCAGGAGCTGCTGCAGTCCATGGTGGTAGTTATCAGGGCAAGATACCTAAATGGTAGTTAAATGGTGACTGTAAAAATAATTTTTAAAATATGCCTAATTGTAATAGCTTTTGGGTTCAGTAGACATTTCCCCTTCTGTTAATGACAAACCAATCTATATTAGGGATTATCCAAAAAAATATTTTTTTTTGCGGTACGCGGGCCTCTCACTGTTGTGGCCTCTCCCGTTGCGGAGCACAGGCTCCGGATGCGCAGGCTTAGCGGCCATGGCTCACGGGCCCAGCCGCTCCGCGGCATGTGGGATCTTCCCGGACCGGGGAACGAACCCACGTCCCCTGCATCGGCAGGCGGACTCTCAACCACTGCACCACCAGGGAAGCCCTATCAAAAATATTTTTAAAGTAGCATTTAAACAAGGAATATTGGTATGCTTTTAATATGCATTTTATTACGCAAATGTATATTCCACTCTAAAGTCATATAATCACTTTTTCCTACTGTACTTGAAGTCACACATCTAAGATTGTTTGAAAGCAGGCTGTTGACTAATGGGTATGAGAAGCAACAGCTGAATGTTTAAAATTTTCCTGTTACATACAGGATGTATGTTTTTGAAAACTTAAGAATGAAAATAGAAAGCATGCTCTCTCGAACTGAAGGTGTTTTCTTTGAAGCTTTCAGTCTGTAATTGAGATGCTGAACCTAACTATGATATATAAATAGTTATTTTTAGTAATATTACAAAAGTCAAATGTGTACTTGGAAACAAAACCCCAAACAGTACAGAATAATGACTCTTGCAGGGATAATTTACTATTACGAAGTCTGACTTTATAACTCATCAGCATAGGAAGCATCAATTTGAACAATGCTGTTGTCTCCTTTGTAAAATGGTAGTGGACAGTCTTCTTGTCCACTCTGTTATCCAGTATGGCTTACCTGAAGACCCATGTGAACCCCGCTTCAGTCCATTTCCAGGAAAAATATTTTCTCTGCCAGTGAATTTTTGTGTTTCTTTTGCCAGAAAACGAAAAGATACATGATTTAAGTTTTTCTTTAGTGCCAGGACACTTAGGGGACCGATTTAGTGCCCAGATGTAGTAATCGGCATCCTCAGATGTAAGTCATTCATTTGTACTCCATTCTGATTCATTTCTAAGTGTCTTGAAATAGCTTTTACTTTATCTGTCTGAAGCCCTGTTGTAAAAGAAGTGTCGATTCAATTTACCTGCATATCTGCTTACAGTTTCTAAACTATTTTCACAATCATAAATATTTGAACCTCCAAAATAACCCTGCATAGTTTAAATAGAGATGACACTGTGTTTTCCTTTAAAAACTCAACCAAAACAAAAACAAGCACAGATGAACTTAGTATCAACATAGACTATAGACTTCACAAGGGCAGGGACTCTTGCCTTTGCTGCTGTATCCCTAGTTCCCAGTATAGTTCTTGGCACTCAATAAATGTTTCAAGATGATTGATGTTGAATAAACTTAAAAACTACTGAGCTCCTCAGAACTTGAAAGAACACAGAAAAACCTGTATTGGCGGAAGAGAGAAATGCACAGCCCCAGGAGACCAGAACATAGCTCAAAACAACCTGTCACAAGTACATTTCTTTGAAGTCTGGTGTTTTATCTTAAAAACTCATACACATTTAAAATTCTACTTCATATTAGGAATGTTTGCTCTGTTGCAAAAATTATTTTAAATGTTATCTATCATAAAATAATATCATGCTTCTGGAAAATGCACTGTGTGTGTCCGAATACGCCTAACTAACACATCTCTTTTGCTTTTGAGAAATACAAATGTCCAATTAATTACATTCTGTTTGAGCACTGTCTGTATGCAGATGACATTCAAATGTATGTCTTTTGTCTTTACCCCTCAGTTCATCTTAGTTAATGGCAACTGTCTTTCCAGTTCATTGGACAAAAACATTGTTGAGTCATCCATGACCTGCTTCTTTCTCTCACCATCTACATCCAGTCTATTTGGAATTACTTTTGTCTCTGCCTTGAGTCTATATTCTGAATTAGATCACTTGTAACCACCCCTACTACTACCGTCGTCTGGCACCATTATCTCTTAAATTAATTGAACAAGGAATCCATTAGACTGAAGTGACTCTAATGCTGGTGGCCTTTGTAAGCAAACCAAAACCTAAGCTTGTAAATGCCTCAAGGTTACAAAATCAAAACACTAAGGACAGCTGATCACAAACAACCAGCTTGGCTTTACTGTAGCCAATCAAATGATTTCCTTTGCTTCCACACTTTGTGTATATAAGTTTTTACCCTGGCTCCTTTGGGGTGGTGTGCTTCTAACCACTTCCTGTTTGGGCTGCCTGATTCAGATTGATTTTTGCTCAAATAAACTCTTAACCTTTTAAATATTGGCTCAGTTTGTCTTAGCATCTCTCACCTGGGTTTGTGCAGGAGCCTTGTAACTGGTCTTGCCATGTCTACCCCCCCAGCTCCCTGCCCGCCTTTCCGCCCAGTGTCCATATGGGAACCGCGTGACCCTATAAACACACAGGTCAGGTCATGGCCACACTTGACACATCACTCTCCGGTGGCCGCCCCCTGTCTGGAGTGAGCTGCACACCCCTCTGTAACCTCCCTCCCACAGCCTCCCATCCTCCTGGCTCTCTGCCTAAGCCAGTCTGGCCTCCTTGCTGTTCCTCCAGCGTGCCTGAGCTGGTGCTTCTTCAAGGCTTTGCAGTTGCTTTCCCTCTGCCGGACCAGCTCTCCCCCAGATATCCAGATGGCTGGCTCCTGCTTCTCAGTTAGGTCTGTACTCAGAAGTCACATTGGCAGTGAGGTCATCCCATCCATCCTATCTAAAATTTCACACCTACCACGAAGCATATCCCCCTTTCCCACTTTATTTTTTTTATACTTATCATATCAGCATACTATATATATTTTACACGATGAAGGTACTTGTTATCTCTTCTTCCCTCTGCTTCCCTCCCCTGCAAAATACAGCCCTGGACTGTAAACTTGGTGAGGGTAGGATAAGATGGTACCTGCTACATAGAACAGGCAAGCCAGGAAATCTTCATTTAATCCTGATGTGTCTCCAGAGTTAGCAGAATGCACCCTTTGAACTCTCTCTTGCTCATTTCTTGAGTCAGATCCCTAACACTCACCCTCAGTGTCTAAAGCCTGCATCATGTCTTCAGGACGGTAGGCCGACTTTGGGTCAGAAATACTTCCGAGCCAGCTGTCTAAGTGTCTGTGCTTGCTGCTTCCTTCAGGCATCAGGGACAGAGCTTCTAGTGGAGAAAGGAAAGACGCTGTCTCCTTTCTGGTCACTTCTTTATTCCCACTTGCATATCCCAGCGCGGCTCTATATGTTAGAAACAGTAAGCGCGGTTGTGGAAGCTGGAAGTCCCCGAGAGGATAAACATTCTCCTGATGACGTGTTTCCTAGAGAGACTTGCTCATCAGGATGTGTATGTGTTTTCCTAAATGGTAGTTATTGGTCAGACATAATGTCCAGCACATAGTAAGTGCTCAGTACATCATTTATAAATCAACACAGGGCCCCTAAATGTGAATTTGATGATTTTAGTTTGTCCCTCTATAGCTTACACGTGGTCTTCACATATTTACATTCTGAAGCTCCAGGAGATATTACCAGAGGCCAGGCTACAAACAGCATGTTTCCTTCCAGAATGCACTGTTTCTGACAAGCAAACTAAATAGGTTTTTCTGAATATGGATATAAACAAGATTCATTGTAGGGCTGGCCTTGCACTGGGAACTTATTTTTATAAGGAACCTGTAAGTTATGAATATTTCACTCTCTTTTCAAAGTTTTCTTCTTAAATTCACATTTGCTTTCATTTTCTTGTTAAAATGGATTGAGAAAGATTAATTTTAACAAAACATGCCAGTGGGGGGAAATACAGAGAAAATACGCAGTCATAATAAATATTTGCAGTCATAATAAATACTTTAGGCCTCTGTCCTTTACCAACCCACGGCTACGTTTATGTAGTTGATCTAGGACAGAAAGCAATGCCATATCTCTACAGTATGCTGCCTCAGAGCCAGCGTTCACCTGGGGAATATAATTTTATGTTTGGGAAACTGCATAGTGCCCTAGTGAAAAATGATTCCAAGTGCGAGGCAGATCCTATCGCCCAGGATTTCAGACCATCGTGTAAAGTTTCCAAAAATAACTTGCCATTATCAGCTTTGACCCTTACCTTTAAAATAACATTTTCTGTTTGTTCAAGTAAAATACGCTCATTGTAGAAAATACTTCGGCATAACCTTCTTTGGGTTTGACATCCAAGAAGCGGTGTATGGGCTTTTAGTGCCAGCCGAAGGGTAAACTAGCGCAGAGACTCAGGGAAATCCCGGTGCTGAGAACTAACTAACAACAGAACATGAGGACCCCCTCGCGGAGATGGAAGGCTGCCTGAACTTTTGTGTAGCTGGGGAGCCTGTGGCTGCAGCCTGTGCGGGAGGCAGCCGGAGGTGTCATGGAGGAAAGCTTTCTTAGCTATTCTTTCTAACTGGGGTAAAATATACATAACATAACATTTACCATTTTAACTGTTTTTCAGTGTACGGTTCAGTGGCATTAAGTACATTCACCGTAAGTTTTGCTTTCACCTTTCCCACTGCCTTGAATTATACCTTCAGCTGTACAAGGCCTTATAAAACTTTCCATATGAAGACCCACACTGAAATATTTTGGGAGAAGTACCTGAATATGTGGGGTAACAAACACATGAGCAGCTCCAAGAGATAAGGGAAGTGAGAAGGAATCAGATGCCCTGGAGACTTTATTGAAGCTGTAAATGACAAAAAATAATATAATTTAATAGTGAGTCGGATATGCTTTGTTCAAGGAAAGACAGTCCTTGGACTCAGGGAGTACAGTGCCTCACAAGCAGGGAGCATCGTTCCTGAGGGGTACAGGGTAAGAACGAGGTTTTATGGAGTGTTAGAGGCAGCAGAACAGAAAGAGGACAGCTGGCTAGGAGGCTGGAGAGTTCCTGGTAAGGCTAGCAGGCCCTGTTTTCTAGGGTCAGGTGAGCTAGCCAAACTGAGTTGGAGGACTGTGCTGGGTGTGTGTTAGGTTCCTTGACAGGTGTTTCCTGTAAGTGCAGGCTGATTTACGTTTTGATTTGTGATGTGGGCTGGACCAAAGTGAAGGACCAAAATAAAAAGAGAGAGAAACAGGCAAAATAACCCAGGACTAAAATTCTAGGCATTATCTGCATTATTTGATTGAGAGGAAACCAAAGGGACTTGCCAGTAGGGTTAGATAAACATAAGAATGGATCTTAAAAGCAGCCACTGTGCATACAGAAAACAGAAGGTACAGCTTTTAAACCAGCAGAAGAAAACTTGCTTTTCCTAATCAGAAATAGGAAAGGGAGGTGGTGTGGGGGAAGAAGACAAAAAGAAAGTACATTAAGTGGGAAATGTGATAAAAGTGATCAGAGTCTAATATGACATTAATCACAATATATATTACTGGCTTATTCATTATAAAGAGAAATCCTTAGACTGAATAGAAAAACAAGATGCAAAAATGAGTTATCTACAAGAAACAAACTTCAAGAAAAAGGCAGAGAAAGGTTGAAAATGAAAGGATAGAAAAGAGGTATACTACACAAATATGATCCAAGAGAAAGTAGCAGTAACTTAAAGTAAATATAAGGGAGAAAGGAATGTTATATACTGATAAAAGGAGCATTGGAATGTCAAGACTACAAGAAGGTATAATCATCAAAAACATAGGTATCTGACAATACAGTCTGAAAATATACCAAGCAGAAATTGACAGCTGCTGAGAGAGAGAGAAAATCAACAATTGTATTTGAAGATTTTTAACACACTGCTGTCAGAAACTTAAGTCCTGAAGTTAAAAAATAAGCAGACATGGAGAAGTCCTGAACAACGCAATTAATAGGCTTGAGCTATTAGAAATATGCCTAAAGCTGTATGCCTAACAGAGAAATGTGATTTTTTTTGTGGGGGGGCTCATGTGGAATGGGTATATATTATGCTATAAAGGAAGCTCAATAATTTCCAAGAATGGAAGTGATACAAATTAGGTTCCCTGAATATGTGCAGTGTAACAAGAAATTACTCACAGAATGATAGCCCTCCCCCCAATAAAAAAAATCCCTTATGATTACAAATTAAATAGCATATTTCTAAATAACCCTTGGGTTAAAAAGGAAATAAAAATGAAATTACGGTATATTTAGAATTGAAAGGTAGTGAAAACATTAAATGTCAGAATTGTGGGCTATAGTTCAAGCTGTGCTTAAAGGGATTTTATAGTCTTAAATACCTTTATCAGTAAACAAGAATGGTTAAAAAATAAGTGAGCCAAGCATTCAACTCAAAAGTTGGTATAAAAAAAAAAAGAAAAACAAAGTTCAGGGAAACTAGAAGGAAGGACGTAAAGTACTGAAGGCAATAAAATACAGAACAATGATAATAATAAATGATAGAGAAGGTTAAGAAAATCCAAAAATGGATCTTTGAAAGATAGGCCTCTAAGAGACTAAACATGAAGAAAATAAAATGCAGACAGAAGAGCGGGCTATAGACCAAAGACATCTTCAGATGGAAAACAGCATTGGAATAAATATATGCTAATAAATTTGGAGGGGGGAAATTAAATTAAATTGATAAATTTTCAGAAAAAATATAAAAGGTAAAAGTTGTCATGAGAAGAAATAGAGAACGTGGTTTGACCAATGCATGATTAAAGCAGGCAAGGAGATAGTAGTCAAAGGCCTTTTCTCCCACAATCTCTAGGGGAAATTTTATAGGTGATTTCTGTTAAACTGTTAAGAAACAGTCCCTTTTTCTCAGTTGTCCCAGAAACTAGAAGGTAAAGAAAAAAATGCTCAGCTCATTTTATGAAGCTACTGTAATCATTATCAGAAAATCTATGCATGTAATACTGCACATTTAGAAGAATGGAGGAAAAAAATACTATCTCAGTGCAGCAAAAACATTTGATAAATTTCAACACCTATTTATGATTTTAAAAACACATGCACGTAACAAATTAGTAACGAAAGGGAACTTCTTTAAGGTTACATACCAAAAACTATATCAAAGATTGCACTTAATGAAGAAATATTAGATACGTTCCCTCTGATACTGGGAACAGGACAAATATACTGCTGTAAGTTACAGTTTAGTGTAGGAAATAATGTGTGGTTCCAGGTTGTCAAGTGGAAGGAGAGGTAGTATTCTGGGTCAGATACTTAAAAAGTTGCTGGAAGGGCTCAGAGGAGCAGGTTTGGGGGAAGGAGTTCAAGATCACATCACTGCATTTACACTCAAAGGACAGAGGACAGGAAGGTCCTGCTGCTACCACTGCGGCCACTGTCATTACATTTGCTCTTGTGCGAGTGTGGGGAATGGGTTGAGGAGGGAATCTGTACATAAGTCAACCCATACATATAAACGGTGGTTATATGATACTCGCTTCATGAATGGGGTACAATTTGTGAAAGCTGCCCCTTACTGTTAGGTATTTAGACTGTCTTAGGGTTTTAAAAAGGCAGTGTAATGAACATCATTGCAAATGCTGACTTGGTCGCATTTGAGGTTATCTACTTAGAAAGAACAGTGCTCTGGCATTTGCAAACTGTAACCTCAGCCAAGATACTTCTCCCCTTTGCCTTCCTTTCTTCATGGGTTATTGTGAGACCTGTAACAGGATTAGAAGAGTGTCTGACACATAATAAATGCTTGGTAAATGGTAGCTTATTACCATGGCGTTATCCTAGAAGCACTGGGTTAATCGGTGTTAACTTTTTTTTTTTAAGACTCATAATTCTTTTGTTCATTCAATAAATATTTATTAAGTGCCCACAATATGTCTTGGTACTTAGACAAAAGTGGAACTAAATTACCACAGTAACAACAAAAATAAATAAAATATAGCGTATGTTACATGGTAATAAGTGTCACAGATGACGATAAAGCTGTGGTTAGTTCTCATGGTGCTCTGATTCACGTGTGCTCAGCACTTGGGTCATGTACTCATCACTTCATTCTTCATTTTGTCATTCCACAAGTATCAGCAAGAGATGGTAACCCCCTGAGGTTTTCCTCTTATTCATCATTGTTTCCTAGTCAAGGTGGGGGTTAAAATGCTTGGCCACCTGCCACCTGTATCACATCCTCCAGGGTTCTCAAGAGGGTAAGAGATTTGCTGTTTGAACCAGTGTCATAAATGGCAGCATATGGGCCATTTATTTACTATGTTAATCTTTGTTAGTCAGCGACTTTAGACAGCTCTGATAGACCATTCCTAATTTCTGGCTTCTTTCCAGAAGGGAGTGCATTCCTTCGTGGTGCTTCCATAACTCTTTGTACCTCTGTTAAAGGGATAATCACCATTCTTCTTTGTATGTAGTGTACGTATTTTTTCCCTCACTAGATTTCGGATTCTTCTGGTCAGGGACTATGGGTGGTTCATCACTGAATCCCTCAAGTGGTTAACATTCAAGGAGTTTTTGTTGAATTGAATTTTGACCTTCTCCCTTGGTATCCTTTGGACTTCGTTATGGTAAATGTTCAGCATGTCCCCCAAGGTTATTCATTACCACATTCCAAAGGACCTCAAAAGTGATTTGCACCGACAGTTTACGATAAAGAGCAGACCCTTGGCAGACAGAGCCTTTATGATTTATGACTCCACCTCTGGTGACATATAGATGTGGCCTTTGGCAGGCTCCCTGATAGGAAATGATTTTTTTCCTAAATTTACCTCATCTTGGAGTATCTTTGATGCGTACTGTTGGTCACCAGGACCCTTCAAACACCATATTCCAACAGGTTTTGCTCCTACATAGGAGCATATATCCATTTTATGTTGTTAATAAAATAGAAAATATTTTCCCAAAGAAATTATAGACAGGGCTTCCCTGGTGGCACAGCGGTTAAGAATCTGCCTGCCGATGCAGGGGACATGATTTCGAGCCCTGGTGCGGGAAGATCCCACATGCCGCAGAGCAGCTAAGTCTGTGTGCCACAACTACTGAACCTGCACTCTAGAGCCTGCGAGCCACAACTGCTGAGCCCACGTGCCACAACTACTGAAGCCCATGCGCCTAGAGCCTGTGCTCCGCAGCAAGAGAGGCCGCAACAGTGAGAGGCCAGCGCACCGCTATGAAGAGTGGCCCCCGCTCGCCGCAACTAGGGAAAGCCCTCGCATAGAAACAAAGACCCAACACAGCCAAAAATAATAAATAAATTTATTTATTAAAAAAAAAAAAGAAATTATAGACAAATTGATTTATTATCCTTTTTTCACTATACAAACATTTAGTTTAACTTCTCTAATTTATTACTGAATATTTTGGCCTGGAATATGGTTTTTCTAGTACACATTACTGTTGGCAGTTCTTTAGACCTTAATTTTCTTACTGGAAAAATTAATGTTTGTAGTTTTTTTTTTTTTTTTTGCGGTACGCGGGCCTCTCCCGTTGCGGAGCACAGGCTCCGGACGTGCAGGCTCAGCGGCCATGGCTTATGGGCCCAGCCGCTCCGCGGTATGTGGGATCTTCCCGGACCGGGGCACGAACCTGTGTCCCCTGCATTGGCAGGCAGACTCTCAACCACTGCGCCACCAGGGAAGCCCTAATGTTTGTATTTTTTATACTTATTTAAAATTTATAATTTATAAATTTATAAATTTATAAATTTAAAATTTATATCTTGTTTAGTTCTAAAATGCATTTAAAGTTGGTGAAAAGGGTACAGAGAGTACAAAAACAAATGTATCAGTTAGAAGCGAAGAAAAGTAGGCCCTCAAACTAGAGCCAGATGCGAGGCTGATAGAAGCATGCAGAGCCTGGGTCCTTCGCCATGACTGTGCCTGGTTTTAGTGATACGCTGTGTTGCAGCCAACAGGAAAAGGGAATCCTAGCCAGCTGCCTGGCTCCCAAGGCTCATCAGATAAAGCAAGCTCTTTGTTTCAAAGAAGCACAGATATTCAGGATGCTAGGACCGGAGGCTGTGTTCCTTGAGAAGCTGGAAGTGGAGGACACTGGGGCTTAATGAGCAGTGTCTCAGTGGCATCCTTTCAAAGCCTCGTGAAGAGTCCCAAGGGCATCCAGTGCAGCCTCTCGCCACATGGGCAGTGAGGTCCCCCTGACACGGGAGCCAGGATGAGGAGCGAAGGCTCTTCACTGGATGGTCTCTCAGGCCCGGCGGTTCTCGGAGATCCTCTGCTAGAGAGGCCAGGGTGCCTGTGCACCCAGGAATCATTGGCTTCTGCTTTGCGCTTACGGAAGGAAATTTTCCCTCTGTCAGCATGCATTACAAAGTTGTTATTTTTGGAGGAACAATTTTACCTTAGACTTGTTAGGGTCTGTTCTGTTCTTTGTGCCATACAGTTGACTCTTGGTTTACTGTTTTAGTGGGAACTGTGTCCCCTCGTGCGTCTTACGTGCGCTATGCCACCATCTTCCTTTGATGCTGCCTCCTTGGGGCTCAGAGTCCTTCTCTGCCTTCGGCCTTAGGACTATTATTTTCTTATCACTGTTTTCTTCACAATTCTAAATCATGGATAACAGCTTCATCATTTGAGAGAGGTGGGGACAGAAACCAATGGCTCTTCATCTTCTGTGTAGCACGAGCATCCAGTTGCTTTGGGAGAAGCCTTAGGCTGCTGCTTCCCTGTTTTGTTTTGTTTTCCCCCAGTATCACTGAATTAATGGTTCTGTTTCCCCAAACTACTCTGCCTCTCACTGGATGGCAAGGATTCCCATTTAATCCATCGCTCTTGTGAGGATCTCTCAAATTCTCTCTCATCTGGGGATAGTTCTTGTTTTCGAATGATGGTTTTATTTATAACGACACGGTCATTAACTTATGTCACAGTCACAGATGGCAGTGGCCTGGCCGTATCCTGCAGCATGGCATGCCGTGGCATGTGAGAGCAGTGTGATTTACTGCATCAGTGGGTCCCTAAAGGCATTTAAAGCTTTGCTCCACAAAATGCTGTATTTTAACTCAAATTAATGTTCTTTATTTTGTTCGGTGATTTTTGTTAATACATAAATGCTTAGAATTCATTATAATCACAGTTTGCTTGCTTTTCTTTCATGCTTCTTTAATCTATGGTGATTTATGTGTTTACCATCTGTAGTATGAATTTCTCTGTCAGAATATGTACTGAGATATTTGTACTTACAGTACACTCATTTGTTTTACATTTCCCCAGGGAGCTAATATATTTTTCTCAAATATATTTATTTAATGAAATTAGGATCTTCCCATTGAAATGTTTATTTTTAAAATTCCAGTTAAGTATTCTATGTTATGTAATTTAATTTAGAGTTGGATTATTGAAGTTGATTATTTACTTAAAAGTAATTTCTGGAGTATCTGTATCTCTCTGTCTCTATATGTAGATGTATAAACTTATTTTAGATATTTTATATTACTGATCTACAAAATATTGGTTTTGATGGTATTGTTCTTATTCTAGGCTATCTTTGTTGTTAGTGAGGTGGCTTTTTGTTTTAGAGTTTGTTATAAGGGAATTCCCAAATTCACATCTTTTAAAAAGTATTAGCTCATTAAGACCCCTTTTTAAAATCAGCTTTGAGGAGTGTCTGGAGCTCACTGAATACAGCATTCTTGGTAGTCAGAGAAAAGGGCCAAATTTTTAGCTTGGACAAGCAATTCCAGCATGAGTTATGAGGAAGTGTAAATTGACCTGTTTTCTTAATGTTGAGTTAAATCTGCTGTCTGCGTTTTTTAAAGCTAATCGGTAAACCTCTACCTACCCCTTAAAAAGTCATCATTCTCTCTTCTCATCCTATTATTCCCTCCTCTTACCCAAGTTACTCCCTTACTATTCTATTAGGAAAATCTTCAAAATCTACTTGTTGAACATCCAGGTACATAGGATTTACTGGCTAACTACCAATGCCTAACCATCAAAGAAAGGGCACTCGACCCATTAAATTAAACCTTTAGATCAGCAAGAAGTGACTGATTTTTTTTATTCAATTCAGCAACCATTTACTAGGTACTTACTATGTTCAAAATACTGTGGATAATAAGAGGACTAATAAGTCAGTAGTTTCTAGTTTCAAGTAACTTTCATTCTTGCTTTTTTCTATTCCTTTGCTAGAACTTGTTGACCTAAAACAATAAAACAGCCACTTATTTTTACCAGCAAAATGGGTTCATTCAGGAACAGTGAAGAATTGCAATCAAGGACATGTGATCTCTGGGGAAGCACAGGCAATTCCAGAGACAGAGGAGAGGAACAGTCTTTATATAGAGGAGAAGGGGGAGTTGGGAGGGGCTGTTACAAACAAAAAGGCCATTGGAGGAAACTGGGAATTTTCATTGGCTGAGTTGTGACAGTCTCTCATTGGCAGGGCTGTTGCTGGGCAGGGAGAAATGCTTCCTTCCTCTTGCTGAGTGGTAAAGTAATAACCTTCTTCCTGTTGGAGATGCAAATATACGTCTCTTCCTGTTGTTTCTACATTTGATGTCGAGTAGTAGGGTGTGGCAGCTCTCCCTTATGGTCTCCTGACTCTAATTTAAATGAAGTTTCTGTTTATTAAGTTGTTTAATGGTATTTCATGTATTTTTGTTGTTTTGTTTTGTTTTTTTGCGGTACGCGGGCCTCTCACTGTCGTGGCCTCTCCCGTTGCGGAGCACAGGCTCCGGATGCGCAGGCTCAGCGGCCATGGCTCGCGGGCCCAGCCGCTCCGCGGCATGTGGGATCCTCCCGGACCGGGGCACGAAACCGTGTCCCCAGCATCGGCAGGTGGACTCTCAACCACTGTGCCACCAGGGAAGCCCTCATGTTTTTTGTAAAGAAGTTTTTTTAATGACAATCCTGGGCAAAAATGCCTCATTGGAGAGGATGTGGAGCTTATTTGGGATTAGGACCCCAGACCCTCAGAGGGCAAGATTTTGGGCATAGTGGGTGGGCATCAAGACCTGGGCTTGGTGTAGACATCAGGTCTGACCGGACTGGAATAATGTCTCCATATGCTCTATAAGGTGCATGGACCACTGAATGAGCATAGGAGAGACAGCTGGAATGTGCCAGAAAGAGCACAGATTAAATGAGACACACATATAAAGGGCCTAGCGCGCTGCCTCACAGCTCAATAAATGGCGGCTCCTATTATTATTCTGCTATTATTACTTTTTATTCTGATGACTATTCTTCAGTGAAGATAGACAGCCATTCATTAATGGCTGCTTATGGAGTGCCTGTTATGTGATAGGCACGGTACCAGGTAAAGAGGATTTCATTGCGAACTACACAGACCAGCTCATTGCCCCCGTAGAACCTGTAGTTCTGTGGGGGATTCAGAGGAGTGCACCGGCTAAACAGCATGTGTGATGGTGGCAAAATACACGGTGCCATTTGGAATGTGTTCTCCTGAAGAGGGGGTACAGGAAGAACTCCCACTGGAAGGGGTGTTTCAGCTGGAAGGTGGGTAGCAGTTGGCGAGAGGAGGAGGTGAGGGGAGTGCTGTTCCAGCAGAGGCAGCGTCCAGCCTGACCACCCAGAAGTGAGGGAGAGTACAGAGCACTCCCCGAACTCGTGTGCAGCCCAGGTCAGGGGCCAGGTGGGCCCTGCGCGGGCAGTGCCTCTACCTTGCTCCGAAGGAGTCTGTACTTTATCCCAGAGCAGTGGGGGAGCTATAGATTAAATATTGCTGGGATCTGACAAAATACTTAGAAAAACTTCTCTGGTCTCAAGGTGGAGAATGGTTTGGGCTGATGGAGGAGCTGCTGCAGAACCAGAGGCAGTGGCAGAACTAGGGCTGGAACTGGGCCTGGGGCTGACACTGAGCACCTGTGACCAGGAGGGGCCGAAGGATGCAGTTTGTCCCACAGGGGTGTGGACAGCGGGCAGAGTCAGGACTCAGAAGAGGCTGAGCAGAGGGCCCTTCTCGGTTGGGCCGGTCTTGGGCTTCTGTATACTCTTCAGCAGTGGGAAATGGGGTGGCTCTGTTTGCTCGAGGGCCCAGGGAAGAACTGGCCTTAGGGAGCCAGTGTCACTGGACAACAGTAGGTCAGCTGTCCACTGCAGAACGGAGCAGTCGCTGGGCACAGCCCGGAAGAGGTGCAGTCACAGTGCGTCTTTCAGCCCCACCCAGCACCTGGTGAATGAGCGCTTCCTCCAAAGCCAGGCTTTGAATAGGAAGAACAATAATCACATGCTCCTCTCCCCCGGGCATGGTGCGCTATCACGATTAGCTTAGGGCCAAAGGTAAACCACAAAACCGAAGGCTTTCTGGGAACTGCCTGTGGTTGCTGCCGCCACGAGCACTGTGATCTCTGCTCTTCCTTTTCTCTACAGCAGCCGGGCACCCTTCAAGCCCCTGCAGTTCTTCCCATTGGCCACTCCTTGTTCCAGTGCTCATTGAGAGGAAAAAGAGAGAGAGAGAAGAAAGAAAGGAAAGGAGCAGAAACCTGAGTGTGTGACCAGGTCAAACCTAGTCACTGTGTTTTTTATCTTTTTCCTGACGGCTTCAGCAATTCTACATGCATTTATTGAATATTTACTAAAGACAGGCTGTATTTTAGGTGCCATTCTTTGCAGAGTTGGTGTTCTGAAGATAGGGTTTGTTGCACGATTCCTAATAGTTTACTTTGAAGAGTGAACAGACTTGGCTTCACAGTGAGGGCTCAGCTGTCCTTCCAAAGCGGACTCTGTGGTCCCTGAATTGACCTGGTTTGTGAATTTCTGCCGTGAACTGTTGCCAGAACCTGGGTTTAAGGAACCGGTGGGGCCAGTGTGCTGTTGCTGAGAGTAGATGAACCTGGGAAGGTTCCCGGCCTCCTCCCCACAGCCTTGACCCTCACCAGCGCTGGCTCCAGGGTCCTTCCATTTGCAAAGCGCGACCTCCATTCCCCTCCGTACCATCTCCCTCCACGCACACATTCCATGCAGCTAAAGCAGCTTATAAAGTAGTTAGTGCAACACAGTACTGCCTGGTTTCATGAAAATCAGAAGGAAGACATTTCACTTAAAGTTACGAAGCAGACCAATTACTCAACCAAATAAAGGAATAAAGAAGGAACATGTGACAAAAGGTGAAAGAAAGCTGGAAAGAAAGTCTCCTGAGATGAATAAGTTAGAGTTCTAGGACTGAGAAAAGAAGCAGTTACCAGGCTCGCGGATTAATAATGTGAAAGGCACATAGAATTATATTATATATGGATTATAGAAAACGTCTGAGTGTGAGCTGTCGTGTTGGACCCACTTTATCTCCAAGTGCAGGAGAGTAATTTTCTGAGTTGCTCCTTCCAGCCCCCTCCAGGTTGTTTGAATTATCACTGCTTTACACTCATGAGGAGCCCAAAAAACGCCCCCTTTGCCTCTCAGAAGACAAATCCTTAAGTTTGAGTTGACATTCGTCTTAGCTCCAGCTCCGTGACACAATACCGTAGATTGGGAGGCTCAAACAACACATTTCTCACAGTTCTGGAGGCTCGCAATCCAAAACCAGTTTTCTGGCCAGTGTGGTTCCCAGGGAGAGTTCTCCTCCTGGCTTGCAGACGTCACCTTCTCGCTGTGTCCTCACGTGGCGGGGAAAGAGAGAGTAGAGAAAGCACAGGCTCTCAGCGTCTCTCATGAGGACGCCGCTCTCACGACTTAACCTAATCATGATTACCTCCCAAAGGCCTCATCTCCAAATGCCATTGCATTGGGGGTTAGGGCTTCAACAGACGAATTTTGGGGGGACAGAAACATTTAGTCCATAGCAACATCTCATTTAATATGTTTATTTAAGCTAAAAGAATACATTTTCTGGAGGGAAAAGACCCCACATAGGCTATAAATAGTGGTTTCAGCTGGCTTTTGATATTTCAAGATCAAGAAGAATCTAGAGACGAACAATAAAATTCCATTAAGTAGGAGCTTCAAAGGGACCGTCTTAGTAAAGGCAATAACTCTGTTTAGAGAAAATTTGGGGGATCATCTTATTAATAGCATTCAAACCCATCAAGCTTTCTTTGTTCTTTGAAGCTACGGGAATGAATTACAAACAAACTTCCCAGTCTATCATGTATCATTGAAACCCAAAGCACAATAGCATTGTCTTGTTACAAACCAGGAGGCTGTAAATCTATTATTTATTTTCTATTAAAGGTGCAGGCTCCAGAGCTAGGCCTGTGAATAGCCAAGGGAAATAGGAGATGGAGCCTTTCCTCTCTGCTCAGTTGTACCCCGTGTGACCCAGGTCAGCAGTGATTCAGTGTACCTGCTCCTCTTATGAATGTGTTTGTTTACCTGGACCATGTTCAAAGGTAAAGAGAAAAGAAAGGGAAAAATGAGGAAAATCACAAATCTGACTTTACATTTCAGAAGAGAGTTAAAACTGTAATTAGAGACAGGTACCCTACCATTTCCAACTCTCAGCACAATTGTTCATCAAACCAGCTGTACTTTGGATCACTCACAGGTCGTCATGAACAAGGTAGAATGGTCATGCTGTGCTATTCAGACTTCTCTTTTTATGTCCACCACCCCCAAGTAGGTAGGTTCTTGGGGTCACCACTGTTTACAGAGGAGGTGGTGTCCTGCCTCAGGTGAAGGCTTCTGAAATTACACCGGACACCTGGGGTCTGACTCTGAACTAGCTGGGGGCATCTAGAGCAGGTAGGCAGCCTGTTGCCCGGTTAGAGCAAGCCTGCGTCTTCCTTGGGGAACCAGTGAGCAAATGCAGAAGACATCGAGCAGAGAATCCCCCCTGGGCAGCCGGGTGGCAGTGGTGACAACGGGAGATCCCTGGTGTCTTAATATGGTGGCCTCTGAGGGAACTGATGCAGCTAATGAATACCAAGCCCTCAGCTATCCAGCAAATAACTCCCTTACTTGGATACTAGGGTTGCACTGTAGTACAGCAGTCAGGATCTTTTAACTTGCTAGAAAAGAGCAAGTCGTAATCAATTCTACCAGTTTTCTCCCGTGTAGGAGACATGACTTACACCTCTGTGAACTGTGCACGGTCACGTATGTGGCTGTGTTTTGTCTGCTTTAAGCCCATGTGAACAAACTAAAAACACTGTTTCTTTATTGCCCCGGAAACTAGAGCTTCTACATTTTGTTCCTGATGCTTCCTTGATGCAGGCGGAAGGTGTGGACTTAAACTATATACGTAGCATCTGCAAAGCGGAAGTCAGCTGCTGTTTGTTGGGACTGTCTACACCTGCCTCTGGGGAAGCGCACATTAATTTCCCAGGTAGCTGGTGGGCATCTGAGCAGAGGGTAGACCTGGTGTGCATCTGTTTGCGTGTACCCGCTGCGGACGGACTTCCTCGTCTTTCCTTGGTGCCTTTGTAGCCACCTCCTGACTTGAGTCCTCGTGTCCAGTCCACCTCAGAGACGGGGCCGCGTGTCAGTGCCCCTGGGGACTGGCCTTGTGGGACGGTTTCACCCGCCCCTGAGCCCGTTCCACAGCAAGTCCAGAGGCTCCTGCATCTGGAAACCTAGCTCCCCTGCAACACCCGCAGACCGGCTTGGCATTTCCCTTCCTTACGCTTCTCTACAAATCATCATCTAGTCCTAGTAACAGTCATGGCAGTAATAACAGCTCCAAGGCTGGTGCCGTTACTTGCACATTTTACAGACAAGGAGGAGGAGGCTGGGAGAGAAGGGTGCCCAGCCCAGGGTCCCCAACCAGCAGGTCCTGGTGTCAGCCTGATCCAGGCCGTCTGACTGCAGAGCTCTTCGCTGAGGCACAGCACAGGCCCTCGGGCTCCTGGGGCTTGGTGTGCGGGGTAGGGTCCTTCATGCTCTCCCGGCTCCCGCACTGCAGCCACTCCCGCCTCAAGTGTGACCTGTGCGCCAGGTCCTCTCGGAGGTCTCCATCCCTCTGCGTAGCCCCCACGGGAGTCTCTCATTCTCCTGCTATGTACTGATCTCTCTCTGTGTCAGACCCCGTGCTAAGAGCGTTCCATGTCTGTTGGGTTCAGTTGAAATAAACTGAGCATTTCATTCTTGCAGCCGCAGGGAAAGCATATTCCCTATTTTACTAATGAGGGACCTGGCTCACATTAAATTTTCATTTGGTTGTATCGTCCCACAACCATGTTACAAGCTTCTTGAGGGCAGAGTCGGTAATTTCCTCATTTTCCGTGTTCCCAGGCGACCCCTAATATGTCCACACAACAAAGAGGCTTGCGGTGAGTGCCTTGATTAATTCAGTTTAAAGGAAATCTCAGGCTATAGAGAAATGATCAGAGGAAGAAAGAGCAAGAGAAGTGGTCAGATGGATCCTTTTGATTCACCTTATACCGACGAGGGAGGTGGTGAGGTGCCTTTCTTTTCCTTCCCCTCCCTTTTTCTTGGTTTCATCTTATTTTTTTTCCCTGTAGTTTGCATTATTTTCCCCTAAAAGGGAGGCTTTATGAAAGTAGTATCAAGGCTAGTCCTTCCATTCTGGTCCTTGATCTGATTGTGCAGTAAAGGAAGCAGAGTTCCTTCCGTCTCTGGTAGGCCTTTAGCCGTGCCCAGCCCCGCCCTCCCTCCCATTTTTCCAGCGTCCTCTTTCTCATGTAGCTCTGTGGCCTGAGCGTGGCAAGGACTTTATTATCCAGGACCTCCGCCGCGCTGGGGAGGAAGACACACATGGCAGGTCGCGGCAGGTAATAAGGGACTTGCAGGGGTAGTGGGTGTGCATTCAGGAATCCAGGAGCTTGAGGGAGACTTACTCCCGAGGTCCCGCTTCTGTTACTGAGGCCTAAGCAGGGCGAGGGGGTGGGAGTGGGGGATCAAAAGCATTTTGATAAAGAAACTCAAGTTGGAGACTCTGGACAAATGGGTGTAAACGTTCTCAAGCCTCTGGCTGTTGCTTGCATTTGGTCCCTGACCATAGCCATGTGGGCCATACATCAGCATGACTGTTCACAGCTCTCAGTCTAGTGAGGATCGTCACTTACGCCTGAGGGTGTGTAAATCTGGCAGTTCTTGCCGTCTTTCGGGGAGTAAACTGCTTTCTCAGTAAACAAGTTTTCAGTTTATTATGTTACCATTTAGAAACTTTCCTCTTCTTGCACCAAATTGCTCTTAAAGGTGACTGATTCATAAAGGATATTTTACTTACCTTGAAATAAGATTCTGTTTAGAACAGTTTTAAAACACAAGGAGAGTCGGCAGTCCCTTGCTAGAAGTATGCGAGGAGCTTAAAACGCTGGAATCCACATCTGTATTTGTCTTTGAGAGGTTGTTTCTATCCCGTTTATGACACTTTTTTCTGATTCATTCACTGAGTCGCTATTATGTGCAAGACCCTCCACTTGGGGGTCTCCTGAAGATACAGAAATGAATAACACACAGCCGTTCTCTGGCCCTTGACCTCTACACTTTGAAAGGGGAAATAAGTACTAAAATGAGAGGCGGAGAGTCCTAAGTGCCCTCTGAGAGGTATGCTTTGCAGAGGAAGGCACAGGTGGGAAGAGCACATCTACCTGCAAGATCAGAGGAAATGGCACAGAGAAGGTGGCATCTGGGACAGCAGATTCATGCAGCAGGAGATAGAAGGCGGGGCAGGCATTTCCGGGGGAGGGGCTGTTAAGGACAGAGGAAAGCCTGGGGCCTGTGGAGCCCTGGGAAGTCTAGTCTGGTTGGAGTGAAGGTTAAATGCCAGCAGTCTATTAAGTAATACGCTGGAACCCTGGTTTGGGGTCAGGTACCGGCCATCCTTCACCATCCCGGGAGGAACCAAATGGTGGTCTGAAGTGGTTGATGGTGGAGAAGTTTCTAAATTTTATAGAGCAAGAAAAGTAAATTGAGTTGAATAATTTTTCCAAAGGATGTTTTTTTAACGTAGTTTGGAGCGTTGTGAGGAAAAAAAGGTTCTGTGCTTTAATTAAGTTTGGGAAATAAGCAGGTCTTTATTATAAGATTGCTTAGTGCCTTCAATATGCTTTGTGACTTTCTGGATGGAGGATGTATTTTGTGCCATTTCAAACATCTTGGACCATGAACCTGAGTGGGACACAAGCCAGGGGCACCTTGTTGGTTTCCCTTGGCTGCCGCCTCCTGTCTTCTGCCAGGAACTCCCTGCCCCCGCCGCGCCTGGCCCTCTGTCTGGGCTGCATTCTGATTCAGTTGCCCCTCCACTCCTGGCCTTGGGTAAAATGCTTCATGACAGTGTTCCTGATGGGGTGACCAAGGGGTGGGGGTGATGCAACCTGGACTTTCTGGGGGAGTTAGCTTCCCAAGAGGTTAATCTTGATCAGTAGGCGTTGGGAGGGAGCTGGGCTGGTGGAGTTCCTGTCCTTTGTCTCTTCACAGTCTGTTCCATGGTATGCTTCTCCTGAGAACTCTTCAGAGAAGTCACACGTACCTGGACATGTCTGCCAAGTGAGCTGGCGTCTTTGAGTCTGTGCCGTCACAGCCTCTGGGGTGACCCAGTACTTGACATCTCTCCTTGCTTCAGGTCTCAGTTTCTCTACGTCCTCTGACCTAGCTTGCACTGTGCAAATAAAATGTCAGCACTTAATTCTTGCCTCAGGCTCTTCTTTCTGGAGGACCCGGGCAAAGGCAGAATCCTGTTTCTGTTGCGCATTGGAGACCAGTGTTTCACAGGGCTCGCTTTGGGAAAACAGTGTGGTGGCTGCTTGGGCTGGGCTGGACTGGGGCACCAGGCACCAAGGATGACCAGCCTTGCAGTCGTCTAGACCAACAGAGCACAAGAAGGAGAGAGGAGGAGAGGATATGCCCAGCAGGTGGTTGGTCTAGACCAACAGAGCACAAGAAGGAGAGAGGAGGAGAGGATATGCCCAGCAGGTAGTTGGTCTAGACCAACAGAGCACAAGAAGGAGAGAGGAGGAGAGGATATGCCCAGCAGGTGGTTGACGAGGTAACTCAGAACTAGGACTAGAGCAGTCAGAGGAAAGGACTTGGGGGAGGTCTCTCAGAGACGATTAATGAAAAGATAGTGGTATAGACTGCATATGGGGGTGGGTGAGCAGAAAAAGGTGAGAGGTGGGACTGTTTGGGCATGGAAAGGGAGAGGATGAGACACTCTAGAGAGAGAGAGGATGACTGCAGAAGCAGGAGCGGGGTGTGGAGCCCCTGAGAACACTGAAGAGCACGTGTCCTGACGATGGAGGGGACCAGGGCCCTGGACTCCGGGGGTCACACAGTGGTGGAATCACGGTTCCCGGCGGGTGCAGTGGGTGCTGCCAGGGGTGGCATTAAGCCTGGAAGTTGGGGAGTGGAGGGGAGGAGGATGGTAGCTAGAAGGTACATCTGGGTTGAGGAAAGGGAAGATAGATGAAATGGGGGAAAAAGCAAACTAAAAGCAAAACAGATTATAGCCACTTCTGCCTCTAAGGATGTGGTATAATTTTCGTCATTGGAGAAATCTGTTTTTCTCTACCTTTAGAGATTGGTGGCTCAGGGATTAGAGGGAAAACTGACATTGCAGGGCCTCTGCCATTCCCTTGTTGCTAAAGGAAACAGTGTGTGGCTCTTTGTTTTAGAAGAAACAAGAAGGAACTTTTGGGTATGCACATATGGGCTCCACAACTGATTGGGTGGAAGAGAGCTGTATTGCTGTGCTAAAGAAAGTGGGGGGGGATTGACTTTGCGGGTGGGACTGGCCTGGAAGAGAGGCCCGGGTAAAACGGAAGCGGAGTCGTTAGGGAGGGAGACGGCGGAGCCACTGCTCTGCTGCCCTAACTGTCAGTGACGTGTGCCATGCACAGAACACCTTGGGCCAGTGTCTTGGGCAGGCTGGAGCAGGGAGAGGAGGAATTTAAGTCATACAGAGAAAAAAGGGCTACTTTCTACTGGGTCAGCACGCATCAGCAGAAGAGCCCAGCTGGGGGCCAGCAGCTGTCAGCCGGAGCAAGTGTGCCCAGCTGATGTGACCTTGAGAGCCTGTCTCTTAGAGGTTAGCAGCAAAATTGAGGAGGGATTTGGACTTCCCACAGTACGTGGGCGAGGACGGCAGAAGCACTTTGATTACAGTGTCCAAGGACAGAGTAACCTTAGCTGTCATCTGGATGTCATGGGGGATTCTTACTGTTTGTGTAGGCAGCGGGGAAGCACTCAGCGGAGGCGGCAGAGAGGGGCCATGGGCTGGAGAAGCTGCTGGACAGTCAGTGTGATAAGGGTTCCACGGGAGATGTGTTTTTTTAAAGCAGTGAGGGTCCAAATAGGGTTAACTGGCCTTGTGGCGAAGCAGTGGCATAACTGCTGGGTGTAGCAGAAGGAGGTGGTGGAGGAGGGGAGGGTGGGGGGCCCAGTGCAGAGATTTGGGGATTGGTGTGCTGGGCATGGACTGACGTTCCGTCAAGGGGGGATTCTTGGGCGTGTGTGAAATCATGTTGAAAGGGCTGGTTATGGGTCCAGACGCAATGGCTAATCCCTAACACACGCTCTGCTCGTGGACCTAGGTAAGAGGAAGTGATTGAGAATTTAAGTCAGACTGATGCCAAACTTAGAGAAGAAGGGGGGGAGCAGAGGAAGGAGATGACAAGGAATGGGTGTCAGAGGGGCTTGCTTTACGGGGCTTGAGACACAAGGAATGGGTGTCAGAGGGGCTTTAGGGGGCTTGAGACACAAGGAATGGGTGTCAGAGGGGCTTTAGGGGGCTTGAGACACAAGGAATGGGTGTCAGAGGGGCTTTAGGGGGCTTGAGACACAAGGAATGGGTGTCAGAGGGGCTTTAGGGGGCTTGAGACTTTCAGCATTTGCTGCTCGTATTAGAACTCTTCATAGAAACAGAAGCAATGGGGTATAACAAGAGGAGAGAGAGAGAGAGAGAGACGTGAATACGGAGGCTGAGGAGTCCCACAGTGTGCCGTCTGCAGGCTGGAGGCCCAGGAAAGGGCCGATGGTGTCGATTCCAGCCTGAGTCTTAGGGCCTGAGAACTGTAGGAGTGCAGAGGACAGACGATCAATGTCCCGGCTCAGCAGACTGGCAGAGGGAGGCTGAATCCAACCTTCCTCCTCCTTTCTGTTCTATTCAGGCCCTCCATGGATTGGATGATCTCCACCCACAGCAAGAAAGGCCATCTTTACTCAGTCTACCATTTCAAATGCTCATCTCTTCCCAAAAGACCCTCACAGACACACCCAGGAATAATGTTAAACCCCCTATCTGGGCATCCTTTGGCCCAGTCAAGTTGACACATGAAATTAACTGTCACATTCCTCCATGACCTTCCTTGGATGGTGACCTAGGTTTCCATGTGTGCACGTCAGATCTCCACATTCCAGTTAGGAGTGAGCTCCTCCGGAGCAGGGTCCCTGTCTTCTCCTGTGTTCTCTGTAGCTGACACAGTCCTTTCCATGTACTAAATGTTCAATAAAAATGTGTTGGGTGGTTCATTGATCCAATAAACTTATGTCTATGCCAATGTAGAATTGCTCTTAAAAAGCTGTGGGTAAATCAATTCTTTGTAAATTGAATCTTATTTCAAATGTACAAGGGATCTTAAGCATTTAAAGGAAGCTTAAGTCAATTTTTAGGAATCCAGGCGTCCTTTACTCTGTTATTCTCATTTTACAAATAAGGAAGCTGATTTGCAGAGAAATTAAGTGACTCGTCCCAATCTGATTTGCTGGCCAAATATAAGGTTCCTTCAAGCAAAGTATACCTGTTATTCAGGTAAAGAGAGACTCAGTGAAAAGTCCAACTATGGGATTTATAGCATTAGATTAATAACATCATATTTCCAGCAGTATTTATCTTTAGTCTGCAGATACTTAGTAGATTTGTTTAAGGTAAAACGTTATTTCAGTAATACACTAATGAGTGAAGTCTATATTGAACAGTTTTGTATTTTATGGCAGGTTAATTAGAAAACAAAACAAAACAAAACAACCCACAGGAAAAGCTTCTAGCCAAGAAAATTCACTTATAAAAGGCCCCTGACTCAAAGCACTGAGTTTTTCTTTGGTGACTTGTGTGAGGAGGTGGACGTGCTGGGCAGGTGCATGGCCTGGGTCATGAGCGTGTGTTCCTGGGTTCTCTGTTGAGGTGATGAAAGTCCTTGCAGCCATGACTTCATGCTAAGTGTGAGAAAGATGTTGAAAAAGGTTTAGTGAGACCTTTTGGACACCTCACTGATTGAATTATTCATTTAAAATTGATCAGGCTTTATCAACATCTGTGTTGCGCTGATTTAGTTTCTTCTTGCTGTGTTCTAGGATAAAGTAATTTACTAGATGAGAGAGACTTGAGAAGAAAGCAAAGCTCTTTGGATCGCTATTCGGGATGATCCAAACCAAAGAAATAAAGGAATCAAAGCATGCGTTTGATTTGCTCTCCTTTCTCTTCATGGTCATTTTCCCATGGCTTCTGCTTGTCAGAAATGATTTTGAAGTTGTCACTTAACTACAAAAGAAGCTTCCTCCTCATTTGGGGTTTTAGTTTCCTGACATGGGACAGTGAATCAGATGTGAAGGACAGGAGTTACTTTGTACTGATGTTCGATAACAGCTGTTGTGCAGGTATCAGCTCACTTAATTCTCACAACTCTGCGGGGTGGAAGTTGTTAGCCCCGTTTCGCGGATCCCGAGACTCAGGGATGAACAGACTTGCTCACCGAGTTAGCGTGGCCCTTGGACATCAGTGCCTGGACTCGTCTTGGTCCTTAACGCTGTCTCCACAGCCAGAATGTCTTCTTCCAGTTTTTACGTATATTATTAGTGTCAGCTGCTGTGACCACTGTTTCTGGAAGACAGTGTGATATTGTTTACATCAAAATCTCTTGAATAACTGTACTATTTGAGCAATACAGAAAGTATGGATAAATGGGATCTTTTGATTCTCCACACCCTCAGTCTTTGTGCTCATCACAGTCTCCGCTTAGCCAGAATCGTGTGCTTCTGGAACTAGTTATGTGGTGCTGTGCCAGGATATACACAAAAGTGACACGGAGTAGAAAGTTTGTTTTCATGTTGGCGTAAGTATGGTATGGGATAGAGGGTAAATAAACTATGCATGGGTTTATAAAAGCGAAGACTAAAGCTGACATGTAGAGCGCGTAGCAGGTAGCTTCAGGCTCTGCTCCCAGAACTGTGAGGGCACTTGTTCAGTTTCTTCCCCTGTTATGGGCACTCCTGAGTAAAACTTGAACTTCAGTGGATTTGAAGTAGAAACAAATCCTGTTTCTTGAATTCTGAATTCTGGTTGGTTTGAAGTAAAAAAAAAGGATCGATTTAGACTTTTTTTACCTCCTTCCCTGTTTCTGTTTCCTTTGCCTTTCTTTTGAATATTTATTATTTTTAAATTATATAACAAATATAATGAAATTTAATGAAACAAATTTAATGAAAGAGTGAATTGATAACTGAAAATATTCTGTTTAGCTTCTAAAAAATGAATATTAATAAGTTTGAAATCACTGAGTCACAGTGATTTCTTGCTTTGAGCAGCAGAGTTCTATTAATTAAAATTGAAAGTCTAAACATATTTTGCGGAAGACCGCTAGTGTCAAATAATGGTGTGTGATATCCTTCACTTCCTTTAAACTGTTCTCAGCCTCAGCTGCACAATAAAATCACAAGGGAAGCTTTGAAAATGCTGATGCCTGGGCCCCACTCCCAGGCATTCAGATTTACTTGGTCTGGGGTGTGGCCTGGGTATCAGCATTTTTTAAAACTCCCCAGGAGATTCTAATGTACTTCCAAAGTTGAGAACCATGGTTGTATTACAATCATTGTTTAATTACATTTGGCTATTTTTTTAAAGTTAGAGCTCTGTATTTTAACATTTTGACTTTAGAGTTGTACAGTTCTGAGGAAGGCAGCTCAGACCAACTTACAGGCAATGCAAAGTCTTGACCTTTATCCTTAAGGCTTTTATATTTTAGATGACAAATTACCGTAAAGATTACCCGTTTCCTTTTGCAGCGTCATAATACTGAGTGCCAGGACCTAAGTTTTTGAAACCTCCCAATAGACCCTTTTTAAACTGTTCTGAGCCTGCTGGGTATGGCAGGACCTGGCTGTTAATTCAGTGCTTTCATCTGATTGACATGGGGAGGATCACTGACCACCTAGGGGAAGCCTTACCGTTACTAATTCCTTTCTGGACGTCCTTTATGTGTTTGCCCAGAGGCCTTGGCATTGGGCACGGTGTGAAAGTCATAAAATTAAAGAAGTATTGTGCACTGGCTGCTCGTACTGACATTCAGAAAAACAAGTCACAGTAATGGCTGGGCCTTCCTCCGTTGAAAGAACATGCACTGAATGCCTTTTTGGTGCATATTTCTTGGTAGAATTTGCAGTGGGCCTACTGTGCGCTGATGGATAAAAAAGGGTGCATGTTCATGATGAGGCCGCAGCACTGGAAGCTATTTGTAATCTCTGCACCCATTTGTGTGTGTGTGTGTGTGTGTGTGTGTGTGTGTGTCCGTGCACACATGGGCATGCTGGGATGTACATATATTGCTGGGTTTTTTAAAAATTTGAAACATGAAGGTCAGTTTTTAAATGTTTGCAAAATGTGTGCAAAAGGAGAGAAACCTTTAAATGGGTGATTCTCAAAATTTTGTAGCATGTCAGGATCAGATTTAGTATCAGATTTGGGGCCCAGAGTTTGAGAGGCAATGATTTAAATCCCCAAAGCTATTTTTCTTAGATGCCCTGACACAGATTACAAACAAGTCGATTGATGGTTTCATATAGAAACAAATGAGTGTATTTTTATCATTTGTGGAAATTATAGTTTTGAAACTGGGAAGGCCTGTGTATCACTCTCTGCTCTATTTTTGGAAGTAATGGAGGAAGTATTTCAACCTGATTACTGCCTGTGGAGTGAGGAACTTCGTATTTGACTGACCACCTGCTGATACTTTATTTCCTTGGAGCTCCTCAAGTCATTATAAGAATCACCCAACAGTTTGAAATCAAAATGATGTCTCACTATAAAATGTCAGCTATCCGTTGTAAAAAGATTACATGCCATTTAAAGTATAACTGCCATCCCCCTCCCCTGCCCCTTACATGCAAACATTTGAGCGCA
Organism: Leucopleurus acutus; assembly: GCF_964270905.1. Classification (NCBI taxonomy): domain Eukaryota; kingdom Metazoa; phylum Chordata; class Mammalia; order Artiodactyla; family Delphinidae; genus Leucopleurus; species Leucopleurus acutus. The sequence continues at coordinate 2,631,431 of NC_139158.1, forward strand.
ACAGAATCCTTGCAAAATGAGGAGGAGCATTCAAGGTTCAAGCTTTGGAACTCTGAGAAACTGCCTCTATTTTGAGGCTTTTAATAGTGCAGATAATCATAACTCCACTTACTGTCCCTTTCTTTCTCTCTACCTCCTGGTCATTCTTGCACCATTTTCATGACGCTGGTTGTATATTGCTGCTGCTGAATTCTGCCCAGTGAAGGTTATTTATTTCTTCCTAAGCTGGATTTTTCCCTCTGTTTACTTATCCTGGTATTCTGTTTCCTTTCTGAACTGCTACCAGACGTTCCTTTCCATGCCATTGTGTAATGCACAGCAGGCTGGTGGAGCTTGGGGACTCCTGCTGTGGAAGCCCTGTTTAGGTAAATGTCACTGCTTTAGACAAAGAAGAACTCGGCTAAATCGCACCTCTAGAAACAGCTTAGATTGCCACCATTTAGATGTTTTTATCTGGCAGTTTGAAAGCATCTGCTTACTGTGTACTTTGAAACACTAGCTGGTTTGGCAGGGGGTTTCTAACTCATTGCTTGTAGATATCCTTGCGGTGAAGGTGAAAAGTAGCCAGTGGGGGGCGAGCAATCTAGAGGCTGTTCCCTCCTGCCCGCCTTCCGTCCACAGGCAGCTGGGGAGTTGAGCCAGGCACCTGGGGAGAGAGAACTCATCTGTAAAACATGGTTGGAAAGCAGTGTGGCGGCTGGCACTTGGTGAGGCCGCGGTAGAGAGTCCTACCTCGGTCTTACTGTTGGGGAGGGTAGTTTAGGTGATTCAGCGTCTGTGACAGCAGGCTAGGGTCTAGGTACTATTTTGAGAAGTCTTGCTCATCTTAAGGCTTATCTCTTGACATTAAGAACATGCTTGTGTAGTAATGCTTTTTTCTCAGCACCTCAGGGCTTTTGAAAGGGGCATTTGCCTTCAGTTATTTCTACCTGCCAGCCGTGGCCCCTGGGCCTCCCTGTTGAGTGTAGAGGACCCGCGGACAGTGTAGCCCGTCTCCACCAGGCCATGCCTCCCTTCTTTTGCCCTTCAGGTCTGGGAATGGCATGTGCTCCCAGTGGGCAATGGCCATGGGTCTGCTGCCCCTTTCCTTGAATCTTGCTTTGTTTACTCAGGGAGCCTGGAGGCTCTGAAAGTACTCAGCTCATGTTTTCATAATTCTGCTTGTTTAGAACATGATTATTTTGAAGAAAACTTTGAAGACACCTTCTCATGATGGTTTTCCTTCTTATTCTCAAATTGAATCCATCAGGCTTGCCCAAGATCTTTTTGCAAAGAGGTCCCCCTGTCTGCAGGGGAGATCCTTCTGGTTTTCAAGAATGTGTGTCCAGGGCTTCCCTGGTGGCGCAGTGGCTGAGTGTCCGCCTGCCGATGCAGGGGACACGGGTTCATGCCCCGGTCCGGGAAGATCCCACATGCCGCAGAGCGGCTGGGCCCGTGAGCCATGGCCGCTGAGCCTGAGCGTCCGGAGCTCCACGGCGGGAGAGGCCACAACAGTGAGAGGCCCGCGTACCGCAAAAAAAAAAAAAAAAAAAAAAAAAAAAGTATGTCCAAACTTAAGCCAACTGTCCTTCCGTTCTTCTCCTGTTGTCCTCTCCTATGCCCCCTCCAGTTTCCCTCCCCTTCCTTCTGCGCACTGACCACTGCTGACACCCACAGACAGAAACTGGCTCTTTTTAGGAGACTGTAAGGCAGAGTGGGTGAGAGCACAAACTTTGCATGAAGTTCCCTGGGCACAAGCCCTGCCTCTGCCACTTCCCAGCTGTGTACCTTGGGCACATCCTTGCCCCTTCTGTGCCTCAGTTTCCTCATCTGTAAAGCAGTGAAAATGATAGTACTTAACATGCTTAGCACAAAGAGCTATTGTTATCATTTCCCAAACATGCTACTTTAACAGCTTCGTTGAGATAATTTAAGGCCATAAAATCCACCTGTTTGAAGTGTAACTTCAAAGTTTTTAATGTGTACAGAGTTGTCCAACCATCACCATACACTAATTTTTGAACCTCCCAAATAAACCTTGTACCTACGAGCGCACCCTTGTCATCCTCTTCCCTCTCCCTGCTCTGCTCATCTGTCCCCAGGTAACCACTGATCTACTTTGTCTGTAAAGATTTGCCTTATTCTGGACATTCATATTAATGCAGTCATAGACCATATGATTCTCTGTGACTAGCCACTCCCACTTAGCTCATGTTTCTAAGGTTCAGCCACTGTTGCAGCATGTATCATATATTTTTCTTTTTACTGTTGAATAATATTACATCGTTTATCCATCCACACATTGTTTGTCCGTCCATTGCTTGATAGACATTTGTGTTGTTTCCACCTTTTGGCTGTTAGGACTAACGCTGCTCTGAATGTTCATGCACAAGTTTTTGTGTGGACATGTGTCTTTATTTCTCTTGGACGTGTACCTAGGAGTGGAATCACTGGGTCACATGATAATTCTATGTTTATCACTTTGAGGAGCTGATAGACTGTTTCCACTTTATATTCCCACCAGCAATGTATGAGTTCCAGTTTCTCTATATCCTTGCCAACACTTGTTATTATTTGTCTTTTTGATAATAGCCATGATAGTGGGTGGTCTGGGATAGGTTATCTCATTATGATTTTGATTTTCATTTTCCTAATGACTGATGATGTTGAGATTTTTATGTGCCTATTAGCTTAAACACATTGACTGTAAGAAAATTGTGCTTACTGCTTTAGAGATAATACAGATATAAGAAATACCAGTTCCTGCTTTAATAAAGTTTTCAACCATGGCGAGAGAGGATAGTTTTTAAGTCACGCGTACTTAAAGAATCATACCTGGATCTCATTAACATTAAGAAAATGTTAGCTCTAGATAAAGCAAAGTCATTATTAATGTTTAGAGTTTAATCATTTCCTAATACGTTTATGTATAGAGAGATCATTTTATTTGGTTTCATCTGTACTTGCATTTGTGTTTTAATTTTAAAAATTGGTGTTTAGTAACTTGGAGAATGCCCTTTTTGCTACCACAGTGAGTTCCAATTTGTGCTCAGCAACTCTTAGAAGATTGGAGTCAGATGCAGCCAGTTTTCTCCCAATTTTTTTTTTCATCTTTCCTGAATGATGTAAGTTTTCAATCAGCTACATAATAGTGGTTTTTCTGTAGTATAGGTGTGTTAATGTAATTTGGCTTGTAGGAAATCATATATATATTCTTTTCTGTATCTCAATTTACCCTATCCATTGAATGCTCCCTGCAGGGAATATTTAGCTGTGGCACTGATCATCTTTAACTGCTTTTCTATAAATCTTACCTTCACGTAGCTTCATCTCGGGTAAGGGGGATACTTGTCTGTATATTTTACGGATTTTGAAACAGAAACATGAACCACTCCCCTTGATATAAAACTTGCCAACACTAATGTTGGTATTTAATTATGCAATTGTATTTCTGTTCACTTTTAGTTTACGTTCTGAAACAGGGGCAGTAGGTCAACAGTGTGGTGGTGGAATTAATTAGGGACAGAGGTGTTTGACCTTGACTCTACCACTTAACTATCAATGTGATCTTGAATGAGTTACCTAATCACTTCCTGTCTCAGTTTCTCACCTGTCTAATGGGCATTAAAAAATATGACCTATCTGTTGGGGTTGTCGTGGGAATTCCTGAGATATTATTTATTAAAACATGTCTTCCTTGGTATGCAGTAAATACTCAATAATTGGTAGGTAGTAGTCCTAGTACTACAAATAGAAGTATAATCTTGTTGACTCATCCATCTGACTGGGAGATAAGATACACCTGAAGAGTTAAATGGCAATAGAATCAAAAGTTCAGTAGCACATGGGCAATCTCATTAGCATAGTAGTAGAGGAGAGTGTGTCTTAAAGTGCCAGTGACCGTGCGGGTAGACGCCAGTCGTTGATCTAAAGCAGCTGGAGGCCGTGACTGACAAAGGAGTGTCTCTGTTTCTGAGACAATGGGCACATGTATGCCTGAAGGACTTTTGGTTGGGGTAAAATTTGTAAACTGTGAAATTCACAGATATTAAGTGTACAATTCAATGAGTTTTGACAAATGTATAAACGCATGTAACTACCACCTCGGTCGGGAAATGGAACGTTTCTCTCACTCCATCAAATTTCTTCATGTCCATTCCAGTCAATCTCTACCCCTGTAGGCAACCGTTTTTCTGATTTCTTTTCACATAGATTAGGTTCACCTGTGTTGAATTTCGTATAAAGGGGATCACATAATACGGGCAAAGTTTCTTTCACCCAGCATAATGTCTGCGAAACTCCTCCACGGTGTTGAGTTTATCAGTTTGTTCATTTTTATTGATGTTGTCTCTCTTGTTTTCGGTTTAGGGTATTAGAATTAATGCCACTGTGACTATTCATGTGAAGTGATTTGCGTGGACATTTGCTTTCTTTTCTCTCAAAGAAACATCTAGGCCTGGAATTTCTGGGTCATTGAGTAGGTGTTTAATTTTATAAGAAATTGCCAAACCTTATTCTCAGGTGGTTCTACTATTTTTATACCCTTACAGTGATGGAGGAGGATGGTTGCAGTTGCAACACATATTTGCCCACATTCAGTGTTGTCTGTCTTTTTCAATTTAGCCATTATAGTCCCTAATGTCAGATGATATTAGCACTTTCCTGTGTGCTTGTTAGCTATTGGTATTTCTTCCTTTGTGAAGTGCATGTTCAAGCCTTTTGCTCATTTTATTTGTTTTCTTTGTCTTATCGTTGAGTCGTAGGCATTCTTTATATAATCTGACTTCAAATCTTTTCAAGATACATGTAACCAGAATATTTTCTCCCACTTTGTGGCTTTCATATTCATTATCTTAACAGTGCATTTGTTTTAATGAAACTTTTTGAGATAATTTCATTATTTCGTAGGAAACTCAGGTGTAGGAGGTTGAGTTACCCAAGCTCACCCAAGCGCTGGTCAGGGTAGAGCCGGGGTTTGAGCCTGGGCAGTCTGGCTCCTGAGCCTTTGCTCTAAGCTGCTGTGATGTACGAGTACTTCTCTTTGAGAAACCTTTATGGTTTGTAACTTTGCTGAAATCAATAGGCCTTATCTATTTGAATTTAGATATTCTTAAGAAGTTCTTTTCCCATGTAATTTTCCTGGTCTAAAATTAAACCTTCATCATTTAGGTATCTTTTGAGTTCCAGTTTTGTGTTGTTTTTTTTTTTTCACAACACACACACACACACACACACACACACACACACACACACACACACACACTGTATTTTATTTTTACAAGAGATGAATAAACTGACACCAAGCATTGTAAACGGATGGCCACAACAAAAGCAACAATGATTGCAATTACCAAACACGAAACACACTCACACTATGTCATAATATTGACATTCAGTCCAGGAATCCTCCACTGTTAACAGCTCCTTTACTCTGCAGTGAAAATTGATTTGTATATTTTTTGCTTCTGAGTCCTTGTGGGATTTTTTTTTTATTCCAACAGAAAGTCACAAAAATTATAATCATCCTCATCATGTCACTCAGCCCCATGTAATTACCTTTTTTTCCATCTTGATCTTTTGTTAGCACTTTTATGAATTCATCAGTTTTCCATTAGAGTTCTGAAGATGCTTATTCATTCAGTTCAGCAGTATAGTCAGTTACCAGAACCTGTACTTGTCAGATGAATCCCAGTTTTTATGTCAGTACACATGTGACAGAAACTCAGCAGTCTGCATTAATCAGGGAAAGATAAATCTCATCTGAGTTTCTTTTCTTTTACCTTTTGGCCTTTTATTTAACCTGAGTTGGAGTTTCAGGATTATTTGAAAGAATATTTGAGAGAAATATTGTACCATAGTCAAGAAAAATGTCGGTTACTTCTGTTAACTCTTCTTATTTTGGTTGGTCATACTTTTTAACGGCAAACCATAGAAATGACGATTCAGTGTGATTGTACTTTGAAATAAAATATTGGAGAGCTGCAAGCTTATTGCAGTTTGGAGAAATAGGGGAATTGCTTTTATTCCACTGCCTCTTATTATTAATTTATATGCTGGAATAGATTAGCACAGTGCAGGATCAAACCAGTACATAAATACAACCATTTATGTTTCTACCATCAGCTTCACTGTAGGTTAATCTCACTGAAAGCTTGAATGGTTTCTTAGGGGAAAATATTGGAAGGGTAGTTTTACCCCATGAGTTCCCTTAAATATGCTGTTAATTCACATTGATTTTAGAGAAAACAGAGATAATCAGTTTGACTTGCCCCTGACTGAATGCATTGGCAAGCTGTTCACAGTACTGTTCAGTGGGAATCTTAGGGACCCCTCCTGCTTTCCTCTGTTCACACACACAGACCAAATACCAAGAGAACACTGCAGACCGGCTACTTCGCCACACTTTCTAGATGCACTTTTGAATAGAAAATGATGACTTTACCGTGAGATCTAGGAATATGCGGTGCATGGTTTGATCTTCTTTCTGCCTCTGATTACGGTGCCCCCCAGAGGACAGGGGGACAGACACTTGCAAGAGGGATGAACAGTAAGTCTTTTCATTCCTCGTATAGGGTACTCAGGTACCCTATAGGGTACTGGGTATATAGGGTATAGGGTACCCTCTAGGGTACTCAGGTACCCTGGCTTCCCGAACTCCGTCCCTAAGCAGGCTTAGTAGTCGCTGCCACTCCACCAGGCCATTCCTCATCCTCAGAGGCCTCTCCAGGCCTGCGAGGTTGGTCCTGCAGCCCTGCTCACCTTTCACAGCTGGGCCCAGGCACAAACAAACAGATGACTCATAGAAGTTTCCTTCTTAGTTGGGATGGAGAGTGCATTGACCTAAAAAAATTCTCATGTGTCATAAGGGATGAGACAGTTCCTTAACAAGCCTTCAGAAACCTTTGGAAGCCACTGCGTAGCTGCAGCAGCACGGAGATGTACCTGAGCCCTCGTGGCTCCGTACGGCCTTGGGGCCTCAGCCGCTGTGAAGCCCGAGGCTGTCAGCTTGCTCTGGGCACTGGCGCCCCTTCCGCTTCTGTCCTGGCTGATACGCGGACCCTCAGCCGGGGAGGTCTTCGGTCCTGAACCTCATCAAGGGCCCTCTCAGGCAATGGCTTCCTGCCCCTGTGCTCTCACCTCCTGTATTGCCCTTGGCTCGTTGACTAGCCTCTTGCTCCCTGGGCTGTGACCCCTCAGGACAGGGACAAGCTGTATCCCCAGAGCAGCCAGGAGACACTCAGCAAGTGCCTGAGGGGTGATGATGAGCCTTGGTGATGTGGTGCGGGAGCCACTGTGGGCCTCAGTCTTGTGTCCCCCCTTCTGTGCGAAGCTCCGCCAGCTGGGAAGGGGTGAGGGCCTGGCTGCTTGTTGGTCGGAGCTGCTGCAGCGCAGAGTGGAAGGCTGGCTTACAGCCCAGCCTCCAGTCCTGCCCCATCGGAAGTGCTTACGAGAGAGTGAGAGCTGGAGAGCACCGTGTCCCTGTGCTTCGTGGTCATCGTGATAGGTTCTGATGTTTGAAGTCAGACCTGTATATGTTTGTTCAATTGTAGCTACCTGTTGCCCTGAAATTTCTGATTCTCATTCATTTTACAAGGCAGTAGTAGAAATATATAAAGTGACATACAGAGAAGTTGGCTAACTTTTTTAGCCCCAGAATGTGATGGTACATCCTACTATATTTGAAAGTCTATCACTGGAAAATATTTACAAATATTTCTGATAAGCTAGAAGAATGAAGCTTGAGAATTAGCGGGGATGATAGAGCCACCGTCTCTTCCTCTTCCTCCTTTGTCTCCTCCTTTCCTTCTTCATTTCAGCTTAACCACCGAAGGGTTTACATTAGGTGCTCACAGGAAGTGCAGGTTGAAACAGCCTGTCCTAAAGCACATAGAGGACTTTGTCCTGAGACTGTTATCTTCTAGGATCATCCTTCTGCATTGTAGCGAGACCTTTCCAGATTTGCGTATTTAACTATAAGAGAACATATCTAATCATATATTTAAATTTTACCTCAGAAATACATTTACAATGCACAGCAGTTGTTTTAAAAAGATTAATACTACTGTTATGAAAAAAGCACAGCATACTGTGAGATTAAATTCCTGGCTTCGATGGGTGTGCATTATGACCTGCCGGCAGCTGAAATTTGAATGACTCTATTTACCCAAAAGGAGTCTTCTACCCATATTTTTCAGAATAGCTGTTCACAAATGATGGATTATGCCCTGTGCTTTTGTTTTTCACTGGGGTTTGAAAAATAAAACTTTCTGCTAGTGGTAAATTCATAAGCTTGGGGCATGAAAATGTTTGAATTTGATATAAAAGAAGCTTTGAAGGGAAGATGAGTGGTTCAAACCAAAAGATTAGCTGCCCTGGGAAAGTCAGCCGTCAAGAAAGCAGAGTTCAGTAGTACAGAGCCCTGCTCCAGCTGAGTGCTCCCCACGTGCTGTGACTCCCAACCCTTCCCGCTGGACTCTCACCTGGCTGACGGCACTGATGATGATTGCTTACTAAAGTTTATTGTCACCAGAACATGTGGGGCTGCTCTGCTTTAGGACCCCCCTTGTTTGTGGTAGGTTGATTCCTCTACTAAGTGGAAGTGATTAATATTATTTCTTTACTCGTTATCACTTTAAAATGGGGGAGAAGGGGGAAGTTACGGAACAGATTACAATTATTGACGGTCGTGGCTGAAGTTCTCTCATTGGCAGCGTCGCAAGAATCGCTCGAAGTTTGACTTTCCTGGCACCGACTAGGTGCTTCCTATCCATTCTGCCATGAAGGAGTATCTGGTAATAAATCCTCCATAGTCCACTGGGAGCAGATAATTAAAACCCATGGCAAGGCCACTCTTCCTCCTGGTAGGAAAGCCTGGAACCCCAGGACGTGGTTCTGCTTCAGAGCATCTTATCCTCTGGCTTCCCCGTGGAAATGACTTTTATTGTGGCAAATGGGTCATGGTTCCTTTCTGGATGAGCAGAAGACTATCTTCATATTGGACAGGTAAAGTTAAATACATTTACACTATATCTGAAAACCTTAGAAATCCATTTAGGGAAGTGACTTATACATCATAAAATTATGATGTTGTCTTGAGAGAACACCAAGTCCATTCCTCTCCTTTGGATGGACCTTAAATCTGTATTATCCAGACAGACGAGACTCTTTCTTTCATAAATGATTTATGTTGTATTTAATTGAATGTGAAAATGGAAATTTCACAGTTTTTCTTAGTAATTCATTCAGGGTTCCATGAATGTTCATTGTAAGAATACAGAAGCATACTTAATGTCTGCTCATTTTTCCTATTAGTTATTATTTGGGAGAAACACACACACATACACCTCAAAGAGCATCAGGTGGACCACTGACTTGTCCCCAGGTCAGAGTCTCATAATCTTATCTCAGAGGTACCTCAATCATTTTTGTCTTTATGGATCTTTTCAAACTCTTTTCTGTTCCACTTAAGATATATAAAGATCACATGCTTTTGTAGGGGTCTGTGCAGACCTGAATACTATTCCTTCTGTTTCTCTTTCTCTCCCCAGAGCTTTTATGTTTTGTTACCTTTAGGCCCTCTTAATTTCATGATCTACTCTGTATATTTCAGTGGTAAATATTTCTGGGCTCAGAGAGCTAACTATGTTATTCTGCACATCGGCTAATCTATGTTAAAACACTTGTGGCAGTAATTTTAACTTAGACCCTTAGCATTCCAGAACACTGCCATAGTTACCCTCCCTCCTCCCTATAACTAACGTCAGAGTCAGTGCCAACCGTAATTCTTCAGTGTCGCAAGGTATTTGCTTGCCAGCCCTATGAAACCTCTCTTTCTTGAAAATATTTTTTCCTACTAGATCACAATACCCAGCATAATTTGTACACGGTGTAGGCATGTTTAGTAAACGATGAATTCTAGGAAAAATTGAATTATTATGGTATTATTTACATTCAGAACCATCATGTATTAAATCAGTGACGCTCTGTCAACTGTAAAACCAAATTCAGCTTCTTAAGCATCTATCTTGAAGCCTTTTTCTTTCAAAAATACCTGTTTTTTTAATGACTCACTCTTGTAGCACACTGGAACCCTATGAAGGCATTTCTTTTTCTGTTGTTGAATATAGTGCACATGGCAGGGCATTAATAAAGCCAGTAGCTCAGTCAATCCCGAGGTATCAAAGCCATATCCATCACAGTTCAGCTTCATTAGACTGTCTGGGTCGTGGGAGTGTGTGATTTTAGCACAAAGCAAAAAGGGAAATTGGACGCACAGTTGACAATCAAAACCTAAGAATTCACTTGTAACTTAGAGTAGGTGATGTGCGACAGAAGCAGGTGGAACTTCTGGGGTAGGACGGGGGTGACTACTTCCTGCCTTTGCGTTAGGGTTAGGGTCACAGCACCTGACACTTTACCGTTTCTATTCCTGTGCCGGATTTAGACTATAACCTCTAAAGGGACAGAAACTCTGTCTTATTCTTGTTGTATTCCCCATGCTGATTACAGAATCAAGGTGTGTTTCTTGAACGGAAAGTTGTGCATGTCAGAGATCTAAGAATCCTTCTTGAACCTCTCAGTCCTTTACGCCCGTATTCAGTCCATCGTTAAGTCTTTTTTGCCCCCTAGATCTTGTCTTAGAGCCATCCATTTCTGTCTCCACCACCACAGTCACTACTCTTACCTTGACCCAACCCACTGTCACCTTTCAGAGCATTTCCTTGGGTTACTGCAGTGACCTCCTAACTGGTCTATTCCCACTACTCTGGCCCCTCTTAATTCCTTCTCCATGTTGCAGCCAAAATGAACGTTTAACTACATGGCCCCTTCAAAGCCTTTCTGCCGTCCTTTTATATTAATAGCTAATCATCATCGTAATTATACTGACAGTACTTTTGACCAAGGCCTAGAAATAGGGTGGTCATATAATTTATTATTCACGTGAGAAGAACGCTTTTGAATGTGAAGTGGGCACCATTGAAAATCACACAGGGATGATGTGGAAAGAAGACTTGTGTTTGCCTTGCCTGCGAGGCCCTGCTTCCAGTCATTCTCTCTGAACCTACCGAACTGCTGGTGTTTCAGTCTTTTGTGCTTTCCAGGGTTACTCGCCAGGTTTGCTACCACCGCAGGGCCTTTGCGCGTGGTGTGTTGGAGTATCGACAACTACTGATCTTTTCGCTCTCAGCTCCTGCGCGGCACCTCACTGAGGCGGTTAATTCGCCGTATTACAGGCTCTTCCTACCTCACAGACACAAGCCAGCATTCATTTATTTGGGTAAATAAATAGCAGGAGACTGGCAACATTGTATTACCGACGTACCAATTACGGAATGCAGTGAGCAGCACAATGGCAAAATAAACTCTCTATTTAAATTCTATATATTCAGTACAGAAGAAACCAGCTATACGCACAATTTAATGTAAAAACAGTCTCAATTTTGGCACTGTTAATATGCTATTTGATGATTAATTTGAAAAATACAGTAATTTAAAAGTCCAGTTTGGTAATTCTACAAATTTATCAAAAATTAGAAGTTAAGATAAGGATTCTTTTATTCATTCATTCATTCATTCATTCTATGCTGGGTCTTGGTTGCAACACACAGGATCTTCGTTGCCACATGTGGGATCTAGTTCCCTGACTTGGGATTAAACCCGGGCCCCCCTGCATTGGGAGCGTGAAGTCTTAACCACTGGACCACCAGGGAAGTCCCATTAAGATAGGGATTCTTGAGAAGAAAATTTCTCTATTGAGAAACCTGTGACATTTAGAGTCATAATATATAGGATATCTGGATTCTGGAACAGATTATCTGGGGTTTAAATCATGATTGTACCACATACTGTCTGGGTGGCCTTGAACAAGTTAGTTTCCCTATGCCTCTCTTTACCCATTTGTAAAATGGGTATAATAATGGCATCTATTTTGTAGGGCTTTCATGAAAATTAAATCAAGTAATACATATAAAGCACTTGGAACAGTTTCCGGCATAGTAGATACTCAGTGAACACTAGCTATTACTGTTAATTTTGTTATTATTGTATTTATTCATTGAACGAATATTTATTCAGTATCTACTTTGTTCCTGGCATTGGTTTAGAAATTCAGAAGTGATTGAGATCGTGCATGGGGATCCACTGGGTATAAGTCACGGTTTGTTAGGGCGTGTTGGTGGGAGGAGCTTGGTGAACCTGAAGGATGGGAATGCATCAGCTTTTTGCAGGGAGCTGGGGAGGAGCACTCGGGGTGGAGGAGGAACACAGGCAAGCCCCCCCCCCCCCCCACCAGGGAGAAAGGGCTTAGCCTGGCTTAAGAGTGAAAAGCAGAGTGTGCTGGAGTGTTCATTCCTGAGTCGAGAGGGTAGGAGGCCTGCAGGATAGACACACCGGATTATGCGGGTGTACCCTGGGGATTTTATTAGAAAAATGATAGAGCTAGAACTGCAAATAAGTCTCCTATGTTCATACACTTTTTAAAAATTAAGGAAGCATCATACAAAAATTGCACAAGTCAGGTACAGGATGATTTTCTATGAATTTTCACAAAGTGAATGGCCCCGTGTAACCATGTTGAGAAATGGATCTTGTGCTCTCCACGAGCTGCCCTGTTACACACCTGCCACCATCCCCATCCCCCAGAGGTAACAACACTCACCCTGACTGACCTCTAACACCACAGACTAGTTTCGCCTGGTTTTGAACTTTTCTGAACTTTTGCATGGAAGCATATGCTCTAATTTTTTCCTGTCTGGCTTCTCTCACTACACATACATCTCCATCCGTGGTGTTGTGTGTTGTGTGTAGCAATAGTTGGTTCGTTCCTGTTGCTGCAGGCTGTTCCACTGTATGAACACACATGGGTTTCCAGTGTGATAGCCCCCTGGATGTCACTGAAGGAGACAGTGTGTGTGTGAGATGGAAGCTGGATTGTGATGCATGTCATTTATGCATATGTGTTAATCTATATGTATATGTGCTTATCCTAGTTACCTTTTTTTTTTTTATAACTAAGTGAAGGTTATATTTTTCTTTTAGAGCCAAGGTATATACCCTTGATTGTTACTTTGAGAATATAATGCCTAATTAAAAGCAAGGCTTGCATCAGCAGAGATTGCCCAGTATGCCGTAAGTAAGTATTAATCACAAGTGGAAATAACTTGGATGAACTTGTCAGGTGCTTTCACATGGTGCTGTCATAGAGCATTCAGCCTTTTGAAGTATTGTCTAGGGTATTGCAGGTTTCTAGGGGGTCAAGGATAATTTGCTACTTAATTGGGCCAAATAGCCATCATTTCTGCTTTTTAAAATTAGGTCTGTTTAAACAAGTGATTGATTAATTGGATGAATGACATTTTCATGTGTACTTCATTCAGTTTTTTTCCTTTCTTTCTCTTTTTCCTTTAACATTTCAGATGACGTTGTGCCATATTTTAAAACAGAGCCGGGCCTTCCGCAGATTCACCTGGAAGGGAACCGTCTCGTTCTCACTTGCCTCGCTGAAGGGAGCTGGCCCTTGGAATTCAAGTGGATGCACAACGACAGTGAGCTCACCACCTACACCAGCGAATATAAGTAATTGAGTGCTTGAAAATAAGGTTCCATTTCAGGTTGATGTGTCTAGAATATTTGCCTATTGGCCATAATAGCGCAAGCTGGGGGAAATATTGGATTTAATTTGTAAGGCATTAAGGATTAAAGGCATAGATTTGAACATATAATCAGAATGTGATTTACTGTTCTGATACAGGTTGTATGCACACTTAGGAAGCCTGTCGTTATATTTGTGAAAGTAAGCCCGGTAGTGAAACCACCAGACCAAAGAAGCTGTAGTTACAGAGGAATGCAAGCAGCAGCTTTAGCCTGGTAGATTTGACTTCTTGTGGCAGCTCTCCCACCCACCAGTATTGTTCCTGTCTGAGGAGCGTAAATGCTTAAACAGATACCTTTAGGTCATAGCTTCTGGAGCTCTGATTAGTCAACAAATGCCTTCCTGGCTAACTTTCAGAGTTGGGATGGGAAAAAATGGAACTATGGGAGGATGGACATGAGTACAGCGTCTACACTGAGCAGGAAAAATGAATATTTATTGAACACCTGCCCTGTGCTAGGTACTGGGGACTGCGTACAGAGGACGGAGATGGGGGAACCTGGAGATCAGGTTATATCTGAGGTGCAGCTTCACCCAGGAAGCATCAGGATCAGCTTCCCAGCCCTACCCCCTTGCAGTGCTTGATGTTTTTCTAGTTTTGTATCTTTTCACCTCCTGTTCTATGTGAGGATTATGCTGGATACTCCAGTTCTGAGTGGGATGGAGAATTAGCAACTGCCTAAACCAGTCCCAGAGGTCCCCAAATCAGCGGAAATCAGCAGTACCATGCTCTTATTTAAATGAAATAAGAAAGAGAATTGGCTGTCTAGAGATATTTTTATTTATTTATTTAAACATAATCTTCACTCTTGATTTATTTTTGGCTGCGTGGCATGTGGGATCTTAGTTCCCCAACCAGGGATCGAACCCATGCCCCCTGCAGTGGAAGGGCAAAGTCTTAACCACCGGACCTCCAGGGAAGTCTCTAGAGATATTTTATATAGAGTAATGATCTTCTCAACATAGGGCATAGCCCACCATGCACTCTTTACCTCAGAAGTTATAATATGGTGGTCCATGAACCACATTCAGCCTGCCTGGAACATGGTATGGGTATTTAAAAAATCAGTTTAAAAATATATGTGGATATATGCACAGTAGATATTTCTTAATTGATTGCCAGAATTTAACACTTGTAAGATTTCACATAAAAATCTGCTTTTCAGTCCCTCTTGAACAGTCAGCAGGCATGGCTTCCTGGGTTTGCAGCCCCACACAGAAGCTGGCGCTGGCAGTGCTGTCCTGGGGTACAGGCATGGATACCCAGTTCTCAGCACTGTCTGGTCCCCAACTTGTGCCCTACTTGCTTTGCCCAGTCCCATTATCCACCTGCCCTGTTTAGACAGAGGAGTTTGTGTCCTCCTCTTTCATCATTAGGCCTGTACTGTCAGAGGATCTGCTGTTGTGAGAACAATTTATCATAATAGTTAAGAGCTTGTTGAAATCAAACAGACCTACGTTTGAATCTGAGCTCACCACCAGTTAGTGTTAGCGGTATGACCTCGGGCAAGAAGCCTGTTAGCCCCACTTTCAGTATCTGCAAAATGGGGTGATCAAACCTCATTTGTGGTGGTGTGAGCGTTAAAAGGCTCTAATGTATGTAGAACAACATATTTTCTGGCCCACCAGCAATCAGTTAATACATTCTGTTAAATTCTATTTTATCATAATATGACATGGGGCTTGGTTTTTTAGAAGGGGTATTAGAAAGCAAAAAAAAAAGTGAGCTTAGAAATGAGAACCATTATGAGCAGTGGGCTTCGATGGCAGAGGACTTGAGTTCAGATACTTCTATTCAACTTATTATCTGTTTGACTTTGGACAAGTTATCTAACCAGTTTGATCTTACTTTTCCCATCTGCAAAATGGGTATAATAAAACCCACCTTAGAGGGTTCTCATAAAAACTAAATGATACCATGTTTCGTATGCCCCAGGAAGAAGGAAGTGAAGTTTCAAAAGAATCCATATTGTTTTTCCTCATAAAAAGAAGTAGTGATGTGGGTGATCTGTAACAGTGGTCTTAAACCTGGGGTATATGCCGTGGATAGTGGCAAAGGAACAGTTTTTTAGATCTTCAGTTTCCACGTGCATGTTTTCTGAAATTGAGCTACCTGAGAACATGCTTCTGTGTTGGCACCTGCCAGTTCTCTTTTCATACCTGCTTTGTGTTATCTCTTCCACTTCTCAAAAGAAGGACACGCCTTTCCCAGTGAGTCATCTGTGAAACCACACCTTCAGGGTGCAAGACAAGCACAGTTTAAAATATTGGGCTTGAAGAAGCCTCTTTTAAACATCCCATAGAAGAGCTCCTTGCCTTCACTCTATACATACTACTTTTAAGGGCAGAGTATGACACTAGAAATGGGATCTTTTGACCAATCTTGGGGTTTTCTTAATTCAGATGTGTAGGTGGTCAGCAAGAACTGTACCCTTTTTTTGTGAACAACCTTCCCTTTTCCTTTCTCCAGCCATCATCAAAGTATATATTGTGCCTCAAGGAACGTTTATGAGAACAAAGCAGAGAAACATCTGCAAGAGTTACCGCGGGCAAGAGGCACCTTGTTTTATCCAGGCTGCAGACTTAGTGGAACGCGCTGTGGTGTACACACACTTCCACATAATAGAATTAGAATTTTCAAGATGTGTTAGAAATAAAAAGCCCTTTGAGAAATACTCTTCCCTGAAACACACTTGTCTTCGTTTCACCTACCGAGGAGTGAAAAGAGCTCGGGGAGGCTTCAGTGATAGTTCTGTTTATTTTCATCAGCTCAGCGTGCCCTCCTGATGTAGAAGGACCATGCACTATAGGAAAGTTAGTGCTTTATATTTTCTCATTCATTCGGAAGACACTTTCGTTAACTTTTGCAAAAAGATATCATTTGCTGTTCTAAATCCATATGCATTTTTATCACTTCAGTGTGTTTTGCTTGCTGGTGTGCAGCAGCCTCTTCTCTACTTGTTCATGTCTTCGTGTACTCGTTAGGTTTAAGTTAACTGTATGCACATATGTGGCCAGTACCTTCTTTTCTTTTTGTAGTAAATTTCTGTCCAGTTCTGTTCATTCTAATAGTAAGTGACTTTCCATTCAATAAAATGTGAAGTAATTGAATAAACAGCCACTTTCAAAAGACATATCTCCTTCTAAGTTTTTAATGTTTAATAATTATTTTTCAAAATTTGTAATACATTGATGTTGTTTTCATTAGCTGTGTGGTAATAATAATTACAATCCACAAGTAATCCAGATGAAATTTTTTTTAAGTGCTTAGACTGTTTTGACAAAAGGAAATTCTTTTTAAATTACCATTTATTTGTATATTTTTATTTCAGAGAAGTATGTTGAGTAATAAATAATATCTTTCAGGCATAGAAAAATGTTACATTAGAATAAAATTCTGTGGGATAAATGGATTTAATACTCAAGTTCAAAGAGTAAAAAGAAACAGTATGAAAGCTCTGTCAGTTTTTTTTTTTTTTTTTTTTTTTTTTGCAGTACATGGGCCTCTCACTGTTGTGGCCTCTTCTGTTGCGGAGCACAGGCTCCGGACGCGCAGGCTCAGCGGCCATGGCTCACAGGCCCAGCCACTCCGCGGCACGTGGGATCTTCCCGGACCGGGGCACGAACCTGTGTCCCCTGCATCGGCAGGCGGACTCTCAACCACTGCGCCACCAGGGAAGCCCTCTGTCAGTTCATTTTTAAGAAATAGAAAGTGTGTATATCAAAATCATTATATTAACTTCCATTGGATACATTTAAAACAGTGTGTGACCGTTTTATTTTAAAACATACACTATGCCATTATTATATATGCAACTATTTAAACTTCTATATGATAGAACAATTTTGGTGTCAACTTAAAAATATGCGAGGAGGGCTTCCCTGGTGGCGCAGTGGTTGAGAGTCCGCCTGCCGATGCAGGGGACGCGGGTTCGTGCCCCGGTCCGGGAAGATCCCACATGCCGCGGAGCGGCTGGGCCCGTGAGCCATGGCCGCTGAGCCTGCTCGTCCGGAGCCTGTGCGATGCAACAGAAGAGGCCACAACAGTGAGAGGCCCGCGTACCGCAAAAAACAAACAAACAAAAAATATGCGAGGAGATTGAGCTCTTTTTTGCCTTGCTCTTTGCATCAGCTAATTTACCTGTTAACCTGACACACCCTGGATAATCCTCAAGAAGACAAAGCATTGTTGCTTGATTGAAGCAGGATTGAGAAGGTGGTTCATTATATATGCACCATTAAAACAGGGTAGATGCTTCACTACCATTTCACCAGAAACTCGTTAAGAAGATATTGGTGATTCTGAAGCAAAAACGATTTAGGTTAGACGTGATAAATTATATTCTGTTCACTGAAGGCTTCAGACACTGAGATGGGTTATTAAGGATCCATTGTATTTTGTCATCATTTTTTTCAAGATATAAAACCTGTCTAAAAATCTGACGCTATTTTTTCAAATTACTGTTTCATCTGCTTCCTTCCAATAATCACCTTCAGCTGTCATATGTTAACCTTCAGGAGGCTGCTGTAAGTCTCAAATTGGAAAACATACTCTATAAAAACGGTAGCTGTTTCCTAACTCCACCCTTTGGTGTCAGTTATGAAAGTGCTAACCCTAAAAAAAGCAAATATTTAATATAAATTCAGCTTTTCCGTCTTTGACAAAAAATAACGTTTTCTTTGCTGCTTGTGTTATAAACTACACAATGAATTTTAGTAAGTTTCAAATGTTATATTCATATTGATGCTTATATCCATGTTTAGGACAGGTGGCTACACTGAGAAAATGAGAGTAGTTCAGTAATTAAACAAAGTTGCTTAAGTGTCATAGGCAGATTTGTATCCATTTTTTTCCCCCAGCAAATAGTTACTGTAAATTATTTTTTCTACTTTGGGATAAAGAATATTTTGTAATTATATTCAAAATATATATATGCCCAAAATTTCTAGTGCTAGGCACAATACTCGTTCCAGCAGGAGGAATAATTGGATACTCTAAACTGCAGAAAATCTTATAGTCTCCTTACATGATCTGCCTCTGGTTCAATTTCTGTTACAGTATAAACAGTAGAAATTTGATGGATAGTTATCTTTTTATTTCAGTAAAAAACAGGAATGGTTAAGGGAAAATTTACTTTTTCTTATGTCCTATAAAAGGATGAAAATTCTACAATATCAGTAAAATTTATTAAATACCTGGGAATAACCTTTATAAGAAATGAGTAGAACATGAAGAAAAGTAGAAAACCTCACTGAGAGAGTTGAAGGAGAATTCTAGATAGGTAATCTAAACAACCGTAACACTGGACAAGGTATATGGAATAATTGTTTTCAAGATACTGGACGTCAGGCAACCGAAGGTGTAATGGCTGAGAGATGGAAAACCAACAGGGTGAGCCCTGTGGTTGCTCGGCTTACTGCCCTGAGAGAATTTCCAGGTGTGGCACAGAGAGGGAGAACACAGGTGTAACCTGGAGGGATCCCTGCGGTGAAGGGAGCCGAAAGTTCAGAGAGATCAAGGCAGAGTACTGGAGAGGAGAGAGCTGTAGAGAGAGTGAACTCTGGAGATCCTCAGAGGTTCTTTGTCTCGTATTTAGCAGATTATTCACCAGCACGTTCATGTAAAGAGACTGCTCAAGACCAGGACCCAGGGACCCAAAAAGTGGAGGCAGTAGTTCCCCAGGTTCACACAGCGTGGGGTTCAGTGCCTCTTCTCAGCAGCCAGACTGAAAAACTTTGTAATCCATGGGGTTATTGGATAAGGGTACACAGAAGTGTCCTGGGTCTGTAGTGGGGGTTACTAACCCCAGACCGAATACAGCTCTGGTCCTGCCTAAGAAATCTTAAAAGCAAGACCAGAAAGGATCAGACCGTTTCCAGGTATCTTTGCGGCACTGGAGAAGGAAGCTCAGGAATATTTATAGGAATACAGAAATATCCAGCACCAAAATTTACAATGTCTAGAATCCAATCAGAGATTATCAGGCATGTAAAGAAGGAAAGCGTGACCCAAAATGAGAAAAATCAATCAACTGAAACCAAACCAAAGCTGACACAGATGTTAGGGTTAGCAGAGAAGTGCATTGAAACGTCATAACTGTACTCCATGTGATCAGAATGTCTGAGATGAAAAACACATTGGATAGGACTAGCAGCAGATTAGACATGCAGAAGAAAATATGAGTAAACTTTAAAATATAGCAATATAACTCTTCAAAATGAAAGGCAGATAGGAAGAAAAAGAAGTCAAACACAATGAAAAGACCATTAGTGAATTACAGGACAACGTCAAATGGCCTAATATATGTATAACTGGAATCCCAAAGGAGGCAGGGGTGGAAAAGTATTTGAATAAATAATACTGAAAAATTTTTACATTTGATGAAAACTACAAACTCATCAATGCAAGAAGCTCAACAACAGATCCCAGTAATGGAGTTACTAGCCACTGCAATAAGAAAAAGAAATAAAAAGCATCTAGATTGTAAGAGAAGATGTAAAAATGTATTTTACTGAGGGTTACATGATTGCAGAAAATGTGATATTATCTTTAAAAAGCTGCTAAAATTTATGTGTTTAGCAGTGTTACAGAATACAAGATGAGCATACAAAAATCTGTTATATTTCTGTATACTAGGAAAGAATAATCTGCAATTTATTAAAATTTATAAGTTTTATTAAAAATATCTTATATATTTTTAAAATATCTTCAAAAATCTTAGAGATAAATCTGACATGGAATTTGCAACATTTTTACACTAAAAACTATAAAGCGTTGCCTAAGGAAATAAAAGAAGACCTAAATAAATGGACAGATATTCCCTGTTCATGTGTCTGAAAATTCAGTATTACTGCCGTGTCAGACTTTCCCAGATTGATCCCTTGCCCATATCCTTTAGGCTTGAGACCCTGAGACAGAACTTCATCACTAAGCCATGAGTTAGACTCCTATACCTGTTTTTTTATTTTGTTTTGTTTTGTTTTGAATCTGCTGAGTCCCCTACTCATCAGGAAAGGTCCGTTTAATTGAGAACCCTTTTCTTAAGTGAAACGCAACCAGTTGGTTTCTTCATCAACCAGCCAAACTGAGTGCGACTCCCACCTACAGCTTCCCACAAAGGGCTGAGTTCCCCAGGTTGTTGACCTTCAGTTTTCTTAACCTTGTTTACAGTCATTCTTTTCTCCTGGTTCACTCTTCATTGGTCCTGTCCTCTGGGAGCTGCCCAGCTCACAACAACAACAACAGGTTGTATTTTGGTTCAAATGAACTAGTCTTGCCCATTTTGACTAAGTATTGGGTTGGCCAAAAAGTGCCTTCAGTTTTTAAGTAAAAATAAAAGACACATTTTTCATTTTCACCAAGAACTTTATTGAACAACGTATTCACGCATTTGTTCCACTACCTTCTGCCGTTTTTCAGGCAACTTCATAATTCCGTCTTCCCAAAACTTTCTATCTTTTTGAGCAAAGAACTGTTCCAGGTGCTTTTATAGTCTTCCAGGGAATTGAAATTTTTTCCATTAAGAGAATTTTGTAATAGACCTAAATAAATGGAAATCCAAAGGTGCAGTGTCTGCTGAATACGGCAGATGAATCAGAACTTCGCAGCCAAGCTTTGGCAGTTTTCGCCTGGTCATCAAAGAAACAAGCAGCCTTGCGTTACCCTGACGGAAGATTATGCGTTTTCTGTTGACTGATTCTGGACGCTTTTCGTCAAGCGCAGCTTTCAGTTGGTCTAATCGGGATCAGTACTTGTTGGAATTAATCGTTTGGTTTTCCAGAAGGATCTCATAATAGAGGACTCCCTTCCAATGCCACCATACATACAACATCACGTTCTTCGGATGAAGACCGGCCTTTGGTGTGGTTGGTGGTGGTTCATTTTGCTTGCCCCACGATCTCTTCCATTCCACAGTATTGTATGGTATCCACTTTTCGTCGCTCATCACAATTTGTTTTAAAAATGGAATGTTTTCATTACATTTAAGTAAAGAATCACATGTGGAAATACAGTCAAGAAGGTTTTTTTTCGCTTAACTTATGTGGAACCCAAACGTCAAAGCGATTAACATCACCAAGCTGGTGCAAATGATTTTCAACGCTTGATTTGGATATTTTGAGTATGTCGGCTATCTCCTGCGTGGTATAGCGTTGATTGTTCTCAATTAATGTCTCAATTTGATTGCTATCAACTTCATCTGCTCTACCCGACCGTGGAGCATCTTCCAGCGAGAAATCTCCAGCACGAAACTTCGCAAACCACTTCTGACACGTTCGCTCAGTCACAGCACTTTCTCCATACACTGCACAAATCTTTTTGCATTTCAGTTGCATTTTTACTTTTCTTGAAGTAATAAAGCATAATATGACAAAAATATTGCTTTTTTCTTCTATCTTCAATATTAAAATGGCTACACAAAAATTCACCAATTTTGATGTCTTTTTTTAAAGTGCATGCTGATATGCCAGCTGTCACATACAGTCTAACAAAATTGTTTCAAATGAAGTTAAAGACAACTAAGTGCTACTAGAGCCATCTTGCAAAAAAGACCAAATGAACCTTTTCGCCAACCCAACCCAGTAGCACCCTTTACAGTCCCAAGCTGCTTAAGGCTTGGGGTAACTTTCTTATTTCTTAGTGCCCAAGATGTGCATGGTTGGGCACTTGGTGTAAAGCTTTCAACCTAATTCTGGCCTTTCTTCTATATCACATGGTTATATTTAGGAGCCCTGGAATTAACAAATGAATTTTTCATTCCTAAGGCATCACGTCCTTTTGTCTATTTGTTTATAAGGAAGGGGAAGATAAACTTTGGCAGGTGAAAGTGTGTGGACTATTCTCATCTCATTCCTAGTCAAAGTATCTGACATTGATTTCCAGGGCTTAAAGTGGTATAATTCTGTGCTCTCTTGTTCGATTTTGATCTCTGATATTAATATGATGTGTCCCAATGCTTATATCTCTCCCACAGAGTTGTGTATTTGTTTCTGATTTTAATTGACCATCTTTTCAACTCCATGTGGTCATAGCAGATATGATTGTTTCCAGAGAATTTCTGAAGCAGAGTAGCAGTGACCTTTTAAAAGTTCTTACTGGAGATGACTTGGATTTGAAGAAGTGATTCCATTTGGGTCATTCATCTCAGGATCATCGTGGGTTCTAAGTGGAGAACTTTAGCCAGAGTGACCAAACAAGTCTGTAACATGATTTCAAGAAGTGCTTCCACGAGACAAGTGAAAGCTTTTTCATTTACGTTTCTAATTCACTTGTGCTAATATTGCAACACTTAATAGCTTAGGTCTTCTTTCCATTGTGTTTTGGTGTGGATCATTTTGACTGTGTAGAAACTAACATTTCCCCTCATATTTTAACCCTTCATATAACGGTTCTAGATGTTTTTTTTTTTTAATATCTCTAGAGAACCTGGCAATATAAAGAATTAAGTAGACAGAGATGAATAAAGGACTTTTAGCTCTAAAAAAATCTCTGTCTTTCACAAAGATTTTCTGAAACTCCATTCTTACTGACTTGAGAGAGCATTTTCTCCTAATGACAGATCTGACAGACTAGTTCCGGTCATGTGTCCATGTTTACCAAAATGTGAATTTCTCCTTTACTGTCCCTGGTTTGATAATAGAAGGTAGGAATGGAGGAAGAATGAATGATCCCAAAACATTGTTACTGTTAGAGAAAATCACGTAAACCACAATCCCAGAAGAAGATTCTTAGTAACTTTTCAATGTTAGCTCTAGAAATTTTGAATTGGTGTTTATAAGTGAATATAAAATTTAAATGTAGTTATTCCTGGTATGTGGATACCCAGCATACAGTTGATCCCTGGAGGGCTTACAGTCCCCAGATTTATATTCCCAGACAGATTCCATAGATGCTTACTTAGTCCATCCCCAGCAGGGACCTGTTTATTGCCTCTTTCAACTTAATGCAGAATTTTAAGTAAATGAAATAGAGATTAAAGGACTTTTGTGAGTATGATGTTCCTGTCGGCTAACTTGCATCTTTATTATGCTGTTTACTTTAACTTCATACTGATTACTGTAACTCTTTGGAAAGGATTCAAAGCATAACCGTCAATTTGCTTAACGTCTAAGACCTGTTAGTGAGCTGGACACGTGTCCGTCTCTTTGTTAACAAGTTTCAGTCTGGATGTTTCATTTCACTCTTTGCTTGTGGCAAAAGCCCGCTATGGACTCATTCCACTTTTGACTGTTGCTGTATTTTAAATGTTCATATAGGAAATCTATAAAAATAAAATTGAAAATACAATTATTTGTAATCTTATTTCCAAAAATAGGATGGAATTAGTTCCAAGAAGGATATAAAGGGCTTAGTTCTGTATTTTTTTTTTCTTAAACCTTTTTTCACTTTAAAGATAATAATGGGCTTTGGGCCAAGATATGAAAGTTTATTATAGAACTTGGTTGTTTATTTTCGTGCAGAATAGATACTTTCATACCAGAATAGATATCTTCATACTTTAATTTTTAAAAAATTAAAGCTGTGGGGAATAGTCTTGTCTGGAGTGGCATAAAATGAATGTAGACCACCCCCCCAAAAAAGAAAAAACCTTATATCTAATTTTAATGGGTATGAAAATTCTTTCTCATGGATCGAGTTATGTCCACTGACCTTAGAGGGAGAAGTATGGGTTTTCTCTTCTATATCAAAGATGTGGTTTCGTTATTCTGAACTGTGACAGGTCTCTGTAGACCTGTGTGCTTAGAGCATTTAACTCTTGTTGGGAAGAACTGCTCAACAGTAACTGTTCCAAAGCAGATAGTATTTTGTTAGACATTTTCTAAAATTTCAGTGGCTCATGGCAGGAATACTCCTTATAAAAGATTAATTAGTCTCAGTTTTGGGGGGACTGTTTACCACTTAATGATTCTTAGTGGTTAGCTGGGAAGCCATGATTTTTTAAAAAGAGATGATTCAGTGAGGCGTTATTTGGGTTTTTCTGTGACCATGGTGAGTACATAGTAACTTCAGAAGCTTTTTCAACCAAAGTTATTTTGGCTACATTCTGGGGAGTTCTAGGACAAGCCAAACAAGCCCTCTCTCGTTGAAACAAAAAAGGAAGTTGTCACCTGGACATTGGGGTGCTCTTACAGTCACTGGGCTGACTGGACATTGGGCAGGACCAGAGGGAGGCAAGCCCATCAGAGCCAAGTTGCCCCAAGAGCCAGTCCCACAGGGTCCTGCTGCTGGTACTGCTGGACCCTGGTTGCCGCTGCTTGAGCCACTGCCGCTATGGGCCCTGGACACGTGCACCGTTCCCCAGTCCGGGGCTCCATGGCGCCCCACCGCTGCTGCTGTTGGACAGATTCTCCTTTAGCCCTGCCCCTGTGCATCGCCAGCCCCAGATCTGAAAGCCCAGCGCACGTGTGTGCAGTGGTCCTGTGGTGTCTCATTCCTGTGCCCTGCTGATGTAGGGGTCCGCCTCCACCAGGACTCATGGTGGAGAACCCTGCAAATACAAGAACATGGTGCAGACCCCAGGCACACAAAAAATGTCAGATATCCTCTCCAGGCAGGGCTAGTCAAGCGATTGTTCACAGACGGAAATGGACCTAAAACTGCTTCTTAGAGAAATTCTAGAGTTGCTCTTGTTGCCCATTCCGAGTGGCAGTTCGGAACTGAGGTAGTCTGCTACGTAGCAGAAATGAGCGTTTAAACCCTTGGGTTTGTTGTGACTTTGTGTTTGATTTTCTTTAATTTGCTCTTCCTGATAATGAACTAGCCCTGGAAAAGGTTCTGTTAGTCTAGTAGATTCTGCCTTGAAACAGTGAATACAAACATTCCCAGCTGTGCTTATTTGAAACAGGAGCAGGCATTTTCTATATTTGAGTGGCATATGGTGCTAGGATTTGATCATACTTATAAGGAGCCAGAAAACTTTCTCTGCTTAAAAATGTGTGTTTATAAACAATAGGCTTCCAGTGAATATTCCCATCTGTTGGGTAAACATAATTTGTGTAGGAATTCCTGTAATAGGTGGAGTACTTTGCCACTTTTTTGTATATTTTTTCCCTGGTGAGACATTAGACTAAAGAGACAGTACAAAACAGCATATGCCTAATATTCAGTTTTGTATCTGTTTCTCCCAGTTGTTTGAAAGCAGTGCTGCTTTTGTGCATTAGTACACAGGATTACTATAGAAATTCATAAGAGTATAAAATCTAGGGCTTCTCTGGTGGCGCAGTGGTTGAGAGTCCGCCTGCCGATGCAGAGGACGCGGGTTTGTGCCCCGGTCCAGGAAGATCCCACATGCCGCGGAGCGGCTGGGCCCGTGAGCCATGGCCGCTGAGCCTGCGCGTCCAGAGCCTGTGCTCCACAATGGGAGAGGCCACAACAGTGAGAGGCCCGCGTACCACAAAACCAAAACAAACAAAAAAACCAAAACAAACAAACAAAAAGAATATAAAATCTATTCAGGATACTGCAAAAAAGGAAAAATGAAATGAATAACAATCGTATAAATGTGGTTAGCTTGCAATGATGAAACTGCTCTTGTAGTTTTTCAAATATGTACTCCAATAACTTGTGTTATTCCTTTTCCAAAAGCTTTTATTGACTTTGTTTTAACCTAATCTCAAAATCTCTCCTAATTACAATCATAGTGTGTAATCAAAGCTGCTCATCCTTCTAGTCTTGATTTGTAATTTAAATAAATGGCATTTTGACTCTTTGTGTTCAGTTTGGTATTGTCCTGATTGTCTGCACTAATTAATTTTTTGTTTGAGATAAACCATTCCTCAGAATAGAGTAAAATTTTGAAGACTGAGACTCAGCAGTATTTTTTCATAAAATATTTTATTAATCTTGCTCGTAAGATCTCAAGATGGTTATCAGACGGTAAACACGCTCTGATTAATATTTGCTTAATACTGAATTACCTGTATTGTCCAAATGTTTCATTCATTTAAAAATTATGCCTATCAGTTCCTTTTTCCAGTTGACTAATTGGACATACTTGAATAAAAAGAGGCGCGATTAGTTGAATGTAGGTGATGTTAAGGTATGTGTAAGGTCTGAGCAAATAAACCATACCATACTTGGTGCCTTTTACCTGATTTTTTTTTTTTTTTTTTTTAGGTTTCTCTGATTATACTTTGTAAGAGGAAATATTTTTAACTTGAAGATAACTATTATCAGAACATGTTTTTAGAAAGCATAGCATCACTGTGTTTTCTCTTGTTTTTGGAAAGCAGGCTCCTATTTGATTGGGTTTTAGCTCTCTTATTCTTTCTTAGGATAGGCACCCTCCCATGTGTGAAAATCAAGCCTTAGTCTTTTATTGAGTGATTGAGTGATTGATTGATTGATTGCCGTGTTGGGTCTTCGTTTCTGTGCGAGGGCTTTCTCCAGTTGCGGCAAGTGGGGGCCACTCTTCATCGCGGGCCTCTTACTATCGCGGCCTCTCCTGTTGCGGAGCACAGGCTCCAGACATGCAGGCTCAGTAGTTGTGGCTCATGGGCCCAGTTGCTCCGCGGCATGTGGGATCCTCCCAGACCAGGGCTCGAACCCGTGTCCCCTGCATTGGCAGGCAGATTCTCAACCACTGCGCCACCAGGGAAGCCCCTTATTCTTGATTTTTGGTGAATATGGCTTAGAAACCAATTAAATGCGCTCTTCTAGGTAGCACGAAAGGTTTGAGCTCCGGAGCTGCAGAACTCACATGAAGTGGTCCTCGGTTGTACCTCCTGCTTGTTCGTGGATTTAAAAATATCCTGAATTATAAAACTAACCGTAAACCTAAACCAGGGCTTTTATGGAAACTGTATCTTCTAGCTACTTTGTCCCCCCTGTAAAATTTACTGACGTTTTTAGAAAGGCATTGAGTTGAGGGATGGTTACTTATAGTCATAGGAATGGAAAATACAAATGAAATAACCTCCCAGTCAATCAAAAAAGTTTTAGAAGTTAATGTCAAGCCATATGTGAAGTAAGGAAAGTATGTAAGTGGTGTTGGGAGATGTCTGCTCGCTGTGGGGACTGGAGAGGGGAGTTGTGCCCTGATGTCACTGCTTGCTTTGCCTGAATGACACCTGTGTCTCATCCTGCGTTGTTTGAACTTTGATGCAGAATGACACAACACATTATGTGAAGACCATTGCCAGTTCTAGAAATAATTTTAGAAATTCTGAGAGATAGAATTATAAAAAAAACATTGAAAGGTCTGGTTTACTTGTAATGATTTTTAGCTATTTAACAGTTCTTATTCATTCAGGCAGTTTTGAGTGATATCTGTTGATACTACGTGATGGCACAGGGGTACAATGGTGAACAAGACAGTTCCAGAACCTAGCTTCATGTGATATTTACAGTCTAGTTGGAGAGACAAATAGCAAGTAAATAATCTCACAAATCAATTGCAGTTGCAGTAAGTATTGTAGGTCAGGGAAAGCTTGCATAGATATTAGTTTATCAAAAATTAAATATTTTTGGTACTAGATACCAAAGTATACTAGATGAGATGCCAAGGCTGGCTGCCTAGGTACGGAACCATTAACACTGCTTTTTGGTGTTTGGCAGGTATGTTATTCCATCTTTACAGAGGCTGGATGCTGGGTTTTACCGCTGTGTGGTTCGAAACAGAATGGGCGCCCTCTTGCAGAGAAGATCAGAAGTTCAAGTCGCATGTATGTGAACACTGAAAAGACCTACAAACGTTAAATAACAAAACACTGAGCAAAATCATTTTAACCACGGTGGGAGTCGAGTTTCTATCTTGGGTTCTATTTGGAATAGTATAGTTTCTAAAATCGATTGAGAGAAGTAAATAGCTAATGCAGCTGGTCTGACCATGATCTGGGGCTAATGAGGTAAATGCCACTGTTTTCAATTCAATAGATAAGGCTCTGTTGAGGATTTAGAAAATGAGCAAGATGCCTTCTGTTGTATGAGTTAGCTGCTCTTAGCTTTTATCATATCCAGGTTCAGATAGTTTTAAAATAAAAGATTAAATCCAATTAGTTAAATTTTTATCAATTCATATTCAGTTCTTTCCAGTGATTTGTTTAGAAATCCTTCAGCTGCACAACAAAAAGTACGTGGATAGCATGTATTAATGCTGTAGTGAATTAATTCTCTACTGGGCAGGCCATTTTGGAGAATGAAACCTTTGAAAGTAACTGGAGGGGATATCGGAATGCAGGGGCCTTGAATTTTGGTGTAGTCTTTAGGAGGATGTGGAGAGGGAAGTTGGCTGATGCAAAACATTTAATACTTTCCTAGTCCAAAATCTGTGATGGGTAGGGTCCATCTAAAATGGCTTGTAGGCTTTATTATATTTTGAATTTACTACCAAAATGTCTCTTCATTTAAAAGAAAGCAAGAAGTGTTAAGAAATTTTAAATTACATATAAATATGTTATAATAGATTTAGAGAACTCTAAAAAGCTCCTAAATTGGGGTGTGTGAACCAATGATGACAATATTTTCTCATATGTCATTTTGACCCCAGTTAAGGCTTGTGGTTTTCAGTGTTACTGTATAAATTAAAATAATTTCTAGTTATTCTACTTTTCTACAGTAATTACTAGTGACTGGGTAAGGTGCTGTTGCTATACATGTTTAGTTATAGTTTTAATTACTAGGGAGGCTTACATTTTTCTGAACTGTGTTGATGAAGTCACTCAACTAAACCTGTCTTCAGAATAATTCAGAACTTTTATTCAATTGAATAATTGAAAACATAATTCATAAATAAAAAATTAAGGTCAATACCCAAAACATATTTGAATAAGCTTAGAATTTATTATATTTAATAAATTGTCTAATATAATATCCTTGTTTCTATCCTTTACCTCTAGCGCTAGATTTTATCTCTTTTCTCCTTCTCTTTGATAACAAATTTCACTTTACTTTAAAATAACCGTGCATATTTTCCTAATCTGTTTCATTTGTTTCATCTTTTCCTAGGCTATTAAACACTGCTTGTAACATAGTCAGTAATTTCTTCTGGATCACAAATCCGTTGATAATAGAGATCTTTTATGGACTGTTCCAAATTTATATGCGTTCAGACAAAAATGTAGTATATATGCCATATCAATGTGTGTATACATATATCTGTAGCTAATCATAATATGGAAATTTTTAGAAACTATCAAATGGTACTGATTTAAAAATTGGCCACATATACCCACATTCTAAAGACCGGGTTTTTTTTCCTGTGATCTCATTTTTTAAATGTTGTAAACCAGTAGCACAAAGACTGGAACAAAACCTACCTGCCCCCAATTAAGTCAGTAGTATGGGGTTTGGAGAACCTCTAAAAATTAATCAATGGTTAAATATTTCTCCCAAAAGATCTTTTAGGGAGCATTCACCCCAGAAACAAAGAAAAGGAGAAACTGAGCAGGACAGCGGCGGGTGCCTGGGTAGAACCAGCTGGAGAGATCTGGGAGCCAGGGGATGTCTGAAATCATTTTATTATCATTTCTGGGAAAATGCTTCATGTGGCATGAGGATGCTTTTCCACAATTTATTTCAATATTAAAATTGGTTGCAAACATTTCATTGTATTATTGCAGCGACACAAAGACCATGAAGTTCTGCTGATTCACGCACTTCGTGGGTACTTTGGAGGCACATGGCTTTGCCTTATGCTCCACTTTACCACCCAGTCTGCACTCATCAGCATTACTGCTCGCCTCTGGTCTTACTGCTTAATTATAGCAACATTGGTGACTTTGCAATAAAATATAGTTATTTCCATCTTTGACCTCCCACCCCCTCAAAAAAGAATTTTCTGAAACTTAAAAGGTCTGATTTTTCTTTGCAGATATGGGAAATTTCATGGATACAGATCAGAGAAAACTGGTCTCTCAAGGACATGCAGCTGTACTCAACTTACTGCCCATCACCAGCTGCCCCAGACCTCAAGTGACTTGGTTCAGAGAAGGGCACAAGATTATTCCAAGCAACAGAATGTAAGTTGTTCCAAACTTTAAAGTTTAAAATACATCTCATTACACTTGTTGGTACCATTTCCATATTAAGTGTACCAATTAAACTTTGAAAAGACTAACCTGGTCTAGTAGACCTACCTCAATCCTTAATAAACAGCTATTTGAAGACTGGCTTGGAAATTTTTAAGCAGTTTAAGAAAATTGTCATGTGATATTATTCTTTAATATGCCGCATAGCCTAACTAAAGCACCTTTACATACTCTTTATGGTATTTTTTTTCCTTTTTTGAATGCACTTCTGGGATGTCATTTTCATCCTGAGTTGTGTTTAGCGCCAAGTACTGATTTAATGAGCGCTCGTATTTACTTATAGAGCTGTGGGGTTTTTCCCTCTTACTGAGCCGTGTTTGATGCTACTTTCTCTGACGATAAAACAGTAACTGCTGCTTATTTCTCTCTATCCTTTTATCCTACCATGACAGTTTTATTTCCTTTTGTCTAATTAGTGGTTCACCCATCTACTGCAGAGTAGTTGCCTTGTGATTAGTTAAGCATTATTTCAGGGTGTTCTTGCCTATTTCACATTTAAGATATTTATCTAATGCCAAACAGTTTCTGCATTTGGAGCTTTAAGTGATTAAAAAGAACATTTGGTATATATTTTATAAGTGGGCATTTTGCAAGGTAATTTAAAGATAATATACCGAATATAAAGACTTTGAGGATGGATGTTTCTGAAAGAATTGTGAAATGCTATAAGCTTGGGCTAAACGTCAAATATTTATGCCTTCAGATGGTTGCACTCAGACAAAAAAAAAAATTGTGAGAAGAAAATGCGCTTTTTTTCCCCCAAAAAGGATATGTGAAGGCAATTTGCTGAACAGTTTTCAAATGTGCTTTCTCCCCATCTGAGCATCCGTGCAGTCCCTTCTCTAAGTCCAGTATCGCCGCTTTTCCACTTGGGCGTCAGAGCTCTGCTTGAGCCTACACAGTTCTTAAGCTTATTTAGCAAATGTTTCTATTTTGGTTATTGGAAACAGGAAAAATATTGAAATATGTAAAATCCATATTTTAAGATTCTAGTAAAAATATAAATTACGTTGGAAAAATGGGATAACTTCTATCCTTTTTCTTTATTTTATTAAAAGTTGCTTATGTATCCACCTTTATATTCATTCCAACTATAACAAATGCCTCTGGAGTTGGGGTGAAACAAAGACGAGGATCAATTTCTCATTCTCTTAGAAGACTGTTAGGCTGAAAAGAAAAAGGCAGCTGAGAGAGATTCTTGTGAAATATTCTGGAAGGTCCTAGTGTTGAGCACAGTGTGGCTGGGCAAAGGTGGGATGAGTGCTGGGGAAGAGCTGGTACAAGGAGGGGTGGGTAGATTGGATTAGGCTTCCTCTCAAACACTGGAGCTTCTAACTAATGTCAACGGTGGAAGGATTATTTTAACTCAGCAGCGTACAACTACAGAGTAATTCATTTGTTAACCTGTGGTCTAGCTATGTTCGTGAGACAACGTTTACTCAAGAAGTATAAAAGGATACAGAATGAAATAACTCTTAATTTTATAAGCTGGTTTTTTTTTAACTTGCAAGTTCTTGCTAAAGACTGTTTAATTCCTGGTGAGCTAATAAGGCAAAGACGCTAGTAGGGCTTTAACTTAGTGTCCTAGCAAACAAACGGTCTGCTTACAACCATGAAGCTATTGATGAATCTCCAATCTCAGTGGAATAATATGCCTGTATAGCTTTTTTTATTTAAGAGATGAGATGAGGCTGATTATGGATATTTACACTTTCTCAAGGTCCTTTAGTTTCATATTTTCCACCTCATCATCACCCCCATATTTATTTAAGTACCTGCTGTGCAAGATACCATAAATCAGCATTGCATGGTTTTCTCCACAAGTTTATGCATCATTCAAAGATGTATTACTTTACACATCTAATAAAGTTCAGCTTGGACATCAGATGGAAGGGCATTTATGCATTGCCTCTGCCCAGACGGTTGGCAGACAGAACTCAGATGGCATTAGATCTGTTCTGTGCCACCAGGTATCACTTCAAAATGGAACGTCTGGCTCAAAGTGTTCTGCACCTGTCGAAACAGGTCAAGCCTCTCCTCCTGCTTTTAGCCTGGTTATCTGAGGTCAGCTCCCTAACACAGGGGAGAGACGTCCCTTTGTCATGGGGAGGGAGAACCTCATCTTGCCACCCCACCCCTGTATTTTTTAATACTATCTCATGACCTTAAAACTGTGAGCTTTAGGCTTTTTCTTCATTTTCAAGGGAAACAGTAAGTTTAATGTTCCTCAACTTGAAAAATTAGTTGAGTAGTCTATTAATAATTGTAACAGCAGCTGTTATGTATTGAGTACTACTCTAAACACACCTTCTGTAATCCTCACGTTCGCCTTCTGAGGCAGGTATAATTAGCCATCGGAACTGAAGATTGGAGACGTTACGTGACCCACCCAAGGGCACACAGCTGACAAATGGCAGAGCTGGGACTCAAACCCAGATCTGTCTGGCTATAAATCCCATGCTCTCTTCTGCATCAGGCCAATTCTTCTTTTCACTTTACTTTCTGAACCTTCTTCGTGCTTTTGATGTATTTTCTCCTTACACTGCTTTCAACTTTTTTCTCCTTTTTTAGAACACCAGGTTTCAATTTGAAATGCTATAGGTTAACCTGGGTTTGCCATGAGCCACAGGCTCGCACAAACACACACACCCTCGTCAACAATGAGCATCCCTGCATGTGCATTGTTCATCCTTTCTGTATTAGGTCTGTTGCTCCCTGTCTTCAGAAATTTTTGACAAAGAGAAGGCAAATGTGGCCTTCCAATTAAGGCATGGACTTTATTAAATTCAGAGGTCTAGTGGGAGATGGAGACAGAAATTATCTCGATATAGGGATCGTGAGTTACCTTAGCGCAGGGTGGATGGCAGCGAGAGGCACAGGGTTGATGATCCTGTGCAGAATGCGGCACCCTGTCAGGGGCTCCTTGTTCTTCGGCTGCATATTGTTGAATGAAGAATAGACTGTGTAGGGCTTCCCTGGTGGCGCAGTGGTTGAGAGTCCGCCTGCCGATGCAGGGGACACGGGTTCGTGCCCCGGTCTGGGAAGATCCCACATGCCGCGGAGCGGCTGGGCCCGTGAGCCATGGCCGCTGAGCCTGTGCGTCCGGAGCCTGTGCTCCGCAGCGGGAGAGGCCACAACAGTGAGAGGCCCGCGTACCGCAAAAAAAAAAAAAAAAAAAGACTAGACTGTGTAGGAAACATAGCAGAAATTCATCATCATCTCCAGAAGAGCCGGGGTACCTGAGCTGCTTCACATTCACGCGAGAAAGGCTGGATGAAAAGCTAGCGAAGTTCTGACTGCGATTTGGGCATTGTGTTTCATTCATTCACCAGGTCCTTGTGCAGGGCATACTCTGAATAGACAGCAGTAAACAAAAGAAAGATCCTGTCCTCAGGGAGCCTACGTCCACCTGGAAGGAAACAGATGCCAGCCTGCTGAGTGTAGGATATGCCAGCTGATGACACGTAGTGAGGAGAACACAGAGCAGGGTGACAGAGTAGGGGCGCAGGATGGGGTGGTGGCCATTTTAGACATGAAATCAGAGAAGGCCTCTCGGGTACTAGACTATGAGCAGAGCCCTGAATGAATCCAGGGAGTGAGGCACGGGGGTGTATTGGTGAGAAGAGCACGTGTGAAAGCTCTGAGGGAGGACCGTGCCGGCGTGTTTGAGCAGCAGCAGGGAGGCCAGTGGGGCTGGTGTGGAGCCAGGGAGAGGGCTGGAGATGAGGTGATCAGGGCCCTGGGGCCAGATTCCAGAACCAGATTACTTAGCCATAGTGAGGAGCTGGGCGTTTGCTCTGAGGATCTGAGCAGAGGAGTGATACAATCTCACTTAGGGTTCTTCTATTAAGAATTATGTTGAGAACAGAGACTTCCCTGGTAGCGCAGTGGTTAAGAGTCCACCTGCCAACGCAAGGGACACAGGTCCGATCCCTAGTCTGGGAAGATCCCACATGCCGCGGAGCAGCTAAGCCCGTGCGCCACAACTACGGAGCCTGCGAACCACAACTACTGGAACCCACGTGCCTAGATCCCATGCTCCGCAACAAGAGAAGCCACCACAATGAGAAGCCCATGCACCACAACGAAGAGTAGCCCCTACTCGCCGCAACTAGAGAAAGCCCGCATGCAGCAACAAAGACCCAACACAGCCAGAAATAAATAAATAAATTTATTAAATAAAAAAAAAAGAGAGAATTATGTTAAGAACAGGCTGTAGGGTGACAGAATCAGAAGCAGGAGGCCTGTGAGGGGTTTCTGCAGTAATTCAGGTGACTCGGATCAGGGTGGTGAGAAGTGTCAGATGCTGATATAGTTTGAAAGTAGAAACAATGGGATTTCCCATTGGACTGGATGTAGGGTATGAGAGGAGAGAAGCCATGGGTAACTCAAGAATTTTGGCCTCAGCAACTGATAGGATGGAGTTACCACTTTCTGAAATGGGGAGATGATTTGGGGTGAAACAGTGCTGGTCTGTGTGCGGGGGGTTGGTGGTGGTGTCTGAAATTCGTGTCGGACATGTTAAGTGTGATGTGCTAGTAGGTGGCCAAGGGGGTCCAGTCGTTAGATAGTTGTATATATCAGACTCAAGGTTAGCCAAGAGATCTTGGTTAAACTTGGGGGTTGTTGCCGTGTTGATATTTATAGGTCTTTAAAGCTGTGTATGGACTACATAAGCCAGTTAGCGAAGCCCAAAGAGTTCTGTCGTTTCACTTAAGATGCCCTTAGCTGCAAGTTACAGAGGATGGCTCTGGCTAAGCAAAAAGAAAATATGTTGGCATATTTAGAGAACTACAGAACCAAACCACCAGAAGGAGAGGACAGCGTGGTAACCAGGGCTGCTCCCGAGGCCCAAGGAGCAGGGGCCAAGGCGGCACTTTCCTGGCCTCCCAAGGATATCCAGGTCCTAATGCCTGGAACAGTTGAATTTGTTAGGTAACATGGCAAAGCGGGTGAAGGGAGCAGACTCTGTAGGGAACTAATAAGTTGGGGAGGTGGGACAACAGCAGTCTCAGGCCAGGAGCAGTTAAGCTGAGGGTCTACACCCATGACCTTCACGTGCCAGGCTCAGCAGCTCTTTCTCTCAACATCTCACCTTGAGTGTTTAGCTAGTGAGAGTCATGAACCCCGTGCTCTATGTGTAGGTCCTGCCTCCGCAAGTGGTTTTCACCTCCCCTGGGTATTGACCATCTAAAATGTCTTTGTTTTTATAACTCTGTCTGGCCTGGTGTTATGCAGAGCAGAAATGCAATATTGGAAAGTGAATGAATGAATGAAGAAATGTGAAGAAAAATCATGTAATATCTGTAAAAACATCCTCATGAAAAAAGGGAAAAAAATGGCACAACAAACCTCAGGAGAAAACGGTGCTGATGAAGGAGAAATATATCTTGGGAAAGCAACCAGTATTTTGAAAGCATTGAGAATAAGTTATACTCAGAATTATGAATTGGTAATTATAGGTTTTATTTATCTGAGAAGATGAAAAAAGTGCCTGTTTATTTTTCTGATTTACTGAATCCGAACAGTTAGTTTGCTGTCTTTGGGTATCAAAGATGATTATAGCCTTGTCTTACAAATACAGTCTAATTTGATAATAAAATTGTTCTGTGTTATTTCAGTTTAGATAGCTGTTCTTTGTTTCCTTATATTTCTCAAAATATGAAATGTGAATGTTGCTGTCATGCAGTATTTCTCTGACCTCCGGGAGGTAATTTGTGTCGGCAGTTATCAGATTAGGACGCAGAAACTCGTCCTGTGCAATTCCATTCTTTTGCTTAATTGCAGGTTCTTGTGCTCAAACTGCATCCTGTAGCCTACCTGACAGGAATGTGTAAGCACAAGTGTACTGGCATGTGTTTTCCTAGGAATGCGTGGTTTATAGATTAAATATTTCAAACCTCCAGTCAGCTTTGTGAGACGACTTGCCAGGAATGATCTGAATTGTGAAGTATGGGCAGCAAACAGCATCCCAGGTGACTTAGAAACGGTCTGACTCATGATTGTCTATGCTTAAATCCTTGAACATCCATTCACCTATTACCATTTCAATTGCTGCAAGAAAGATTTGTTTAAATTAGCACGTGTATTGGAAGTCACAGCTTAATGCTTGAAGGAAGTAGATCTGGTTGTAATGATATTTTTATAGTTAACTGGGTTTTCAAATTAATATGCTTTTAAAATTTTTATATTATGTTTTGTAGGCATTTTGTGAATGTTTATAGAGTATGTCTGTACGTGTGAATTGAGTCATATTTGGTATAAGTAAAAAAGACTAGGAGATAACGGGCTCCAGACCTGCTTCCACCATTAATTCTGACCTTGGGAAACTTACTCTCCTTTGCCTCAATTTTCTCATGTCAAAAATGAGGAAGGTTGGGTTTCCCTGGTGGCACAGTGGTTGAGAGTCTGCCTGCCGGTGCAGGGGACGCGGGTTCGTGCCCCAGTCCGGGAAGATCCCACATGCCGCGGAGCGGCTGGGCCCGTGAGCCATGGCCGCTGACCCTGCGTGTCCGGAGCCTGTGCTCCACAACGGACGAGGCCACAACAGTGAGAGGCCCGCTTACCGCAAAAAAAAAAAAAAAAAATGAAGAAGGTGACGTGAAAGACCTCTGAGGTCCTTTCTGGTGTTCACACCAGCTATGCTCATGGGAGGGTGCTCAGGGCCAGGCCTGTCTCTCCCTCCCCCTCTCTCCTCCTTCCTGCACTCAGTAGATGCTTACTGAGCACTTGTTTTGTGCCAGACACTGTTGTAGCTGCTCGGGACAGGAAGCAGCATGAGGACATCGAAGCTTCTGCCTTCGCTGAGTTATGGTTCAGTGTGGAAACAGGTTAATAACCAGGGTTCTTTTGGGGATGATGAAATCTATGAGGGAAATGGAGGGCGGGACAGGAGAGAACTGAGCGGGAGGGGAGGGAGGTGGGCACTCTGCCTCGAGTGGTCAAGGACGCCTCTCCGTGCAGGTGACATTTTAAGGTGACACTTTATTGAGCTGTAATTTACATACAACACAATGTACAGATTTTAAGCACACGGGTTGATGAATTTTAACAAATGTGTACACGGATGTAATCACCACGCTAAGCAAGTTCCCGAGGGGGCAGTTCTTACCCCTGATCCCTGCCCCGCCCCACCTGCTAATCTCATTCTATTACCACAGGTTAGTTTGCTTATGCTAGCATTGCTTCTAAATAGAATCATGGCATATGAACTCTTTTGTTTCTGCCTTCTTTCATTCGACATAATTGCTGTGATATTCTCGAGGTGGTATTAATAATGATTGTTATTAAATATTCTTTGAGTACCAGGCACTATTTTAAGTGTTTTCTCTATAATGATTCGTTGAATCCTCACAGCAGCCCCATGGGTTGTACCGTTATTATCGTCACTTTGCTGAAAGGAACGACAGAGAGAGGCCAGCAGCTGGTTAGTGTTAGAGCCTTTGACTCTTGAGCCCACACTTTGCCTCTGTGCTGCCCTGCTCTCTCGGGCTCACGTCTGAAAGATCCAGCCGTGCACACATCTAGAGGACGAATATTCTGAGCACCGGGGCCACATACATGCAAAGGCAAATACAAAGCCTGTTGTGTTTGCTAAACTGTGGTCTGGCGCTTAGGGCCTCGTGAACAGCGGGCAAAGGGAGTGGAAAGAGAAGGGGCCGAGAAAGGGAATGGGATCCTGGAGGTGCCAGAATATGGAAAGAAATCTGAGTTTTATTCCGTATACAGTGGGACGTCTTTGGAAGAGCTGTGGTTTTAGTTTTTGGAAAATTTTTTGAAATTGTGCTAAAATATGTGTCACATGAAATTTACCGTCTTAACTATTTTTCACGTAAATTCAGCGGCATTAAATATATTCACATTGTTGCGCAGCCATCACCACCACCGATCTTTGGAACTCTTTCGTCTTGTGAAACTGCAGCTCTGTCCCCGTTAAAGGATAACTCTCCACTCCCCACTCCCCCTGCTCTTGGCACCCACCCTTCTACTTTCTGTCTCTCTGAATTTGACTCCAGTGGGTCCCTCATATAAGTGAAATCATACAGTATTTGTTTTTTCCTCATTTTTAGTTAAACTTAATATTTTGAGCTAATTGTAGATTCACATACAGTTGTTAAGAAGTAATACAGGGAGATCCCATGTGCCCTTTAAACAGTTCCCCTACCGGGTGAGGTCTTGTAGAGCTGTAGTAGAGCTCACAGCCAGGTGAGACCTTGTAGAGTTGTGGTGCAGCATCACAGGTGAGACCTCGTAGAGCTGTAGTGGAGCATCACAGCCAGGTAAGACCTCGCAGAGCTGTGGTGCCACATCATAGCCAGGATATTGACGCTGATACACTCAAAACACAGAACAGTCCCATCACCACAGGGCCCCACGTTGCCGCTTATACCAACAGCTACTTTCCCCCAGCCTTTGTCCCCACCCTAAGTCCTGGCAATCATGGATCTGTTCTCCATTTCTATAATTGTATCATTTAGAGGATGTTTGATGAATGGAATTGTGCAGTCTGTAACCTTTTAGGATTGGCGTTTTTCACTCAGCATAATTCTCTGTTCAGGTTACTGCATGTGTGAGTGCTGGGTTCCTTTTTATTGTGTAGTTTTCCATGGTGTGGACATACCACAGCGTGTGTAACCCTTCACCAGGTGAAGGACATTTGGGCTGTGTACAGTTTTTCACCCTTATGAATAAAGCTGCTGTAAATATTCTTGTACATGTTTTGTGTGGACATGTCTTCATTTCTCTGGGATAAATGCCCAGGAGTGCAGTGACTGGTTATGTGATATTTGCATGTTTAGTTTTTTTAAGAAAATGACAAACTGTTTCCAGAGTTACTGTACCATTTTATAATCCCACCAACGATGTACAAATGACCCAGTTTCTTTGCTTCCTCACTAGCATTCAATGTTGTCACTATTTTTTTAATTTTAGCCATCTCGATGGATATTTAATTACAACTCATTGTGTTTTTAATTTGCATTTCCCTAATGGCCAATGATGTCGAACATCTTTTAATGTGCTGATTTTAAAAAGAACCAAGGGCTTCCCTGGTGGTGCAGTGGTTGAGAATCTGCCTGCTAATGCAGGGGACACGGGTTCGAGCCCTGGTCTGGGAGGGTCCCACATGCTGCGGAGCAACTAGGCCCGCGAGCCACAACTACTGAGCCTGCGCGTCTGGAGCCTGTGCTCCGCAAAAAGAGAGGCCGCGATAGTGAGAGGCCCGCGCACCACGATGAAGAGTGGCCCCCGCTTGCCACAACTAGAGAAAGCCCTCGCACAGAAACGAAGACCCAACACAGCAAAAATAAATTAATTAATAAACTACCCCCAACATCTTAAAAAAAAAAAACCAAGTAGGGAAAAACTAAACTTCTTGAAGTGAAAACTACAATCATTTATTTATAAAATCAATTGAATGGGTGAAAGAGCAGACACTGTTGCAGCTAAAGTGAGAAATATTGTTCTGGTAGGTCTGAGAAGAATACTCAGAATCAGGCACAGAGATAAAAAGACGGAAAGTACAGAAGACAGGCAAAGAGATGTAGAGGATAATCAGTAGAAACCTAAGACAGGTCCCAGAAAGAAAGAATGGAGAGAGTTGGGGCTAGATCATGTTCAATGGCATAATTGTTACAATATTTCCTAACATGAGGAACCCTCAGAGTCAAGAAGCAGAAAAAGCTGCAAATAGGATAAATAAAACTAAATCCAAATCTAGGCTTATTGTAGTGTAACTGGAGAACCTCAAAGACAAAGAAGAAACCTTAAAAGCAACAATACATGTAATTCAGATTTCCTCAATGGACGGCAATTAGATGACAGTTGACAGCAATAATAGGGAAGATGATAGTACCTGAGGATATAACTGTCATCACAGAATTTCATATCCAGCCAAACTAATATCCAAAAGTAAGGGAGAAAGGAAGACATTTTCAGACTGAGAATTTACATTTCTGAGAACTTGCTGGAAGACCTACTAAGAGTGGGCTTGAGGAAAAGGAATATTGAACCTAGGAGGAAATAGAATGTTAGAAACATTGGTCTTCATTTTATTATTTTTCTCTAGTTAGGAAATGTTTGGTAATTGCAATTTTAATACATTTAAATAACAGAGAAGAAAGTAAAGACAGCAAGATGAGAACTCTTTGGGAATTTTTATCGAGAATGGCTGCAGAGAAATGGTGAGGATCCATGAGGTCAGGGGGTTGTTTTTTTTCCTTCACGTGGGAAATAACAGAGAATACTCATATGCTAATGGAAATTCTCTCCTAGAGAAGGAGAGTGTGAGGATGCAGTAGAGTGTGAGTGAGGGGCAGAGCCCCGGAGAAGGTAGAGGCTGGGTGGCATGGGCACCCGCATCACCAGCACGTGCACGAGGGCCCCAGTGTGGTGTGGTCCACAGGCTTCACCACTCTGTATGCAGCCCATCAAGGGACAGCCTTTGATAGAGTCAAGGGCAGCTTCCACTACAGAACAGGGCCTGATACGGGTTTGGACGCATGTTGTCTGGCAGACATGCTTGTGGAAAACTGAGGGTTTTCTTGTGGATTTTTATTTCCTCTGTGAATATTGGGATGAGCTTACAAGTTCAGAGTGAAGTGTGACACAAGAAGAGAGGTGAAGGCGCTCAGTAATTACCTGCAGAGCCAAAAGCAAATTGAGCAACACGCTAGGCTTAGGGGCCATTTGAGTACAGTGGCGCCTTTGCGGTTTGTGGCCATGGATTGTCGCGGTAAAGTTGTAGAGGAGGCAGCTCTACAAAGAAGGATGAAGTGTAGCCTGTCACGTGGGACCAAGGAACAAGAACATGGAGGGTTTGCAGATGGGAGGTGGCTCTTGGTTGTCTGGGAGTCGTGTGAGGGAGGAGGTGATGGGTGGTCCAATTCGGCAGAGTCAGGAGACTGCAGCCCGTGAAGTGGAAGGATACCTGAGTGGGGGACTGAGAGGAAGTGGGTGCTCTGGGCACCTCAGACCCTCCTATCCTCACCGTGACCGCTCCAGCCAGTCCCTTCCATTGGAAGGGATCAGGTGATGCAGTCCAGGCGGGTGGCCAAGTTAAATTCTTGGGGGGTAGACTTTGGCCCTTGGTGAGTCAGGATGAGTGTATGCAGGTGAGGGGTGCGGACCAGCAGATCCCAGCTGGACTCTTGAGGGACACAGCTTCGTGCAGCTTCTTGGAAGTCCTCCTGAGGGTCAGGCACAGCTGCACCGCTGGAGTCAGTGGGATCAAGCCCTCCTTGGTCTGTGCTCTCTCCTCCTGTCCCTCCTTCCTGCTTACCTGTGATGACACGCACATCAGGCAGGGCTCTGTTTCCCAGAAAAACTGGGCTGAGACATGGGGCATTTGAGGGCTAGGCTTCAGAATGGAGTTTCTGTAGGGGCTGGCAAGGTTTAGGGGGTGACCGTGAGCACGGGGCTGAGATGGTGTGCAGGAGATGTCCGTGGAGGACTGAGGCCACAGTGTGAGAGTGGACGGAGACGTGGATGCTAAGCCGTGCAGGATGACGGCAGAAGGAGCTGGGGGAGATGGAAAGCCGGGAGCTTCCTTCCTCAGTCAGTGGGCGGAGGAAGGGGACACATCGGGAATAAACAGTGCTGTAGCTGGGTCACCTGGGCTTCAGAGGAGCTGGGGTTTGCAAGGAGGAAGAGGAGACATGGTTAGCGTGTGCTGGTGGCACAGAGGGGGCTTGCTCTGGGTAGACCAGCACAGCGAACACCTCCTTGGACAGCTCCTCTGGGCGTTTGGCTCCAACATCTGCAGCTTGGAATCCCACCACTGTAGACTGAGTGTTTGGATGTGGGTGTGGGTCCTTTGGGAGGTGCTTAGGTCGTGATGGTGGAGCCCCATACTGGGATGAGTGCCCTATAAAAGAGACCCCAGAGAGCTCCTCGCCCCTTCCACCACTCGAGGACACAGCGAGAAGGCGGCCGTCTGTGAACTGGGAAGTGGGTTCTCACCAGCCCCTTGATCTTGGACTTCCCAGCCTCTAGGACTGTGAGAAATAATGTTTTTGCTTATGAATGACTTAATCTATGGTATTTTGTTATAGTGGCCTGAATCGACTAAGACGCCCACCCAGGGGCATCTCTCTATCCTGGGGGCGGGTCACGTAACCTCACAGCAGCGCCTCTGCTTCCTTTAGGAGAGGGAGAATGGTCTCTTCCTCCTGGAGTTGTCAGGACATTTAACAAGGGATAATGGAGTGAGAAGTAATTTACTACCTAATGTTCGAGGATGTGAAGACAGTACATGCTACATGTCACCCGCATGACATTGCGTGTAGCAATCATGTCTTGATGCTTGCTTCAAAAAGTCCTGTATAGATGTGGCTGAGTGCATGGCTGTGCCTGTAGGTGTCTTCTGGGAGTTAGAGCCAGCTGGGAAGGAGGGACCCAGGGGAAGAGAACGTGCTGGAGCCCTGGGGCACAGCACCTCTGCCTTAGCTCCTATACATGCTCCATGGGCTTTTCCAAGTGCTGATTTCTAAAGCCTAGAAAGTTCTTTTTGTTGTGGTCATTCTAACCACACCAGGAGGAGTCCCATCCTCTGAGCTGATATTATCCTGGAGACTAGCATTAATGTCCACAGAAGCAGGTAAAAGGTTGGAAGCACTGCATCTCTTTGTTGAATGGTGTACGGAGTGCTGACCAAGGCTCCAGCTCATTGTGCTTTATCCTGGAACCTGCCTGTGCATAGTGAGAGGAGGGCTAAGGTCGTGAGAATTTCACATTTTCTTTCAGGTTGTTAGTCATTGTGACACTGTTGTATGAAGGGTTACCTTATAAACAGTAGGAGACCAGGTTATGGGCTACACCTGGCAGCAGCCGGGTACTTAAGTGTGAGGCCTGCATCATGATGCAATGCAGATGCACGTAATGAAGGTCACTGGGCATGTGCAGGCAGCTGACACTGCACCTGCTGCTTTGGGATTCAGGGTACATCACAGCCAGAGGACCATTCCCGTGCAAAAGGAGTAGCCTGAGGGATGGGCCAGGGCATCTTACAATTACTTGGTTCCACTTGAGTTGGCAATGTAGTGTTTAACTTTAATGACAAGAGTTTAATATTCTACGTACCGATTTTTCATTTGAAAATAAAATACCACTTCATTTTACATGAGCAGATCTAGCAACAATAATGAATTTCTTTACAAATATCAGCCTATTATACATCTTAAGTCAGTTGCACATAATTGCATCTCACCAACTCTACATAATACTTTAATTAAAACTAGGATAATGAAAATAGTTTCTTTTTAATAAATTTATTTATTTTATTTATTTATTTTTGGCTGCGTTGGGTCCTTGCTGCTGTGCGCGGGTTTTCTCTAGTTGCGGTGAGTGGGG
This sequence comes from Leucopleurus acutus, assembly GCF_964270905.1. Taxonomy (NCBI): domain Eukaryota; kingdom Metazoa; phylum Chordata; class Mammalia; order Artiodactyla; family Delphinidae; genus Leucopleurus; species Leucopleurus acutus. The sequence goes on from NC_139158.1 coordinate 2,675,433, forward strand.
GCCACTCTTCGCCGCACTGCGGTGGCCTCTCGTTGCGGAGCACAGGCTCCGCGTGTGCAGGCTTCAGTAGTTGTGACTTGCGGGCTCCAGAGCGCAGGCTCAGTAGCTGCGGCGCATGGGCCCAGCTGCTCTGCAGCACGTGGGATCCTCCCCGACCAGGGCTGGAACCTGCACTGGCAGGTGGACTCCCAACCACTGTGCCACCAGGGAAGCCCAAAAATACAGTTTTAACGAACAGTAAATGCTGAAGTTGCCAAGCCTAGAATGTGTTAGTTCGAATCATACCTCACTCTGTTTTAGCTCTTAAATCTGTATCTACATTATGTTTTGAAATGGCAACAATCATGAGCAAGAGGCATTTTTTTTGAATTTTATTTTTTTATACAGCAGGTTCTTATTAGTTGTCTGTTTTATACCTGTGTATGTATGTCAATCCCAATCTCCCAGTTCATCCCACCCCACCACCCCACCACTTTCCCCGTTGGTGTCCATACATTTGTTCTCTACATCTGTGTCTCTATTTCTGCCTTGCAAACTGGTTCGTCTGTACCATTTTCTAGGTTCCACATATATGCATTAATATACGATATTTGTTTTTCTCTTTCTGATTTACTTCACTCTGTATGACAGTCTCTAGGTCCATCCACATCTCTACAAATGACCCAATTTCGTTCACTTTTATGGCTGAGTAATATTCCATTGTATATATGTACCACATCTTCTTTGTCCATTCGTCTGTCGATGGGTATTTAGGTTGCTTCCATGACCTGGCTATTGTAAATAGTGCTGCAGTGAACAATGGGGTGCATGTGTCTTTTTGAATTATGGTTTTCTCTGGGTATATGCCCAGTAATGGGATTGCTGGGTCATTTGGTAATTCTATTTTTAGTTTTTTAAGGAACCTCCATACTGTTCTCCATGGTGGCTGTGTCAATTTACATTCCTACCAACAGTGCAAGAGGGTTCCCTTTTCTCCACACCCTCTCCAGCATTTGTTGTTTGTAGATTTTCTGATGATGCCCATTCTGACTGGTGTGAGGTGATACCTCATTGTAGTTTTGATTTGCATTTCTCTAATGATTAATGATGTTGAGCATTCTTCCATGTGCTGCTTGGCCATCTGTATGTCTTCTTTGGAGAAATGTCTATTTAGGTCTTCTGCCCATTTTTGGATTGGGTTTTTGTTTTTTTGATATTGAGCTGCATGAGCTGTTTATATATTTTGGAGATTAATCCTTTGTCCGTTGATTCATTTGCAAATATTTTCTCCCATTCTGAGGGTTATCTTTTCATCTTGTTTATAGTTTCCTTTGCTGTGCAAAAGCTTTGAAGTTTCATTACGTCCCATTTGTTTATTTTTGCTTTTATTTCCGTTACTCTAGGAAGTAGGTCTAAAAAGATCTTGCTGTGATTTATGTCAAAGAGTGTTCTTCCTGTTTTCCTCTAAGAGTTTTATAGTGTGCAGGAGGCATTTTAAAATATGTTTATTAGTGTGTACTACTAAATAATATGCTTCCTTATGGCCGTCATGTATCTGTCTATCCCCCTTGCATATATAGTTGGTTGTTGGCTACCAATTATAATCTGTAGAAGCAGATTAAGGTTTTCTTTGTCTTTTTTCTCCCAGTTTTATTGAGATATAATTGACATATAACACTGTATTATTTTAAGATGCACAACATCATGATTTGATATATATACATATATATACTACAAGAAGTTTAGTGAATACTCCTCACAACACAGTTAAAGTGTTTTTCTTGTGATGAGAACTTTTAGGATATACTCTCGTAACAACTTTCAAATACACAGTATAGTACTGTTAACTGTAGTCCCCATGCTGTACATCACATGCTTAGGACTTATTTGTCTTATAACTGGAAGTTCATACTTTTGGACCACCTTCACCCCTTGCCTCCCACTGCCCCACTCGGGGAATCAACAGAATACTAGCAAACAGAATCTAACCATACCTTTGCCCATTTTGTATTGGATTATTTCTTTGTCTTTGAAGGCCCAGCAACTTAGCACAGTGCTTGGCCATACTTACGTAATGTTATTGGATGAATGGATAAGTATTTCTTGGATGAATAAATAAACAGTAGTACTTGGCTCATTCTGGGGAGATGGTGTGAGACTACGTACACTAGGCCGAGACTCAGAAAATGAAGGTCTCAGTCTCAGCTTTGTCCCTTAGTAGCTGTGTGAGCTTGGGCAAGTCTTTTTTGACTGTTGCCAACAAAGATGATGTAATGGGATATCTCAAATGGAAACAAGGATACCTACACCGCCACGCTCCTGGAATTATTATGGGGAGCATTTATTTGATGGATAGAATTACAGATGTGAAAACACTTTCTAACCTGTAAAGTAAATGTAATGTAGTGGTGTTATTATCATCCCCTCTTCTGCTCGTTATTCTAATTATATAAATGAACATGCATTAGTATTCAAAGGCAACTAACTAATCAGCCCATTGGAACTATGGATTTTTTAGGGTTTTTTTTAATATAAATTTATTTATACATTTATGGCTGCGTTGGGTCTTCCTTGCTGCGCGCAGGCTTTCTCTAGTTGCGGCGAGTGGGGGCTACTCTTCATTGTGGTGCGTGGGCTTCTCATTGCGGTGGCTTGTTGTGGAGCATGGGTTCTAGGCACACGGGCTTCAGTAGTTGTGACACGCAGGCTTCAGTAGTTGTGGCTCGCAGGCTCTAGAGCACAGGCTCAGTAGTTGTGGCACACGGGCTTAGTTGCTCCATGGCATGTGGGATCTTCCCAGACCAGGGCTCGAACCCATGTCCTCTGCATTGGCAGGAGGATTCTTAACCACTGCACCACCAGGGAAGCCCCATTTAGGTTGTTTTGCAGTGAATTTTCAGTCCTTGGTTAGCGGTACCTGTAGTACAGAATACAAGGAGATACGCCCCTCGCATCTCCCCTTCCTTCCTTCGTCAGTTAAAATGTCCTAGAGTCTGTCATACAGAGTGAAGTAAGTCAGAAAGAGAAAGACAAATACCGCATGCTAACACATATATATGGAATTTAAGGGAAAAAAATGTCATGAAGAACCTAAGGGTAAGACGGGAATAAAGACACAGACCTACTAGAGAACGGACTTGAGGATAGGGGGAGGGGGAAGGGTGAGCTGTGACAAAGCGAGAGAGAGGCATGGACATATATACACTACCAAACGTAAAATAGATAGCTGGTGGGAAGCAGCCGCATAGCACAGGGAGATCAGCTTGGTGCTCTGTCACCACCTAGAGGGGTGGGATAGGGAGGGTGGGAGGGAGGGAGACGCAAGAGGGAAGAGATATGGGAACATATGTACATGTATAACTGATTCACTTTGTTACAAAGCAGAAACTAAGACACCATTGTAAAGGAATTACACTCCAATAAAGATGTAAAAAAAAAAAAAAAGTCCTTGGGAAATTTAAGCCAGTCTTAATATTGGCTGGGTAATTAGGGAGGCATTTCTACCTGTGCATCTAATGTATAGTTTATTACACAGTCAAATATAAGAGACTTTTATTAGCTTCTCTTTTAGATTAGCAATACCAGTGTTACTCTTCCTAAATACAGGTCATTTATTCATTCACTTATCTGTTCACTGAACAAGTACCGAATTGCACTGGTGTCATCCATGGAAGCTACTCCTGAAGCACCACATTCCCTGTGAAGGAAATGTGCTCTGGGCTCTGGCCAAGGGGTGCTGCTGACGTAAGTCCAGAAGACTTTGTAACACCGTCCCGTTTGTAGCCTAGAGGCGGGGCCTGGCCTGTGAGGGCAGCTTCTGGCGATGCTCCAGGATGCACATCGCCTGCACGCCCACGGAGAGCCAACTGTCACGGTGTGATTCAGCTTTCACTTGCACCTGGGGACTCTGTAACCCCGGCAAGCCTGCTCCCATCTGGTCTCATCCCTGGGTCTTTAGGCAGAAATATTGCATACCAACGTGAAGTTCTCCCACACAAAGAAGGAGGGGAAAGGAAACCCAGGAAGGAAGGGATGTTCTTAGAGCTCAGAGAAAGCCGCAGGACATGTGTCCCACTCCAGGGCCTTCGTGCACCTCAGGCCTGGTGCCGTAAGGAGCTGAGAACTGGAGAGATCAAGGCAGTGGAGGCATGGAGAGGGTCAGAGGTCACACAGATGGGCGGTGGCCAGCTGAACTTGTCAGAAGGCGCTGGTACGGTTGGCAGCCTGCATCCACTGGGTGCCCTCTTTGTGGGAGGAGAGGCAGCGTTGCCGGAGATCCTGTGTATGGAAGCGGTCGAGGAACGTAAGTAGAAGCAGGGGCGGTCCTGTGGGGGTGTAAGGTGTATGAGGGGCAGCATGGGCTTTGGAAAGCACTCAGGGTTTAAGCAAGAAGAGCCGACTTTGAGAACCAGCTGTACTCTTTGATCATTTTCTGATTCTCGGCGGGCCTAACTTAACATCTGGGGGACTCAGCTTTTTCACACACAGAATGGGGTAAAGCCAATCCTGTGAATGTCTGATGTGAAAACGTTTTGCCCCCCCCCAGTTGTTGGCTGGGGTTCTGACGGGAAGTGGAGGGAGCTGGCTGTCCTTGGGGATGAAGGTCTGCGGGGCAGGGTAGGTGAAGTACAGCCAGTGCAGATGCTGCAGAGGGTGCCGCACAGCTCTTTTCTTTCTGCAAGACTGCTCTGAATCTCTGCCAGTAAAGAAGGCAGAGGAAGGCTTATCACACCAGCGTTGTGGATGACTGCATGGCGGGAAAGTGGCTACGTGATCTGAGGTCGAACCTGCTTCAGTGATGGAGCCAAGGACGGAGTTGAGCACCTGAGTGATGCCTTTCTGGTTCTTTCTGTGAATGTTGATGGCAGAGTTGAGCTTGTCCAGAAGAGCGGTGGTTTGCAAAGGGGCCCGCAGTGGGCATCTGCCACCCGTTCTTTGACTCCACGATGCCACGTGTAGCCAGGTGTCCTAGGGCAAGTCTCTAACTTCTGTGAGGCTCCCTTTGTTCTTCTGGAAAACACAAGTGATGATATAGCAGCCTGCCCACCTCACAGGACTTTTACTTTTGTGTGTGATATTCAAATATGATAACAGATATAATAGCCTTTTGTGAATTACAAAGTGTCATGTCTGTGTAACGTGGAATCATTTTCTCATGAGGGCTCATTCTTCGCTGTCATCAGATCCGACCAAAGCCTAGTTAGATCTAATTGCTGGAGTTTTTGCATCCAGATGACAGTCCCTAAAGTCAAGGTCATCATTCGTCCATTCAGTCTGTCCACCAGCCAGCACTGTGCTAGGATCTGGGGATAAAAAGATCAATACAATGATTCTGGCTCAAAAGGGCTCACACTCTAGTGAATGGATGGTAGCATTTGATTGTAGTTCATCCTGCATAGTCTTTTTTTTTTTTTTAAAAAAAAAAAAAAGCTGTATTGAGATGTAACTCACTTATCATTAATTCTTTTTAAAAAATATCTTTTGGGACTTCCCTGGTGGTCCAGTGGTTAAAACTCCGTGCTTCCCCTTCATAGGGTGCAGGTTCAATCCCTGGTCAGGGAACTAACATTCTGCCTGCTGCGCAGCGTGGCCAAAAGGTAAAAATTAGAAAAAAGTTGTTTTAAAAGAAAGAGTGTATCTTTTGAACTGTATAATCAGTGGTATTTAGGGTGCAGTCGACCCTCCATACACCTGCTTCCTCTGTATCCATAGTCAGCTGACCATGGACCCTGCGTAGTGCTGTAGTGTTTACTATTGAATGATATCCACGTATAGGTGGACCTGCGCAATTCAAACCTGTGTTGTTCAAGGGTCAACTGTATTCACAGAGTTGGACAATCATCACCACTGACAGGATATTTCCATCACCCCGAAAGAAAGCCCCATACCCAGTAGCTGTCGCGCACCATCCCCCGCTCCCCCCAGACCCTGGCAGCCACTCATCTACTTTCTGTCTCTCTGCATTTGTCTGTTCTGGACGTTTCATATAAGAGGAATCATGTACTCTGTGGCTTTTTGACACCTGACACCATGTATAGTCTTTAGTCAGTTGTTTCTTTTCTTTTTTTTTCTTTTTTGACGTTTCACTGATAATCATTAAATATTTCATTGAATCTTCTCTTTTACTTTCACTGATCAGCATTAAATGTTTCATTGGATCTTTTTTTTTCCCGTAACTTTCTTGAGCTAAGTTCTGTGTGGGTAAAGAAAAGACATTCCTTCATTTCTTTAAGAAATATTTACCAGATGCTTCCTTTGTGTCAGACACTCTAGCAGGTTATGATGCCACATGGGTCCCTATTCCCACAGAATTTACAGTCCAGTAAGGGTAAACAGATGCAAAATGGGCAAATGAACAAACACATCAAGAGAATCAACCCTATCCAAGGACATAACATTGAGACCAAAATCTGAAGAGAGAGAAGGAGCCAGTGGCATGAAGAAATGGGGCTAGATGTTCTGGGTGCAACACTGGCAAAGAAGCTGAAGTGGGAAAGAGCCTGGTGGTCTAGATCTGAAAGGAATCCATCTGTGTGGCGACAGTGGGTGGAATACCCCAGATGACATCAGGGCCCCAGTCATGTGGCTATGGAAAAGGGTTTGGGTTTTATTCTAAGTGCAGTGGAGGGACTTGAAGGGTGTCATGATCTGATTTGCTTTAAGAAAAATCTGGCTGCTTTGTGAAGACTTGATGGTAACAGTGAGAATGGAATCCTTAGGAAGTTTTGGCAAACATCTTATTTTGCAGATGAGGTACTGGTAGCTTGGATTAAGACAGGGCAGAGGAAATGGAGAAAGTGGACAAATTAGAGCTATCGGTCAAAAGGATAATCAACAGTTATATTCAACAGTGTGAATAAGTCATAACAAAATAAGGATTAAAAAAGTAGAATCAGTAGGGCTTACAGATGAATTGGGTATGCAGTGGAGTCAGGCTTTCTGTTTCTGATTTGAGACTTGGGTATATATTTTCTGAAATAATGACAACTGGATAAGAATGCTTTTGGGTCATGATAAGTTGGAGAGAGATGCTCATGAAGAATCAGCATAGAAAGATCAACTTTTAGATCAACAGTTGGATGTACACAAGTGTGGAGCTCAAAGGAAAGATCTAAGCTTGAGATACAAAATTGGTGGTATTTAAAACCATGAGAAGGGTGAGCTCTTCTGGGGAGAGAGATACTAGACAGAAAAGAAGAGAAGCCAGCTCTGAGAACATTATTTCTCAACATTTAGAGAAATAAAATGCCCACAGAAAGATAGAGAGCAGGAAGGGAAGAGGCAACCAGGAGTGTCTGATGTCATGGAATCACCAAGAAAAGAACATTTTACCTGAATCCAGCCCACACGTAGTCTGAGTCAAGAGAACTTGAATTCCAGGACAAAGAAAATGAGGAGGGGGAGAGGGGATCACAGGAGAAGCTCTAGCAAAGCAGAGGAGGAGAAAAGGCAGTGTGAGGCAGAAAAGGGAAAAGCGGAGAAGGAGGGAAAAGCCTGTCATTTATAGCTTTCGTCGCCTTTCGGGTAAAACCGCACATAAGGGGCTCAGTTCTGCAGCCTGGTTGGGAAGAGGTCCAGTTCTCCTCTCTGCCGTAGCCATAAATCAGAAGGCCCTGTGGAAGAAATGTGTTGTGGACAGATTAGAAAGTTTGGGATCAAAACAACCGTAACAGCCTAGTTCACAGCTTCACCAGGATGATTTTTCTCGGTGTTTTAGTGCTCAGTCTTTATCATCGCTGACGGAATTGTACTGTTTTACCTTGGAAGATTATAAATGGGGAGTAATCCTTAGAACTTATTTATCTTTGAAAGCATGAATCTTCTTCAGTCTAGACATGCCCATTCATTATCAGGCAAGGTAAAGTATTATATCCAAGAGATAAATTATGTCCTTTGGTTATATGTACAATGTGTATACTTTATTTTTGTAGTCAGAGTCTATAGTTTAATGCATGAAACAATTTTGTGTATTACCTGTGCTGAGTAATCTTGGGTATTTAGAAACTGCCTATGTGAAGTCTACCCATTTTAACACATGCCTTTCATTCAGTGAAATCACTGGGAAATCATCATTGCCTACTCCGAAGGTCTAGATCATTCTTTACCTGTGCTCTGTGGAGTTTAGTATTCTGTCTGAAACCTGTGTCACGCCAAGTACTTTACACAACTAATTTACTATCAATAGTCTTACTAACTTTTTCTTATTTGAAAACTAGATACATATGGAGAAATCATAGTCTGTTTTGAAGCTGCTGTGTATGGGTTAATATTATTGAATTAAATTTTAGTTAAATTTAAGAATTTTGTCTGTGGAAATGGATGTAAAACAGTACTTGTGTTCATTAAAGTTGGAGAGGAAGGAGGAATTGGCAGCCTGCCGATGGCTTATCTCTGGTCTTTAGTTGTGAGCGGAACGTCTAGCTGTTTAGTGCCTGGCTTTCATCTAACACACTCTATATGAATTTAAATAAATTGTAAATGCCCCAGATAAATTTTAGTCATTTCTTTGATCTAATGATGAAATAAGGAATTGTGGCAATGATGGAACATTTTAAAAACATCTAATGATTAAAATTTTTAAAAAGTACTGCTTCTAAATATTTAGTGGAAAATGTCCTTAGCATTTTCTGTTATCTTCCTATTCTTCTTAACATGGTTAGTTAGGAAGGATGATAGCTACAACTTGAAAAGAAGCAATATAAAATGGTGGCTAAGAATGTGAACTCTGAAATCACATGGCCTGAGTTCAAACCCTGGTTCTGCCTTTTAATGGTGTGTGACCTTGGGCGCAAACTCAGCGTCTCTGTGACTCAGTTTCCTCTTCTGAGTGGCTGGAATAACAACAAACCCTGCCTCACAGGACTGTGCAAGCACCTGTCCGTTTAGAGGGCTTGGACCAGCTCCTGGATCACGTAAGAGCATCATAACTGTTAGTGGTTCTTATTTCTCTCATTATTATTACTTAATTGAGGGTTTCAAATAGAGGAGGAGGCAGTGGTTGTATTATTCTCTTGGTGTTAATTCCCTTCAAGTAAATCTTGCAAAGCAAAATTGCATTTTGTATTTCTGATTACTTCCATCCCATCTAGAGGTGTGAAAATCATTTCCTTACTCCTTCATGTGAACAAACGTCCAAGTTCTCGATAGCAACAGGTAAGATGGAACTGATGAAGCAGTAGTGAGGTAGATCCTGTGGGGTTAGCTGTAACGAAGTAGTGCAGGTTTTAGGGGTGTGATCCAATGTGTCACAGTATCTCCAAGAAGATATCCTCTTCGGTTACAGGAAATAGCCCCGGAACGTTTCGCAGGGTGAGACATGGAGCAAGGGACACAGCTCTTCCTAGCCCCCTTGCCATGCCTTTCAGCTTAGTCCTGAAAGGAGCAAAGCCATCGCTGCGGACAGCTCTCTAAGATTCCATTTGTCCTTGGAAAGACCCTATTTTAGCATGGCAGTGGTGCTGCCAGGAGGTACACGTCTCCCGGGCCCTGAGAACAGGGGTGCTGATGTGGACACTTGAGGTCAGGAGCCCGCAGGCTCAGGGTCGGGGCTGGTGCATTCGTGGAGAGACAGCAGAGCGGCAGCCAATGTTTAGGGTCTTGTGTCCTCCAGGTGTGTCTCACAGGTGTAAGGGAATACATGCCTGCATCCACACACACATGCATGCTCACACACGCATATCTAGAGAGACATGCATGTATAAAATAAATATAGAACACGTATAAACGTATCTGTGCATGGTGGTCGAGATATGCATGTGTGTATAACATATACCTTATATATATCAGACAGCTAGTACTATGCATATTTGATTTCATTTTGGACTTTGAAGGAATGCATAATTAGATTATTTGAAGTTAGTATTAATTAATATACTCAGACTAAATATAGTTGAGTCAAATGTTTCCATATTTTTAAATCTATTACAGTGGTAAAAAGATTTGACTTGTCCATATTTGAACTGAGTAAGGCTGTGATACTGACATTTAGAGTAAGATTTGTAATGATAGTAAAACATCCTAGAGCAGAGAAATGAACGTCCATGTTTCTGTCCTCGAATGGGGTGATTTTAGGGGGTAATATTATACGTGCATTATAACTTTCATTATGCAAAATGAAAGTTTATTTCCTGCATAATATTTTTTTCTCTTTTGAGTGTTTAAATAAATAAAGCATTTAGGGAAGTTGAATTTACGCTTGTAACATCTCCACTTGATTTGGGGCTTGTTCTCATGGTTTCGTTTGTTTATTTTCTGTGATGTTCTCAGAGGTTTATGCTGGAATTGAGGGATTTATACAACAAAACACTGGGTAAGTTGAGAAAGTAAACATATTCTTGACACCACATGTCTGGCGGAAGGGTGTGTGTGTGACATGTACGGTGACCAGCTCATGCTGGTTTGCCCAGGTCTGTTCTGGTTTTAGCACCGAGAGTCCGCAGGTCCCTGGGCAAACTAAGATGGTTGGCCACCGACCTGTTGTTTGTGGCTACTGTGGTTATAAAATTTGCCATATTATAATTATGTGTTTTCCCTACTAGTGCCAAAGGCTCCACATCTATAAAGGAGCATGGACAGTAGGAAAAGTAATCTAACGTTAGCTAACTATCCTGTAAATGCTAAGCAAGGCTTATTTTCATGAACGGAACTTGCTTTGAAAATAAATTAATAGATCATTGTCACCATGGGAAGAAGTTGATATGCTTCCACAGTATGCTAGGCATTGTCAATTTGAGAAAAATGAACCGTAAGATACTCCCTGACCCCAGCATCTCATTTGAGTCTCACAGAATGACTAAATGACCACTCATACCTTTTTACAAGCATTTTGGTTTACTTCCCCCTTTGTTCTCTGTCTGAACATCAGTGCTTACAGAAACATACCTGTCCAAATTAGCTTAGTGAGCATTTCCCAGTTTGCCACAGGGAGACATTTTTCCTTCTTCTTGGTGGAATGCTTGTCAAAAACACACGTGCCTTGAAGGGGATGTAAACTACAAGGCGAGTAGGAGGGGTGCCAACCAACTGCATCACTGGGATACCCTGAGTCATGCCAGTTGTTAGAAATGCCAGGCTATTAATTGCTCCCACAACTCAGGGCAACTCCAGCTAAAATGCATCCGTATTGTGAGAAAGTCTAATGAGAAAATCTAATGTGTGTACTCTTTTCTCCTAGGCACATTTCATTCTGGTCATCTTAACGCCTTTGCTGTTGTGGTATCATGTTCTGGTGTGCTTGAATCTCTTTCTAGGGAAACTTCCTTTTTTTTTTTTTTTTTTTTTCTCTCTTGAGGAAGTAGATGAAGTCTGCAAGAGTTCTAACAACTTGGCATCTTGCTCGTGGCTCTCAGACAAAGGAACACTGCCTCCAGGAAATACAAAGGGTTACCTTCATATCTTCATGTTTGAAAACTAGCAGTGATTTTCAAGGGCAGTTTATCATTTTCAGGAAGAATAGACATGAGCCATATCAACAGTGGAATGATTAAGCCCTTTGTAACGGAGTAGATTCTTTGGACTAACTTGGAGATCTCTGAATTTACATGAAGGTAGAGAAGTGAATTAATGATATAAACCTCTGAGAAAGAATGGACTTTCTCTCTGACGGCTCTTGTTCTTCTCAAGCCTGTGAGAGCTCGTGGTTGGGCCCTTCCTCTGTGAAGGAGATTCCAGGTATGAGTTCTCTATGCTTCCCAACACGAGCCTGTGTGCGTGGACACCCTTTCCGTGCAGCTACAACAGGCTCCAGCGTCTCTTCCCCCTTTTCACCACACTTCATGACTGATGGCCTGACCTTTGGGAACACTTGAGCAATTTCTGCAAAGCTCTCTTTACCATGAGGGATAGCTCACCTGAATTTGAACATCAACTGAAACAGTGAATAATTCTGCTTTGATTTCTGTTCTAATCCCTGCTACCTTAAATCAAGCTAGGCTGAAATTCTTTGAGGACAGGGACTGAGTTTTCTTCACCTTTGCACCTCTTGCATACAGCACAGTTCACCACACATACTCGAGAAATATTTGTTGGTTGAATGAATGAATGGAGCTTGTCTTGTGGTTGGTATCCCAGAGTTAACAAATTGTCCTCCTCCCTCCCCTGACATAATGCGGCAGCCAGAGGCAGCAGGCAGTGGTGTTGGAGGTTGTCCCAGGATGTGCAGTGTGGCCCAGGAGAAGTGGTCCTTCCCTGACGCTCCCACCTCAGCCGTCTGCAGTCTGTTTAGTGCCCCCCAGAGTCAGAGAGAAAAGTGGTAAACGGTTTATTCACATTTGAAATATTGAGTATTATTTGTGTTGTTTTTCTCCTCCCTCTATTAACAGGCTTGGATTGATTTTTAGTGATAGAGGCAGTTTCTCAGTTGGTTTCATTAATGAAAGGGCAGAGGAAGTTAGAACACTCTGTGCCGTCTCGCGGGATTCCTCCCTCACCTTTCCCTTTGAATCCCAGGTGTCAAAAAGTTCTCCTCCACGGCCCCTGCCTTCCTTAAGGCCATCGGACTGTGCTGCTTAGGTCCCTGCACCAGCTCTGACCCACGTCCAGGTCTCCAGCTTTGTCCTCCCCAGCTCAGTCTCTACCCTGGAGGGTAGACACCCTCTGCAGGTCACACGCCGCCCCTGCCCCCCACTCCCCGCTTGAGTGGTTTCCCACGGTCTTCGGGATGACGTCTGAGCCGGGGTCCTCCCCGCGGGCGCTGCCTGCCTCGGCCTCCTCCTGCCTCTCCCTTTCCCTCAACAAGACGCCACCTGGAAAGCTTGCCCCACCTGCGCTGGACCCTCTTCATCCCAGGACCCTTGCACATGCTATTCCACTGCTTAGAATGCCCTTCCCCAGACTGGCTTTTGCTTTGGGCTTTAGATTTCATCTTTCTCTGAGAACACCTCCCCGGCCACTTTCCTCAGCCCAGCTGCCCACTGAGACCAGGTGCAGTGAGGTCTGTGTGGTCCTGTGTCTCCTATGTTTACTTCACGGTCGGTCCTGTCAGCTCTAAGCTGTGATGGCCTGTTTGTTGGTTTCTCTCTGCACTGTGAGTGCCTTGAGGATGGACGCCATGTCTCAGTCACTTGTGTATCCCTGGCCCAAGCAGCACCTGGTGCATAGCAAGCTGTTGGATTTCTTTGAGTGAATTGGTTGAGTTATGACTAATATTAATTTTCTTTTCATACTTATCTGTCTATTAAAGTACATTTGTGGAGATAAAAAGATCAAACAGTGACAGTGTGGTTTAACAGTGTCAGTGGGGAGGTGAGTTGGTTTACTCTTTCCTGTCTCAGGCCTTGTAGGATGAAGTGAGGGATACATGCGCACACTTACTTTTATCTGGTGGTGCTGGCCGACGTAATCACGCCACTCTCTTTCTGAACTTGGCATTGAACTCTCCTCCCTAAGGACTCCTGCTTTGTTGCTTCGGGTGCTCGCATAGTTTGGGAAATTGTGCGGCAAGGATTTGTTCTTGCCATGAAGTGCTCTTAGAAGAAAAATAAATGATGGGACAGACCTTCCAGATGGCGGAGGAGTAAGACGTGGAGACCACCTTCCTCCCCCAGACACATCAGAAATACAGCTACACGTGGAACAGCTCCTACAGAACAGCTACTGGATGCACAGAAGACCTCAGACTTCCCCAAAGGCAAGAAACTCCCCACGTCCCTGGGTAGGGCAAAAGAAAAAGGAAAAACAGAGACAGAAGAATAGGGACGGGACCTGCCCCTCTGGGAGGGAGCTGTGCAGGAGGAAAGGTTCCACACACTAGGAGCCCCTTCACTGGCCGAGACAGGGGTGGCGGGGGGGAAGCTTTAGAGCCACGGAGGAGAGCACAGCAACAGGGGAGCGGAGGGCAAAGCGGAGAGACTCCCGCACAGAGGATCGGTGCTGACCAGCACTCACCAGCCCGAGAGGCTTGTCTGCTCACCGGCCGGGGCGGGTGGGGGCTGGGAGCTGAGGCTTGGGCTTCAGAGGTGAGATCCCAGGGAGAGGACTGGGGTTGGCAGCGTGAACACAGCCTGAAGGGGGTTAGTACGCCATGGCTAGCCGGGAGGGAGTCCAGGGAAAAGTCTGGAGCTGCCGAAGAGGCAAGAGACCATTGCTTCGGGGTGCACGAGGAGAGGGGTTCAGAGCACCACCTAAATGAGCTCCAGAGACCAGCGCGAGCCGCGACTATCAGCGCGGACCCCACAGACGGGCATGAGACGCTAAGGCTGCTGCTGCCGCCACCAAGAAACCTGTGTGCGAGCACAGGCCACTCTCCACACCTCCCCTCCCGGGAGCCTGTGCGGCCCGCCACCGCCAGGGTCCCGTGATCCAGGGACAACTTCCCCGGGAGAATGCATGGCACACCTCAGGCTGGTGCAACGTCACGCTGGCCTCTGCCGCCGCAGGCTCGCCCCGCACTCCGTGCCCCTCCCTCCCCCCGGCCTGAGTGAGCCAGAGCCCCCTTATCAGCTGCTGATTTAACCCCCTCCTGTCTGGGTTGGGGAACAGATGCCCTCAGGTGACCTACACGCAGAGGCGGGGCCAAACCCAAAGCTGAACCCGAGGAGCTGTGCGAACAAAGAGGAGAAAGGGAAATCTCTCCCAGCAGCCTCGGGAGCAGTGGATTAAATCTCCACAATCAACTTGACATACCTGCATCTGTGGAATACCTGAACAGACAACGAATCGTCCCAAACTGAGGCGGTGGACTGTGGGAGCAACTGTGGACTTGGGGTTTGCTTTCTGCATCTAATTTGTTTCCGGTTTTCTGTTTATCTTAGTTTAGTATTTAGAGCTTATTATCATTGGTAGATTTCTTTATTGATTTGGTTGCGCTCTTCCTTTATATATATATATTTTTTCCTTTTTTCTCTTTTTGTGAGTGTATGTACATGCTTCTTAGTGTGATTTTGTCTGTATAGCTTTGCTTTTGCCATTTGTCCTAGGGTTCTGTCTGCCCATTTTGGTTTTTTTTAGTATAGTTTTTAGTGCTTGCTGTCATTGGTGGATTTGTTTTTTGGTTTCGTTAGTCTCTTCTTTCTTACTTTTTTTCCTTTTTTTAAATTACTTTTAGATTTTTTTAATTTTTAATATTTTTTTTATTTTAATAACTTTTATTTTATTTTATTTTTTCTTTCTTTCTTTCTTTTTTTCTCCCTTTTCTTCTGAGCCATGTGGCTGATAGGGTCTTCATGCTCTGGCCAGGTGTCAGTCCTGTGCCTCTGATGTAGGAAAGCCAAGTTCAGGACATTGGTCCCCCAGAGACCTCCTGGATCCAGGTAATATCAAATGGCAAAAGCTCTCCCAGAGATCTCCATCTCAATGCTAAAACCCAGTTCCACTCAATGACCAGCAAGCTACAGTGCTGGACACCCCATGCCAAACAACTAGCAAGACAGGAACACAACCCCACCCATTAGCAGAGAGGCTGCCTAAAATCATAATAAGTCCACAGACACCCCAAAACACACCACCGGATGCGGACCTGCCCACCAGAAAGACAAGATCCAGCCTCATCCACCAGAACACAGGCACCAGTCCCCTCCATCAGGAAGCCTACACAACCCACTGAACCAACCTTAGCCCCTGGGGGCAGATAGCAAAAAGAACGGGAACTATGAACCTGCAGCCTGTGAAAAGGAAAGCCCAAACACAGTAAGGTAAGCAAAATGAGAAGACAGAGAAACACACAGCAGATGAAGGAGCAAGGTAAAAACCCACCAGACCTAAGAAATGAAGAGGAAATAGGCAGTCTACCTGAAAAAGAATTCAGAATAATGATAGTAAAGATCCAAAATCTTGAAAATAGAATGGAGAAAATACAAGAAACGTTTACCAAGGCCCTAGAAGAACTAAAGAGCAAACAATGTTGAACAACACAATAAATGAAATTAAAAATTCTCTAGAAGGAATCAGTAGCAGAATAACTGAGGCAGAAGAATGGGTATGTGACCTGGAAGACAAAATACTGGAAATAACTACTGCAGAGCAGAATAAAGAAAAAAGAATGAAAAGAATTGAGGACAGTCTCAGAGACCTCTGGGACAACATTAAACGCACCAACATTCGAATTATAGGGGTCACAGAAAAAGAAGAGAAAAAGAAAGGGACTGAGAAAATATTTGAAGAGATTATAGTTGAAAACTTCCCTAATATGGAAAAGGAAATAGTCAATCAAGCCCAGGAAGCACAGAGAGTCCCATACAGGATAAACCCAAGGAGAAACATGCCAAGACACATACTAATCAAACTGTCAAAAATTAAATACAAAGAAAACATATTAAAAGCAGCAAGGGAAAAGCAACAAATAACACACAAGGGAATCCCCATAAGGTTAACAGCTGATCTTTCAGCAGAAACTGCAAGCCAGAAGGGAGTCACAGGACATACTTAAAGTGATTAATGGGAAAACCTACAACCAAGATTACTCTTCCCAGCAAGGATCTCATTCAGATTTGATGATGCAGAAAAAGCTTTTAACAAAATTCAACACCCATTTATGATAAAAACCCTCCAGAAAGTAGGCACAGAGGGAACTTACCTCAACATAATAAAGGCCAATATGACAAAACCACAGCCAACATGGTTCTCAGTGGTGAAAAACTGAAACCATTTCCTCTAAGATCAAGACAAGGTTGCCCACTCTCACCACTGTTATTCAACATAGTTTTGGAAGTTTTAGCCACAGCAGTCAGAGAAGAAAAAGAAATACAAATTGGAAAAGAGGAAGTAAAACTGTCACTGTTTGTAGATGACATGACATTATACATAGAGAATCCTAAACATGCTGCCAGAAAACTACTAGAGCTAATCAATGAATATGGTAAAGTAGCAGGATACAAAATTAATGCACAGAAATCTCTGGCATTCCTATACACTAGTGATGAAAAATCTGAAAGAGAAATTAAGGAAACACTCCCATTTATCACTGCAACAAAAAGAATAAAATACCTAGAAATAAACCTACCTAAGGAGACAAAAGACCTGTATGCAGAAAACTGTAAGACACTGATGAAAGAAATTAAATATGATTCAAACAGATGGAGAGATATACCATGTTCTTGGATTGGAAGAATCAACATTGTGAAAATGACTATAATACCCAAAGCAATCTACAGATTCATTGCAATCCCTATCAAACTACCACTGGTATTTTTCATAGAACTAGAACAAAACAGTTCACAATTTGTATGGAAACGCAAAAGACCCCGAATATCCAAAGCAATCTTGAGAAAGAAAAACGGAGCTGGAGGCATCAGGCTCCCGGACTTCAGACTATACTACAAAGCTACAGTAATCAAGACAATGTAGTACTGGCACAAAAACAGAAATGTAGATCAGTGGAACAGGATAGAAAGCCCAGAGATAACCCCATTCACATATGGTCACCTTATCTTTTGGTAAAGGAGGCAAGAATATACAATGGAGAAAAGACAGCCTCTTCAATAAGTGGTGCTGGGAAAACTGGACAGCTACATGTAGAACAGTGAAATTAGAACACTCCCTAACACCATACACAAAAATACACTCAAAATGGATTAAAGACCTAAATGTAAGGCCAGACACTATAAAACTCTTAGAGGAAAACATAGGAAGAACACTCTGTGACATAAATCACAGCAAGATCCTTTTTGACCCACCTCCTAGAGAAATGGAAATAAAAACAAAAATAAACAAATGGGACCTAGTGAAAATTAAAAGCTTTTGCACAGCAAAGGAAACCATAAACAAGATGAAAAGACAACCCTCAGAATGGGAGAAAATATTTGCAAATGAAGCAAATGACAAAGGATTAATCTGCAAAATTTACAAGCAACTCATGCAGCTCAATATCAAAAAAACAAACAACCCAATCCAAAAATGGGCAGAAGACCTAAATAGACATTTCTCCAAAGAAGACATACAGATGGCCAAGAAGCACATGAAAAACTGCTCAACATCACTAATCAAGAAGCACATGAAAAACTGCTCAACATCGCAAATCAAAACTACAAGGAGGTATCACCTCACACCAGTCAGAATGGCCATCATCAAAAAATCTACAAATAATAAATGCTGGAGAGGGTGTGGAGAAAAGGGAACCCTCCTGCACTGTTGGTGGGAATGTAAATTGATACAGCCACTATGGAGAACAGTATGGAGGTTCCTTAAAAAACTAAAAATAGAACTACTGTACCACCCAGCCATCCCACTACTTGGCATATACCCTGAGAAAACCATAATTCAAAAAGAGTCATGTACCACAGTGTTCATTGCAGCTCTGTTTACAACAGCCAGCACATAGAAGCAACCTAAGTGTCCATCGACAGTTGAATGGATAAAGATGTAGCACATATATACAATGGAATATAACTCAGCCATAAAAAGAAACGAAATTGAACTATTTGTAGTGAGGTGGATGGACGTAGAGTCTGTCATACAGAGTGAAGTAAGTCAGAAAGAGAAAAGCAAATACCATATGCTAACACATATATATGGAATCTAAAAAGAATGGTTCTAATGAACCTAGGGGCTGGACAGGCATAAAGATGCAGATGTAGAGAACGGACTTGAGGACACAGGGAGGGGGAAGAGTAAGCTGTGACAGAGTGAGAGAGTGGCATACACTACCAAATGTAAAACAGATAGCTAGAGGGAAGCAGCAGCATAGCACAGGGAGATCAGCTTGGTGTTTTGTGACCACCTAGAGGGGTGGGATAGGGAGGGTGGGAGGGAGACACAAGAGGGAGGGGATATGGGGATATATGCATATGTATAGCTGATTCACTTTGTTATACAGCAGAAACTAACACACCATTGTAAAGCAATTACACTCCAATAAAGATGTTTAAAAAAATGATTAAAAAAATCTCAAATGAATTATGATACATGCAATTTCTTTTGCATATCTGTACACCCTGCCAGGTTATTCTGACCTCACCATGGGTAAATTCTCATTTGAGAAATGTATATCCATGAAGTTTATATAGTTGTTCGAATGTAATTTTATTATAACTATGTTATTATCAAAAATGCATCCTTGGGACTCTGCAGCTTCTATTTATTCCATTATTAAAATGATAACATTTATTTCTTTTTCATATAAGTAATATGTAGAACAACATTTTGGCCTATAATGATCTTTTAAAGCTAATTTTTGAAAAATTGGGGCTAAATGAAAATCTATCAATAGCTGATTCACAAGAATTGGTACTTCTGGTTACACAGATGGAGGCAAATGGAAGTGTCACTGACAGTGTAGCAGTCACATACCCTGCATTAACTTTGGGGGTTCCATGTAAGTAAAAGAAGTTTAAGGTTTAATGTTCCAACAAGCTTTAATGCATTACTCTCATTATTGCTTTTTCAGTTCAGATATAAAGGCACATTGCACTGAGATGTTAACAATCAACGTATGTAAAGTGTCACTTATCTGCTTAATTTTATATAAACTAATTTATTTTGGAAAACCATCCCTGTGGAATTATGATAAACACAATACAGCAATATTAAGAGAAAAAATTAAACGTGCATACTTTCTAGTGGAACTCCCATATCTACATCTTTGTTTTTCCTTCAATGTTTCTAAATATCAACAAGTAGTTTACAAAATAAATCACTGTCATCTTGAACTTGTTACTTTGAAATCTGCCTTCTTCTGCAGCCCAGCTATACTATTAATGTCCCTCTTCAACTGATGCCGCCGTATTTAATTATGAAATATACAGAAATGTGGAAAAGTACGTAAATCGTAAATGTACAGAATAAAACGTTATAAAGCAAACACCCTTGTGCCCACCTCTCATTCCAACATTGAACACAACCTGAACCCTCCTGTGGGCCCCCTTCCAATTCATTTCCCCTCCATCCCTCTCCCAGAAGACTTGACCTTTATGGTAATACTTTCTTGTTGTTCTTAGTTGTACTGCTTATATCTTTTCCTGCTTTGGGGGTTTTCTATACACATGGAATCAAACAGAATATATTATTTTGTGTCTTGCTTCTTGAATTCAACGTTATGGTTTTTTTTTAAATTCAGAATTGATTTAATGGTCATTGCAAGGTCTTCCTAAAAACACTATCATCATTATCGCCATTGCTTGCTTTTTTCTCCTTTTTTTCTTATTAGTCATCTGTTTTATCCACATCAGTGTATACATGTCAATCTCAATCTTCCAATTCATCACACCCCCACCCCCACCCCACCCCCGCCACTTTCCCCCCTTGGTGTCCATATGTTTGTTCTCTACATCTGTGTCTCAGTTTCTCCCCTGCACACCGGTTCATCGGTACCGTTTTCTAGGTTCCACATATATGCGTTAATATACGATATTTGTTTTTCTCTTTCTGACTTACTTTACTCTGTATGACAGTCTCTAGATGCATCCACGTCTCTACAAATGACCAAATTTCATTCCTTTTTATGTCTGATTAATATTCCATTGTATATATGTACCACATCTTCTTTATCCATTCGTCTGTCGATAGGCATTTAGGTTGCTTCCCTGTCCTGGCTATTGTAAATAGTGCTGCAATGAACATTGGGGTGCATGTGTCTTTTTGAATTAAGGTTTTCTCTGGGTATATGCCCAGTAGTGTGATTGCTGGGTCATATGGTAATTCTACTTTTAGTTTTTTAATGAACTTCAATACTGTTCTCCATGGTGGCTGTATCAATTTACATTCCTACCAACAGTGCAAGAGGGTTCCCTTTTCTCCACACCCTCTCCAGCATTTGTTGTTTGTAGATTTTCTGAGGATGCCCATTCTGACTGGTGTGAGGTGATACCTCATTGTAGTTTTGATTTGCATTTCTCTAATAATGATGTTGATAGTGATGTTGAGCAGTTTTTCATGTGCTTCTTGGCCATCTTAGGTCTTCTTTGGAGAAATGTCTATTTAGGTCTTCTGCCCATTTTTGGATTGGGTTTTTGTTTTTTTGATATTGAGCTGCATGAGCTGTTTATATATTTTGGTGATTAATCATTTGTCCGTTGATTCGTTGGCAAATATTTTCTCCCATTGTGAGGGTTGTCTTTTCGTCTTGTTTGTAGTTTCCTTTGCTTTGCAAAAGCTTTTAAGTTTCATTAGGTCCCATTCGTTTATTTTTGTTTTTATTTCCATTACTCTAGGAGGTGAATCAAAAAACATCTTGCTGTGATTTATGTCAAAGAGTGTTCTTCCTGTTTTCCTCTAAGAGTTTTATAGCGTCCAGTCTTACATTTTGGTCTTTAATCCATTTTGGATGTATTTTTGTGTATGGTGTTAGGGAGTGTTCTAATTTCATTGTTTTACGTGTAGCTGTCCAGTTTTCCCAGCACCACTTATTGAAGAGACTGTCTTTTCTCCATTGTATATTCTTGCCTCCTTTACCAAAGATAAGGTGACCATATGTGAATGGGGTTATCTCTGGGCTTTCTATCCTGTTCCACTGATCTATATTTCTGTTTTTGTGCCAGTACTACATTGTCTTGATTACTGTAGCTTTGTAGTATAGTCTGAAGTCCGGGAGCCTGATTCCTCCAGCTCTGTTTTTCTTTCTCAAGATTGCTTTGGCTATTCGGGGTCTTTTGTGTTTCCATACAAATTGTGAAATATTTTGTTCTAGTTCTGTGAAAAATGCCATTGGTAGTTTGATAGGGATTGCACTGAATATGTAGATTGCTTTGGATAGTATAGTCATTTTCACAATGTTGATTCTTCCAATCCAAGAACATGGTATATCTCTCCATCTGTTTGAATCATCTTTAATTTCTTTCATCAGTGTCTTACAGTTTTCTGCATACAGGTCTTTTGTCTCCTTAGGCAGGTTTATTTCTAGGTATTTTATTCTTTTTGTTGCAATGGTAAATGGGAGTGTTTCCTTAATTTCTCTTTCAGATTTTTCATCATTAGTGTATAGGAATGCAAGAGATTTCTGTGCATTAATTTTGTATCCTGCTACTTTACCAAATTCATTGATTAGCTCTAGTAGTTTTCTGGTGGCATCTTTAGGATTCTCTATGTATAGTATCATGTCATCTGCAGACAGTGACAGTTTTAATTTTTCTTTTCCAATTTGTATTCCTTTTATTTCTTTTTCTTCTCTGATTGCCGTGGCTAGGACTTCCAAAACTATGCTGAACAATAGTGGTGAGAGTGGACATCCTTGTCTTGTTCCTGATCTTAGAGGAAATGCTTTCATTTTTTCACCATTGAGAATGATGTTTGCTGTCGTTTTGTTGTATATGGCCTTTATTATGTTGAGGTAGGTTCCCTCTCTGCCCACTTTCTGGAGAGTTTTTATCATAAATGGGTGTTGAAATTTGTCAAAAGCTTTTTCTGTGTCTATTGCGAGGATCCTATGGTTTTTACTCTTCAATTTGTTAATATGGTGTATCACATTGATTGATTTGCATATATTGAAGAATCCTTGCATTCCTAGGATAAATCCCACTTGATCATGGTGTATGATCCTTTCAATGTGCTTTTGGATTCTGTTTGCTAGTATTTTGTTGAGGATTTCTGCATCTATATTCATCAGTGATATTGGTCTGTAATTTTTTTTGTAGTATCTTTGTCTGGTTTTGGTATCAAGGTGATGGTGGCCTCATAGAATGAGTTTGGGAGTATTCCTTTCTCTGCAATTTTTGGAAGAGTTTGAGAAGGATGGATGTTAGCTCTTCTCTAAATGTTTGATAGAATTCACCTGTGAAGCCATCTGGTCCTGAACTTTTGTTTGTTGGAAGATTTTTCATCACAGTTTCAATTTCAGTGCTTGTGATTGGTCTGTTCATATTTTCCATTTCTTTGTGGTTCAGTCTTTGAAGGTTATACCTTTCTAAGAATTTGTCCATTTTTTCCAGGTTGTCCATTTTACTGGCATAAGAGTTGCTTCTAGTAGTCTCTAAGGATGCTTTGTATTTCTGGGGTGTCTGTTGTAATTTCTCCTTTTTCATTTCTAATTTTATTGACTTGAGTCCTCTCCCTCTTTTTCTTGATGAGTCTGGCTAATGGTTTATCAATTTTGTTTATCTTCTCAAAGAACCAGCTTTTAGTTTTATTGATCTTTGCTATTGTTTTCTTTGTTTCTATTTCATTTATTTCTGCTCTGATCTTTATGATATTTCCTTCTGCTAACTTTGGGTTTTGTTTCTTTTTCTTTCTCTGGTTCCTTTAGATGTAAGGTTAGATTGTTTATTTGAGATTTTTCTTGTTTCTTGAGATAGGCTTGTATAGCTATAAACTTCGCTCTTAGAGCTGCTTTTGCTGTATCCCACAGGTTTTGGATCATTGTGTTTTCATTGTCATTTGTCTGTAGGTATTTTTTGATTTCTTCAGTGATCTCTTGGTTATTTAGTAACGTATTGTTTAGCCTCCATGTGTTTGTGTTTTTTATGTTTTTTTCCCTGTAATTGATTTCTAATCTCACAGCATTGTGGTCAGAAAAGATGCTTGATATGATTTCAATTTTCTTAAATTTACTGAGGCTTGTTTTGTGACCCAACATGTGATCTATCCTGGAGAAAGTGCCGTGCACACTTCAGAGGCAAGTGTAATCTGCTGTTTGGGGATGGAATGTCCTATAAATATCAATTAAATCTATCTGGTCCATTGTGTCATTTAAAGCTTGTATTTCCTTAGTAATTTTGTTTGGATGATCTGTCCATTGATGTAAGTGAGGTGTTAACTCCCCCACTATTATTGTGTTTCTGTCGATTTCCTCTTTTATAGCTGTTAGCAGTTGCCTTATGTATTGAGGTGCTCCTGTGTTGGGTGCATATCTATTTATAATTGTTGTACTTCTTCTTGGATTGATCCCTTGATCATTATGTAGTGTCCTTCCTTGTCTCTTTTAACATTCTTTATTTTAAAGTCTATTTTATCTGCTATGAGTATTGCTACTCCAGCTTCTTTTGATTTCCATTTGCATGGAATATCTTTTTCCATCTCCTCAATTTCAGTCTGAATGTGTCCCTGGGTCTGAAGTGGGTCTCTTGTAGACAGCATATATATGGGTCTTGTTTTGTATCCATTCAGTGAACCTGTGTCTTTTGGTTGGAGCATTTACTCTATGGATGTTTAAGGTAATCATCGATATGTATGTTCCTATGAGCATTTTCTTAATTGTTTTGGGTTTGCTTTTGTAGGTCCTTGTCTTCTCTTGTGTTTCCCACTTAGACACCATCCTTTAGCATTTGTTGTAGAGCTGGTTTAGTGGTGCTGAATTCTCTTAGCTTTTGCTTGTCTGTAAAGCTTTTGATTTCTCCATCAAATCTGAATGAGATCCTTGCCGGGTAGAGTAATCTTGGCTGTATGTTCTTCCCTTTCATCATTTTAAATATGTCATGCACCTCCCTTCTGGCTTGTAGAGTTTCTGCTGAGAAATCAGCTGTTAACCTTATGGGAGTTCCCCTGTATGTTATTTGTCGTTTTTCCCTTGCTGCTTTCAATAATTTTTCGTTGTCTTTAATTTTTGCCAATTTGATTAATATGTGTCTTGGCGTGTTTCTCCTTGGGTTTATCCTGTGTGGGACTCTCTGCGCTTCCTGGACTTGGGTGGCTATTTCCTTTCCCATGTTAGGGAAGTTTTTGACTATAATCTCTTCAAATATTTTCTCGGGTCCTTTCTGTCTCTCTTCTCCTTCTGGGGCCCCTATAATGTGAACGTTGTTGCATTTAATGTTGTCCCAGGGGTCTCTTAGTCTGTCTTCATTTCTTTTCATTCTTTTTTCTTTATTCTGCTCCGCAGCAGTGAATCCTCCCATTCTGTCTTTCAGGTCACTTATCCGTTCCTCTGCCTCAGTTATTCTGCTATTGATTCCTTCTAGTGTATTTTTCATTTCAATTATTGTATTGTTCATCTCTGTTTGTTGTTTAATTCTTCTGAGTCTTTGTTAAACATACTTGCATCTTCTCAGTCTTTGCCTCCATTCTTTTTTGCAAGGTCCTGGATCATCTTCAGTATCATTATTCTGAATTCTTTTTTGGAAGGTTTCCTATCTCCACTTCGTTTGGTTGTTTTTCTGGGGTTTTCTCTTGTTCCTTCATCTGGTACATAGCCCTCTGGCTTTTATCTTGTCTGTCTTTCTGTCAGCGTGCTTTTTGTTCCACAGGCTGCAGGACTGTAGTTCTTGCTTCTGCTGTCTGCCCTCTGGTGGATGAGGCTGTCTAAAGCCCCAGTTGTTATCCTTTTCCTTGTTGTGGACTCCTAATATGTAAAATATGATGTTCTCCATTTTTTCTCAATATATATGAGAAGAATATGTAGTCTATATGAATGTGATTATAGCTAATAGAAAAGAAAGTTATCTTTATTTAAAATAAACTTGTCTTTCTCCAGGTATTTAGCCAATCAAAAACCCTTTTTTGTTGCCGTTGTCCTTCAGAATAAAATATTCCTTGAGGAAACAGTGTTGTGGAAAATCTAAAGCATTTTCACTGAATTTTCTAATGAAATTAAGTAGAAATTAAGAGCAGAAAATAAAATCCATAGTGGGAAATCTTGAAACTATTTTATAAGGTTTTTTCTTTTAATTTAATTAGGTCTCACAGTATGTCTGTGAGGTTGCTAAACTTTTGTTTGCTTCACTTCTTGCTTGTTATTTGTATTTAATAATACAAGGAAATCGGCTGATCGTAACTGCTCCCTTTCCAGCTCATAAAGGCATACATAGCAATTGCTTAGAGCTAAAACCTGGAAGACCCTGAAAACAGAAATAGCTACCCTGAAGTCACTTTGGCTTCTGGGAGGGTTTAACAATGCTTTAGGACCTACGGTCACCTGAGAGCTTCAAGAGTTTTCTTGGTAACTCTGAGGAATGGTGGGTCATGGTTCAGTGACTTTTTTTCTGACCTGTAGGATTGAGGGGCAGGGAGAATTATAAAGAGGGGGTCTGTCTATGAGTGCTGGCGAGAATGGAAGCATCCCCCAAGTGGTTTCCACACCAGTGCTGTTTCCCTAGTGCTGGGCTATCATGAACACCTACCCTGCATTATTCTATTGTAACAAAGTAGTTCGTCTACTCCACCCAACCCTCAAAACCTCGAAATATCCTTCTGTTTCTTGGCCTTATTGGAGATAGGCCAACTTGAAAAACTAAATCTAAGCTTATCCTTCTACAGAGAACTCGTGAGGAGAATAACTGAGGTATCATCAAAAGAGGTAGGATACACAGATGAAGAAGAGAGATGAACTGGAAACCAGTGCCTAGCTAAGTCCAGAAGCAATCCCATTCATAAGCTCTAGAGCTGCCTCAAAGAAGGAGATGATGTGGAGAAGAGAGAAAGATTGAGAAAGCTCTAAGTGTGTAGAGAGTGTACTTGTGTCCAAGCAGGCCCCATCCTGAGGCCCTGCCTTTGAGTGTGTGCAGTGGGTGGGGGTAAGAGCTCTATTCCAGCTCTTGAAACAGTCGAACGTATTTTCTAGGGGCATGTTTCAACATCCCTTTGAAGGATTCCAAATAATTTCCTCTTATTCCTCTTATTTGCTTTTTTTCCTATCATTTTTAAAGGATAAATATCTTTTTTTTTTCCTTCTTTTGGCTCTGGGACTGCTTTTACTGATAGTAATAAATGCTTAATGTACTAAGATGGTTTTTGTAGCATTTGCCCAATTTGAAAAGTAGTGGTTTCTACATTTCAGTGATACACCAAGCTTTTCAGAAAATAAGTTCCAAAGGGAATCGTTTCTGTCTGCAAAACTCTCATCCTATGGACAGAATATTGACTACACTTGATAGAATGGACGTGTGAAACTAGAATGAAGCATTGCAGCAACAAATCTTGCGGGAGCAGTTCATGATCAACAGGATCACTCGTTAGATGGACGTAGCTGGGAGCTAGACAGTATCGGTAGAGAAAGAAAGATGAGATGAAAGCATCCATTTTCTGAAGGAGGCCTCGGCCTTCCCCCTGGTGTCATGTGCCGTCATGTGGCACGTCCAGTCAGGGCGCTCTCCTCTCCTAGTTGCTCCTCAGCTCAAAGGAGAACGTTACACTCCTAATAATTTATAACCAAATATTTAAACACATCAAAATAAAAATACTGGCACACCACTGTCCAGCTGGCATGTTACCACATCTGAGTTGATTCACATCATTTGTGAGATGCCTTGGGGTAGCCTTACTCTTTTATCTCTGTCTCATGTGATTTTGAATATTATGTTTTCCTAATGCGTCAAGGTAGTTTTGTCTTACTGTGGGAAGACAGGGAATCTGTCGTCAACATGGAGCTTCTCTGCAGGCCCACATTCTCTACTGCCGGCGTGGTCACTGCTTTACATCATGGACGATAGTTTTCACTCCAAGGAGGAAAACATAAATGTTGGTTTCGTTTGAGAAATACCATAAAACTGGGTTCTAAGTACCTCTTCTCAAATACTGATATCATTAACAATAAAATGATTATAAATTATTCTTAGAAACAAGAACAAAGCAAGTTTTATCTCATTAAAACTCACAGTAGAAATGTTATAAAGAATAAGGGATTATTTCAAGGAGGTTTTTTAATAGGTAACAATTCGGAGGTTTGTTTGATCATTGAATTTTTAAGTACTGTTGAAGGTTTGAAATCCATTAAGGCACAGAAGACAGAATGAGAAAATATCTCTGGATAGCACAGACTGATCATATGTTGATTGGAACACTGTCCATGTACATATTGGATTTGTGAATCAAGAGATATATCATCAAGAGTAAGGGAGAGACAGCATCAGAAGTTCACCACAATGATGAAGGGACAGTGGGAAATAAAGTTGGATAACGTGAGATTCAGAATTAGGGATGGAGGCAGTTGCAGAAGAAGGAGGTGGAGTGGCCTGGGTGTGGCAGTGAGAAGCCAGGAGGACACCTGCTCCAGCCCCAAGCCCAGTGTTGGGAGAAGTCTGGGGGGTCTAGAGAGAGCTGCAAGGGTCAGAGAGCCAACAGGGGAGAACCAGGTTTCCAGTGGAGCAAGATGAAGAAAGAAATATTCAGGGAAGACGTTGACAATACAGGGACTTCCGCTGAGGCTGGGCTGTGATTCTCAAAGGCACAGTAAGAGTGGCTAAGGAGTTTGGGATTCCTGAGGGATGCAGTGAAGCAGGAGATGTTCAGAGATGTCTGGGGATTTGAGTATGAGAGATGAGAGATGAATTGAGATTCTGGGACTTTACCCGTAAACAGGAATAAAGACAGTGATGTGCTGTTAAATGTTTAGTTAAGTGGCTCAGGAAATGTCTTCATTTGTGGCATTTGAACTTCCATGTTGTAAATACTCCCATCAAAGCAGATTTCACCTACCAACATTGGCATCATTTTATAAGAATTTGGACAGAAAAGCACAAAATTGGTTCCTGTGAGTCAGCAGGCACCAACTTTGGCCCACGCTGGGTAAAGGGCATGCTAGAATTAATCCTGGTGGACAAGGCAAGTAATCGGGCAAGACTGTGAAAGTATAGGGAGCATTTGGTATTCCCTCTTGACTACTGTGGATAGATGCACAGTGACCTCAGTGTTCTTAGCTCGTGGGCCATATAAAAACAGGCTTGGGCTGGATTTGGCCCACAGGCCATAATTTGCCGGTCACTGCTATAGACTTTATCATGCCTATGAAACAGCTCCAGTTGGAAATCTAATAAATAACTCACATTCAATTGAGTTGGATAAGTGATTAATATCCAGAATATATATTTTAAAAAATTCCTACAACTCAGAAGTGGGTAAAAGATTTGAATAGATATTTCCCCCGAGAAGATATACAGATGGCCAATAAGCACATGAAAAGATGCTCAACATCATTAGTCATTAGGGAAATGCAAATCAAAACCACAGTGACACATACCACTTCGTGCCCATTGGGATGGCTGTCATTTAAAGACAAAAACTGATGAGGATGTAGAGGAATCGGAGCCCTTGTGTATGGCTGGTGAGAATGTAGAATGGTGCAGCTGCTGTGGAAGACAGTTTGGTGGTTCGTCAAAATGTTCAACATAGAATTACCATGTTATCTAGCAGTTCTCCTCCTGGGTACATACCCAAAAGAATTGAAAATAGATACTTTATTTACACACCCACGTTCATGGCAGCATTATTCACAGTAGCCAAAAGATGCATACAACCCAAGTGTTTATCAGCAGATAAATAATCAACAAAATGTGATGTATATATACATTGGAGTACTATTCAACCATAAAAGGAATACATTTTTGAAAAATGCTACTACATCAATGAACTTTGAAAACATGCTAAATAAAAAAAGCTGAACACGAATATTGTACGATTCCACTTATATCAGGTATTCAGAATAGGCAAATTCATGGAGACAGAAAGTAAAGTAGAATTTATCAGGGGTTAGACGGAGGAGGAATCGAGAGTTATTGTTTAATGAGTTCAGAGTTGCTGTTGGGATAATAAAAAATAGTGGTGATGGTTGTATAACTTTGTGAATGTATTTAATGCTGTTAAACTGTAAACTTAAAAACGGTTCAAATGATAAATTTTAAGTTATATATATAATATAAATATAAATATGTATGTATAATCACAATTTTAAAGAAAATTCAGTGGAGGAAGAATAATCTTTTCAACAAATGGTGCTTGACCAATTGGACATCTATAGGCAAAAAAAAAAAAAGAACTTTAACCTGAACCTCACACCAAAACAACAACAAAACCCCAAAACTAGAAACACAAAGCTAAAAGCATACCATAGACTTAACTGTCAAGTAGGAGAAAATCTTCAGGGCCTAGGGAGTAGTGAAGAATTCTTAGACGTGGCCACAAAAGCATGAGTCATAGATGAGAAAAAAAAAATCAATAAATTGGGTTTCATGAAAACTGAAAACTTTGCAATGTGAATGATGCTGTGAAGAGGATGAAAAGATAATCTACGGACGGGGAGAAAATATTTGTAAATCACATATCTTTTGAAGGATTGGTATCTGGAATATATAAAGAATTTTCAAAACAACAGTTATAAAATCCAATTACAAAATGAACAAAGGAAATGAATACACATTTCACCAGAGGACATACAGATGTCAAATAAGCATATAAAAATATTTTCAACATCATTAGCCATTAGGAAAATGCTAATTCAAACCACAGTGAGATTTCATTATACACCTATCAGAACAGCTAAAATTAAAAGTAGTGACAATACGAAATGCTGTCAAGATGTGAAGTTGAATCGCTCCTACATTGCTGGGAGGTGTGCAGACTGGCACAGGCACTCGGCAAACATAAACTTGTCAGAGGACCCAGTGATCATTGGTACTTCTTGGCACTTATTCCAGAGAAATGAAGTCCTATGTTCAAGCAAAAATGTGTACACAAACATTAATTGCAGTTTTATTTGTAATAGCCAAATTTTAGACATTTCTTTGAAATCAGCCAAAAATTAGAAACAAAACCAGTTGTTCTTCAGGGGGTGAATGATTAAACCAACTGTGGTACATCCATAACCGTGGAATATAACTCAGCAATAAAAAGGAATGAGCTGTTTATACAGGCAACAACTTGAGTGGATCTCAAGGACATTATGCTGATAGAAAAGTATCCAGTCTCAAAAGGTTCTATACTGTATGACTTCATTTATATAACATTCTCAATATGGCACAATTATGGGGATGGGGAAGAGGCTAGTGGTTCTGGAGTTAGACATCCAGGAGAGTTTGGGAGGGCAGAGGACAGGAGAGGGAGGGATGTGCGTACAGAGGGTTAGCACAGGGACCTTTGTGGTGACAGAACAGCTCTGTGTCTTGACTGTGGTGGTTACACAAATGATGCACACATGCTCGGGAAATCTAAATAAGTTCTGGAAATTGTACCAATGGCTATTTTGGTTTTGAAATTGTACTATAGTTGTATAAGATTTTTTTGCATCTTCCTATGAACCTATTATTATTTAAAATCTATGATTGGCTTTAAAACATAGTTGTGAAGCTTAATAAATCATTACAAAGTAAATATTTGCAGAAACAATGTTAATAAATAAAATATTGCAGCCCCTGAGAAGCCTAGGCTTGCCCTTTCCCAGTCCTACCCCTTCTCTTCCCTTAAAGGTAACAGCTGTCCTGACTCATAAGTATGTTAACCAGTTCGTAATGCTTTATAACTTATAATAATTAATATGGTTAATAATAAGTGTGCCCCCTAAGTGCTATAATTTAGGTTTTAGACTTTATATAAATGAAATCTTATTGTATATATCCTTTTTGTGTCTGACCTCTTTCACTCAACATTTTATGAAATTCATGCTTGTTCTAAAAAGTAAACATTCATTTTCATTACTTTTTAATTTTCCGTTGTCTGCACACGGCACAGTGTGTTTATCCATTCTAGTGTTAATAGACTTTTGAGTTTTCTCCTGATTAGACTGTTATAAATCATCCTTATACATGTTCCCTGCTATACTTGCACACGTTTCTGTTAGTCTTTGCCTAGGAATGGAATTGCTGAATCACGTTCACGTAGGCATGTTCTCAAATTCACGAAGAAATGCCTATTTTTCAAAATGTTCTTCAAGATACTGTTTTGTGGGACTTCCCTGGCAGTCCAGTGCTTAAGACTCCGCACTTTCAATGCAGGGGATGCAGGTTCAATCCCTGGTCAGGGAACTAAGATCCCACATGCCACACGACCAAAAAAAAAAAAAAAGATACTGTTTTGTTTTGCTTTTTTTATTTTGTATCCCCAGTATCTGTATCGGAGCCAGAGACATGGCAGGCACAGCAAACACAGCAGATTGTTTGTTGAATGAATAAATTGAATTCATGGGCGTTACATCCCAAAGACAGCTTTTCTTCCCTGATTAACCCTCCCTTCACTTGAAAAAGATTAAAATAGAGGTCCACAGTGTTTTTCTGAACCCCTTGAGACCAGATGTATTTTGAAATTCAGAGTTTAAAATTTTTCCTTTTGTAGAAACGTAATACAGTTCATACGCTGTATATTACCTGATACCCCAAGTAGGCGCTGGGAGCACTGCATAATCAAACATGCTAATGTCTCTGCAGTGAAACTGTGACAGACTAAATGCAATAAGAACAGACTCTAAATAGACTTACAGCAGTTAAAGTAATTGTTTGATTAGTAGTAGAGTTTTAAAGGACCTGTCTGTCAGATCACTTGAAGATTATGATGTTAAAAATTATACAACAGAATTTATGAAACTGTTTTACCTTTCACTACAACTCTGTGAGATGATAGGCCACACAGATAAGATTATACTCACCTCCCAGATGAGATAATTGATTCACTAGAAAAAAGGGATCTTACCCCAGGGTCTGCTAAACAGCGCAGCTGAAACACAAACCTTGTCTTCTGATTCTAATACTTTTCCAGCAATGCCACAGCTGCTTCCCGTGAAAGTGGCAGTTTCTGTGAGTCGTAAGTTAACATTTCCAGAGGGGAAAAAGCTTCTTCATAATGAAGCTGTCATAAATCACGCACAGTTGTACTGAGATTTGGAACAGAACTTACGGCAGTGCTCCCACCGAGGCACAAGTGTGCACTGGACTGTCGGGGTCCGCACTCGTTTGTCTGCTGCAGTGAACGCACTGACCCTCTGCACCCCAGGATGCTTGCCTTCCTGTGCTCCCTCTTCCCTCTGTGGAGAATTATTTTCCCACATCAGCTCCACAGTGCCGCCCGTTACACTCCAGCCTGCTCTCCCCTCTCAGAACAGAGGAGGATCTGAAATCAGCCATCCAGAATTTATAAATTTAACGGCAGATTTTACCGGGAGGGATTTTCAGGCAGGGCATTGCCTGGTGAGGCGTTGACACTGAGTGAGCTGAGTGACTGAGTGAGTGGAGATTTCAGTCTTCTTGTGGATTATGGGTATTGTGTTTGTCTACCCCAGCAGCCGGGAAGCTGCGTCAGTGCAAGGCTCTTCGTTATTTTGTTTTCTGATGCTTTTCTAATACCTCTAACAGGACCCAGAACGTGCTCTGCACTTGCTAAATATCTACTTATAAGTAAATGATTTTTGACCCCTTTCATTTTTAATAGCTATATGCCTTTGAGCTCTGTTAAAAACAAGTTCAGGCCGGAAGGAGCAGATAGGAGGATTTTTGTGGAGAGTCAGTAGATTTTGACACGCCCTATGGGAGCACTCATCATAAATTATCATGATTTTTGTGCAATCTGCCCATTAAGATTTAGGTAGCTTCATGAGCACAGAAAACTCATCTGTGCCTGGCACATAGTAGCAATTCAGACAGTATTCACTGACTTCAGGTTCTGCCAAGATGGAGTAGCTCCACTGCTCCCAGGGCCTTCCCTTACAACTGAAATTCCCTGGACGTGACGCAACAAAAAAGCATAGGATGTCTCTGACAGGTGGAAAGAAGAGGTAGCCTTCTTGGGGACTTGGCACTCAAGGATCAAGGTGTTGGTAAGTTCCCTGAGTTTCCTCACTGCCACCCATGTATCCCGGACAAGGAGCTGCAGAAAAAAGATTGTTCCTTCTAGCCAGAGCACTGGGAAAAGTCTCCACAAGGGTTATCCTTGTAACGCTCTCCTACTCTAGCCACACAGGAATATGAAAAGTGTCCCCCTCCCCAACCAGCCCCTACTCGTGAGAAAGTTGATGTTTCACCCCAACCCCTGCTCCACCCAAATAGGCAGGTGCTCTCATCCACCCATTGGGTGGTGTTGGCAGGACTGAGCAGGGAGTTGATCCTCCATCCTCTGCCCAGAGGAAAGAGGTGGTGCTCTGATTTCCCCCACCAAGGTGCAGTTAGTGGCCTGGAACAGAGCTGAGCATCCCCTTAACTCAGCAGCCAAGAGACCCTAGGGAGCTGGTGAAGGGGGGGACCAGTCACACTCAACACTTGTTTCATCTGGGCCCAGTGGGAGGGGAGCTCCAGGCCACCCTGCAGAAACAAAGCAGGCAGCCTCGCCTCTCCCTTCCTGGTGGCTGTGGGGCCCACCATGGAGCTGATCTTCACTCTTACTCAGGAAATGAGGTAGTGGGAGTTGGTGCCCCACCTTTGCCAGAGTAGTGTTGGAGGGGCCAGTACAAAGCTAAACATACACAGGTGGTCCTCATGCTACATACCAACCGTGGAACTGCCTGCTAAAAAGATTACGTACGCTGCACAGTCTTAGTACTTAATCCAGTGTGTCTAGGACATAATTTAAGAGGACTTGTACTAAGAACCAGGAAAGTCACAGCTTGAGTGGGAACAACCAGTCAAGAGACACTGATCCAGAGATAAATCAGCTGCTAGTGTATCTGGAAAGGACCTTAAAGGAGCCGATCACAAAAGTGATTGAACAAGTAGCTAGTAACTCTCCTCAGATAAACGGAAAACGTAGAAAAGTAGAAAAGCTCAGCAAATAAGTTGAAGTAACAGAAAAGAACATGGAAATTAAAGAACTGAGAAACATGATAACCAAAATACATAACTCACTGGATGGACTCAGTGGCAGAGATGACAGAATTGAATCAGTGAACTTGAGGACATCAAGAATTTGCCCAATCTGAGCAATAGAGAAAAAATAGAATGGAAAAAAAAAAAGAACAGACCCACAGGGACCTGTGAACAATGATAAGAGCTATTTGTATCATCAAGGCTCAGAAGGAGAGGAGAATGAAAGTGGGGCTGAAAAGTATTTGAAGGTGTAATGTCTGAAAGCATCCCAAATTGGGCAAAAAACATAAACCTATGAATTCAAGAAGCTGAGGAAACCCCAAATCACATAAATGTAAAAAACAATCACACCCAGCCACACCATAATGAAACTTCTGAACACTAAAGAAAAAGGAAAAAGTCTTGAAAGAATCAGAAATGACACATTACTTATAGGGGAACATAAATGCTAATGACAGCAGTCGTCTGCAATCATGGGGCATAGAAGGAATTGGCATAACATATTTAAGTACTGAAAGAGAAGCACTGTCAGAAGCAAATGTTATATCTGGTGAAAACATCCGTCAGGAAGAAAGGGAAATCGAGACATACTCGGGTGATGGAAAACTAAGATAATTTGTTGCTAGCAAAAGAACAGCTAAGGGAAATTCTCTAAACGGAATATGGTAACAGAAAGAAAGCTTCGAACTCCAGAACGGAAAGAAGAACATTGGAATGCCTAAGAAGAGAGGTGAATGTTACAGACTATTCTACCTCCCTTAAATGTCTTAAATCATATTTGATGGTTGAAGCAAACACTATAACACCATCTGAAATGGTGTTCAGTATATATAGGGGAAATAATTAAAACGATTCCTTTTTAAAAGTGGAGAAGGTAAAGGGATCTAAATGGAAGTAAGGTTTCTAAACTTCACTCAGAGTGGTAAGTTTTCTGTATACATATAGTACCTACATCAACCTCTATGAAAACTACACATGATACTGAAAAACACTAGAAATAAATCATTTAAGAAATGTTTAAATAACCCATAGGGAGATAAGAAAAGTGAAAAACAGTAACAATCAAAGGAACCAAACAAAAAAATAAAATGGCAAATTTAAGCCATAAT
Organism: Leucopleurus acutus; assembly: GCF_964270905.1. Taxonomy (NCBI): domain Eukaryota; kingdom Metazoa; phylum Chordata; class Mammalia; order Artiodactyla; family Delphinidae; genus Leucopleurus; species Leucopleurus acutus. Next base: position 2,710,810 of record NC_139158.1, read on the forward strand.
GTATCAATAATTAAATGTAAATGATCTAAGAGATAGATCTGTAGAGGGAATAATAAAAGCATGATCCAGCTATTTGCTGTCTACAAGAAACTCACTTCAAATGCAATGACATGGGTGGGCTGAAAGGAAAAGAATAGAAAACCATACATGATGGAACCATTAATTAAAAAAAATTAGGAGTGTCTGTATTAATATCAAACAAAACAGTTACGTTAGGTTACAAGGACTACTGCAAGAAAGTACCATAAACTGGGTGGCTTGAAACAACAGAAGGTTATTTTCTTATAGTATGGAGACTAAAAGCCTGAAACGAAAGTGTTGGCATGTCCGTGCTTTCTCTGAAAATTGTAGGGGAATCTTTCCTTGCTTCTTCCTAACTTCTAGAGGTTTTTCTGGTATTCCTTGGCATTCCTTGCCTTGCAGCTACATAACTTGAATTTGCCTTTGTCCTCACATAACATTCTTCCATTTGTCACTGTAGTCATATGGTTATCTTCTTATAAGAACACCAGTCATATTGGAATATCATACCCTACTCCAGTGTGACCTCATCTCAACTAATTACATCTTCAGTGACCCTATTTCCAAATAAGGTTGCATTCTGAGGCACTGGGAGTTAGAACTTCATTATATGTGTGGGGAGGGGTTGGTGGGGGGGGCAGTTAACCCAGAAGAGTAGTCTTCGGAGCAAAGAAAATTACTAGAGACAAAAAGGGACATTACATAATGATGAAAGATAAATCCACCAGGAATGAATAATTTTAAATGTGTATGCACCAAACAACAGAGCCTCAACATACATGAGGCAAAAACTGATAGAGTTGAGAGGAGAAATAGACAATCCACCATTATAGTTGTGAATTTAGTCCAATCTCAGTAACTGATAGAACAACCTAGACAGAAAATCAGCAATGATACAGAATAACTAAACAACACAACCAACAGAACTTAGTTAAGATGTATAGAACACTTCAACAGAAACAGAATAAACATTCTTCTCAAGCACACATGGAACATTCACAAAGATAGACATTATCTTGGACCATTAAAACAAACCTCACCAAATTTAAAAAATTGAAATCATACAGAAATCTTCTTTGACCATAATGGAATCAAAGTAAAAATCAGTAACAGAAAGATAACAGGAAAACCCCCAAACACTTGGAAATTAAACAACACACTTCTGAATAATCTTTGGGTCAAAAAAGGAAAACTCAGAGGAAGTTAGAATATACAGAAGTAAATGAAAATAAAATACAACATATCAGAATTTGGGGGATGCAGCTAAATCAGGGCTGAGAGGAAAATTTGTAGCATAAAATGCTTACATTAGGAAAAAAAGTCTCAATAAAGCCAACTTCCCATCTCAAGAAACTAAAAACAAGAAACTAGAAAAAAATCAAAATAAATCCAAAGGAAACAGAAGGGAGTAATAAAGAGCAAAAAACGGTGAAATTGAAAACAGAAATATGAGGAAAAAGTCAATATTAAAGATGTTTTTCAATAGATTATATACTCTGTTTAAAGTTATTATAAAATATTGGCTGTATTCTCTGTTCTGTACATTCCATCCTGTATCTTACTTATTTCATATATAGTAAGAAAAAAGCCAACTTTTAGAATCTTGATACCATTCAAGAGTCTTTGATTAAAGAAAAATAGCTTAGCCACTATGCAGCACGAAACATGCCAAAATGTAAGCCTACTAATATAGGGTATAAATAGGGTCTGTATAGGGTCTGTCTCAAGTTACTATAAATTCTAACAGAAAATAAATTCACAGCTTTTACTCTTGAAAAAAAGAAAACACTTAAAAAAGATTAATAAAATTGACAAACCTGTAGGAAGACCGACAACGAAGAAATAAAAGGTACAAATCACCAACGTCAGAAATGAAAAATCTGCAAAAATCATAATGATAATAAGGAATAATAAGTTTGCACATATACATTTGATTACTGAAACGAAATGCACCTATTCCTCAAAAGGAAAAAAACCATCAAAACTGAATCAAGATGAAATAGATAACCTGAATAGCCCGATAACCATTAAGGAAATTAAATTTGCAATTAAAAAGTTTCTGAATGCAAACTATTATTTATAGAATGGAGAAACAACAAGGTCATACTGTATAGCACAGAGAACTATATTTAATATCCTGTGATAAACCATAATGGAAATGAATTTAAAATAATGTATCTATATATCAATATGTATAACTGAATCACTTTGCTGTACAGCAGAAGTTAACACAACATTGTAAATTAAGTATACTTCAATATAAAAGTTTCTGAAAAAAATTTCCATGCAATCTCTAATGTCGTTGCATTTGAAGTGAGTTTTATTAGAGAATTTAACCAAACTTAAAGAATTAACAAAAATAAATAAATAAATAAAAGAATTAACACCAGTTTTACACAGTCTCTTCCAAAGAAATGAAAAGAACACTTCCCAATTCATTTTATGAGGATAGTATTACTTTGATACCCAAACCAAATAAAGACAACATTAAAAAAAAGACACACTGTACACCAATATCGCTCATAAACTTAGTCATAAAAATTCTTCACTAAAATATTAGCAAATCAGTTCCAGCAGTGTATAGAAAATTATCATGACTAGGATTTGTTCCACGTATCAACATTTGAAAATCAATCTATGTAATCCATCTTATCAATAGGCTAAAGAAGAAAAATGTATCAATTTATGCAGAAAGAACGTTTGACAGAATTCAACACCTATCTATTCCTGGTAAAAACTCTCAGCAAACTAGGAGTAGAGGGTGTTGGCCTGCATTTGCCCAGCTTTGAAACCTAGGAAAGAGCCCAGAGTCAGTAACAGATGCATCAATGGTTTAATAGATGGGGAAGCTTACAGGTCTGAAGCAAGGTCCTGAAACAACATCCCACCATGTGAGGCGGACTGTGGGCAGGACAGTTATAGGGGAATTGAAATCAGGTGGGCTCACTAGTTACCAGGGAAACCAGCAGAGGGGCATGCCCCCTCACTACCCCTTTAAGAACAGTCACCAGCTGAGCCTGGGGCAAGTACTAGGAAGGTCAGTCAGGTGAGCAGGTGCAGGTGAAGCAGGCCCTGGTTGGTCAGGGGATGTACAGAGAGCAAGAGAACAGCCATCTTGAGTGGCCTGACCATACGCTCCACCCCTACACACCCTGCAGGACCCTTACAATTTTGGTCCTCCCATCTTCCGTGATATCCCTGGGGTCAGGTATGTAGGCAGCACTGCAACCAGATACTATAAATACAATACAGACAGGCCAAAAACCCAGAGCAAACCAAGAGCCACTCCCATGGGGAGGGGTGGGCCCTGGCTCTGAAAGAAACATTCTGTTGGCCTAGCCAGGAGTCAGCAGTCACGGTACAGGTCTGCCAACCCATGTTATGTTGAGTGCCATTAGGGGTGAACCCATTAGGTCTTTCCAAACAAAACACAGTTCATCCCACTAGTTGGACTTGTGTGTCCAGAAGCCAGCCTATTCTATTCCACACAGCATAGCCCAGGGGGGCTCAGGGGCAGTCAGTGGTATAGTTAATGTTTCCCGACGGGGTCCTTCTGACCTGTTGGCTTATGGGACAGGAAGATGGTGAGTGTTTTTCCCCCATGGTCAGTAGTCCCCACATAGTCACCGTAGCCCACCCAATTTTTCATGGAAGTCCAGAGGAAGACGACAATGGCATCTCGCTGGGGACCCAGCAATTAGACTCATTCCGCAGAGAGGCCAGCGTTGCTGCTCAGTCCTCACATAGGTTTCCTCCCTCAGGCTAGGGATGAAATGTAAGACACCTAACAGGCACGACACAGGGGAGATCATGACAACTAAGCAAAACACAAGCAGAGACTGCAATCAGAGATAATAGCACACCGACCTGTGGCTTTTATCCTGATCTTCAGTACAGTTCAGAAAACTCACGTTTTCAGTAATACAAAATCACGTCTATAGTGGCCACCAAGTTGTATCTTGGATGTCTGAACCACAGCTACTCCATTTTGACTTTCAAATGCATTCCCCTCCTCAGTGGACAAAGCAGATGTGCAATGCACGTCTGAAAGACCATAAAACAGGCTGCTCTGGTCAGTAAAATTTAAGTTAAACCATAGATAAGCCAGAATGACTTCCTCATACCTCAATCCATGCAGATTTTTCCATCATTTCCCCTTCTGATTGCAAATATTTCAGTAGAAAGCATTGATGATCAAAATGTCCATCCCTCAGTGCTGGGGTGCTGGCTCCTACTGAAACTGCACAGCCTTACAACCCAGACTGGGACTTGAACCCAAGGTCTTTTAATTGAGATCACACACCTGGTCTCAGGACTTAATGAAGCTCAGGTTCTTTATGTCCCGTAGCAGAAAGAATTCAGTGAGAGAAAAAGTGATATGTAAGAAGTGGATTTATTTAGAGAGAAACACACTGCACAGAGTGTGGGTCATCTCAGAAGGCGAGAGGCCCTGAAATATGGGGTGGTTAGTTTTTATGGACTGGGTAATTTCATAGGCTAATGGGTGGGAGGATTATTCCAACTATTTTGGGGAAGGCGTGGGAATTTCCAGGAATTGGGCCACGCCCACTTTTTAACCTTTTATGGTTGGCCTGGGAAGTGCCATGGTGCTGGTGGATGTACTATTTATTTATTTATTTACTTAAAAATCTTTATTGGAGTATAATTGCTTTACAATGGTGTGTTTCTGCTTTAGAACAAAGTGAATCAGTTATACATGTACATATATCCCCATATCTCCTCCCCCTCTTGCATCTCCCTCACACCCTCCCTATCCCACCCCTCTAGGTGGTCACAAAGCACCGAGCTGGTCTCCCTGTGCTATGTGGCTGCTTCCCAATACTATCTATTTTGGTAGTATATATAAGTCCATGCTACATCCGCATCTTTATTCCTGTCCTGCCCCAGGTTCTTCATAACCATTTTTTTTTCTTTAGATTCCATATATATGTGTTAGCATACAGTATTTGTTTTTCCCTTTCTGACTTACTTCACTCTGTATGACAGACTCTAGGTCCATCCAGCTCACTGCAAATAACTCAATTTCATTTCTTTTTATGGCAGAGTAATATTCTGTTATATATATGTGCCACATCTTCTTTATCCATTCATCTGTTGATGGACACTTAGGTTGCTTCCATGTCCTGGCTGTTGAAAATAGAGCTTCAATGAACATTGTGGTACATGACTCTTTTTTTTCTTTTTTTTTTTTTTTTTTTTTTGCAGTACGTGGGCTGCTCACTGTTGTGGCCTCTCCCATTGCGGAGCACAGGCTCCGGATGCGCAAACTCAGCGGCCATGGCTCACAGGCCCAGCCGCTCCACGGCATGTGGGATCTTCCCGGACCGGGGCACGAACCCATGTCCCCTGCATCGGCAGGTGGACTCTCAACCACTGCGCCAACAGGGAAGCCCTACATGACTCTTTTTGAATTATGGTTTTCTCAGGGTATGTGCCCAGTAGTGGGATTTCTGGGTCATATGGTAGTTCTATTTTTAGTTTTTTAAGGAACCTCCATACTGTTCTCCATAGTGGCTGTATCAATTCACACACATTCCCACCAACAGTGCAAGAGGGTTCCGTTTTCTCCACACTCTCTCCAGCATTTATTGTTTGTAGATTTTTTTGATGATGGCCATTCTGACTGGTGTGTGGTGATACCTCATTGTAGTTTTGATTTGCATTTCTCTAATGATTAATGATGTTGACCATCCTTTCATGTGTTTGTTGGCTATCTGTATATCTTCTTTGGAGAAATGTCAACTTAGGTCTTCTGCCCATTTCTGGATTGGGTTGTCGGTTTTTTTGGTATTGAGCTGCATGAGCTGCTTGTAAATTTTGAAGATTAGTCCTTTGTCAGTTGCTTCATTGGCAAATATTTTCTCCCATTCCGAGGGTTCTTTTTTCGTCTTGTTTATGGTTTCCTTTGCTGTGCAAAAGCTTTAAAGTTTCATTAGGTCCCATTTGTTTATTTTTATTTCCATTTCTCTAGGAGGTGGGTCAAAAAGGATCTTGCTGTGATTTATGTCATAGAGTGTTCTGCCTATGTTTTCCTCTAAGAGTTTTATAGTGTCTGGCCTTACATTTAGGTCTTTAATCCATTTTGAATTTACTTTTGTGTATGGTATTAAGGAGTCTTTTAATTTCATTCTTTTACATATAGCTGTCCAGTTTTCCCAGCACCACTTACTGAAGAGGTTGTCTTTTCTCCATTGTATATTCTTGCCTCCTTTATCAAAAATAAGTTGACCATATGTGCGTGGGTTTATCTCTGGGCTTTCTATCGTGTTCCATTGATCTATATTTCTCTTTTTGTGCCAGTACCATACTGTCTTGATTACTGTAGCTTTGTAGTATAGTCTGAAGTCCAGGAGCCTGATGCCTCCAGCTCCGTTTTTCTGTCTCAAGATTGCTTTGGCTGTTCGGGGTGTTTTGTGTTTCCATACAAATTGTGAAGTGTTTTATTCTAGTTCTGTAAAAAATGCCATTGGTAATTTGACAGAGATTGCACTGAATCTGTAGATTGCTTTGGGTATTATAGTCATTTTCACAATGTTGATTCTTCCAATCCAAGAACATGGTATATCCCTCCATCTGTTTGTATCATCTTTAATTTCTTTCATCAGTGTCTTATAGTTTTCTGCATACAGGTCTTTTGTCTCCTTAGGTAGGTTTATTCCTAGGTATTTTATTCTTTTTGTTGCAGTGGTAAGTGGGAGTGTTTCCTTAATTTCTCATTCAGATTTTTCATCATCAATGTATAGGAAAATGCAAGAGACTTCTGTGCATTAATTTTGTATCCTGCTACTTTACCAAATTCTTGATTAGCTCTAGTAGTTTTCTGATAGCATGTTTAGGATTCTCTATGTATAGTATCATGTCATCTGCAAATAGTGACAACTTTACTTCTTCTTTTCCAATTTGGATTCCTTTTATTTCTTTTTCTTCTCTGATTGCTGTGGCTAAAACTTCCAAAACTATGTTGAATAATAGTGGTGAGAGTGGGCAACCTTGTCTTGTTCCTGATCTTAGTGGAAATGGTTTCAGTTGTTCACCATTGAGGACGATGTTGGCTGTGGGTTTGTCATGTATGGCCTTTATTATGTTGAGGTAAGTTCCCTCTATCCCTACTTTCTGGAGGGTTTTCATCATAAATGGGTGTTGAATTTTGTCAAAAGCTTTTTCTGCATTTATTGAGATGACCATATGGTTTTTCTCCTTCAATTTGTTAATATGGTGTATCACATTGATTGATTTGCATATATTGAAGAATCCTTGCATTCCTGGGATAACCCCACTTGATCATGGTGTATGATCCTTTTAATGTGTTGTTGGATTCTGTTTGCTAGTATTTTGTTGAGGATTTTTGCATCTATGTTCAGCAGTGATATTGGCCTGTAGTTTTGTTTTTTTGTGACATCTTTGTCTGGTTTTGTTATAATGGTGATGGTGACCTCATAGAATGAGTTTGGCAGTGTTCCTCCCTCTGCTATATTTTGGAAGAGTTTGAGAAGGATAGGTGTTAGCTCTTCTCTAAATGTTTGATAGAATTCGCCTCTGAAGCCATCTGGTCCTGGGCTTTTGTTTGTTGGAAGATTCTTAATCACAGTTTCAGTTTCAGTGCTTGTGATTGGTCTGTTTATATTTTCTATTTCTTCCTGGTTCATTCTCAGAAGGTTGTGCTTTTCTAAGAATTTGTCCAGTTTTTCCAGGTTGTCCATCTTATTGGCATATAGTTGCTTGTAGCAATCTCTCATGATCCTTTATGTTTCTGCAGTGTCAGTTGTTACTTCTCTTTTTTAATTTCTAATTCTGTTGATTTGAGTCTTCTCCCTTTTTTTCTTGATGAGTTAGCTAATGGTTTATCAATTTTATCTTTTCAAGGAACCAGCTTTTAGTTTTATTGATATTTGCTATTGTTTCCTTCATTTCTTTTTCCTTTATTTCTGATCTGATCTTTATGATTTCTTTCCTTCTGCTAACTTTGGGGGTTTTTTGTTCTTTCTCTAATAGCTTTATGTGTAAGGTTAAGTTGTTTATTTGAGATGTTTCCTGTTTCTTGAGGTAGGCTTGCATTGCTATAAACTTCCCTCTTAGAACTGCGTTTACTGCATCCCATAGGTTTTGCGTCGTCGTGTTTTCATCGTCATTTGTTTCTAGATATTTTTTGATTTCCTCTTTGATTTCTTCAGTCAACTCTTGTTTATTAAGTAGTGTGTTGTTTAGCTTCCATGTGTTTAGCCTCATAGTGTTGTGGTTGGAAAAGATACTTGATACAATTTCAATTTTCTTAAATTTACCAAGGCTTGATTTGTGACCTAAGATATGATCTATCCTGGAGAATGTTCCATGAGCATTTGAGAAGATAGTATATTCTGTTGTTTTTGAATGGAATGTCCTATAAATTTCAATTAAGTCCATCTTGTTTAATGTATCATTTAAAGCTTGTGTTTCCTTATTTATTTTCATTTTGGATGATCTTTCCATTGGTGAAAGTGGGGTGTTAAAGTCCCCTTCTATGAATGTGTTACTGTCGATTTCCCCTTTTATGGCAGTTAACATTGCCTTACGTATTGAGGTGTTTCTATGTTGGGTGCATAAATATTTACAGTTGTTATATCTTCTTCTTGGATTGATCCCTTGATCATTATGTAGTGTCCTTCTTTGTCTCTTGTAATAGTCTTTATTTTAAAGTCTATTTTGTCTGATATGAGAATTGCTACTCCAGCTTTCTTTCGATTTCCATTTGCATGGAATATCTTTTTCCATCCCCTCACTTTTAGTTTGTATGTGTCCCTAGGTCTAAAGTGGGTCTCTTGTAGACAGCATATGTACGGGTCTTGTTTTTGTATCCATTCAGCCAGTCTATGTCTTTTGGTGGGAGCATTTAATCCATTTACATTTAAGGTAATTATTGATATATATGTTCCTATTAGCATTTTCTTATTTGTTTTGGGTTTGTTATTGTAGGTCTTTTCCTTCTCTTGTGTTTCCCGCCTAGAGAAATTCCTTTAGCATTTGTTGTAAAGCTGGTTTGATGGTGCTGAATTTTCTTAGTTTTTGCTTGTCTGTAAAGGTTTTAATTTCTCTGTTGAATCTGAATGAGATCCTTGCTGGGTAGAGTAATCTTGGCTGTAGGTTTTTCCCTTTCATCACTTTAAATATGTCCTGCCACTCAGTTCAGGCTTGCAGAGTTTCTGCTGAAAGATCAGCTTTTAACCTTATGGGGATTCTCTTGTATGTTATTTGTTGTTTTTCCTTTGCTGCTTTTAATATTTTTTTCTTTGTATTTTAATTTTTGATAGTTTGATTAATATGTGTCTGGGCATGTTTCCCCTTGTATTTATCCTGTATGGGACTGTCTGCGCTTCCTGGACTTGATTGACTATTTCCTTTCCCATATTAGGGAAGTTTTCAACTATAATCTCTTCCAATATTTTCTCAGTCCCCTTCTTTTTCTCTTCTTCTTCTGGGACCCCTATAATTCGAATGTTCATGCATTTAATGTTGTCCCAGAGGTCTCTGAGACTGTCCTCAATTCTTTTCATTCTTTTTTCTTTATTCTGCTCTGCAGCAGTTATTTCCACTCTTTTATCTTCCAGGTCACTTATCTGTTCTTCTGCCTCAGTTATTCTGCTATTGATTCCTTCTAGAGAAGTTTTAATTTCATTTATTGTGCTGTTCATCATTATTTGTTTCCTCTTTAGTTCTTCTAGGTCCTTGTTAAACGTTTCTTGTATTTTCTCTGTTTCCAAGATTTTGGATCATCTTTACTATCATTACTCTGAATTCTTTTTCAGGTAGACTGCCTATTTCCTCTTCATTTGTTTGGTCTGGTGGGTTTTTACCTTGCTCCTTCATCTGCTGCATATTCTTCTGTCTTCTCATTTTGCTTAACTTACTGTGTAGGGTCTCCTTTTCACAGGCTGCAGGTTCATAGTTCCCGTTGTTTTTGGTGTCTGCCCCCAGGGGCTAAGGTTGGTTCAGTGGGTTGTGTAGGCTTCCTGGTGGAGGGGACTGGTGCCTGTGTTCTAGTGGATGAGGCTGGATCTTGTCTTTCTGGTGGGCAGGTCCACATCTGGTGGTGTGTTTTGGGATGTCTGTGACCTTATTATGATTTTAGGCAGCCTCTCTGCTAATGGGAGGGGTTGTGTTCCTGTCTTGCTAGTTGTTTGGCATGGGGTGTCCAGCACTGCAGCTTGCTGGTTGTTGAGTGGAGCTGGGTCTTAGCATTGAGATGGAGATCTCCGGGAGAGCTTTTGCCGTTTGATATTACATGGATCCAGGAGGTCTCTGGTGGACTAATGTCCTGAACTCAGCTTTCCCACCTCAGAGGCACAGGCCTGACACCCGGCTGGAGCACCAAGACCCTATCAGCCACACAGCCAGTGAACAGTTTCTTCTGGCCTCACTGTTTCATCACACTCTCCTCTGTGCTCTTGAACTCGGGTATGTCATTTAGATGCTAATGCATTACAATGAGCATATAATGAGGCTCAAGGTCTACTGGAAGTCGAATCTTCCGCTGTCCTGGACCTAGTTGGTTCTAGCCAGTTTATGCATGTCCTCAAGGGCTGTGTCATTCTTTTAGAGGTTGTGCCCTGCCCCCTTCCCTCCTGTTTTACCACACAGGTTCAGACCTTGTCCCTCGGTTGCTAGGCCTTCTTTACATTCACCTCGTCATTCCGTTGGGAGAAAACTAATCAGATCTCATGAACAGGCTCAGGGTATGTTAATGGGGAAACACTTTATAGGCTATACATTTTATCACTTATACCCAATTGTCACACAAGCATTGTACAAGTACTTTTAGCAGCAGACTTAAAGCAAGCAGTGCCACACTTCATGAGTAGTTATACTCTGTGACAATTTCACTAGATGATTTTCTTTCCATCCAGAACATCAGGGCAGAAGTATGGCTAACATAGTAAATTTCATAAATACAGACCTCAAGAACTAGAATTTAACATCCACTGAAACATAATATTGTTCTCTCTAATATCACCCGCATCTCCACCAAGTACAGCCAAATCAAAACTAATTTGTTTGCAAAACAAGTCTGGTAATTGACCATATAGGCTCCTCCAGACTGGCTGTGGTGGAACTCCTCAGCAGCAGTGTCACACTGAATTCCCAGTAGGCCTCTCAAGACCAGGAAAGCCATGCAAAAGGCCTGCTATCAGGCTCCACCTCAGTGGCCTTCCCTCTTCTAGAGGTCCCCAAAGTATCGAGATTCCTGCACAAGACAGGAGACAGCCTTTCCCATTGACCTGCTAAGGCTGCTCAGAACCCAAGTCTCTGATTTCTGGAGGGACCAGTCAGAGAGAAAAGAAAAATGCTTCAGTTCTACCCACAGGTGTAGTTTACCAAATTGCTGTAAGTCATAACTAACTTGAAGGGAAGAGCTTCCCTGTGTCTGGAAAACACAGATCAAACCAGTAACATTCCAGACAAAACCCATAAACATATCACCACATTCATCAATTCACTCAGTAGCCAGTCCTTCTGTTAACTTTGTGCAAAGCCATCAGGTTTTCCATTAGGGTTCTTTCATTTTTTTTTTTACCCATTTTGGCAGTATGATCTGAAATTTATCAGAGGCCTTACTTGTCACAAAGTTCTTCCTATGAATCATCTTGAAGATGAAGCACTTTTGCAAAAGCATCAGAGTAAAACAAAAACTGTCTATAAATGACAAAAAACTTAAAAAGTCACAGTTAAACACCTGATCACAATGTAATTGATAAAGAAACTTGGCCACAAGAATAATGACTGATTATAATCTTAACCCTTGAAAACAATCTCTGGCAAAACCCAAGAAGCAAGTAACTGTGCATTTCCTGATTGAAAACTTAATGCTTTAGTCTTCGTCTCTTAAGCAGGAAAAGGTAGATTAACTTAGACCCACCCAGCAATTAATGTTCTAATATTTTATCCTGTTTGAAATGGCCCATGAATTCTCTTCTTTTGTTACCGAGTCTAAGCTCGTACCGCTCGCCACACGATAGGCCAATAATTGGGAGACGAGTTGTCAGGACAAGGAATAACGACTTTATTCAGAAGCCAGCAAGCCAAGAAGACAGTGGGCTTCTGCCCCGAAGACCCACCTTGCCTGAGTTAGAATCCAGGCTCCTGTTACACTAAAAGGGGAGGGAGTAAAGTCAAACACTTCCTGGTTCCCATCCGCCTCGGAGGGGAGGTGTTCATTTCTTCCTCCCTGCAGCCCTTCACAGGTGGGCCCGGTCAGGATGTTTCCTGTGAGCTACACAAAGGTGTTTTAGCTTAATGCTCATCGCCTGGGAGGCAGGGCTCCCAGAGGGGGCCATTATGTATCATTTAAGCTTACAGGCAACATCCCTTTAGTGATTAACTTGTAGTAGAACACAAAAGGTTCTTCCCTATCACACTTTCAGCTTTAGTTTCAAGTTACCAAAATCTGGAGAGACCATTTTAGATAGAGATTCCCAAAACATAATTATCTCTATAGAGTTTACCTAAAAGCTCTTTTTTCTCCTTTACTCTTAGAGGTCACATAAGATTAACGTTCCAGAGAGACCAGGTGGATTGTTTATATCTCAGAGGCACAAGAGAAATACCGTTCCTTCTAGAAAGCTAGCTTAACCAATTACAGAGGCTCCTTTGATACAGTAGCAGAGCCGTTAGCGACCACTGTTCTCCAGACCTCTTGGCAGTCCCCATTCACAAGGACAGTCACCACAGGGCTCCACATGCTAGTGGATGGCCACCCTGGGATTACACCTGCAACTAGTGGACGGGCCCCTGAAACTTTCCATTCCCCATCCTGTGTTTCCTGACATCTCTGTGCTCATGGGATTTTCCTCAGTCTCCTGGTTGCTCCACCAGTCGTCGGGCTGCACCCCACTGGCCTACAAGGCTTGCACTTGCCCAGCTTTAAAACCGAAGGAAGAGCCTGGAGTCAGTGTCAGATACATCAGTGGTTTAATGGATGGGAGCGCTTACCTGTCTGAAGCAAGGTCCTCGAGTGACACCTCACTGTGTGCGGCGGACAGCACAGGGCAGTCTTGGCTCCACAGGGGAGGGGGAGGGGCAATTACCAGTTATAGGGGAATTGATGTGAGGTGGGCTCATTAGTTACCAGGGAAACAAGCAGAGGGGCACGCCCCCTCACTGCCCCTTTAAGAGCAGTCACCAGCTGGGCCTGGGGCAAGTACTAGGAAGGTCAGTCAGGTGGGCAGGTGCAGGTGGAGCAGGCCCTGGTCGGGCAGGGGATGGACCAAGCGTGAGAGAACAGCCATCTTGAGTGGCCTGAACATACAGAGGGGAACTTGTAACTTCCTCAGATTGATCAAAGCATCTGCAAAAAGAACCCAAACCTTCTCCTATCACTAATCCATGCATTGCTGGTGGGAATGTAAAATGGTATGGCCACTAAGGGAATAGGCTGGTAGTTTTTTTAAAATCTAAATATGCAATTACATACAACCCATCAAACGTACTCTTGGGCTGTTTCATAAGATTCAAAGATTCGATTCATGGCAGGACACAACACACTGAGCCCGGGATAGGTGAAAGGCAGAGCTCTTTGTTACTTACAGGTCCAAAGGAGAAGGCCACACAGGGAGTTGTAGCCTAGGACAGGGTAGCAGCAAGGGGGAGCTTGAACACGGCAGCTAGGTTTCTTGCTCTCCTTGTGGATTGGTTCATTTGAACAGTTTCAGTGAGCTCTGGGGTCTAGGGACCATCCCTGGTGGCTGGTCGTGGAGCAGTTAGGGCTAGTGCAGGGCGGTCTGGCTTGTGCGAGCCCCACAAGAGAGGTGATGGGATGTGGACTCACCACTGCTCAAGAAATGGGAACTGACCGGCCTTTAGCCACAGCCTCAAAAAGAAAACTCTTGCATATGGACGTTTTTTCCATAGAAATGAAAATTTATTTTCACGTAAAAATCAGTACATGAATGTTCATAAGCAACAAAAATTGAAAAAAGTCCCAGGACTGGTTAATGAATAATGAAGCTGTGGTACATCCACAACGTGGAATACTTTGCAGCAGTAAAAAGAAACAAACTATTGATGTGTGCAGCAACTTGAGTGAATCTTCAGGGAATTAAGGTGAGAAAAATATTCACTCCTAGGAGGCCACATTTATATGAACATTATTGAAATGACAAGGTTATAGGAATGGAGAACAGATTAGAGGTTGCTAGGGGGTCAGGGAAGTAGGGAAGGGAAAGAGGTGGCTGTGATTATAAAAGGCCAACACAAGGGATGATGGGGCGATGGAAATGCTCTGTATCTGGATGGTAGGTTGGACTGTAGCTTTGCAGGCTGTCGCCACTGGGGGAAGTTGGGTAAGAGATGCCCGGGTTTTCTCTGTATTATTTCTTACAATTGCATGGGTATCTACTATTATCTCAATATGAAAAGGTTGATTTAGGACACTATTTATTGGATGAATAAAGGGAGGAATGCTCATGGAACACACCTCAAGGTATGTGTTGAATCTAATTTGTGTGAAGTGTCTTGCGTCGAGGCATCAGAAAGCCACAGGGAGGAATTCTGCCTTCTAGATGACTCTCCCCTTGGTGACAAAAAGGGGCTTTCTGCGGCTTCTCGAGGTGTATGGAAAAAAGGAAAAAATAGTAATTAAGGTTTCTAGTTTCAAATGCTCTACAGAGACCACCTCTTCTTTCCGTGAACTGGGTCAGCACATTCGTCAGCCGATTAAAAGCTCCTAAGGGCTTCCCTGGTGGCGCAGTGGTTGAGAATCCGCCTGCTGATGCTAGGGGACATGGGTTCGTGCCCCGGTCTGGGAAGATCCCATATGCCGTGCAGCAGCTAGGCCCGTGAGCCGTGGCCGCTGAACCTGCCCGTCTGGAGCCTGTGCTCCGCAACGGCAGAGGCCACAACAGTGAGAGGCGCGCGTACCGCAAAAAAAAAAAAAAGCTCCTAAGAGCTTAGATTAAGGCAATGAGAGCGGAGCTGTGGCACCTTCAGAGATTGTTAGAAAAGGTCTTATTTCCAAAGGTTAGAAGGTTCCCGAAAGGAAACTGCTCTGGAAACTGTTTTTTAACTGCCTTCAGGGCAGCCCGTGTATTAGGAGCTTTAAGACCGTCAATGCTTAGTGCAGTCACGATGCGGCCGCTTTCTAACTCCCCCCGAGTGCTGTATACACAAAACTAGTTGTATTATTACTACTTCAGAACAGCTGCGGCTTTCGAAATGTTTCTTAGGAGCGTTACAAACCTTTCTAAAATCCTGGAGAGCAATGCAGCTCACAGGAGGCTGCAGTCAGTTCAGCCTGGTGGTTTGAGAATCAGACCTGGATTCTCATTATGGCCCCAGTTCCTGGTTGCGTGACCTTTGGCAAATTGGTTGATCTTTGGGCTTCAGTTCTTACATGCAGAATGAGAACTGAGCAGTGAGTTGTATCCCTATTGAAGGGGTCTTTGAAAGATAAATGAGGTACTTAAAGTAAAGCAGTTCTAACTGCTCTGCAGATGGGAGCTTTGCTGCTGCTACTGCTAGTGTTATTAGAAGCAGGAGCAGTAGTGATGGTGCAAAGGAATCAAGAGACAGATTTCTTCTGTGCTTCTCACTAGTGGTGTGACTTCTAGAAAGTCACTTAACTTTGCAGACCGTAGCTTCCTCTTCTATTTATAGAATCTTTGCAGAGCAGAGGAGATAATATGCAAAGTATCTTACAGTTTTCACCTTCTCGGATTCTAAGGTGAACTTGTTGGAGATAAAAACAACATAGTGGTTGAAAAAAAACACAACATAGGGCTTCCCGGGTGGCGCGGTGCTTGGGAGTCCGCCTGCCGATGCGGGGGACGCGGGTTTGTGCCCCGGTCCGGGAGGATCCCACATGCCGCGGAGCGGCTGGGCCCGTGAGCCATGGCCGCTGAGCCTGCGCGTCCGCAGCCTGTGCTCCGCGGCGGGGGAGGCCGCGGCAGTGGGAGGCCCGCGTAACGCAAAAAAAAAAAAAAAAAAAACACAACATAGGGGCTTCCCTGGTGGCGCAAGGGTTGGGAGTCTGCCTGCCGATGCAGGGGACACGGGTTCGTGCCCCGGTCCGGGAGGATCCCACATGCCGCGGAGCGGCTGGGCCCGTGAGCCATGGCCGCTGAGCCTGCGCGTCAGGAGCCTGTGCTCCACGTCGGGAGAGGCCACGGCAGTGAGAGGCCCGCGTACCGCAAAAAAAAACAAAAACAAAACACAACATAGTGGTTGAAAGCACCGACTGTGGAATCTTCTAGGCCTTAGATTTGAGACTTCGCTCTGTTCTGTATGTGCACTGCTCATGGCCAGACATCGGCTTTCCTGTGATCTTGTTCGAGACAGTGGTGCTGTGTGCTTCCCACCCCGACCTGAATCATGATTGCTCTATGACAGGTCAGCAGACTGCAGCCAACCAGGGGCAAATCTCTGTCCCTCCCCCCACCCCAGCCTGTTTTGTGTTTTTGTAAATATGGTTTTATTGGAATATGGTCACCTATTCATTTGTGTATTGTCTGTGGTCGTTTTTCAGCTGTATGGGCAGGCTTGGGTAGTCGTTACAGAGACCACATGGCCTGCAAACCCTCAGCTGTTTACTCTCTGGTGCTTTGCAGAAAATGTTTGCCAGCCTCTCCTCTAAGAAAGCGATGGTACTTGCAGCCCTCGGTTTCCTAGCTTCGCTTGCAACTATAGAAAGATGGAAGGGCAGAGCTCCTTACGGACTTCGCTGAGCTGCTGGCCTAGTCCTGGACCCTCTTCCCTTTAAAACATTTTTACGGTTGTTGTTCCTGCTTATGACTCAGTGCAATCCAATATGATAGGCTTTTACTATTTGTGAAACTTTGGACAAATTACTTAACTTCTCCAGGCCTCAAATTTCTTATATGTTTCTCACACTTAATAACAACAAAGATTAAATGAGATAATAAGTATAAAGCTCTTGCTCCGCTCCTTCCATAAAATAAGCAAATAATTGGAAGTTATTATTTCTGATGAATTTATACATAATTTTAAAGACTTTGAGTCTGTGTCTACACAGGCACATATTTGCCAAATTAAATACCTTTTGTAAAAACCATGTTTTATCTAGAAATGTTTTGACAGCCAGAACATGTGTTTCTATTGCAAACAAAAATATTTCCAGTTTAAAAATATTTGTTTTGATCATCTGTGTGGAAATGAATGTTTTGTAATATTTGAGTTAAGCTACAAAATATTTTTGCCAAATGCTTTTGCAAATATATTTGTTCATTTCTTAGAATATTGCCTTGGAGAAGCAGCCAGTGGCAATTACGCTCTTAGATGAGATTTACAGTTTATAACCCATAGCAGATCTAACCTTTTGAAAAAAGTAGGGAATGGCAGCTGGGACAGCTTGGTTACTGTCAATGCAGTGGTTGGCGTTCTCGCCACGGCTCCAGCATTCTCCCCAGTGCTGGCTGGCTGGACTTCCAGTGATGAGTGCCACGAATCCAGAATTAAATGATGTGTTATACTTAGGTCTCAAGCATCATACAATATAGATCTGTTTATTGTAACTATAATTTTTTGAGGGCTGTGAGTAAATAACATTTTTTTTTTTTTTGCCACAATTACAGTAATTCATTTGAGGCTTACTGTTACTGTTCAATGACTGTGGCAAACGTTTGTTCTTTTACAATTCTCACATTGTGTCTCTTCCAGATTTTGCATGTAGTAAATGAAAAAGTAAGCCCACTGGATAGCCTGTGCCTTTTGCTGGCATTTAGGATAAAGAGAAATCCAATAAATCATGCATCGAGCAGTTCTGGCAGGATTGGATTATGAGATCATTGTGTGACTTTTACAGATAAATCACCAAGCAAACGTCACCCAGTCAACCTTGTTTAGAAAGTAGGAAAGCACGTCTTCGTTTTAAGATTCCACGTTAGTTTTAACCCCATATAACATTGTACCAATAGTTTTTCAAGTTGATTATACTTCCCACTGCGAGGTCAAGGTAAACTTTACATGAATACAAGCCACATGACTTGTCTTTGAGTTCCAAGAAAATTTAATTTAAAAGTAATACTTTGCATTTATGTAACACCTTTCCTAATGTGTAGTCTCGAAACACTTCAGGAAAAAAAACACACTAATATTTTAGCCTGGATTTACAGGCAATTCCCTGGGCTAATGTTTCCTTACAAGACTCTGTGTGACCCACCAGAAATACTCAAATACAGTGGTTTATCTTTGTCAGATGATTTTGTTCTTCAAGGAAGATTATTTGGAAGAAAATTTCTTCAATTTCTGTTAGAAAAATACTTCTCTCATTTTCTTATCGTTTAGCAGGAAGCTCACCAGTTTCTCTCAATTACACCAATGTTTCATACCTTAGAATTACCTTTCAGCACGAATAACTTCAAATGTATTTGAAAACCAATTAGAAATTTCCGAATTTCAGGCTTGCGAGGGACAAAAAACGGCTTGAATTTTCTTAAGGTTTATGATTATCACAAAGCAGAGTAGAAATGCCACGGAAGGAGAATGTCTTCGGATGTGAAGAGGTCAGGCTACTCCTTGGAATGGTTTTGCCCTGGAATGGACAGCTTACCCCACTTGGCTGTGGGAACCCACAAACAGCAGCTTCGCAGAACTGCCGCATGTTGGAGATGGCTCAGAAGATAGCCTACCTTCTTCTCTTTTCAGGAACCTATGTAAGGAGGCAGTAGTATTCACAATAAAAGGTAGAAGATAGATGTTCTCTGGTGGTATGATATTTTAAAAAGAAATAAAAAGATTATTATCTGACATGATCCATGGGAACTGATCTTACGGATTTTCCTATTTTGACCTTGGTCACCCAACACTGACCTCGATGCATATCTGTTACTGTCAGGTCTGCTTTCAGTGGTGTTCAGAACGTGTCAGAAAAAAAAGAGGGGCTTGTAGTATTTGTTCTTGCCTTAACTAAGCAGTAAATCTTGGTTTGTCTGCTTACTCGTTTCTTCAGCATGTGTTCGGCATGTGTTACAAGGCAGGTAACATGCTGTGCGGCTGAGACGTCCTTGGGAAGTTGATGGTTAGAGGGGCTCCTTGTCTTCCAGATTCACCGTGACCTGGCTTTCCCTTCCTCCCTTTCCTTCCTTTCGTTCATTCATCAGTATTTTTTTCAGTTCCTACAATGTGCCAGGCCTTCAGACTATAGCTGTTGAGCACCACGGCTGTGGGTCCTACTCTAACTTAACTGCTAATTCAGTGGGGAGACAGACATTAAATGAGTAATTGTGTAAAGAACTTTTGTTGCAATTATAATTCCTGTTCAGAGACCCCAAATAATTTCTGATTTCCTTAAAAAATTATTTCTGATTCTAAAACTTTATAGACAACTTAGAAAATATAAGACTATATCAAAAAAATAACCTAAAATAACCCACCAACCCTCACAGAAGAACAAAACACCTGTCCTTAACATTTTGGTGTATTTCCTTCCCGTTATTTCTTCTCTGTGTGTGTGTGTGTTCGCATGCATGTGTGCCCACGTGGGTGTGCGTTTGGGATCACACTGTATGCTCAGTTTTGCCATTTGCTTTAAATGATCAGTAAGTAGTGAGAATTTCTCATATTATTAAATACTCTTTTAAAAATATATTTTAATTTTGCTGAATAATTTTTTATTTTATTTGTGTACCCTAATTATTTAACTCTTTTTCTTTGGATGCATTTTGATGATGTACACTCGATTTTTGTGTTATTTTAACTGATGTGATGATGAAAGTGTAAATCCTTGTCTCATTTCTTGTTGCTAGCCTAGAATAGAATCTAGAATTGGAATTCCTGGGTCAAAGGGTATATTCTTGTAATGCAACATATACATATCACATCATCTGTGAAGCATTATAAAAATACTATGCCTTCGGACCCAATTTATGTAATATATGATGTGAAGCACACTCCTATTTTCTAGAATTGTATCAATTTACACACCCCATGAAGGAGTGAGTATCTAGTTTACATGTCCTTGGCATTGAGTATTTTGCAGATTTTAGTTATATGTCAATTTGATGGACAAAAGTAGTATCCTAACATTTTACTTTAGTATTCCCAGTTATTTGTCATCCTGCTGTATTTCATGTGTTTGTGTGTGATTTCCCAATTTTCTATTATTTCAGTCTTTTTTATTAAATACATGAACATAGTCTAGATAAATAAAATTATTATAGGTGGCATTATATATTACATTAATATGACAGTATATTTCCTATAGAGTATGTTAATATATATTGTTTCTTAAGGATATTGGCAATTTATTATTTTCTGCTAATAACAAAATATCCCACACTGATTTGTAATGCTACTTATAGATCATGCATTTATGCATGCATCAGAATCTGTTTCTTCATCTGTGTTCTTTTATGACCCTGTCTTCCTTTTACTAATTTCCTTTTTCTGCATAAGAAAATGTCTTAATATTTATTACTGCAAGTTACTTCAATTATTCAATTTTTTTGTATCATAGTGTTGCCTCTTAATTCTTCCGATCAGTTTCAGAATCACAATGGAATGTTTGAAAAATTTTCTGCAAGATTTTGGTTAGAATTCATCAAAAATATAAGTTAAATTTGGGAAGAACTGACATCTTTACAATATTACGTCTTCTCCTCCAGAAATACTGTCTGTCTCTCAACTAATTTCTGTTGTCCTTTATGTCTTCCAGTGAAGTTTGGTCATTTTTTTTCCTGGGTGCCACACTTTTTCATTTTGCAGGCAATTTTGTATACATTTTTATTGTTAACGGTTTGTTTTTATTTCTTTCCTGACTATAATTGTTATGTTTCTCTCTTGGAGACCATCTTGAAGTAAGTTGTTCAAGAACGGAACATCCTCTAGATTCCGGCACTGGCCTGTACTTTTCACCAGCCTGATCTTCACTGCCCCCTCCCCGTAGACCCCAGCCGGGCAGCTGAACTGGACAAACGCCTGGTTTCTGCGAGCATCGCTCTTCCCTTCCCTTCCCTGTCTGTACCTCCTCCTGGTTCCTTCAGTGACCTGCCCCGCCCCCACGTGTGCCTGCCAGCACTCTGTTCATCCCCCACCGCTGGGCTCCCAGGCCCCGCCCTCTTGCCGGTCCCACCTGCACAGGATTACTGCTTCCTCTAGGCCTTCATAGCATTTTGTTCATACCTCTCTGGAGAGTAGTTTTCGTATCTGTGTTTGATGATTTATGTGTATACCTATCCTTTCCCCAAAGTGTGACAGCGTGGAAAGCAGGTTGTGAAAGACTAAGCTCTGCGACAGTGCACACATCGTTTAAATACCCCTTTGCTTCAGTTTTCCGACTTATATGGGAATAGTAAATTACGTCCTGCTTACCTCACAGGATTGTGCGGAAGCACTTTGCTGTCTGGAAAATGCAAACTTAGGTGTTGATAACCATGCCAGTCATTTCCCTTCCTAGATTGGGAGGTTCCTAAGGCAAAGCCTGTTTTTCACACCAGTATTCCTGGGCAGGTTTAGTTTAGCATGATGCTGTCCTCCTATAGACACTCTCAGTTAGACTGACTCAGTGGGTGGCCAACCTTGGCAAATGGGGGATAGCACCTGGGTTCTAGCAGACTTTGGAGTGTGCATAGAAGCTGCCTGGTAAGCAAATTTGAAATTGCAACTAAAGACCTGGGGATTTCTGGTTATCGCTGGCTGTTACAGTGGTCTGGGAAGGGTGTGTGTATATTGATGAGAATAGTTGCAAAGGGAAAATCTGAATTTGGAAAAGCACACGATTCTTTAGATGCTCTAAGACACTCTCAGGAAAATAGTACTTAGTTCTCAGTGTGTTTGGTGTCCTGGGCAAGTTTTTTAAAATACAGATTTCTAATCCACATCTCTTGAGATTCTGCTGCTATAGGTTGGGCCCGGGAGCCTACATTTTTACAAACATCCTTGTAAGTCACATCATCAGGCAAGTTTGTGAAACCGTGTGCTAGGAAGAACAAGAGGATTCTTGGGAGTGATACTCAGACCTTGTGGAAAATCATTTCTTCTATGAAACAAAAAAACACATGTACAAGTGCAAGCACATACCCCAGAAAACTAGGCATGTCAGTGCTCTGGTGTATCTCCCTGGGTTTTCTTATTGATCCACCAGATTCTGAAATACATTTAGTATATAAATGCCTTGTTCAAGAAAGCAGATGCAGAGGTGGCTCGCCGGGAACTGTACATATTAGAGACAAAGGGTTGTTATGTTGACGCAACTTTTCTGTATAACTCACACTTTATTGATTGCTAAAATATTTATCAGCACATGGTCTTAGAGTTCTTAGAAGGCAGCTCTCTTAGAAGGCAGTATGGTCTATATTAGCTTCTTCACACAGCAAATTATATTTCCCTCCAAGAACTTGAATACTAAACATAATTGCGGGAGGATAGGAAGTTGATTGTCTTTATAACAGGATTTAATTGTTGTTTTTCATGATTTTTAAAATTATACAAAACACACACTCATTGTAACAGATAAGTACAGAAGAGATAGAGCAAGCAGAAAAAATCACCCATAACTTTAACTTTATTTTATAGAAAATTACAAGCATCTGTCATGTTCCTACTTTCTTTTATGTATGTTTTTCATTATCGAGATCTTACTTGATAAGTTGTTTTATAAACATTTTAAAACTTAGATTATATCATAGATGTTTTCCTTTATCAAAAACCTTGTAAAAATCATTTTAATGGTGGTATAATAGTTTGTCATACTTGGATGTGAGGTACCATACTTGGATGTGAATATTCCTAGAAAATCAGAAATACAAAACATGGAGAAATGCATTGCCAATGCATTAAGTGTTTCAAATAAATACTTTAGTTAACTGAGATTTATATCATGTATACATTTCCCTTGTAAACTGTATTTATTAATCTGTGTAGTATAAAGCCCTGAAAGAGAAGCAAATATGAGGCAGTAGCCAGTCTGTGCAGTGGGGGGCCCTGAAGATGGGATTAGCCCCCAGAAGACACCAGTGGAATTGCTTTCTCTTGGTTCCGCAGTGACAGCCCAGTTATCAAAGCTGATGGACAATTTCCCCCTTTTACATTACCTTGCTTTTTGCAACCTTTGGAGCTGTTATGACTCTCAGCTTCCTGACATGCCTCTTTTGCCTTCCTCAACGCTACTCTTTCCTATTTCTTCCTCTGACCGTTCCTCTTAACTACTTTTTCACCTTGTCGCTAAAACGCTGGTGTTTCTGTGCATTCTCTATTTGACCTTCTTTTTTCCCATTCTAAACAGTCTCCCTGGGTGGTTTCTTCTTGCTCCTGTGTTTGTAACTGCCTCCGAGGAACGATGGCCCTCCATCCTGCATCCCAGCCTCCTCTCTCTGCCTTGGGACTCGCTTAACACCTGCCATTCGTTGTGGTCCTGGCTCAAGTCCACACTCCTCTGTGTGATTTGACTGTCCCTTCTCCTCTCAGATCTATGTGACCACCTACTGGTGATGAAAATCTCCTCTTTTCTATTTCTACATGCTTCTCCTTTTCTTTACCTAAGATTTCATGATGGTGTTCTCTCTTCCTTTGAATCATCTTCCATATTTAGGGTTATTCAAAAAGCAAAGATGATTACATTTAATGTAATCATTGTCTACATTTCTAATCCTTTGTAGGTGCTAACTTCTAAAATAACATTAAGAAAATTAATTAAAGAATGAAAGAAATAATATATTTGAATATCTTCTAATTTATTGATCCTCTAGTTATTGTATTAAATAGTATATTGAATTTAGAGACTAAAATATAATTATAGGAAAGTGATTAATTGTAAAGGGAGAGCATTTCATTGCTTCTTATTCCCTAGGGTTTCCAACACTAATAGCTAGGAGACCTCTAATATTTACCATTGTAATTTCTTAAAGAAAACAGAAGTAACATGGTACGTGTGATAAATTCATTTCATATATAGAATGGCAGTGCTGAGTGAACCTTTAGTTTGAAAATCAGTCAAAGACCTTGAAAGGGATATACACTCTCAGGTTCTTGTGAGAGAATCTTTTGTTTTCTAGATTTTCCTTCTCTAGCTGTTTTGACCAGTTCTTATAATAAAACTAGATGGAGTGAGTGAAGGGAACTTAAACCTTTTCTTGCTAGGTCTTTTCTTTTACCTTTGGAAAATAACAGTAATGATTCTGTGCAGGGCTCTGGTTTTTAAATTGCTTGTCCGCTAATTATAAGGAAAGGCGAGATCTTGAAATTTGTGTAGTGCTAATTACTCCTTTCTCTCCCGCTGTAATTTACGGTGTGTCTTTAGGATGTCACTGGCTGATTGGAGCTTCTGCCTCTGCTTTTTTTCTCAGCAATTAGGTTTCACCTTCAACTAATGGAACTGAGTGACGTTAGGCTGACATGGAGAATCTCTCTTCAGCTCTGCTTCATTAAAAGTTGACATGAGACATTAAAAAAGGTTTTCTGGTTTTTGTTCCTAAGGCCATGTGTATTAACATAACTTTAATGCTCCCTTCTTTTCTTAAATTATTATTTTCTTCCTACTCTTTGCCCCGTACAGTTTTTGACTGTCCGCATCTCCAAGTCATTATCTTTTGCCATAAAGCAAAACAGACGAGGGCCTTGTTTCTACTTCTAAGGTTGGTGTACAGTTCATAATTTATCCGTTTCTTCTTCCTGCTTCCCCCCCTGTGGTAGGTTTTTCTGTTGTTGTTCTTCCGGCGTTTCTCTGTGTTCGTGATCCTTGAATCTTATTTTGCTGATCGTCAGTCTGTGGAAGGGGAAGAAAGACTGTTAAAAGAATCTTCTCAACTCATGCTTCTGGAAACAGGGAACAGATGTACTTTTCCCTATTTTTCCTGCTAAGTACAGCTAAAAATCTGTGAACTTTTTATATGAAAAACATAAGAAGAGCCTGAAAGGTGGAAAGCAGAAGGCAGATTGCCTAGGAACCTTGGGACCCAGCGAATGGCAGTGGTGGGTCCCTGAGCTTTCTACTTGCTTCATATATGTTGGGCTGGGTGCTGGAGATGGTGGAAACCCAGATTCCAGTGGGCACAGAGAAAAGAGTCCTCAAGAAACCCTGCCCTTTCTAGGCAAAGGACCGCAAGCGGGATAGCCTCGCAGGACAGAACACCTTTAACCAGTCTCCATCCAAATGCCATGGAAAACACTGTGGCCACCCTCACAAACTCCACCAGCAAAGCCAGTGGGGAGCCTGGACTTCCAACATCGCCAGGCTGTCACAGGTGGCTCCACTCCCCTACCCCTGACCAGAGTGGCGAGAAAGAAGGCTGAGTGTGTAGCCAAGGCTTACATCCCCTCTGAGTAGTCATGAGCTCCCTGCTTGGTTTCAGGGGAGACCTCCTGGAGATCCTGGACTTGTATTTGCACCTAGGGCTGTTGAGTTGCCCTTCTGTCTCCTCACTAGGGCCTAGTGGAGAGTCAGGACTTTTCACTTCCACTAGTGGTAACAGGGCCCCCTCCCCGACAGAGTCAGTGGAGGCTCTGTAAGGAGCAGCAAGAGACCCCCTCCACCTCTCAGCAGGGAGGTGTCAGCAGAGGCCCACGGGGAGCCTGGACTCCCACCCCAACCTAGCAGCAACTCCAACTCCCGGTATCCCTAGAGGCCGAGTGGGAGTCCTGGACTTCCCGCCACAGCTGGTGCCAGTGAAGGGCAGTGCTGCCCTTCCTCTGCGGGAGCAGTGTTGGAGGAGGCCTGCTTGAATAGATCTGCTTAACATCCAGAGTCTCGTGGCACGACACTCAAAATGTCCAGGTTCCAACCGAAAGTCATT
Organism: Leucopleurus acutus; assembly: GCF_964270905.1. Lineage (NCBI taxonomy): Eukaryota > Metazoa > Chordata > Mammalia > Artiodactyla > Delphinidae > Leucopleurus > Leucopleurus acutus. Next base: position 2,736,561 of record NC_139158.1, read on the forward strand.
TGTCATAACAGGAGCCAAGAACACCTCAACTTGAAGGAGAAGAGACAACACACGCTAACAACAACATAACACAGACGTTAGAAATTGACTAACGTTTAAAGCAACAGTCACAAAAATGCTTCAGTGAACAATTACGAACACACTGGAAACAAATAGGGGAAAAAAGAGAACATAAATCTCAGCAAAGAAATGGAAGACATAAAGCAATACCAAATTGAAATTTTTAGAACTGAAAAATATAACAGCTGAAATAAAAAATCTCAGTGGATGGGCTCAACAGCAGAGTGAAGACAGAGAAAAGAATCCATGAGCCTGAAGACAGAACAACAGACATTACTTCATCTGAACAATAGAGAAAATAGACGGAAACAAAACCAAAACCAGAGACTTCTGGAACTACAGCAAAGGATCCCACAGCTGTGTCATCAGAATCCCAGAAACGGAAAGGGAAGAAGGCTGGGGTTGGGGAACGTCTTGGATTTGGCAAAACCCGCAAACCCGCAGTTCCAGAGGCTGAGTGCCTCCCAAGCAGCGTGAGTCTGAAGACACACCTACTAAGAAACGCAGCTGCCCAGCTGTTGGAACTAAAGACAAAGGAAAAATCTTAAAAGCAGCCAGGCAGAATACACCTTACTTACAAGGGGAAGACAATTCCCACGTCATCCGATTTCTCGTCAGACGCCGTGAAGACCACAGGATGGTTTCAGAACATTTTTCACGTGCTGAGAGAGAAGAACTGTCAACCACTAATTCTATATCTGGTGAAACTGTCTTTCAGGAATGAAGGGGAAGTTAAGACATTCTTAGCTGAAGGAAAACCGTGAGTCTGTGTTGTTATAATACCTACCCTTAAAGAATGGCTATAGGGAGCAGTTGAAAACCCAGAAATGATAAAGAAAAAAGAAAGAAAGAAAGAAAAGACGAGGGGACTCTTGGAACATCAGGAAGAAAGAACAACAGAAAGAACAAAAATATGGATAAATAGGATAGATTTTTCTTTTCCTTATGAGTTTTCTAAATTATGTTTGATGGTTGCAGTAAAAAGTATAACACTGTAAAATGTTATTCACAGTGAATGTAGAGGAAATATTTAAGATGATTGTATTGTACATGGGGGAAGGGGAAGGGATTTAAAGGAGGTGAGATTTCTATACTTCACTCAGACCGCAAAATGTTGGCACTAGCATACCATGATAAATTTACATAGATAAAATGTAATGCCTAAAAAGCTATGCAAAGGGATACACTCAAAAACACTAGATACAGCAGAATAGAATTGCAAAAAAAAAAAAAAAAAAATTCAAATGACAATCAGGAAGGAAGGCAGAAAAAGAAATCACAGAAATTAAAGAAACAAACAGAGAAAACAAACAGCAAATAAAAAATAAATAGTAGACTTAAGCCCTCAAATCGTATTTACAGGTAAATGGCTTAAATACACCAGGAATGGCTTAAATACACCAGGAAAAAGAAGACAGAGATTGGTAGAGTAGATAAAAAATCATGACCCAACTCTATGCTGTTTATAAAAAACTAACTTCAAAATAATGATGTAGGTACACTGAAAGTAACTGTAAAGTAAAAGATATGCCACACAAACAGAAATCAAAAGAATTCAGAACCTGCTATATTAATATCAGATAAAATAGACCTCAGAGCAAAGAAAATCACTAGAGACACAGAGGAACATAATGAAAAAGGGTCTGTCTACCAGCGAGACGTGGCAATCCTCAAGGACTGAGGTTTTTTCTCTGGGATGAATGCTCAGGAGTGCAATTGCTAAGTCTTCTCATCACTGTATGTTGAATTTTGTTAAGAACCTGCCAAACTCTTTTCCAGGGTGGCTGGACCCTTTAACCTCGCCACCTGCAGTATATGAGCGACCCAGCTTCTCCAGACCCCATTCTAGCAGTTCTCTTAGCTCCCTCGTGATAGGTCAGCATGGTTTTAATGTGCACTGCTCTCAAGGCTAGTGGTGCCGAATGTCTTTTCATGTGCTTGTCTTCCATCTGCACACCCTCTTTCATAAAACGTCTCCGCTTGTGTTTTGCCCATTTTATAATTCATTTTTTTTTTTACTGTGGAGACTTAGGAGAATTCTCTATGTATTCTAGAGAATATTGGCTTTCGAGTATTTTATCACAGTCCATAGCTTGTCTTTTCATTCCCTGAACAGGCTCTTTGGCAGAGCAAAAGTTTTAAAAATTTAAGAATTCCAATGTATTGATTTTTATGGACTGTGCCTTTGGTGTCATACCTAGGAACTCTTCACCAAATCCTAAACCCTGGAGATCTCCTTGTATGTTCTCTTCCGTAAGTTTAATAGTTTTAACATTTAATCCAGCACATTTTGAGTGAAGTTTTATATAAGGAGTAGGGTTTAGGTCAAGGCTTATTTTTTTTTCCTCTGGGTGTTTAATCCCTTCAGCACCATGTGTTGAAAAGACTATTCTTCCTCCACTGAATTGCTTTTGTGCCTTTGTCAAAAATTAGTTGGCTGTACCTGTGTCGGTCTCTGTTCCACTGATCTATGTGTCTTTCCCTGTGCCAATACCACAGAGTTTTTATTACTTTAGCTATGTAATAAGAATTCAGATCGGGTGGAGTGATTCCTCCGATTTTATCCTTTTTTTTTCAAACTTGTTTCAGCTTCTTTGCTTTTCCACATACGTTTTAGAATAATCTTTTTTAAACTTAAAAATTTTCTTAGGATTTTGGTAGGAATTGCATTAAACTTATACATCAGTTTGAAGAAAATTGATTTCTTTCAATCCATGGAACATATATTTAAATCTTTGATTTCCCTCTTCTATTTTGTAGTTTTCTGCAGCAGGCCCTGAACGTGTTTTGAATATTTCTTTTTTTAAAGTAATTATAAAAAGTATTGTAGTTTAAAATGTTAATTTCCATGTTCATCACAAATGCAGTTGATATTGCATGCTGATCTTCTATCCCGTGACCTTGCTAAATTTACTTTTTCCATGAGCTTTTCCAAAAATAGATTCCTTGAGATTTTCCAGGTAGATCACCATGCCACCTACAAACAGGAACGGTTTCCTTCTTCCTTTCCTGTCTCTATTCCTGTTATTCCTCTTCTGCATTATTGAGCTTGCTAGAAATTCCACTACCATGTTGAAGCAGAGTGGTGAGAGTGGGCATCCCGCCTTGTTGCCGCGCCTACAGGAGAGCAGTTGGTACATCGCCAGGAAGTATGATGTCAGCTGTAGGGTTTCTGTATGCGCTATTTACCCAGTTGAGGAAGTTCCATTCATAGTTTAGTAATAGTTTTGGTCACGAATGGCTATAGAATTTTGCCAGATAATTTTCCCGCATTTGTCATTGGCTTCCCAAGTGGTTTGCTTTAGTTGTTGTCTCATGTTATAGTTTTGTTGTTTTTGTTTATTCATTTGCATCAACAAATGGTTTCCTGTTCTTTAGAGTAAATTCTTTCTCATGAAATTGGTCTTTTGCAAAACTTTTCTTAGCTGCTTTGAAGGGTGAACTAAACTTCTAATATCAAAGGAGAATTTACAAAGGTTAGAAACTCCAGACTCTCTCCTCTTGATGTTTGCCATCAAGGACCTTAGTGATGAGCTCCAGCCCAAGCTCAAGGGAGCAAAGCATGTGCCAGATGCCCCAAGACTTAAGCATTCTCCTTAGTTTTGTATTTTCTTTATCTTTTGCTACATTGTTTCAAAATCATTTGATATATTGAGTATAGAGAAAGAGATTTTATTAAAACTCTTTAAACATTTCTTATTAAACTTTTGATATTGCCTATAATGCCTTTTACATTTTAAATCCTTTCAGGACAGGTAGAGAATTGATATTTCTCTCATTTTTCAGTGGCAGATTCTGTGATACTTATAGCCAGTAATATGCTGCAATTAGTTGTTCTACTGTTCCACGTGTATGCATTTTGCTTTCCCACCTGGCTTTCTTAGAGAGGGGTCATATGAAATACCTCTGCATCCTTCAGAATGAGTAGCTTGATGCGAGGTTGTCACATACTGGACACACAGTTAATAACTTGTTTATTCACTGGTTATTCAATTATGCCATGCTGTTTTAATGAGGCAGGAAAAAATCCATTGCCCAAATCTGATTGTTTTTTGTTAAAGTTCTCATGTTAGAATTATTAAGGGCAGAGATCTGACTGGAGTTGTTTCTAATTTTCATGTACGAACAAGCTGTTAGGGAAAATCTTTCTCTTCTGTCTTAGTGCTTCACAGTGTACTTTTTCTTAAACAGAGTCTTTATACACTTACTGTTTTTTCTCACCTCCTAAAACAGAGCAGTAGCATCTAAGGCAAATATTGTGAGAGTGCTTACACACCCCAATTTAACTACAGCTGTGTCACTGCTTGAACTAAAGGGGCTCCCAGGTGATTAGGAGAGCAACAGAGAGGCGAATGTTTCCACAGTCTTAGCAGCCAACCCCCATCTACCTTTCAGAAAATATCCCAGTAATGTTTGCACACTTGATTATTTCTATTTTCAAATTACCGTATACTATTACATAACATAGTGAATACTGCATCATTAATAAGTACCTGGTTGATATCTTTATTACTGTGGCTTCATGTAGTAATACAGACGTTTTCCTCTAAAATATAAAGTGCATTTTAAAGCTGTTCTTCTACATTTATGTCAGTTTCAAACTTTAACTTTTATTTCCAGGGAACTCTCAGGAAGTACTTTAGTGAATTCATGACCTATAATTTGATAGCGATTAATATTATTGTTCAGAAGGTAGAATAGCTTTATGTTGAGAAGTCCGAATTATGTAATTTAAGAAAGTTGATATACTTTCTCTTTTATCACAAGAAACAGTATGATTTGAATTTTTAAAACAAAGAGATATTTCTATATATCTTTGCAGATTTCCTTTTTTTCTTTAAAGTGAGAATAATCTCCATTAATTTAGGAGACTGTGCTATCCATCATCTTTGCTATTAAGGACTCACTTATTCTGTCATTAAATATTTATTGAGTACTGGACTTACACTCCAGGGATACATCAGAGAGTAGACAAGTAAGGTCCCTGACCTTGTAAAGTTTACGTGGGAGAGACAGGGAGTTAACAAGTAAGCAAATGAATAAACAAGATGATTCTAGATAGCTATAAATTATATGAAGGGAATTAAGTGATTGATGTACTAGGGGTGGTGGGTAACTTTGGTTGGTGGTCAAGGAAGTCTTCTGTAAGAAGTTGACGTTTGCACTGATTCCTAAAGTGTAAGAGTGAGCCAGCAAATACCTGTGGTTAGAGCATTTCTGGCTGTGGAGATGGCGGGCTCAGAGAGCCCGAAGGGGAAAAGCTGGGTGCATTGAAGAAGCAGGAAGACAATGCGCGTGGTGGGAAGAGTCTCAGGATGCGGAAGGAGGGTTCAGCAGGGACCAGATCCTGCAGGGCTCTTTAGACCATTTCCGTCCTTGGGAATTTTATTCTGAGCACAGAGGGACACCGTTGAACTCCTCTGAGCAGGGTGCGACCTGGTCTTCTGTGCATTTGTATGGAAGCCAAGGCCAGGAAGAGGAGACCTGCCATGGCTGATCCTCTAGGAAAGTTCTCCTGGGCTGTTGTCTTGTGTGAGTCTGGCTAAAGTTCAGTTCCCTCATTTGTAAATGAGAGTAATGGTAGTATCTGTGTAATAAGGTTATCGTAAGGGTTCTATCAGAAAACGTATGTGAAAGTCTTACGGTTAAATAGTGCCAGTGCTCAGTAATATGGTAGCAGTTGTTATAACGTATTGTTATAAAGATGAGTAAGACACTTCACTGCCTTTGTGAAGCACACGGCAGTGGGCACACAAACAGCCATGTAGAGTACAGTAGTTCCATCGTTCGAAATACATATCCAGGGCACACCTGGACACAAAGGAAAGAAGTTTATTCTGGGGGAAAATTCAGAAAAGGCTACATAAAACTGTTGTCTAAACATGGCTAAATATATGGTGACTGGCTCTGTGATTTGGCCCAGGTGCCTTACAACTTCTCCTCCATGGACCTTCCCTGGTACCATTGGATTCCCTCCTTTGGGTTAGAGCACCATTTCCCAAAAGCCCCTGTGAAGGTGCAAACCCACCCACTGGACTATCTGTTAGTCTTGAGCCTGTCTTAAGGGGATTGAACCAACCAAGGGGATATCATGTAGCTGGGGTGAAAGGACGCCGTGGCACAGGCTGCGTTCCCTGGGACGGTGGCAGGGGTCCAGGTCTGGAGGAGGAGGAGATCTTGGACTACCAGAGGGTGCAGGGAACCCTCCAGCAGTCTTGGGAGAGGGGAGTGCCTCCCCGAGATAAACACCTACTTTCAAAGCCGAGTCCGGCTGGTCGACAGGCTGATGCTGAAGACCTTGTCTTCCTCTGTTAGGTTAAGAAAGATCATGACCTTCTTACTTCAGAATCCTCTGGGAACTGAGGTTCTGTGTAAAGTACAGCTGGGGGTGTTTATCTCTCCACGCCTAGAGAAATCCAATTCCTCAATAAAAAGGGTTTCCAAAGAGTTTGAAGTAAGAAAGGACCTGGGTGGGGGATAGATGGACTGTCACCCGTCTTCTCTTTGCTTCCCCTCAGGCGTTGCTTCATTCATTGCTCTCGTCACCTTAGATATCTCCTGTTGGTTTCTTCCCAGCGCAGTCTTCTACCATTGAATTGGGCCTCGTCTAGGCTTTAGTATTTGTAACAAAAAGGGCCCAAAGGAATCTTTTCAAACATATGTCAACTCCATTAGAATAAGATCCCATAAGTCATCAGAATCTTTCAGCAGCTTTCTGTCCCACTATTTGGTCATTGATCATGGAATCTGAACTAGAGCTTTCATCTGGAGAATGTACTGGCTTTGAAAGCAAAGCCAATCAACAATTTAATTATTGTGTAATTTGTTTATGCTAAGATATTATAGTCACAACCTGTCACTTGTCGATGAGTCATATATCTAGTAACCTTTGTGATTAAGAACTAAACTGAGACCTAGGAATCAGCAAAGCAGGCTTTACACAGCCAAAATAGACGTAACGTTAATTCCTGGCTGGATTTAAAGGAGAGAGCTCCTCGGACCCTAATTCAAAGGCTGCTTCATTCATCTCAGTCCACAAACGTATTTGAAATATCAGATTAGAAACCGTGAGAGGCAGGCGTACAGGCAGCAGCAAAGAGAGAGCCAGCAGCCTAGCAGCCATGGAGGAGGCAGAGGAATGCAAACTGTGGAACCAGAATCACAGCACCAGCCATGTGAAGCCAAGTCATGAAGGTGTAAAGAGCTCTGCCAAGCCGGTGCTTCAGGGATAGCTCTGGATTCAGATTCAGGAGGGCTTTAAAAACCCACGAGCTACAGAGAGCACAGGACCCAGAGGCAGAGGCCTTGACTGTGCCATCTGTGAACAGACAGTTGCTTCAAGTCTCTGAGCTGCAGTTTCCTCACTGTGAAATATGAAGGATAATAATTATCGTTCTTAGGATTCAATGAAATAATGTGTGAAAAGGGCTTTGGCACTATAAAAGTACAATGTGAAGTTTAGCGTTTTCAAGTCCTTTTTCTTTTGATTAGCTATTTAATTATTGACTAGTCGTTCAACCTCCCTGAGACTCAGTTTCCTCCTAAATTGAGAAAATAATTATACTTTACTTGCCCATTTCATACGAGTAAAATAATGTCCGTAAAGCGCTTTGCATTCTGTAAGCCTTACAGAAGTAGAGAATTTTGCAATGCTGTAAGCTTTGCATTCTTATGTAAGTGGCTGTTATTGTCATTACTACGTTACAGAACAATATACAAATTGTGAAAATGGTCCTGAGGCCTCAACAAAAGGTTAAATGTCGTTCGGTATGCTTTATTTAAGAAGGAAAAGAACTACTTATTCCAGAAAATTTTCTCTAAAATGTGACTCTAAGACAAGTTACCATGCTTGAAGCATTGAGCATCAAATGTCTGGGAAATCTGCTTTTGTAGGATATCTCACTTCCCAGTTATGCTAGAATGAGTTGTTTTGTGTATGTCTCAAATACGGAGAGGTTCTGATTAAGTGCAAATTACAATGAAATTAATAAATGACACCAAATTTTTAGACTATAAAATGGGCTTTGAGAGACTGCAGTGCAGGCTTAGATTGATTATAATTCTAATCTTTTAAGTTTTGAATCAATATTATGTAGCATTAAAAGTCAATTAAATAAAAAATAAAGGAAGAATCAAGTAGAGAGCACTCATCTCTCAGTTGGTTCAACCTCTCAAATGATGACTTAAAAATCTGTTAAATGCTAAGATTGTAATTGCCCTTACTGTTCACTGTATACCAAAATAATCGCATGTATAATTAGCACCATTAATGAGAGATATTAAACTACCCTAATCACAAATATACTAGATTGTCATAAATTGTTCAAATATAATTGTAAACTTAAGGTTTTATTTCACTTTTTGCAGATGAACTGCAGACTACAAGTGAATTAATGACATACCTACTTATCAGAAATTTTATTAAAAACTATTTGATCCAGCATTTTCTTTTTTTTTTCATTAAAAAATACCTTATTGCTGAAAAATGCTACCTATCCTCTGAGCTTTCAGCGAGTCGTAGTAGTAACATCAAAGATGACTGATCACAGATCACCATGACAAATATAATAATGAAAAAGTTTAAAATATTGCAGAAATTACCAGAAGGTGACATAGAGACGCAAAGTGGGCAAATGCTGTTGGAAAAATGGCGCCGACAGACTTGCTCAGCGCGGGGTTTCCACAAACCTGCAACATGTAAAAAAAACACGGTATCTGCAAAGTGCGGTACAGAGAGGTCTGCCTCTTATTCATTGTACCACTATTGACACCTCAAAATCAGCTGAAGAGTCATTCATCCTGATTCCTCAGAAAGTCCTCTGCGGAATAGAAGTACGTTAGGGCAGAGACCAAGGCCTGAGGTTTGAAACTCACAGAGAAATTGCTCCATAATCGTTTGCTAATTTATTTAAAGATATTATGTCCCACCCATGGCTTTGCTACTGAGTTCTCACAGGCGTCCTGACTAAAGTCAGCCTTGAGGCACCGAAGTCCCACGCTTGAGGGCCTCCAGTTTCATTTGTTTGTTTATGGTGTCATGGTCAAGTGCTTGGTCTCAAGCTGTCTGGAGCGTGTTGCTACAAGAAGGAGGAGGGGACTCAGGCTGACTCCACTGTCCAGCCTACTTGTACTAAGGGAAATATTTAAAGAGCTACCCCTCTACTATGTATGTTATTTTGGTTTGGATCATTCAAACTGTAGCAAGCAAGCCCAGAATGTAACACTTGGAAGCTTGTAAATGGAAAAAGTGGTGACGCAGCATTTTCTGATCCATTCCCAGCATTTTCTGATTTTCTGGTCCTGGAAGATAGACCAGGTAGGTGCTTCCCTCCTTGCATGGCACCAGCCAAGACTACCTGATGGCCCAGAGAAACTCTCTCGGTCCAGAGGGCCCGGCATCCCTCACCTCATACCCAGTGACACAGGGAGGCCTGCCTAGGCAAGTCCTTGGGTCCCCACAGGGTTACAGAGCAAGAGCCCCAGCGTACCCTACAGAACAAAGGAGACCAGAATAGTTCTGAAAAATAAACCACAGCCCACAAAAGTAGGCTGCATCCTATACATGAAATTTACCAGACAACTGCCTGCTAAAGTGAAAGATTTAAATAGGGTTAGGAGCCTCAACGTGATATCCAAAATGTCCAGGATACAACTGAAAATCACTTGCCGTACCTAGAACCAGGAAAATCACAGGTTGAATGAGAAAATCAACTGGGACAACATTGCGATGAATCAGGTGTTGGAATTATCTGACAAGGGCTTTACAGCAGCCAGTATAAAAGTGTTTCAACAGCACATTCTTATTTATGTTTAAATGAAGGAAGAAATAGAAAATCTCAGCAAAGAAGAAATTTTAAAAAATATATCAAGTGGAAATTAGCCAATTGAAACACACAGTAACTGAAACGAGAAGCTAGCTGGACGAGCTCAGTAGCAGAGTGGAGGTGATGAGGTTGGAACCACTGAATATGAGAACAAAGCAGCAGAATTTACTCACTTTGAACAATAAAGAAAAAACGTACTTAAAGGAAAGAAAGAGAACAGAGCCTCAGGGACCTGTGAGACTATAAGCAAAGATCTAACATTCACGTCATTGGAATGCCCAGGAGGAGAGAAGAAAGGGAAGAGGGCTGCAAAATTCCCAGCTTAGGAAACAAACAAACAGCACCAACAGCAACAAAAAACCAAACCTGGAGATTCAAGCAGCTGAGTGAATCCCAAATAAGAAAAAGAAACCTATTCAAAGCTACATCATACTTAACCTTATAAAAAGTAAAGAAAAGTGAAAACTCTTCAAACTAAAAAAGGGAAAAAAAAAACCTGTCAGCTGCTAATTCTATATCTATATCTGGCAAAAATATCATTCAGGAATGAAGGGGAAAACTTAGAGTAAGGGGAACTGAGAGAATGTGTTGCTACAACACCTACACTTGGAGAATAACCAACGGAGCCCCTCCAAACAGAAAGAAAGTGATTAAAGAAGAAGGTTCAGAACTACAGAAAGGAAAGAAGAACAAAGAACTGGAAAATGAAAGTAACTAAAATAGACTATCCTTCTCAACGAATTTCTTAAATAATATTTGAAATTGGAAGGAAAAATACTGTAAAACCATCTGAAGTGGTGCTAGCTATGTGTAGAGGGAATACTTAAGACAATTATATTTAAAACATGGGGAAGGGAAAGGGGACTCTCAGGACATCATTTGCGGGAGTAGAATACTGATATTGTGGTAAGTTATAAATGTATATTGTAACGTTAGAGCAACCACTAAGAAAACTATACAAAACGAGTCACTAAAAAACACCATAACTAAATCAACATGGAATCCTGAAAACCTTCAAGTAACCCACAAGAAGGCAATAAAAGAGAACAGAAGAACAAGAAACAGAATAAATTAAAAGAGTCTAAATACACCCATTAAAAGAGAGAGAGATTGGTGGAGTGGATTTCAGAAACCTACAAAACTCGCTTCAAACATAATGACATATATAGGTTGAAAGTAGAAGGACAAAAAGTTACATCATGCAAGCATTAATTTTTTAAAAAGCAGGACTGACTGCATTAATATCAGACAAAGTAGACTTCAGAGCTAAGATAACTACAAGGGGGGAAAATGGCCATTGCTTAAAGATAAAAGGATTATTCCACCGAGAAGACGTAGAAATCCTAAATGTATATGCTCCGAAAAACAGAACTTCGAAATACATGACACAAAAACCAATTGACCTGAGACAAATTCACAGTTATATCTGGGGGCTCTCACCAACTGACAGTACCAGTTGATAGCAAGGATTTAGAAGAACTGAACAATACCATCAACCAGTAAGAGCTAATTGACGTTTATAGAACAACTTTACCCAACACACATTGTTTTAAAGCATCCATGAGACAGTATCCAAAATATAATATGTCCTGGGTCATAAACCAGACCTTATTACAAATTTGAAAGAATTGAAATCATACGAAGTATATTCTGTGAACATAATGGAATCAAATTGGAAATTAATGAGAAAGAAAACAGGAAAATCTCTAAATAGTGAATTTACAGCATCCACATAATCCATGTATCAAAGAAAAGATGTTAAAGGAAATAAAAGAAATGCATAGGACTGAATGAAAATGAAAATAAATAAACACCACAATTTGTAGTATGCTAAGGCTGTGCTGAGAGGAAAATTTATAGCATTATGTTTCTATTAGAAAAGAGGAAAGATCTCAAATCAATAATTAAGAACCTTAGGGACCTAGAGAAAGAAGGAAAAAAGGACACAAAACTCTAATATTAGGAGTGAAACAGGAGATATCACTACAGAACCTGCAGCTAGTAAAAGAATGTTAAGGAAATACTACAGGCAACTTTGTGCTCACAAATTTGAGAACTTAGATTAACTGGACCGAATTCTCAAAAACTACAAAGTACCAAAACTCAACCTTTGTGAAATAAATAAATGTAGCCGTTCTATAGCTATTAGAGAAATGTAATTTAAAATTAAACCCTCCCCCCTCAATCTCCTAGCCTAGATGATCTTATTAAAGAAATTTACCAAATATTTAAAGAAGAATTAAAACCAATTTTACACAATCTCATCCAGTAAACAGATGAGTAGGAAACACTTCTTAGTTTGTTTTATGAGGCCAGCAAAAGAGCACAAAACAGACACTATTGACCAATATATCTAATGAATATAGATGTAAAAATCCTGAATACAACACTGGCAAATTGAATCTTGCAAAGTATGAAAAGAATTATACACCATCACCAAGTGGATTTTATTACAGGTATGCAAGGCTTGTTCAGTATTTGAAAATCAGTCCATGTAACCCACCACATCAACAAGCTGAAGAAGAAATCTTTGGAGCATATCCATTAACACAGAGAAAGCATTTGAAAAAAATTCAACACTCATCCATGATAAAGATCCTCGGCAACCTTGTTATAGGGACTAACTTCTTCAGTTTCATTAACAGCGTGTGCAACAACCTACAGTCAACACTGAACTTAATGGTGAAAGACTCACTGCCCTCCCCTTAAAGTAGGGAGCAGAGCTGGCATGTCTGCTCTCCCACTTGTATTTAGCATTGTATCTAGTAGTATGATAAGGCAAGAAAAAGGGCATAACAGTTGGAAAGGAAAAATAAAACTCTTCTTATTTTCAGGCATTATTGTCTTCATAGGAAATCTAAAGAAATTCACCAAAAAGTCCTAGATTAGTGATTCCAGTAAGATTGCAGGATACAAAATCAACACACGAGCCAATCACTTTTCTACATAGTAACAAGCATGTGGAAACCAGAATTAAAAACACAGTATTACTTACAAGTGCTCCAAAGAAAATGAAATACTTAGGTATAAATCAAACATGAGGTATATGCTGGAAATTAGATAATGCTGAGAAGTGAAATAAATCAAAAAATACCTCTCCTCCAATTGAGAGACCTACTTGTTCATGGATTAGAACATTCAGTGTAGTGAAGATGTTGGTTCTCTTCAAATTAATCTATTGGGTTAACAATTCCCATTAAAAAACTAACAATTTTTTGTAGACATAGACAAGCTCATTATAAAATTTGTATGGCATGGCAAAGGACCTAGAATAACTAAAACAATTGTGGGGAAAAAAAGAAAAGGATAAAGTGGAAGGAATCACTCTATGCAGTGTGGTCTTACTATATATAGTGGCAGTGATCATGATGGGGTGGCATTGGTGGAGGGACAGACACATAGATCAATGGGAAGAAACGGAGAACCCAGAAATAGACCCACACCAATATGTCCACCTGATTTTTGACAAAGGACCGAAGTGATTCAATGAAGGAAATATGGACTTTACAGTAACTGTAGTGAGAATAATTAGACATCCATAGGCAAAAAGCCCACCGCCAACAACAACTTTGACCTAAATCTTTATTTTCGAAAGTCAATTTGGAATGTATCACAGATTTAAATGTAAAACTTTAAAACTGTTAGAAAAAAGTCATCAGAGAATACCTTTGGAACCTAATACTAGGAGAAGAGTTCTTTTTTTTTTTTTTTTTGCCACGCCACATGCCATGTGGGATTTTAGTTCCCTGACCAGGGATCAAACCTGTGCCCCCTGCATTGGAGGTGTGAAGTCTTAATCACTGGACCACCAGGGAAGTCCCAGGAGAAGAGTTCTTAAACTTGATGATACCAAAAGAGTGATCCACAAAAGAAAAAAAAAAAAGATGAATTAGACCTCATCACAATTAAAAACTTTTACAAATAACCATGTTAAGAGTATGAAAAGACAGATTACAGAGATGGAGAAAATACTTGCAAACCACATATCTGACAAATGACTAGAATATACTAGGATATATAGAATAAATAAACTACTCTCGGAACTTGACATTTTAAAAAAACTGCTATTAGAAAATGTGCAAGAGACATGCATGGACATTTTACCAAAGAGGACGTCAGATGACAAACAAGCACATGCAAAGATATTCAGTATCACGAGCCATAAGGGAAATGCAAGCTAAAGCCACAATGAGATATTCCTACAAACCTGTCAGAACGGCTAAAATGAAAAACGGTGATAACATCCAATGCTGGTGAGGATGCAGAGAAACTGGATCACTCATACATTTTGCTGGTGGGAATGTGAACTCGTCCAGTCACTCTGGAAAATAGGTTGGGAGTTTCTTCTAAAACTGAAAATACACTTACTATGTGACGTACCAATTGCACTCTCGGGCATATCCCAGAGAAATGGCAGCTGTGTTCACACAAAAGTCTATATATGGATGTTCATAGTTGTTTTATTTGTAATAGCCCCAAACTAGAAACAACCCAAATGTCCTGCAATATGTGAATGGTTAAAACAAAACTGTGCTACCATAGAATACACAGTATTCTACACAGTAATAAAAAGCGATCGACCATCGATACATACCACTTGGACGGACTCCTAGAGGATTATGCCTAGTGAAAAGAGCCAGTCTCTAATGGACACGTACTGCGGAATTCCCATTTAGAGAACATTCTTTTTTTTTTTTTTGCCACACCGTGCAACATGCGGGATCTTGGTTCCCCGACCAGGGACTGAACTTGCGCCCCCTGCGGTGGAAGTGCAAAATCTTAACCACTGGACTGCCAGGGAGGTCCCTAGATAACAGTCTTGAAAGAACACAGTTGTAGAATTGGAGATAAGATTATTGCTTACCAGGAGTTAGGGAGTGGGGCGGGGAGCAAAGGGCTGGGTTTGGGTGTACAGAAGTGGCTGGAGGGAGTTAGGTGATGGTGGAACAGTTTCGCATCTTGGTGGTTACACAGAGCTGCTCATGTGATAAAATTGCTGCTCATGTGATAAAATTGCAAAGTGTATTTACACACACACACAGATGAGTGCACACCGTACTGGTAGAATCTGAATAAGCTCTGTGGATTGTACCGTGTCAGTTTCCTGCTTTTGATGTTGTGCTGTGGTTATGCTGAAGATGCCAGCATTGGGAGAGTCTGGGTGAAGGATGCACAACTTCTGTGAATCTATAATTATTTCAGAATCAGAGTTTTTAAAAAATTAATCAAAAATACAATTAGAATGTGCAGAAACCAAATAGTGATCAAGCTTTCAAAGCATAAGCTTCTGACTTCTGGAAAGAGGGTCTTGCAGTGATTTGGTAACACTTCTATTGAGATTCCCTTAAGATGCAAACGACTCCAGTTGTCTGTTCTGCCCTAACATCGGCCACAAAGGGTGTCTGGTGTTTCCAGAGGAAGATAGGACATGGTTTGGGGTGCACTGTGTTCTACCTGAGGGGAAGGATGGGAGGAGAAATAGACCATAAGGAGAGAGAATCCAGAGCTGGAAGCTACTAGAAACGTATTCGGCGTCGTTTTGCTAGGACTTAAGGGCAGGTAGCGCAGTAACATCATAAACTGTCTGCCATCCTTTAAACTCTCCCTCTGTGTCAATTATCTGCTGATTTTCTCATCATTCTTAGCAATAAATCTTGCCAAGAGGATTTACACAGAAAGAACCTCTGGCTGGTAGACTTCCTGGAAGAAGAGGAGGCCTGGGGACCACATCCCATGCCATCACCACCCTTAGGGAGACAGGGACCCCAAGAACAGAGAAGGTAGCCGAGCTGAAGAAACAAAGCAATCTCTGTCCCCTGGCAAGTCAGCCACAGGAAAGCGGCTCCCTGGGGAGTCAGCCCAGGGCAGAGAAGCACATACAAAGCTTTTAGTACAAGGGCCACCTGGCTGTCCAGCTCACCGCAGGGGACAGCACCCGGGGTGGGCACACAGGAGCAGTCGGCCTGTGCATTCCTCCAGTCCTTCATCTCCGTCCACGTGCTCTTTCAGAATCGGGAGCCCCTTATGGGCACTCAGTATACACTCCACAGCACACCACACACTTCTGGACACACAGGAGGTGCTTATAGAGGGCCGAAGTGTGTTCACGAGCACCCCACCCCAAGATGCCCAGACACATAGTGATATCAAGTACCCCTCACCCCTGGTTCAGGGTCCTCGGAGACAGGGACTGAGCTGTGGTAGGTCAGCACACACCCCTGCCTGTTCTTTGGGCCATGCCCAGCGCTGGAGCAGAGTGGGCTTCTAACCTACAGGGCCACACACACGTTCCCCTCCTGGACTTTCCCTTCCACTCTCAGAAGATACTTCCCAAGGTAGAGTGGAAAATCAGCCTAAGTACTTCGTATTGATAAACTCCTTTCACCTTGAAATTGCATTACAAATTTTAAACTTCACATGACTCTGTGGGAAAAGAAAGAAGTAACATGTAATATTCAATTTCACACTTGGGAAACAAACAGTGAGGTTAAGTAACTTTTGCAAGGCCAGATAGCCTATCTGTGTTAGGAAGGAATTTGTGACTATATAATTCCATTCTCAGACCTTTCTCAAGTGAAAAGCTTCCATACTCAAGATTTAACTTTGTCCCTATTGAGTAATAAATTAAGAATTCAAAATGAGAGTAGATAAGACCAAATAAATAAGTTGCCTCTGTACCAAGATGTAGACGTAAATTCAGATGATTACTATAGAACTCAGCGCTTTCCTAAAATATTAGAATAACAGTTTTTACATCTTAAATACAAGCTTTTGAAAAATATATTTGTTGAAAAAAGGAAACTTCTAGGTGCTGCTACATGTCTTCATGATTTAACAAATAAGGAAGTTGAAAGAGGCACGTCTTCAGTTTTCTTTATTCACACGTTAGTAACAAAATTAGGAAAATCAGTGAGAGAATTTTACCTGTTTTTTGACCTAATGATAATACGTTTCATTGTAAAACCTGAATTTCAAACATAGACGCTTTTCATGAATGAAATTTGAAGAACTGGAAGAAGATAATTCATGCATTTAGAAAGAAAAACGTGGCAAACTAAGTAATTGTCATTCTACTGCGCCATCTGCTTATTACGCCTGAGCAAAATTTAATTATTTTGTGTTGAGGGGCGAGATTAAGAGAAAACTTTTTTATTGAAGTATAGTTGGTTTACAATATTGCATTAGTCTCAAGTGTAAAGCAAAGTGACTGAGTTATATATATATATATTAAATGATTTCAGATGATTTTCCGTTATAGGTTATTACAAGATATTGAATATTGTTCCCTCTGTTACATAGTAAATCCTTGTTGCTTATCTATTTTATATATAGTAGTGTATAGCTGTTAATCCCATACTCCTAACCAACTGTAAGTTTGTTTTCTATGTCTGTGAGTCTGTTTCTGTTTTGTAAATCAATTCATTGGTATTATTTTTTAGGTTCCACATATAAGAGATGTCCTACAATATTTGTCTTTTCTGTCTGACTTACTTCACTTGGTGTGATAATCTCTAGGTCCATCCATGTTGCTGCAAATGGCATTATTTCATTCCTTTTTATGGCTGAATAATATTCCACTGTGTATGACATCTTCTTTATTCATCTGTCAGTGGACACTTAGGTTGCTTCCATGTCTCGGCTATTATAAATCGTGCTGCTATGAGTGTTGGGGTACGTGTATCTTTTTGAATTAGAGTGTTCATCCTTTCTGGATATATGCCCAGGAGTAGGAATCCTGGATCATACGGTAGCTCTATTTTTAGCTTTTTAAGGAACCTCCATACTGTTTTCCGTGGTGGCTGCACCAGTTTACATTCCTACCAACAGTGCAGGAGGGTTCCCTGTTCTCCACACCCTCTCCAGCATTTTTATTTGCAGACTTTTCTATGATGGACATTTGGTTTTGATTTGCATTAAGGGAAAACTTTTTATGTGGTTGTGTTTATACCTTCTGAGAGTCCTAATAGTGCACTGTGTAAGACGAAGCTAGGGTAACAAACAGACTCAAACACAACAGAAGTGGTTTTCATTCCCAGAAGAGCCCAGGATGGGTGCTCCTGAGCTCCTGATCCTGGAATTGCTGTCTTCCTTTGGGGATTCAGAGACACAGGCTTTCGCTTTCCTGTCATCCTGCCGGCCACCACTGCTCTGCGTCTGGTCGGAAGGAGGAAAGAGCAAGGAGGATACACACCTCGCCAGCCAGAGCCTGGCCTGGAAGTAGCACACGTCATTCCTAACAGCGTTCCACTGAGGGAGCTTGGGGCCAGGCCACACCTGCAGAGGGGTGGGGAATACAGTTCTGGCCGGGGGGCTGCTTCCCAGGCATAGCTGTGCATTTTAGAGACAGAAAGTGGATTTGGGTGGACAGTCCACCCAACTGCTGGAAGCTTTCTTTCTTCAGCTGTATTGGCTTAGACGTCCCTCCTTAGCCACATTCCGTTTCCAGATATTTGGGCCTCGACAGGTACTTTTTTTTTTTTTTTTTTTTGCGGTACGTGGGCCTCTCACTGTTGTGGCCTCTCCCTTTGCGGAGCACAGGCTCCGGACGCGCAGGCCCAGTGGACATGGCTCACGGGCCCAGCCGCTCTGCAGCATGTGGGATCTTCCCGGACCGGGGCACGAACCCGCGTCCCCTGCATCGGCAGGCGGACTCTCAACCACTGCGTCACCAGGGAAGCCCGACATCTGATTTGAAACCACAGTTTACTACTGTAGTAAAGTTTCTAAGATTTACTGCAGTCGGAATTCAATTGTATCGAACAGTCAATTGATTCTGGGCTAAAACATGCTTACATTACAAAATAATGGCTGGTCGGATAACAATAAGGTTGCGTTCAGGCACCGGTATCTCAGAGCAAGAGGGACACTTAAAATTCTTCAGGGGAAAATAAATTGCAGATTTGCTAAGTGTGCTTGGCGTCCCATCACCTTACGTTTGCCTGATGCTCGGTCCTCCCAGAATCCCAACGAGATGAGGGGAGCAGGAATTCCCACTTGATAGAGAAAGAGGCTCCAGATGGGGGAAGTCCTTGCCGAAGAGCGTTTTAGCCTAGTGCTGGAACCCAGTTTGTAAGAATCTTCAGCCCGCTCCAGGCAGAATATGATAGCCGCGGAGTTGACAGATACTTTCCTTTTAAAGAGTGGGTTTAGAGGCGTTGTGCTTACTAAACTCCATTAACTCTGACCAGCCTGAAGAACAAAGTTAATGCTTTTGGTTATTAAGATAGATGATACATACAGGCTGTGAAATCGGGGGCAGTAACTCAACTGTAGCTATTTCTCACATATAGGAAATTAATTTTTTGTAGCCTTAATGGCGAGTTTTGAGGCCCAACTGTCATCCCTTTACATGTTTTCCTTTAAGGGAGTGAATGAATTCTTTGTCTTAGTAAGAGGTTTCTAAAATATTTGATTTGCGATTTGGTTTTATCCATTGCAATGCAATTGTTTCTGAGTTTACTCTTTGTCATTGAATCTGCTCCAAGATTACAAATCAATTTTTTTTTTTAAATCTAAACCGTTAATGCTTCAAAAACTTTAAAATGTGATAGTGGGGCACATCAGACTCTGGGTTCTCTCACATAGTCAGGAGCTGGGGGCAATCACAGCTCACGACAGCAGATTTCAGCAGTGACTGCAGAGCCCGCTGACCTTCTGGTTTCCACTTTTCTAGTAAATTTTCCACTACCAGCTCAATTCTTCCCTTTATTCAGTCCACTGTGTAGTCTGTAGGGGTGTAAATCCCACCAAAAGGTTTTTGCTCACCCACTTTGCTAGATACATTGGAAAGAAAGAGCGTTTATACATGCTGACCAAACTGTAATTGCCTGTCTCCATGATAAACAGATCATGAATAAGGTAGGTCTCTGAACAATGCTCTGGAGAATGTACCTCTCAGTCTTTACAGGCATGGCGTGCTTGTGACAAGAAAGCAAGCTTGCGTTAGAGAGACAACTATGTTTCCCCCATTAAAGGGAATTAATTTTTAAAATTTCACTTGCATCATAAGCAGGCATTGGAAAGAGTGTCCCTCACTGATTGTTTACATGGCAGATAGAGGAGCAAGTTACTTTTAGTTGTAAAAGCAGCCTTGTTGCCATATTGATTTAATCAGAGTTCTGTTTGTTTGTGTCTGCTGACCCAGTGTGTAATCAGAATCCCTAAGCAGGAAATGGTTTCATTCCGTTGCTCTCTATTCTGGAAAGAAAGTGTGATGTTGGATTACCACTGATGTTTGCCAGGCACCGTCCTCACCAGACACCATTATTTCTGTGCTCTCATAAGCCTGGTTCTGCCCTACCCATCCTTCTCCTTTTGCCAAGGACAACAGCTAAAAAATGGCTCATCGAGAATAAAATGCCTTAACTGAAGTCCGTACTTTATTCACATTTCCTTAGTTTTTACTTAGTCTCTTTTCTGTCCCAGGACCTCATCCGGGGTCCCACATCACCTTAGTCACCACGCATGTCTCCTTTAGGCTTCTGCAGTCTGTGACAGTTTCTTAGACTTTCCTTGTTTGTGATGACCTTGGCGGTTTTGAGGAGGGTGCTGGTAAATATTTTGTAGATTTCCCTTCAATTTGGGTTTTCCTCATATTTTTCTCATCATTAAACAAGGGTTAGGATTCTTGGGGAGGAGTAGTGCAGAGGTAAAACGCCGTTCTCATCACAGCATATCCAGGGTACACGCTCTCAGCGTGATCTGTCACTGTTGATACTGACCTGTTCACCTGGCTGAGGTGTGTTTTCAGGTTTCTCCACTGGAAAGTTAGTCTTTTCTCCCCTTTCCATACTACTTCTATTTTAATTCTGCCTGTACCGCAAAGACTGCCTCAGGATCCACCTCCTTCTAGATATCTTCCCTAAACCTGACCAGTCTTGTGATTAGACCATAGGCTTACTATTCGAGACAAGACTTATTTGTTGAGAGCTGCACTAGGAAGGCAGGTGAGAAGTGCTCACCACCTCTTGGCTGAGCGACCCAACTGCAATTCCATAATATATCAGAATTATAGTTTGTCTTTTATACACGGGTAAAACCTCAGAACTCCTCTAAGAGTGGCTTTGTGGTCAACCGTGGAGAAGGGTCTGGTGACACTGAGGTGAGGGGCGAGGAAACCACAGAGTCGTGAGTTAACAAACCGCAATGGCTGTTTCTAAGAGTGAAAATACATACTTGAGAGGAAGACAGCGTTTCCAGAAGAACATCCTGGATCTGCCACTTTGCTGGGATTTGAGCTGCCGTTGCCAGCTGGCAGGATACGTGAAAGCAGCTCTGTCTGCCGTGAAGCTTGACTTCCCTGGAATCCCTCTCCTCACGACTCTGAGCTTTTAATTATTCTTAACCTCTGGTGTTCACTCTTATTTTATCTGAAAAATTTCCCCTAGTATTAACTTTCAGTCAGAGACCGTGTATTTTATGTCTTCTGTAACTTCCAAGCTTTAGCACAGAGCTGAGCTCTCACGTATATGTTCCTAAAGCTCTCTCTTCTTTTCCCACCACGTGTCATATTATATTTCCTTAGTTCTGCCTGTGCATGAAGGACTGAGTATTCTTGACCCCTTGAACCAGCAAAACAGGCATTGTAAACAGAAACAAAAATCCTTATAGCTCATAGAAGAAGTTCAGTATAAAACAGCCACAAGTTCCCTTTGAAATGAATACATTCAGTAATTAGCGTCAGAAAGATACAAAGAAAATTTTGATTTAAAAATTATGAAGGAAACTGACTTGAGGGAGAACATAGGGTGCCGCTGGACCTCTTGACCTCAGCCTTTGGGATTAGCTGCTGACAGCATGGATCCCACCTGACAACTGAATTGAGCCTCTGTTGGCATCACTCTCCTTGCCTGGGTGGTGTTTGCACTTATTTTAACATGACATCACCCTACTTTGGGTATTAATGAAAGTTTGTTTGTAGGTCCAATGAAATAAAGTGTTTTTTATCTTAGTAAATCACTTGCTATTTTGTTTTCAATTTTGAAGCAAAATTAACGTGTATATATTCAGGTGTAAAATTGTTCATTGACCCAAATGAAAACAGACTTTCACAAAGGAACAGTTTAATGGCTTGACATAGGAAGTGTTCACTCTAGCACTGCATTCAGATGCTCACAATAGCCTCGATTAATGGTTCCAGGGTCGGGGGAGGAGTGTATCCCTTGGGAGACACTTGACAATGTCTGGGGACATTGATTTATGGTTGTCACAACTGGGTGGAAGGGTGCTCCTGATATCTTGTGGGTGAAGCCAGGGATGCCGCTAAACACCCGGCAATGCACAGATGCCCCCACTTCCCCAGCAAAGAGCTGTCTTACAGCGCCAGCAGTGCCAGGGTGAGAAACTCACATGACTGATGTGCCGTCTCCAGTTCTTGTCTGGGGCACGCCTCCCTAGGCCCTGAGACGTATTGTGTGTTTGGTTTGGTCCGAACGGTGTTAAATAACCCCAGAGAACATCTGTGACCCTAGGTCCACCTAAGAATGAGCCTTCTAGAATGTTCTAGAATGACTTCTAGAACAGTGGTTTCCACTCAGCCTGTTTAAATATGAAGACCTTTTTTAATGACCAGAGCTTTCAAGGAGTCTCACATAATTGTTGACCCATTATTACTCAGTAATGGAGAAAATGTATCATAATGCTAGCACACACATTCACACTCACAAAGTGGCTGTAGGTTAGTGAGATATTTACAGTAACTTCTGTCTTGGCAGCACGACATTTGAAAAGCAATTATAGCTGTGTGTCTGTGTGAGACCCATTATGTGTTCCGTCTCCAGCTAGTGCTTGGGTGCATGTGGATCTGATGGCTCCTGGAAGGAAACCTTTGTCCTCATGGGGGAAAATGGCCCACAGCCTGGGGAACCATCGTTAATGAGTATTCCTTTGAGACAGAGATGACTTGGAGAATCCTTACATTTGGAGCTGAACAAATGGTCAGTCTAGGACAGAGGAGGAGTGTCTTAGCCCCACATACAGTGACCACTCATTAACTGTCTGCTAATGATAGGGGGCGCTCTGCCGTACTTTTCATGCCTTATCACCTATCATTAAAGGACTCTGACAGCTGAGGCACCAGGCTGCTTTCTCTAGCCCCAGTGAGGATAGGAGCCCTGGAATGAAGCCAGTGGATAGAAGAGACTGTTGCCAAGACACTGAATCTTCTGGGACTGTCTGTGTCCACTTTTTCAAAGAGCAGATTGTGAAATGACAGGAGGGTAGAACCTGGAGTTAACAGAGATGTGAAGGAGACAGTTCTGAGAAGGCAGCGAGAGGACTGGTGCCGGTGGGAAGAGCCCCTCCAAAGAGTAGGTGTGCTGGCAGCAGGTCTGAGAGGATGAGGTGACAAATGTCCTTTTGCTCTGGGAAGGAAGCCAAAGACATGCAAGAGTTGTGGCTTGGGTTCCAGATCTTAGATCACCTTTTCTTACTCACAAAATTAATAGGTCCACGTTCCTTCCAGGAGACTAGCTAAAGCAAACAGATCAAGAGGCGGCCAGTTGGAAGAGCCTCAGATGTAGTAAGAGGGTGGAGGGGTGGGAGAGGACGCATAATCGGCTATTTTGGCAGCTGTACCGTACCAAACTCTGGCCTTGAAGATTTTGCGTTGTCTCCCAAACTAGAGGCCTTTTCATGGCTGCCATCAGTCTTTGAAATACAGCATCAGCTTTAAGGTCTTAGATGAACCTCAGGACAGGTTTTATTTTGATGATTTTGGTTCTCAGTTCAGATGCTCTACATTTCCATCCTGTAGTGTGTCAGTCAGCTACTGCTGTGTAACAAACCACCTCCAGACTTAGCGGTTTCAAAGAGTAACTTTTTATTATTTCTCACAAGTCTGTGGATTGGCTAGGGTGGTTCTGCTGATCTGGGCTCGCTTACGCATCCATGGTCGCGGATGGGGGATGACTGAGAGCGGCTGGTCAGGGGTGGCCTCAGACGGGGGCCTCATTTCTCTCCCACATGTCACCAGCATCCTTCTGTAAGGCTCAAGGGGCACATTTTCCTAGCAGTGTGTCCAGGAGAGAAAGAAATTCACAAGTGCTTTTTCAAGCTGCTGCTTGTATTATGTTTCCTATGGAACCACTGTCAAGCAGGTCACACAGCCAAGCTCAGAGTCAACGTGGGAGGACGTTACTCCAGAAAGTGGATACAGGCAGGTGGATATGGGACAAGTGATGCCATCACTCTACCCGAACCGGTGACATACAAGTAAGTCAGTTGATAGGTACCAGGTGTCAGAATGACTTTCCTCCTGCGTATTCTTTTATGTTTGGTATTGCTGCTTTGGAGCTAAACATGTCATGTATTTTAATCTACTTTGTGGTTGAGATCCACCTCGGCAGGCGTCTTGACTAGGCGGTTTAAGTAGATAATTTTTCTATCTGTGAGTCATTCTGTCAGCTACACGATGATGATAGAAACCCCGGGAATACAAATACCACTCTAACAGGGCGTGTTCAGAGGAACTAAATAAAAGAAGTGTGTAGATTTAAGAAGAAACAGAATGGAATCCCCATGGAGAAAAGCTTCCTGGTAATTTTATTTTTAAGATAAATTGATGAAGGAAGAAGTGTTTGTTAGCTGTGACTACATAAAGCTCCAGTTGGCCGCCTCTTTTTTTTGGAGTAGATGGTGCAGCACAGTGAAGTACGGCCCTCCAGCCACGTGTGAGTTTTGTCAGTAGGGCCTGTAACTGCTGGATTTCGAAGTGTTATGATCAAATGAATGTAGGAATATTTATAAACATATATGAATAATAAGAATACATTTTTGCACTTTGTCAGGAGAGAGCTGCCATATTATTTGGAGCTTATTTAGATAGAATAAAGTGGAACTTTCTAAAATTCCAAGAAAAGATAGGGAAGATTTTTCTAAAGCTTTGTCCACTAAGTTTTTGCTTTATACAGTTTGTACTTACAGCATTGCCAGCGGTCTTCTCTCAATCTTAACTGTTTCTATTCATATATTGCCCTTTGTTCAGTGCTCATAATTACACTTTTGTTTTCTTTTTGGCAACATTTCTCTGCTTTCTCCATGTGACGCATTCAGAGAGACTAAGTGGCGAACACTAATTAATCTTGGCAACGTGTCTTTTTATTTGATTAGTTGAGGCACGGAGTGTCTAGGAACACCCTCAGTGACATGGAATCTAGTGGCAGACGGGATGGGAAACCTTCAGTTCAGGCTCCACAGCTGCTGCAATAAGCATAAGGCAATGCTCATGAGGTGGTTCAAAGTTTACATTTTACTGGAACGTAGATGTGGGAATTAGTGTATCTCCACGTGATAGTCACCTTTTCTTAAAATGTCCTGCCTTACTTGCATGGGGAATGAGTTTATCTCCACTGGAAGTTTTCCTAGAGTCTAGGGAGGCAACCAGTTTCTAGCAAGTCATCTCAGAGGTTCCAGGCTTGCATTTTGGTCATTTGTCTGCACATTGGCAAGTGAATCCATCCCTTGAGCTCTGTGGTTTTTTCCCAATTAATAAAACAGACATTAGGCAGTTCAGTGATAAGCATAAAAGAGTTTGACAGATTTCTTGAAAAGGGGGCTTATATGACTAGGAACAGCTCCCTATGTAATGTGTTGGGTCTTTAAGGGATATGCTGATTTATCACCTTGTGTCTTTCAGTAGGCCACTTGAGTCAAATTCAGTTTCCAAGAAGATACTTCCCTTGAAGAAGTTTAACAGGTTGACATGAAAATAGTTACTACCTTGGGAAGACATCTAAATGTGTGCAGTTAGACAGCCATTGTAGATTATAGTATTTCATTCAGGAGAGGCTGTCTTATGAGTTATTTTTCACGATTGATACAGAGAAACTACAAGTTATAGAAGCGCCCTCTTTGCTTTGATTCGATTCACTGGGTCTTCCCTCCAGAGCTGGAGGGTCTCAGTTTTCCTGCTCTGGAGGTCAGAGCGCTGAGCGGTGAGTGACTGCCATGGCAGGCCTTCCTGGGTGCCTTCTCTAGCTCCTCCCCCTTTAATTTGCTTAAGACCTGTGCTCACCTCTACCGGTGAGTTCCGAAAGCTGCGTCTGTCTCCTGTGCCTCTCAGCCCCTAGTACAGCAAGTGGCAGTGAGGTGACCAGTCCATACGGTACTTGGACGGGAAGGAACGAAGGAAGGCATAGTGGGGACTGGAGGTGACTTCTCTCTGAGGCATTTCAGTGGCCTGTCATGTCCCTAGCCTTCCCTGTGAGAGGTTTGTTCCATCCCGATTTTCACAACCTGTAGTGACTGTTCTCAGGACAGACGTCTCTCAAATCTGAAGGCACATCGGAATCCCCCAGGGCACTTGTTCTGGAGTCCCAGCCCTGAGCTACTGACTCAGGATCTCCAAGGAGTAGCCCCCCAAATTTTCTTTTCTAAAGGTTCCAAGACGTTTCCAATAAAACTGCCCTGAGAATCCATGCCGGGAACTATTGGTCCAGACCTGCTACCAGCCTTGGGTGTGTCCTTACTGAAAGCTCCTTCCTCTTGCCCAGGCTCCCAGTAAGATGAAGGTTCCTACAACCCATTTCATCGTCTTCATGGAGAGTAACTGGAATTAAGGGGCAATAGCTCTCTTCCTCACCTATAGTATCGGGCTGATATTTAGCTATGGTTGTTTTTAAGTTCAGTTGTATCATTGGACACTCTACTGCTCCTGGAGCAGAGGCCTTAATGCTTAACTGGTGCACTGTAATCAACAGAGGGAGGATACCCACATTCTGTGACCTGTGCAAGAATGACACAAACCTTGGCATGACTAGGTCAAAGGAACGTGAAGGTTCTCTCTACACAAATCAGCGTGAGGAAATGCATCTATCCACCTTAATCACAGGTCATGAAATCTGTATTCAGACTTTGACTCACCTATAGATGATGTTACAGAGGATAACTCGAATAGACATACGTTTTAGAATTTGTCTGTAAGCAAGCTTCTCCTTAAGTATTAAGTCAGTAATTTGGTAAGAGGGCTAAACATTTCAGCTAAAGATATTATCTGAGATTAGTTACCATTTGCAGCTCAAATAATGTTTCCCTTCCAAAACTTGGTCAAATGAAACAGCCATTAATTAAACACCACTTCCTTTCCAATTGGAGGACGTGAACGTACATAGCAAAGGCTGGAGGCCGAAGTGTTTTTGAGACGTATGGGGTATCTGTTATGAGTGCGGCTGAGGTATATCTAAGCCCCTTCATCTCCTACTGCATAGTTTTTTAGTTGAACAGCCTCTCTCTTAAAAACAAATTATAATATCTTTAGGATCAGCCTTATTCGGGGGGACAGTATTTCCCATGCCCCGTATTCTTGGTTTTCTGAGTTCAGCATGCAGCAAGTTCTTGCCAGAATTACGAAGTAAGCCGTGTGTCTTCAGTGACTGTGTCCCTCATTCTCCTTTCTGTGTGCGTGCTGGCTAGGGCTCTGGTAGTTGCATGACACACTCTCAAGCTGGTTTAAGCCCAATGGAGACTTTGTAATTAGACTATTGAGGTATCTTTGGAGTCATAGGGCAGGAGTCCAGCTGGGACTCAGGAGGGCTTGGAATCAGAAACATCTAGATTTTTCTCTCTTTTCTCTTTGCGTCCGTCTCTTTATAAATTTGCTTCGTTCATTTCTTTCAGTCATTATGGGCTTTTGTTTCTTTTTCATTTATTTTTTAAATTGTGGTAAAAACCACATAACATAAAATTTACCATCTTAACCATTTTTAAGTGTATAGTTCACATTGCTGTGTATCCAGTCTCCAGAACTGTTTTGTCTTGCAAAACTGGAACTTCGTACCTGTTAAACAACTACCTGCTTCCCCATCCCGTCAGCCCCTGGCACCCACCATTGTACTTTCTGTCTCTATGGATGTGATGCTCTAGGCACCTCGTATAAGTGGGATTCTACAGTATTTGTCTTTTTGTGACTGGCCTCTTTCATTTGGCATGATAGTCTAAAGTCTCATCTGTGTAACAGCATGTGTCATAGTTTCCTTCCTTCTTAAGGATGAATAATACCCCACTGTATGCATATACTACGTTTTGTTTATCTATTCGTCAGTCAGTGGATACTTGGGTTGCTTCCACCTTTGGGCTACTGTGAATAATGCTGCTATGGACATGAATGTACAAATATTTCTTCAAGACCTTGCTTTCAGTTTTGGGGGGATGCATACCCATCTGTTTGGGTCATATGATAATTCAATTTTTAATTTTTGAGGACTTGCCGTACTGCTTTCCATAATGGCCACACCATTTTACATTCCCATCAGCAGTGTACAGGGTTCCAATGTCTTCACATCACCACAACACTTGTTATTTTCTCTTTTTTTGATAGCAGCCATTCTCCCGGGCGTGAAGTGATCTCACTGTGGTTTGATTTGCATTTCCCTAATGATTAGCGATGCTGAGCATCTTCCATGTGTTGTTGGCCGTCCGTATGTCTTCTTTGGAGAGAGGTCTGTTCAAATCCTTTGCCCATTTTTAAATTGGGTTATTTGATTCGTTGTTGTTGAGTTCTTTATATATTCTAAATATTAACCCCTTATCAAAAATATAGATTTGCAAATATTTTCCCCATTCTGTGGGTTGCCTTTTAACCCTATTCGTTGTGTCCTTTGGTGCACAGAAATTTTTAATTTTGATGTAGGCCGATTTATCTATTTTCACTATTTTTGCCTGTGCTTCTTGTGTCATATACAAGAAATAATTACTAAATCCAATTTCATGAGGCATTTCTTCTATTTCTTCTAAGATTTTTACAGTTTTAGGTCTTACAATTAGGTCTTAGATCCATTTTGAGTTAATTTTTTTATGTGATATAAGGTAAGGGTCCAACTTCATTCTTTTGCACATGGATATCTGGTTTTCCCAACATGATTTGTTGAAAAGACTGTCCTTTCCCTAGTGAATGGTCTTGGCACCCTTATCAAAAATCATTTGATTACAAATGCAAGGATTTATTTCTGGGCCCTCTATTATATTCCATTGGTACATATATGTCTGTCTTTATGCCAGTACCAAACTGTTTTGATTATTGCAGTTTTGCAATAAATTTTGAAATCAGGAAGTGTGACACCTCCAACTTTGTTCTTTCTTTTCAAGATTGTTTTTACTATTTGGGGTGCAGTGAGATTCCATCTGCATTTTAGGATGGATTTTTCTATTTCTGCAGAAACAGCATGGGGAATTTTATAGTGATTGCATTAAATCTGTAGATCACTTTGGGTAGTATTGACATTGTAATAATAAGTCCTCCAATCCATGAACATGGAATATCTTTCCATTTATTTGTGTGTTCTTTAGTTTCTTTTAGCAGTATTTTGTAGTTTTCGGTGAAGAAGTCTTTCACCTCCTTGGTTAAGTTTACTCCTAAGTATTTTATTCTTTTTTGATTCTATTTTAAATGGAATTGTTTTCTTAATTTCCTTTTTAGATTGTTCATTGTTAGTGTATAGAAATGCAACAGATTTTTGTGTGTTGATTTTCTTTGCAGCCTTGCTGGATTTGTTTATTAGTCCTAACAGTTTTATTTTTGGAATCTTTCAGGTTTTCTACTTATAAGATTATGTTTGCAAATAGAGATCATTTTACTTCTTCTTTTTCTATTTGGATGCCTTCTATTTCTTTTTCTTACCTGATTGCTCTGGCTAGGACTTCCAATACTGTATTGAATAGAAGTGGCTAATGTGGGCATCCTTGTTCTGTTTCTGATCATAGAGGAGAAGCTTTCAGCCTATCACTGTTAAGCATGATGTTAGCTGTAGGCTTTTCATATATGGTCTTTACTATGTTGGGACAGCTTCTTTCCATTCCTACTTTGTTGAGTGTTTTCATCATGACTTTCGACACAGAGTGAGCTCTGAGTCAGGTCAGATAAAGGCAAATACTAAGAATGAAGCTTTTCAAGGGAGCTCCTTGACAGACCAAATAATAACAATCCTGTTTTATCCCACTTGGTGGCTTCAAGGCGACTTGGTTTTCATGGCTACTGTAGTTGCAAGGCTGTTCAAGAATCCTGTGGAACCGAGGAGAGGGATATGGGAATAGGCCAAGTTAAAACACCCAGAGTTTTCTGTTCTTAACAAGAGTCACCTGTTTTTCTTTAATAAACACTCCTTGGATGGTTGCAAGCCTCTGACTAATTCCCAGAGTTCTGAAAAAGTTGACATTACAGTTTTTGCCAATGTTCTCGATTGATTTTATGGAGGAGTTGAATGTCTGCCATTCCAGAGGTGCTTCTCTCCTCAGGCAGTGTCCTGTGGTTCTGTCAGATGTGGACACGGGGAGAGGCCCCTTTGTGTAGCAAAGCCGTCAGGGACCGACCCTGTGGTTCGTGTGCCTGTGCTCCTCCGCAGACCTCCCAGAGCGGAACGAGGCTTATGGAGGAACACTGGCTGCTTCGGCCACATCTCCCTGAACACCCACCCCACCCTGCCACCTCCTACGTGTCACGTGGGTGTCCTAGGTACTTGCTGAGCCGCTGAGGAAGGTGTGACAGAGTTTCTGGGACAGTCCTCCCCCCACCAGCCATGGGACTGTCTGCAGGGTTTTAAGTTTATCCAGTCAGAATCTTAGAGCAGCCAGAACTCTAGGGAGACCCTGTCAGCCCACCTGCCTCACTGGCGCTCTGGAAGGTGCGGCAGGAATGTGCAGCTCCTGGGAGCTCCCCCTCTTCCCCTGCTTCCCTGCAGTGGTGTGTGTGGGCTGTACACCCCACTGGCAGTGCCATAGGTGTGTGGAGCTTATTTTAGCTGTCCTAATCAGGAAATCATTCAAACAACTGTTTTCTTTTAAAAACTACTCTCTATTTCATCTGTGTTATTCTTGAATATTGGATTTATATTAAATAGTAGTTTGCCCTTATTAACTTTAATATTACAGAT
This sequence comes from Leucopleurus acutus, assembly GCF_964270905.1. NCBI lineage: Eukaryota > Metazoa > Chordata > Mammalia > Artiodactyla > Delphinidae > Leucopleurus > Leucopleurus acutus. Next base: position 2,767,306 of record NC_139158.1, read on the forward strand.
CTGTGCCTTTTGAACTCAGCATGCAGATTTATGCAAATTACATGAAGCTTTTAAGCTAGGAGTCCTAACATTTACATTTATAATCCCATTTATCCGGGACTTCCCTGGTGGTCCAGTGGCGAAGACTCCGCGCTCCCAATGCAGGAGCCCTGGGTTCCATCCCTGGTCAGGGAACTAGATCCCACATACCTCAACTAAGAGTTCACATGCCACAACTAAAAGATCCCGCATGCCACAGTGAAGATCCCGTGGGCTGCAACAAAGACCCGGCACAGCCAAAAAAATATCCCATTTGTACCGTGTCACTATATTACTAACTCACCAAAGAAAGAGATGAACTATGGAGACTGACACGCTTGATTATTTTAATTTTACTACTGTGTAAACCGGAAAACATACGGTAAATGACTTTCCAAAGGTACATGTACATAGAGCTATTGACTTAGAGAACCCAGCAATATCCAGGCCCAATACCCCATCCACCCTCTTGAGCTGTTGTTTGTATACCTGCACTCTAGTGTGTATACATGTATGCTGTATTTATAGTGATTTAAGAATTAGTGCTTTAAATACAAGGGACAGAACACTAATCTGGGGGCAGTTCTCATTATGTTTTCATATATCTGGTTTCATTAAATCTTCTGACCCTGGCTTCTTTCCCTTTCCTTTTCTTCCTCTTCTTTCCTTCTCAATCTCTTCTGTATTTGTCAAAGTTCATGACATAGAAGATCAACACCCTTTTGATCAGAGTTCACAGGGATTGGTTAATGGCAAGAGATCCCTGGAGAAATAGTCTAGAAAAAAATTTGTTGCAAACAAACAAAAAAATACCAGCAAACTGTGTGTATTAAACTGAGATTGGTTTTCTACAGGATGATTTGTCTTCATCAACATTAGTAATTTGTATTGAGCTTGGGTATGACATGACTTTTGCTTATCGAAAGGCATAGATTTGATTGTACAGGATCAGATTGATCCCACGTCAGTGCACATGGTTGTGTCAGGAAAGGCTCTATTCAAGAATAAGAAAAGTCCTGGGTGCCTTGAATAGGAGAGGAGTACTTAGACACACAGATGGGGAAAATCTCAGTATAAGGGTGAGGGGGGAACTCCTGTGAGGGATAGTTTAAAAGCGGTCCTTTGTTAAGTCTATGCCTGGAGGTGACAGCGGGTGCGTTTGGAGTTGCAGGCTGTCTGGCCTTCTGGGTGAGCTTTGACTCAGCTTCTGTAGCCGGGCACACCTGACTGATGGGGACCCCGCTCAGGGCTCTCTGAACTCTGAACATTCAGCCTGTCCTCCCTGCCACATTCCCTCCACCTTTTTCCTTTTGTGGCCTTCTGTTTACAGAGCTGGAATTATCAGAGCAATTAGAGTTGACCTTTTAATTTATTTAATTGACGGAGAGGGGCCAGGCAGCCCCAGAGAAGGCAGAAGCCTTCTTAAAACAAACACTCACACCCCCCAGCCTTGCTTTATTTTACTAGAACGGATGTGCTGGGATACAAAATACCCGAATACCTCAAAATAACCTCAACTATAAACAGCTAAAATAGTTAACATTTAAGAAACAACTACCATGCACCAGGAATGTGCTTAGTGCTTGCTGTGTACCAGCCATTGTAATTAGATGGAGAAGGAGAAGGAAGAGCGGATACCTCACCCCTGTGTGTCGTACAAAGAGATGAAGACAACGGCAGATAAGGAAACCGTCCCACTTGGATATTACTGTATGCGGCACAATGCCTGGAACTGTAGTAGCCATAACTTAGGAGCCATCTGTAGCCATGAGTGGATCATAAGATGCGTCTCCCAAACGGTGACGTTGTTCAGCAACAGCACCAACTCTGGAATCAGTTCCTCCGTATTTATTACTCTGTGTGATTAGTAAAACAGTGACAATAAAACTATTCATTAAGCACCTTTCTTCAAGTATTCTGTAATTTGCATCCAAAAATCATCCTACTGGATGTCTTGAATCATTGCCCTCTCTTACCTTGTTTATTGCAGTGGCCTCCTAATTTGTTGCTGCCTCAGGGTCCTTCCTACTGTTTCTCTGCTTTGGGTGCTGTTCCAAGATTTTTCCATAGCTCGGTCCCTCACTTAATTCAGTTGTGTTCTCCAATGTCATCTCCTCAGAAAGTTCCTCCTTATCCAAAATAGATCCCTTTCATTTCTCTAATTGCTGCTAAACCCCTTACCTTACCCTGCTTTGCTTTTCTTTGTAGCACTTGTCACTGCGTGTCCTTATGTTTGTCTCCAGTGTCTGCTCTATTAGAATGTAAGTCTCACTTGGGCATGGGCTTCACCTGCCAAACATTTAATAGGCATTCAGTACATCTGCTAAATGAACTAATAGTGTAAATGCAATGAAGAGTCAGTTTCTGTTTGGTGGTTGCATTTTCTCTTCCTGAAGGCTAAATCCTCTTGCATGCTTCCCTAGCAGTCAGCGACAAGGAAGCAGTGTCAGGTGTCAAGCTAAGTAATAAGCCTTCTAATTAGGGTTGTTGGCTTTACTGTTGTCTTAAAAGCAAAACTTTTAATAAATCATTGATTCTCCTCTTTGCTCTGAAGTTCCCTGCCATTGCTAAATAGAACCTTGGGAATTTTTTTTTATCCAGTATATAAATTATATCAGATTAACTTAGATGAAGATCTTGTGGTATCTTGACGTCTCTCAGTTCTGTTTCTCTGTTTTGTTGGAATGTTACTCTTTAGGTACATAAATAATATGTATCTTAAACCGAAGTTATGCTATCAGGAAAATCCTAAAGCATTACTGTTAATGTCCAGAATAAGATGAAGATATCTGCTTCTGCCACTACTCTTTATTTTAAAATAGTCATAGACTCACAAGAAGTTGCAAAAATAATAGAGTCCAGCTTCTCCCATGGTGACATCTTGTATAACTGTAGTAAAATAGCAAGACCAAGAAACTGACGTTCATGCAATACTGTGAACTAGGCTACAAACTTTATTCAGTTTTCACCAGTTTTTTTTTTTTTTTTTTTTTTTTTTTTTTGCGGTACGCGAGCCTCTCACTGTTGTGGCCTCTCCCGTTGCGGAGCACAGGCTCCGGACGCGCAGGCTCAGCGGCCATGGCTCACGGGCCCAGCCGCTCTGCGGCATGTGGGATCTTCCCGGACCGCGGCACGAACCCGCGTCCCCTGCATCGGCAGGCGGACCCTCAACCACTGCGCCACCAGGGAAGCCCCAGTTTTCACCAGTTTTAATGCCCTCTTTGTTTTAAATTTTCTAGCCAATGTAATTAGACCTGATAAGTAGTAATAACACTATTGGAAAAGAAAAGAGAAAAGAAAAAACATATTGTTGTTTGGAAATGATATGTTTTTCTTTTCAGAAAAATCCAAAGTAAATGGTTGAACACTATTAATTTGGAAGCTGGTAGGTTGTGGTGATTAAGAACATATACTCTGCAGCCTGGCTGTGTGGGTTTGGATCTCAGCTCCACTGCAAACTAGCTGTCATTCTTTTAGCAAACTACTTAACCTCTCTGTAAAGGTTCTCTTCATCCGTAGAATAGGAATATAATAGCTACCTCACTGAATTGTGAGGATTACAGAAAATAATATCTGTAAAGCATTTAGAACTATACTCCACATATAATAGGTTAAATTATATGAAATAGCTTTTTCTGTAGATCAGAATGGCTAGATATTGGCAACGTCATATAGTTTGACCTAAAAGTAACATATAAATGTTTTTTCTTATTAGTGTTATTACCACCATTAAGAGAAGTCAGTAACGGCAACTAGTCAAAAATTAGATATGAAAAAAATCAGAGGATATCAACTTCTAACATCACAGTATGAAGAGCTCCACTGACCCTCTCCCCAGTGAAACTGATAAAATTATTACGTTTTTAAATGTATTTTCTAGAAATGGTCATAAGGGCAAGGGACAAATGTAGAAACGTCTATTGTAGAAAATCTACAAATGTAGAAAATCTACAAAAACTCTGTAAGAAAGGTGAGAGTCTGTGGAATTTGAATCAAGATTGCTCCTTCCTGCTCCCTCCCAGCTAAACAAGGTAGAGAGTCCGTTCGAGACCCCTCAGCCTAGAACAGGGCTCCTTATGCGTCTACCTCCCCGGTGAAGGGCTTTCTTCCTGTGAGAGAGCATCGGCGTTTCTCATCCTGCCTCAACTACCTGTTGCTGAGTCTCAGCTCCAGCAACTGCAGTAGAGAGGTGGAGGCTCCCTTCTTCCACCAGCCTCCACTTGTGGATGGGACGCTCTACCTTGGATTCAGCACGTGAAGAATACTGGGGTCCTGACCACCTTTGCTTCAACTCCTGAGGCAGTGGTTCCAGGCCAAGAGAGGCGAGCTGAGAGGACCTCAGGCTTCTCCCCTGCCCCCCCCCAGCACAGAGCTCGGCTCCTAGAGGAGCAGGTGGGATGTGACACTCAGAGAAACTTGCCTTTGTCCCCACCCACAGCTCCAGAGCCCTGGCTCAAAGATTTTTGCCTGGGCGGGGGAGGGGGGAGTCCTCCTGAGGTTAGAACAAGTATCAAACACTGGCCTCAAAAACCACTCCTTCAAAGGAGGCAGGATTTGATTGCATTCACTTGTAGAACAACTTATGCCTCAGAGCATTATTGAAAACAATAGAGCAGTTAGTGGGCAGTTAGTGGAGTTTAACAGCTGGGCGTGTTCAGGGAAAGAAAGGAAGAGAGCTCTGACAAAACCAGTCACTCCAGGTGACTGTGAACATGTCCAAAGAGCAATCCTGGAGGCTTAACATTCTGGAGGAGAAATACACTTTCCTAAAATAATCCAGCCAGTCGATAAGCAAACAAACAAGCAAATAACAGTTAGAAGCTCCATAGTTGGGGGAACCAATACCCAGAGTTGTTACAATATATGTCCCGTTTCCAGAAGAAAATTATGAGGCATGAAAAGAAACAGGAAAGTATGAGCCAAACACTGGAGGTGGGGGTGTGTGGGGGGGGGGGAAGCAGGCAACAGAAACTGCTTCTGAGAGTGACCAGATGTCACATTTATCAGGAAAAGTCTCGAAGTAGCTATTAGGAATATATTCACAGAACTAATGGAAACCATGATGAAAGGAGTAAAGGAAAGTGTGATGAAAATGTTGCATAGAGAATGTCAGTAAACAGAAGTTATAAACAAGAACCACATGGAAACTCTGAAGTTAAAGAGGATAATAACTTAAATTTAAAAACTTACTAGAGAAGCTCAACAGTAGATGTGAACTGGCAGGAGACGGAATGAGCAACCTTGGAAATCCATCAATAGGGTTGTGCAAGCTGAGGAACAGAGGGAAGAAAGCAAGAAAATGAAGAGAGCCGAGAAGCGCCAGACACGATGACACACAGCAACATGTGCACAGCGGGAATACCAGAGAGAGAGAGCGGGAGAGGGGGGCAGAAAACGTGTTTGAGGAGACAGTGGCTGAAAACCCCCCAAATTTATTGAGGAACAGTAACCTATCCAGCCAGCATGCTCAGTGAACTCAAAGTAGGATAATTGCAAAGAAACCCATTGTATCTTTATAAACAGATACATCGTAGTGAAAATGCTGAACATCAAAAGCAGGGAGAAAATCTTGAAAGCAGCCAGAAAGAGAAATGGCTCATTACTTGCCAGGAGACCTAAATAAGGTGAGCAGTTGATTCTCAACAGACACAGCAGAGGCCCGAGAGAGCAGTGGGATCACATGTTCACACTCTGCTCAGAGGGAAACACAACCCTGCCAACCAAGAATCCTATATCCCACAAAACCACCTTTCAAAAATGAAGGTGAAGTAAAGACTTCCCCAGATAAAAACTGAGAGAATTTGTGACTAGCAGATCCTTATAAGAAACACTGAAGGAAATTCTTCCAGCCAGAAGCGCATGACTAGGTGAGCTGAATCCACATGAAAAAGCAAAGAACACTGGTAAAGACCCATCAGAGAATAAAGGTCACAGGGCAAACCTCAGTCCCCAAAGCTGGAGAGAGAGACAGGTGAATACAGAGAGTCATAGCTGAGATCAGCTACCTAAAACAGAAGCCGCTGACCCGCTCATTCACAGGAACATCTGAATCGTAATTCTGAGGAATCGCTGGAGGCTAAGTGTAGACTACCTGAGACTTAGAACTCCTGGATGGCCAGTCTTGGGAGGACTCCCACAATTTTGTGAGTTTTATCTCCTGGAATCCCACAAGATTCTTACTGTAAAAATGTGGGGGAAATCCTTCTTGTCCTTGGCAGGGAAAAGGGAAGTAACCATTTTGAATAATATACCCAGAGCATTCTTCATACAAAGGCCAGCCCTCCATGGGAAACTAACTCACCAGAGCCTTGTCTGACCTGAGAGCAGGGCAGCTGGCCAGCTTTAGCCCCATCTAGCCTTCCTGTCTCATCTAAGGGAAGGAAAATTGGCCAAGATGTGCTTCTGAAGGTCTCTTCATAATCAGATGTAACTGATTAAATCTGTTTTTTAGGCCCCCTAAAAAACTGTGATTTAATCATAGAATTATAGAATGTTTTCCCTCCCAAACACCTTACCACCAGGTCAGTAGGGCTCCAGTATAATAATAGTGGATGGCAACTGAGAGGGCTTCAGGACACAGACTGTATTTAAGGAGGAGTTCTTAGGGAAACCCAGAGAAAACAGGGGAGGAAGAGAAACCAACAAGGGAACTGAAGTTTCTGGTACCTGCAGCTACAGCAAACATTAAACACAGCCCAGCTTTTAGCCAAACTAACATAAAACCTCACACTAAATGCCTACTTACATCAGCTTCTATTACCCCATACATCATGCCTGGTTCTCAAAAAAAAAAGAAAAAAAAAATTAGAAGGCACGCCAACAGGCAAGAAAAATCAGAGTCAGAACCAGAATCAGGAATGACACAGATTTTGGAATTATCAGTTAGGGAATTTAAAGTAACTATGATTGATATATTAAGGGCTCTAATGAAAAAAAGACAGCTTGCAACAGCAGATGGATAATATAAGCAGAGAGATAGAAACTCCAAGAAAGAATCAAAGAGAATAACAGGAACAAAAAGTTCTTAAAAAAATAAAAGTGTCTTTGATGGGCTCATTAGTAATCTGGACATAGACAAAGAATAAATCAGTGAGCTTGAAAGTATGTCAATAGAAACTTTCCAGACTGAAGCGTCAGGAGAGAAAACAATGAAAACGGTGGAACAGAATATTCAAGAACTATGGGACAACTACAAAAGATGCAAATATGCATAATACGTATACGAGAAGGAGAAGAAAGAAAAGAAGAAATATTTGAAGTAATAATGGCTGAGAATTCTCCAAAATGAACTACAAACACCACACTAATCTTCCAGGAAACTCTTAGAACACCAGTGAGGGTAAATGATAGAAATCTGCTAGTAGGCAAATCATATTCAAACTGCAGAAAACCCAAAGACGGGGAGAAAATCTTGGAAAAAAGCAAGAGTAGGGAAAACACGCTTAGCAGGGAACTAGAATAAGAAATACATCAGATTTCTTGCTGAAAATAACGCAAGCAAGGAGAGAATGGAGTGAAATATTTAAAGCATTAAATAAAAAAACCCACCAACCTAGAATTTTGTATCTGGTAAAAATTACCCTTGAAACCTGAAGGAGAAAAAGTGAAGGAGAAAGACTTTCTCAGCCAAAAACTGAAGAATTTGTTGCCAGTAGACCTGCCTGGCAAGAAGTGTTAAAGGAAGCTCTTCAAAGAGAAGGAAAATGATACAGGTCAGAAACTCTGACCACATAAGGAAAGGAAGAGCATTGTAGAGGGGACAGAGTAACATGAAATATTTTACTTTTTGTACTCATAATGTAAAAAATCAGTATCTTAGAATAGTTACTCTGTAATTCCATTTTTACAAAGTTCAAAATATAGGCAACCTGAATTATGGTGTGTAGAGATGAGCACATAGGTGGTGAATGTTCATTGTGGTGTGAAGGCAGGTGATGACGCCAGGGGGCACCAGGCAGGAAAGTGTCCAAGGCTCTGTATTTTGATCTGGGTGATAGTTTATATGAGTGTTTGTTTTTGTTCCATATATATGTGTGTTATTTCACAATTAAAAAATTCTTTTAGATAGCTTTCCTATATAATTAGCAGTAACCATATAGAAAACATCATGAAAAGAAATTCTCAAAACAACCTAATATTTGGAACAAATATAACAAGAAGTGTAGAAGACCTTTATGAGACAAACTAAAACTTTACAAACAAATATAAATAATACCTTGACCATGTGATCAGTCATACCTTCTTCCTGAATGGGAAAACTTGACATTGTGAGAACATCATTTCTCTCTAAATTGATTCACAGGTTGACTTAATGCAATTTCAGTCACATTCCTGGAAGATACATGTGGAACGTTGACAAAATAATACTCAAGTCCTAAAGATGATAAATAAACTAGAAATAGTAAGAAAAAAGTTGAACGTAAAGTAATCACTGGTGTTCAGAGAGGACGATGTAGAGGGTTGAGTGCCTTCCCTGGAGGATTTCACCTGGACTGGGTGTGGGTGCTTGTGTGTGTGTGTCGGGGTGTGGGGGACAGTGAATGGGAAGCTTTCCCTGGGGAAGTGGTAGAGGCTAAACGAGTCCACAGTAAGCGTCAGGGAGAAGAGGATGGGGGAGTGGCGTGTGTGAAGGCCAGCAGGACTGGTACCAGGGAACAAGAGGATGAAACAGAGACACAGGAGAGGAGCTTGTGGTGACGCTGGTAAGGTAGGAAGGGAAACAGCATGCCAGACCTGTCAGGCAGTTTAAGGTTTGAACCAGGAAAGTGATACGAAAATAATGTTTCCAAAGAAGACAGTGATACAATGTTAAATTATATAATTTATGATACAGTATTAGTATGTCATAATTATTTTGTATATCATGACTATATGATTATGCTGTGTATCATTATTACTTATGCAATCATTAATATTAAATAATATAATTTTAATGACAATGATACAATATTTAATGATATGAAATTATAAAAATGGGGGCACAAAACAGCATGTACAGTTTAATCTTAATTTTGAAAAAGAAAAACTGTATGTATATACATGCAGAAACTGAGAAATTACTCCAAATTGTTACTCCAGTGGCTTTCTGGGCGGTAGGATGAAGGGTGCTTTTCATATTCTCCTTTATTTTCTAAATTCTCTAAAATGAATAGGTGTTACCATTTACTTAGGAAAAATATGTATTATTTCAGAAAAATAGATTCAGTTTTATCTTGGAACACTTAAATGAATATATATATTAAAATGGGCTTATGACATGACATGGGAAATACCCATTAAATGGGATGGAGTCAGGGCTAATGCTGGCTTTGTCCCTTTGAGATGTTCAGTGTACACTTTTCCTCTAAGGACCCTTAAGCTTCAGTGTTTCTTATTGAAATATATTATTCAAACATATGGACTGGGGGGAGAAACTGAAACCAGCTAGCCTTGGGCAATTGCTTCCGAAATTCTACTACATGTTCAGTTTCTTCATGCGTCATGTATTGAGCTGTAAAAATCCCGGTTCTGTTACCACAGGGTATCATAGGGTGAATTAAATCTCATCCCTGTTTTATTTGACTGGGAGCAAAAACAAATCTTAAAAATTCAAAAGTACTTGATGCAACCATATAACGACTTTATATAAACTTAGAATCTCAGCTACTATATGCTTTTATTTTCAGTATTATCCACAGTACCACAGTTGTTTGCGTATATATGATTTGTCATATCTAGACTTTTTTTTCTGTTCTATAGAACTTCATTAATAATAATAATATTCTGGTTTAAAATAAGTTTCAGTATAGCAGGGAACAAAAAAATCAAGCCACAGATAGATGGAAACATACCAGTAATGAGAATATTTTAGCAGATCATGTTTTCACTGTTTCTGAGAATCTAATCAGATGGTCTGATAGATGAATGCATTAAAGAAGGTTAAGGGGACCACCACCTCTTAAACTGAAATAGGAAAAAGAAATAAAAGTCCTTTCCCCTTTCCATGTTTGCTCACAGCTAAACCCTGGTTCCGGCAGAGAAAAAGTACCTTGTATTCTTCTTTCCTCCTTGCTGGACCAGGAGCTGGGGATAAGGTTCCTCTTTGGCTTCTGCATTGGGCGGAGTTCAGTCTCCCATTTCCCTCCCATTTCCCTCCCGGTGGTGGTAATGTACCCTACAGCTCCCAAGGCTGGAGCTGTCCTGGTGTGAAATAACAGCAGTGCAGATTACTTTGGACCAAGTCAGTACTACAAGGGAGAAACAAAACTGAAAACAAAACCCCACCTCTCCCAGCTGTACACAGTGTACAATGGTTCGACTTTCATTCTTGTTAGCATCCAGGCATTTTTCACACTTTTTAGTACAAAGCTAACGCAGGCTTACAGACCATGGTAATGTGTGTTTAGGGACCAAGACGCGATTTATTTGCCTACCACAAAATTGCTAAGTTATTGAACAAAATTGGCAAAAATGTTTTACTCCCAAAATACATGGTGATTTTGACTGCTTCAATTAAAAATCACTTAAGAGTATCAGTTTATCATTGCCAAGGGGGACCAGAGATTTAATAAGATCTTACAGCCATCTCTAAGAGAAGGTGCTTGATTCAAGCGATTAGACAGACAACAATGAATGAGAAAGAGGTGTTAATTGCATCGCAGAAGAGTGAAAAGTAAGGTGAACCACTTAACTTTGACATCTACTATCATGTCAAATCAACAGGTATAAAAATATTTAAATATATAATTTCTATGTAATGCTGTCTATAAATAAACACTAGTGAAATAAAAGATACTCCATAGGGTCATGTCATGTGGGATAAAAGATTTCAGTTTTTACCCTCTATTCACACCTTTCTCTTCTGTGCTTTTTTCTGCTTAAATTGTGGAAAGATGCCTGAATATGGTGGTGACAGCAGAGCAGAGGAGATGCATGTCAAGGCTGCCCTTCTTTGTGTAATAATCTCATGCACCTGCAAGTGCAGAGCCTGTCGCTTCTGAGAATTTGCTTTTTCCTTCCAGAGCAGGCCTGCCACCCACAGCGATACCTGGGGATCCACCTTGCAGCTGTGGTTCCAGAGGAAGGCTGGGGGACCCTTGCTGTCTTGGTCCATAGCCCCCCCCTCTGGCCCCTGTGTGGCTACCAGCCTGAGGGCTTGGCTTCTGATATAATGGGACATTTAGGCTCTCACCAACGTGGAACTTAAATTTCAGCAAGTGGTTTTCACGCGCACTTCAGTCTTCTGAAGGTCTGATAGTTGTCAAGGTATCGAATAAGAGGGCTATAAAACTATGTACTTCCTGTCCCATAAACCTTGAAGTCAGCGCCTGCATTCATAATTCATCACTGCTGCACATTCACTCAGCCCAAGACGCTGCATGTAGCAAACAAAGCGTGAGTAGGGCCAGAGATGCCGGCTACAAGAAGGGGGGCATGGGGGAGGGGGTTGTGGTCAAGTCCCTGAAAGCCTGGGTGCTGTTCAGTCATTAATTGTTCAGGTGGACTATTTGCAAAGGACTGAGCCTCAGTGATGGTTCTCTGAGCCATACAGACTTCCTCTTGAAAGGTCCTTTTTCCCCCAAGAAATTGTTCAACATTTCCTTGCCGGCAGTGCTAAGCTCTGATCAGACGCAGCTGACAGGAGCTGGGAAGGGGCCGAGGCAGGACATTGACTGTGGCCCCTGAAGCGGCCTTACCCAGCGCTGGGCTTGGGCTCTGGACAGCTCTCCTCCTAAGTTTCCTCTGAGGACCGCTGTCTTCTGAAAGCCCTGGGAAAATTGTTTTCTGCTTCCATTTCCTTTCCTGGTTCAGCTCCTAAATTTGTGTGGTTATGTCTAATTTTTAAAAACATCACTAATGATGGTCTAGAGACTAAAGATAGTGTTTCCTATGGGGCATATGTCCAGTGAGCAGAGAATGAAATGAGCTCTCTACCAGTGGAAAAAGTATTTCTTTTGCCTTCTGTGATTTACATTTCAAAACAACATTTTGGGAGAAAGTTAACTAATAACCACTTTCTAAGTCTCTGCCTACATGATTGAACATATGTCACAGTTTTTGTTTTCATCTTGCCCAATCTGATGGTTGAGGCTGAAATGGACTCTATTAACTTGTCTTCCATATGCTGTTATTCACTGTTATTAAGGACTGCAATCTATGTGATGAAGTTTTTAGATCAATTATTTTAATCTTAATGCATGTTTAGGACTTCAAAGACCCTTTTCTTTTGATTTTCATTCATTTAAACAGTTTCCTGAACATCACAGTTTCCGTGCCTTCACTTTGATATATAATTACTATTCTGCAAGAGCTCCCAATACTTCTAATGTCATTTGACCTTAGGATTTTAATAGAATTAAATGCAAACAAGATGAGAAAACAAGGGTCATGGAGAAACTTTGTTACTGAGCATTCAAAGAAGTTTTAAATTCTTGGTCAAAGTGTGATTCTGTGTTTAAGGGAGATGCCTTCAGAAACATCTATAGAAACTGTTCTGATTTTAGAATTCTAGCATGCATTTATATCATCTGGGACTGTAGTCATCCCTCAGTATCCACAGTGGATGGGTTCCAGAACCCCTTCCCTAACCTACCCCTGACTGCACAGATACCAAAATCCAAGGGTGCTCAAGCCCCTTATATAAAATGGTGTCATATGTGCACATAACGTACACGAATCCTCGCTTACGCGTTAAATCATCTCTAGATCACTTATAATACTCAATACAATGTAAATGCTGTGTAAATAGTTGCCAGTGTGTGGCAAATTCAAGTTTTGCTTTTTAGAACTTTATGAAATGTTTTTCTTCTGAATATTTTTGGTCCACAGTTGGTTGAATCTGTGGGTGCGGAATCAGCAGATATGGAGGGCTGACTGTATGGTATACTCTTTTCCTCTCATCCCCAATTCTTAAAAGTCTGTGGATCCATTTCTTTCCTTGCATCTTTATTACTATGAATCATGAGACCCATCTTCCAAGGTCAGAACCTTATTGAGAAACAATGTACAAAAAATTCAGATTTGTAACTTGTAAATAAGTAGTGAGTCTGTTATCTTTGTTGGAAGTCCCAACAATTTTTTTCTATCTAGTTTTTGTTATTATCGCAGCTTTAAATTCTGGCTTTCCCTAATTGCTCTCTCTGCCAGTCTAAAAGGGTAGTAGTTCTGTAACCAAATAAAAGGAGAGGCACTGAACTCCCAAGGAGTCTTTGAATTCTGTTACTTTCAGGGGTGATGATCAAAAATGGAAAGAATTAGAGGGTGTGGGGCAGTATTTCCAGATATGGTAATTTATAAACTAGTTATGATATCAAGCTTATGAATTACTATATCTAGAAATATTAGAATTTCAATATTAATTTCATAGTAATTTCTTTACTATTTTTATAATCTGAATTTATGAGAATGAAAAACTCCAAACTCTGTCATCTTGTGAACTTGGTTTCTGAATTCTCCTTAGAAACTTTGACTGTTCAAATCATATTTCATTATAGTAAATCATCATCATCAATAAAAAGGAAAAAAAAATCACCATCAGTATTAGAGAAACAAGGAATGCAGAGTCAGAGTTGGTGCCACTTAAAGTATCTTTATTGCAGGAGAGAAAGCAGGAATGAGCCTGGCCAGGTTGCAGTGACCCAAGGCAGGAATGCTCTTGCAGGTTACTGCAGTTGGCTCTGGAAAGCTGGGGTATTAAGCGTGAGCGGCCATCCTGTAGACCTGTTCATCACAGGGAAAGTCTGAGAAGCCTGACTGCACGCAGTTTTCTCATTAATGAAATGCATGAGGTGACACTCATCAGTTGGTGAAGTGGCATTTGGGGGCTGAACAGGCTGTGATCTGCAAATAAAACATTTAAAAAGGCATGTTTTGAAGTAGCTAGAACTGGGCCCTTTGGTACTTATTGTCCGTTTTGTTTTTCTTTTTACTATGTTTAATAAAATATGTTGATGAGAATTCAGTATCACCTATAAAATAAAATGTTGAAGGAAAGTAAAATACAAAAAAAATTAATGATTTGATGAGGAAAATCTTTCTAAAAGAGACTTGATATTTCTAGGCATTGCCCTTGGCTTTCCATTTAAGACTTCTGTCCAAACCATAAACATAAATGACTAGGCCACTTGGAAATGGTTGTAAAAGTTGTTTTAAATTAGCTGGTCACTCCAAGAGCCTTGGATGTTACGCTGGCTAATGAAGTTGGCCCTTGGAGAGTTTTTATTCAACCAACCTGAAGTTCTTTTTCTGAGAAATTCATATTACTTTTTAATACAATTGTCTTGGTTCGTACCCCAGGATTTATTTAAGTTATAATTGAATATTGCTTTTTTTTTTTTTGCGGTACGCGGGCCTCTCACTGCTGTGGCCTCTCCCGTTGCGGAGCACAGGCTCCGGACGCGCAGGCCCAGCGGCCATGGCTCACCGGCCCAGCCGCTCCGCGGCATGCGGGATCCTCCCGGACCGGGGCACGAACCCACGCCCCCTGCATCGGCAGGCGGACTCCCAACCACTGCACCACCAGGGAAACCCGAATATTGAATTTTTAAGGTTTCTTAATTTATTAATTCCTTCATCAAATTTTGCTTGGTGTTGTTCTGTCAGAATAATTTAATTTTACACCATCTAATTTAGCCTATATAACATTTCTCCTGAAATTCAAATAGCTTGGCAAGCTGTTACAGGTAGTAAGAAAGAAAACACTTTTATAGGAAGCATTAAAATGTTAAATTGTGGAGTGCAATCATTTTATCAGTCCTTGGAAGCATTCCATTACTAATTCTACTGTATCCTTAAAAGAAAACTTATCTTTTACTAAAAAAAGCCAGTCTTTTCTTAGTTTCCCCTCTTCCCCTGCATTCCCTAACGCCCCTCCTTCCTTCCTGTCTCCTCCTATCCCAGGACGTTCTTCCAGGATTGCTGACTGAAGTAACAGCAGGACCTGGTTTCTGAATAACCAAGAAAAAAGAAAAGAAAAAAAAATCCCTTGTCAGTGGTAACAATACGCAGTGAATAATTCAGACATGATGAAAGAAAGTCTCATTTGACAAGAATGTACCTGTTTCACTGAACAGCTAGTGTGCAGTAATGATGGCGTTAGCTAGGGGAGTACAAGGAGTTCAGAAGTGGTTTGGTGGTTCTGAGAGAGCCTCGCAGCACAGGGAGCCCTCAGCAGCTTCCCTGCTACTGTTCATTTGTTCAGCGCAGAGCTTCTTACCTTACTGATTACATAGCACTTGGGCAACGTTTTATCTAATGTCTGATAAGGCTTTGTTTTATAAAGTAGGTTTGCTTCTGTGGAAATAAACGGAAAGCAAAGGAGAGCAAACAGAGGCTATGGATTCGGAGCTCGCTCTAGCGAGGGAGCCTTGCTTTTGGCAGAGACTCAAAGGCAGGCCGAGGAGTGTGGGCGAACTTCACAGGGAAAGAAGAGAGGGCTTCGGGTGGGCCCTGATTGGAGGCCATTGCCCGGGCAGGCTGAAGCAGTTCACGAGTCTGGTCCTGCGCTGGGAAGGGTGTGGGAGGCGTCAGTGACCAAGTCTCGGCCTCTCCAGGCCGATGGCGCAGAGGATGAGTGTGGCTTGTCTCCCCAGGCTTCTCATGTGGGTGGGAGCTCTGTTGTCATCCATGGTCTCTCTGTGTATTGTCTCTCATTTTGTACTGAGGAATTTATCTAGCCATGTGTGAACTGAATATAGTTAAGTGGGAAATTTTAAATTGAGAAGGCTATTGGGATATTTTTTAAATTTGCTTTTTAATTTGTATATAGTAAAATTCACTCTTTTTGAAGGACATAGAATCTGATCACCAACACCACAATCAAGGTACAGAACGTCACCTCCCAGCGTCCTTGTGCTTTCGCTTTGTGGCCAGCCCCTTCCCTCACCCCTTGACCCCAAGCAACCACTCATCTACCTTCTGACCCTATGGTTTTGCCTTTTCCAAAATGTCATACGAATGGATATACACAGTATGGAGCTCTTTGATCTGGCTTTTTTCACGTATCGTAAAGTGTATGACACGTTCATATTGTTTTATGTGTATCAGTTGTTTATTCTCTTTAAAAAAAAATCTAAACGTTAGGCTTTATCTGCATCCCACCAGCTTTTCCTGATGTCCATTTCCCGCTCCAGGATCCCATCCAGGGTCCCACGTTGCATTTAGTCCTCGTGTCTTCTCAGTCTCCTCCAATCTGTGATAACTTCTTGGTCTTTCCTTATTTTCTTGACTTTGGCACTTTTGAAGAGTACTGGCCCGATGTTTTGTGGAATGTCCCTCCACGTTGTGTCTGTTTCCTTGTGATTAGCCTGGGGTTGTGGATTTGGAGGAAAACCACAAGAGATGAAGTGCCCCTTCTGTGACATCATATCTGGGGCTGCATGATATCAACGTGCCTTATTCCTGATGCTGGGGACCTTGATCACGTGGTGCAGGTGGTGCTTGACAAGTTTCTCCAAGGTACAGTTCCCAGTTTTTTTTCCTTCACTCTACTCCTGAAAGGTTTCTTCGCATACTAACCAAATATGTGATGTTTTTCCGCACCAGTTCTCCAATTCTCTGACACCAAAAGGGTGTCCAGCAGTTCAATTCGGGCAGCCGAGCTTCCGGTGCACCACCTCCCAGCACTTGCACATGTTCAGCAACCTGGAAGATCTACAAAACCCTCAGTTTAGGGTTTTATGGGTGTTTCATAACACAAGCACGATTGAGTAAATCCTTGGTCATCAGTGATTAACTCAATCCCCAAACGCCTTCCCTCCCCAGAGACTGGGGGAATGGAACTGAACGTTGCAAGTTTCTGATCAAGACTTGGTCTTTTTGCAACCAGCCCCCATCTCTGAAGCTATATAGGAGCCCACCAACAATCCCATCTTTAGAACAAAAGACACTCCTACCATCCTTATCACTCAGGAAATCCCAAGTGTTTCAGGAACTCTTTTGCCAGGACCCCAGACAGAGACCAGATGTGTATTTGCTATTGGATTCCGGTTCCTTAGAAGTAAGTCAGTCACTCTGTCCAGCCCACACTCGGGAGGGGAATTAAACTCCACTTCCTGAGGGAAGAGTATCAAATAGTATGTGAGCATGTGTTAAAACCACCACAGGAATCCGCTGACATTCTGGGGGAGACACTTTGAAGCCACACAAATAACCTGTTTCTCCTTAAATTTTATCATCAGGGGATCTTGCTTGTAGCAGTTATTGTGCTGAAGTTCTGTTTCCCTCATTCCTTCTACATTTATTATTTGGAATTCTTCTGTAACAAAGATTTGTCCCTTCTCCCCATGTTTTTTTTTTTTTCTTCTGGTTATACGCCATCTTTATTTTTTTTTAACATCTTTATTGGAGTATAATTGCTTTACAATGTTGTGTTAGTTTCTGCTGTACAACAAAGTGAATCAGCTATATGCATACATATATCCCCATATCCCCTCCCTCTTGAGCCTCCCTCCCACCCTCCCTATCCCACCCCTCTGGATCGTCACAAAGCACCGAGCTGATCTCCCTGTGCCATGCAGCTGCTTCCCACTAGCCATCCATTTTACATTTGGTAGTGTGTATATGTCAGTACTATTATCCAGTCATTTATTATATCATTATGGACATGGGTATTTATGTCATCTCTTGGGTTATAATCTATTTCTAATTTGCAACTTAGATTGTTCCAACTTTGGCCTTGGGAGCTTTTTCAGGTTGGCTTCTGTGTATCGCTTTAATTTTTTTGCTTAGCACTTCCTTCCTCCCTGGCACCATGAGATGCTCCGGGCTCATTTTGTATATTACCTGCACTGGCCCCAGAATCAGCCATTTCTTAAAAGATCCCTGGTTTCTTTTATTGGAAATGGGATTAGAAAGATCCGGGTACTGGGTATGCTTGTTGCTGCTAGATTGTCACACTTCTAGGCCTCTCCGTGGACAGAGCTAGGAAATCAACACAAATATTCTAACCCATACATACACCCAAGTCTATATTCCTGTATCTGTCTGTCTGTATACATTCTAAAATAAGCATGGGGCTTCCCTGGTGGCACAGTGGTTAAGAATCCGCCTGCTAATGCAGGGGACACGGGTTCAAGCCCTGGTCCGGGAAGATCCCACATGCCGTGGAGCAACTAGAGTGCCTGCGCTCTAGAGCCCCTGTGCCACAACTACTGAGCCCGTGCACCTAGAGCCCGTGCTCCACAACAAGAGAAGCCACCGCAATGAGAAGCCCGTGCACCGCAACAAAGAGTAGCCCCTGCTCGCCACAACTAGAGAAAGCCCGCCTGCAGCAAAGAAAACTTAATGCAGCCAAAAATTAATTAATTAATTAATTTTTAAAAAACCCCGGTAATTCTAAAAAATAATATTAATAAAATAAGCATGAGTTCACGCAGGCATCTCTGACCGTAATCCGGGACCGTGGGTTCACGTCATTTTCTTCCGTTCCTTATTTGTAGTCTCTCTTTCTCTAACAGTGAGAAACCTAACTTCCATTACCTACAGTTTACTTACTTATTTAACCCCACTGTACACGTTTGCTAGTTTCATAATTAACTCACGTCCCTGTGAGAAACAAATGCACCAACTGAGCACTGTTTATGTACGGCTTCCTTACCTTTAGCCTTGAAATAACAGTCAAAACACTGTTTTCCAAGGCTAGTTAGGGCGCCTTCTTTTTCCTCACTCCTTTCAGTGAGGTTACGTCACACATTTGTACTTCATTCATCAGTCATTCATTTATCACAGTCTGAACCCCATTCTGGGATCTTCCAGTATCCTGGCTAATGTTTTTTTTTTTTTTTGGCTGCGTTGGGTCTTCGTTGCTGCGCGCGGGCTTTCTCTAGTCACAGCGAGCGGGGGCTACTCTTTGTTGCAGTGTGCGGGCTTCTCATTGCAGTGGCTTCCCTTTGTTGCAGGCTCTAGGCACGTGGGCTTCAGTAGTTGTGGGCTCAGTAGTTGTGGCTCAGTAGTTGGCTCAGTAGTTGTGGCTCAGTAGTTGTGGCTACTGAGTACCACGTGGCTCAGTATTTGTGGCTCGCGGGCTCTAGAGCGCAGGCTCAGTACTTGTGGCGCACGGGCTTAGTTGCTCCGCGGCATGTGGGATCTTCCCGGACCAGGGCTCAAACCCGTGTCCCCTGCATTGGCAGGTGGATTCTCAACCACTTCCCCACCAGGGAAGTCCCCTAGTTTTTGTTTGTTTCTTTTTAGTTTGCAAACGGTGAACCTTTCTGTGGGAGCCACAGAAGCCCAGAGCGGTGTATCCACCACCGTAGTACCTACAGCACAGGTCCCTGTGTGATCCCTTTGTGCTCAGCCCTTCCCTCCAGCCCCTGGCAACCACTGAGCTCTTTCCGACCCCACAGTTTTGCCATTTTCAGTATGTCATGTAAATGGGATCTTTAGGTCTTGCCTAGCAAAATGCATTTAAAATTTGTTCATGCTGTTATGTGAATCAACAGTTCATTCCTTTTAATGCTGAGGCATCTTCCGTTGTCTGAATGTATCACAATTTGGGTATCCATTCAACTGTTGAAGGACGTTTTGGTTGTTGGGGTGGTTATGAATAAAGCTGATATATACATTGCCTACCTAATCTTTTGTAAATATACATTTTCAATTCCCTTGGGTAGATACCTGGGAGTGGGTCAGCTATTACATGTTTAATTTTTATGTAAGTGTTTGCAAAGTGTTTGTTTACATAGAACATAGAGTGAACAGCACCTTTCCTTTGTCAGCATTTTCATTGCCCAATTACATTTGGCTTTTTAAAGTTGACTGATTTTTTTCCCCCTTAATTTCTTTGAAAAATTCAGTATCTATTCTATTGATCAAGAACGCTTTCCCTTCGGTCCATACCTAGTGATCTGTTTAATTATGTGGTGGCGCCTCTTCTAAACAAACAAATTCACGTGTCATTTCATCTTTTCCTGCTTAAAAAAAAATAGGCCTAATCTTTGTACAGGGTTGATGGGGAAGAACAAAAAAAAAAAAAAAGAAAAAGAGAGAAAGGAGGCAGCAAAGGCAGAAGGACATCTAGGATGCTGGGGAGAATGGGGGGGACACAGGAAAGCCTCGGGAGTGTTGGTGACACCAGCCTGATTAGGGTAAAAACACACAAGTACTGCAGTGGCCAGGTGACGCTTGGAAGTGGAGACAAAAAAAGTCATGACGTTACACACCACTGGAACACCGAGGCTGGATAACCTGGAAATTGATTTAAAAATCACAAGAGTAATATTTAAGAACAAGTATGAAGTTTTTGTATTTGCTTCAAGTTTTAAATAGCAGAATGTGGAGCTTTTCACTTCTGGCTCAGCGGTTTAAATCCAGCCCTAGGCAGGAATAAGCAAATATTGTTTCCATATGGCAAGTCTTTAGCCACTATTTGAAATGCTTTCTTTGTAGTGAAACTATAGTCACGAAACATCAGCAGAGGACTGTGTATCTGAATATATCTTTGTGGGGTTGTGTTATTTTTAACCACAACTTGGCCATGAATTGTTTAAAGAAATTGAAAATATTTTTGCATTGAATAGTTTAGGAATGAACACATAATAGTCTGCTAATTGTGTTTCGGGGAATATGTTTCTGCTGTTAAAATATAAAATGTTCCTCAAACAATCCTTTAATCACCTTAGATCTGTGGCTTCTAGTGGATGTGGGACTGCCTCCTACGGGATGTTTGTGGGGCATTTCTGGTCCCAAGGACGGCAGCCAGTCCCAGAAAGGGCAGGGGCCAGGCAAGACTGCCTGCGGTGCTGGGGGTGGCCCAGCATGAGGAAGAACGGCTGTGTGCCCTCACGTGTCTTTCCCACGCCTCCCTGGATGTTTACATGGGGTAAAATAAATAAATAAACATTATGATCTGAGCCTGGTACTCCATTTTTTAAATAAACACATAGTATTTTTGCAGGGTTTTAACGTACACTGAAATTTTCCACAAATGCAATTACTGAGTAAATTGAGGGGAAATAGTGCTTTGTTTTGTTGGGAACTTTACCAAGAGCTGTTCACCATTTCGGCAATGCCCTTGTGGTATCCGAGCTGCTCGTAGGGCACGCCTGTATCAGTCTTCATTTGTAGCCACGGCATGCAAATATATAACAGAGGGAATTGGGGATTCATTGCAAGAGACTTAGAACCAAATGTTTTTTAATTAGTAGAGGAGCATTAAATGTGAAGCTATCATGCTTTAATAATACAAGTTTTTTTTAACGTCATTTATTGTCATCCTCTCTCTATTCTTTATTTTTGTAATATGACCCTGTGAAATATAATATAAAATTACACATTTAATTACTGATGTGCAGGGTTGCCTGCTGCTTTTTAGTCTTACTCTGATCCTACCCCCAGTGTTCCACAACCTGTGCTACAGCCTCTTGGTTCTTTCCCTCTTGAGTTTCAGAGGCTGCATCTATCACTTGGCATGTGATGGCCGTTTGAGACACAAGGTGTGTTTCTGGGACCCTTTGTCAGTACCCGATCCCATGTCAAGGTAGCACATTATTTTGATACAACATTTAAAAATAAGCCTCATTATTCCTAAGAATGTCATATATTTCTTTTTCTTCACTTTAATCATGTGTAATTTGTCTTGAAACTTTATTTCAATAAATATTATTTCCTCTTTCTCTTATCATTTACCAATAAGCCATCTGTTACTATTTAGCCTAAATTGTGTAATAGTTTAAATTTTTTATTGAGGTATAACTTATATATAGTAGAGTACGCAGATCTTAAGTGTACAACTCAATGAATTTTTCCAACATTTTATTAGGAACATTTTCAAACGTAGAAAAAATAAAAAGTGAGCAGCCTTATACCCACTGCTAGTTTCTACAGTTAATGTCTTGCTGTATTTGCTTCATCAGGTGTCTCTCCATTGACCCATCCCTCTCTTTTCCCACCAGCCCATCTTATTGCTTGATGCTTTACAAAGTTGCAGACATCAGTACACTTACCCCTAAACACTTCACCATGTATATCATTAACTAGATTTCAATATCCCTTTACTTTCTTCATGTAAAACTTGCATACAATGAACTACATAAATTGTGAGCATACCACGTGATTCCTTTTTACAAATGCATACGTCTGTGTGCAAGCCCAGACATGGGAAATCACCATCACCCTGAACAGTTCCCTGGTGACCCTCCCCAGTCAAACCTGACCTCCACCCCTAAAGGAAACCACTCTTCTGGGGGTTTTTTTGACATAGATTAGTTTAGCCCTGGTCTAGGATTCATGGGTGACCTTGGAAACCTTCAAGGGGGACCATGGGGCCAAAACTATTTTTGTAAAACTACATAGATCTTATTTGCCCTTTTCCATTTCATTCTCTTAGGAATCTGCTGGGATTTTTCCAGTTATACATTAACTTTTTGCATTGTAGCGTTACTGCTGCTTGGTTTCATATTTCAGTGAGGATGATGAGATAGGAAGGAAAGAATAAATACTTTAAAACATGTTTTAAGGCAGTGTTATTCTCAATCCTACTGGACAAAATCACCCTCCCCCCTTTTTTTTTCTTTTAAACATCTTTACTGGAGTATAATTGCTTTACAATGGTGTGTTAGTTTCTGCTTTATAACAAAGTGAATCAGCTATACATATACATATGTTCCCATATCTCTTCCCTCTTGTGTCTCCCTCCCTCCCTCCCTCCCTATCCCACCCCTCTAGGTGGTCACAAAGCACCGAGCTGATCTCCCTGTGCTATGCGGCTGCTTCCCACTAGCTATCTATTTTACGTTTGGTAGTGTATATATGTCCATGCCACTCTCTCACTTTGTCCCAGCTTACCCTTCCCCCTCCCCATATCCTCAGGTCCATTCTCTAGTAGGTCTGTGTCTTTATTCCTGTCTTGCCCCTAGGTTCTTCATGACCATCTTTTTTCTTTTTTAGATTCCATATATATGTGTTAGCATACGGTATTTGTTTTTCTCTTTCTGACTTACTTCACTCTGTATGACAGACTCTAGGTCCATCCACCTCACTACAAATAACTCAATTTCTTTTTATGGCTGAGTAATATTCCATTGTATATATGTGCCACATCATCTTTATCCACTCATCTGCTGATGGACACTTAGGTTGCTTCCATGTCCTGGCTATTGTAAATAGAGCTTCAACGAACATTTTGGTACATGACTCTTTTTGAATTATGGTTTTCTCAGGGTATATGCCCAGTAGTGGGATTGCTGGGTCATATGGTAGTTCTATTTTTAGTTTTTTATGGAACCTCCATACTGTTCTCCATAGTGGCTGTATCAATTTACATTCTACCCTCCCCTTTTATTACAACAAACATTTAATCATGCCCCCTTACTCTTCTGCAATGAAATTCATAGATTAAAAAACCAGCCTACACATATAGTTTCAGAAAATCAATATAATGCCCTAGTGCTGCTATAAAGGAGAAATAAAAGAAAGTAATTCATAATGAATAAGTATTTTAATATGAAAATTGAATGCAGAAGTGGCTATTTAGAATCCAGCTGTCTTCTATTAAGTCAGACATTAAAGAGATTTTCAAAGATATGAAAACTGCCATTCTTTTGACTTTTTTTTGGCAAATATTACTTTTCATAAAATATGTTATATATGTTAATATGTAAGGCTTGCTATTACCATTTTTAATGAATTGATGAATATTTTACGTGTCTCGGTTTAAAATTTAATATGAGAAATAGAAATTGATATAATCAACATAAATCAAAGCTTTTGGGGGTTCTCAATAATTATAGTTTTAAGATTGTGTGAGGTTACTGAGACTAAAATCCTTGAGAGCCACAGGTTTAGCCTGTACTGGAACTTCATATAAGTGGAATCATACAGAAGGTGGATTTTTTTGTCTAAGGTTTATTTTACTGAAAATAGTGGTTTTGAGATTCATCCATGTTGTTTGGTTTACCGGTAGTTTGTTCCTTTTTATTGATAAATAATAGTCCATCGTATGAATATACCACAGTCAGTGAGTTTTTTAACATATATGTACCCATCCGGATGGGGATATAAAATATTTCCATCATTACTGCCCCCGCAAAGGTAACTGTGATTCTGACATCTACACATCTTATGTAAACAGTCCATTAAGAGTACCCACTTTTATGCCCGGCTGCTTTCACACAGCATTATGCCTGTGAGAGTCTACTGTGTCGTGTGTGATAGCAATTTGTTCTTTTTCTTCACTTCTAACACCAGTTCTTGTTCTGGTGTCCGCTTACACCTATACTCTTCCATTTTCCTGTATCGTCTGTGGAATGGCTTTTAAGCCTGTATTTCCACATCCAGACGTGTTGATCTAACAACTTCATTATGCCTCCAGTGTAGTCAGACTTAAGCATCTATGTATTGAAATGCATGTCTTTATAAACTGTTTTCTTTATTTCTCCTCTATATCGTTGATTTTTTGAAATTGTATGTAAAGTGTGGTTATTTCATCTATGAATTTCACTTCAGAAGAGCGACGTGGGCATTATTAAATATTTGTTGTTTAAAAGGGGCTTAGATCCCAAGGGGTTGAGAATACTTCCTGGCTCATGTTTTAAAGTTGTTATTTTCTTCTTAGCTCATCATTCTTGCTGAAATATAGAACCTAGTAGCAATAAGGTTACAATGCAAAGAATTAATCATTTGTTTCATAAGAACATGTTTTTATTAAGTGTATCATTTACTAAAAAATGGCATTTTTCCAAGAGATGACATTTCTGGCCACTTGGCCAAGATTTGCAGTGATGGATAGAAACATCATGTTTAAGGATCGGCATCCTGAATTCTATGCAAGGTTCTAATATTGATTTATAGAGGGCATTATTCCTGTTGTATATAATTATATTTATCTCCTTGGTATCTGATTTGCATTGGTTAATGTAAAATAAGCAAATTAGCTATTCATTTTTTTCTCAGTCTGAACATTTTCTAAATTCATGCCTCAGGAAGATCTTTTATTCCAAGAAAATAACCCAGCCACCATGAATTGCAAAGTGTATTATCTTATTTTTCACCTTGGGAAGTAAGTAGAACGGTAGCTACAGGTGAAGTCTCTGCTGAAGTCAGACTACCTTGATTGTAATCCTGGCTCTACCAGACAAGTCATTTCTCTGTCTGCCTCAGTTTTCTTATCCATTAAATGGGATAAATTATACCTACTTCGTCGCAATTGTACCTACTTAATAGGGTTATTGTAATTATTAAATGGAATAATAGAATGTGAAACATTTAGAATACTGCCTGACAGTAGTGATCAATAAAAAATAACTTTTGGTTATTGTTAGTTTTTATTATGAATACTAATAAATGGTGAAATTAGGAATTGTGTTCCTCTAATGAATATTTTGATATTAATTTTCCCAGTAGACAACAAATATAGATGAACCTGTTATGTGTAGACACTTGGGAATTAAAGATACGAACGAGGGATGATGACTCCTCAGAGCAAGCTCACGCCACTGCCTTCCCAGTAACATACCCAGAGGTGGTTGTATCTGACGCCGCAGAAGCCCAGTAGCCATGTGAGGGGGCACCTTGGGTTCCAGTTGCTGTTTGGATTTGGATTCCAGGATCCTATTACTAGTCTAAGTAGGAAAACCCAGAGCAGTGCAGGGATAGAAAGGAAGTAGAAACAGTGTGTATCCTTTTTGGGAAAGTCTGGATAGGATGGAATGGAAGGGGCATCAGAGAGGTCCTTTCTTAAGGATGGGAGAGGAGGGGCCTGGACTGCACAGGCTGGCGGGATGGCCTGGGGAGACAATGTGGAGAGGAGGTTGGGGGGCTTGCCGGTGGACTCAGGGGACCAGTCGTAGCTGCAGATGGACACCTGGGGTTTCCGAGCCTGGCTTCGAGAAGCTGACCTGGGGTCTGGGTGGAGAAGGTTTAAGATTATTGCTGAGAATGAGAACAGCCCGGAAAGGTGTTTGAAAGAAAGTGCCCGGTGGTGCTGAGACCCCTGGGATGGGAGACTGACGAGGGTGAGAATTAAGGCTTTTGCTCTTTTTTATTTTTCATTATTTTATTGCAATTACTTGTTTTAACACAAAATGAAATCCATACTTGCTAGCAGGTACTTAGTGCTTACTGTATGCAGGCTCAGTTCTGGTCTAAATACTTCACATGTGCCGACTCATTTCAACGCCTGGCCACCCAGAGAGGCAGGTGACATCCTTCTTGTCACTTTACTGAGATGTGAGGTGACAGGCCCAAGGAAACATGGTCAGCAGGAGGGGCTAGGATCTGACCCGGGCAGACTGAGTCTTGACTCTCTGTTCTTAGTTATGATGTGTTGCCTCATAAAACGAAACAAAACAAGAAAACAAACTTTAGAATTTTCTAGAAGGCAACAAAAATGGAGCAAGACAAAGTTATCGTTTTCCTCCTTTCAGGTCATTGATTGTCATGAATGACTTCTTATCAAAGGAAGGAGAGGTGATTTTATTGAACACTTATTTTCAGCCCGTTACTAATTTAAGTCGTCTGTGTTGCTTGCCCCCTTTTAATCCTCACAACCCTAAAAGGTGGGCATTCTGTGCCTAACTTGCCTGAGGTCACACAGCAAGGAAGAGCGGAAGGCCTGGAGTCTTCTCAAGCTCTGGATGGCCATGCTGACCGTCACTGATGTCCCATTTTTTCTTCGGGCTGGTTGTCAGTTTAACAACCAGCTTTTTAACTGCATTCACTGTTCTCTTTAAAACAGCTGTGAATGAAGTAGAAGCAAAAATTCCTCTCCTCTCTCAGCTGTGTTTCAACTGGAAAACTGCAGCTTTGAAGGATTTGTAGCAGTCCAGATTTACTCTACAGAAAGCAGAGGGTAGAGGTCCCTGAATTCAGGAGGACATTGTACTGGGCAAAGGCAGTCGATTCAGCATGCTGATGACGTATTTCACTATCACTCCTGAACCTTAAATTTCAAGGAAACTAAATAAAAATCAATAACTTCAAAGACAGCATTTCATCAACTAGCAAGTCTCTGTTATTAGACTCTCGGTACTTCTTGGCCCAGCAGCAGTTTTGGCGGCTGAGTCTAATAATTTGATTAGATCGTGCAGGCACGTGCCATACATTTGGAACATCTAGAGTTGCTTCTTGAAAAGCCCAGCGCCACTGGAAGTCTGGAGTGAATCATACACCTGTTCTCACATGCTGACAGAAGTTTCACACTTTGCACTGCCTAGAGCCTAAAGCCCTAGCACACAGCTGTAGGAGTACTGAGAAATCGACCAGAAACAGTCACCAGCGCCTGCCCGTCCCTCGCAGTCTCTTCTTCCCTCTTCTGTTCTGCAGGCTCCATGACCCAAATTGTCCTTGTCTGCTTTTCCACTCAATTTTCCCTTCCCCCTCCCTTGGATCCTGTTTGGTTGGCAGAACTGCTGTGGGAATACAGGACAGAGTGAAGCACTTTGTCAGGGGCCATACATTCCTCATGGGTTTGTTATGTCATGACCGCAACTTGTGTGTATGCTGAGTAACATCTGCAAAATGGTTACAGTAATATTGCTTTCCCTTGTGCCCTAATGTGGCTTCCATTGAATTTTGAACAGTACAGCTTTTTAAATGAAACTTTTAATTTTGAAATAATGGTAGTTTCACATGCACTTGTAAGGAATAATACAGAGAAATGCCACCTACCATTGACTCAGCTCCCACAGTGGTGAGATCTTGCAGAAGTGCACTGCAGTATCACATCTAGGTTACTGACATTGATTAAAACAACACAACAACTCCCCCATCCTGTTCAGATTTCCCAGTTTACTTGTACTCATCCTATGTGTGTGTCTGTGTATTTAGATCCATGTAATTTTATCACGTGTAGGTTCATGTATCTCTACCACAGTCAGGATACAGAGTAGTCCCATCACCACAAGGGACCGTCCTGTTGCCCTTCTGTAGCTGCACTCACCTGCATTGACTCTACCTCATCACCCCGACCTCCACCCCCGTGACAACCACTAACCTGTTCTCCGTTTCTATGATTATTTCAAAAAGGTTATATAAATAGAATCAGACAGTATAGAACCTTTAGATATTAGTTTTGAGATTGGACCTCGGCATAATTCCCTTGAAGTCCATCCTAGCTGTTGTGTGTATCCGTGGTTCACTCATTTTTATGGCTAAGTAACGTTCCATGGTGTGGATGTACCACAGTAAGTTTAATCATTCACCCACTGTGAATAAAGCTGCTATGAACATTTGTGTACAGGTTTTTGTGTGAACGCAAGCTTTCATTTCTCGGAGATAAATGTCTGAGTGCAGTTGCTGCATTGTGTGATAGCTTATGTTTAGTTTTACAAGAAGTTGCCAGACTGCTTTACAGAATGGTTGTGCTGTTTCACTTTCCAGCCAGCAATGTACGAGTGATCCACTTCTCTGCATCCTCACCAGCATTTGGTGTTGTCACTCTTTTATTTTAGCCATCCTAGGGCTGTAGTGGTATCGCAGTGTGGTTTTAGCTTGCATTTCCCTGATGGCTAATGATGTTGAACATATTTTCATCTGCTTATTTGCCATCTGTATATTCCCTTCAAATATCTCTTCACAGCATTCGCCCGTCTCCTAACTGAATTTTTGTTGTTGAGCTTTGAGACCTTTTATATGTTCTGGATACTAGTCCTTTGTTGGATATGTGGGTTGCAAATATTTTCTCCCAGTCTGTATCTTGTCTTTTCAACCTCCTGACAAGCTTTTTTGCAGACAAAGGTTTTAAATTCTGATGAGTTCTCATTGATCAGTTTTTCCTCTTATGGATCTTGCTATCAAAATCAAGTCTAAACATGCTTTTTCTTTTTAATTCTAGTTTTGAGGTGGGTTTTTTTTGGGGGGGGGCGCTACACCTCGGCTTGCGGGATCTTGGTTCTCCAGCTAGGGATTGAACCCAGGGCTCCGGCAGTGAAAGTACTGAGTCCTAACCACTGGACTGCCAGGGAATTCCCGAGTCTAAAAACTCTTCAACAAGCCCTAGGTCCCAAAGAATTTTTCCTCTATCTTTTTCTAATAGTTTTGTAGTTTTACATTTTATATTTAAGTCCATGATCATTTGAGTTAATTGTGTATAGATGTGAGGATTAGGTCAAGGTTAATTTTCTTTTTCCCTATGAATGTCCAGTTCTTAAAAACACTGTCCTTCCTCTACTCAGCTTTTGTGCCTTTGTCAAAAATCAGTTGTTCATATTTCTATATTTCTGGGTTCTCTTTTCTGTTTCATTGATCTGTGTGTTTTTCCATCTGCCAGTACCATATTGTCTTGATTACTGTAGCTTTACGGTAAGTCTTAACATAGGGTAAAGTGATTTCTCTTATTTCAGTGTTCTTTTTCAAAATTGTTTTAGCTATCCTAGTGCCATTGCCTTTCCATATAAATTTTATAATATTCCTGTCTCTGTATAGAAAGAATTTTGCTGGGATTTTGATAGGAGTTGCACTAACCCTATAGACCTGTTTGAGAGAACTGACATCTTTACTATGTTGAATCTTGCAGTCCTTGAACAGTACGTCTCTCCATCTATTTAGGTTGTGTCTGATTTCTTTCATCAACATTCTGTAATTTCAGCATATAGAGTCTATATATGCTAAGTTTTTAGTTACTTATTTCATTTTGTTTGGAGTAAGTGTAAATGGTATTATGATTTTAATTGTCATTCCCACATGTTTGTTAGTACATGGAAATAAATTTTATTTATTTATGTTTTTGCATGTGTTTATCTTTTTTTTTAATTTTATTTTTGGATGCTTTGGGTCTTCATTGCCTGTGGGCTTTCTCTAGTTGTGGTGAGCGGGGGCTACTCTTCGTTGTGGTGCGCGGGCTTCTCATTGCGGTGGCTTCTCTTGTTGTGGAGCACGGGCTCTAGGCGTGGGGGCTTCAGTAGTTGCAGCACGTGGGCTCAGTAGTTGTGTCGCATGGGCTTAGTTGCTCTGAGGTGTGTGGGATCTTCCTGGACCAGGGATCAAACCTGTGTCCCCTGCATTGGCAGGCAGATTCTTAACCACTGCCCCACCAGGGAAGTCCCTGCATGTGTTTATCTTGTATTCTGTGACTTTACTCAACTCATTTATTGGTTCCAGGAGGTTTTTCTTTGTAGATTCCTTATGATTGTCTACATAGTCAATCATATCACCTGAAAATAGGAACGATTTTGCTTCTTCCTTTCCAATTTTTCCTTATTCTTTCCTTATATGGTGGTTGGAATATCCAGTACTATATTGAATAAGAGTGGTGAGAGCAGATATCCTTGCCTTATTCTGAACCTTAGGGATAAAACATTGGCTTCCATGCTTAACTATGATGTTAGATGTAGGTTTGTTGTAAATATTCCTTATCAAGTTGAGATAATTGCACTCTATGCTAACTCAGAGTTTTTATCATGAATGTTAGACTTTGTCATATGCTTTTTCTGTATCAATTGATATGACTGTATGACTTTTCTTCTTCAGCCTGTTTTTATGATGGATTACATGGAGTGATTTTCAGAGGTTGAACCAGCTTTGCACACCTGGTATAAATCCTACCTGGTCATAGTGTGTATAATTCTTTTGATCCGTTGTTGGGCCCAATCTGCTAATACTTTATTGAGGATGTGTACCTCTGAGTCTATGAGCGGTACGTACCTGTAGCTTACGTTTTTGTGCCATCTTTGGTTTTGGTATCAGGGTAATCTGACCTCATAAAGTCAGTTTGGAAGTGTTCCCTTCTCTGCTCTCTGATGAGATTACATAAAATTGGTATTAATTACTCTTTAAATGTTTGGTAAAATTCTCCAGCGAAGTCACCTCGTCTGGGAGCTTCCTATTGGGGAGAATTTTTTTTATTTTTCAAATTGGATTTCTTTAATGATAGGACTATTCAGGTTACCTGTTTCATCTTGGTTGAGTTTTGCCAAGTTTGTAATTCAAAGAATTGGGCCATTTCATTTGCATTGTCTGATTTACGACAGTGACAATTTTCAGAGGCTCTTTAATGCCATTTAGGCCTGCTCTGTTTATCTGGTGCAGTTGGGTTTCCTTCCAGTCCTCTGTTGCTCTTGAAGGGGGCAGAAGTTTCCACAGGCAGAGGTGCCTGGTGCCTCCGGGGAGGGAGGGCATCCTCAGGCTTGAGGGGAAGGACAGAGCTTCTGGTTCTGGACTCTTGGCTGGATCCCCCTGCCTGTGGGGAGTAGAAAGCACGTCCCAGGTTAGTGACACGTGGCTGCCTAGTGAAGTCTCAGGCCTGCAGAAACAGGCTTCCCGGCCCGGGCACTTGTAGAGAGATCCCCTTTGCCACGGCTGCGTGGCATCTCTTGGTGAGGAGAGGAGTCTCAGGCCAGTGGGGAAAGAAACCCCTTCTTCTGGCTGCTTATGTGTAGCGGACCCTGGATTGATGAGCCCCCTTGTCTGTGCTGCCGGGCTCACGTCTTGTTGTTCAGTTCAGGTGAGGAAGGAGCCTGCCTTGACTCTCCTGCTGCTGTGCTGGGCCCGAGTCCTTCCTTCTGATGGTTGGGGGTGGTCATGAATACCCAGTGCCGTGTTCCTCCAGTTCTGGGGTCCCTGACCCGTTTGCCTGTTCACAGTAATCAGTTATTATTGCTCATCAGTCTCTGGGTCAGCTGGGTGCTTTTCCTGGTCGTGGGTGGGCCCAGCCATGTGTTTGTGGTAAGCTAAGTGTCTCTGTTGAGCCAGACGGGCCTCTCTCACATTTGGGGACCAGCTTTCTCTGGGCTGAACAAGGGTGGCCTCAGCTTGGACCACCGTGCTCTCCTCCTTGTGGCCTCTGCCCCATCAGCAGGCCAGCCTGGGCTTGTCTGTGTGTCCGTTGCAGTGTTCCAGGAGAGTGGGGAAGGGCACAGGGCCCCTGGGACCTCGGCTTGCCAGGTATGGTATGCTGGTATGCATACCAAGCTGGTATGCCATCCCTTCCGTCAGAGCGAGACATCTGTGTCATTTGTCTTTGCTTCATAGGACGGATTTGGTTTTTGAACAAACCCAGCTTAAGCCAACCCCCTTGGAAAGCAATGTGCTTTAACTTCTCAGACATTTGTATCTTTGCCAGATTATTTCTTGACATTTTTCTGCATTTTCCAAGTTTCCTAAGAAAAGTGTGTATTGTTTTTATAATCTAAAAACAATTATAAAATTTGGAGGTTTCTTTCAGGGTTTATGATCTTCTTCTGAATTCTACCCTTTGTCTACCTTTTCTAAATTAAGTTGTGGTATTAGTCTTCAAGTAACTGATTCTCAGAGTCTGGCAAACCATCATGGGACTCCTTCTAGATGAAATTGTTAATTACCAAACTCATGCTTTCTTCTCTGAGGGACACCTTTACCTCCGTGGTCCATCCTCTCCGGAGGGTCCACTGGTTGAGGACTCGCGGAGGCTGGGTGCCCAGGTGCTGGTGGGCAGCAGGGTCAGCTCCTCCAGGAGCCCTGCCCATTCTCTTCCACTGCCGTTCCTGGAGAAGATCACCTCCACCAATCTTCAGTCGCAGTTGTTTTGGGATCACCTGGGGTTTTGCTCTGCATGTGCTGATTTTCAGTAAATACAGGTCAAATAAGAGGTTTGGAAATAGTTCAAGGCGTTTGTTTTCATGAGCTCCCCGTGGTCTCTCTTCACTGCTTTTGCCTTTTTCAGGCCGTCCTGATTTCTGTCGGGTTGAACCTTGTGCCGTTGCCATTTGGTAGGTTAGAGCAACACCCTGCGTCGCTGTGGCCTGCTCAGCGGCCGTCCCTACTCCCGGGCGGCCTTCTTCCTGTCTGCAGAGCAGACGGCCTGAGGGTCTTCCATCCGTGACACGCACACGTTTGTCCTGCTCCTGCAGGCCCATGTTTTTGAAGTAATTTTCAGCCTTGCATAACATTTTTACTCTTTTTCGTGTTTTTCCTGTTTAATTCTTGTGCTCAGTCATTACTGCCTCTTTAAATGTTAATCTTTTGGTTAATGCCTCTGACTCTCCCTCTCCTACAACTTAATT
Organism: Leucopleurus acutus; assembly: GCF_964270905.1. Taxonomy (NCBI): domain Eukaryota; kingdom Metazoa; phylum Chordata; class Mammalia; order Artiodactyla; family Delphinidae; genus Leucopleurus; species Leucopleurus acutus. The sequence continues at coordinate 2,800,215 of NC_139158.1, forward strand.
GCTCGCCGCCAGTATTTGCAACAGTTCACTAAGGGAGTTCCCGTTTGATGTCCTACTCAAGTGTGATCTGTTTCCCATCCTGTGTCCTCCACAGCACCCTTCATTCAGCACCTGCTGTGCCCCGGGCCGAGTGCCAGGCCCTCGGGTCACGGGTATGATGGTGGATCCCATAGAATGTGTGTTCAGTAAATGTTTGTTGAGTGAATACATAGGAGAGAGAGACCGAGAGAGTGAGTGGTGTTAGCTTTGGTGGAGCTTCCCGTCTTCGGGAGACAGAGTTTCAGTGTGCGGAGGACAGTCGTGGATGTATGTATTGAGGGGCTTTGGGAAAACCAGGGAGGCTTTTGTTTTTAGTACGTGCTGTGTCCACATTCTGCTTCCCAACTGCATCCTGAAAAGATGTTCTGTCAGATTTATGTGTGGGCAATTCGGGGCCTGTTATCACTACCACCGGAGCAAATGGTGCCGGTTTCTACACTTCATCCGACATGTCTCGCTCCGTGTAATGAACCCGGCCAGGACCGTTGCTGTGTAACATTTCTCTGCTGGGTGCTCTCCTCACCCATCTCGCAGAGGTGCTGCAAGGCTTAAATGGGAATAATATGTGACTGTATATAAACCACTATGCAAGCAGCATGGATTTTTTTTTTTTTTTAAGAAGATGTTGGAGGTAGGAGTTTATTAATTAATTTATTTATTTTTGCTGTGTTGGGTCTTCGTTTCTGTGCGAGGGCTTTCTCTAGTTGCAGCGAGCGGGGGCCACTCTTCATCGCGGCGCGCGGGCCTCTCACTATGGCGGCCTCTCTTGTTGCGGAGCACAGGCTCCAGACGCACAGGCTCAGTAGTTGTGGCTCACGGGCCTAGTTGCTCCGCGGCATGTGGGATCCTCCCAGACCAGGGCTCGAACCCATGTCCCCTGCATTAGCAGGCAGATTCTCAACCACTGCGCCACCAGGGAAGCCCCAGCAGCATGGATTTTTTTTTTTTTTGCGGTACGCGGGCCTCTCTCTGTTGTGGCCTCTCCCATTGCGGAGCACAGGCTCCGGACGCACAGGTCAGCGGCCATGGCTCACGGGCCCAGCCGCTCCGCGGCATGTGGGATCTTCCCGGACCGGGGCACGAACCCATGTCCCCTGCATCGGCAGGCAGATTCTCAACCACTGCGCCACCAGGGAAGCCCCAGCAGCATGGATTTTAAACATGCAGTCACCATGTACCATAGTTAATAATCATTGCAAAATATGTGAATGGCCCACAGTAAATTACCGAGAAACAATCACTGGAAAAGGAGATATTTTGCTAAGATTTTTTTCTAGAGGAATTAAAGCAGAGACCTAAATCATGTACCAAGAAGGTGGTTTCCTGGACAAGGGTGAATCTGGAAAGGACATATGACAGAAATTGACCTTGATTTTGTTACAGAGACTTAAGGATGCCACGCAGTGGCCTTTCCTAATCTGCCACATAGTGAAACTTCTCGAAGTCTCCATGGTAACATGCAGAGAACGGTAGCACGCAGAGCAGTGTATACCTGCATGAGCTCTGATCCAGCAAGAGATCTGCATCCTTCCCCACATCCCACTGGCCGTTCCACCTCCGTGCTTTCCCAGTGCCTCAGCCACCTGCTTCTTCATTGCTAATCATGATGATCTTTTCCTCCAAAATCTACGTCATAACTCACCCTTTCTGCTTCTCCTCTCTACCCCCCTCGGCACTTACACGGGAGGAGATGAAGGTATCTCTGTAAGGGGGCAAACGCTGCGTTATGGTAAAGACACTCGAGACATAGAATGAATGTTTTAACTGCAGACCTGAACGAAACACGAGTTTGATCTTCAGGTGACTTTTGTCCCACCCTTTGTATTCAGTTGGCCGTGCACTAATTTGCCCTCATTCGTATACTGCTTAATAGATATCCCTAAGCCTTTTTACAAATAGTCTAATGTTTGGGTAAGACGTTACCGCTGTCAAAGTGTTTACTCATATAATCCAACTTGTTCCTCACCTTGTGAGGTAGCCAAGGCAGGTAGCAAGACGGTCATTTTACAGACGAGGAAACATCCTCTCATGTGATATTTAGCCTGAACTCAGAGTGGACTTTCGGAGATTTTTGATTGACCACCAGCTTGCAGCTTTTCATGCCATATTGCAAAGTGCATTTACATGTTATTTTGCACTAATTATCTTAATCTTAGGGACTTTGCAGAAAGTTGTTCTAAAAGCATTGTGGCGATTATGAAAGGAGATGTGGTCTCCTCCCCAGTTCCCACCCCAATTCTAAGCATTAATTCTATAGCGCCAGCTTTCTGTAGAGGAAGGATCAGCAGGGGATGACGGACATTGTTATTTGGTAGCTGACGTTTCCTAACATGATTTTACTTCACATAAGTAGCTTGAAGTCTTTCTTGATTATTCTCTCATCTACCTTTAGGCAAAAGAGGTGTTTTTGATCTGTGCATATAGAAATCAATGGGTGCCGTGCATTTTCCCTGCCATTATGACTGCCATCTTGGTAACAACCAGTGGTGTATAATATGAAAGTCTTTCTACTTTAAGCAAATTTTGTTTTCCCTATTAAGAACAAAGGTTAACAAGAAGCTGGAATTTTCTGTACTACCATTAGTCCATATTTTTATAGCATTTGCCTAAAGAAAATCATGAAAAAACAAGGTGATAATATATTTTAGAACAAGCCCTCATGACTTAGATTTTTAAAATAATGCCTTGTTAAGTGTTTTGGACTTTGGACAAAAAGTCTCCTTGAGAAACTCCATTTCCCATTGCATCATGGTTCTTTACATGACTGGGCTGCAGTTCACATTTTTATATCTGAAAAATACAGTCAGAGAATGTTTTTGTTTCAGCTAACAGTTATTTCTACACACGAGCAGATGACCCGCCTGCATCTGTATTTGTGCTCTGACGCTGTGAGTGTGTTTTGTATTTCATCATTGTCAAGTACATCACGTGGTTTTAGCCGGTTGAAGTGTATTTAGAGCAACCATGAAGCTAGCATGATCCATGAACTAAAATACATTTCATCTTAACAGAACAGACTTGGCAGAATGGCTGACTTTAAAAGTGAGCTCAAGCAAAATGATGAGTTCATAATCATTTAATGTGAACTGAATAAGGTTGAAGGGTCCAGTGGGGTCCATTACTTCAAAGTGCTTCTATGATTACACATTACAGACTGCCTTCCTGGTAAAACACCGTTCAGGTGGGAGGCAAGCTGGTTTCAGACTAAGGAATCTGTTCGTTTTCTAGGTTTAACATCCTTGACACTTGATAGGATTTGGGAATCCAGTGTAGCTGCAGCTTTTATTGCAGACACTTAATTGAGTGCCTCAGAGCAAAATGAAATTAACAAAGACAGTATTAAATCATGGATGTTCCTTTTTTATCTTTTGGCCAACAGTTGTGCCCAGTTTCTTCTCTAATTGTATTATTTCAAACTGATTGATATAAAAAATAAACACGCTATCTTTAAGACTAGGTATATACCATCTGGTCCAAGAAACTCGGAATAGAATGCGTATGGAGTTGAAGTTGCCCAGGCTGCCTCTCCCAGGCTTCAGAAAGGAGTCCCCTTAGGGCTGGTGTAATTTAATAACGGCCTGCAGTAAATCCCCATTCCTGAGTGGGCAAGGACAGGCAGATCCATCTTCTGTGTGGCAGCTACCAGAGCTACAAATGATTCTAAAGACAGATGGGAGGCACTGAGACAGTGGTCGGTGTCGGTTGGTGAAGTCATGCTCTTTTTTGTGTGGCAAAAGCAGGCGCCCTGTACATTTTAGAATCACGGACAGGGTTAGCCGAGACAGGCCTGATTTTTTTTAAACAATCTGTGAGTGAAAAATAGTTTTTGAATTTGGTCTTGATACTGCATCTCTTTCTTTGAAATGCCATTTAAGATGAAAGGAATCTTCTAACTGAAACAGAATCTGGGGGAAACAGTATATAGTTAAGAAGGTGAGGCCAGTCTGCTTAGAAAATGTGAAAACAGAAAACAAAATGCAGGAAAACATTGCAAATGAGATTATCTTTTTAACAGACTGTTGATGTAAATTCTTCATAAAGTAGTTGTCTCCTGGAGGGAAAAGGGAGAAGAAGACAGAACACAAATGGGAAATCACCCAGTAAGTACAGGCATTTAACTTGAAAAATACAATTGCCCATGGTTGTAAATGCCCTTCCAAGCTCTAAGTCTGAAGAGTGTAAGGAGAGAGGAGACGGTCTCTTAAAAATTTCCCAAAGCATTGCAAATTCAGACGCTGCTGTCCACAGTTGTTGTGTCTTCACCCTGTTAGTCACGTCACAACCCCGTGGGGAGTGCCCTTATCTTATTTCCCCACGCAAAATTGCGAGATAAATACGTATTGAGTAAATAAGGTGTATGTTTCAGATACACACAGTGTTAGAGAACTGCTTACTTGTATTAGGTCATGGGTCTCGTAACCTGTGTCAGATGGTACAGTTGTGGTCATGTATGTTATACGCGAATGTGATCTCTTTCAGAACAGGACAAGCTGGTACCACAGTGGAGCAGAGAAGGCAGGTTGCTCTCCTTAAGCACCTCTCGTCTTTGTCTTGTTTCTCTTCCTTTGAGTTCTGTCTGTTGGCTTCTGCCTCTCTCCTTCCTTCCTTCCCACCTCCTAGTAAAAGCGCTCACGTGCTGGACAGAGCATCTCCAGCTGACTTAGGCACGGTCCTCTTTTACAACTGCCGTCATTATGCGTAATCAATAACTGGTGCTGTCGACTTGCTGCAGGTTAGACGGGCTTTTCCAGTGAGTGCTGTCGTGCTCGGATAAGGGAAGCGACACTGACATGGGCCACTTCTTCCAAAGCCACCACTTTGGAGTCTTTCTCCTCTCTCCCACCTAAAAACATACCAGATAGTTCTGGATTCAGGGTCTTAAATTCTGGCCTAGTGACAGTCATGTATGTGAAACACAAAAGAAGGAGAGAGGGTTCTATAAGCCTGTCCATATGAAAGAATGCAACTAGAAATGCAAAGGATACCATCAGATGTCTTCCAAGGGGCAAAGCTATTTCCGTGTCAAGTTTTGGGGTCCATGACCACCTATTTTCCCTGATGACAATGAATTTTATACAATAAATACTTTTACTGGTCTTTATCTCTCTCACGTAGTGAATGTTTGCTTGCATTAGGGGTGGAAGGACAGAAGAGGGAAGTTTAATGGTGCCTGAGTGCTTTACAGTTTGCTTTTCCTTAAAAGAAAATTTTGTTTTGAACGCACGTGAGTCCTGCCGCCCTATGACTAGTACCCTGCAGCTCCTGGGGCTCTTTTTGCTCTCCTCCACCCCGACAAACATGCTAGTTCATTAAAGGTAACATCACTGGAACGTCACGTCAACTTATTTAAAAAATAATAAAGAAGGTAGAAGAAACGGGACAAACCTTGTTCTCTTCCGTTGCTCAAAGCGAACAGGTTGATGCCGTTTCCCTTACGCTTTAGTGCTGCTTGGCATAAACACTGCTTTTGTTTGCAGGTTGCAAATAAGAAGCGCGACTCCTGTTGACAATATATTCATTGTCATTAAAATTCTTTCATCCCAGGAAAGACTTATTATCGAAATCATTTTTTTAAAATCCCATAAGGAGGGCTTCCCTGGTGGCGCAGTGGTTGGGAATCCGCCTGCCATTGCAGGGGACACGGATTCCAGCCCTGGTCCGGGAAGATCCCACATGCCGCGGAGCACCGAAGCCCGTGTGCCACAGCTACTGAGACTAGCACTAGAGCCCGTGAGCCACAACTACTGAGCCCGAGTGCCGCAACTACTGAAGCCCACGTGCCTAGAGCCTGTGCTCTGCAACAAGAGAAGCCACCGCAATGAGAAGCCCGTGCATCACAACAAAGAGTAGCCCCCGCTCGCCGCAACTGGAGAAAAGCCTGCGTGCAGCAACAAAGACCCAAGGCAGCCCAAAATAAAAATAAATAATTTTTTTTTAAAATCCCATAAGGAAAACTTTTGTGCCATAGAGTATAGTCCTTAACCTTTGTTCTTCTTTTGCCCACTTAATTTTAATTTTCTGGCATTGTTTGAATGCTAATTATGATTGACAGAATTCCTTTTTCTAAATATATTCATCTAAATTCTGATTAACTAGGGAAAAGAAAATAGTTATTTCAGTCGCAGAAGTGAAATATTTATTTCATTTGTAAAAAGGCAAAGGTGACAAAGCACAACAACAAAGTAAAAATGATCACGTTGAAGACAGACCTTGTGCTCCTCCTGCTCTTTCACTGGTTTGAAGAGCACCTTCTAACGCTAGAGATGAACCTATGTAAGAAGAAGAAATAAATACCTGTAGAAACTAGTTTTAAAACATTCGTTTTTCTAAGGCATTGTTGCAAAATCTCTTCTAGTTCCCTCAATTTCTGTATCTCAGGGATTCCTAAAGTACCTTTGTATAAATAGTAAGAATCATTCCTCTAGATGATGTGTCCTTTTTTAAAATGTAACATTGGCCAGCTCACCATAATACAGTTCACTCAGAGATGCACTCTTAAAACCCCTGTGTATTTGACCCACTGGCAGAAAAGTAACATATCTGCTCTCTCTGCTGTCCCTTGTACATTTAGTAGCTTTGTGAACCACTGCATCAAAGCATTCCTAAACAGAAGAGGTCATTTCATTGGGGCCTGCCTACACCTCAGGAGCAGTGGAGTTCTTTCCTCCATCAGTGTCAGAGGCAGATGGCACAGGGCCTGCTCTCTCAGCAAGTCTGCAGACGCAGGAGTGGAATGTGAGCTGTTGCTCACAGAGCCATTGGGAGAAATGCAGGGCGGCTCTGCACCGAGCTGGGGAATGACTCCCCAAATAATGCAGAGGAATTGGCCCACTCTTAGGAGCAGGGTCCCTGGTCCAAGCAGGAGGGCAGGAGGTGGGCAGTCTCAAAGCTTCACCACCAGTGCTGGCCCCAGGACCACACTCCCTCTGCGGGGAGCGGAAGCAGGAAGCCACCTGTGTGACTGTTGGCTTCCGGTAGAGCATCACTTGTGCTATCACAGGCAGCGACATACCCTGCCACTTGGCACTTGGGAAGTAGAGGACGTGGTCACCGGAACCCCTGTGATCACTGCTGCCCACACACCAGACACCCCCGTGCCTCTGCTTGACAGGAGAAATGGCAGACACGTGGACCCTCAGCTCTCCCTCCCCTGCCTCAACAGTGTGTGCAGTCGATGTGTGAAACCCCACGCGGGGTCTGCAGACATGGCTGTGAGCTTTCTAGCTTCTGCCGTCCAGGATGGTCTACCACAAGGGGGATGGATGGAGGTGAGCAGGCCATGCTGTGGTGTCAGCCACCCTGTCTGCATTTGCATGCAGTTTGCTCCTGCAGGCAAATGTGTCATATATTTTGTAACGTTTTCTTTTTTTTTAATTAATTAATTAATTATTATTATTATTATTTTGGCTGCATTGGGTCCTCGTTGCTGCGCGCGGGCTTTCTCTAGTTGCGGTGAGTGAGAGCTGCTCTTTATTGTGGTGCGTCGGCTTCTCAGTGCGGTGCCTTCTCTTGTTGCAGAGCACAGGCTCTAGGCGTGCGGGCCTCAGTAGTTGTGGCGCACGGGCTTAGTTGCTCCGCGGCATGTGGGATCTTCCCGGACCAGGGCTTGAACCCATGTCCCCTGCATTGGCAGGTGGATTCTTAACCACTGCACCACCAGGGAAGTCCCTGTAATGTTTTCTGTTAGAATTCTGTATGCTACACTGTTCTAATGTCCTTATTTCTGTACCTTTAGATCAATTATATGGTGTATCAAACAGTCCTCCCCAAGGGCCCCTCAGGAAGCATCGCTTTATAAGGACATGGCATCTCCCAGTGTGAGGCGAGGAGTTGGAGCTCAGGCCTGAATCCTTAGGCTGCTTGGGTCTCCTGGTCTGTCCTTGGAACCAGGCCTGGGCTCGGGCGGGGTTGGAGGTAGAGCGGAGCTATTGCTAGGGCTTCCTCTCTGCTCTCTGAACATGGCTTGTCACCGGTCGGCTATGTACCACGAGGTCTTTTCTGAGGGAGACAGAGCTTGGCCCTACACTGGATGTGATGATACTGTTCTGTAGGGGCGGATCCTGAAGGAATGACATTGATTGACCCTTGAGAAGTCTGTTGACCCCGGAAGCTAGTTCTGCTTCTGGCTGCTTTTACTAGTTTACATAACGTGCGAATAAGTGTTCTTAGGAAATCCCTTTCAAAGCTAATCATTTTAATAGTACTTTTTGTGTTGAGTATTTTAGAAGTGTTGATGAAGCCATTTGTATGTACTTTCTGAATTATAAAGGAAAGTGATAATGGATTGAAAAAATGTACCATCTAGTTTCTGGTTAAACATGGAACATTAACTTTATACCTTTATCTCTCCTCTTCCTCTTGAAAGCCCAAGAAAATGTCAGTGAGAGAATAAGAAAGTATAAACTACAAGGGAAGGAGTGAGAGAGACGGCAGTGTTCCGCAGATGTGGGAGCTGCAAAGACCTTTGCAGGATAGAAAGCGTTTGGAGGAGCCAGAGCTGGATTAGCAAAACTGAGGCAGTTACAACAGACTGAGATCAGTTTGTCCACACACCCTGTAAAGACTGCAGGACAGGTCTTGTGGATGCCAGGAGGTGCAGGACAGAAGTGGCGGAATTGGTGGAAAGTTCATAAGTAGGCTTTTTACTAATTTTCCCACCACTGCCCACCCCACTACCCAGGACCAGTTGTCTTTTCAGGGGGAGGTTGACCTAGAGAGAGACCCGCACATGGGGATACTAGGTGTAGCAGAGGGTGGGGTGAGAGGAGATGGAGTGACAGTCTGCATGCTGAATGCTGGACCCACTGCCCATTTTCTGCCCTGTTCCCCCAAATACCAGCAACCAGACATTTACATCACAGTCTAGAAGCCGGGGGTGGGAGGGTGGTTGTCTCTGAAGAAGCCAAATGAACTCAGGGGAAAGACTTTCAGATAATTGCTATCTGTCAGTCAGGAAAATAGACGTCATGCCAGGTATCTCAGCAGAGGGGATTTAACATGTGCTATTGATTGTTTCATAGGTGTTGGAAGGCTGAAAGCAGAAAGCTGGTAACGCAGAGCTGGCAACTGTAGGAGCAGCTGCCACTGCTAGGGCTGGGGGACACGGCTGAGACCATGGAACCCAGGCGCTGCGAAGACCACCCCTCAGAGCTGGCTCAGAGGGCTGAGGGGGAGGCGTCATCTGGCGGCTGCTGGGGGCTTGGACCTGACCTGAGCGCGCGAAGAAGGGGGAGGCTGGAGCAAAGCGTGCTGCTCGGCACACGGCCGCAGCCAGCAGCCCGGTATCCTGGCACAGGGTAGGACAGTGGCTTTGGAGCTCGGTGCATGGCCCACGCAGAGGCAAGGTCAGGTAACAAGCCTCAAAGATGTGAAAGTGATTGCGTCTGGGAGTGGGGCTGGGGAGATAACGCAGGGGTGGCCTTTGGAGAGAAATTTAAGCACGGTAGACGCCCCTCAGCAGTGGCTTCACTTTGCTCAGTTTCAGTTAACCTGTGGTCAGTTGTGGTCTGAAAATATTAAATGGAAAATTCTGGAAATAAATAATTCATAAGTTTTAAATTGAGTATTCTTCTGAGTAGTGTGCTGAAATCTTGTGCAGTCCTACTCTGTCCCACCTGAGACAGGAATCATTCTTTTGTCCAGCAATATCCCAACCAATAGTCAGTCACTTAGTAGCCATCTTGATCATCAGATCAACGGTCATGGTGTCGCAGTGCTTGTGTTCAAGTCACCCTTATTTTATTTAATAATTGCCCCAAAGCGCAAGAGTAGTGATGCTGGCAATTTGGATGTTCTCTTGCTGTGTCTAATTTATAAATTCAGCTTTATCATAGGTGTGTAAGTATAGGAAAAAACATAGTACATGTAGGGCTTTGTACTGTCCGCAGTTTCAGGCATCACTGGGGGTCTTGGAACATATCCCCCGCGGATAAGGGAGGACCACTGTGTGGGTACGTTAGCTTGAGCTTTCACAGTCGTCAAAAGAGCTTTGATTCTGGAGTCCCCCTGCTTGGGTTTCAATCACAGCTTCACTCTCACTAGCTGTGTGACCTTGGACAAGTTACTTAACCTTTCTGTGCCTCGGTCTCTAATAACAGTGCCTAGCTCCCAGGGTGTTAGAAGGATTATTTAGTAGTTGTAAATTGTAAAGTTGAACAGTGTCTGGCCTACAGTAAACATTAGATAAGTGCTTGTTAAACAAAAACACCTGGACTGTGGCTTGTACCATTCATGGCTGAGCTGATGAGCAAAACCAGAATTTAGTTGAGTAGGAACATAATGTTGTGAGATCCAGCCAGCTAGTGGAGCTACAGCTGGTGAAATAGGAGTCCAGAAGCAGATTTAACCCCTGGGAACTGGCTGGAATGATCTAGATGCCAGAGCTTCAGATATTATAAGGGAACTGTTGCAGAAACCATGTCATGTGGGCCAAGTCACGGTACAGACATGAGGAAAGTCTGACTTGGTGGCAACTGGTTGTTCTAAAGCTTCCCCAAGCCCATGGGTCATGACCCCAAAGCAGTGCAATGTTCCAGATCCTACTAGCTAGTGGGAAAAGGCTGCTGGTATGATTCCTGCCTGGTCTTCATTCCTTCAGGACCCAATCCGAGGCTGAGCGGGGTGATGCCAGGAGCTCTCCTGGGGGAAGGGAACCTGGGGAAGGGGTGGCTCACACCAAGTGGCCTCTCCGATGCAGGAAGCCTCCAATTCTCTGTCTCTGAAAGGGGGATCGATTTTGAAATAGACCTTAATCAAGGGTGATCAGCCCGGGATGTCCTCTAGGGACGCAATTCAATCTGGGCTCCTTTGGCCAAATATGGAACAAAGCTTCCCGATACACTGGCATTGCTTGGAAACTCGCATGGACCCTAAAGCAGGGTCCAGACCATCCTAGACACCCACTTCCACATCCCTAGTGGCCAGATCCTGACGGGCAGCAGCCTGTGACTGTGAGAGTCCTGCTTCTCTTAGCCACAGAGCACCTGGGTACGGGCCTGCGTATGTGTTTATTCCTCCCCTTTTGGCTTTCTTTTTTCCTTTCTTCTTCAGTCATTTCTAGTGAACACTGAAGAATTAATTTTTAAATTTTCCTAAGATGTATGTTCTTGAATGTATGCAGTGTATCTTATATATCTTTACATTCACTGTTCCCCTGCCAAGCAGGCCCCGCAAAGAGCTGACCCTTGTTAGCTGACAAATAAATGAATCACACAAACCAGACCTTTTATGCTCTCACTTTCTTTGCCACTGCCTCACTGAACGTCTTTCATCAGGGACCTGAATATCTCTTCTCTCTCTCCCATCCGTCCACCATTCATTCATCCACCCACTTAGCCATCCATACATCAGTTTATCCACCCATCCATCCATCCATCCATCCACCCACCCATCCACCCATCCACCCATCCACCCATCCATCCACCCACCCATCCATCCACCCATCCATCCATCCATCCATCCATCCATCCATCCACCCATCCACCCACCCATCCACCCATCCATCCATCCACCCATCCATCCACCCATCCATCCATCCATCCATCCATCCATCCATCCATCCATCCATCCATCCATCCATCCATCCAGCCACCCAGCCACCCAGCCACCCAGCCACCCATCCATCCACCCATCCATCCATCCATCCTCCGGGGGTCTCTATACATCTCACTCTAAGCTCGTTTACTTAACGTCAGGGCCACTGCGGGCTCCTGCTCAGGATCTGATTCTCTGTAACGTCTAGCACACATACCAGCCTAGCTTTTAACACAGAAAGCTTAAGTGCACTTATTGTAGCTTCGACACAATGAAATGTTAACATTGTAATAACTCAAGGCTTTTATACATGGGAGGGAAAAAGATTCATTTCACAGGGATACGTAGAATTGTGAGGGTGATAATGGGAAGAAAAAAAAAAAGGTCAAAGGATTCCAGAATCCTCCAAATGGGGCGATGATAAAATTAGCACCATTAAGAAGAGTGATGTGCTGTTATGAAAAGTATCTACCCAAATGTCCCTTTTAAAAAAATTACAGTGACATGTAAGGGTTATAAGTTCAATATTTTGGTCTGTTTCTATAAAAGACAAATAATACATTTCTAAATTTGAAGGCAACCACTCCACTATTATAAGATCCTATAAATGATTCATTTACTTGACTTTAAACCATGTCTTCTTGTATTCCTCTGAAAAGACATGATCATTATTAATAATGAAGCTACACATAAGATGTATTTTCTAATGGACAGAAAAGCTGTGTATTTGCAGATCTTCATGCCCCACAAAGAAAAGCCTGCCCAGTGATCGACATGACTAACCCTGAATATTCCACACAGTGGTGGTCACGTTAGATCAGGGAAGCCTCCTGGACCTCGGGTAGTCTTCCGGTCTCTTTCTCTGCGCAGGCTTTCAGCAGACCCTCCAGCCTCCGTCTGCCCTTTCCAGCTTTTGCATCCTTCTTGTCAGTCATTTCTATGGCTACTGTCAGCAACTAAGCAATCTTGTTCTTTCTTTAGGTTTGGGAAGCCATAAATTGCACCTTTTCTAACCTTCCACTCCTCTGCCACTTAGCTATTGGAAGTGAGATTTAAAGACTAAATGGGGTGTCAGCGTTCAGAATACTGATTCTTTAATGGCTGTGCAGTGGGGTTATTCTGGAATCACAGGAAGGGAATGTGCTGCGCCTGGGCGGGGGTTGGGGAGTAGGGAGCAGCATTTTTGCACAATTGCAGTCACCTTGGAAAAGGCAGCTGGATCTGCCTGAGCCTGATCAGGGTCCGTCCCCATCTCTTTAAAGGGGTATCTGGGAACAGAGTCCTCCTTGCTTCTCTCTGGAGAGTCCTAAAATCCTCTATTTCCGAAGTCCTCTCGCTCTGAGGGTGTTCCCCCCATCCCATTGTTTGGGAGTGGCGTCCCCCGACTTAGCACAAGCCAAATTTGTCTTATTTTTAATAAACCCACTATCTTTATAAAATTACTCTAATATGTTCTTTGAGTTCATTTGACATTTCATAATTTTTACCTCCTTTTTAAAAAAAAGTACAGGGACTTCCCTGGTGGTGCAGTGGATAAGAATCCGCCTGCCAATGCAGGGGACACGGGTTCGAGCCCTGGTCTGGGAAGATCTCACATGCCGCGGAGCAACTAAGCCCGTGTGCCACAACTACTGAGCCTGCGCTCTAGAGCCCGCGAGCCACAACTACTGAGCCCGCGTGCTGCAGCTACTGAAGCCCACGCGCCTAGAGCCCGTGCTCCGCAACAAGAGAAGCCACCGTAATGAGAAGCCCGCGCACTGCAATGAAGAGTGGCCCCTGCTCGCCGCAACTAGAGGAAGCCCGCGTGCAGCAACAAAAACCCAACACAGCCAAGAATAAATGAATAAATAAATTTATTTTTTAAAAGTATAAATTATTTCATATATACAAAAATGTTTAAAGGAGAGTGTCCTGAATGCCTTAACTACCCAGCTTGCAGCTGAAGGCTTAGCATATTACCCGTGTGCTTGAAGGGCCCTTCCTGCCTATCCCTTCCCTCAAGTTGTAGACAGTGTCCTGAATTTTATATTTCACATTCCCATTTTAGCTGCTGTTGCTTTTTTTTTTTATTTTAGTATGATTTTTCAAAATAAAAAGAAAGACTTTTTGTTGTTGTTGTTTTCTGCAGTACGCGGGCTTCTCACTGCTGTGGCCTATCCCGTTGCGGAGCATAGGCTCCGGACGCGCAGGCTCAGCAGCTGTGGCTCACGGACCCAGCTGCTCCGTGACATGTGGGATCTTCCCAGACCGGGGCACGAACCCGTGTCCCCTGCATCGGCAGGCGGACTCTCAACCACTGCGCCATCAGGGAAGCCCAAAAGGAAGATTTTAATATACCAATCATATATCAGTAAGGCTGGAAATTTTAAAAAATAAAAACAAAGTAAGTTATCAAAGCAAGAAAATAATACCCAGCAGGGGGACTGGCTTTGGATGCACCCATGCTCTATTTCAGAAGTCAACATCGTCCTCTCCCCCACTTGACTGGCCAGACATCTGCTTTAGGACTTCTGTCTGTTGCCTACATGAATTCTTAGACACTAAATGTGTCCTTTAAGAAAAGATTAATGGGCTTATTATAAAAAATTATGATAGATGTTGCTATTGTCGTTACTGTTACACCATTAAGAGTGAACTCTGCCGGGGAGCCTACTAGAAACTTTTCGCGTGTTCCCTCTTTCACTTGCTGTGTCCGTCCTGTAAGGCATCGTTCTTCCTCTTCTCCCATGGGGGATGGAGCTGCCGTTAGGTCAGGGAGCTTGTCCAAGGTTAGTGGCATAGCTGACTGACCCCAGAATCCGTCAACCACGCTGTACTGTCCTAGCACACGAGGTGGGATTTATTAGCCGGGACTTGGCTAGCTCAGTCCTGCATCGTCCTTCAATGGGACAGTGTCCTCTGGCTGTGATTTTTTTTTTTTCCATACGGGAGTGCTGGCTGTGGTCATCTTGTAAATAAATGGATGCTACCTCGCACGCCAAGCCAAACAAGACTTGGCTCTCAGTGTACTGCTAGCCCTCCTGTGGTACTGCCGGAAGGGGTCGGGTCTTACAGATTACTTTGTGAGTTTATGACAGAGAGGGGAATAGAAACAAATATAGAGTGAACAGAACTCCTTCAGAAATGGGACCTGAGAGGAGTGCTGGGGTCTGTGAAGCGCAAACGGAGGAGGGTTGGCTGCACTCGGGACGTTTTTCTTTTGTGCCTCACCATATCTGTTTGTCAAATGTCTGTCTCTCAGCTGGCATTCTCTCCCTTCATGAAAAGTTAAATTACATTAAATTGAAAAGTGACACTGATGTGTTACAACCCATCGTGTTAGATTGAGAGCTGAGATCTAACCTCACGTGTGCCCTTTCGGAAGCGTCCACTCTAGAAAGTAGTCTGTGTTCTCCCCATGTTATATAGCTACAGGATAAAGTCACAAGAATGGGTATGTACCCATCTGTATTCTTCCTTGAGTCAGGTAGTAACATCTGTGAAATTGACTGATTATACTCAGAATAAAGTCAGTGAGGGCAATACATCTAACTTTAGCTCTGGTAAAATGTGTTTCTGGGAAGGTGATGATTCATGGTCAGCTGCACACAGACATCACGAGAGAGCTAAGAAATAGAGGTCATAACCTTTGGCTTTAGAAGTCATGGACTGCTCTGTGAGCTCAACCAGCTGCTCTGGAAACCAGTGAGGTGGAGCCCTACGGTTGGGTGCAGTCTTTTTCTTTGCCTCTCGACTTTCTTAGAGGTGTAAGTTCTGCTTCTAGTGTTTCGGAGAGGAAATTTAAAAAAGAAAAAAGAAAAGATAAAAGGGATAGGACATAGTTCTGTAAAATGAAAGGGAGACTTGAGTTTGTACAGGCTAATAGAGGGAAGACTAATGAGGTCTTTAATTGTGAGTGAAGGGGATGTCTGAAGAGTTTCTACCAGCGCCCACACATGGCCAGATAAAAACGGAAGAGGCTTAAATAGAGAGGAAGAGGCTTCCTCGACCGTGAAAAAGAATTGCTTAAACAAGAAGGTAACAGAACGTAGAAGTGGGTCTCAGACGGAGGCTTGGAGGCTATTTTCCTTTTGCTCTGCAAGTTGCCGTCCTTCCCTGGAAGCAGAGCTCCCTTTTAAAGACCGCTGCACCTTTATGCCTCCTGTCCCGTGTGGTGCAGGTTCCCTTCATCCTTGACATCCAGCACAGAGGTCTCCCGTCGACCGTGCCTGCTGTAAATATCCAGGCTGCAACCACTTCTCGCTGTCTCCCCGTGACCACCGTGGTCCAAGCGCTTGGGTTACTCTCCGCATCTCTGGCTTTGATAAATACAGCCTTCATTGCTTTTGTTTGTTTCCCTTTGGCTATTAATAATGCTGAGCTTTTTTCAAATGTGCATTATTCAGTTTTAATTCTTAAATGAATTTTATGGTTTTTTTTTTTTACGTTTTTGCCAGTTTGCCTTTCAGTTTTCTTGTTTTTTAGGTAAACTAAAATTATAAACATTATGTAGTCATTTATTAATCTTTGTTTATTAACCTTTGTTATTTATTACATAGTTTTCACATTTAGGAGAGCACATTTACATTTAGCAATTAGATATATACTGACCTAAATTTTATTTTTGTTTTATAATGTTTAATTCTTAAGACTTAATTTCTTTAAACATATATTCACATTTACTGTCATTTTAAATATGTGTAAAGCTGATCATATACATCTTTTTTTTTTTTTTTTTTTTTTTGCGGTACGCGGGCCTCTCACTGTTGTGGCCTCTCCTGTTGCGGAGCACAGGCTCCCGACGCGCAGGCTCAGCGGCCATGGCTCACGGGCCCGGCCACTCCACGGCATGTGGGATCTTCCCAGACCGGGGCACGAACCCGTGTCCCCTGCATCGGCTGGCGGACTCTCAACCACTGCGCCACCAGGGAAGCCCATATACATCTTTTTTTAAAGTTCCTCTTTTCAACTTTTTCCTTTTTGCTTCCTTCTTTTTAACTTTTCATCCAACCCGTGTTAGTAGCCTAATATGTATCTTTTCTTATTCTTTTTTGTATAGTCATGTGGCTCCATGTAGACAGGTACAAACACACACGCACAGTTTTTATTGCCACCATTTGTAAAAACTGGATCACACTTTATATGATTTTCTGTATCACTTTTCATATTCAATGATACGTACACAAAACCATTGAACTCAACTTCTGGGCTCTAATTCATTCTTTTAAGCAGTTGTGTGATGTCCCATGTGTGTTTGTCATAATTTATAGTCTTTTGCATTGGAGAATCTCATTGGAATTTTATATTGCTGTGTGGCATGCAATAAGGATCTAAATTTTTTTTTTTTCTGACAGGCTAGCCAGTATTTCCCTGTTGTTCTGTTGAATTATCCCTTCCTGTCCTATGATTTATAGCTCTCCTTTTATTTCATATTAATCATATATATTCCATGGTATGTCTTGAGGCTCTCTGTTCAGTACAGATGTCAATTTCTTGCTGTTGTCTTTGTTCAATTTCTCTTTAAAACACTTTGTATTTAGGAATAACTTTAGAGTTGTGAAAGAGTTGTAAGAGTGTGCCGGTGTTCCCGTCACTCAGCTTCCCCAAGTGTTAACATCTCGTATGACCACAGTACATTTATCAAAACTAAGAAATTAATGTCGCTTCAGTGCTATTTACTAAGCTAGAGACTTTATTCACATTTTCCCAGCTTTTCTCCTAATGCCCTTTTTCTGCTCCAGGATCCCACATTTCATTTACCCATCACATCTCCTTAGTCTCCTGCAACCTCTGACAGTTTCTCAGTCTTTCCTTATGTTTCATGACCTCTACACTCTTGAAGGGCCCTGGTTACTTGTTTTGTAACGTGCTCCAAAATTTGGGCTTGTCTGATGTTTTCTCATGATTAGGTTGGGGTTATAGATTTGGGGGGAAAAATCCCAGGGAGGTGAACTTCTCCTCATCCTATCAGGGCCTCGTAATGTCAACATCAGTCACGAGGTGACATTAGTCTTGGTCAGTTGGTTAAGGTGCTGTCAGCGGGTTTGTCCACTGGGAAGTTAGGATTCTTCCTTTTCCTTGTTCTGTTCTTAGAGGCCAATTACAGCCTAGCCCACACCCAAGAGAAGAGTAAGCTTCACCTACTGGAGAGAAGAGAATCAAAGGATTTGTGGACATAAGTTAAAACCACCACAAAAAGTTGATAAGTATTTTGGGTACACACTTTGAGGTTTTACAAATACCCTGTTTCTTCTTAAGGTTTTGCTCACTAATTTTAGCTATTTTCCATTTTCAGAAGGTTCAATTGGGGTGTTCTTTAGAATTTTGTTAAACTTTACAACTAAACCTGGAAAGAAATGTTATATCTTTAGGACCCAGTAATTCTCTTACGTGGAAGTGTGGCCTTCCCCTCCGTTTTCCTAATCACTGTATTCGCTTGGCTTCTCCGTGCTAATGGCATATGAGTATGTTAGATGCCATTTATTCTGAAAGTGACAGATATGGACCCTGAATTTCTCTCTACCCTTGCCTTTTACACGTTCTTCAAAATGGAAAATTTGGAATTCTTTGCTTTTGGTATTTGTTTTAAAATTTACTTTACTAAGTTACTATAACCTGGATGCTTGGTTCTTTTTTTTTTTTTTTTCCTAGTTAATTCTGCACTTTCTTCCTTTTCTAGGTTAGGTTTAGTTTCTTGTCTGGATGTGATGGAACAATACACCTTTCCAGAACTATGTAACTATTTCGGTCCCTGCACAGGATTCATTGTAACCTTCAAATATATACAATAAAACCCAGATGTTTCTTGTTTAGCACCCCGTCCCCAACCTTTCAGTTGATCAGGCCTTCTACTTTATAGCCTAGTGGACTCTATTAGAAAACTTCTAGCCTGTGTGTCTAATCTTAGAAGGGAATGAAGCAATTCTATTTTCTTATTGCTTTAAATCTCTTGGTATTTGGATAATGTCATTGTGTGTGTGTGTGTGTGTGTGTGTGTGTGTGTGTGTATAAAATTCATCAAGGACAACTTCTAGCTGTATTGATGTGCTCTTCACTATACTTGTAGTTTTCTTCACATCCCAAATGACTCAAACAGTACAGCAGCATTCAATTTTTCACATGTGTCTTTCCTACATACACGATCGCCCTATTCCTGCATCAAAAGAGCAGAGTCCTTGGTACCATTTGAGTTACCTTACAGACCTGCACAGGCGTGTCGGAAGCCTGGCTATACCAGCAGGCCAGCCTGGTTCGCTTCGGCAGAGTGGTTACTGTCAGAATTCTTGGTTTTCGTTGAGCTAACGCCCTTCAACTTTCTTTTCGTATTGACTGACCGCTTTGTTCTTAGCTAACTGAAATGGCCCAAAGTCAGATATTCGCACAGTGAGATCTAGTTCTCAGCAAATTCCTTTTATTTTACTACCACCTCCCAAGGCACAGTTAGTAGCCGCACCAATCATATAAGACACATTACTGTTTCATTTGTGAGGCATTATTATGTAGTTAGCTGTTTCATGCAACAGGTTATTTTTATAGCTTGAAGTAATATTTTATCACCATAACCGTTTTTGTTTGTTTGTTTCTTGCTTTTTACACTGTGGTAGCTTTAATGGAAACTTTTCTTAAACGTCTCTCCTTTTATTTTAGAGAATAGGGTATGTAATTTATTCTCTTCTCAGTATCACTGCAAGGTTATAATTAAAAGCATAAATTCCTGTTCCCTGACCCTTAGCGTCCACTGAGTTGTTTCATCCTTCTTTGCAAAATCCCCTGACTGGCCTCAGCTCTGCCTTTGAGTTCTTGGAGCTACACTTATATAGCTTATTTATTCCCACTGCGCATTGTCAGTGTGTCGTCAGTATCCCCGTCTCCTTCCTCCTTCCTCCTCAACCCTGAGGCTCTGGTCACCAAGCTTGACCAAAGGACGAAGAAGGACCTCAGAGCAATAAACTGCAGGCCCTTCCCATTGATAAGCTTTCCTGAGTAAGGAAGGTCTGCAAAGTTCCAGACAGCAGGGCTGCTCCCATCGCGTCTCCTTCCCTGTCTCCTTGCTGTGTCTGCTCCCGCCTTCATGGCTTCCTTTGCCGTGTGGTAACACAACACGCCTGTCCCCTCCCAGGGCCTTTGCACGTGGTGCCCCTGTCTGTATCCTCTTGATCTATGTGTCTTTTCATCTGTCAATACCACACTGTTCCGATAACTGTGTTATATAGTAAATCTTAACATCACGTAGAGTGATCCTTCATACTTTTTCGAAATTGTTTTAAGCATTCTAATTTCTTTACCTTCCGTATTAATTTTAAAAATATCTTTCCTACATCCACAAAAAATATTTCTGGGGTTTTGATAGGAATCATGTTAAATCTATAGACCTGTTTGGAGAACACTAAAATCTTTACTTTGTTGAGTTTTCCAGTCTATGAACTCCGTATGTCTTTTCATTTATTTAGAGTTTTGTTTTCTTTCTTTGGTGTTTTTTGTAGTTTTTCACATAGGAATCCTGTTTCTGTTTTCACCTGAGTATTTCTGTTGAGCCGTTATAAATGATATTGTATTTCTAATTTTGATTTTTGCATGCTTGTTGCTGCTATATAGAAATACAGTTGGTTTTTGTATACCTACCTTGTATCCTGAAACCTTTGCAGAACTCACTTACTAGTTCCATGAGTTGTTTGGGGGTTTGTTTTTCGTAGATTTCTCGGTATTTTCTATGGAGACTATGTTATCCAGAGGTTGAGACGGTTTATTTCTTTTTATCTGATTTGTGGGACGTCTTATTGATGCCAAATTGTGCCCTTTTAGGGCAGTGGGAGCTTCTTCAGGTTGATTCCTGAGTCCTTTTGATGTGACCTTGTCTTTGATGTTTCCCCCTATGTGATACCAGATGTTCAAGGCTCATCCTGTACATTTCCTGCCCCAGACCCATAATTAGTCACTTCTCCAAAAGGCCCTGGTTCCTTTTTGTGGAAACAGCATTTAGAGACCACAGTCTGGGGTTAGGGTTGGAGCCAGCACTTTAAGCCATTGTGACAGACGCCTGACCACACAGCCCCCACTGGAGTGTGGAGACCGATGAACCCCCCCTTATACCCTCTGATTGGTCAGAACACTTTCCAATAAGGACTCAATAGTTGTTTGTCACATGATTAAATGAATGAATGAGCGAATGAATGAACACGTGAATGGAACAGATCTTGTGCTATCCCTGCTTGATGGCAAAGCCAAAAAACATAATACAGCCCATCCAAAAAAGAAACATTGTCAAAGCAATTGAAATCACTACCAGTCTCTCCAAGAATTACAAAATTCAGATGAACCGCAGTCGTCACTTCACATCCTCTCTCCTCGTAGCCAGCCTGGCCTCTTCGCCCCTCCCCTTCCTCTCTGGGTCAGTTCTGGATTTCAGTTTCTCTTCTCAGTGTGAATCCCCGGGGCCCTCCTCCTTCCTAGATCTCTGCTGTTACCCCAGACTGCTCACTAGGGCCCCAAAGTACAGGAACAGGAAGATTATGAATGCTTTTGATTAAAAATCTTCTCTTTTATTCTTATCACAAATAACTGAATAAATGCTGCCCAGAGTCTGTCAGAGGAGGCTCTGAATCAGTTTGGCCATAAGTTTGGATTTGTGTCACATTGGGAAGAACATTGTTGAATATTTATAGTGTCAGGTCCTATGCTTAGCACATAGGCATACCTTCCACTGAGTTTTTTCAGTACACACAACTCTGTGAGCTAGGTAGGGAATCTCTCATTTCAGAGGTGAAGAAATGGGAGCCCAGAAAACTGAAGCTTTTCAGGAGTAGTAGTTTTCCATTATTGCTATAATATACTACCACAAACATAGTGACTTAACACAGATTTGCTGTCTTACAGTTCTGGCTGGGTGTCAGAAGTCCGAAATTGGTCTCACGGGGCTAAAATCAAGGTGTCAGTAGGGCTGTGTTTTCTGGAAGGTGCGGGGAGAACCTGTTTCCGGGCCTTTTGCAGCCTCCTGGGGCACCTGCACCCCTTGGCTCTGGCCCTTCCTCCACGCCCGCCCAGCACCTTCAGACGTCTCCCAGGTTCTGACTCCTGTTGTGGCCTCTCCCATTGCGGAGCACAGGCTCCGGACACGCAGGCTCAGCAGCCATGGCTCACGGGCCCAGCTGCTCCGCGGCACGTGAGATCTTCCCGGACCGGGGCACGAACCCGTGTCCCCTGCATCGGCAGGCAGACTCTCAACCACTGCGCCACCAGGGAAGCCCTTCTTCACTTGCTTTTAAAGTGTTCTTCTTGGACTTCCCTGGTGGCGCAGTGGTTCAATCCGCCTGCCAATGCAGGGGACATGGGTTCGAGCCCTGGTCCGGGAAGATCTCACATGCCATGGAGCAGCTAAGCCCGTGCACCATAACTACTGAGCCTGTGCTCTAGAGCCCGTGAGCCGCAACTACTGAGCCCACAAGCCACAACTAATGAAGCCCGCATGCCTAGAGCCCGTGCTCCGCAACAGGAGAAGCCACCGCAATGAGAAGCCCATGCACCGCGACAAAGAGTAGTCCCTGCTCGCCGTAACTAGAGAAAGCCCGCGTGCAGCAATGAAGACCCAATGCAGCCAAAAACAAATAGATAGATAGATAGATAGATAGATAGATAGATAAATAAAATGTTCTTCTTGCACCCAGAACAAATGGTCAGCAACAAGTGTTTACTTCTTGACTAAGTAAACATGTCATTCCGGTGCCTTAACATTTATTGAGTATCCAGAGACTCATTATGGCCAGAACTACTGGGAAGCAATTTTAGATCTCCTAATTGCACAAGTAAGGGAAGCTCATCAATTTTGAAGGTGTCTGCTTTGACATTTGCTATTAAACTGCGAGGCCTGAGATCCTGATTATCCTCAGAGCACTAAACCTTAGAACCAGCCCATTAAAAAGTTGTTTAATTAAAATGGGGAATATTTTAAATGTTTTGTTTTTATTTTTAAGGGCTTAAGAACTAACGTTCTGCATTTTTCTGCACTCTGGTTTTTTAAAAGATGTAATCAAATGACAATTCAAACTAATCAAATGCTGCTTTAACATTTGTAATAGTAAAACCACAGACCCAAATTATACTTTTATATTTTATGGGCAAAGCCCTTATTTTACTGAACTCTTCACTGAATTTTCATCATAATGTATGTATCAATGTTTGTATTACCATCCTGCTGTGTGTTAAAAGTGTCACAGATCGGGACTTCCCTGGTGGCACAGTGGTTGAGAATCCACCTGCCAATGGTGGGCACACGGGCTCGAGCCCTGGTCTGGGAAGATCCCACATGCCACAGAGCAACTAAGCCCGTGCGCCACAACTACTGAGCCTGTGCTCTAGAGCCCGCAAGCCACAACTACTGAGCCTGTGAGCCACAGCTACTGAAGCCCATGATCCTAGAGCACGTGCTCTGCAACGAGAGAAGCCACCGCAATGAGAAGCCCGCACACCACAACGAAGAGTAGCCCTCGCTCGCGGCAACTAGAGAAAGCCTGTGCAGCAACTAAGACCCAACACGGCCAAAAATAAATAAATAAATAAAAACTTTAAAAAAAAGTGTCAAAGATTAAATATCAAAGACGCTTTATTTTTTTATGAAAGCAGAAGGACGGGTTACATTGAAAGTTTTGATGTACATCATGGAAATTTTGGGTGGTACCCCCTGGAACTCCTCCCTTTGAGCCCAAAACTGCTCTTAAGGGAAAGTTATTGTTTCCTGTTACTTCTCATGGTTTGTAAACATATCACATCTAAGCGCCATGGAACATGGGCGGTGTGTACCTGGTTTCAGGTTGTATTCCCTCCACGCAAGTCAGGCCTGGGGATGAGATAGTTGCTAAATAGTGAATACGGGTATTTGGTCCTGTCCCCATGGCAATCCAAGGGAACATATGCCCTGACTTTCCCTTCATCATCTGAGCAGGCACACCCTGGGCTGTTTTCATCAACCGTAAATCTGGTGCTTCAAGAATTAATATGTCAGTGTCACAGCTCTGAAAGTAGATGCTCTGTGTGGCGCGGGGAATGACTCGTCTCCTCAGTGTTGGCTAGTGTTGGGGGAAGCACGCTTGACCATATCCCAGCTGGGTGCCCACTCCCCTCCCCCCAGCCCCGTACACGAAATGCATAGGCTTTGGGGGTAGGAGCCCAGTTCCCAGGGGTCTTTTCCCCCACAGGTGTTTTTGATCGATGCTGATGGTCAAAGACCCCCAGTAGCTCCTAGGAGGTTTCATCTTTTCTGAAACGGAGAGTTCTTATTTAGCCCACTGCCTCAAGAAAGTGCTGCAAGAATCAAGTGTTAACCCAAAGCACTGAGAGAATGTCCATTCGAACGAGTCTTCTTCTGTGGAGCTGCAGTGTTTCCTTGGTCAGGAATCCCCACTATTAAGGGCAACTGGCCACATGAACCCCCCCCGCTGCGCTCACAGTCCGTAGCTGGTAACCCTTTAACTTCCTCTTTATGGATCCAGCATTCTGGTTTCCTGAGCTGCAGCACATTTCACCCATACTGGACTAAGTGCTTTCATTATTTTTTCTTATTTTCTTTATTATTATTCCATGAAATTAGAAGTTAGAATTATAAGACTTCATTTTGAAATGTAGAATTAAGATGGGAAATACTAAGGAAATAATTTTACATAAAACCATACATAGTTATTTTAATAAAGTTAAAAGAAAATCTCTGGCTTAATACTGTAATTTTCCTATAAAATCAGTGTAAGTTTTAAATTAGTACTTTGGAATTACATTATAGTAAAAGCCACATAGTTCATAAATACGGACAAATTATTAAACTTTGCTACCATAATTACTTAGCATACCCTTGCATTCAATTTGAAAATTTTTCGTTGGATAACTAAAGTGATATTTCTTATGGAAAAATTGGAAAAATATTTTAAAAAACAAATTGAAAGAAAATAACTTGGAATCTTTCTACTCAGAGCTGGCCACTGTTAACATTTCATGTATACATATAGATAGACTGATATATGGGATTATTTTTCTATGCACTCTAGAGTATACACGTTTTAGGTTTTCTTTGGGTTTTTTTTTTTAACCCTAAATTGATGCTATTGTGTATGCTGTTTTGAATCTGTATCTGGATGTATTTCACTTCTAGTAACAGAAGCCCTAACTTAACACGTTTAAGCACTAGTAACGTACATTACCTCATGAAATGAGAAGTCCAGAGACAAGAAGGCCTGCAGGACAGTTCACTGATCCCACCAGGTTCTCAAGGTCAAGGACCTGGGTGCTTTCCATTCTCTTTGTCCTGCCACTAACATGGTCAGCTTCATATTAAGGTTGTTCCCCTCACAGCCATAAAATTGTCACCTTGAACATCTGGGGCAACATACTTCCTTGTTCACATCTAGTGGAGGGAGAAAAAGCCTGAGCCCCAGCCGTGGGATGGAGATCCTGCCCATTGATCTGATGAACTAACCTAGCTGTGGCCACCCCAGACCAATGACAGTCCCCAGGTATATGCTGTAGGCTGACTGGCTTAAGCCTTGTTTCCTCTGTTAGTCACTAGCAGGAGGGATTGGATAACCTTGACCCCCAGGTGGGGTCAGTTCTCACACCACAGTGCTGCTGTCAAAGGGTGGAATGTGGAGTAGACGTTGGAAGTCAGCCCCAACGTAGTAACCTAAAGTTATCACTGAATATTTTATGAACAAATATAAGGGTCATCTTAAAGGATCTCTTAGCTTGCTTCTCATCATTACATTCAGACTGTGGTCTAATTTGTTCTGATTCTCAAAATTCTGTCCTTCCTCCTCCTTTTGTTTACACACTGCTTGGTACCTACTTCATTATCTTTAAAACTTGTTCTTCTTCTTAAGCCTTACAACAGAATCATTAATACATTACATTACAATCTTCTTAATACATTGCAATCAGAATCACTACAATCACCAGAATTTTGAATTTGATGAATGTTTTTAGATATTTCAGTTTTCTTTAAGAAAATCTGTTTCTTTTGTAGAAATGCCCTGTTCAGAAAGAGATGGGTAGGAAAAAAGAATAGAGTCTTCTGGGTAATTGATCCTCATTAATCTAATGTTCTCTAAAGTTTGGGCATTTTTGTGGTGTTCCTTTTGGTAATAGATAGGTTTTTCTTCATGACTTTTGACTTTACTACTGAAATTTAAAAGCAAAAATGAGCTTAAATCTATAAATTATAACAGATGTAAACTTTAATATTTCTATTCTTTATGTACTTTTTAATTTTCAATACCCTTGAAACAATGTCATAAATAATACAGAGAATTAATGGACTTTTTGGAGAATAATTCTGAGGAATAACAGGCATATTTGAAATTAGTATGGCAAAAATCAGATGTTAAAGAAAAAAGTTATGATATATTCAGGTTTTAAATTGTACTATTAAATGTGTAACTTCATGTGTAATAAATATTCATATTTAATTTTCGGTGCCAGTGTAACATATACTAAAATAAAATGGAACAATTTCTATGGTTCTATAAAGGAATCTATAAAGGAATCATAAATAATTATAGTAAAGCTTTTTTGAAATATTTTTATGGGACTAAAAATTGAAAACTTCTTAATAGGGAAATTTTCCTAAATGAGAAATGAGGTAAGTTAGTCGTAGAGACCTCAAAATGTAATGTATCCTGAGGGAACCCTGAATAAGCAGTAACTTCTTAAGATAATCTCATAAAATGTCTGAAAATCAAGAGGTTTTGAAAAAGGTTTTAGGAGGTAGCAGGAAGAAAAAGTTTTATTATGCTAAAATTTCTTATGGGAAGTTATTTATTTTGCATGTTTTTTTAACATCTTTATTTGAGTATAAATGCTTTACAATGTTGTGTTAGTTTCTGCTGTATAACAAAGTTAATCAGCTATATGCATACACATGTCCCCATATCCCCTCCCTCTTCCGTCTCCCTCCCACCCTCCTTATCCCACCCCTCCAGGTGGTCACAAGCACCGAGCTGATCTCCCTGTGCTATGCAGCTGCTGCCACTAGCTATCTATTTTACATTTGGTAGTGTATATATGTCCATGCCGCTCTCTCACTTCAACCCAGTTAACCCTGCCCCCTCTCCATGTCCTCAACTTCATTCTCCATGTCTGTGTCTTTATTCCTGTCCTGCCCTTATGTTCATCGGAACCATTTTTTTAGATTTCATATATATGTGTTAGCATACAGTATTTGTTTTTCTCTTTGTGGCTTACTTCACTCAGTATGACAGACTCTGGGTCCATCCACCTCACTACAAATAACTCAATTTCGTTTCTTTCTAGGGGCTGAGTAATATTCCATTGTATATATGTGCCACATCTTCTTTATCCATTTCATCTGTTGATGGACGCTTAGGTTGCTTCCGTGTCCTGGCTGTTGTAAATAGTGTTGCAATGAACATTGTGGTACATGACTCTTTTTGAATTATGGTTTTCTCAGGGTATATGCCCAGTAGTGGGATTGCTGGGTCATATGGTAGTTCTATTTTTAGTTTCTTAAGGAACCTCCATACTGTTCTCCATAGTGGCTGTATCAATTTACTTTCCCACCAACAGTGCAAGAGGGTTCCCTTTTCTCCACACCCTCTCCAGCATTTATTGTTTGTAGATTTTTTGAGGATGGCCATTCTGACCAGTGTGAGGTGATATCTTATTGTAGTTTTGATTTGCATTTCTCTAATGATTAATGATGTTGAGCATTCTTTCATGTGCTGCTTGGCCATCTGTATATCTTCTTTGGAGAAATGTCAATTTAGGTCTTCTGCCCATTTTTGGATTGGGTTGTCTGTTTCTTTGATATTGAGCTGCATGAGCTGCTTGTATATTTTGGAGATTAATCCTTTGTCACTTGCTTCGTTTGCAAATATTCTCTCCCATTCTGAGGGGTGTCCTTTCGTCTTTTTTTATGGTTTCCTTTGTTGTGCAAAAGCTTTTCAGTTTCATTAGGTCCTATTTGTTTATTTTAATTTTTATTTCCATTTCTCTAGGAGGTGGGTCAAAAGGATCTTGCTGTGATTTATGTCATAGAGTGTTCTGCCTATGATTTCCTCTAAGAGTTTTATAGTCTCTGGCCTTACATTTCGGTCTTTAATCCATTTTGAGTGTATTTTTGTGTATGGTGGTAGGAAGTGATATAATTTCATTCTTTTACATGTAGCTGTCCAGTTTTCCCAACACCACTTATTGAAGAGGGTGTCTTTTCTCCATTGTATACTCTTGCCTCCTTTATCAAACATAAGGTGACCATATGTGCATGGGTTTATCTCTGGGCTTTCCATCCTGTTCCATTGATCTGTATTTCTGTTTTTGTGCCAGTACCATACTGTCTTGATTACTGTAGCTTTGTAGTATAGTCTGAAGTCAGGGAGCCTGATTCCTCCAGCTCTGTTTTTCGTTCTCAAGATTGCTTTGGCTATTCGGGGTCTTTTGTGTTTCCAGTTCTGTGAAAATGCCATTGGTAACTTGATAGGTATTGCATTGAATCTGTAGATTGCTTTGGGTAGCATAGTCATTTTCACAGTGTTGATTCTTCCAATCCAAGAACATGGTATATCTCTCCATCTGTCTGTATCATCTTTAATTTCTTTCATCAGTGTCTTATAGTTTTCTGCATATAGGTCTTTTGTCTCCTTCATAGGTAGGTTCGGTATTTTATGCTTTTTGTTGCAATGGTAAATGGGAGTGTTTCCTTAATTTCTCTTTCAAATTTTTCATAATTAGTGTATAGGAATGCAAAAGATTTCTGTGCATTAATGTTGTATCCTGCTACTCTACCAAATTCATTGATTAGCTCTAGTAGTTTTCTGGTAGCATCTTTAGGATTATCTGTGTATAGTATCCTGCCATCTGCAAACAGTGACAGTTTTACTTCTTTTCCGATTTGGATTCCTTTTATTTCTTTTTCATCTCTGATTGCTGTGGCTAAAAATTCCAAAACTATGTTGAAAAATAGTGGTGAGAGTGGGCAACCTTGTCTTGTTCCTGATCTTAGAGGAAGTGGTTTCAATTTTTCACCATTGAGAGTGATGTTGGCTGTGGGTTTGTCGTATATGGCCTTTATTATGTTGAGGTAGGTTCCCTCCATGCCTACTTTCCGGAGAGTTTTTATCATAAATGGGTGTTGAATTTTTTCAAAAGCTTTTTCTCCATCTATTGAGATGATCATATGGTTTCTATCCTTTGATTTGTTAATATGGTGTATCACATTGATTGATTTGTGTATATTGAAGAATCCTTGCATTTCTGGGATAAATCCCACTTGATCATGGTGTATGATCCTTTTAATGTGTTGTTGGATTCTGTTTGCTAGTACTTTGTTGAGGATTTTTGCATCTGTGTTCATCAGTGATATTGGCCTATAATTTCTTTTTTTATGACATCTTTGTCTGGTTTTGGTATAATGGTGATGATGGCCTTGTAGAATGAGTTTGGCAGTGTTCCTCCCTCTGCTATATTTTGGAAGAGCTTCAGAAGGATAGGTGTTAGCTCTTCTCTAAATGTTTGGTAGAATTCACCTGTGAAGCCATCTGGTCCTGGGCTTTGGTTTGTTGGAAGATTTTTAATCACAGTTTCAATTTCAGTGCTTGTGATTGGTCTGCTTATATTTTCTATTTCTTCCCGGTTCAGTCTCAGAAGGTTGTGCTTTTCTAAGAATTTGTCCATTTCTTCCAGGTTGTCCATTTTATTGGCATATAGCTGCTTGTAGTAATCTCCTCTTTGTATTTCTTCAGTGTCAGTTGTTACTTCTCCTTTTTCATTTCTAATTCTGTTGATTTGAGTCTTCTCCCTTTTTTTCTTGATGAGTCTGGCTAAAGGTTTATCAATTTTGCTTATCTTCTCAAAGAACAAGCTTTTAGTTTTATTGATCTTTGCTATCATTTACTTCATTTCTTTTTCATTTATTTCTGATCTGATCTTTATGATTTTTTTCCTTCTGCTATCTTTGGGGGGTTTTTGTTCTTCTTTCTTTAATTGCTTTAGGTGTAAGGTTAGGTTGTTTATTTGAGATTTTTCTTGTTTCTTGAGGTAGGATTGTATTGCTATAAACTTCCCTCTTAGAACTGCTTTTGCTGCATCCCATAGGTTTTGGATCTTTGTGTTTTCATTGTCATTTGTTTCTAGGTAGTTTTTGGTTTCCTCTTTGATTTCTTCAGTGATCTCTTGGTTATTTAGTAGTGTATTGTTTAGCCTCCATGTGTTTGTATTTTTTACAGTTTTTTTCCTGTAATTGATATCTAGTCTCATAGCATTGTGGTCGGAAAAGATACTTGATACGATTTCAGTTTTCTTAAATTTACCAAGGCTTGATTTGTGACCCAAGATATGGTCTATCCTGGACAGTGTTCCATGAGCACTTGAGGATAAAGTGTATTCTATTGTTTTTGGATGGAATGTCCTAAAAATTTCAATTAAGTTCATCTTGTTTAATGTGTCATTTAAAGCTTGTGTTTCCTTATTTTCATTTTGGATGATCTGTCCATTGGTGGATGTGGGCTGTTAAAGTCCCTGACTATTATTGTGTTACTGTTGATTTCCCCTTTTATGGCTGTTAGTATTTGCCTTATGTGTTGAGGTGCTCCTATGTTGGGTGCATAAATATTTACAGTTGTTATATCTTCTTCTTGGATTGATCCCTTGATCATTATGTAGTGTTCTTCTTTGTCTCTTGTAATAGTCTTTATCTTAAAGTCTATTTTGCCTGATATGAGAATTGCTTCTCCAGCTTTCTTTTGATTTCCATTTGCATAGAATATCTTTTTCCCTCCCCTAACTTTCAGTCTGTATGTGTCCCTAGGTCTGAAGTGGGTCTCTTGTAGACAGCATATGTACAGGTCTTGTTTTTGTATCCATTCAGCCAGTCTGTGCCTTTTGGTTGGAGTATTTTATCTATTTACATTTAAGGTAATTATCAATATGTAGGTTCCTATTACCATTTTTTAACTGTTTTGGGTTTGTTATTGTAGGTCTTTTCCTTCTCTTGTGTTTCCTTCCTTTAGCATTTGTTGTAAAGCTGGTTTGGTGGTGCTGAGTTCTCTTTAATTTTTGCTTATCTGTAAAGGTTTTAATTTCTCCATCGAATGTGAATGACATCCTTGCTGGGTGGAGTAATCTTGGCTGTAGGTTTTTCCCTTTCATCACTTTAAATATGTCCTGCCACTCCCTTCTGGCTTGCAGAGTTTCTGCTGAAAGATCAGCTGTTAACCTTATGTTATTTGTTGCTTTTCCCTTGCTGCTTTTAATACTTTTTCTTTGTATTTAATTTTTGACAGTTTGATTAATATGTGTCTCAGCTTGTTTCTCTTTGGGTTTATCCTGTGTGGGACTCTGTGCTTCCTGGACTCGATTGACTCTTTCCTTTCCCGTGTTAGGGAAGTTTTCGACTCTAATCTCTTCAAATGTTTTCTCAGACCCTTTCTTTTTCTCTTCTTCTTCTGGGACCCCTATTATTCGAATGTTGGTTGTTTAATGACCCAGAGGGTCTGAGGCTGTCCTCAGTTCTCTTCATTCTTTTTTCCTTATTCTGCTTCCTGGCAGTTATTTCCACCA
This sequence comes from Leucopleurus acutus, assembly GCF_964270905.1. Classification (NCBI taxonomy): domain Eukaryota; kingdom Metazoa; phylum Chordata; class Mammalia; order Artiodactyla; family Delphinidae; genus Leucopleurus; species Leucopleurus acutus. The sequence continues at coordinate 2,831,313 of NC_139158.1, forward strand.
TTTTAGCTTCCAGCTCACTTCTCCGTTCTTCTGCCTCAGTTGTTCTGTTATTGATTCCTTCTAGAGTATTTTAAATTCAGTTATTGTGTTGTTCATCACTGTTTGTTTGCTCTTTAGTTCTTCTAGATCCTTGCTAAATGTTTCTTGTATTTTCTCCATTCTGTTTCTGAGCTTTTGGATCATCTTTACTATCATTACTCTGAATTCTTTTTCAGGTAGGTTGCCTGTTTCATCTTCATTTATTTGGTCTTGTAGGTTTTTATCTTGCTTCTTCATCTGTAACATATTTTTTTGTTGTTTCTTTTTTTTTTTTTTTTTTGATGAGTGGTGCTATATTCCTGTCTTACTGGTTGTTTGGCCTGAGACGTCCAGCAGTGGAGTTTGCAGGCAGTTGGATAGAGCTGGATCTTGGTGCTGAGAGGAGGACCTCTGGGCAGCCTCACTCTGATTGATATTCCCTGGGGTCTGAGGTTCTCTGTTAGTCCAGCAGTTTGGACTTGGAGCTCCCACCACAGAAGCTCGGGCCCGACCTCTGGCCTGGGAACCAAGATCCCACAAGCATGTGGCAGGCGAAGTAATGGTCCCCCAAAGACACGGACATCCAGATCCCTGGAACCACCTGGCTGGTGCGTGGCAATGGGGACCCGGAGCTGCCGGAGGGGCAGAGTGGCGGACTGGTGTCCTCAGGGTCAGAGCCGGGCCATCTGTGCCGCCCACACCGCCCAGCGCTCCAGGGACTCCGCCTGGGCTTGACAGGCATCTGCGTCCCGGATTCACATCCGAGGTCACGGATTTACATCAGGGACCCCAGTTTTACGTCTGAGGCACCAAATTTACATCTGAGGCCCCGGTTTTACATCCTGCGTGTTTTTTTTATGTTACTAGAATAGAGATCTTAGTTTAGCTGACTCTAGAAGGGCTATGACTATCTAGCATCAAAAATGAACACATAAAACTGTTCATCCATAGAGTGACGCAGCTGTGGGACTCCAGGGTCCCAGGAGTTTCCTAGTGTTTTGAGCATGAGAGTGTAGGCTGAATGACATTTTGGTGCTCAGAATGTGTCTGACCCTCAAAGTGCAATTCACCAGCCAAGGAGAAGATCACTTACCTTTGTTTTTTTTGATTTTTAGCAGGTTCTACCCTGCAACCTCCTTAACTAGTAAAAAGAATATAGAACTATAACATGAGCAAAGGATACTGGGGCACCCATTTACTGAAAGATTATTTGGATTTATGGAATTTGTGTCTTTGCTGTTTTTCTTCTTCTTCTTCTTCTTTTAAATAAGTAAGGGCGAGAGTCTGTGTATGGTATGGTTGGCAGAGCACCAGTCTACATGTGAGAAGACCTAGTCCTCCCTCTGGTATTGTTACCTTGCTGTTTTACCTTGGAAAAACAACTTAACCTCTCTGATCCTCTGTTTTCTCATTTTTTAAGAGAAGGAGTATGGGCCAAATGTGTCTCAGAGATTCCTTTACACAGTAGAATTGGAATATATGAGGAGGGTTCAGGGATGATCACCTAGACTGTTGGTCAGCACCTGAGGACGTGGAGAGATAGCAGAGGTGGAGAATATGCAGCCCTGGGGTTAGTAATTATGGGGAAATTGAGTTGAAGAGGTCAGCACTGTGCCCACTAACAAATTTTCTTCTACCCGTTAGTCTATAAATAGGTGTACAAAATCTCTAATGAGGCTCCCTGGGAGTGGAGAAATCACAGTAAATTTCGTCGCCCCGGGTCCAGGGTTTGGCGGTCCAGTGTGATCACAGAGCCCTGCCTGAAAGAAAAAGGCCAGCTCTTCCGGAGTTTCTTCTAACCTGTCTTGTTACGAATTCCCAGAGGAACCTTTGAGTCGCAGCAAACTCTGGATGTGTATGTTCCAAAAGGCCGTCTTCTGCACAACCAGGGTTGGTACGGACGTGGTGCCTGGGGCTCCCAGGCCCCTGGCAGAAGCTAGCGCAGCATTGGACCTCAGCAGGCTCAGCTGCCACCTCTTTCCTCAGGTCGGCCTGGGGATTTGTTTTTGTCCTTCCAGATCTTTTTTTAACCTTTAAAACAAGAACAACAACAACAATAACAACTCTGGACATTGCCTTATGGTCGGCCTGGTAAATTAACCTGTCTTACAAATACGAAGCTCCATGGACCGGCCTTGACACTGTCTCTTTTCTTCCCTGACGCAGAGCCATCACGCTGGAGAACCAGCTGGTGATCCTGGCAGCGACGGCCAGCGACGCAGGGGCTTACTACGTGCAGGCCGTCAACGAGAGGAACGGGGAGAACAAGACCAGCCCGCTCATTCACCTGAGCATAGCAGGTGAGTGCCCAAATCCCACATGGTCGTTGTGAAAGCAGTGAATTCTGGATTTAATTAATAACCACCATCTCAAGGGGCATGTTGCAATAAATCTTACCTCTCTGGGTTAGTGGTTATGGTTCAGCATTGATCCAATGTCTATAGTTGCTTTCTTTGAACTGATAGGCAGAAAATGTGAATCCGGCCAGTCATTCTAAATACAGGACCTTATTTGTTTGGGGGAATTTAAAATAACATTTTTGCCTTTGTCTCTGTTAATGTGTATGGTTTTTAACAACAACAAAACATCTTTCGGCTTATAAGGAGTTGTGTCCATGAAACTTGAGACTAGATTAGGCCACAGGTTATGTTCTTTTACTTTAATTAAAAAAAAAACTTTGAGAAAATATATATATACTAAGTTGTGTTAAAATTAGGAGTATATCTTAAGAGTAACTAAAAGCCCGGATCATGAAGAAAATACACACACATCACAGCTAAATGTTCAGTTGATTTAAGGATGTTTTGGTTTAGGCAACTTAGTTTAAATATTTGGCCTTTGAAAGAAGGCTCCAGAAATTCTCCTAGGAAGAGTTGATTGCCGTAGAAGGGGGAAACGACCAGAAGCAAGAACTCAGAGCTAAAAGAGAGCAAAAGGTGCGTCTCAGAGACGCCACCAAATGTCTGCAGCGCGCAGCTTCATGGTATGAAATGCAGTGATTATGCTGTTGAGAAAATACAGTTGGGAAATGGTCATGGTAGATTTCAAAATATTATGATCATGTCATACAAGAGTGAGTTAAGTGGATTTGTCTGTATAGTGGTAGATGTCATGTTTTTAAAAACCACCTTGAAAGAAGGGCTTTCCCCTTCGGGTAGTTTGAAAAGTTTTGTTTCATAGGCGGGATAGACCGTAGTGTTTGCCTCTCCTGGTCCTTGAGGGATACAGTTGCTTTAGGCCTAATAGAGTTTACTGGGTTAACAGCACCACGGTCAGGAGACGGTGGGCATTAACTGCGTGTGCTCCCACATGCCCCGCACCTGCCCGGCAAGTGCTCCTAGGTGGCCACCACCCTGCCACCAGCTCCTAATTTCTAGGAGTTGAGTCCTCAGCCCCAGACCACAGGCGGTACAGATCTGGCCATCAGCGGGGCCTTTGCAGTACTTCAGAGAGTTGTGTCCACTGATCAGGTGTAGGGCTCACAGAGTCCAGTGCATGTTGTGCTGCTGTTTGAAGGACCCTATGAATCAAGAATCATAGTAGAAAAAGAATGTGATTTATGGAGATTTTTCAGTATTAATAATAAAAGATGGAAATTTTGTTATTAAATATATTGTGATAATTTTAATGACTTCCAACTTTTATAATTAGAGCCATTTATTCTGTTTAGCAAATCTGATTCAGCACTCAGTTGTAATATACATACGAGGATAATAATAGGTCAAATTGGTGGAATTCTGAGTCAGAAACACAAAAATTGACCTTAGTCTATTAGAAGATGGGGAAAAAATTCCACAGATATTCTGGTTAACTTGATGCTAACATCACGAAGGTATGAAATAGTCTGCACCTAGTAGTTTCCTACATGCCTACTCTACAAAGCCAGTAGAAAATAAAACGAATACAGTGAATTTGTAAGTTGCCGTACTAAGGCCATACCATGCGTTAGATAATTGGAATATGTAAATTTTTTAATAATTTCAGCATCTAACCAAGAAGCATATTGGAAGCAGCTCATAAATATTATAATTAACTGCGTTGCATTTCTTTTCCTTGTGTAGTTTTATCTTTTCATTGGCACTGGGTAAAATGTGTAGAAGGTGAGATATAAAGAAGCTGATGGTACGCACGGACTTATTTTAAATCTTAGGAGAAAACCTGCATTCTGTCCCCGTCTGTGTTCTCTGCTTTTTATGGGGACCAGGTAAAACGTGACAAGTAAGGAGGTTGAGGAAACGGCCTTATTTTAATCCTTGGGTGAACCTCACTGTTGATGTGTTAGATTTACCTAAAATTCAAAGGGCGCCCAATCATGCATTTTCTCACTAAAATTCTATTTTGAAAACCTCTAAAGATCAGAAATCTTGATAAATCTGCAGAAGACCCCAGAATCGATTGTTTATTTATTTATTTATTTTAAATAGTCTCTTTCTTTAAACTTTATTTATTTATTTTTGGCTGCGTTGGGTCTTCGTTGCTGTGCGCGGGCTTTCTCTAGTTGCGGCGAGCGGGGGCTGCTCTTTGTTGCGGTGTGCGGGCTTCTCATTGCAGTGGCTTCTCTTGTTGTGGCGCACGGGCTCTAGGGCGCAGGCTCAGTAATTGTGGCGCACGGGCTTAGTTGCTCCGCGACATGTGGGACCTTCCTGGACCAGGGATCGAACCCTGGCAGGCGGATTCTTAACCACTGTGCCACCAGGGAAGTCCCTGTTTATTTATTTTCATTTTTATTTACTTATGTTTTCATCTTTTTGGCCATGCTACTCGGTTTGTGGGATGTTAGTTCCTCCACCAGGGATTGAAACCTTGCACCCTGTAGTGGCAGCTCGAGTCCTAACCACCGGACTGCTAGGGAATTCCCCAGAATTAATTGTTTAAATTTGCTCCTTTCTGGACTGCAACGAACGCTGTAAGGGGGGAAACTGCAGTTCAGGACTTCCCTGCCAGCACCGTGTGAGGCTGTGAAATACGGAGGGTGCACAACCCCACCAGATTTATTATGAAATTAGATACTCTCAGGACCTATTCACGCAGGTAGTAAGATGCAGTGTGTTCTGCAGGCTTAGACATCTTTTTTTTTTTTTTCTAATGTAGGCTTTGTAAAACCACCAAACAAGATTGATGAAAAATTTTAAAAACTTGCCAGCCAGCAATTCTGAAGAATCTAAAGATATTACAGCCAATTATCATTTAACGATGATAAATTTTCCCTTGGCATCAGGAGAATAAAGTAGGGAACATTTCTGTAGTGAATACGATCAAGGTGGTAGGGTACTGGAAATTAAATTCCTGGTGGATTGCACTGTAATTAATTTAAAAGTGGAAAGTGCTATGCGGCCCACCTCTTGTTTGCAGTCATCGTAATAAACTGTTCCCCCTGCAGGGACAGCCTAGTGTCGAGGTGGAGTAGCACCCAGGGCCAGCCTTGCCTCGAAACATCAAAGTGCGTGATGCGCTATCCCGCAGCTGACGGGAGGAGATGACAGATTTTCCCAATCACCTGTGTACTTGAGAGTTCAGAACCTCACCACCTTTTCAGTTGCTGAATATTCTGGCTGCACTTGAAGCTTATGGGAAGCAAAAGATAAAGACGGTTGAGATAAAAATAAATAAAATTTTTTAAATGCATGACAATTAGAAGTGAAATGCAGCCCCGTCATGGTACCGCCTGCCGTTTTGTGCATTATTATCCCTTAACTTCCCTCCCGCCCTTTTATATGGTTAAGAGGGTAAGTTACAGCATGTTCTGCACAGGTATTTCCTGTCGGGAAGGAGAGGACTTCTCTGAGCTATCCGTTCTCCTGCTCCCAATGAAAGCTTGCCACCATCGCGGGGGTGGATTCACTTTGAAGTTTTAATGTGACGTGAAGCCAGCAGATGTTAAGGCCATACATAGGTGGGACTGCTGAAGCACCCTGCATGAATTTTTCATCGCTGGCTCCCGTGGCTCAGCTGCACACCAGAAAAAGAATGGGATGAACTCGCCTGAGAGTACACATTTCCATTCTGAGGTCAAACTCAGGGAAGCTCTATGCACCTGCCAACCTGTTTTTGGTTTTCACTTTAAAGCTTTTACATTGAGTTAACTTGTGTGGATCAGGTCTTCCGAACTGAATTAATATGTAAATGAGAGTTTCCTTTTGAAGATGAGAAGAATTCTGTACAGGGATTAACTAATTATTGTTTAAATGCCATTGTACATACCTTAGACACATCATCAGCTCTGGCCCAATCTTCGGAATGTCCAGCGTAATGAGATTCTCTGCTGGAGATGAAGCTTAAATTAGAAAAGAAATGACTGCTCAAATGTCTGCTCCTCAAACAACATTTGCAGATGGGGTATCCCTTCAACTGACCCTCCTTCAGGCTGGCAAACCTTTGCTTTCAATTCTGACGACCACTTAACATTCTTTTGTCCTCTATAATTCTAATTTAACTGCAGACCTCATGTGTGGTTAGTAGTTGAAAGTGAATTCCTGAGAATAATGTCTAGGAACAGTCGTCCAAGAGGACTGCCCTGTAAAACATGGCTTTTGTGTGCCCGGATAAAATTCTGTCTTATTTTCTTCATGCTTATAACATTATAGGGAGAGAAGGGCCAGGCATAAGCCTTTCAGTTGTTCTTTGACATGAATTGGATGGCCAAAGCCGTAGGAACGGTTTGAAATGTTATTAAAGAGCAATCCCGAGGCAGTGTCTATATTACAAATGACCGATTTCAGATCCAGCTATGGCTTTATAGGGTAAATGGTACTTTACGGCCAGAATTTTCAGAAACATAAACAGAAGTGTACTTTGCGTAGAATGATGGGTTTAATCGTTTAGCATGTATTGACCTGCTAAGTAGGGTATGTAATGAGGCGTAAGACATGCTCTGCCCAGACCTCCTGGAGCTGGTTATGGAAGGAGCTAAGTCTAGGCTGTGGTCTCTGAAGCCTTTTTATAGGCACACCATCAGTAAGGAGGCCTTGACATTCACCCCTGGCATATGCATACTGAGCTGTTTATAAAGTATGAGTGTTTAGCTATCATACAAAAAGGTGAAATACTGAAAGGTGAAATAAACAGTATCTTGTTAATCATGAAAGTTTCATTCTGTCTTTAGTTCACGTCTCACAGCACAATATCCAGTTTGTGAATGAAAATCCATACTTTACTTGGTCTTCCTGATAGTTTTTCTCTGGACAGGTTCTTCCAACATCTGATTACAGAGGACCGTTTGTCCCGGCATGTGGCTGATAAAGAGCACAGGTGTCAGTGTTGCCATTTGTGTCTGTGTCGCTCATTTGTGCTGGACTTGTGAGTAACTCACATCTGTGATTTCTTCCCAGGTGTACTTTTGTATCCAGTTATCTACCCTGTGAGAGTTAGTTTAGTTAAAACTAAGTACACAAATACGTAAATCCACCTACCGGGCAAAAGTGAAACCACAGCCCGTTGGAAAGTTCTGAAAGCAAACAGATGCAGGAAGGCATCCTATGCACCTTGAAAATGAGGATTTTCAGATGTCCCTCGGGGCAGCTTGCGTGCAAAATGTGACGGAGCCATCCCACCGGTAGACCCCATCCGCATTAGGGATTTGTTTTCTTCTTATGGTTTCAGTTCAAAGACAGAAATGAAAATGCCAGTCCTAATAGTTTGTTTCCGAACCCAGTGTATGTATAAATGGTGGTGAATGAGGTTCAGAAGAAGAGTACAGCTGGGGATTCTCAACCAGACTTGAGAAAAAAAGGACAAAGTGATTAAAAAATAATGAGGCCCTAATTCTCTTCCCACCTCCACAAGACAAAGCTGGGTTATTTTTGTTTTCTACTCATGTTCTTTCCATGGAATTCCCATCTCTCCTCATCCCAGTCTGTCTTTCTTTTCCCCTCTGTGACTTATTTCAGCCTGATTTCACCCTTGGTAAATCTTAGGGCATCGGGTTAAACCATGAATTGTGATTTGCCCTCAACTTTTGAACACATTTGAGATGCCCAACGTCCTCACTCTCCCAAAGCAACACTCTTCAGATCGGGCTATGAGTACCCCTCAGGGTGCACACAGGTCTCCAAGAGGGTGAGCAGGCATGTATAATTCTCAGGACATCTGTTTCCAGGTGATTTCTTATACGCTTTCTAAAATCAGATCATCCTGGGAATTCCCTGGCGATCCAGCGGTTAGGACTTGACGCTCTCACTGCCGAGGTCCAGGTTCAATCCCAGGTTGGGGAACTAAGATCCTGCAAGCTGCAGCGAGGCCAAAAATAATAATAATAAATTAAAAAATTAAAAAAATTAAAATCAGATCATCCTGAGGATGACTGTGTGGCAGGGGGCTCTTCTCTTATGGGCACAGGTCACATCCATCCCGAATCTTTAGTACAGGCATTATCTGAGGCTACAAACTTCCAGGTGCCAAACAAAGGGATAATTCTAAATATCAGTGTCAGAACTGGGAAAGTGAAGTGCTCTAGTAACTGGGAAATAAATCATTTTATAAATCGGGAGTTTTCAATTCCCTGCTGTCTACCAAATGAGGCAACACCCAAATGCATTGTCAGCTGACATTTTATTACAGATAATTTCTGGTGATTGATTGCTAAGTGATAGAAAGTCCCCTTGCTCTTAGGAGAAGAAGACATTTCCAGCCCACCTGCAGTTTGGAGCCACTGACTAACTTCACTCAATGTGGAGTAGAAGGGAGTGTGTCACTTCCAGGCCATGTGTTTAAGAGCCAGCAAGTCACCTTCATGCTCTGCTTTCCCCCTGGGGCCCACAGTGGCCGGGCCACGCATGGAGATGGTAGGCCGCCAGGTAGAAGCTGCCCAGAGGCTGAATTAGTGCATGGAAAGAACAGCCCTGGAGAATCACCCCGGCTGAATGGGACTCAATATAAGTGGGAAATAAAACTTGGTGTGCTAAGCACTGAGATTTCAGGGTTTATTTGTTATTGGAACAGAAAGTGGTCTAGCCTAACTAATAAATTACCCTGTGACTTTTGGTATACTCAGAGGTGTTTAAACAATTATGAGCAAAATTTCCCAGCAGTTATTTCTACAAAAAAGAAAAGTAGGATTAGAATTAGGGTAGACTTTGCATTTGTCTCATGGAGAGATGCATTTCCAGTGATTTTTTTTCTTTTATATATAATATTCATGAAAATTTGTTATACATGTGTTTATCTTTTACAGACTGCAAAATAATAATTGTAGCAATAACTCAATCCAAGAAGGTTTTTTTTTTTTTAACCCCAGCCCAGAGTCATATGGTTGCTGGGAATTTTTAATTTATATACATATTTTTTTCAGAGGCTATGATAGGGTGATCAATAAAATACTTCGAATCCTTAAATATAGTAAATTAAGATAAAATTCTGTGGGAGGAGTAGAATGGAAATACCAGTTCCAGAAGAAAAATAGAAATGATGTAAACTTTCTGATATTAAAAATTAGTGCTTGTTCATGTGTTGTTTAAATGGGTGATGCGCGTATCAAATCCTTAGACCTACTCTATCCAATATTTAGGTTCCTTTGGGTACATATAAAAGAGTGCTGCAGTAGTTTATATTACTAAAGTATACTAGAATATTAAAATGCACTGGAAATTATATTCTTTGCAGTTCTTCAAATCTGTGTTGAAAACCTTTATATGTCACCTTGAACTGTGGAAGTGATAGTTTTAGGTGATATAAGAGCAAAGCTGTTCTAAGCTATATCAGATTTGATGAGAATTTACAAATAAGCTGTTAAGTGATTCCCCAAGGGCATAGGTAGAGGAAGGGCACTGGTGCTCTTTGAGCTGGTGACAGGCGTTCATGTGCACCTTCCTTCCACATTAGCCCTGTGCCTTAATGACCAACCTGTTTCAGAGCTGAGGGCACCAAGGCCCTAAGTTAGGTTAGTGATGGAAATCCCAAGAATAGTAAACGGGGAGCTGAGAATTCAGGTCAAGGTTTATTTGCCTCCCAAACCCCCTCGTTTCTCCTGGAAGGAGGCTGGGCGAGCCCTTGGTGCCAATATGTGTACAGATGAGGGAAGCCCAAGGAAAAGGCCAAACTCGGGAAGAGTAGCCGTCCTCCGAGTCAGCCCTCCTTTTGCACTGGAGATTCTCCATCAAGAGCTCTTACACACCCGGCCTCAGAGGAGCTTGGCTGTGCTTTAAAAAGCGAGAGCTTCTGTTTTGATGCCAGAACTCAACTTTCATAATTTCCCCAGACCACCTCTCCTCCTGCCCCTGTGTTAACCATACCAATTTAAACGATTATATTCAGATGTTTAAACACAGGACTCTTTTACCTGTGGCGGTTTTAGAACCGTAAATAGAAGTGACCCTAACGACTTTTACCCTTGGCTCTGGGTCCAGTCTTCAGCCACATCCTGAATTTAGGAGCCTGAGAATTTAAGATCATTTCACTCTAGGCTCATAATATGGAAGCGTAACATTTCAGACCCTATATGGAGAGGGACTCAACATTTTAACGTACTCATGCAGTGAGTAGCTTCCTAGCTCTGATCACTTGGGATATTACGTTCACTGAAGTACTTTGTCTGATTTCTCTGACACTGTAATTGATGTGGAAAGATAAGAAATATTTACAGGGCACAGACAAAGAGGATAGAAAACTGAATTTTCCTTACAGTCATTTTATGAACTTTAACATCTATTCTTTATACATCTTGTTTGGGGAAACCTCAAGCAAAGTAATGGTTATCGGCTGAGATGAGACCACAGAACTAGCTGTTAGTTGTAAATACAATTTTCTCAGTCATTGAATACACATGACACACACTTCCCAGTACTCTTTCCTTTTATGAACGAGTTCAATATTCTGAATCTGTTAATTCAGAGACATCTGGTTAGCTTCTCTTCCTTAAGAGTTTTTGAGGTTTTTGAACTCCAGCTTGTAGATTATTTTAGTGCAGAATTGTTTTCAATCTTTAAAATCATGTTGAAAGTCCTCAATCTGCTTTGTGTATGCAGCCTAACGTTTGGTCACCTTCTGATAACGGCTCAGATCTACCTTTACCACTTAGTCATAATGTTTTATTACTGATCACGATAAATGATGTTCTAGAAGGCTCTTATAGAAGGCAATTACAGCACATAAGTAAAATTGGAGATCTTTGCATGGTAGCTGAGAATATTAAATCAAGCCTTAAGAAAATTGTTTAAAGTATTGTTAAAGTGAAAGTCCACTTAGCTCCTGTGAAGACCATTACCAGATCCAAAGTGCTGGATTCCCCACTTTTCCAAGAACACTTTGATTCTGAAATGTAGAGGGGTGGGATAGGGAGGGTGGGAAGGAGACACAAGAGGGAAGAGATATGGGGATATATGTATATGTATAGCTGATTCACTTTGTTATACAGCAGAAACTAACACACCATTGTAAAGCAATTATACTCCAATAAAGACGTTAAAAAAAAGATGGAATTTATATCAGAAATAATAGAAGCCAGGAATTTATCTTAAGATGTAGACTCTCTGTGCTCCGATCAGTGAGTTCTTAGCAATGGTCTCTGCCTGTGAGCCTCTGTTATTTCAGGTGACTATTCTGCTTATACCCTCTTACCTTTTGTGATCTTCAGAAATATCCTCCTGGGCACAAAATCAGTTCCCACACTCGGAGCCTGGTGTAGCTCTATACGTGGCAAAGCAGGTCGTCAGAGAGCGTAAGAAATGTGACTTCTGATTGTCAGTGTAACTTGCTGTTGGCCCAGGAGTATCTGGCAAGTGTAGCTTCTTAAGGTGGATTCTGAGGACTCTTATTTTGCATAGTTTTATAAAATCATAAAAAAGTGAGCTGGGGATTTTCTGGTTCACCTTAGTCATAGACATGAACGACCCTCTGGCGAGTCTGAAGGCCGCACTGTGTGATTTTCCAAGGGAACAAGATACAAGCAAAAACCCAGAAGTACATAAACTCTAGTGGAAGACTTGAAAGAACGACTATTTTTTCATTTTGGTCCCCAACTTGGACTTCGGAGTAGGAGTTAGAACTTGAAAAGAAATGTCAGTGGCGGCAGTGCGTTCAGCTGACCCCGTGGAGCGGGTTGGTCGTTTGTTTGCCTGTTTTACTGATAATGGAGTTTGTTGAGCTGCATCCCATCTGGTATTAAGTGTCCCACACTATGCTTCTCCTTTCACTTTCCTTGAAAGATTGTTGCACACGCTAGTATATCTCCCTGTCAGTGTGTCACTCCATGGCTATATTAATTCAGACAGGGCTGAATCGCACAAAGATTTACTCTCATTTGGGAAGGTTTCCAGCACAAATGTGCTCCAGGATTCAGCCTTCTGCCTTTCCATTCCTTACGACTTTGGGAAGCACACTGATTAGTCAGAATGACTTATGTAGAAAAACCATACAAAGAGGTTGACCTTTGGTTATTAGCTCATTTAAGAGAGTTTCAGGGGTTTCACATGTCTTTGGTCTACTCAGGAAGACCAAACCGAATAGAGAAAACGGCCTCAGAAAAAACTTATGCAGAAATATTACTATCATAAAGAAATATAAAATGAATAGGAAATATTTAGAGCCTTTCATTTCTTTGTTCATTTGAGTTACAACATTTAAAAAAATTACGACAGAAAGCATGTTCTTGATGAAAATCAAGGCAACAGTTCTGCTTCCCTGAACTCTGTACTGGCATTGAGATTAGCTGGATTGTATCCACCTCTGAAGTCTGCACCCAAAGGACTGGATATGAAACCATTGTGCCTCCACTGGCTTCTGTGTTAATTGGTTGGTACCACTACCATGTGGGCATGGTGGTCATTAAGTATTTTGAATATCACCCTAGCCTGGAAGAACACTCAAGGATGCATAGAAAAGTAGCCTTATCATCATTATGGGAACAGCTTGCATACTTCTCTGTTCTGGAGTCACCCCTACACCATTTCTGTGTTCATCCCTGTACATCTGAGGAAAAGCAGTCAGAAGTGCTGCAGGGTCGTTTCCTTTGACTTTTAGGGTCTTCGTGTCTCATTTTTGTTCCAAAATGTATAACCCCCCCCATTTAAAAAAATTCGGATTTCCTTTCTGGTATTTTGTTCAGAAACACTGAGCATCTCATATCTACCAGGCATTGTGCTTGACACTGAGGAGACTAAATGAATGAGACACATGGTTCTTGCCTTTCCTGAGCTTGCTTTTTCTTGAGGAGAGGCAGACCCATGAACAAATGACAAGAATACAGTGTGTTAAATGCCACACGAAATGGACTTCGGTAGAAAATGTGGAAGCACAGGCGAGGGAGCATTAGTTTTGCTTCCGAGGTCAGAAGAGCCTTGTTAGCAGAACTTTCACCTCCCCTTTCATGTATGGAGAGATGCGACACCAGTGAGATAATTAAGAGGAGATTTGGCGTAGGACGGTGCTCGGTGTGACTGAGGACCATTGTAACTTCTGTCCTGTTGTCTGGTCCCCTGGTCTCCACTTGGAGTGTCGCCCAGCAAGTCGGCACCTCCTACAACCTCATCTCTTTATGTGTACTGTCTTATCTCCACCAGAACGGAAGTTCCACGAGGCCAGGAATTTTTGTCTGTTTTCCCACGCAGCTAGAAGGATACATGAAAAGTAATAGGGACTCCGTAAAGACTCATTCAGTGAAGGAATGAAGCAATGAGGAACCAAATGCATTGCTTTTTTTCCTGTCTTCATTCTTCGCCCTGTGCAATGGGCCACTATTTGTACTCTCCTTTCCTTCATCTCTCCCCGCCTTTGGCTTCTCAGGTACCTTCTCACTGACTGTGTTCTTGTTCTCCCTCCAGCTCCTTTTCTTTGGGTGTTTCTAGCTCTTTTTGGTTCTCCTTACCCCCACGTGTGAGGACTCTCCATTGTCTAGTCCTTGGGTGCAATGTTTTATTTGTTTTTCTGCTGTTTACTTCTCCTTGGAGGACTCATTGATTCTGTGACTTTAAGTATCACCTTTGGTCAAATGTTCTCTCCAGACATTTCTCAGTGTTCAGTCCTTGCGAAGCGGAAAGTTGGATGAATCATTTCAAGTCCACTGTGACTCTAAAATCCTGATTATCTTCTAAGTTTTTAACTTCTTTGCCTGATTTAGCAAAGATGCCCTAAAATGGGAGACTTGCCCCTGTGCGTCTCTTCAATTATTGACCTTTCTCTGTTTAGTGACTTTGTTTGGTTCACTGGTCTCCGGCTTCCCTCTGTGTCTGTCTCTCCCTCATCCAAGAGATTATGCAGCTCCTGGTGACAGGGGACAAAGCTTGCCCGTCTGACCCAGTGATCGGGACGTCGGGCCCTGAGAACAGAATCCATGGTGTTGCTGGACATTTTCACTTGGAAATTAAATTAGCCTTTGTCCTTGTACTCCCTGCCCCAAGGCAGGTTCTTCTTCTCAATTCCATACAAAGTCATCTCACTGCCTTTCTGTGTTCCCAGCTCTCACCTATCCCAAAACATGTACTAAGTCCCAGATTCTTCCAGAATGTTCATCCATCCATCATCCGTTATTTCCTTCACTCAACATATACTTATTGAGTACTTGGTAAGTGCCAGCACTGTGCTGGGCATTGAGAATATACTGACGGTCAAGGCAGACTGGTTTCTGCCATCAGAGCCTACTTTGGTGGGACGAGAAGACAAGCAAGCACTTTTAATATGGGGAAGTTGGGGAATGGATGTCTTCCCACACACCCTGAGTTTCTGCCACTTCCATTTCTAATCCTTCGCCTGCTATAAAAATAGGGGTGGTAAAGATGAAGTTAATATATGCAAAATGTGTGTTGAAACAACACTTTAAAAAAAATAATTTTATTTATTTATTTATCTTTGGCTGCAATGGGTCTTCGTTGCTGTGCGCAGGCTTTCTCTAGTTGCAGCGAGTGGGGGGTTACTCTTCATTGGGGTGCACGGGCTTCTCATTGTGGTGGCTTCTCTTGTTGCGGAGCACAGGCTCCAGTAGTTGCAGGATGCGGGCTCAGTGGTTGTGGCTCGCGGACTCTAGAGCGCAGGCTCAGTAGTTGTGGCGCACGGGCTTAGTTGCTCCGTGGCATGTGGGATCTTCCCGGACCAGGGCTCGAACCCGTGTCCCCTGCATTGGCAGGTGGATTCTTAACCACTGCACCACCAGGGAAGTCTCTGAAGCAACTTTTGAAAAGAGTTCACAATGGTTCTTATTTATATGACTATTAGTGTGGGCTTTTATAGAGAAAATATGGAAAATTTTCAAGAGATGGATTATGTTGTAAATAAATACAACAAGTCAGTGGAATTATAGCCTTCAAGCCGTAGGCATCATTATTCTCATGAGTGGGGCCCTTCTGTGGGCAAAACTGACTGAGCCGTGTGAAATAATGCAGTGCTCGTTTTCTGCAAGCCCCGTATGTCAGATGGTAATTTTAAAAACGAGTTGCTTTACCAATGGACTATTAAAATAAGTTCTTCATCTCTAAGACATTCAATATGTGATTTGTAGAAATTGATTTCCTCACAACTTACGTATAAGTTATATACATAACTTATATACATAAAGTAACTTAGATATATAAGTTAAGATTCTTGTATTAGCTCAGGCTGCCATAACAAGATACCACAGACAAGGCAGCTTAAATAACTTTTATTTTCTCATAGTTCTGGAGGCTGGAACTCCAAGAGCCAGGTGCCAGAGGGTTGCTTTCTGGTGAGACCTCTCTCCCTGCTTGCAGAGGGCCGTGTTCTCTGTGTCCTCTGGGCACCCATGGGGAGAGCGGGAAAGGGAGGAGGGTAGAAAGAGAAAGGGATGGAGAGATGGCTGGCGTCTTTTCCTTCTCTAATAAGAACACCAGTCCTGTCAAATTGAGGCCCAACCTTATTACCTCATTGAACCTTAATTACCTCCTTAGAGGCTCTGTCTACAAATCCAGTCACAAGGGGGTTAGGGCTTCCACATATGGATTTTAGGGGAACGCAGTTCAGTCCGTAACCACTCCCCATTCCTTCCTCCTCTGTGGCTCTTTTCCTAGGGTATTACTCTAGATCAGAAGTCCAAACCAGCCATTCGTGGGATATGTTTACTCCTTGACGGCGTTGCCTTTAGCCTGCACGATACCTTAAAAATACATGAGCCGTATTTAAAAGCGGAGAGAAACTTTTCTGGCTTCAAAAACTATTTGACGAATTGGCCACCTCCCCAGCTTGAACAGTTTGTTTAGTTGAGCGCACCCTCCTGAGGCAGAGGCTCTCGTCTTCCTGTGGAGCACACTGATCTTTGTTTTGGGAAAACATTCATTGTGGAATGTTAAATTGTTGCGGATTTAGAGCTATGTGAGGGGCAGGTGTTTTAGAGGAGAGATTAAGGTTCTTCCTTCTTGAGGTAATTGGGTGTTTGTGTTGACGGCCCTCTTCTTTGGAGAGAAATGTTTCTGAATCTTACATTGGTTCTTTCGCATTAGCTACTGAGCTGGGAGCATTTGCGCTGTGGCCTATGAGCCAGTAGGAGTTTCTGTGATGATGGGGATCTTCTCTATTTGAACTGTACAGTGTGGTGGCCAGTACCTGCATGGGGCTATTGAGTACTTGAAATGTGACTAGTGCGATCGAGAAAGTGGATTTTTAATTTTATTAATTTCAATTTATTTTAATTTTAGTACCCCATGTGTCCAGAGACTACCATATTAAACAGGACAGTTCTGTACGAATGCCTAACACTCTGTGTACAAAGAGAACTCCCGTTGAAACTACCCACATGACCCATCTTTGATCTCTGCGTGCTCCTGGACTTGTCTAGAAGTGGTGAGGGCTGGTCATGACCAGTAAGACTTTGACTCCAGGCCCCGTTGTTCGTATGAGCGGGATACATACCTAAGGTTCAGTTACCGAAGGTCTGTGGCTGTGCAGCAGTTCGTTGGGGGAGAATTTCCTTTAGCAAATGTAATTGGTCAGTCATTCCTTTGGGGCAGCTGCACTGCACATCTCCAGGGTCTATAATAATCTATAGTAATGGTGCCCGAAAGACGTGCTCAACGCAAGGCCTGCGTGGTGTACACGGCAAATGCTAATGACCATTCCACAGTCATTTATAGAATATCTCTTATGCACCAAGCCTTGTGCTAGGCAATGGACAGTTAGGGAAGCCGAGGATGAGAGGGTCATCTCATTAAATAAATGATTAAAACAAGCATGTGAGCCATGATAGAGAGAAGCACAGGTCACTATGGAAACCCCAGGGTGGGGCACCCAGCCATGTCTGGGGGAACTGGGAAGGTTTTTCCTGAGGGTCTGATGCTGAACTGAGACCTACATGTTGACTAAGACTTAGATGGCTGAAGAGCTGGGGAGGAGGCCGCCCTGAGGGGGGAACAGCAGTGCCTGGAGTCAGCAGACACTGCTCTATTCACAGACTGAATATAGCAACTTCCAAGACAAGAGCAAGGCTCTGCCCTGGCAGAGGCCCAATAGGACGGTTCAGGAAATGTGAACAGCCTTCTAGAAACCAGGAGATTCCATGTAAATACTGAAGAGCTGGTGGCGCGGGACGCACATCCCCCTCAGGACCACGGTGAGCTGAAGCTAAGTAGCTGTTGCTCACGCCCTGTGTGCCTTTACTCACCTGGCCAGGGTCCCAACTGCCCCGGGCTGTGGCCCCAACAAGGACACCAGCCAGGTGCCATTTATTATAGTGTTTGCCCTGTTCCCTTTCTTATAGCAGAGAAATCTTTTGCTATGCCCAGTCTCTACCAAAAAGAAGTGAATGAAAGGCAGACAGAGAAGTTGGAGAGCATCTCACACTGCTCAGTGAAGTCGTTTTTGCCGCCTGGTCCCTGCAGGCATTAGTTTGGGCAAAGGCACGTCCCCTCTGCTCACCACTAACAGATGGGGTTAATCTAGATCCGGGATCTTCAGCTCAGGGTTCAGTTACTCCAGGGACCCTCAGAGGTGGATGCCTTTCAGGGAATCAGTTTCTACCCCCAAACGCACACACGTGCTGTCTCCTGGACTGATCTGCCTGAGGAGCATCAGCAATAGAGGGGCAGACCCTTCACCTTCTTCTCAGTTGCAAAAGGAAAGCATCCCTCCCACCAAACGCTAATAACCTTTCTTTGGTGCCTTGCTCTGGACTGTCAAGCCCTCCACCTGCCAGACAAAGGATCGTTTCAAACATTGGGGTCAGTGCTGAGAAAGTGGGTGACTTTACTAACTGGGTAAGAAATCCTCCTGCAAGTCAGGCGGCTTACAGTTCATAACTTTCAACAAAATGGAAGGAGGACCTAATCAAGTTGTCAGCCCGTAGATAATTAAAAATAATGTTTGATGATAAATTACTGTGTGACTTTGGGCATAACCATAGGAATAATGTCAAAGAAGTGACTGACATTGTTACGAAAAAACTTCCATTCCCATCTACTTGTTTATGAAAATAAGTTTTCTCAGTGCGCACATTTATAAAAACAAAACTGGAAATAAAACTGATGCTGAGCACTTTCTCATCGTAGCTAGAAGTAATATTCAGCCATGAATACATGAACTAATTAAAAAGAACAGTCTCATTCATCTCATTTTTATATTCAATATTTTTCAAAATTTGTAATGATGTATATTGGCTTGATTATTAAGTATTAATAATAATTAGAATGGATAACCAACTCAGAATTTTTTTTTAAGATTTACAGTTTTAGGATCACAGGAATTTGAAAAAATGAACTAGCTCTCCTTTCTTATGTAGAGAAGTGTGGAACAGTGATAAAAGGCTTTCAGACATAACACATATTACAGTGGAAAACAATTCTGCCGTGGATTGAAGGATGTAAAATTTCTAGGTATTAAAAGCAGATTTTTAAACGAGTGACGGTAGGTATCATTTCACAGTAGAATCCAGGTCTCTTTAGATTCATTGAAAATAGTGATCTGAAGTTTTGTTTGAAATACACTAGGGGCTTCCCTGGTGGCGCAGTGGTTGAGGGTCCGCCTGCCGATGCAGGGGACGCGGGTTCGTGCCCCGGTCCGGGAAGATCCCACGTGCCGCGAAGCGGCTGGGCCCGTGGGCCATGGCCGCTGAGCCTGCGCGTCCGGAGCCTGTGCTCCGCATCGGGAGAGGCCACAACAGTGACAGGCCCGCGTACCGCAAAAAAAATAAAGAAAGAAAATAAAATACACTAGAGGGCTTCCCTGCTGGCCCAGTGGTTAAGAATCCACCTGCCAATGCAGGGGACACAGGTTCGAGCCCTGGTCCAGGATAGATCCCACATGCCGCGGAGCAGCTAAGCCCGTGAGCCACAACTACTGAACTCACACGCCTAGAGCCCCTGCTGTGCAACAAGAGAAGCCACCGCAATAAGAAGCCCACGCACCGCAACGAAGAGTAGACCCCGCTCGCCGCAACTAGAGAAAAGCCAGTGCACAGCAACGCAGCCAAAAATAAATAAATAAATTTATAAAATACACTAGAAATTAAATTTACCTATTTAAATGTAAACTTAAAATATGTGAAGGGGATATGGTTTTTCAAAATTCTTTTACGGTTGATATGGGCAAAAATATATAAAGCCCATGTTCAGCGAAAGTGGTAATGAGAGGTCTATGCTTCGTTTGGAAATGAAAGTTAAAACAGGGAAGGAGGTGGCAGAGGGAGGGGTGGAGATGAGGACCCCTGGCTGCCCTACTGAGGGTGCCTGGACTGTGGGAAATGGGAGATACACTGGCAGAGGGCAAGTAGCATGAAACTCGGAAAGGTGCTGAGCCAGAACCTTAACATAATCATAGGAAAGTGCTGGGCCAGAACCTTAACATAATCATAGGAAAGGTGCTGGGCCAGAACCTTAACATAATCATAGGAAAGGTGCTGGGCCAGAACCTTAACATAATCATAGGAAAGGTGCTGGGCCAGAACCTTAACATAATCATAGGAAAGTGCTGGGCCATATACGTAACATAATCATAGGAAAGGTGCTGGGCCACATACGTAACATAATCACAGAAAAGTGCTGGGCCAGACCTTAACATAATCATAGGAAAGTGCTGGGCCAGAACCTTAACATAATCATAGGAAAGTGCTGGGCCATATACGTAACATAATCATAGGAAAGGTGCTGGGCCACATACGTAACATAATCATAGGAAAAGTGCTGGGCCAGAACCTTAACATAATCATAGGAAAGTGCTGGGCCATATACGTAACATAATCATAGGAAAGGTGCTGGGCCACATACGTAACATAATCACAGAAAAGTGCTGGGCCAGACCTTAACATAATCATAGGAAAGTGCTGGGCCAGAACCTTAACATAATCATAGGAAAGTGCTGGGCCATATACGTAACATAATCATAGGAAAGGTGCTGGGCCACATACGTAACATAATCATAGAAAAGTGCTGGGCCAGAACCTTAACATAATCATAGGAAAGTGCTGGGCCAGAACCTTAACATAATCATAGGAAAAGTGCTGGGCCAGAACCTTAACATAATCATGGGAAAGTGCTGGGCCAGAACCTTAACATAATCATAGGAAAGTGCTGGGCCAGAACCTTAACATAATCATAGGAAAGTGCTGGGCCAGAACCTTAACATAATCATAGGAAAGTGCTGGGCCATATACGTAACATAATCATAGGAAAGGTGCTGGGCCACATACGTAACATAATCATAGGAAAAGTGCTGGGCCAGAACCTTAACATAATCATAGGAAAGTGCTGGGCCAGAACCTTAACATAATCATAGGAAAGGTGCTGGGCCAGAACCTTAACATAATCATAGGAAAGGTGCTGGGCCAGAACCTTAACATAATCATGGGAAAGTGCTGGGCCAGAACCTTAACATAATCATGGGAAAGTGCTGGGCCAGAACCTTAACATAATCATGGGAAAGTGCTGGGCCAGAACCTTAACATAATCATGGGAAAGTGCTGGGCCAGGACCTTAACATAATCATGGGAAAGTGCTGGGCCAGAACCTTAACATAATCATGGGAAAGTGCTGGGCCAGAACCTTAACATAATCATGGGAAAGTGCTGGGCCAGGACCTTAACATAATCATGGGAAAGTGCTGGGCCAGAACCTTAACATAATCATGGGAAAGTGCTGGGCCAGAACCTTAACATAATCATGGGAAAGGTGCTGGGCCAGAACCTTAACATAATCATAGGAAAGGTGCTGGGCCAGAACCTTAACATAATCATAGGAAAGTGCTGGGCCAGAACCTTAACATAATCATAGGAAAGTGCTGGGCCAGAACCTTAACATAATCATAGGAAAAGTGCTGGGCCAGTACCTTAACATAATCATAGGAAAAGTGCTGGGCCATATACTTAACATAATCATAGGAAAGTGCTGGGCCAGAACCTTAACATAATCATAGGAAAAGTACTGGGCCATATACTTAACATAATCATAGGAAAAGTGCTGGGCCAGAACCTTAACATAATCATAGGAAAGTGCTGGGCCTGTACCTTAACATAATCATAGGAAAAGTGCTGGGCCATATACTTAACATAATCATAGGAAAGTGCTGGGCCAGAACCTTAACATAATCATAGGAAAAGTGCTGGGCCAGTACCTTAACATAATCATAGGAAAAGTGCTGGGCCATATACTTAACATAATCATAGGAAAGGTGCTGGGCCAGAACCTTAACATAATCATAGGAAAAGTGCTGGGCCAGAACCTTAACATAATCATAGGAAAGGTGCTGGGCCATATACGTAACATAATCATAGGAAAGGTGCTGGGCCATACACGTAACATAATCATAGGAAAAGTGCTGGGCCAGAACCTTAACATAATCATAGGAAAGTGCTGGGCCATATACGTAACATAATCATAGGAAAGGTGCTGGGCCATATACGTAACATAATCATAGGAAAGTGCTGGGCCATATACGTAACATAATCATAGGAAAAGTGCTGGGCCAGAACCTTAACATAATCATAGGAAAGTGCTGGGCCATATACGTAACATAATCATAGGAAAGGTGCTGGGCCAGTACCTTAACATAATCATAGGAAAAGTGCTGGGCCATATACGTAACATAATCATAGGAAAGGTGCTGGGCCAGAACCTTAACATAATCATAGGAAAAGTGCTGGGCCATATACGTAACATAATCATAGGAAAAGTGCTGGGCAATATACTTAACATAATCATAGGAAAAGTGCTGGGCAATATACTTAACATAATCATAGGAAAAGTAACGACACAGAGTAAAAATATTTTAAGTATATTTTAAGTATATGACACTGTTTCTTAACCCTAGATGCCCATGTAAATCACCCAGGCTGGTTCAGGACTTTTTTTTAAAGCACCAGATGATGTTACTATATAGCTGCAGATGATTGGGCCAGACCTGAAGTGTGGTCCTCGGTCCAGTAATTGTCACATCATCTTGGGAGCTTGTTAGAGATGCAAAATTTTGAGCTCCATCTCATTGCTACTTTATCAAATTCTGCATCTTAACAAGATACTTAGGTGATTCAGATGCACAGAGAAAACCAAGATTTCTAACAAGTTCCCAGTTGCTGCTTCTGGTTGAAGAGCAGAGTTAGAGAGTAGCGCTCTTCAGAGGCTCTAGAGCAAAGCCGCTCAAAGTATTGTCTGGGGACCAGCAGTATCGGCATCACCTGGGCACCCGTTAGATGCTCAGAGCCTCAGAGTCTTCATGCTGACCTACTGAGCGGGGTCTCTGGGAATGGGGTCCCTGAGCCTGTGGTTCAGCCAGCTCCCCAGGTGATTCTGATACTAAACTGGTGAAGGACTGCCCTAGAGAGAACCCACATGGACCTCAGTAGCTGTGAGCCTCCAGTTAATTCAGGGGGCCGGCTGGGAGTTTGTGCCGCTTAATGAGAGACCTGCTGCTGAAACTGGGATCACAAGCTTCACCTGTGATCACAAGCCCATGGGCACCTGTGCTGCCATGGGCCCTGAGTGTATGTTATAGACAACAAGCAGGGAAAGTCACCTAAACACTCTGAGGAAGGTCTCGGTTACCCCACCAGACCAGCAACCCAGTCCAGCTGACGTGCTGGCCAAGGGTGAGGAACGCACCCCTGTCTTCCTCACTCTGCATCATTGGAATCGACCCCCGGACAGCCCTTAACCCTGGCTCAGACAGGGTGTCTGAGTCTACATGGCAAAGAGAACGTGGTGTCACCACAGGTACAGCCAAGAAATTACTGCAGTATTTGTGGGGCCCAACTCAGAAGAGCGTATGTCAGCAAGGGGAGGAAGGTGGCCCAGCTCGCATACCTACGGGGTGAAGATGCATGAGCCCCTCATCAGTCCCTGGGGACTTCGGAAAACAGGGGTCCACCCAGGAGCAGCCTGTGGGACTCGGCAGTGGAGGAAGTTGTGCAGCTCGGTGCAGCCGGGCCGTCCCGGCTCTTGCCTTCTGGGACGTTGGGCTTAGCATGGGGCATGGGGCCAACCCAAGAGGGAGAACTGAGCCACTTTCCTGCACGTTCTGTTGACTTACGTTTACTTCAGAATCCTGCATAGCGTGGGCTCATCTTGCTTTGTGTTCCGGACTGGGTTGAATACTCTGGCTTCCAGTTGTCTTCTTTATGACTACAGATGGGATGGGATTTATTAACGTTGCCTCTAGCTATTTTTTAAAAGAGGAGCTTTTATTGTGGAGAAGAAATTGTTAAAATTCTGCAAAATAGTACTTGGCTCTTTCTTCTCCAAATTAACTAAAATCAACCTGTTTTCAATTGGTGATATTCCTTCATTAGTTTTAATTCATTTTTTAGCACATCTGATTTTTTTATTCATAATGCTTTTGATGAAAATTAATTAGTTTCTTTTAGAACTGAAACAATATTATCACAGGCACTCAGACACTGTTATACCAAAAAGGCCTTATTATAAAGCTGGCCTCCGGCCTGAGGACGTGAGTCTGTTTCATAGAGGACGCACCTCACGATGAAGCTGTGCGGGCTTTTTGGCTTTTTCACTGCTGAGCATCTGGGCCTCAGTTTTTCCATCTGTAAAATGAGAAGGAGTTTGAACCAGGTGAACTCTAAACTTTTGTTTTATGAGCCCAACACAACTAAGTGAACTTTATTATAGAATAGATAAGGGAGGAATATATACAAAGGTTTATGTAAGTATTATGCTGATTAAACATTTTCTTAGTTCAGTGTAGAATACCAATCAAAATTCTAACTAGTACAGCCCTAGGGAAAGGGGGAACTCCTCAAACAGAGGGGGAGGAGATGGGAGGGAGGAGGGGACCCCGCCAGGTGTCAGGTCCTAGACCTCGGGAGCCTCGCATGTGCTGACCTGGCTCTCGGGACACTGAAGCTTGGCGTCTGCGCCTTTGCTGAGCTTCCGCAGATATTCAGCTTCCTACTCTGACTGTCTTTTGCAACAGAATACCGTGAAACCAAATTTCACCAAACCAAAGAAAAATCCACTTCTTCAACTATAATTTCAACAGTGAAGAATTTGGAGGGAATCACTTTTGAAAGACCACTTAATGCCAACAGCAGCTCCACAGCACGAGTCCCACACGTAGGACATCGCTGTCTGTCTAAAGCCTTAGAGACAAAAGCCAAACCTACTTACCTACCATGTTTCTGATTTGGTTTGATTAAACAAGAGCCTTAACTCGTGTAAAATATGCAGTTGTGTGTTCAAAATCTATTAAGAGTAAAACCTCCTGAATGAATCCAATTTTTACTCAACAAATAAGTGTGCTTTCTTTCCCTCAAGAAAAGGGCTCTTAACATAATACTTTATTAGCCAGGATACGTGTTTCAGCAGAACATCTGCTGTCACACAAGATACAGAGAATGAATACCTGGGCTTAGAGGCCTGGCCCAGGGATGCAGGGCAGCTGCCAGTGCAGCTTCAGAGGAGGGAAGTCCGAGAGCCGGGGGATGGCAAGAGAGGTAGCCCATCAAGTTCTCGTGGATGTGCCCAGCTGGGGACAGTTGGGGGAGGGGGCTGGGGGGCAAAGCTACTTCAGGCTGCCGGGTGCGCGAGAGTGAAAACGTCATCTGAGACTGTAAGCTGTTGGCCAGACCCTTCAAAAGAAAGGAGGGGAGCTCGAGCTCTGGAGCTGGTCAGATGGCCTGAAATGTGGTTGTGCAGAAAACAGGTCACAAACTTGCCCGACAGGAAACTAGTTCTTGACTGTGTTCCCTAGGCAATGGGCCTCCCTTCAGCACTCAGATGCCATTCTCTCCATGCACAATTTTTTCTTCTTAATTTTTTTTACAAGTGCAGACTAGTCAATTAAAAAGAAATTCCATTTGCAGTGAATATTTATTTAACACCGAACAGGCTGCTTGCTGTACGAGCCCCAAAATAATAAAAGTAAAATAACGTATTTGAATGAATAGGTAAAATTACTGGCTAGGTTCAGAAAGTGACCAGATCATCAGTATAAACAAACTGAAACTGTGGTTTCTGGAATAAGTTCAGTGGAAATGATGTTTTATTTGACGTGCTCCCCTATATACAACTTTACAGAAATGCAATTTAATAATTTTAGACCATATTCCCAGTTACTTGAAGAAGGTTGCGTTTGCATTTCTTGATAACACGTATGTATTTCTGTTTGAAGTAAATGAG
This sequence comes from Leucopleurus acutus, assembly GCF_964270905.1. Classification (NCBI taxonomy): domain Eukaryota; kingdom Metazoa; phylum Chordata; class Mammalia; order Artiodactyla; family Delphinidae; genus Leucopleurus; species Leucopleurus acutus. Next base: position 2,856,818 of record NC_139158.1, read on the forward strand.
AATAACTTGCACATAGCAGGAAGAAAGCAAGCCTCAGAAATTTTAACCGTAGGTTTAGGTTGCTGATAAATGACACTTTCTTATTTCCATGAACTGAATAATAAAAGGCTCATGGGGGACACACACCCAGCCACACGTGTGTGCGTGCGTGCACACAGAGGAAACGAAATATACACTGGCACCCCTTAGGGTATGCAGTTAATATACTGTTTAAAGGGATTTCAATAAAGATTTCCTATAAATTATGTTTATTGCATAAAGTAAGTAGAGTATAAGGTGTGAATTCTAAATGTGCTCAGGGAATTCTGGCCTCGGATTTTAAAAAGACAAGGACATTTGTTTAAGGAATTTGATTACCTACTGATAGGTCATTTCGGAAAATTACATAACATATTCATCTTGGATCGCGGCCGATGTTTTCAGCGAACCGCTCTCCCCAAGCCCCAGCTCCCTGCATGCCTCACTCTCAACACACTCCTGCCTCTTTGAGGGAAAGGAAGCCAGCTACCACTCTATAAATTCCCTCCAAATCGGTGCATGTCGACTTGCTCTTAGCTTGCCTCCCTCCTGTGCAGAAGGGTCTGCCTGCTTCTGTTCGAGCCTGAAATCCCCCCGCTTCCCGGGGCCCATCTTCTGCGGAGGCTTGGCCCTCTTTTCTCCTTTCCCCCTCGGGGGCCTCTCATGTCTACTGCCGCTACCACGCCCCGATCAGCTCACCTGGATGGGGCTCTGCAGAGGCTTTTGATACTCTTTCTGTGGAAAGAAGTTTAGAAAGCTGGGTACCTCCTTGCGTACATTTTTTAAAGATATTAAAACGTTCATAAGTGTAAACAGTTTCAAGAAATATCTATTATAAGTACTGACATTTAAAAATAGAATTGTCACATCATTCTTCTGAATGGATCCACTTGATTATATAAATACCATAGTGATTTAATCTTGTCATCTGTTTCAAAAGGATGTGAAAAATATTTTCTTTACTATTTGGAGGTAGTGCTGGTACATTTTTGAATTCTGCCCTGCCCCTCCCTGCCACCACACACACACAGAATTTTATCCTAATGGAATATTCTTTTATGCTTCAAAAGTTTTCATGATTACCCTGTCATACTTTCCTGCAACATACATACATATAATCATCCATACATGTGCACATGTGTGTACACACATGCGCACAAACACGCGTGCGCATATTTATAAATCGCATTTGAAACTTTTATTGCCAGTGACCGTAAACTTTGTTTAAAAAACTAATTCTGTATTGAGTTATTCTTATGGTTGGATTATTGGAATATGACTATTATGATTATTTAATTGGAAACACATCTCTTAATGAGATGGATTCAGGGGCATTTTTGTTTTGGTGCCCTGATGAAATGAACTCAAACTGTGTTTTCATTTTGACACCAAAAGGGCTTTTGGTTTTTTTGTTTTACATCTTTATTGGAGTATAATTGCTTTACAATGGTATGTTAGTTTCTGCTTTATAACAAAGTGAATCAGTTATACGTATACATATGTTCCCATATCTCTTCCCTCTTGCGTCTCCCTCCCTCCCACCCTCCCTATCCCACCCCTCTAGGTGGTCACAAAGCACCGAGCTGATCTCCCTGTGCTATGCGACTGCTTCCCACTAGCTATCTATTTTACATTTGGTAGTGTATATATGTCCATGCCACTCTCTCACTTTGTCACAGCTTACCCTTCCCCCTCCCCATATCCTCAAGTCCATTCTCTACTAGGTCTGTGTCTTTATTCCTGTCTTACCCCTAGATCTTCATGACATTTTTTTTCTTCTTAAATTCCATATATATGTGTTAGCATACGGTATTTGTCTTTCTCTTTCTGACTTACTTCACTCTGTATGACAGACTCTAGTTCCATCCACCTCATTACAAATAGCTCAATTTCGTTTCTTTTTATGGCTGAGTAATATTCCATTGTATATATGTGCCACATCTTCTTTATCCATTCATCCGATGATGGACACTTAGGTTGTTTCCATCTCCTGGCTATTGTAAATAGAGCTGCAATGAACATTTTGGTACATGACTCTTTTTGAATTATGGTTTTCTCAGGGTATATGCCCAGTAGTGGGATTGCTGGGTCATATGGTAGTTCTATTTGTAGTTTTTTAAGGAATCTCCATACTGTTCTCCATAGTGGCTGTACCAATTCACATTCCCACCAGCAGTGCAAGAGTGTTCCCTTTTCTCCATACCCTCTCCAGCATTTATTGTTTCTACATTTTTTGATGATGGCCATTCTGACTGGTGTGAGATGATATCTCATTGTAGTTTTGATTTGCATTTCTCTAATGATCAATGATGTTGAGCATTCTTTCATGTGTTTGTTGGCAGTCTGTATATTTTCTTTGGAGAAATGTCTATGTAGGTCTTCTGCCCATTTTCGGATTGGGTTGTTTGTTTTTTTGTTATTGAGCTGCATGAGCTGCTTATAAATTTTAGAGATTAATCCTTTGTCAGTTGCTTCATTTGCAAATATTCTCTCCCATTCTGAAGATTGTCTTTTGGTCTTGTTTATGGTTTCCTTTGCTGTGCAAAAGCTTTGAAGTTTCATTAGGTCCCATTTGTTGATTTTTGTTTTTATTTCCATTTCTCTAGGAGGTGGGTCAAAAAGGATCTTGCTGCGATTTATGTCATAGAGTGCTCTGCCTATGTTTTCCTCTAAGAGTTTTATAGTGTCTGGCCTTACATTTAAGTCTTTAATCCATTTTGAGCTTATTTTTGTGTATGGGGTTAGGGAGTGATCTAATCTCATACTTTTATATGTACCTGTCCAGTTTCCCCAGCACCACTTATTGAAGAGGCTGTCCTTTCTCCACTGTACATTCCTGCCTCCTTTATCAAAGATAAGGTGACCATATGTGCGTGGGTTTATCTCTGGGATTTCTATCCTCTTCCATTGATCTATCTTTCTGTTTTTGTGCCAGTACCATACTTTCTTGATTACTGTAGCTTTGTAGTATAGTCTGAAGTCAGGGAGCCTGATAACCTCCAGCTCCATTTTTCGTTCTCAAGATTGCTTTGGCTATTCGGGGTCTTTTGTGTTTCATTACAAATTGTGAAATTTTTTGTTCTAGTTCTGTGAAAAATGCCAGTGGTAGTTTGATAGGGATTGCCTTGAACCTGTAGATTACTTTGGATAGTAGAGTCATTTTCACAATGTTGATTCTTCCAATACAAGAACATGGTATATCTCTCCATCTATTTGTATCATCCTTAATTTCTTTCATCAGTGTCTTTTAATATTCTGCATACACGTCTTTTGTCTCCTTAGGTAGGTTTATTCCTAGATATTTTATTCTTTTTGTTGTAATGGTAAATGGGAGTGTTTTCTTGATTTCACTTTCAGATTTTTCATCATTAGTGTATAGGAATGCCAGAGATTGCTGTACATTAATTTTGTATCCTGCTACTTTACCAAATTCATTGATTAGCTCTAGTAGTTTTCTGGTAGCATCTTTAGGATTTTTTGTGTATAGTATCATGTCATCTGCAAACAGTGACAGCTTTACTTCTTCTTTTCCAATTTGGATTCCTTTTATTTCCTTTTCGTCTCTGATTGCTGTAGCTAAAACTTCCAAAACTATGTTGAATAAGAGTGGTGAGAGTGGGCAACTTTGTCTTGTTCCTGATCTTAGTGGAAATGGTTTCAGTTTTTCACCATTGAGGACGATGTTGGCTGTGGGTTTGTCATATGTGGCCTTTATTATGTTGAGGAAAGTTCCCTCTATGCCTACTGCAGGGTTTTTATCATAAATGGGTGTTGAATTTTGTCGAAAGCTTTCTCTGCACCTATTGAGATGACCATATGGTTTTTCTCCTTCAATTTGTTAATATGGTGTATCACGTTGATTGATTTGCATATATTGAAGAATCCTTGCATTCCTGGAATAAACCCCACTTGATCATGGTGTATGATCCTTTTAATGTGCTGTTGGATTCTGTTTGCTAGTATTTTGTTGAGGATTTTTGCATCTATGTTCATCAGTGATATTGGCCTGTAGTTTTCTTTCTTTGTGACATCCTTGTCTGGTTTTGGTATCAGGGTGATGGTGGCCTCGTAGAATGAGTTTGGGAGTGTTCCTTCCTCTGCTATATTTTGGAAGAGTTTGAGAAGGATAGATGTTAGCTCTTCTCTAAATGTTTGATAGAATTCACCTGTGAATCCATCTGGTCCTGGGCTTTTGTTGGTTGGAAGATTTTTAATCATAGTTTCAATTTCAGTGCTTGTGATTGGTCTGTTCATATTTTCTATTTCTTCCTGATTCAGTCTTGGAAGGTTGTGCATTTCTAAGAATTTGTCCATTTCTTCCAGGTTGTCCATTTTATTGGCATATAGCTGCTTGTAGTAACCTCGCATGATCTTTTGTATTTCTGCAGCGTCAGTTGTTACTTCTCCTTTTTCATTTCTAATTCTATTGATTTGAGTCTTCTCCCTTTTTTTCTTGATGAGTCTGGCTAATGGTTTATCAATTTTGTTTATCTTCTCAAAGAACCACCTTTTAGTTTTATTGATCTTTGCTATCGTTTCCTTCATTTCTTTTCCATTTATTTCTGATCTGATCTTTATGATTTCTTTCCTTCTGTTAACTTTGGGGTTTTTTTTGTTCTTCTTTCTCTAATTGCTTTAGGTGCAAGGTTAGGTTGTTTATTCGAGATGTTTCCTGTTTCTTAAGGTAGGATTGTATTGCTATAAACTTCCCTCTTAGAACTGCCTTTGCTGCATCCCATAGGTTTTGGGTCGTCGTGTCTCCGTTGTCATTTGTTTCTATGTATTTTTTGATTTCCTCTTTGGGTTTTATCCAGTGTGGAGAGTCCTTAAGATTCAGCATGTGAGAGGTATGCCATTCCTGTTTAAAGCAGGAGAAGGAGGATTGTGCAAGGGAAGGCGGGGCAGGGAGACCTGGAGCTTGGGTGACGTCTCAGGAAGACAGTGCTAGGGAAGAGTATGCCTGGAAATTGAGGGTCTGGACATTGATTCCTTACACTGTGCGTGCTCAGAGCAGCCCTCCTTTGGTAGCCCTTCCCCAGCACACAGGTAGCCCCCTCAGGTCTGCTGCAGGCATCTCCTCTGCAGTCCCTGGCAGGTACCTGAGCCACCACGTCCCCCGCAGGGGACTTTCAGTAATGACAGTAGAGTCCTCCTGCTAAAACGTGCCACTCCCCTTCAGAACTTAAAATCCTCACTGCTTGGCCTATTTAAGACATTTCACACCTGTCCCAGCCTATGTTTAGAGTTTCAGTTTTCCATCCCAACTTTTCTCCCCACCGCTCCCCCGCTGTCCTAATCTGAACAAATCCCCTGGCTGGGAGTGCCCTCAACTCCCCTTACTTCTGCCTCTCCATCTGCAGGGTGGTTTTCTGAAGCCATTCTGGATCCCCGGGACTTTGGGTGCCTCTGCCCTGGTGCCTGGCTCACGCTGTCGGTGCTTCCGCCTCACCTAGGTTTAGAGCCCCTTCCAGATAGCACTTCCCTCTGACCCTGTATCCTCAGGTCGAGCACAATGCCCGGTATAGAGCTGGGAGTGGAACCCAGAGTTTCAGGTGCTGAGAAATTAAACGTCTTGGATATTTGCAGGAAATTGGCTTATTAGTCTTTAGAACGATCACTTTTGAGGAAGATTTGTTTTGTTTAGTTTGATATTATATTCATTTATTGAGAGTAAATTTTGACTTCAGAAAATATCACAAGAAAATATGAATTTGGAAGATCTTTGAGTCTTAGGCTGACGGGTGAATTTCAGTTTAAAGCAGGATGCAGAATTCATTTTGATGGATGATTCTGATAGGGCAGCACATTTTGATAATAGATAGGAATGTTCTGATAGCGGCCATTACCTATATTACAACGCACAGTCCTTTGGGTAGCGGGATCATTTGTTTCTTTCCTTTTCTTGTTATTGTACCGATCTACGTAACTTTCAAATATCATAAATAAATATTTTTTAAAAGATTTATTTTAAAAATAGGGAGTATATAATAGAAAAGCGGACAGACTAGCTGTGAATGCAGCGCTTGGCACCCTGGTGACATATTAGCTTTAGTAGAGGGAGAATTCAGACGTTTGGGATGATAATGTGTATTTAATTCACAAGCTGACAAGGGCCTAGAGGCAGAGGAGAATTTCTGGGATGTTGTCTAGCAGTTTAAAATACGGAGGCACATCCTTCCACATATGTGTGTTGCTGTCCTGTGACAAAAGCCAGTTAGGAGAGCTGGCCCTTGCGGAGTGAGGAGCGCCAGCCTGGGCACGGCCGCCTGCCCTGGCGTCTGGCAGCACCGAGGGCTGGGGCGGCCCCGAGCCAGCCCCTGAGTCTCCCCCTGCTCTAAAGGAAGCAGCAATGACACCTAGCTCGCCAGAACCTTTTAAGTATTAAATAAATACATGTGAAGTATGTATAAGAGAGTGCCTGGCATGTTGTAAGGTGATACTTATTTTAATTATTATGGTTATTTAATTATTATTGCCTTATTTTTTTTATTTTTTACTTTTTATAAATTTATTTATCTTTGGCTGCGTTGGGTCTTTGTGGCTGCGCGTGGGCTTTCTCTAATTGCCATGAGCGGGGGCTGCTCTTTGTTGTGGTGCGCAGGCTTCTCATTGCGGTGGCTTCTCTTGTTGTGGAGCATGGTCTAGGCACGCAGGCTCCGTAGCTGTGGCTCACGGGCTCTAGAGCGCAGGCTCAGCAGTTGTGGCACACGGCCTTTGTTGCTCCACAACATGTGGGATCTTCCTGGACCAGGGTTTGAACCTGTGTCCCCTGCATTGGCAGGCAGATTCTTAACCACCGTGCCACCGGGGAAGTCCCTATTGCCTCATTTAATAATTAATTAAGTAAAGTGACACTTATTATATTATTGTCTTAATTGATTATCACATATTTTTATAATTAATAAGAACAAGACATCTTTTTTAATTTCTAAAAAGTGTCTGAGTTCTTGACCAAATCTGATGGACTAACTGAAAAAAATCCCACATGTGCATGATTATAATTCAAAATTATGCATCTTGGAATTTTCACTTGTTAGAGTGAAAATTATCATTTTATTAAAATGCATTTAAAGCTTGATAAAAGCAGACAAAGATACTATCTACCACAAATAATAAGCTTTTAGGAGACAATGTCTCTCTTGAAGACATGATATCGTCTTTTTTTTAATTGAATTATTTGGTGATATTAACATTTTAATGAAGGAATTATCCTATTTTCATATTTCTTAAGAAATTGATATTTAATTTCTGCTTCATGTTAATAATAAGTATTCAACATATTTTAAATCTCAGTTAAAACTAACTTATACTTCATATTTCCATAAAGATAGCATAATATGCTTCATTGTATTATGTGTTTGTATTCTTTCTTTGTCACCAGCATTCCCTTTAATGGAGCTGTATTTTGAAAATACTAATCCCTAGAGCATAATAATTTAGATAAGTAATATCTTTTTGTTTTGTTTTGTGGTACGCGGGCCTCCCACTGCTGTGGCCTCTCCTGTTGCGGAGCACAGGCTCCGGACGCGCAGGCTCAGCGGCCATGGCTCACGGGCCCAGCCACTCCGCGGCATGTGGGATTTTCCCGGACCAGGGCACGAACCCGCGTCCCCTGCATCGGCAGGCAGACTCTCAACCACTGCGCCACCGGGGAAACCCTAGATAAGTAATATCTTTGATGTAAGAACTTGCTACTCATACAGGTGTTGTGAGGATGCGTGTTTTAAAAAATGAGCCTCATTTACTAGGTAAGCTTTGCTGGCGTTAGGCACTTGGTACAGGTGATCTATGGGAAAGTCTCAGAGTGATTGCCCACAGCCCACCAGTAAACCCTCCTCACAGGGAGCCGCTGTGAACACAGAGGATGTGCCCTTTGGAGAAAGACTGGACATTGAAGCAAAATGGCTAAATGGCTTTGGACACCCCCTGGAGGAAGAAAAATAGATTTAAATTATAATTGTTAAAGAATGCGACCTGTAAATGAGGTAGCACATTCTCATATCCCTGACAGATTTTGACAAATAAGAGAAATATGTGTTCCTCATAGGAATTATGTGTTTGAAGTGTCTTTTAAACCATTTAATGCTGCCAGTGCGTTGAGAGGTTGCTTGTGGGGTTGAAGGTGAGTTAATCTGAGTGAACGAAATGAGAAGGAAGGGTTGGATCAGAGTCTGCCTTTTGATAGACAAAGTAGAGGTCGGGCCCCACTGCTGGTCCCCAGGCCTCATATTCATGATGAACTGTGTGCAAGGGTGTGGGTCTACTCTTGTTTGTTCTTGGGATTGTCTTGGGATAGAAAGCTGGCCAGCCCCGAGGGCTGGACGGTATAAAGTCTTTGAGGGCCAGTGCCTGTGTTTGGAAGATGTGCTTGTGGTGCTGTCATCAGCCATCCCAACTGGAAACACATCCATTTCATGGGTCTGGCAAAATGTGAGCGAGGTGCTATTGGTTTAAAAAATAGTTTCTTGAAATTTACTTCAAAACATGCTATTTAAGGAAAGAAAAACATATATTTTCTTAGTCTTTAAATACCATGTGCCTTTGTCATAGAAGTCACCCACCCCCAGAGGGTCAGCCCCTGTGAAGGCAGAGTGTTCACTTGTGGTCATACTGATTGGGTCTGTCTTCCTACATAGCAGCCTGGATGGGGGCGTGTTTCCATTTGGGTGATGCCCAGTGTGCATGTTGATTTTGCTGATTGGAAAGATGGAAGGAAATCTCGTCTTCAGACTAATCTTGTAAACAGTTTGCAGCTCGGAGTGTAGATTCTGGAGTTTGCTCATTTATTTAACAATTCCGGATGCCATTTATGAAGTGTCAGCTGTTGAGGATATAGCAATAAATATGACTGTCCTTCAAAACCTCACAATCTAGTCTGTCTTATGTTTTACAATCCTTAGATTTTTTTTAATCAACTGAATTTAAATATTGAAAACTATGCTATAAAATTTTTGTAATTAGATTTTGAATATATGCATGTGTATGTATGCATTCCTTTTTTTAAAAATAAAGCTTAACAAATTTCTGAATTTGAGAATATGGAATAAGGATTATAACTGAGGAATAAAGTACTTCAGGGATGATATAGTAAATCTCACTTTCTTAGAAAACTTGTTGGAGCCAAATATGATACATGATACATGATATGCTGGGAGCAGGGGTTCAAATCTCAACTCTGTTCCTTCCTCATCTTGTGGCTGTGGGAAGATTACCTTCAGACTCCTGCTAAGCTAGTAGGAAAGGCAAGAATTCTCTCCAGAGGTTATCTAGATAAGCATCCCGGTCAGCAGCAGACTCATTCCCTTCTCCCACTGCAGTGAACAGATACAGCCTATATTCTAGCATGAATTCTCAAATACTAAGATGAGCACACCACCAAGAGATGCCTCATCTGTAGAATGTGAATAAACACAACAGTCTGTACCTTACAGAGGGTTTGTGCAACTTAAATCAGATAATATAAAAAGAGCTCCTAGAACATGGCAGACACTCAGTAAATGTTAATTATTTCCCCTCCTTCTTTCCTTACCCACACCCTCAGTATGTACTTATTACCCGTATCTGTTATTAGCTGCTAGAGATGATCTGATTACTATAGGGAACATAGCGACCATATTCCATAATGCTGACAAGAAGATCTTTCCATGAGAATGGAATGCAAATTCAAGAAACATTTTGCTCATGAAATTTTATAAAGAGTCACACAGCTGTACGTGAGGGCCTGTATTTATTAGAATACATAAAAGTGACAATTTGGATTTATTCTACAATATTTTCTTCTGAAAATATAAGAAGAATATTTGAGGGGTTTCTGATCAAATGGCAGACTAAGATCCTGCCATAGCCTTTTCCTCTCACTGTAAGTAATAGAAACAAGAACAGAGATGGATAGATGATAGATAGATGGATGGTAGATAGATAAATGCATGATAAATACATAGGTAATAGATAAATAAATAGGTAGACAACACAGAAAAGAGGAAAAGGGATATATTATGGGAATTCCTAAAGAGGAAGAGCAACCAAGAGTGGGTTGACAGGAAACTTCCAGAAGGTGGGAGCGGCGCTAGAGGTGGGTGACACTGAGAGCAAGGCGGCCCAGGTGCAAACGGAGGGTGCTCTCTAACAGCTCCATCTATGGTATTCACGTGGTACTTCCTCACTGCTCCTCTGCTGTGGCTGCAGACGTATTTGCCTACAGGTGAGAGCTATGAGTACTGGGATTCGAGTGAAAGAGAGAGGCCAGTCCTCTAGAAAGCCAGGAGGAAAGGTGAGAACTCACTCCCAGAAGACTATCTAGACAACCATCCTGGTCCGCAGCACTTGCCTCCCTCCTCTCACTGCAGTGAGTAGATACTACTGTGGAATCTCAAATACAAAGATGAGAACAACACCAAGAGTCACTAGACAGCCAGGAAACACCATGAAAGAGAGACGCCAGACTCCACAAAGGATATTTATGCAAGGAAACATTGAAGAGAACAAGTGAAAAAGAAGATAAATGTATTACTTTAGGAAAGATACAAGAAAACTTTCATCAGTAAAAAACTAGAGATCCAGGAAAGTAAAGATTGACTGCTGAAATAAAAATTCAATAGACTGAAGAAAAAAGTGAACACAACTGGGAAACAAGCTTAAGGACCCTCCTAGAATATATCAATAACAAACAATGAGATATTGGGCGGGGGGTGGGAGTTAATGGTTATAGAAGATAAAGCCAGCATTTATTCAATAACAGGAGTTTTATAATAAGATAATTTGGTGTAGTTATGTGTAAAGAAATCTTAGGGAACTTTCATAACTGTAGAAAGACAAAGGAGTCATTGGGTGCCAGTGAAAACAGAAACAGACAAACCTCCCAACACAATATCCTAAAATATCCCATAAAGAAAAATAAAATACTTCTAGTCAAGGTTCCGAGGGAAAATAACTTTGGCTGTAGAACTCTATACTGTCTTTTAACTGTCAAAATAAAAAGACATTGCAAACATTCAATGTCTCAGTAATTCCCCACCTACACAGACTATGAAAGAATTAATAAAGGATATACTCCAGCAGGAAGAAAACTGTATACAAATGAAGTAATAATGAATAAAGAATTTCCCAAATCTTAAGTCTAAATAATGTTTATTGTTGATACTATCAACATAGAACTAAGATTCTAAGAGTTATCAACACTGAGAGGTATTGGGAGTTTGGGCCCCAGAAGCAAGATGGAGTAGGGGAGAAATAAAGAAAAAGTATAATAATTCTTTAATCTTATTCATGAGAAGGAGATTCTTACTGATTTAGTCCAGATACAAGGAAAAAGTAAGTTTAAGTAAATGTTAAAATTTTAAGGACAGTCACTAGAAGAATAGAAATTGAATGCATAGCTTTTCCAGGAGAAAAAAATACTGGAATCAATTGGGTCAATCCAAGAAAGGACAGAAAAGAGAATTTTTTTTAAAAAACAAGCAACTAAGAATCATGGCAAAATAAATATGTAAAATATCAGGATTAGTCCAAAGATTAGTAATCTCAGTGACTAATTTAAACCCACCTGTTATAAAAGACAAAGCCTTTCAGATTGGGTTTTGAAAAAACAGTAGCATATATATATGCTACTTACAGGAACTATTTTCTCAAATAATGTTAAGAAGCTTAAGATAAAAAACATAAAAACATATCAGACAAATGTTAACCATAGTCAATTAGGTTTAGCAATATTAATTAGAATATATGAGATATTAGATAAATTAGAATTCAAGGCAAATTGTATTATAAAGGACAAAGGGGGATATTTCATGTTGAAAAGGGAAGCATCTACCCAGACATTATGACAATCACAGTTAATATACCATCACCAAGTAGTGATGTAAGAATATAAAAATGTAAGGAAGGTTTAGAATTACACTGTGAAAAAAACTCAGCCCCCATTCACTGTAAAAAATATTCTTAGCCAACTGGGAATAGAAAAAGAAAATATTTTTAAATGATTGATATGCAGATGTAAACTTTCTTAATGATCAAAATTACTAAAACCAGAGTTCTTTCTTTAATCAAAAAAATAAAATGTATCTAACAAAAATCTACTAGAAACAACCTATTGGTATATTATGAGATACTTTGGGTTTAAAGTCTGGATCTGGACAAGGATGCCCACTGTTACATTATATCAATACTCAGGGCACAGTAAATGAAATAAGACCAGAGAGAGAGAGAGAGAGAGAGAGGGAGAGAGATGAATGGAGGGAGAAAAGAGTTATAGATATTGGAAAGAGGTCAAAGTATCATTTCAGGCAATGTAATTGCTTACACAGAAAATCTGAGGTAATCAATTGACTATTAGGATTTATAGGAGAGTTCTGAAAGATGGCTGGATACAAGATCAACATGGAAAAAATTAGCAGTTTTTCTGTTCATTGGGAGTAACTACATAGAAAAATATAGAAATGTAATAAAAATTAACATATACCATTCTCTATAGCAAGCTAAACTTTTAAATATTTTGAATAAACCCAATAAAAGATACACAAGAATCTGTAGAACTTTACTGAAGATTCTAAAAATAGGAACAAATGGAGTTATGTACCATGTTCATGGATGGAAAGACTCAATTATGTGAAGATATCAACTGTCCTCAAATTTATAAATTCAATACAATCATGAAACAGATCAAATTGATTTTATAATTAATATGTAAGCCTTCAATGAGGAAATGACTTAATAAATCTTAGTATATTCATACTGTGGAATGCAAGGGATCAGTTAAGGATAATGAGGTAGATTTGTGCATGTGAGTATAGCTAGACCCCCAAAACATATTTCTGTGTGGGGAAAAAAGAAGGTTTCAGAACAATACATATAGTATGATACCACTTCATTAGAAAACACAAAACAATACTTTATACATTTTATTAGTACACGAATATACAGCTAATTCATTTGAAAAACATACAAAAAAGAATCACATTGAACTGTTTATTAACCATGGCTTTCTCAGGAGAGGGAGGATTGGGACAAAATGTAGAAAAATGTCCTAAAGTTCATTTCACCCACCTTTCAGAGTCTTATGTTTGCTTTATATATAAAACCCAGAGGGGTTAGTTGTGCTTAAGTGGAGGAACAAGGAAAATTATGTCTATGCCATCTTCTGGAAATGGAAGTTCAAAACACAAGTTTTATAAGGACTAAAAAAAGAGGAAAATTTTTCCCTGGAGTCTCAAAGCATATCATAAAGATAAAGTAATAAATTCTCAATATTGGAGCAGGAATGAACAAATGTACTATTTTTGGTTATCTAGTGTAACAACTACCCCCAAATTTACTTGCTAAATACAACCATTTTCTCCCTCTCCCTCCCTCTCCCTCCCTCTCTCTCTCTCTCTCTCTCCCCCTCCCTCCCTCCCTCCCTCTCTCTCCCCCTCTCCCTCCCTCTCCCTCCCTCCGTCCCTCTCTCTCTCTCTCTCTCTCCCCCTCCCTCCCTCCCTCCCTCTCCCTCCCTCTGTCCCTCTCTCTCTCTCCCCCTCCCTCCCTCCCTCCCTCCCTCTCCCTCCCTCTCCCTCCCTCTCCCTCCCTCCCTCCCTCTCCCTCCCTCTGTCCCTCTCTCTCTCTCTCTCTCCCTCCCCCTCCCTCCCCCTCCCTCCCTCTCCCTCCCTCTCCCTCCCTCTCCCTCCCTCTCTCCCTCTCCCTCTCCCTCTCCCTCTCCCTCTCTCTCTCTTTTGCTCATGATTTTGTGGGTCATGAGCTGGGGAAGGACTCAGCTAGAGGACTTATCTCTGGCCCACCTGTGGTCAAGCTAGGTCCTGGGCTAGAAGGTCTCCTTCCAAGGTGGCTTTTCCTCGTGGTGACTCATTCTCCAGGACCTTTACTTATGGTGTCTTCAGGGTAGTGGCACTCTTATGTGGTGAAATCCACTAATCAGTTAGGTTACTTTGGACTTCAGGGAGCAGAAAAATCTCAACTCAAACTGGCTTTTAACAGTTAGGTGATTTATTATCACACGTGAAGTCCAAAAGCAGAGCAGTGTCCGTTGTGGCCCATGATGTCATCAGGGCCCCAGATTCCTCCTGCCTTTCTCAGCATCCTCAGCATCACCTTCATTCCACATCTGGTTTTCCTTGAAGTTGCAAGGTGACTGCTGGTGGCAGTTTGGGCTTCGTGCTTCCTTGTTACGTTATCAGGAGAGAAAGAGAGTCACACCATGAAAATTCCTTCCCTTTTGTCTCATTCAGTCAACTGCAATTACAGCCTCCAGGGGAGAGCTCATTGGCTTGGACCGATTTCCAGGGGTCGAATCAGCATTGATGAGTCAACCACAGTGTCCATGACACGTCTTACACTGTACTTACCAAAATTCCAAATTGACCAAACACATAAAGGTAAAATATAAAACTGTTAAAGCCTTAGGAAATGTTGGTGTAGGGAAGGCCTTTATAAGAGCCAAAAACTTAAAGCAATAAGCGAACGGATAAAATATTTTATTGCATCAAAATTTAAAATCTCTGTGTAACAAAGGGTCCTATAAACAAAGTTAAGAGACAAGAGACCGACTGGAAGAAAATGTTTGCAACGTAGTTAATCTTCAGAGGTTTAATATTCTAGAGGTAATCAATATTAAAAAAAAAAAGACAACTCAGTGGAAAGAATGGACAAAGCATATGACAAGGCAGTTGGGAGAAAATGAATACATATTGCCAGTAAACTTAGGAAAACATGGGCAAGCTCACTTTTAATTTAGGAAATCCAAATGAAAACAAAATATAAGTTTTCACTCATCAAATTGCCGAACGTTTGAAAAATTGGATAGTATCCAGTGTTGAGCAGGGTGTAGAATAATGGAATTTTACAAATGCTGTTAACTAATGTATCAGTTAATAGAGCCATTTTGGAGAGGAGGTCGCTGATATCTGTTGAAATGACTGAGCCCCTGCTCTGTAACCCTTCTTTTCACTGCTCTGAGAGAGACTTGCTTGTGATGACGAGGAAGTACACAGGAGGATGTTTGTACTGGTGTAAACTGGAAACAGTCCTGACGCGGGCTGGTTAAGCACACTCCGTGTGTCCAGTGTGCCGTGTTGTGCATAGAGGTCAAGGCAGCACCCTGCATAAGGATCAGGAAAGAAGACTGATTCAATGTCTTTCCACTAGTTACTTAAGTCATTTTTTTGTTTGTTTAAATGGGATCCACCCATTGTTTTCTTTGATGTCTTTGTCAAATGGGATCGTCTCCTGTACGTCGTGTTGCTCCCGTGCTTACAGGGGGGTAGTGATACCATACAGGCGTTTTGGGGTTTGGGGAGTGGTTGTGTGCTTCAAACTGAAGAGTTTTAGTTGCCCCCCTGCTCTTGGGTGCCGCCAGAAGCAATGGAGTGAGTAATCTGAACACAAATGTGAGAAAGCAAGCCTCATCTCCATCCCATGGGGAACTTGACTGTCTTCGCCGGAAGGGCTGTCTCTGCTAACTTGGTGCTGGTTCCAGACCCTATTTGGGGCTAACGCTTTTTTATAAGATGCCTTCATGTGCCTGAAGTAATTCACAGAGATTGATTTGTAAAACATTCTGAATCATTAAGGCTTTAATCAGCAAAGAAGGAAACTTCACAGGGCTTGTGGACTAATTTTACCCTCTCCCATCAAAGTGAACCTAAGCTGGAAAAAGAAAACAGTTAGAGGGTGCAATTATCTGTCCTGATGACCGAGTCAGAAGGGTTTGTGTTTATCCGTCCCAGTGTAAAGGTGGGCATCTTCTGTGGAAAACAATCCCAGCAGCTGCTGGGGCACAGGAGCCTCGCTGTGGAGGAGCCTCTCCTGTATGCAGACCTACTGGGAGTGAGGGTTGACTTGGTATCCAGGACACTCAAGCGCTCAGCTTTATTCAGTGACTCAGCACAAAACAAAGGCTCCTGGGTACTGCTCTGTGTAAACATTTTTGAGAGCAAGTTTCCAAAACCCCTTGCCGAGGGTGGGGCGAGTTTCCTGCACAGACGTCTCCTTTGAATGACTACATCTGCAGATCTAGCTGCTTATGCAAGGATTAGGAAATTGGTTCCCTTTATTTAGAAAAGCGCTCAGCTGTCGTCTGCATATTAGAACCACATGGGGAGCTTTGGAAAGTCCCAGAACCCACCCAGACCTATTCCATCAGAATGTGAGGGGAGGACGCTAGGCACAGGCACTTTCTGAAGCTCCCCAGGCAATTCCAGTCTGCAGCCGAGATCGGGAACCCCTGATTGAGCCAGCGTTCGCCGGGCAGTGCAGTCTCAGTCTGCGTCGCCCTGACATAGCGGCCGTGTCTTTTTAGAGTAGAATAACTTTTGACCGTTCTTTTCCGGAAAGGGTGTGTGTTAAATATATAACGAAAGGTAACTTTTGTGACCTTATCGGGCTTCTTTCCCCCATATTTACGAATGAGAGATTCCTGTCTCAGATACTTTCTAATTCTCGATTTGGAAAATGTGGTCCCCTGAATTATTTGTTAGGTAAATCGGTGACTTCCATTTAGTCTCTTCCTCGTATTTACCAGAAATGTCATCCTTTTTCTGACAAAACTAGGATCTGAGATACTGGTGGCTCCTTTGGGGCGTCTGCTCTTAGCTCCGTGTTCCAGAGCTCCTCGGGGGTGGGGCAGGGAAGTGCTGGTGAGAACACCCAGCCAATTCGTTGTCATTCTCAACCATTCACCTCTGTCTCAAACTGGAATGTTCCCCTTGGCAGTGTGACCCAGACACCTTAGGAGGAATGCAGGGAGTAGATAGTGTCACTCCTGCTCGTCTGCAGGGCGCCTTGCCTCTCACATCAGTGCACTTAGCAGACAACTTCCTCTGAGAGAAGTTCTGGTAGAAACTTGT
This sequence comes from Leucopleurus acutus, assembly GCF_964270905.1. Classification (NCBI taxonomy): domain Eukaryota; kingdom Metazoa; phylum Chordata; class Mammalia; order Artiodactyla; family Delphinidae; genus Leucopleurus; species Leucopleurus acutus. Next base: position 2,873,668 of record NC_139158.1, read on the forward strand.
CTCAACATTTCCATCGATGTCTTAGTGCCCCTTTCGGCACCCCACGGCCAGCAGGCCCTTTTGTTAAAAATTGGGATACAGTATGCATAGCGTAAAGTTCACCATTTTACTGGGTTTTCAGTGTGCAGTTAGTGGCGTTGGGTATATTCGCATTGTTGTGCAAACATCACCACTGTCCATTTCCAGAGCTTTCCCATCTTCCCAGACTGAAACTTTGTACCCATGACACACTAACCCCTGTTATTGCCTCCACCCATAGCTTCTATTCCACTTTCTGTCTCTGTGAATGGGGTTACTTCAGGCACCTCTTCTACGTGGAATTGTACCATGTTTGTCCTTTTGTGTTAGACTTCTTTTGCTCAGCATAATGTTTCCAAGCTTCGTCCATGTTGCAGCAGGTGTCAGAATTTCCTTCCTTTTCAAGGCTGATTAATATTCCAGTGTGTGGATGGACCACATTTTGTTATCCATTCATCCGTCAATGGACACTCGGACTGTTTTCACCTTTTGGCTACTGTGAATAATGCTGTGTCAACATGGACGTGCAAATATCTGCCCAAGTCTCTGCTTTCAGTTCTTTTGGTCACATACCAAGGAATGGAATTTCTGAATCATACGAGAATTCTCTGTTTAACTTTTCGAGGAACGCCGTCTTGTCCTGCACAGTGGCTGCACCATATCACATTCCCAACAGCAAGGCCCAAAGGATCCAGTTTCTCCACATCCTTGCCAACACTTATTTTCTGTTTTGTTTTTATCCCAGTAGACATTCTAATGGGTGTGAAGCAGTTGGCTGTCCCATTTTTAGTACAACTGTGTCTGGAATGGGCTTACTTCTAAAATTTTCACACACAAAAATGATACTCTTTTTAGGTAAAATTTGGGGAGGGGTTCCAATAGCTCTGTATAGAGATAGGCAACAATTCTCCCTTTGCACCCTTAAACTCAGCCGAACTTTCTGTGATACCTGCAGCCTCCAGGGCCTACCTCTTTTTCTGGGTTCTACAGTATTCACTTTTTAAAGGTATCTTTTTAATAAACAGGCACTTGAGTTGTAACTCGCTATCAATTCCTTTCTTCTAAGAATTTGTTGTATCTCCTCTTCCGTTTGCCTTGTACTTAGAGAGCAATAATTTTTAAAAAATCTTTTACTGTCATTTAAGAAGCATTTGGGGAGAGAGAGAGAGTAAATATACGCTAACATCTGTTCCGGTTTGAGGAGCCCAGTAAACAGTAACCCCCTTTCCTGCCTGAGTTCTCAACCTGTGGAGTCAGACAAAAGGGGAAGGCAGACAGGAGGTGAAAGTCGTATCTTTATGACGAATAAAGCAGAGTTTGGAGGTGTGGCTGGAATCTGCAGGAAGGTGGGCTTGCTAACACCAAAACCAGAGTAGAATTTAGCCACTCAGTCCTGGGCGGCCCTGGGCAGCATGCGTGAAGCTCCAGGAGGACAGGAAGGAGCCGGGCAGGTGCACCTCTGTGGGCTGGGTAGCCTGCCCAGGAAAGAGGAAGAGGGGGTGCTGAGCTGAGCACACCCTGTCTATGTATTTTTCCCCAATCCACGAATTAGCGAAGTCACACGTCTCCCCAGTGAGGGAAAGAATGACAGGGCAGAAAGGGACAGAGGAAGAGATGAGGATGGATGTCTCTCTACAAACAAGGAAGCGGAAGTGAGCGAGAAGCATCTTCCCCAGAAGGAACCCTCGAGGTTTAGCCGTCTCCTGGGCTCCTGCTTGAACTTCATCTCCTGCCGCTGGGGTTGCTAGCGTTTTCCAGACATTTATTCAGCTTTCCATCATTCAAAGCCCTTCCCCTAGACATCAGACAGGAATAGAAAGAACATCCCCTGGCCGCTGGTCTTGGGGAGTGAAGTATGTCCAAGGAGATGAGATTTACAGGAAGCCACGTTGGAGCCACTGTGAAGCGGGCAGAGAGAGAGGGGAGGAAAAAGGGGGGGGGGTTGAAAGTGGGGTTTGGATGGACAGAGCCTCCTGACAAAGGGAGGCTGGAATTAGCCTTAAGAGCGTGAGTCTGACAAAGAGAGAGAATGGGGTAGGGCAGTGCACCCTTCTCCCTTTGAAGGGATGTTGGAAGGTGGTAGTAGTATGACCACAGGCTCAGAAATTTTTCTTACATGTGATGTGCCTTTTACCAAAATTCTGTCTGCATGAAGAAATGATGGGACAGCCCCCAGCTAGAAGCCAGGTGACTAGTCACCTCAGTTCTGAACACATCAGTTTTATGGGTTTTCTTCCGTGTAACCCACATACAACCCAAGATCCCTACCACTAATGTCTTTCCAGAAAGTATTTTGAGGTTCACACAGAAAGGAAGCCTTTGCAGTCATAAGTCAGCAAGCTTTAAATATGCATTTGGAAAAACAGAGAGAAGAGCTGCAAACACGGCACTACATACACCTGAAAGGAGATTTGATCCCTGCCTGAAAGGAAAGGGACCACGGTAACAGAGCGGAAGGCAAAGGGAACAGAGCATCATGATTATACTGTATTAGTTGAGTCAGATGGTTTACAATGAATGACGCAGAGCCCTTTTGATTATTGGGAAGCTGATCGCCCTCGTCTAGTTCAGCCACATCAGAAGCTCTGTTAGGTCTCAAACCACTTCGAAAGGCTGATTCATTCACATATTCATTAATACAGCAAATATCGATTGGGCCTCTCTCTCTCTCTCTCTCTGTCTCTCTGTCTCTCTCTCTCTCTCTCTCTCTCTATCTCTATCTCTACCTAGACCTGTTCCAGGCTCTGGGAGTTCAGTTGTGACCCTGCTCTGATGAGCCCCATTCCGAGAGGAAGACAGACAGCAAACAGGTGCCTCTCTGCAGCCCTTCCAGAGGCTGATGTGTGCTTTGAATGATGAAAGGGGCACAGAACAAGCACAAAAGGTTTAGGAAGGAAGGGATTTGTTAGGTTTAGGAGAAGGAGGCCAGAGCAGCTGGAGCGTCACTATCAAGGGGGAGTGTAGTGTGAGATGGTGAACGCCGCAGACCAGCTCTCCGAAACAACGCGCACACTCACACAACGGTTCACACGATCCCAGGGAGCTTATGATGCCCCACACCTCCCACCCAGAATCCATGGACCACAGGTTAGTGCAGGAGAGAGACTGGGGGCATGCAGAAACCAAGCTGGTTAGAGTGCGGAAGCATACCGGCCCCTGCGTGGGAACCACGTGATGCGTTTTAAGGGCGGTGACGATGGAGAAACAGTGTGAGAGAAAGAGTCAGGACCCACCGTGAAGGACTCAGTTTCCCAGCTGAAGAGTTGGGATTGGACCCCACTGGTCACGGGAGCTGGGTTGCCAAGAGAGTGAACGGCCTTGAGCCCACAGCACTCAGCTCAGTGGCCAGTGTGGTGGCGAGGCTGTGGGTTCCCTGAAGGGTTCCGGCTGGAGGACGCAGCCATCCCCTTTCCTCTGCCCTCCTGGCGAATTAACAAGGAACAGTGGGAGATTGTAGAGCTGGCTGTTGTAAGTGGGTTTTCATCCCTGGCACTGATGGAAATGTCCTACTTCTCCAAGTGATGACATGAGAACTAAGGGAAATTAAGTTTCAACCAAACACAGAAAAAGCATATTTGGTGATTTTATTGTGTTGGATTAAGATGAAGTAAGAATTGGTCTTGGTCGATCAGTCTGAGGAGATGAGCTCAAACTGGCTGAAGGAAAAAGAGGGGCCTTTAACACAGGAGAGAAACAAAAAGGAACTCTTAATTGAAAGCATATTTTCCCCAATCACGTTAAGAAATTAGACTTTGATTATTTTGGTGTGAAGATATATGAAAACGTAGGTCCTTTTGATTAAAACATGTTAAAGAAAACCCTTAAAATACACTTTTGGGTCTCTAGGTTATTTTCCACCTTTGAGATAGTGGGGTCTTTATAATCAGAATTTTCTTCGGAAATAACGGCGTGTTTTATTTCTAGCTGTCATCTGTTGGCTGTTCATGGTTTTCCACTGCACTGTGTGTTCTCTTTTGTGTTTGTTTTTCTTTCATGGAAGAGATAAATGCTTTCTGGCAGACCATTACTTATCCTTTATATCTTCCTAGAGTTGATCGGAGTTCACAGATTACATAAAATGTCTCACAAAAACCCTATTTCATAACTCGAGAGTCATTTTGGTTTGAATGTTTAGCAGAATGTTAATTCTGGCATATTTAGCTTCTGTGATGAAGGATTGCAACTCTGTGGTGTGTGAAGTTTAGAAGAAATGCCCAAACTGATAAGTCACAGGTCAGCCTCATAAATCGGAAGGAAATATAATCAAGTAACCTGACCATTACCCACTAGGAGTGTTATCATTTATTGTTTATGAATGAACAATAAACAAACTGTCACCAGTCATTGATTCTGAAAAAAATACACTGCTTGGTCTATTTCAGCGACTGGTCTCATCTGAGCAAGGAGATTTGTCTCAGGGAAGCGCTGTGGTCATTAAACACCATCAGGAAGGCCCTTGATCTAATGAGATTAAAACTGTCTCTACAGGGGAGCTAGGCTTTATTAATAAAGAAATAGGAAGAGAAAGCCACCTTATCAAAGTTGGCTTTACAGACTGGGTGGCATCTGGTTAATAAATTTGCTCTTTTTGTGGAAAACACAATTTGCATTACTATTAGATGAAATAAAATATGTGGAAGTCTTCACAACCAGGTAATGTAATATGCTCTGCTACTCTGGTCAAACCCTGTTCTTTCCTCTATATTTTCCTTCCACAAAAATGTAACAGTATTTTAATACTGCATTCTACCATGATAAACAGCCTAGACTTTCATTCTAATTTTAGAATTAGCATGAATATAAATCTATACTCTTGTTTATTCTGTTTCTTCAGAAACTAAGGGCACCTCTAAGGGCACGTAAGTTACATGTAGTTTAGCATATACCTTTTTCTCCATAACAGAATTTGAATTGCAAACATTTCTGTTAATGTATGCTCAAGAGCTACTGTTTATAAAAAAGGTATCCTTTTAGCCTTCAGAGTGAGAAACATCTACATTGCTTGCTTTTGTTGCCTAGTATCCTGAGATGAATAAATGATGTGTACAGTATCATTGCTCTGTTCAAGAAAATGTAAATTACTGTATTACATTGTCGAAAGGCAGTAATACAGAAGGGAAATATGAGGGTGATTGACATTTCTCGTTGGGGAAAAGCAAAGCTAACTCTGGTGGTTCTTATAGGGGATTCTGATTGGCTGCAGAGCATTTTCAGTTGAAGATTTCTTTAAAAAACATAAATGGGAACTAACACGGTGTACATTTTGGCAGAGCTGTGTTTTTCATTTGTCTAAGATTTCCACCGGGGGAGCAAAGCCCAGAGGGAAGTGGGGCGGCAGGAAGTCAGCGTGGGCTCTGAGCTTTTCAAAGCCCCACCTCCTCTCCTGGAGAACTCCTCCAACTTCTCGTGCATGCTCCGCGCTCCACAGGCCAGGTGCGTTTTCCTTGCCGATGAGAAGATGTAGGCGCGCTGCTTTTGACTCTTTGAAATTGAAGATTTTGAGACCTCACCAGGAGGAGGACATGGGCTGTCTCAGGGCAGTCACCTGGACCTGGGAGTGCCATGCTGCCCAGCAGAAGGGAGAAGGGCTCACATGGACAGTTCAGACCAGAAGCTAACATAGCTCATCGCATGCAACCTTTAACAAATCATACGTGGATTCCTTTGGTCCCACAGGATAGAAGAAGAAAATGCTGTTTAAATAATTTTATTTGAAAGAAATGCCATCGGATATTTATCATTCCCTGAGCATTACAACTTAAGTGTCTCACGGATTTATTCCGGATCATCCATCTGAGTGTAACGTGAAAGTTTCAGTGTAAATGGAGTACATACTGTTGTTGTGTCATTAGAAGTAAAAATGATCAAAATAATAGAGGGCATTTAAAAATGCATTATTCTTTAATACAGAGCCTTTGTCAGCACTCAGAAAAGTTTATGTAAAGCTGTATAATGCTTTGCTTTGAAGATTCCATAAAGATATTACAATCTAGAGGCCAGAGTTTCTATGAGTTTTTGATATGTTAAACTTAACTCTCTTATTCTATAAATGTGTTCTAATATATCAATTGATTGCCACCTCTCATTTTTACAGCTCTTTGCCCCGTTTAAGCTAAGGCAGCTGACCTTATGTGCCAATCTCTGGGGGAAGTTGACAGCTGTCAGGAATAAAATAAGTGCTCAGTGAGGGCGTAACTGTTACACTGGACAGGTTGGACATAGAAGGATGCAATAGCTTTTAAATAAATATCTTTAATTCTTGTCTCTCACTGTCATTTCAAGACATTCTCCTTAGACCAGTCTTTCCCTGACCCCTTGGGAGAAATCTCCAGCAGGCGCTATTTCCTTTTTTTAAAAGAAACTAAACTTTTAATTTTAAATAATATTAGATTTATAGAAGAATTACATAGTTAGTACAGAAAGTTTTGTGTACATTTCATCTAGTTTCCCATAACATTAACATTTTTTGTAACCATAATACATTTATCAAGACTAAGAAATTAACATTAGTACAGTACCATTAACTAACCTACAGAGTTTATTCAGATTTCACCTGTTTTCCCACTTAGGTCCTTTTTCTGCTGCAGTATCCACTCTAGGCTGTCATGTTGCATTTAGTTGTTATGTCTCCTTATTCTCCAATCTGTAAAAGTTTCTCATTCTTTCCTTGTTTTTCATGACCTTGACATTTTGGAAGGGTCAGGTATTTTGAAGAGATTATTTGGTATTGAATTGAATCTATAGGTCAAACTTGAGAGACTTTGACATCTTCACCACGTTGATCTTCCATGAATATGGTATACCTCTCCATTTATCTAGGTGTTCTTTGAGTTCCTTCATCAGTGTTTTATAGCTTTTAGCATACAAATCCTGCACAAGTTTTGTTAGATTTATACCTATGTATTTCTTTTCTGTTCTGTTCGTTTTTGGTACTAGGGTAAGTGGTGCGTTCTTTTTTCCCCACAAATTCCTATTGTTTATTGCTGATATACAGGTATACAATTGACTTTCACAGATTGATCTGGTACCTTGTCATCTTGTGAAACTCACTTATTCTAGGAGCTTTTTCATAAATTCTTTAAGAGTTTCCACATAGACAGGGCATCTCATTTGTAAAATAGAGACAGTTTTCTCTCCTTCTCTTCAATCTGTATTATGTCCTTTTCTTGCCTTCCTGTATAGGTTAGGATTGAATGGGCTGTTGAATAGGAGTGGTGGAGAAGACATCCCTTCCTTATTCCTGACCTTAAATGTCCTCAGTCTTTCTCTGTTAAGTATGATGTTAGCTGTAGATTTTTTGTGGATATCCTATGTTTGGTTAAGAAACTTCCCTTTTTTTTTTTTTTTACCATTTTTTGAGAGTTTTATCATGAATGAATGTTGAATTTTATTAAATTCTTTTTTTCTGCATCTATTGAGATGTTCATATGGTTTTTCTTATCTAATCTGTTAATAAGATGAATTACATTGACTGTTTTTCTTCAACATTGAACCCACCTTCCAATCCTGGGATAAACTCCACTTGGTAATGATGTATGTTTCTTTCGTACACTTTTTATATTCCTGTATTCAAGTTTTAAATATTTTGTTGAGAATATATACATGTATATTCATGAAGGGTATTCATCTGTAGTTTTCTTTGCTTGTAATGTGTTTATCTAGCTTTGGTATTGGGGTAATGCTGGCCTCATACAATGAGTTGAGAAGTATTCCCTTCCCTTCTGTTTTTTGTAGAGTTGGTGCGTTTGGAAGATTTCACCACTGGTACTATCTGGGACTGGAATTTTCTTTCATTTTATTTTTAAATGTTTCAACTACAAATATGATTTTGTTAATACATATATGACTTTTTTGATGAATTAATACTTTTGTCATCATAAAATGTCCACCTTTATTTGTGATAATATGCCGTGCCGTGTTTTGAAGTATGCTTTGTTTTAAGTTTTAAATGAAATTAATATGATAAGCATTAAAAAAATAGATATATGACTATTCAGGTTATGTTTTTCTTCTTGAGTGAGCTTTGGTAACTTGTTTCTTTCAAGGAGTTAGTCCTTGTCATCTGAGTTATCAAATTTATTGGTGTAGAATTGTTTGTGGCATTTCTTTATTATCTTTTTAGTATATATGGTATCAGTAGTAACGTTCCCTCTCTCTTTTCAGTATTTGTAATTTGTGTCTTCTCTCTTTTCTCAATCATCCTGCCTAGACGTTTATTACTTTTTTTATATATTTTTTTAAAAAAACAACTTTTGGTTTCATTGACTCTGTACCTCTTTTCTGAAAACTCTTATCATGACTGCTATGGAGTTTATAATATACATTTGAAAATAATTTGAATCTACCTTCAAACAGTGTTATACTGTTTCATGTATAGTATAAAGATCTTTTGACAGTATATTTCCAATTCTTCTCTCTCATCTCTTTTACTATTATCATCATAATATTACTTTTAAATATGCTACAACACACAATACATTCTTACCATTACAGCTTTAAACAGTCAGTAGTCTTTTACATAATTTAAAAATAAGAAAAGTATTTTAGGACTTCCCTGGTGGCGCAGTGGTTAAGAATCTGCCTGCCAATTCAGGGGACACAGGTTCAAGCCCTGGTCCAGGAAGATCCCACATACCGCGGAGCAACTAAGCCCGTGAGCCACAGCTACTGAGCCTGCGCTCTGGAGCCCGTGAGCCACAGCTACTGAGCCTGCGCTCTGGAGCCCGTGAACCACAGCTACTGAGCCTGTGCTCTAGAGCCGGCAAGTCACAACTACTGAGCCTGTGAGCCACAACTACTGAAGCCCGCACGCCTAGAGCCCGTGCTCCACAACAAGAGAAGCCACCGCAATGAGAAGCCCGCGCACCGCAACAAAGAATAGCCCCTGCTCGCCGCAACTAGAGAAAGCCCACATGCAGCAATGAAGACCCAACACAGCCAAAAATATTTAATTAATTAATTTTAAAGAAAGAAAAGTATTTTAATTGACCTTCATTTATTTCTTTGCTGATGCTCTTTGTTTCTTTGTGTGTATTCAAGTTCCAGAGAACTGAAGCTGCAGGGCAAACAACTAACTCCAAATCTAGAAAGAGACAGGCACCTCCAGGGAGAAACAGTACCCGAGCATTGCAGTGCTTACCTGGGACAGACGCCACTGGACAGGACTGAAGCCCACAGGAAGATTCAGCTGCAAGTTGTGATAAATTGTTTACGGTCAAGTGTGGCCTGGTGTGACTGTGCAGCCCTAAGGGCCACAGGCGTGCAGGCGCTCACAGCCTAGCGCAGAGTTTCCTCCAGAGCCCTGCAGGGCGCTCACAGGGAAGGTCGACGGGAGTCTTAAGAAAGCTCCCCTCCTGGGGCTGGCGGGGGGAGAAGAATAGCAGGCGCTGCTGAAACTCTGCCCAGACCCATCTCTTCTATTCCCGCAAGAACAAAACCCCTCACCTGCAGGGGGAAGGACGGCACAACCACAGCCTTTAGGCACTGGTGGAAACCTACAGCAGCCGGAAGAGGCAAATGGCAGTCACCGTCAATGCTTCCCATACCCATCTCCTCTAATCCCCCTAAAAAACAAAAGCCTTACTATTCATGTGAAAGAGCAACGAAACTGTAGCAGGAGAACACTGTGGAACCTAGTCGGGTCAGGGGCTCTGCCTCTGGGGGAGAGACAGAAACACATGCCAGGCCAGCATGGCACATAGGGGAGGAACAGGGACACCTGTTAGGGCCACAGCCCTGAGCCCCAGGTTCACAGGGCCCTGCAGCTTCAGCTCTCTGGCAGTTTCAAGAAAAGTCATTAGTTTGCGCTTTGTCCAGCATTTTTCTTGTTCTAATCGTGGAGGTGGCGCTCTTTACGTGTAGGAGCTGACACCAGAGTTGTACGATATCCAGTTTCTACCATTTACCTTCCAAGTCACTCTCAGAAAAATAAACACTCCTTCCCTCCCTTTAATACCGCAGATAATCTCCAGTTCAGAAATTACACTGACAGAACACACAGGAAACGCTCTGGAAGCTCTTCGTTCCCCCTGCTCTTTTCAGGCTTGTGTGGAACAGGCAGCCTGCCGTGGGAAAGGGGTTCGTGGCTGGCTTCCCCACTTCTGTTTCTCCTCTGTCTGTCTCCCAGCTAGCTCAACCCTCCCCGTCTGTGGACTTGCGGACAGAGGAAGGAAAGATTGACTAGAGGTTGGGTTGGGGAAGGGATATAAAGAGGGTGCAGGAAAGTTCTTATTTGACTAGTACTTTCTTGAACGTGCATAGGTGTTTAAAAAAGCGAAGTTCTCCCGTGAGAGCCCTTGTGAATCCTGAGACCAATTCATGTTGGGAATCTTCAGCTATAGATCCCTCAATATGGAAGAATGCACCTCCTCCAGCCTGCAGGTCCTTGTGTTCCCTTCCTTAGCCCCTAGGTACCCGCTGCTACCTTCTTTCACTTTCCAGGCAGTTCTCTTGGCCAAGGTCCAAGACGATGCCACACTGGCTCATACACGATCCATGGGAAACTCCCACACTGCCAGGCGTGGGAGGGTAGTTGCATTCCCGGGGCAGCTCTCGTACTGTAGGCACTTTCTCCCGTCCTTTCGCCTGGGCTGATGTGAGCTGGACACCAGCTTGTTGTTCACCCTCAAATTGCCAGGGGCGCATGACCAAACTCTGCCGGGGGTCTGCTGCAGCCCCACTCGCTTGACTTGAGGTGAACTGGCATAAAGGTTAGATTCCCGGCATTCTGAGAACTTTCTCCAAATTTTGTTCTAATCTCCAGCTTTTTTGGTGCTACGTTCCCCAGTCTCCTGTAGGTTGCAAATTTGCAGAACAGGTTTCTGCAGCTGAAAGGTGCAGAACAGATTTTTTACATCCAGTGTTGCAGGTCTGGTTTTGAGATCTCACACTGTGGGATACGGAAGGAACCATTACTTCAATTTCTTGGGGCCTCAGTAGAACTAAGACAGGAAGAATCCAATGTTATCATCCTCTTATCATCACTTATTCTATTTAAGAGAATGGATGCTTTTAGTAACTGGTTGCAGGACATTACCTTTCCTCTGGATGTTATTTTTACAATTTTAAAATGTGAAATAGATGACTCGTAGCATCCTAAGATACTTCAACTTTAAGATGCTAAAGATTACATTTCGGATTTCAGAACTCAAAATACAATGCTATAGTGGATCTGCAGTGGCCAAAGGAAAGGTTTTTTTAAAGGGACATGGATACTTCCTTTCTCTTGACATCGTGGTGCTTCTAATCAAGATAAGTGACCATGCTTCCACGTGAAGTAGCTAAGGTGGGATGTAGATACTGAGCTGCATTCAGCAGACCTTAGCATTTTAATACTTTACTCTGTGTCCCCAAAACAATTTTGGGGGGTTGAAATACATCTTAATATTAACAGGGATTGGTAAAAATAAATTATACATTGTTCTTTCTGTAACACAAAGACTTATTGGATAAGGTAAATAACCTCTCTCTCTGTCCTCCCATTGGTCTTATGTGTAAATTTTAATTCTTAGATTGAGAGGTAGCATGTTCCTAGATGAAACGGCACAGTTAAAAGATCCAGCTTCAGAATTAGAGAGAACTAGATTCAAATTCCAGCCAGGAACAGGTCCTAACCAATCAGAATGAACTCTGACTAATCAGAGTGGTCACCTGACCTATCAGAGAGCCCCTAACCCTTAGGCTATTGTGGCCTTAAGCCGCTGGGCATCATCCCTTCTCTACTGTCCCTGCACTCAGCCTCTCTGAGCCTCGGTTTCTTCCAGATGTGGGGACAATAATCTCTGTCTGGCAGAGCTGTTATGAGGATTAACCGAGGGACAGTGGCTCCCTGCACACAGTAGGCCCTCAGCAGAAGGTAGCTGTTATGGCGTTGTTGGATGTCAGATATCTCAAAGAGATAAAGAGCAAATGCTCCTCAGCTGCCTCCGACCTCTGTGTGCCTGCCCTGCGTCCATGGCATTTGGGGGCTGGTTAATCCATTAGAGATGTGAGCTATATCTGATGGAGACTTCTCTCTGTTTTCCAATTAGGAATCTTTAGGTGATTTTCCCATTTTAATTATGGCTATAAAAGTATGAAAAAATGAGAGAATACAGAAAAAGTAAGAAAAAGAAATGTAAAATCCCCTGTATGCTATCATAGAGGATCAGCCACTGTCAACTTTGGAGGTATATCCTTCCAGATTTTTTTTGAAAATATGCAAATAGGTACAGGAATGGTATTAGATGAAATACAATGTTTTCTAATCTCCTTTTCACTTAATGCTATATCATAGACATGTTTCCATGTCAGTATGTAACATCATCATAGAATGTCATTATATGGATTTTCCAAATTAAATAAATTTGGAATAATGTCCATCAGTGGACATTTAGCTTACTTCCAGTGAACTGCAGTGATCTCCCTTATATGTATGTCTTTTCATACATATATGGTTATTTTCTTAGAAAACAGTTTTAGAAGTGGATTTGCCGGACAGAAGGAAAGCATATTTTAAATGTGACATATTATCAAGTTCACTTGGAAAGGCTGTTGTAAGTTATACTCCCATTAAAGCATATGTAGTGTTCAGATCTCCACATTTGAGAGTTTTAGAATAAAATAAAATATTTCTATATTCTTCGATAAGTGAGAGCATCTTCTTCACATTTTCTCCCTAAAATCAAATAGCATATTTTAAAAAATTTTTTTCATATTAAAGTTTTTAGAAATTCACTTATCTAAAAAATAAAAGCTTTTAACTGCAAACCGAATCCTTTGGTCGTAGTGACTATTAAAACTGTACTCATCGGAATCATAGTGGGGTCTTAAATTCCGTCTTGGAGAAGCGTCTCTCTTTAGAGATGAGCAAAGTGAGATCTGAAGTCAGAGGGTTGGACAGTGTCCTAAATCCTCCTTGTCACTTCCTGTCACCTGCCTCCTCATCTTGGAATAGTCATCATTTCTACTCCTAGATGAAATATTATTTTTCTCTTAACCTCAGGGCTGCCCTGTGACATTTAAGTTGTTTTAATAGAAGAGTATAACATGCATACAGAAACGTATAAAAATCTCAGCTGAATGAATTGGTACAGAGTAAACACACCTGTGTAATCACCACCCAGGTCAAGAACAAAAAAAATTTTTATTAACATTTTCTAATACAGGTGACCATAATGAAAAATGTATAATTGTCCTGCGTATTCCTTAAACTGTGACCTTTACATCAGACAGTCAATAATTTCTCTTTGAGAGGATGTACCCAATTGGTCTCCCCTCCTCTATGCTTCTCTGGGGGCGATTAATTCTCAGTATTCTGTGTGTAGTAACTTGCCTGGGTTTTAGATTATCCACAGCACTGAAAAAGCTCTCAATATTCTTACTCTTTGACAGTGAAACCAGACCACGAAATTGTAAGGGCAAAACACGGCAGTATGCAAAAGCATGTAATTGAAGGTACGTTGCTGTACATGCTGGCCAGAAACCAGATATGAACCGTTTAGCAGAAGTTATTATTTGGCTAAAGGTGGAGGTACAATAAGGAATTGTGCACTTTGCATCGGGGAACGTGGCAGGGAATTAGAAGTGCCTGTGAGATTATGTGGTGCAGCAGCCAGCAACACAGGCCTGGGAGCTCAGCCGTTTGCCTGCAGCCGCAGTGCTCGATGGGTGCAGAGGCCGTAGCCTGCCTCCTGGACCAGGTGCCAGGCTGTGCCTCACAACTGGAGCGGAGAAGATTCGAAGTCGGCCTCACCTCCCAGCCCCTCCAGCCTCCCTTCACCCTTCCCTGCCTGTTAAGGATGGACACCCGCCTTAATCTTGTTGTTCAGTCAGTAGCTTTTGCATTATGTTTCTTTTTTTGTGGTGAATGTACCCTTTTTCTTCTCTTTTTTCCTGCACGAACACCGCCTTGCCTGCACTGCTTCCCCTGCCTGTAGAAAAGTTGCAGCCTGGTCTGTAGCGGAACAGTGCTCTGATTAAAGTGATTAAAACTATATACAGCATGCATAATTAACCTTTGCGCGGCTGTCACCGAGCTGATGCACGGAGCTGATACTGTATCTGTCTGTGGCAGCCGGCGTATGCCACATGACCGTTTTTTTTTTTCCTGCAGAATTTTAATCACTTGAGATAAAGAGCCAGGAGAGAGAGATGAGGCTGTATTAATCCTCTCAATGGCTTTATAATTTCCCTTCTATTCTGCTGCTGGTAATCAAGAAAAATAATGCCGCCTTAATCCCAGATGCCAAGGTCAATCACCTCCGTGCCCTCTGATAGCAAGGATGTCATTATGAAAAGATTTTAATGAACGTAATTCTTGCCGTGCTCCGCAGAGAGAAGGGTGTGTTCTGCGACCCCAGGATGGTGAGGTGGGCCTTCATTTCTGGCAAAAATAATTGTTAAGTGTTAGCCCTATTAGAAATGAATGCCTAATAGCTGGTCAGGGCTGCAGCCCAGCCACACGCAGCAGCGGGCGAGTGAAGAACTGGGGGGTGAGTGGCACCGGCTGCTAGGCGAGGAGGGCCTGACCGGGTGATGCGCAGTCGGGCCGCACTGCCGGCTGGCTGCAGGCGCAGGGCAGCAGGGACCCGGCCCTGCGTGCGCTCTGCCACCTCCCCGGGGGGCTGCCAAGAGCAAAATACAAGGGCAGCAACGCACAGATGTGTGGTGACATCTTAAAACAATGCCCTGTTGTTCTTTTTAAGAACATGCAGACAGGTGAAAATCAGCAATCCTTTCAGCTCAGAAGCACCCGAGCTAAATTCCCAGACGGCTGCCTGCTGCTACTTCACCCACGCCCCCTCTTATTTGGTTTTCCCCAAAACCCGTCCCCTCGGTCGAGGCGGCCCGAAGGGAGCTGACACGGCCTCGACAGGAAGTCACGCCGCAGGCAGCTGAGCGCAAGGCCAGCGCCAGGGCTGCAGCTTGGGCCGCAGGGGCGGGTCATTTATCCTGCTGAGAAAAGGCGGAGGGAGGCCTGAGCGCAGACTGGGAGAGGATCGGAAGGACATGAGGAACTGGCTGCCATCCACCCTCGAGAATAAAAGAGAGCGGCACCTCGGCTGCAGACGCCAGGATCCCAGCGCGGCTCGGGGAGGTTCTGCAGGGATCCACCACCAGCGTGGTTAATCTACACGGCTTTTCAACGTGTCTCTACAAACGTTAGCTTCACCTTCTCCTGAGAGGTCGCTGTGCAGTTTCCCTCCACGTTAGGGGTGGGCCGCGGGCCCAGGCGGCGCAGGGGGGCAGCAGAAGACCCTTCCTGGGCTGGTGCAGGCGGGTTGACCGGCCAGCGTTGACCAAGAAACACTGTCCTGTCAGGGCTCTCGTCTTTCTTCTCTCCTTCGTAACCTGACCCCAAACCCTGATTCTGTCCTCCTGGAATTTGTGCTCAGACTCCGTAAGCCTCACGTTTGGGGTTTATGGTCACCTGGCCTGGCCTGGGGTGACACTTCCCCTTGCCCCATCTGTGAGACAGAGAGCCAGTTTGGACTGTAAATAGCATTGCAGGGGCACCTGTGGCCTGCTTACCGGAACAGACTCTTCTTAAGGGCTTAGGCGCCACTGATGTCACTCTACCGCTGAACTTCCTCTTTATTCAAGTGGCCTCAGCAGGGCCTCTTTCTGGAACCACTTCGTTAGCAATTCATTTGAGCCGTTAAAATGAATGAAACTAATTCAAAAGAAAATATTCTATGATTTAGACTTCCTCTGCATCCTCTGAGTTACCGTACTGTACTGATGCAGAAAACAATTTAGTCACGCATTCCTAAGAGATGGTTCCGGCTTTTGTTCTCTTCAAGTGCAATTTCGGTAATGCAGCTTTTGCCCCATTCCCATAGGTCAGTGCAAGTGCTACCTGGAGGAGCCACACAGATGCGGCCCTCGTCTGAGCTAGTGGCGTGACTGATGGAGCCCAGGGGCTTTTCTGTGGGGCGCTGCAGAGCCCAGGGGTCCTGGGAAGGCGCCAAGAGGCCCCCAGGCATAAAGCAGATTTTCCGGGTGGCATCGGGCAGGGCTTCAGGCATGTCCAGCACACACACTTCGTCCGGCGTGGCCCCCGTCTTCCTCTGTTTTCTACGTTGAAGTTCCTCCTAAGATTTTTGTAGGAAGAAAAACAATGTTTCTTAAAAGTTTAAGAGCATGCACAGCCCTTTTTGTATAGTCCTTTGCTCTGTCTCAGAGGAATTTATAAAGGACAGGGTGGTCTTCCTGAGAGCCTTGAGGAAGGGGTGTATGCAAAGGACAGAGTTCTTTGGGCAGACTCCCACAGGTTGATCCAGCTGTGTGTGTGTGTGTGTGTGTGTGTGTGTGTGTGTGTGTGTGTGTGTGTGTGTGTGTGTGTGTGGTGTGGTGTGGTGTGGTGTGGGGTCTGGTGTGGGGTGAGGGGTGTGTGAAGCTCTGCTGTCCGAGGCTGTCTCATTGCAAAAGTGAGTTTCAGAAATTCACCCTGAAGGCGAACCAGGGCTCCTGGGGGCCAGTGGAAGACTTTGAGGACCCCAGGGTACGAAGGCCTTTCATCTCCCTGCTGAGAAGTGTAGACTTTACCATGAAGACAGAGCCAGACGCCTGAGAGCTATTCCCCGGGCCCCATTCTCATCGTCAGCCCCCGTAGTAGTCACTCTGCCTAGTGATTCAAGGCGCTGGGTCTAGAACCTGGCCCCTCGTCTCTGCTCCAGATGCCCTGAATCTAATCTTCCTCAGGATGTGAGCTGCTCATCCTTCTACTGTCCCGGCCTCTTCCCTCTCCTCAAGCTCCACGTGGCCTCAAGAATCCTACTTTAAAAATAGATGCGATCAAGTCCCCACCCTTAAAAATAATACTGTCGGATACTGTCCAAGCCTCCTAACCAGGTGTGCAAGGCTCCTCCCAAGGCACGCAGTCATCTTCTGAGGGCTTCCTTTGTGGACAGCTTTTGTTGGCCTTGCGTCTTTTATATCCCACTAGGCGGAGGCTCCCTGAGGGCCTCCTGCATTTGAATCCCTGTGCCACGTGCATAAAAGGTGTTCAGTGTGTTTGAAGGGGATTCCCCAGAGCTTTGCTGTCGCTGCTGTTCCCTGGCATTGCTGTGTGCTGGCCTCTGACTTAGGGACCTGGGCCTCTCTTTAACTCCTCTCGAGAACCCTGCGCAGTGGAGTGGCTAACTCCGTCTCTTAGATGAGGAAACATCAGTGCCTGCCTGACTATCTTTATTTAACATCCTTTCATTGAGCCATTTGGGAGCACCGATTGGGTGCCAGGCCCCTGCTGGGGACACAGGAGGCTCACAGGCTGGTGGGGGGACAGAGGGAGAAGCTCTGAGGCAGAGGAAGTACGGGGCACGTGGGGCAGCCTGTGCTGCGGCTCCTTCAGACTTGCAGAGGGAAAGGCGACCCCACCCCAAGTAGGTCATTACAGATGGGGTGGAGGCTTCCGTACTCATGAGCAGGTCTGCGCTCGAGGCCTGGGTTTGGGTAGGTGAGAGCTTGGCCCCTCTCCTTGCCATTGGCCCCTGTCCTCCAGGTGGGAAGATCAGAAAGGACGGGAAGGAAGGTGCTCTCCTCGACCTCCTGCTCCCCCAGGCTTCTCCGACAGCAACCCCAGGGGCGGCCCTGGGGGTGGTGGGAGGGGCGGGTCAGGTATACCTGAACCTGACGTACCTGAGCCTGAACCTGCCCGCAGGTGAGACGGCTGCAGCTGGCCGGAGTGCAGTGCGTGTGCGGCACAGGGAGAGCTGGAGATGCAAACGAGCGGCAGGTCCTCAGGGCTGGCCGCTTCCTGAGTTAACACATGCAAACCGGCCGGTGCCCTTCGGGCTGGTCCCCCAGTGCAGCTAACTGGGGCCGACAGCACCGGTGTGGGGCTGGAAGTATGGCATGCCCTCGCATTCTGTAGAGGATGCAGTGCAGACCTCTGATGGTTGTCCCCTTCACGCTGGGTGTTTCTTATTCATAGGCTTTCTGTGCATGTGTCACTCTTATATCGAGTCAGCACGTGCCTCGCACCCTGGCCATCGTTTCGGCAGCTGCGCCCAGCCCTCTGCGGAGCTGGGGTGTGTTTGTGTGCCTGTTGGCTCTCCTACATTGGTGAAGCCTGTAGCATATGTATTATCATGTCTTCCAGTAAACAGGATGGATGCTGCTGGCCTACTTCCTCCCCCATCATTCCACAGTGCCGGCCTTCTTTGGTTGTACAGTTTCATTGGAGCCTTTCCTCTCTCTTATTTCCTCCCAGAGTTCATAGTAAATAACGATGACAGTGATAAACGCTAGCGTCTAGTAAGCACTTTCTGCAGACAGGACACAGGACCGTGCGTTTTGTGTGTCGTTTTATTTTGAATTCTCCCTCTTATACCCTAAGCTGAGTTCTGAGTTTTGAATGTCCCAGAGGCATCCCCTGAGACAAGGATTTCAATGCAAGTGGTTTATCCAAGAGGCAGTCCTAGGACAGGGGTGACACGTGACACAGCGAAGGGAAGGCGGCCCGGCGGAGGCTTCTTATCAGGCACGGTAGCAGGTAGTGCCGTGGACGAGCAGAGCTTAATCCCTCTGGGGGACTCTGGAGTCAGTGCAAAACGTGTACAGGGGAGGGGGAGGGGGCCGAGGTGTGTATACGACTTGTGATCGTTGGTTTGACAGTGGTGCGTGGGGGGAGCGAATTCTCTGGCATGTCTGGCCACTGTGGGTGAAGGCAGAGCAGGCTCCGGCCCCCAGAGAAAGCTGTCAGGGAGGGATACAGACACCGGCCTTGGGAGGTTGCCAGTGGGCACTGCCGCGGGGGCGGAGGGGATGGATGCAGGCAGGGGTCCACAGCATCTGCTGCATGAGGCCGTCATGTCACTTTCATTTAACAGATATAGTGAGTCCCCTACACACAGTCCTTCAAGTCGCGAACTTTCAAACGTGCGCACGTGCATTCCATCAACGGCAGGCGTGAGTGACATTGCAGCTTGCCCTCCGTCTCCCGTTGCTGACGACCCTTCAGCTCTACCATCTCCCACCTCCTCTCCCCACTGCAGTCAGTACCTCTTCTTGCCTGTTCCCTCGATGCCAGCCCCTGTGTGCCAGCTGTTGTGCTGCGCTGCTGTACTTGCCAAGGTACTGTACTGTAAGATTTTAAATGTTTACTTTTTGTGTATGTTTTTTATGTATGGTTTGTGTGAAAAGTAGTATCGGCCTCTTACAGTACAGTACTGTGTAGCCGATCTTCTTATTTGGGTACCTAGGCTCACTTTGTTGGACTTCACAGACGCGCTCTTGGAACGGAACTCGTTCGTATGTACGGGACTTACTGTAATAAAACTGAGTCTTAATGGCCTAAGTGACTTGCTTTAGGTGACACTTGTAGGTCGTTCATGTTCTTTTCTCTGTGGAAACTCCCCTTGCTTCCTGCCAACCCAAGGATTTAACTAGCAGTTCAGCTCAACAGTGGCTTCATGGGCTTGGTACCTCCTCCATCTGGGTTGGGGGTCTTCTCCACCTGACTCTGACCCAAAAGTTGACTCTTGAGATGCTGAGCCTACTTGCTTCAGTGAAGGACTTGCCTACTCTGAGGAGAAATGGATGAGGCTGGGGAAATACTTCTGTTGGAGTGACGTGCTTTTAATTTAAACTTCGAGTAGTGAGTAGACTAGGTTCCACGGCTGTCACAAACAACCCCGTGGTCTCAGTGGCTTGACAGCAACACTGGTTTATTGCGCACCCACACAGAGTCCACTGCGGGTCCACGTGGTGACTCGGGGAGCTGGGCGGTGTTGATCCTGTGGCTCCCCTGCCCCGAGCTCATCGGGCCTTTGCAGGTCACAGGAATGAATGGACGCTCCCACTGGGGCCTCTCGCTGATTCAGCCCTGAAATGAAGATGCCGCTTCTAGTTCCATTGTATTCACCACATCTTGTCACATGGCCCAGCTAGTTACCAGAAGGCTGGGAAGTGCAGTCTTCCGAGTGCCCAGCAAGGGCAGGGGAGGGACTGCTGGGTCTTAGTGAACCCCAGAAACCCAGAAACGTCTTCCCCGGTAAGAGAAGCACCATTAATTACGCAGTCGTGATCAAGGCCGGCCTACGGCCTTTTCTGGGGATTTCTGAAAGGCTGGAAGAACTTTGCCTTGGGTGTGTCAGCTGCTCGCTAATTCCTCAGAAATGCCCAGGGACAAGGTTGCTCTGGCTCATAAGATATATTTGTTTGGTTATTTAACAAATCAAGAAAAGCACGTTGTTATTTAAAAATTCGAAAGAGCATGTTGTCATTTCCCTCGTCCTGATGGTTCTTTAAGCAGATGTGTTCTCTTCACTTTATACATCGTATTAGTTGTAACATCTTTTTCTCTCCTATCCCTCCAAGTTATGCTTGGAAATAAATCTTCTTGGCATGAAATATCATCGTGGGGTGGTAATAAACCATTGTTCTCACAGCTGTTTTGAAACCTAAACAACTAAAAAATGCATTTTAAAAAAATTTTTTGTTGGAATATAGTTGATTTACAATGTTGTGTTAGTTTCAGGTGTACAGCAAAATGAATCAGTTATACATATCCACGTATCCACTCTTTTTTAGAGTCTTTTCCCATAGAGGCCGTTACAGAGTACTGAGTAGAGTTCCCTGTGCTCTATAGTAGGTCCTTGCTGATTATCTATTTTACGTATAGTAGTGTGTGTATGTCCATTCCAATCTCGCAGTTTATCCCCCTGCCCACCCCCCACCCCTGGTAACCGTAAGTTTGTCTTCTG
This sequence comes from Leucopleurus acutus, assembly GCF_964270905.1. Lineage (NCBI taxonomy): Eukaryota > Metazoa > Chordata > Mammalia > Artiodactyla > Delphinidae > Leucopleurus > Leucopleurus acutus. The sequence goes on from NC_139158.1 coordinate 2,894,373, forward strand.
CATCTGTGGCCCTACTTCTCTTTCCTGCGGACATGCACAGATTCTGTCTGCTGAGGGAGGAAACCGTATTTTTACAGCTGTTCCCAGGCTGTCCTCACTCAGCGATTTGTTGTGAAAACCGTGGAAATAATTTCTTGCTCTGAGTGAGAAGGGCTCCTCCCACCGTCTGATGCTGTTCTCATAAGTGTGCCCCATCCTACAGCCTGGTCTCTGGCCCCTGAGAGCAGGACAGGACAGGAACCCCACTCTGCTCTGGAGGGTTTGTGCTGTTACTTGCCCTGCTGTAGAGTGGATTTACAAAGGCTTTTGAGGACCCAAAGAGAAAATGTGTCCAATAAATCAATGGTAATGCATTAACAGACTGCTACTGAATTCATTGTTCACAGAAGTAATTCCTTGATAATAGCATTTTGTACAGTATATCATCACAAAACAATGGTGATATCACCACAGTGGAAATGACTCTGATAAATTATACACTAATAGGATCTTAGGATTCTGGTGTAGATCTAATTTGGGGTTATCAGGATTTGTGGAGCGGTAGGCTTCGTTTCTGCATTGTACAGAGGCAAAACAATCTTGCGCATATTGTGAGAAGCCAGTGTTTTCCATAATGAGGTATTGGTGCAGAATCGGCAAGGTTTTCATATCTTTTGAATCATTCTCTTCGTATTCTATATGATAAGCTATGTTCACTTTAGTTCTTTCATTTTATCTAAAAATGAATCTGTGAGCTCTTCTAATAATTGCAAGAATTTTAAAAGGAACAATGAAATTTGATTTTTTTTAAGTGGCGATATGGGAATAGCATAATCTTGTTGCTCTTAATTTTTTAATGAGATGCATTGAGGCGACTTCAGGGATCCTGACAAAATTGCCCATAGCACTGTTGTCCTCTAGGACCTGGAAATTCAAAAACCCACTAAAGTGATGTCTAATCAATGCCACCAGGATCCTTGAGGATAGAAAATATGTAATTGTATTTTTGCATACTTCCTAATACTAAGACAAGTGCCTTATGTCCAAAAGCACTTGCATTGGTGAAGATGGCAGTGAGACCCTGTAGGGACGTGATGCTCCCGTCCTGCCACCTGGCACCCAGGAACCCGGATCTCCCAGGACACGGGATAGCCTGGGTGACACAAAGACAAAGGGAGGGCTGGGTTCCTCTACCTAAGGCGCTGTAGCTGCTTTAGAACTCACCGTGGCTGTGCCCAAAGGTGGCAAGTCCTACAGCAGTGCCACTGACATCCTCTCCAGACCGTGCCCACTAGAAGGTGTTGACTGTAGGCTGTCTTAGACATACCTTAGCTCCTGTTTGTCTGTCTTCTAAGACTGCCTGGCCAGCCTCTTACTGGTTTTGTGAACTCCTGAGAGCCTTCCTGGGAACCTCCCACCCCTTGCTTTCCATAAGTCAGCCTGAGTTGGTTTCTATCGTTTATAACCAAGAACTCCCGAGTGATTGAGCAGTCAGTATTGGTTTGACATTTCCTAAGTGCTCAAAGCAGAGAGAAACTCGGGAAATGGTCTCATCTCTCATTTTAAGATGACTCCCAGACATTCCTTGCTCAGAGTTCTGTAGAGAGTTGGCAGCTGGAGCTGGTGCTGGCATTCTCTCCTTTTCACTCGTGGAAGTTCTAATAAGGAAGAAGAGTCATTCTGGAGACCTGTACTGTTCAGTGTGGCAGCCACCAGCCACGTGTGGCTATCGAGTACTTAAAATGTGGCTCACACAAGTTGTGCCGTGCTGTACCAAAACGCTGTCAGGTCTTGAAGGCTTAGTATCAAAACTAGGAGACTATCTCAAGTTTACGTTTTTGTATCGATCACATTTTGTTTTGTTTTGTTTTGTTTTGTTTTGTTTGCGGTACGGGGGCCTCTCACTGTTGTGGCCTCTCCCGTTGCGGAGCACAGGCTCCGGACGCACAGGCTCAGCGGCCATGGCTCACGGGCCCAGCCGCTCTGTGGCACGTGGGATCTTCCCGGACCGGGGCACGAACCCGTGTCCCCTGCATTGGCAGGCGGACTCCCAACCACTGCGCCACCAGGGAGGCCCCTCGATCACATTTTGAATGATTATATTTTAGACATACTGGATGAGATAGAATATATTTTTAAACTTCTTACCGTTTAATTTTTTCAGTGTGGCTGCCAGTAAAACTAAAGATACACGTGTGAGCTGGAGTATATTTCTCTTGAGCAAAGCTGCTGAATACAACCATGAGAGAGGATGACATGTGATTCTCTGGGGGTAGCCTTGGGTCTGTGGTTATTATGCTTGAATACTAGTCAGTGTTTGCTGTGGTAACGAATACTGCAGCAATTTCAGGGGCTTACAGCAGCGCACGCTTGTTTTTCACTGGTCTCCCAGTCAGCTGTGGCTTGGCCGGCTGGGCCAGGCTTGGCACCTGTAACCCGGGCTGCACGTGCTCTTCTCTTGGGACCCAGGCTCTCGTGGAGCAGCCGCTCACTGGGGCACGTTCTCCACACTGCAGAAGCTCCAGCACGGGAGCAGAAACACCCAGTGCCTCTTGAAGCCTCTGCTGGGAACTGGTGCGCCGTCACTTCTCTCACGTTCCCTTGGTCAAAGCAGCTCGCGTGCCCAAGTCCACAGTAGACGTGGCAGGGCTGTGTACCTGCCTGCTGGAAAAACACAGCCAGAGCAGGGAGATCACGAGCGGTTGTGAGCATGTGATGTGCCGTGCCGCATTCCGCCCTGCCGGTCACACGTGTGCACTCTCCCCCCACATGAAAGACTCTCACACGTTTATGGCGTCACGCGGTCAAGGTCCGCACTGTGTCCAGTCAGCCCCTCCTGACGCGGAGTCTCGTGAACCAAAAGGCAGGACCGCTGCTTCCCCACTTTGGAAAGAGGAAGGGCAGGAGACCCACCACAGCCCATGCCAGTCCTGATATCCTGCTGGGCAAATACTTCAGACCCGAGGCAAGGGTTCGGGTGTTCCTTGATTAGGAGAGCGCCCCAGTCTGCCGTTTGCATGACTCTGGATCACCCTCTGCAAGTTACACTCTTCTCTCATCCTCCCCGCCTCCCTCTGAGGGAGGCGCTAAAGAAATGCCCTCCCCGATGGCAAGCAGACTTCTTAACTTGTCTCCTACCCATAGGAAAGGTGGAAGCTGAGGATCGTTTGAGACGGCAAATGGCCACAGTCTGTTTTCATTCAGGTTCAAAGTGTGTTTGGCGCTTCGTGAAACCATTGTTTGTTTTTCATCTTTGATCCCAGGTCCTCTCTCTACGCTCAGTCACAAGTACTTTGAGCTTTTGGTGCTTCCAAGACACCAAATTCCGGGTCTTTCTCCCGGGGCCATTTTGTGCAACTGAGAAGATTCCACTGGGGGATTTCGATAAAGGGAATTAACAGTCATACGTTTGATTTAGTCTTTACCAGGAGGCTGTGCCTTAATGGCCGACCTTGATTTGGTGAGAAGTATAATAGTTCCATTTGCAAATCCTTCAAGTCCTGGAATTTTTGGATTTTCTATATTCCCTTTCAGTTGCAAAGCAGTGGGTTGTTTTTTTTTGTTTTTGTTTTGGGGTGGGGGGCTTCCTTCCCTGCATAGGATGTAAAGGTATCCTGTAACAATCAATTCGCACTGGTAACATTCTGAAAACAAGTTTAGTGGGTGCATTTTTTACCTTCTGAGTTATCGCAGGTGCTATTTGTTGCCAGGTGTGTCAGTGCCGCGTACCTTGGGTTGCCATTTTGCCAACTTCCTGCAAGAGTTCTCTGGTACCCTATCACCTAGACCCAGAACCAATGCCACCGGTTTCAGGTTTCTGTCATGGCAGCCCCTCCTTCTGTGCACCGGTTTCTGCATTAGTCAGCTTTTGCTACAGTAACTAACAGCCCCCAAATCTCTGTGGCCTCCAACAGCCAACATTTATTTTTCACTTAAGAATCCTGCAAGTCAGCTGCAGCTCTGCTGAGCCTGGCCTAAGGTACGCTTGTAAGTGGTGGTGTCGCAACTCCCCACAGGGTTCTCCCCACATGCTTCCCGTGTCTTTTTTGTGTGGGCACCGCAACGAAGAGTAGCCCCCGCTCGACACAACTAGAGAAAGTCCACGCACAGCAACAAAGACCCAGTGCAACCAAAAATAAATAAAAAAATAAAAATTTTTTAAAAAAAGATTCGGGAATAAATTCACTAAAAGACAGGGGAACTTTCTTAAGCCATGTCTCCTGAGATTCCTCTCTAGATAGGGCCAGGCGTGTTTTAAGTACTTTAAGCTGGGAACTTTCCATGCTTTCCACCATTGGAGTTGGACCAGTTTGGGAAAATACGTGTCATAAATCATCTTCAGAACATTTTAATATACTGCCGATAGTATTAAAAGTCAAAGCTTTCATAAAACTTAGTTTACTTCTCCCTGTAACTTAAATCTGGAGCAGGTTTAAAAACGTTCATGGCTCCAGCTAAATTACGGACTCCGCTTTAGCCTTCTGGGGCTGGGGGCTGCCCAGCCTGGGCCTGGAAGCTTGCTGGCTCCGCCCCGTGAAGCTCTGTGCTCTACGCTGGACTGACACCTCCTCACAGCCCTGGCAGAGCCGGTGGCTCCCGGCCCCGCCCCTCACCACTTCCCGCTGCTGACCTTCGTGTACTCCGTTTCTGAACTTGCGTAAAGTGGATTCTTAGGTCACTGATTTGAGACCTTTCTTCTTTTGTAACGTAAACGCTTGATGCTGTGAATAGCTCTCTAAGCACTGATTTAGGTGCATCCCAGGGTTTTGATATGTTCGGTTTTCATTTTCATTCATGACAAAATATTTTCTAATAGCCTTTGTAATTTCTCCTTTGACCTGTGGGTTATTTATGTGTGTTGTTAAGTTCCAACTGTTTGGAGATTGTCCAGATTGTCTTTCTGTTACTGACTGCTGATTTAATTCTGTTGTGGTCAGAGAACATACTTTGCATGATTTCAGTCCTTTTAAATTTATTGACATTTGTTTTATGGCCCACAATATTTTGGCAAATGTTCTGTGTGCACTTGAAAAGACTTTGTATTTTGCTGTTGTTGTGTGGAATGTTCTATAAATATCAATTAGGTCAAGTAGGCTATAATGTTGTTGAAGTCTTCTATATCTTTACTGCTTCTCTAACTTTTCTTTCAAAGAAATTTTTTAAAATGAGAAACAAAAGTCTTTTAGATCTACTCACATTCTTACCGTCTGGGGGGCTCTTTATTCTCTTGTGTACATCCAACTTTCTGTCTGGCATCCTTTTCCTTCTCCCTGAGGCATTGCTTTAACCTTTCTGGTGGAGCTGGTCTGCTGGTGATAAAGTCTGCCCAATGCCGGCTGTCATGGAGCACAAACTCCTTCTGGCCTTGTTGGGCTCCTGGGGGTGTACTGCCTACTCCTCGCCCCCGCCCCACCCTGGCCTGGATAGCCTCCTTACCCGGACCACGGAGGCACAGGCCAGCACTCAGCAGAAGACGGGAGGGGACTCCCCTTCAGCTCTCTGGACGTCGTGTCTGTGCTCTTACCTCCTCTCTGGGGTTCGGGCCCACAAGCATTAGCCTCCTTGCCTCCCCAAAGTCTGAAGTCTGTCTTGTCAACTCAGGAGGCCCAAAGGGATGTGTTTGGGTCCTTCGCCCTGGGATGGACACTCTGGAGGCGGTGAGCTGGGGCAGCCGCACACCGTCTCTCCCGGGGATCAGTGCTCTTCGCTGCCTCTGGGCCAACATCTGGAAATCATTGTTTCATACGTTTCATTCGGTTTTCTAGCTGTCTAAGGTGAGGAAATAAATTTGATTCCTCTAAGTCCTTCACAGCTGAAAGCAAAAGTCCTTTCCATCTACTTTTTCAATAAAAGAATTTTAATTGTGGTAAAGTACACGTGACATAAAGTTTACCATCGTAACCGTTTTCAGTGTACAGTTCAGCAGTGTTAACTGCATTCACGTTGCTGTGCAGCTATCACCAGCATCATCTCCAGAACTTCTTCATCTTCGAAAATTGAAACTCTGTCCCCACTAAACACTAACTCCCCATCCCCCTTCGCCCGCCCCTGGCACCCACCCTTCTACTTTCTGCCTCTATGAATTCGATAACTTCTAGATCCCTCATATGAGTAGAATCATATCCTATGTGTCTGACTCATTTTGCTCCGCATAACATCCTGAAGGTTCATCCATGTTGTAGCACGTGTTAGATTTACCTTCCTTTCAAAGGCTGCATTTCCATTGTACGGATGGAGCACATTTTGTTCATTCGCTGATCTGTCAGCAAACACTTGGGCTGCTTCCACCTTTTGGCCATTGTGGACAATGCTGCTGTTCTCTAGGGACCCGTAACATGCCACAAGCTTGTTAAGACTCTTCGAGTATTGATAGCCATCTCACCAGATCCTCCAGTTTGTTTTCACAGGTGCATGTGAGTGTGTATATTTTCTTATATAAAATGCTCATGGGAAAAAGAAGAGATAAATGGATATAGTTCATTAGCCACCTTTGATCAAGTCCCCTTTCCTTGCCATTTTCAGTTTCTTTTTTTCTCTCCTTTCCATTTTCTCCTTATCACCTTCTCCCCTTTCTCCCTCCTTTTTCTCTCTTTCTTTTTCCCTCATTCTTGGTTTTTCCTTTCCTCTTCTTAGCCCATCTCTTTGCCCTCTCTTCCTTCGGTGGAGGTGTGGCTACATGAAGCCGCTTTGTGTGCGGAGACCAGTCAACACAGTTGACAGGCCGACGTGCCAACAGGAAGCAGCTCACATTCCAGGAGAGGACAGGGGGCATGAGCATCAGTGACTGCAGCCTGAAATGAAAAGAAGTACAGATGTAGCAGTTCAGTTATTCAGTGAGGGAGGTTATTTTTGGCTTTCGATGATCCAGGAAGGCTTCACTGAAGTACTGATAGTTGACTTGGGTCCTAAGAATTGGGCGCAGTCGGGCTTACCGATGATGGCAGAGCTGTTCTAGGTTGAAGAAATGATGTGAGCCAAAGCTGAAAACCTTCTGCCTTCTCGTACAATGTTCTTGTCATTATGTCATTCGACTCTCTTATCCCAAGAATTCTTTTCAGCTAACTTTTTAAATTTCAAAGCAATATATGGAAAATTATATATGTATGCGATAATTTAAATTGGACAATGAAAATTAAGTTGTTTCTTCTTCATGCACTTTGCCAATTTTTTGAATGGTTTTAGATGTTGTGCATTGCACATATTTGTTCAATTTTATCATTTGTCTTTTGCTTTTTACCTCCTATTGTTCTTAAGAAAATAATTGCTTCTGAAACAAAAGAGCAGCCTCGCAGTAATTCTGACTAACGATAAGTCATCTGAATTAGTAAAAAGTTAGAATGACTAATTTAGGGTTCTGGTTTTATTATTTTGAAGGCATTTTGTCACCCTTGGTTGTCAAACTAAGTCTCAGCAATTAGAGCTCTTTGGGAACATGTTTTATTAAATAGATGGTAATTTTATCACAGCGAACATCTTTCATTTGTAAGTGCAAAGAGGTTATTCCCGACATCTTGTTTATATTGTTGATTTGCTGAGAAAAGGTTTTATCTTTAAACAAATGTCGATTTTTTAACCCAATCCCTACTAAATGAGTTATCATCAATTCTGAATTAACGGTTTTCCAATAATATAGTGAGATGAAACAGCCCATATGTACCTCATTTTATTATTATATCAGTATAGTTCTAGGTTTCCTTTTGATTTCAACTTTAATCATGAGAAATTTATTAAAATCTATTTCCTGCAATCCTCCCAGATTTACTGTCAATGTCAAGTGGGCCAGTGTGTGAAAATTGTCTTGGAAAACAAAGACACTTACCTCCTTGGTCTGGCGTTGAGAGGCCTCCAGACTAGCCTTCATTTTTTAACAGCTCGCCCGCAGTTCCCCTACAGTGATGTTCTGCTTTAAAACTTTCACAGGGCTGTTCCCATGGCACATCTGTCCATGCCCTCCTCTGTTGAAGGTTCTCTCATATCTCCCCATCACCTACAGGTTAACATCTTTTTAAGAACGGAGCTCCGAAGTCAAAAAGACCTGTGTGCAAATCCTATGCCTACCCCGTACTATGTGACTTACAGGAATGCTCATCTTCTCGAAGCATCAGTTTCCTTGTCTGTAAGATGGGAGTAACTGAGGTTCCCATAGAGGATCGCTGGGGAGACTGAATGAGAATGCAGGTGAAGCGCTCAGCTCATCTGGTCCAGACGTGGTGTCACTGCCTCCACACTCCCTCACAGGCCGGTCAGCAACATCCTCCCCTCTGCACCAGCACTTCCGTCACGCTCAGCCGCGCCGTGGTCCAAACGCCCGGCTCTGTTGCATCTTTGTGTTTGTGCCACCCTGTTTCTCTGTCCTGGACACCCTTGTCTTCAGTGTCAGTGTTTTCAGGCGGCAGTGCAGGCTGACACAGCTGCAGGGGGAGCTCCCTGACCCCGAGCGCCCCTGCCCCAGACTTTGTGCACATCTCAGCTGCAGGAGTTGTCACAGCAAAGCGCAGTTCTTCCCTTGGCTTTTGGTTCCCTCACTCACATGGTGCCTCCCCATATAAACTGTTATGTGTTCGAATGGATTCTCTTATAAAAAAATTAACTGTAAATATCACTCTCCCCTGCCCCCTCTTCCTCTCTTTGCTGAGGGAACCAGTAACTTGAACTTGGTGTTACTCCTTCTAATCCATGTTTTCCTATTTTCTTACACATTTACTTCCCCCCAGATTCTATAGAATATAGAATGTGTGTATTTCTAAATTTACATAAAGATTTCCATTTTATAGTGGTTACCCTCAAATGTCTAACATGCATAACTGACCTAATGGAGATCAGGCAGCATGTTCTGAACAGAAAGGGACCGACTTCAGTACTGGCCAACTTCTCCTCCACATCTCACGTCTGCGTGGCCTCCTGTATGGGTTCTGTCCTGTTTTTAATCCCCAAGTTAGTTACAATAATGACACAAAATTCCATTTCCCGGTTAGTGCTTATTCAGATTACGCATCATTTCTTCTGCCCCCCGCCCCTCCTCCTGGGTTTGGTATCCTTCTTACACAAGTACCGTCTTCGGAAGTCATTTTCTACTGAAAGTCTGAAAATATCTTTATTTCACTTCACTCTTTGGTTCTCCCACTTTTATTTTGGAAAATTGTAACCTGCAGAAATGTAAGATGGTAAAATGTGTATCTTACACCCTTCACCTAGATTTACAGATTCTTAGTGTTTTCCACTTATGCTTTCTCTCTCTCTCATACACACACACACATACACACACACCTATTTTAGACTAAAGCATCTGAAAATTTGTCGCGCTATTCCCCCTAAGTACTCCGACACCTATCAACTGTAAGTAGGAGCATTCTCCTCCATAATCACCGTAGAAATATCGCTCTTTACATTTTAACATTGATTTAGCACTATTATCTAGTACCTAGTTCATATCCAAATGTCCCTTATTATAACAATAAAGAACTTCATAGCTTTTTTCTGTTCTGGCATCCAGTTAATGACTATTCATTGCATTAGTTCTCATGTCCTCTTCATCTCCTTATCCTTAATCTAAGAGTTCCTGGCCTTTTGTTCGACTTAACATTGACATTTTTGAAAACTCCAGACTAGTTGTTTTGTAGAATGTTCTTCAGTCTTGAGTTTATCTGATTGTTTTATCTTTATTAGATTCAGGTTAAACATTTTGGTGATATTATGCCCTTCTCAGTGCACCACATCAGAGGCCACTGGATGTCTGTTTGTCTCATTATTGACGATTTTTGATTAAGGGATTATTTGGTTAAATGGAGGCCAACAGATTTTTCCACATGTAAAGATGCATTTCTTTTCCTTTGTGATTAGTTAAAAATCTGTGTGGCAATACTTTGAAACTATGTGACTATTCTGTTTCCCAATGGTTTTAACATTTATTGATGACTCTTGCTTCATTCAAATGCCAGTGATTTTTTTAAACATCTACCATTCTGTGTTTTTAAAGTTAGCATTCTTCTGTAAAGAACTGCTTTTCCTTCTCCATACCTCCGCCCTTTAAAAAAATGTTTAGAACGGACTCATGTGCTCTCTGTGTTAGTTCAACATGTTATAATATAATCCTTCAGTTATTCATTCTGCTGCTCAAATTGTTCCACATTTGGCTGGCGAGGGTCCATTCAAAGTGTGTCCTATATCCTTTCCACATGCTCTCATCTGATTTTGAGAATTTCTCACCTTCTGGCACAAGAAGGTGCTCACCTTGTATTTCCCCTGCCCACGGCCCTGGAATCAGCCAAGGTTCCAAGAGGCCATGGTTCCTTTAAGTAGAGTATGGTATTTAGAAACCAAGATGTGGGAACTGGGTGTGCTCATTACTCCTGAGGTATTATTGCTTTTAAGCTCTTTCAGTGGACAGAGCAAGGAGATATAAGATATATAAGACGTATTATATAAGATAGATAGATATCTCCTTCCTCCATCCACTGAAACACATATTTATATTTTTATATATTATATATAAGTTATATAAAAATTCATGCACTTACACTGGCACTTCTGAATTTCATTTAGTACTGATATCACAGGGTTCTTCCTCCCCTCCCTGCATTCCGTATTCGTATCTCCCTTATTCCACAGTGAGAACACTGATTTCCAACAAAATTAATATATTTATTTATTTTCTCAATTCTATAATTCACACTAAATTGTTTGCAATTGTTATACTAATACCACTACCTACTATAAAGTCATTAAGTACAATTCAGGATTTCTTTCTAGGTTTGTGTGTGTGTGTGTGTGCATAAAAGACGTCCCACTGAGGAGGGAGGGATACATTGGGAGATTGGGATTGACATATACACACTACTGTATATAAAATAGGTAACTAATAAGAACCTGCTGCACAGCACAGGGAACTCTACTCAATACTCTGTAATGGCCTACATGAGAAAAGAATCTAAAACAAAAATAGAGTGAATATGTATATGTATAACTGATGCATTTTGCTCTACACCTGAAACTAGCACAACATTGAAAATCAACCCCACTCCAATAAAAATGAAAAAAAAAAAAGATATCCCATTGAGAGTTACAGTCAGTTACTGGGTTCCAAACTTTCTTGGATTAATTCTTTTTTTTCTTATGCATATTATAATTATCTATTTGATGTAGAGTTAGGTTGATTAGTTTCTGTCTGAATCAACTGTAGGAAAATTTCCTATCTCTGTTGATTTAGTAATATAGTTTTGGATATGTAAATCATTAGCATAGTTCAAAAGTTAAAACTCCATGAAAAGATACACTCAGAGAAGCCCAATCCTGTTTCCTATCTCTACATCGTACTCCGTCCTCAGCCATGCCCCATAAACAGCCATTTTTCTAAGTTTCTGTTATATCCTTTCTGTGTTTCTTTTTGCAATAACAAGCGTGTACCACAGAATAGGAGGAAATATTTGCAAGTCATATATCTGGTAAAGTGTGTCGTCCAGAATAGGTAAAGAAGTCTTACAATTCAACAATAAAAATACAAATAACCTAATTTTAAAAGGGACAAAGTGTTTGTTTTTTTGGTTATATCAAAATATAATTGACCTGCCATGGTGTTAGCTCCGGGAGCACAGCATAGCGATTCGATGTTTCTATATGTTACCAAATGATCACCACCATAAGTCTAGTTAGTCCGTCACCATAAAAAGTTCTTGCAATATTATTGACTAGACCCCCCATGCTGGACATTTCACCCCCCGTGACACATTTATTTCATAACTGGAAGTTTGCTCCTCTTAATCTCCCTGGCCTATTTCACTCATGCCCCAAGCCCCTCCCTTCTGGCAACCACCTGTTTGTTCTCTGTATCTGTGAGTTTGTTTCTCTTTTGTTCATTTGTTTTATTTTGTTAATTTCATGTCTGAGTGAAATCGTAGGGTATTGGTCGTTCTCTGTCTGGCTTATTTCACTCAGTATAATACCCTCTGAGTGCATCCACATGGTGGCAACTGGCAGGATTTCACCCCTTTTATGACTAATATTCCATTTTACATAAATAACACATCTTCTTTGTCCATTTGTCTATTAGTGGATGCTTAGGTTGCTTTCACATCTTGGCTATTGTACATAATGTTGAAGTGAACATAGGTGTACATATATCTTTTCAAATTAGTGGCTTTTTTTTCTTCAGAAAAATACCCAGAAGTGGAACTGCTGGATCGTGTGGTGGTTGTATTTTTAATTTTTTGAGGAACCTCCATACCAATTTCCACAGAGGCTGTACCACTTTATGTTCCCACCGATATACATGACAGATCCCTTGTCTCCACACCCTCTACAACAATTATTCTTTGTTGTCTTTTTGGTAATAGCTGTTCTGACAAGTGTGAGGTGATACCTCCTTGTGGGTTTTATTTGCGTTTCCGTGAAGACTAGGGATGTTGAACACCTTTTCATGTGTCTGTTGGCCATCTGTATATCTTCTTTGGAAAAATGTCTATTCAGGTCCTCTGCCCATTTTTAAATTGGGTTATTTGTTATTTTGAAGTCATCCTCTGAGTTCTTTGCATATTTTGAATATTAACCCCTTATCAGATATATAGTTTGCATATACCTTCTCCTATTCGGTAGGTGGCCTTTTCATTTTATTGATAGTTTTCTTCGCTGTACAAAAGCTTTCTAGTAGTTAGATGTAGTCCCATTTGTTTATTTTTGCTTTTGTTTCCCTTGCCTGAGGAGATATATGCAAAATAATATTGCTAAGACCAATGCTGAAGAGCTTACTGCCTATGTTTTCTTCTAGGAGTTTTGTGGTTTCTGGGATTAGGTAGTATTGATTGTTGCAGAACCTTGTGATAATAAAAACCACTCAATTGTGCACTTTAAAATGGTGACTTTTATGGTATACGAATTATATCAATATATCAGTATATCAATATTGATATATCAATTATATCAATTGATATATCAATATATATCAATTATATCAATATATCAATAAAAATCTAAACTTTTTTATATATTAATGAGCACCTTGCTTTGTTTTCAGTTAGTATCCTGGAAATCAGTTCATAAAACCTTCACCATTCCTTTTTAACAGCAGCTGCAAATTCATTGTACCATAGTTTATTCTACAGTCTCCTGTATATTGACATTTAAATTATTTTCATTATTTTTCTATTATAAGTAATGCCACAATGAATATTTGTGCATATGTTTGGGTATCGTTAGGGGTGATTTTCCCTTCAGTCTTGAATGAAGTCTGGATGTGTATAAAGTTCTAGGCTGATAGTTTATTTTCTTTCAACCCCTTGATGCTAGTATTCCATTTTCTTCAGCCACCTTATTTTTCCGATAAGGAAACTCCTGCCAGTTCAATTATTCTTTTGTGGGTAATCTTTCTCTATGGTTGTTTTTAAGATCTTTCCCGTCACCTTTGCAGTCTGCAGTTTCACTAGGTAGTTTATTTCCTCCTGTTTAAGAGACACTACGTTTCATAAGTCTGAAGAATCGCATCTTTTACCAGTTCCAAAATTCTTAGGGTTCTTCTTTTCATGGACACTGTTTTTCTTCTTCCTATTGTAGTCTCTCTTTCTAGAACTCCTAGTTAAGCATGTATTGAACCTTCTTCTTTTACCTTACTTTCTCTGAAGCCTCATTCTCATCGTTTCTATCTCTTCTGTCTTTGCTATATTCTGGGAAATTTTCTTGATCTCTCTTCCATTTGATTATTTTCACTTTAGCTCTGTCTTACTAATATTTATCCTCACCTCTGAATTTTTAATTTCAATGACAGTATTTTTCATTTGGAGAAGTTCTATTCGCTACTTTTTAAATCTGCCTTTTCTCTTCATAATATTTTATTATTTTGTTAGAATTTCCATTTTTTCTTTTCTGTTTAATCATCTGAAGCTTTTTTATTTTATAGGCCCTCTGAAATTACTCTCTTGCCGCATGTTCAGGGGGTTTAAAGCCTATTTTTGAATATACTGACTCTTCCTGCTGGTGGCTGTATTTTGTGTGTGTGAGAGCTCGTCTTCATTAGTACTTCCTTCTCCTATTCATGAATTCTACGAAGTGTTATTATGGAATGTTTTTGCATTGTGTGTGTCATTGTCCCACTGGTTTCATTGTTCTGGAAACGGTTTAAATTAATCTTTCAGGTTAAGGAGTCCTACAAAACACAAGTAACATTTCTTTGTCTTTTTGATATTTCTTATTTTCTGGCATATACTAATTGTCTTCTTTTTTTCTATCAGGCTTAGCTCTGCATTTTAAATTTCTTTCTTATATTTCACCTAGAACTTTATGTGCTTATAGCAGGAATGGGTCCATGATAGCTCATTCTGCCAGGTAGCTGAAATCAGAAATCTTTAAATCGGTATTTTTTAATTTTTATTTTACATTGGAGCATAGTCTATTAACAATGTTGTGTTAGTTTCAGGTGTACAGCACAGTGATTCAGTTATACGTGTACATGTACTATTCTTTTTCAAATTCTTTTCCCATTTAGATTATTACAAATACTGAGCAGAGTTCCCTGTGCTCCACAGTAGGACCTTGTTTGTTATCTATTTTAAATACAGCAGTGTGTGCACGTCAATCCCCAACTCCCAAGGTATCCCTCTCCCCCACCCTTCCCCCCAGTAAGCATAACTTCTGTTCTCTAAGTCTGTGAGTCTGTTTCTGTTTTGTAAATAAGTTCATTTGTATCCTTTTTCTTTTAAGATTACACATATAAGCGATATCATATGATATTTGTCTTTCTCTGTCTGACTTACTTCACTTAGTATGATAATCTCCAGGTCCATCCATGTTGCTGCAAATGGCATTATTTCATCCTTTGTTATGGCTGAGTGGTATTCCATCACATATATGTACCACATCTTCCTTATGCATTCATCTGTTGATGGACATTTAGGTTGCTTCCATGATTTGGCTGTTGTAAACAGTGCTGCAGTGAACATTGTGTGCGTGTATCCTTTGAAACCATGTTTCTCTCTGGATGTGTGCCCAGGAGTGGGATTGCTGGATCTTTCAAATAGATCTTAAAAAAAATAGATCTTTAAAAAAAACTTTAAATAGATTTTTTATTGTAGTAAAATATGTGTAACATAAAACTTGCTATTTTAACCATTTTTAAGTGTACCATTCAGTGGCATTAATTATATTCACAGTGTTGTCCAGCCATCACCAATACCTATTTCCAAAATATTTTCATCACCCCAGACAGACACTTTTTACCTGTTAAGCATTAACTCCCCATTCCGTCCTCCCCCACCACCCCTGGTAACCTCTAATCTACCTTCTATCTCAATGAATGTTCATAGTTTAGATATTTCATCAAAGTGGAATCTTACAATATTTGTCATTTTGTATCTGGCTTATCTCACTTAGCATAATGTTTTCAAGGTTCATCCACACCGTAGCGTATATCAGAACTTCATTCCTTTTCCTGGCTGAATACTATTCCATTGAATGAACGTCCCACAACTTGTCTATTCATTCACCTGTCAATATGCTTCGGGGTTGTTTCCACCTTTCTGCTGTTGTGAACAGTGCTACAGTGAACACTCACTGTATGTTTTAGTCCCTGTTTTCGATCCTTTGGGGTATACACCTAGGAGTGGAAATGCTGCATCATATGGTAATTTTGTGTTTTTTAAATATATTCTTAGCAAAATAAAATAAATCACAAAAGATGTAGCACTCAAACAGCAGAGATAGTGAGGGTCTTCTATCAAGTTTCCTCTGTCTAGGTTAACATTTATGATATTCAGAGTTAAGACCATACTTTTTAGCTCTGGAATTGCCCAGTTATTGCTACATATTGCCGTGTGCATCCAATGTGATTCTCTGTGGAACTACAGTAATTTGATTGAGCGAGTGCTTGTGTACATACTGCTCGGTTTTTTATTCTTATTTCAGGAGGGGTGGTTTGTTTGTTTAGGGCTTGGGGTGATGCTGAATTCGTGCTATATTCATTCCTGCTTCACAGTTATCCCCTGGCCTTTCTCATCACTTCTCTGCTGCTTAGCTTTCCTTTACTTAAACCTGTATTAGTGTCTACAATACACTCGATTCTGTGATATCAGTGAGTTAAGACGTGGATCCTAAAACAGAGACAGAGAGAGAAGATTATAGTGCAGTGTGGTGAAGGCGGTGATAGAAGAAGCATGGCATGTCCGCAGAACTGGATTTCTAACCCAGACGACGCCTGCTGTGTGTCTAACGCAGTCCACACGTGGGGCTGCAGAAAAAGCAGACACTCATTTGGGTTCCAGAGAGTGACAGAGAATTCACTGCTCAGGTCCGTGTGGAAATAAGGAAGGCAGGGTCTGAGGGAAGTCACCCAATCCAGGTGAAGATCTTCTTGGTCTAGGTCCCCACCGTGACCTCGTGCCCAGGTGACACTGGCAGATCCCTTCATAGACTGCTGGCCAGATGCCCACCCACGGCCCAGTCAGCTGTGAGCAGAAAGGGTGGGTCACGTGGAAACAGCATCATGACTTTAGGGGAGCGACCCCTAAAGCGTGTGGTGGACGTGTCAGGGTGTTCTGACCCTTAGTCCGTCTGCTACAACTGGCCGTTAGCAAGCCCTTCCTTCCTTTAAGTACCCTGGCATCTGGTCAGCTCAGCTGCTTATCACCCCGAGGTTTATAGTGACGGCTGTCTTCTTCCTCCAAATCACTTTTGAGATATTTTTGATGTCAAAGAGGAAATCATGCTCTTTTGTAAGAGAAAACATAGTTGTGTTCTACCTGTGTCTTCCCTGGTCTCTAGAGCAGGGGTGAGGGAAAGGCAGCATTCTTTGGGGGATTCAGGAGGAAAAGAAATCATTTTTTGGATGCCTCCGAGTAAAGAAGGAATGAGCCATAGTTGAAAGGCACGGGCTGAGGCCCCTGCATCTGTGGGTGTCCTTTCCACCAACATAGGCAATCTTGGGTTCTAAGATGGTCCGTCAGGAGATGAGAGTCAGGCCACATCTAGATGGTCTTTCTCTACTCAGGTGGACAGGGGGGCGGGAAGGAGATCAGGAAGTGGCCCCTTTGACTGTGCCTCTTGGCCCATTTTCCTCCTGGTTCCCCTGAAGGTTATTTATTCCTGGAACTGGCTTTACAAATGAATAGGGAATTTCTTGGCACAGGTAATGGGGGGGTCCAGGGGCAGACTGTCTTCAGACACAGCTGTACCTGCATGCTTGACTTCCTCGGACTGGGTTTCTTTCCATGTCTGCCTCTGCTGTCCTCCAGTTTGGCTGCATTCTCAAGCTCTCGGGTGGTGACCCGACGGCCACCAGAAACTCTAGTCTTAACTCCTGCCTCGGCCCTGGGCCCGCGCTCCATCTACTCTGTGGGTGGCGCTGTGGACTGGTGTTAGGTGCAGCTGGTGGAGCGGGCATGGGCCTGGATCCTCCTGTGTGGCCTCTCCTGAGGGTGGTGTGGCCACTGACAGCACTGACTGACCCTTAAGACTTTAGTGTGTCCCTAGCCCTCCCAGAGATGATAGGCCTGGGAAACGCCTGGAGGCCAGGGACCATCTGCGTGGTCCCCACAGGGCCTGGTGCAGTGTCTTCCAGGCATCAAGTGTGTGCAGATGGATTTGTTCTATACGCGCTATGCAATATGAGGTTTCAAACAACTACACACTTTCTAAGTACAAATATTTTAAAATTTACTACAGAGAAGCTCAATGATTAAAGAATCCTCTCAATTCACGTGATCTGTGGCTTTATCTTTTTGTATACCTCACTTGCTTAAAGTAAAGTCCCTCTTAATACATAAATCAGCCTCTTTTGGATAAACGTTACATGCAACAGGCTTGAAACACAGCCTTGAAAACATAAATGAGCAGTAAGGATCATTACGCATCGACACCCCGGGGGAAGGAAATCTTTTATAGGAGAAGTAGAAGCCGAGGGTAAGGTTCATTTAAAATGTATAAAAATTATAAAAACGCCCATGGATTGAAAGGCCATCTGAAGGGACTGCTGACTTTTTGGTGATGCCGATGTGGAAGCACTGTGTTTCTCTGCAGGGAAAACAATGACCTAGTGTACGATGCTTCCCCTCTTGCTACGTCAGCAGACAGTCGCATTATTTTCCGGTGGAATGTGCAGAGCTCGGTACCTCTGTTCTCTCTGCAGCTCACAGAGCCTCAGCAGAGAGACAATCGGAACATTTCAAAGAGAGACGAGACAAAAACAGATTATTCTGCTGTGCTGCCACATTGCCACAGCACAATACTCTGTTCAGAATTGTCTCTTGTACATTTTACAAGCCGTACTCTGTCTATAAAGGCTCTCTGTGTTGGAGAATTCGCCTGTGTAGGAAAAACAGCTGCATGTTGCAGAGTATTACCTCAAGAGGCCAGATTCTTCTGGCCAGGGAATCTGTTTCCTTAGCATTCTGAAAGGTGCCTGAGCTTTCCAAGGTCACGAAAAAGTATTAACTGACTGCACTGTTCTGTCACACTGGTGCTACCATCCTGGTCTGAAGCCTCCCTGGGCCACTATGAAGGTCTGCCCCAACGGTGTTTTCTGCACACACACACACACACACACACACACACACACACCTCTTCCTGCACTCAGGGTATATGGTCACCATTAGAAGATGAGAAGATTTAGGGCTCAGGGATTCTAAGCAAAGTCTCAATAAAGCAGAAGCAGCTTCGTTTTTAATTCTAGTTTTCTGTTTCAGGGCCCAAGAAACTCAGTTTCACGGGCCTCCTTCCTTGGCTGGATGTCAGATCAGCTGCCCCAGGCGCTGCCTTCCCAGCCCAAACTCAGGGGACGACTGGGAACCCCAGAAGTAGCGGGGGCCCCTGTGTCCCCCATCTCCACACCATGCTGACTGGGAACACTCGGGAAGCATCTGTGGGTTACTCGAGTTCGTCTGTAGGAAAGGACATTGGATATCAGTTCTACCTAAAGCCTTCCTTTTTTAGCTGGCCCAATCTATCCTCTACTAATTTTCCACATACGTGGTTTCTCGCACCCTTTTTCTCATGAGTACATCTGTACCACTGATGGTGTTATATTCTGCTTCTTTTCAGATTGATCTGTTAGCATAGAATTATTCTTCTATCCATTATTATTACAACATTCAATGCAATCATCATTAGCCCATGAGTTCATAACTATTACTATCAATGCTAATATAATGACTATTAACTAAATATGAATAACTCAAGCTGTCACTGATATAATTGCTACTATTAACTGTGTCCCAGCTCACACGATCTGCCTTTGCTGCCTCACCCCCCTCTACCCCCTTTGACCTTCTCCCCGCCTCGCCTGACAAACCAGACCACCTAGGGTTCCTGGCACATCCTGAGATCCAGCCTTCCCTCCCCGGGACATAACGATGTGTGTCACTGACCAGTGGACGGTCAGTTCGTCCGCAGAGGCAAGGCCTAGGGTGAACGCTGGCTGTGCGGCCCGGAGGTGTCACCAGTACTGCCCTTGCCCTCACGTCAGATTTTGTCTTTGCTGAGGCCAGGGGGCCCACCTGAAGGTGCAGGTCGAGAAGCAGAGATGGGTCACGTGCCCGGCCCTCCGCACCCATCCAGTGAGGACGGAACGGAGGGCAGCTGGAGGGGGAGGTGGGGGGCAGAGGCGCTAGAGTGGCTTTCTCACTCTCGCTGGTGAACGGAGACAGTTAGCAGGGAGCACTGATCACATCAAGGCGTTGACCAGCCCCATGTGTTTCTCACCCATGGAGTCAGCCTCTGAGCGCAGCCTCGGCCTTCAGGGCACTTAAAGTTCCGAGTGATCACCTGACGGCGAGCGTGCTGTCGCATTGGGCCCTGTGGGGTGGCTAGGGGCTGCTGACTTGACGGAACCTACAGTCTAGTCGAGGACCTCACGGTGTAATTCACTGGGACCCACTGCACGTCAGAGACTGCACGAGACCCGGGCTGCGCACACGCCTCACATCCCAGACGCAGACTGGACCTCAGAGAGGCCTCAGTCCTCCCGGGAAGAGACCAAGCAGAACCACAGTTAGGCAGGTGATCAGCGCTACTGACCCCTAGAGTAAGCCCCAGGGGCTCTGAGGTCACAGGGGGGCCCCCAGTTAGCCTGAGGGGGTGCCAGTTCTGAGGAAGCTTTACCGAGGAGAGGACAATTCGCTGAGCCTTTCGGGATGAAAAGGAAGCAGTGGGGAGGACCAGGTGAAAGGACAGTGCTGGCAGGGAGCCGCCTGCAGAGGCGGGAAAGACACCGGGAATGGCAGTCACTCCGCCGTAGCCGGCGGCCAGTTTGTGTTCAGGGAGGTGATGGAATATGGGCCTGGGGCTCAATATGGGAAGATCCTGCTGTGCATGCTGGGACTTTTGGACTTTCCTCCGTGGGTCATGGTAACTCATTCAGGGCTACAGACCTGTGAGTGTCTTAAGACCATGCTGGCTGCCGCACTTGGGCAAACTGGAAGGAGGCTTTTGCAGTATGTCGGATGAGATAGCACAAGGGCTTGACCTACGAGTGGCAGAGAGGGTAGAGGGAACGGATCATGCTTGTGAGTTTGGGGGAGAATGTAGGGTCAGCAGGATTTATCATACCCTAATTTATGGGGCTACAGAGAGGGAAGTGTCTGGTATGACTTTCTAGCTTGATTTCTCATTATTATTAATGTGTTATGGTGATCTGCCTTCAGTGATCTTGGTTTTTTTACATCTTTATTGGAGTATAACTGCTTTACAATGGTGTGTTAGTTTCTCGTTTATAACAAAGTGAATCAGCTATACGCATACATATGTTCCCATATCTCTTCCCTCTTGCGTCTCCCTCCCTCCCACCCTCCCTATCCCACCCCTCTAGGTGGTCACAAAGCACCGGGCTGATCTCCCTGTGCTATGCGGCTGCTTCCCACTAGCTATCTATTTTACATTTGGTAGTGTATATATGTCCATGTCACTCTCTCACTTCGTCCAAGCTTCCCCTTCCCCCTCCCCGTGTCCTCAAGTCCATTCTCTACATCTGCGTCTTTATTCCTGTCCTGCCCCGAGGTTCTTCAGAACCTTTTTTTTTTTTTTTAGATTCCATATGTATGTGTTAGCATACGGTATTTGTTTTTCTCTTTCTGACTAACTTCACTCTGTATGACAGACTCTAGGTCCATCCACCTCACTACAAATAACTCAATTTCTTTTCCTTTTATGGCTATAGTAAATAGAGCTACAATGAACATTTTGGTACACGACTCTTTTTGAATTATGGTTTTCTCAGGGTATATGCCCAGTAGTGGGATTGCTGGGTCATATGGTAGTTCTATTTGTAGTTTTTTAAGGAATCTCCATACTGTTCTCCATAGTGGCTGTACCAATTCACATTCCCACCAGCAGTGCAAGAGTGTTCCCTTTTCTCCACATCCTCTCCAGCATTTATTGTTTGTAGATTTTTTGATGATGGCCATTCTGACCCGTGTGAGATGATATCTCATTGTAGTTTTGATTTGCATTTCTCTAATGATCAATGATGTTGAGCATTCTTTCATGTGTTTGTTGGCAATCTGTATATCTTCTTTGGAGAAATGTCTGTGTAGGTCTTCTGCCCATTTTCGGATTGGGTTGTTTGTTTTTTTGTTATTGAGCTGCATGAGCTGCTTATAAATTTTAGAGATTAATCCTTTGTCAGTTGCTTCATTTGAAAATATTTTCTCCCATTCTGAGGGTTGTCTTTTGGTCTTGTTTATGGTTTCCTTTGCTGTGCAAAAGCTTTGCAGTTTCATTAGGTCCCATTTGTTTATTTTTGTTCTTATTTCCATTTCTCTAGGAGGTGAGTCAAAAAGGATCTTGCTGTGATTTATGTCATAGAGTGTTCTGCCTGTTTTCCTCTAAGAGTTTGATAGTTTCTGGCCTTACATTTAGGTCTCTAATCCATTTTGAGTTTATTTTTGTGTATGGTGTTAGGAAGTGTTCTAATGTCATACTTTTACATGCACCTGTCCATTTCCCCAGCACCACTTATTGAAGAGGCTGTCCTTTCTCCACTGTACATTCCTGCCTCATTTATCAAAGATAAGGTGACCATATGTGTGTGCGTTTATCTCTGGGCTTTCTATCCTGTTCCATTGATCTATCTTTCTGTTTTTGTGCCAGTACCATACTGTCTTGATTACTGTAGCTTTGTAGTAGTCTGAAGTCAGGGAGCCTGATTCCTCCAGCTCCATTTTTCGTTCTCAAGATTGCTTTGGCTATTCGGGGTCTTTTGTGTTTCATTACAAATTGTGAAATTTTTTGTTCTAGTTCTGTGAAAAATGCCAGTGGTAGTTTGATAGGGATTGCATTGAATCTGTAGATTGCTTTGGGTAGCAGAGTCATTTTCACATTGTTGATTCTTCCGATCCAAGAATATGGTATATCTCTCCATCTATTTGTATCATCTTTAATTTCTTTCATCAGTGTCTTATAATTTTCTGCATACAGGTCTTTTGTCTCCTTAGGTAGGTTTATTCCTAGATATTTTATTCTTTTTGTTGTAACGGTAAATGAGAGTGTTTTCTTGATTTCACTTTCAGATTTTTCATCATTAGTGTATAGGAATGCCAGAGATTGCTGTGCATTAATTTTGTATCCTGCTACTTTACCAAATTCATTGATTAGCTCTAGTAGTTTTCTGGTAGCATCTTTAGGATTCTCTGTGTATAGTATCATGTCATCTGCAAACAGTGACAGCTTTACTTCTTCTTTTCCGATTTGTATTCCTTTTATTTCTTTTTCTTCTCTGATTGCTGTGGCTAAAACTTCCAAAACTATGTTGAATAAGAGTGGTGAGAGTGGGCAACCTTGTCTTGTTCCTGATCTTAGTGGAAATGCTTTCAGTTTTTCACCATTGAGGATGATGTTGGCTGTGGTTTTGTCATATATGGCCTTTATTATGTTGAGGAAAGTTCCCTCTATGCCTACTTTCTGCAGGGTTTTTATCATATATCAGTGTTGAATTTGTCGAAAGCTTTCTCTGCATCTATTGAGATGATCATGTGGTTTTTCTCCTTCAATCTGTTAATATGGTTTATCACGTTGATTGATTTGCATATATTGAAGAATTCTTGCATTCCTGGAATAAACCCCACTTGATCATGGTGTTTGATCCTTTTAATGTGCTGTTGGATTCTGTTTGCTAGTATTTTGTTGAGGATTTTTGCATCTATGTTCATCAGTGATATTGGCCTGTAGTTTTCTTTCTTTGTGACATCCTTGTCTGGTTTTGGTATCAGGGTGACGGTGGCCTCGTAGAATGAGTTGGGGAGTGTTCCTTCCTCTGCTATATTTTGGAAGAGTCTGAGAAGGATGGGTGTTAGCTCTTCTCTAAATGTTTGATAGAATTCGCCTGTGAATCCATCTGGTCCTGGGCTTTTGTTTGTTGGAAGATTTTTAATCACAGTTTCAATTTCAGTGCTTGTGATTGATCTGTTCATATTTTCTATTTCTTCCTGATTCAGTCTTGGAAGGTTGTGCTCTTCTAAGAATTTGTCCATTTCTTCCAGGTTGTCCATTTTATTGGCATGAGTTGCTTGTAGTAATCTCTCATGATCTTTTGTTTTTCTTCAGTGTCAGTTGTTACTTCTCCTTTTTCATTTCTAGTTCTGTTGATTTGAGTCTTCTCCCTGTTTTTCTTGATGAACTGGCTAAAGGTTTATCAATTTTGTTTACCTTCTCAAAGAACCACCTTTTAGTTTTATTGATCTTTGCTATCGTTTCCTTCATTTCTTTTTCATTTATTTCTGATCTGATCTTTATGATTTCTTTCCTTCTGCTAACTTCGGGGTTTTTTTGTTATTCTTTCTCTAATTGCTTTAGGTGCAAGGTTAGGTTGTTTATTCTAGATGTTTCCTGTTTCTTAAAGTAGGATTGTATTGCTATAAACTTCCCTCTTAGAACTGCTTTTGCTGCATCCCATAGTTTGGGTCGTCGTGTCTCCATTGTCATTTGTTTCTAGGTATTTTTTGATTTACTCTTTGACTTCTTCAGTGATCACTTCATTATTAAGTAGTGTATTGTTTAGCCTCCATGCATTTGTATTTTTTACAGATCTTTTCCTGTAATTGATATCTAGTCTCATAGCGTTGGGGTCGGAAAAGATACTTGATACAATTTCAATTTTCTTAAATTTACCAAGGCTTGATTTGTGACCCAAGATATGATCTATCCTGGAGAATGTTCCATGAACACTTGAGAAGAAAGGGTATTCTGTTGTTTTTGGATGGAATGTCCTATAAATATCAATTAAGTCTATCTTGTTTAATGTATCATTTAAAGCTTATGCTTCCTTATTTATTTTCATTTTGGATGATCTGTCCATTGGTGAAAGTGGGGTGTTAAAGTCCCCTTCTATGAATGTGTTACTGTCGATTTCCCCTTTTATGGCTGTTAGTATTTGTCTGATGTATTGAGGTGCTCCTATGTTGGGTGCATAAATATTTACAATTGTTATATCTTCTTCCTGGATCGATCCCTTGATCATTATGTAGTGTCCTTTGTCTCTTCTAATAGTCTTTATTTTAAAGTCTATTTTGTCTGATATGAGAATTGCTACTCCAGCTTTCTTTTGGTTTCCATTTGCATGGAATATCTTTTTCCCTACCCTCACTTTCAGTCTGTATGTGTCTCTAGGTCTGAAGTGGGTCTCCTGTAGACAGCATATATACGGGTCTTGTTTTGTATCCATTCAGCCAGTCTGTGTCTTTTGGTGGGAGCATTTAATCCATTTACATTTAAGGTAATTATCGATATGTGTGTTCCTATTCCCATTTTCCTAATTGTTTTGGGTTTGTTATTGTAGGTCTTTTCCTTCTCTTGTGTTTCTTGCCTAGAGAAGTTCCTTTAGCTTTTTTTGTAAAGCTGGTTTGGTGGTGCTGAACTCTCTCAGCTTTTTCTTGTCTGTAAAGGTTTTGATTTCTCCATCAAATCTGAATGAGATCCTTGCTGGGTAGAGTAATCTTGGCTGTAGGTTTTTCTCCTTCATCACTTTAAATATGTCCTGCCAGTCCCTTCTGGCTTGCAGAGTTTCTGCTGAAAGATCAGCTGTTAACCTTATGGGGATTCCCTTGTGTGTTATTTGTTGTTTTTCCCTTGCTGCTTTTAATATGTTTTCTTTGTATTTGATTTTTGACAGTTTGATTAATATGTGTCTTGGCGTGTTTCTCCTTGGATTTACCCTGTATGGGACTCTCTGCGCTTCCTGGACTTGATTAACTATTTCCTTTCCCATATTTGGGAAGTTTTCAACTATAATCTCTTCAAATATTTTCTCAGTCCCTCTCTTTTTCTCTTCTTCTTCTGGAACCCCTATAATTCGAATGTTGGTACGTTTAACGTTGTCCCAGAGGTCTCTGAGGCTGTCCTCAGTTCTTTTCATTCTTTTTTCTTTATTCTGCTCTGCAGTAGTTATTTCCACTATTTTATCTTCCAGGTCACTTATCCGTTCTTCTGCCTCAGTTATTCTGCTATTGATCCCATCTAGAATATTTTTAATTTCATTTATTGTGTTGTTCATCATTGCTTGTTTCATCTTTAGTTCTTCTAGGTCCTTGTTAAATGTTTCTTGCATTTTCTCTATTCTATTTCCAAGATTTTGGATCATCTTTACTATCATTATTCTGAATTCTTTTTCAGGTAGACTGCCTGTTTCCTCTTCATTTGTTTGGTCTGGTGGGTTTTTACCTTGCTCCTTCATCTACTGTGTGTTTCTCTGTCTTCCCATTTTGCTTAACTTACTGTGTTTGGGGTCTCCTTTTCGCAGTCTGCAGGTTCGTAGTTCCCGTTGTTTTTGGTGTCTGTCCCCAGTGGCTAAGGTTGGTTCAGTGGGTTGTGTAGGCTTCCTGGTGGAGGGGACTAGTGCCTGTGTTCTGGTGGATGAGGCTGGATCTTGTCTTTCTGGTGGGCAGGTCCACATCTGGTGGTGTGTTTTGGGGTGTCTGTGGCCTTATTATGATTTTAGGCAACCTCTCTGCTAATGGGTGGGGTTGTGTTCCTGTCTTGCTAGTTGTTTGGCATAGGGTGTCCAGCACTGTAGCTTGCTGGTCATTGAGTGAAGCTGGGTGCTGGCGTTGAGATGGAGATCTCTGGGAGATTTTCACCGTTTGATATTACGTGGAGCTGGGAAGTCTTTTGTGGACCAGTGTCCTGAAGTTGGCTCTCCCACCTCAGAGGCACAGCACTGACTCCTGGCTGCAGCACCAAGAGCCTTTCATCCACACGGCTCAGAATAAAAGGGAGAAAAAGTAGAAAGAAAGAAAGAAAGAGGATAAAATAAAATAAAGTAAGATAAAATAAAATAAAATAATTAAAATAAAAAATGATTATTAAGAAAAAAATTTTTTTAAGAAAAACCAAAAAAAAAAACAAAACAAAACAAAAATGGACGGATAGAACCCTAGGACAAATGGTGAAAGCAAAGCTATACAGACAAAACCACGAACCACACCCACATAAGACAACAAACTTAACTGATAAACGCTGTGTGTGTTCTGACTGTTCCACTGACCGCTGTTCCCCCATCTCTCTCCCTCTCCTCCGGTTTCCCTGTTCCCCGAGACACAACAGTATTGAAATTAGGCCACTTAATAATCCTACAGTCACTTCTAAGTGTTCAAGTGAAAGGAAGAGTGGCACCTCTGTCACTTTAAATCAAAAGCTAGACGTGATTAAGCTCAGTGAGGAAGGCATGTCAGACACTGAGACAGGTCGAAAGCTAGGCCTCTTGCACCTCTTGCTTTAATTTGAAAGTCAATTCAAAGTGCTACTCCTGTGAACACGACTGGTAAGGAAGCAAAACAGCCTTACGGCTGATGTGGAGAAAGTTTTAGTGGTCTGGACAGAAGATCAAACCAGCCACGACATTCCCTTAATGCCAATGCCAAATCCAGAGGAAGGCCCTAACTCTCTTCAATTCTATAAAGGCTGAGAGAGGTGAGGAAGCTGCAGAAGAAAAGTTTGAAGACAGCAGAGGTTGGTTTAATGAGGTTTAAGGAAAGAAGTCATATCCATAACATAAAAGTGCAAGGTGGGGCTTCCCTGGTGGCGCAGTGGTTGAGAGTCCGCCTGCCGATGCAGGGGTCTTGGGTTCGTGCCCCGGTCCAGGAAGATCCCACATGCCACAGAGCGGCTGGGCCCGTGAGCCATGGCCGCTGAGCCTGCGCGTCCGGAGCCTGTGCTCCGCAACGGGAGAGGCCACAACAGTGAGAGGCCCGCGTACCACAAAAAAAAAAAAAAAGTGCAAGGTGAAGCAGCAGGTGCTGACGTAGAAGCTGCAGCAAGTTATCCAGAAGATCCAGGTAAGATAATTCATGAAGCTGGCCACAGGAAACAACAGATTTTCAGTGTAGATGAAACAGCCTTATATTGGAAGTAGATGCCATCTAGGACTTTCATAGCAAGCGAGGAAAAGTCAATGCCTGGCTTCAAAGCTTAAAAGGACAGGCTGACTCTCTTGTTAGGGGCTAAAGCAGCTGGTGACTTTAAGTTGAAGACAATTACCATCCGAAAGTCCTAGGGCCCTTAAGAATTATAATTAATCTACTCTGCGCGTGCTCTATAAGTAGAAGAACAAAGCTTGGATGATAGCACATCTGTTTAGAATGTGATGTGCTGGATATCTCAAGCCCAGTGTTGAGACCTACTGCTCAGAAAAAAAGAATCCTTTCAAAATATTCCTGCTCAGACAATGCACCTGGTCACCCAAGAGCTCTGATGGAGATGTGCAATGAGATTAATGTTTTCATGCCAGTTTCATGCACAACATCCATTCTGCAGTCCATGGATCAAGGAGTCATTTCAAATTTCAAGTCTTATTATTTAAGAAATACATTTCATAAGGCTGTAGCCGCCATAGATAGTGATTCCTCTGATGGATCTGGGCAAAGTCAGTTGAACACCTTCTGGAAAGGAGTCACCATTCTAGATTCCATTTAGAACATTCCTGGTTCATGGGACGATGTCAAGATATCAACAGTAACAGGAGTTTAGAAGAAGTTGATACCAACCCTCACGGATGACATTGAGAGGTTCGAGATTACAGTGGAGGAAATAACTGCATATGTAGTGGAAACAGCAAGAGAACCAGAATTAGAAATGGAGCCTGAAGATGGGACTGAATTGCTGTAATCTCATGGCAAAACTTTCACGGATAAGGAGGTGTTCCTTATGGATGAGCCAAGAAAGTGGTTTCTTGAGCTGGAATCTACCAGTGAAGATGCTGTGAAGATTGTTGCAGTGAAACAAAGGATTTAGAATAGTACACACTCTTAGCTGATAAAGGAGCAACAGGGTTTGAGAGGATTGACTCCAATTTTGAAAGAAGTTCTGCTCTGAGTAAAATGCTGTCATACAGCACTGCAGGCTACAGAGAAAGCCTTCGTGAAAGGAGATCAATCAGTGCAGCAGACTTCTTAGCTGTCTCATTTTGAGATCGCCACCCACCTGCAGCAGTCACAACCCTGATCAGTCAGCAGCCGTCCACATCGAGGCAGGACCTTCCACCGGCAAAAAGATTGCAACTTGCTGACGGCTCAGATGATGATTAGCATTTTTAAGCAATAAAGTATTTTCTTATTAAGATATTACATTGTTTTTAAGACATAATGCTATTGCACACTTAACAGACTGCAGCATAGCGTAAACATAACTATGTTCCATATGCTCTGGGAAACCAGAAGATTCATGTGACTTGCTTTATTGTGATATTCCCTTTATAGTGGTGGTCTGGAACCAAACCAGCAATATCTCCAAGGTCTGCCTGTATGTGTTTCATACAAATAAAAAATAGACATTTTTAGTGAAATTAGATCTTACTGTATGTACTATTTTGTAAACTTGTTCACTTACTATCTTATTACTTATACAGTATTAGCTATCTACCTTATCATTTTAAATAGCTGCGTAGTGTTCTTTATTTAAGTAAGCATCATGATTCATCAGCCTGATTCTCAATCGTTGGACATTTAGGTTGTTTCCAGATTTTCACCATTATAGACAGAATGATGAATAGCCTTTTAGCTGCATCTGTGTGAACATCAAAATTATTTCTTCACACTAAATTCCTAGAAGTGGAGCTGTTATTTTAAGGGTGTTCTAGTAGAGCTTTTTTTTTTTTTTTTTTTTTTTTTTGCGGTATGCGGGCCTCTCACTGCTGTGGCCTCTCCAGTTGCGGAGCACAGGCTCCGGACGCGTGGGCCCAGCCGCTCCGCGGCATGTGGGATCTTCCCGGACCGGGGCACGAATCCGTGTCCCCTGCATCGGCAAGCGGACTCTCAACCACTGCGCCACCAGGGAAGCCCTAGTAGAGCTTTTTGATCGCAAGAATAGATACCCATAAAAACCTGCTGGCTCCAGTGTGAAAATGGGGTTCATATGAACAAAAGGAATGAGGGAATCTCATGGAGCTCAAGAACAAGATACCTGCAGGCCTCTTGAGAAACTGAAAGTACAAACTCCCTGGACCCAAAGCACTTCCCAGCTCCTCAGGAGCCAGGCGGCCTCATCTCTGCTCCTCTGTGCCTCTTGGCACCCTCCTCTGGTTCACCAGCCTGTTTTGCCTACTTCTGCCACCGGCCTCAGTTTTACATCATGACCACTCAGATTCAGTGGCTGACAGTCGTCTCTGTTTCTTTGCTAAAATTCCTGAGAAGGTAAGTCTGACTGCCAGATTCCTACCTGTTGTAGTCCTGGCCTGGTAACTTCGGGCAGCCTTGGGTTGGGGGCCTGAGGGTGGGGTTTCAGTCAGTCTTGTGCTGGTGAGTACTGACTATAGGCATACATGTAGCCTGAGATATGCCAGAGTGGGAGTCATTGGCGAATACTGCAGATCGGGGCCGGCTGCTAAATGTTTATCACAAAACCACTGGGTGTGACATGGGATAAAACTGTCAGATTCCTTGAGAAGGGATGGCCCGTGATTGACATCTTTAGGATATTTGCGATACAATTTAACTCCGTTAAAGCTCTGTAGATGTCACTTCATCCTCTTCTAGCATTTAATGTCGTAGAGGAGAAGTCTGGAGGTTTTCGGTTTTCGTTTTTGTTTGGGTTGATACCTTGCTTTATCTGTCTTGACTCTTGTAAGTTTTATTTCTCCATGAAGCTCCAACATTCTACTGGAACAGGACTGTAGTGGCTCTCTCTTTCCTGGTACTCCGGAAGCCCTTTTGTTTTTTTTTTTTTTTGAAGACGCAGATCTTCTGTGTTCATGTCAGGGAATTTTTCCACATTGTTAATGTGATTAACATTTTTCTTTCACTGGCTCTACTTCTCCCATCTGGAATTCCTATTGTGCTTATAGTGGACCAGTCTTCCATTTTGCTTATCCTCTCCTCATAGCTCGTTTAATCTGTCTTCTTTGAATTCTAGGAAGAGCTCTCAATCCCAGCCAAATTCACTGATTTGATTTTATGCACTATTTTGATCTGTTCTTCTGGGCTTCTACTGCATTTTTCATTTTGGCAATTGTATTCTCATCTAAAAACAATCTTTCCTGATCTCCGATTATTCTGTTTTCAAATTTATAGTATATTATTGACTCTTCTCAATGAGTTTTTTATTCGATTCAGATTTTCTGACTCATCTGAATCAGTGTGATTCAGAAATTTCCTGAAGTGTTCCGTTTCATAAAGGAGATGTTCCTCCACATGCTTTAAAATGAAGACTGCTCATTCTGACCTTGGCCACACTTATGCGGTTCCCCAGGGGGTGAGGTGGGAGTCCCTTTGACTTTTCTTCTGCAGATGGGAATTCAGATCAGTAAGCCTTTGCCCCCTCAGGGCTCATTCCTACCACCTTGCAAAAACTCTCCTGTGGATGGAAGCAATCCTGATCTTCAGTATTGATACAGTTATTTCCCTATTTTGTTCCTTTGGAAATTTCTATAGGGATTTAAGAAGCACAAAATGGGTGAGTTCAAATCACCTAGGGGCAGGAGTTTGATTTTTTTTAACGGCAGCATTCAGGGTGACCCAAGGGCGTGTAACCACAGAGACTCACAGGACCCGGGAAGCTGCCGTATCCGCCAGGTGGTCAGTGAGACCGGCCTTTGCGGCAGTGAGCGATGCTGGCGGCGGGGAGAAGTTGGGCTCCCACGTGTTTCTGAGCAACAGTGGCTCAACTTGATGGCAGTGGCCTGTGAGGAGTGTGAGCGAGGATGGAGCTGAGGGCGGCTGCGTGTGCTAGAAAGTGCAGTTTGGCTCCTGGATGATTTCTTGGAAGACATTCAGTTGTACCTGGCTTGGACAGAATGATACTCTGCATGTGGGAACGGGAAAAGGAGGCCCTTCCTGACCAGGGGTGCCGTAGCCGGGACAGCAGGATAGGCATCCGCTGGGCGTGGTGCCGGGTGCAGCCTCCCCCGCCAGCGGTGCATCCCGGGCCACCCTGGCCACGCGCACAGTCGCTGTCGGACAGCAAGCGGGATGCAAGCAGGACGCAGGCCGATGCCGGCACATCCCCTTCAGTTCTATTACGTTCAGCCTGTTGCTGAGGAGAAGAGTGCTGAGAACATTTCTCCAGGGGCGCTGACAGGTGACCGAGGAGGGGCAGCCCTTTTCCTTAGGCGCGCGGACCCTCCACTCTGTGGATTCGTTTGCAGTGTCCCACCAGCCATCCCGCAGGGAGCTGTGGCGTGTTAATTTTCAGGTTTACCAAGTGGCACTAAAGAAAATAATGAATTTCTCCACCCATCGCCCTCCTCCTGTCTGTCATAACTCTTCTCGCTCAAAATGTTTGTTTTCTTGTTGCCGTGTTTGTGACAGTTTATGGTGAAGGGGCCACAGCCTTCACCGTAAACAGCCCACTTGTCTGGGACCTCAGGTCCTGGACTCTCACTCCTCATTACGGCCGTTGTCGTTTCCCCGCTGGTCTTGTGGGGACGGGAGCTGGAGTCTGTCACTCGCTCCACGACGTGCCACATGCTGCCCTCCAGACTGACCCTCGAGCTCTGGTCTGCCAGCGCCTTCCCCTTCTCCCTGTCCCGCTGTAGCTCGGAGGCCACCCGCTCTTCCTGAGCGTATGACGGACCAAAGCGAGCAGCCCAGTGTCGCGGCGCAGGGCTGGGAGGCTTCAGACCCACGTGAGAACGGGAGGCACCACCCCCTTGCCGTGGGGACGGTGACATCACTGCAGCAGAGGACTGAGACCTCGAGGTCGGTTCACCCTCTCTTAACGTGGCCGGCACTAGACATGAGGAAGAGCCCCGCGGGGACTCCGGGCAGGGAGCCCTGCCCCGCTCTGCTGGGCGGGATGGCGGCCAGTGATGCTACAGCACCCCAAGGCTCGGCGTGTCCCCTGCGCGGAAGCCACCGCGGTCCAACTCCGGTGGCCGAGGCGGCGGTGCTGGTCGGGGTGGAGCGGAGGGGGCCTCCCTGCGCCCCGCGGGTCCCACCCCGCAGACCTCGGAAGGGCCGGCCCGCGCTCCTCGCAGGGACTCTTCGGGCGCGAGGACCTCGCTTCTGTCTTCAGCCGAGGGAAGGTGTCCTGAGGGTCGCCGCTGTCTCGGAATAGAAGGTGACCGGGCGGAGCGCCTGCTGGGAAAGGCCGCGCGTGCCGCCCCGTCTGCTGAGGGGCCCCCAGCGCAGCCTCCCTGTGCGGGACACGTCACCTGCACTCCCTGTCTTCCGGGCCGTCATCGCGCCACCTCTTCCCATTCATGATGTGGAAGTTCTCCTTTAGGAATTGTGTTTTCAGCAGTCCTTTGTGTTTCCGCGGTTCTAGAGGTTTGTACGGTAATAAGCGGTACGAACACTTTACCCCTTTCTGCGTCCTGAAGTACAGGGGCCCGAGGCGAGCCTGTGACGAGTATTAGGAGCTTCTGCGGGGGGAGTGGGTCAGCTCTGCCCAGGCACAGCCACGGTGTCTTTTCTAATCCTCGACCCCGAATAAGCGCCTCTTTAAACACACACGAATGGAGGTCACAGTAGCGTGAGTTACAGCACAAAGAGCACTGGCCGCGGTGCTGAGCAGACCTGTAGATGGTACTCCTTCCTCGCCATGAGAGGACCCTCGGAGGCGGGAGAACGCGGTTGATGTCAACAGTGACTGGGTGATGTGTGAATAGACACGTAGCCTAAGGCCTGGCAAAGAGTAGGTGCTCTGCAAACGGTGCTCTGGGGCTGGTTCCAGGGACATGGCACTAAATTGTTTTGACTTCACAGTCACCCCTCAGAGCACAGGCTGTCACATACCAGCCATGTGTGTCTCGGGGGCAGCGAGGCGTGGTGGTCAGGGACACGGGCTGGGGCGTCACACAGATCTGGGTTCGCCTTCCGTCCCAGCCACCTCGTAACTCGGTGACTAGGCCAACTTACCTGACTTCTCCCCTTACGTCAAGCAGGAGCAATAATCCTTTCAGGATGAATCCGTTTAGGGAGCGAGTAGGCAGAAGCCGCATTTCCCACAGGACATGTGGGACCTGAACTTACATAGGGGTCAGTCTCCATAGCCTGGTCATTCCTAGGACTTCGGCCGGGTCCCCAGTCCTGGGCTTCAGGCCTCAGGCCGGCTCCTGATCCGTCCACCGACGGCTCTCCATCGGCTCACGCTGTGCGTGAGGGGCAGGCAGGGGCCGACCCCGTTCTGTTCCTCAGATTTCATAGCTTGGATTTGGGAGGCTCAGAAACTGAGGTCTTAATGAACCAGGTCTGACTAAACATTATACGGAAAAGGTGATAAACATGTTGGTATTTGAGAATCTTTTATAAAATGTATGACGTTCTAAAGCAGTCACATGACTTAGCGGAAAAAACCTTTTTTAATCCAGCAAATGTTGGGTTCTGTAGTTTTTCTCCTGTTTTGTAGGTAGGTATTTTGAGGCACTCACTTTATTGAGCACCTACCGCATGCTAGCCGCTGTTATAAGCACCTACATGCGTTCTTTCACTTAGTCCTCACAGCAGCGCAGCCCCATTTCTCCCGTAGTAAGAGGAAGCTGGAGGGGAACAAGCTTGCCAGGGTCAGAGAGTGGGCAGCAAAGCCGGAGCAAACCACAAGGCCCTTGGAGGCCAAGCGTGAGCTCTTTCTGTGACACCGTCATTCAGCGGGCGTGTGGTGTACCAGGGCTCTGGATGAAGTTCAGCCACTGGCTGGCGCAGGAAGTGCCCCATCTGCGCCATCTTCTGCTGTCCTGTCCAGCTTGCTTGTCTGGACGTGCCTTAGGTCACTGTAGAGAGATCTGCTCGGCAGTAAAAACAATACCCTCTAATTTCATAAGTAGATGGGATTTTGAGGTGTATTTCTTTGCAGGAATCTAGCTTCATGTAATGTCTTTAGATGGTGGAAATCGTGGTTGTGACTGAGGCTCATACCTGAGTTAACAAATGACCGTTCCTCACCGCAGAACTACAGCAATGACCCTTCTAAACGAACACGTGCTCTGTGTGTCCTCAATTGCTGACAGCAGCTGCTGTGAGTCCTGAGGAGAAGCGTATTTAGTGACAAAAGCCAGCCTAGTGTTGCAGCAGAGGGAAAAAATAGGGAACTGATGAATTATCTTTCTATTTGCACCTTCAGAAATAGGTTAATTGTTTCAGTGACTGGCTCTGTCTTGATTAGGAAGCATTAATAGCCATTAATGATATAACTTCAAAAAGGTATAGGAAAATTAATAGAATTCTCCGCTAACATAAACTATAGTCATTATCTACCGTATCCAGAGCCATTAGGGCTGCTAGGCTAGTTGATTAAAGTGCAAGTGGATTTTTTGGTCGAATTCTCTAGATTGTTGAACAGATCTTTTCTTTGCTTTTTCAGTATAGAATTCCATGTCGTGAGCTAATACTATTACTTAGTTTAAGTGCCTCAGTTCTACGACTTAATTAAAAACCTTTCACAAGTTAATTTTATCAGTAAATGCACATTTTATCTACATGTGCAAATATTATTTGATTATGATGATTAAACTTTTTTTTAGTAAAAAAAAAAAAAGAAACTGCTCAAAAGTGGCAAAGAACAGGTCAGGTCCAAAAATACCAAGCTGCAAGACAGTTTTGTGCACCTTTGGTTCTACCCAGCAGCAGAAGTGGACACGTTTTCTTTGGAAAGACCAATAATACAGAGAATGACGGCAGCAGCAACAGCAGATAGAAACGCAGAAACTAACACTGAAAACACCCTCAGTCCGTACCTGGGATCGGATCCCATGCTTCACATGCCCTTTCATCTTCACATTTACAGCAACCTTTGAGGCAGGAGCTATTGTTCCACTTTCCAGATGAGGAAACTAGGACTTGGAGACGGTCAGGAATGTGTCCACGTTCGCACAGCTGAGTGGGAAGCCAAGAGTTAGACTCAGGTGGGCTGTCCCCACCTCCCCCCACATGCCCTCCCAGCCACTGGGCCAGACTGCCGTGTGGAGGGTGACTTCTTTTTTTTTTTTTAAGTAATAATAAGTTGCTTTTATTTATTGATTTATTTATGGCTGCGTTGGGTCTTCGTTGCTGCGCGCGGGCTGTCTCTAGTTGCGGCGAGCGGGGGCTACTCTTCATTGCGGTGCGCGGGCTTCTCATTGCGGTCGCTTCTCTTTGTTGTGGAGCACGGGC
Source organism: Leucopleurus acutus (assembly GCF_964270905.1). Classification (NCBI taxonomy): domain Eukaryota; kingdom Metazoa; phylum Chordata; class Mammalia; order Artiodactyla; family Delphinidae; genus Leucopleurus; species Leucopleurus acutus. The sequence continues at coordinate 2,929,832 of NC_139158.1, forward strand.
TCTAGGCGCGCAGACTTCAGTAGTTGTGGCATGTGGGCTCAGTAGTTGTGGCGCACTGGCTTAGTTGTTACGCGGCACGTGGGATCTTCCCGGGCCCGAACCTGTGTCCCCTGCATTGGCAGGTGGATTCTTAACCACTGCGCCACCAGGGAAGCCCTGACTTCTTTCAAGAAGATAAAATTTACCTTGCTGGACCCAACTCTCTGTCCCATCTGATGCTCTGTCTCAGTGTCATCAGGAGACATTAGATGTAGCTGTCCTTGCCAGTGTCAGCTCTAGACACACAGGAGTCTTCCTCAAAGGAGTCTAAGCTGCCTTAAAAGTTTATTATGGGCTAGGAACCACTGTGTTTATCTTCACTCTTGGTCAAGCTATGATCTGGGCAGAGTTGGCCCCTACTTGCCCTCTTATGTGTCCTTAAAGTCCAGACTTGCCCCTGACTTCTCTCCCTCGTTGCTGAGACTCGATGGTGCCGTCCCTGTTGACCCTGGACACAGGCTTCAGGGGTTTATGGATGGTGACCATCTGCCCAGCCTGCATCTGCCAGATGGAACGCAGTGCCCTTCACAGACCAGATGACCCCGCCTGTGCCGTCGCCCTGGCTGTTGTGTGTCCTTCTCAAACCTTCCTGTCCTTCTTTTCTGGAGACCAGCAACCAGAAGGGCATTCCAGATTTGTGCCTTAACCTACAAGGAACATACAAGCAGTGCCGTGTTTCCCCCACTCCCAGGGATGTTCTGAAGGTTAATCTCAGGATTCTGTTGGCATTTTTAGACAAGGCGGCAGAGCTGGTCTTCTAAATTCCTTTGAACAAAATGTTTATTGAAGTGTTACCTTGTGTAATGGGTTCTGTGAGGGTCTTATGGATTTGGAAGAAGGGTCAGAGTGATTAGGGAAAATTTCAGAGGTGGGGGAGTTTGGTCTGGCCCTTGAAGGATGTCTGTGGAACTAGATGGCCTATGAGGTCATTCGTAGATCGGTTGGGAGGGGTGGAGGGGTGGATACGGGCCAGGAGCAGAGCAGCAGACATGGGCCAGGTGCGAGGAAACCAGCATGACCAGAGTTGAGGAGGGATGCTGGGGAGAAGTGGAGAATACAGTCGGACTATGTGGGGGGAATGGACTAGAGGGGCTCTTGGAAGCCGAGTGAATCCGTCAGGGTAGACAGAGGAACACTGCAATAAAGACAACCTGAAGGTCTCAGGGGCCTAAACAACACAGTTTATTTTTCACTCACGTTGAACGTGCAGCAGAGGTTCTGTGTGGGAGAGGAGTCTGCGCACTGTACAGTGCTCAGACCCAGGCTGTCAAGTGTGTCACTATTCTAAGATGTAGCGTGTCCGCAAGTTCACTGCAGGGGCACAGGGGGTCGCACAGAGGCACTTGAATGCATCTGCTTGGAAATGACGTAGATCCCTTCCACTCACATTTCATGGGCCAAAACCAGTTATCGACACATGGCTGACTGGTACCTACACCTAACTCACTGGGAAAAGAGAAGGATCCTCCCCTCATATCTAGAAGGAGCAGAGAGCTCAACATATTGTGAACCATGATAATGTCTCCCACCCAAGGTAGGGGTGTGTAGACTCAAAGTGGCAGGTCCTGGAGCAGTTATCAGGGTCTGAGTGTGACGATCCTGGGTTCTAGGAAGACTGGCCTGAGTTCAGCATTTGAAAAGACCACTCTGGCTACAGGATTTCTCAACCTTCTCTCTATGGACTTTTATCTCTGCTACTTGTGTGTGACCACACCTGGGACCTCCTCATTGGGGTTAGGATGGGGTAGGAGTTAAGAGCACAGATTCTAGTCATAAAGCCCTGGGTGTGTATCCAGCTCTGTGCTGTGACATGGGGCAGGAAAGCTACCTTGTGAGTCTGTTTCCTTATCTGTCAAAATGTGAACAATAGAAACAGACATGATCATGGACACACAGTGAGTAGCACAGTGAGTCTGGCCCACACTCAGCAGTTCATAAATGTGCTGTAATCCTTATAATCTCTGAAAGTGTTCTGCCTTTGGGATCTTTAATTCTGTTCATGGTCATCCTTCCCTTCCACTCTTCCTGCCCTTTGTCCGTGTTACTTCATCAATCCCTAGCTCATCTCTCCTGCCCAGTTTGTTAGCCCTCTCCTAGCATCCTTTCCTTCCTCCACACCGCGGTGTCCACATTCTAATCGTTCCCGTGTGGTGTCAGCCCTCTCCTGACCTTCCAGCGTACCCAGATCGCCGAGGCTCAGCCCACCTCCCACCTGCTTCCTCCTCCGCAGGACTGAAGTCCCCCAGACTGGTAGCTTCTAGAGTCTCTGGAGATGGCAGCGCTGCGCAGAAATCCTCGGACTCACCCCAAGTGTCCTCCTGCCTCTTTTCCCCAGTGGTTGTCCCAGACCTTGCATCCTTCCACCCCCAGCAGGACTACTTCCTGCTGAGTCACATTCATGAATACAGAGTATTTTTATATGTTTTCTTTTATGTAATTGATAAACATGGGAAAATAATCCTAAGTGAAGAGTAAGATCACCTAGCACAGAGCTTCTCAAATTGAACGAGCTTACACATCACTCAGAGAGTTTAACATTTAGGTCCCGATTCAGTAGGCCCAGGGTATGGCCCAAGACTCTGCCCCTCTAACCGGCTCCCAGAAGAGGTCTGTACTGCAGGTCCCAGCACCACTCTGAGGAGCAATGAGTCGGTTGATATGTATTGAAAACTCACCATGTGCTGAAAAGCATGATCTTTTCCTTCTAACTAGTGAGAGCTCTGCTGTCTGAGCACAGGCAGCAGGACAGGCTTCACCTGGGAGCTGAGTGATGTGGGATCTAGCTCTACCCAGACGTGCTGCTTTAGAGTCTGATTTTGAACAGGCTCCCAGATGACTTGTGTGCATATGAAGGTTTGAGAAGCACCAGTTTAGAAGATATAAATAAAAAGGTCTGAAGAATGTTTGTAAAACTGTACGTGTTTTTTTGGTGTTTTGGAAACTGAAAATATTGATGTCAAATCAAGCTAATTAGTGAGTGGGTTGAAATTAATTAATCAGAAAAGACACTCTGAGGAAAATAAATTCTGTACCAGGTTTAGAAGAAGAAAAGTATGTTTATAAATATATTTGATCTGTATTTTTATCATCATTTAGAAGGGCTTATCTATAGCCATTTCTTAGAAAAGCCTAGTTGTAAAAGAAAACTGATTCCTGCATCTGTCTTACTGAATTATTTTTATTCCATTATTTTTCTTTATGTAAATAACAGCAAATATGCATGCATAGTCTTATTTCTTCCTTCTCTCCTACCCCAAAAGGAACGTGTCATATTTGCTGTTCAGCACTTTGCTTTTTCATTTATCGGTACATCTTAGAGGTCTTTCTATATCAGTCTATAAAGAGCTTCCTCAGCGTTTTTTACTGCTGGGTAGCATCCAACAGTGTGGATGTACCACATTAACATTTTGCTTTTCCAAATGATATTTAAAAGGCCTTTCAGAACAATAACCAACACTTATAAGTGGGAGCAAATTACTAACCCTATGTTAAATTTCTACATCTTTCTAAAAACTGATTCCTTCCAGGTAACCACCACATGTTTCAATTGGGGTTATTTTAGGCTAATGTGTCTTTCCCAAGCAGTACTTAATTTTCAAAACAAAGAAATAAAGGGAGCGTTTGTCATCTGAGAGACTTTTAAAGGACTCAACCAAAGGCAGCTCCCACTTTGGGGGGAAGTAATTTGGGGGAAGATTCTTGCCTCTATCCAGGCATGTGGGGTGGATTCTAAGTTCCTTAAGCTCCCCTCTGCCTTCCTCGGTGAGTTCCACCCACATCTGTGTGCTGACTGATCCCATGCTGGTTAAAGAGACACTGTCCTAGCTCCAGTTCCGTTCTGTCTCCCCCTCTGTGCAAGCTTCTGGGGGCATTTCACTGCCAATAAATGAGCAGTTCCATGGATTGACCAGACACTAAGGTAGATTTAAATAAACAGATGGATCGTCTTATTGGAAGCTTTGGGAGAGGTCTGGTGGAAGTGCCTGTTGCTTAAAGATTTGCCATAATTACTTTTGGATCTCCTATAAATTCTCTCTAAATCTGTTATTCGTGCTGTCACGCAGAAAGCTGAGTGGCCATGCTGCTTTAAAACTACAACAGACTGCTAAGTGTGTGAAACACGCTAAGCGCTTATTTGTTTGAATTGATAGTTTGCACTGTCCAGATTTGCTGAGTAATCATCAACCTTCCACGTTTTAAACAGGCCCACAATGGCCAGCTTCTTTCTTAGTATATTTGAACAATCCCATACATGGGATTAGGAGTTTATTTTTTATTCACCCGCCTTCCAGGTTATGTGAACAGACGTCTTATGTTTCTACCAGCAGCGCACTCCCCTCTCATAACACCTGCAATAATTAATTTTAAGTAGACATCTTAAGCGGGATCTTAGCTGCGTTTGGTGGGCTTAATTCTTTATATCCACAGCTTCTGCTCTTCATATTCTCTCCCTCTTTCTGTCATCAACCTTAGATTTATTGTTGGTGTTGATTTTAGACCAAAATATAAATGAGACTGTGTTGACATTTAAAAAAAAGAAAAAAACTTGCTTCCTAGCAGATTGAGTAGGGGAGCAGTTGGCTTAAATAGATGACCTCGGGTCATATCAGAAAACGTCTTGTTCTCGCTGAGGACTCTGTTCTCGCACTGTGGGACTGACTCTATTCATTTCAAGGAAGCTAGGGCAGACAGGAAGAGAAGTATTTTCTTCTCTTAAGATTTCCTGATTTCTTTGTACCTCTGTTGTGACACCCAAGGGTAATTCTGATATAGCAACACTAGCAAAAAGAAAAGAGATGGGAGAACAGAAGGGGAGATTCCTCCACAGTTACGAGCTCTCATCCGTCACTATCGAAGCCTCCCTGTGCCCCGGCTCATTCTGTGGTCTTGTCTGCTGTGCTCCCCATCAAGGACAAGGACCCACCAAATTTCCGGAGGTGGGAGAGAGAGCGCACACGTGAGCAGGAGTGAGAGGGAGAGAGAGTTAGACCAAGACACAAGCCAAGACCCCCACTCCTGTCTCACCTGTGCGCTCAGATTGTGTGTGGCGCTGCCCTCTAGCTGAATGTCCCCAGCCTGATTATTTATTCTTCTTGGGGCCAGCGCTCTCCAGTCAGAATGATGAATCTCCAAATAGACCAAGCCCAGAACCTGCGCTGGTACGTTGGGAGCGGTCAGCCCCGCCATGTTGGTAGAGATACAGCCCTGCCTGGCCCACCTAGAGATGAGCTGGGGTAAAGTCCTCACTCCATCCTCCAGAGAGAAATGCTCCTTGATCCTGATGTTAGGAAACAGAATACGGTTCTATTCCTGGAATTAGCTTGGAATGAATGTGGTTGGTGGACATGGTTATCCATCAGGTTGTTCACTTACCGTTTACTGCTTTGGAACATGTAGTACTCTCTGTTGCTCTCTGCTGGTTAGGACGCCTGCAAGGTTTCCTGCCTCAGAGTTTGCTCTCTTCCAAGATGGAATAAATAAGAAATTGATTACCTAAAAACACAGCAGAGGAAGTGTTCATCAATATATTTGTATGAACACTTGCATTTAAGGTGGGACACAGAAGAAAATACCACACGATCGATAAAATATTTCTCCAGTTCTGGGTATAACCACCTTGCGGCATTGCAGTTTTATGAAACACTAAATATGTAAGTGAGAGGTTTTATTGGTCTTGGATTTCTCATTTGAGAAGCTCTGGTTTTATTTAGGATATCAGTCTTACGTGAAAAAATAAAAAGAAGGTCATCTGTTGGTCTGTGGGGTGCCCCTTCTGGGAAGGAGCTGAAACATTGAGAAACCTGTTTCTCAAACTGTTGGCCCCTCAGCTCTTTGTGTTTTCACGTGGCTGGGGGAGCTGTAGAATACAAAGCTTTCAGTTGTATGTTGTTCCGGTCAAACCAAGTCTTCCAAAAGTAACAGCCCTGGGAGTGTTCACCTGCGGTCTGGCTTCCCGAGCAGGCGTCTTTATAACTAGACCGTGAATTTACTTTCAGCTTCAGTTGCCGTAATTCCTAGTCTGTGAGTTGAACAATGGTATCTGTAGCAAGGAAAATAACTTCAATTTAGTCTGGTTTTCTAAAGATCTTTATTGTATTTTAAGGAGGAGGGCACAACTGTGGTTTTCCTGATATATTCTGCTTAACATACTGTGGCCCCTTTCTCTCTTATTTATGTCCTTTTTTTTCTTTTTTCTTTCTCTCATGTGCTCACAGCGTTTGTTAAGATAATTTTCTGTTTTCTCCAGGGACTCAGGATTGCATTTCTTTGTTCTTGGTTTTATCTGTGAGACACTTTTCTAGTTACAGCTTCTGTTTGTGATTCACGCTATGTAAAGACAATCTGACGTTCAGCAGGACTGGAGCCTGACAGAGGGTCATAAACATGTCTCAGGAGCAGAGCTGTGCTACTCTCCAGAAACTTACATGCAAAACTCTGGTCTTGGGAAGAGATTTGATTATTTTAGGAACAGATATTGGTGTCTGTTTGGAAATTCGATCTGGCAAGCATCTGTTAGGCACTGACTGTTTCCAGAGGCTCTGGAGACTAAGAATCGCACACCTTAAGGAGATTACAGTGGATGGGGCAGATGTGTGCTTGTACAGGTGCCCTGGTCTGAAGGAGACCAAGGTTTGTCTCACTTTCCCCCAGAAGCAGAGCGTGTGGGTTCAGTGAAAATGTGGGTCCAGGCGTTTAGTTAGAGGTGGTCCCAGGAACTATGGGCAAAGGAGTGGGCAAAGGAGACAGAGAAGGGGAAGACACCAGTGCAGGTGCATCAGTGAGTGAGCCCATCCCCTCAGTGAACATCTGTCCTGGGTCCCCCAGGAGCCTCAGGGAGGCTGCATAGAAGCCACCGTAGTGTCGCTGACTGAGGGAGAAAGTGCAGGGATTTATTCATCAGCTCCCATGCTTTATTCCTTGAGAACGACTTCCAGGGACATTAACGTCCAGGCATGCAGGCTTATCTCTCCACCTCACCCTTGTAGGCCAGTCATACCCCTGGCCAGAGAATGACCTCAGATAGGAACTGGCAGGTGTTTGCAGAAAGTCGTGGGTTTGTAAGTAAGCGGCAAGTGACAGAGACTGTGGGCAGGGCATGGGCAACACCAGCTCCAGAGCGATACTAACAAGCGTGAAAAGTGCACTGTGTGCCTTACGCCGCGTACCCCAGGCCCAGGGTCAGAGTGGGTCAAAGGACCTACAGCTGAGACCGAGAACTGTCCAACTCCTTGAAGAAAACATAGGGGGGAAAGCTTGATGACATTGGATTTGTCAGTGATTTCTTAGATATGACACCAAAATCACAGGCAAAGAAAAAATAGATGAATTGGACTTCATCAAAATTAAACACTTTTGCGCATCAAAGGACACTATCAACAGAGTGAAAAGGCAACCCATGGAATAGGGGGAAGTACTTGTAAATCCTACACCTGTTAAGGGATTAATGTTCAGAAAATATAAAGGACTCCTGCAACTCAGCAACCAACAAACAACCTGATTTAAGAACTGAGCAAAGGGGCTTCCCTGGTGGCACAGTGGTTGAGAGTCCGCCTGCCGATGCAGGGGACACGGGTTCGTGCCCCGGTCCGGGAAGATCCCACAGGCCGCGGAGCCTGCGCGTCCGGAGCCTGTGCTCCGCAACGGGAGAGACCACAGCAGTGAGAGGCCCGCGTGCCGCAAAAAAAAAAAACAAAAAAACAAAAAACTGAGCAAAGGACTGGAACAGATGTTTCTCCAAAGATGATATACAAATGGCTAATTGAGCACATGGGAAAATGCTCTACTTCACTAATCAGTAGGGAAATCAAATCAAATGATACGCCACTCCCACCCATTAGGACGGCTACTTTGAAGACAGTCTAAACAAAGAGAAAACAACAAGTGTTGGTGAGGGTGTGGAGAAGTTGGAACTCTTTTTTGCCTTGCTGGTGGGAGTGTATAATTGCACAGCCATTGTGGAAAATGGTATGATGTGTCCTTAAACACTTAATCGCAGAATTACCATCTGATTCAGCAGTTCTACTTCTGGATATATACCCCAAAGAACTGAAAACAGAGACTGAAACAGATACTCACACACCCATGTTCATAACAGCAGTATTCACAACAGCCAACAGGCGGAAGAAACAACCTAAGTGTCTATCCGCAGATGAATGGATAAATGAAATGTGGTCCGTCCATACAATGGACCGTTATTCAGCCTTAAAAAAGAATGAAATTCTGATCCATGTTACCACATGCATGAACCTTGAAGGCATTACGCTCTGTGAACTGAGCCAGTCATGAAAGAACAAATCCCGTGTGATTCCATTTACGTGAGGTACCTGGAGTCAAACTCACAGGTACTGTGTGATTCCATTTACGTGAGGTACCTGGAGTCAAACTCACAGAGACAGAGAGCGGGAGAGGGGGAGGGGGCTGGGGAGGAAGGAATGAGGAGCAGGTGTCTAATGGGGACAGAGTCTCAGTCTGGGGAGATGAAGTTCCGGAAAGGGATGCTGGTGACGGCTGCACAACGGTGTCAATTGATGCCACGGTCCTGTGCACTTAAAAATGGTTAAAACGGTACATTTCATGGTATGTATATTTAGCCACAATTTTTAAAAAGCAGCAGCAGATACCGAGAGGGAGGGGCACTTTAACTGAGGGCCTGGGAAGCCTTCCTGGAGGAGGTGGCATGCTCCCTGGCCCTGATGGATGGGTGGACTTCGGCAGGCTGCAGTGCAGGCGGGGGGTAGGAATGGGGAAGGTTGTCGCAGGCGGAGGCGCTCAGGTCAGAGGAGGGCGGCTGGGATGTTTCAGAGAGCACCTGCCACACGGCGGGTGAAGCACAGGAACCCAAGCCCTTCTCTCCGTGTTCAGTCAACAGATACTTACTGGATACCTGCTGTGCACGAGGCACTGTGTAGGCCTGGAGAGAGTGGCTAAAACAGAACAGACGGAAGTGCCTGTGCTCCTGGTCTCCTGCGGGGAGAGACAGACACGAACCAAACAAGCATAGTGAGTGGAGGGTCCCGTGGAGCGCGGAGCAAGGGGAAGAGCTCGGCTGGGAGGGGCGGGCTCGCCATTGTCAGAGGGCCCCCCAGCCTGCGGAGGCAGAGGCCCCCGTCAGTGTAGCTGCGGTCCTCCAGATGATGGCTTTATGGTCACTGAAGAAACCAGATGTGGATTTGATTTCTCTGCTCGAGGTTGCTCAAGGCAGTGGTGTTCTTCCTGCAGATCTACCAACCTCTAAATACTTTGTGTCTCATGGGCACTTTGAGAAAAACTTTTTCCTTGGAACTCCTCCAGCTGCGGCTGGAAGGGACCAAGGCTTCAGAGGGCCCTGCCAGGGCGTCCTGCAGTTCCCCGTTGTCCTTGCTAATAGCCTCAGACAGGCATCAGTCGCCCCGGTGGGCTTGGGCTCCACGCCCAGGTTGGCACGTTTGGCAAAATTATTCAAGGGCATTTCTCACTGGAGCTAAAAGTGATCTGCTGTTGTGCCTAGGTACCTTCTCAATAATTTCAGTAGGCCGTTTGGAAAATTGACCTAACTTCCTGAAGAACACCCTCTTGCTTCTCTGTCCCACCCAAACTACACGTGGCCCCAGTTTCTCTGTTGGTTGTGGTTCTTTTGCATTAAACGGTAGGTTATGCGTTTATATGCTTGAATGGAAAGCTGCTGTCTCTGTACATTTGGATCACTCCAGGGTCCAGCCATGCAGTTCCTAAATCCACACTCCTGTTCTGTGTTCTATCAATCAATAAATAAACGAATAAGCCTGCTGCAGAGTTGCCTTTTATCACCTTCATTTTTCTCTGCTGATGAAAATACATTCTTGGTAACATTCCATTGATTTCCAAATGTGCAAGTTTTCAAACATGTTATAAATGAGAAGAAAAGAAACTGCTGGATTGTTTGTCAAGCTGTCACATTATTTTATTTATCCTCTCTTGTCAATAGAAAAGTCCAGAAGTGTATTGAGATAAAAATGGGAGTACACATAAAGGTAAAACTGTGAATGGGGTATACGGCTGTGTTCCCTCCCACCGTTGTACAGTAAACAAGAAGTGAGTCGGCGGTGCAGACTCTCCTCGGAGGGAGCAGCAGGGCTTCTGTGACTGGGCTCGTCCAGCGGCACTGCCCAGCGCCTTCGCGGCTGTGAGCGGGTTCTCGCTCACTGAGTGATTAAGCACACAGCATTTAGAAGGATAGGAGAGTCTGCTTCGGCAGCTCCACACACAAGGGATTATTAACGCAGGGATTGACACGCCTGCCTCGCCCGCTCAGGAGCCGGGGGCGCAGAAGCTAAAGAGTGGGTTTGGGGAAAGTGAAAGGTGGGAGGGACTTTCTATTTGGTCAACAAGGTTTTTCCAATCAGGAGAAAATTCATGCTGTCTATTTCACTTTTCACAATAAAGTGCGTCTTAAAATTGCCCAGGTTCCGCCTGAGAAACTCACCTCTTGGAATCTGAGGGAATGACCTGGTTTGCCTGTTGCCTATACACCTTTTACTGTAGCACATGTTAACAGCAACAAAAATAATAATTTCTATGGGTTCTTGGAGATTATATCTATAATATACACACACACACACACACACATCTTTCTCTCCTAGTCTCTTAAAACGTACGTGCCCTGGAGGGTTCAGCTCTACGGGATTTGAGCCATCGAGACGCCAGCTCCCACGGTGGCAAGCGGTCAGACACACCTGTTGAGATGCTTTCGCAGGCAGGAGAGTGATGAGCTTGAGTAGGTGAGGCGGTACTATCATCCCCACATTACAGATGAGGAAAATGAGGCACAGGAGAGGGTTAGTAGCATGCCTGCGATGCCACCAAGTAATAAGTGCGAGAGCAGAAAGCAGTAGAGCTTTCTTCTTCTTCTTTTTTTAAAATAAATTTATTTATTTTAAAAAAAAAGAAAGAAAAGAAAAGCCACTTGATTTTCTTTAAGTAAAATGTCTTGGAGCTGTTTTCGCCCATCCCCCAAAAGGGCACGAGTGTACCTTGCTGTGCATGGAAGAAGGTCAAGAATCATAAGAGACTGACCAATTAAATTGTGCTTTTTATTGCCAGAAAGCGGCTGAGAATGGCCCTAGGCAGCCTGTTTGTAGAAGCTGAGCTATAGAATCGAACAAAAGAGTGACTCGAGCTCTGCAGTGTCTACTAGTGTGCTCCGTGGCACAATGAAACGCTTTTTGGGGAAGGTCAGGATTTTTACTTATATATAGCTCCGCCTTCCTTAGTAATTGTCCTAGGAGGGAAACTCAAAGATTCATCTTCAAAAACTGAGCAGAAGCAACCTTGATTGTCCGTGTGAGAATTCCTGTTCATTTGGAAGGAACAGCGGCCTCTTTCCTTAGTGTCATCATATCTTTCTCCTCCTTCTTCCGCTGCCCCGACCGCCAATTATTCCATCCATGTGCACTTCCTGTGCCTGCCCTTTAAGACTCCAGCCGCCTGGGGGCCCTCCAAGCCCTGTCTTCCGTGCTCATCCCCGAGCTCTCGTGCCGCTGACCAGCCAGTGCTCCTGCCCACGTGGACACCCCCAGGCCTCCTTGTCCGCCAGTTTCACATGCCCACATCATCACCCCAACCCTTCTTGCTCCTGAGCTTTCACTCTTATGAGCTGCTCCGCCATCCACCCAAACCACTGGAGCCAGAAGCCGGGAGAGCTTCCCTGCGCACACCCAGCTGCCGTCGGCCCCTCTTCTCCCCCCACCGACGCCTGCAACAGCCCCGCACGGTCTCCGTCACCACTTTCCTCCTCAAGGGCCTTCAGTGGCTCTCCATTCCCTACTGGATAAAGTCCAAACTTGGTAGCATGGCCCCCCTCCCCTGACAGCCTCCTCTGGGGTCACTCCCAGGCCCCAGTTTCCCCTCAACCTTCAAGAACCACTTGACAGTTTTCCAAACAAGCCAACCCGGTTTCCACTTCCTTTTTTCCCTGTTCCTGGAATGCCTTTCCTTCCCTCCTCTGCCTGGTGAATACTGTCCATCTTCCAAGGGCCGGGCTCAAGCCCTTCCTAACTCCCCTGGAAGAATCAACCTCGCAGCACTCCCGACCCCGCCTCCTGCCGCGTCCCTCCCCTCGGCTCTCCTGACCCCACCACCAGCGGCTTGCTCTTCTGCGGTGACTCTCTTCCTCTGCTAAACCCAGACCTCCTGGACGTCGCTGACCTCTGACCCCCTGCAGTTAACTCTCCTATTCCCCACGCTCGCGCAGTGCCTGGAAATAAGGGGTACTTGGTCCTGTCGTTATCATCCTGTAGCGATAAAGAGCTGGTAAGAATAACCAGCGTGCTCTGTTTGGACAAGACTTAATTCTTCCTTCAGCCAGCGCTCACAGAAGGGCTCTTACAGCCCAGGCACTTTGCTCCGCGCAAAGATGAATAACACATCCGCCCCTCCTTATTCCAGAGGTGGACAGATCTCCCCGCAAATCGGGACACTGCCGTGAGGCGAGAGCCGGCACCCGTGGCCCTGGCTCGAGACGGGGCACTTCTTGCTCCGCCCAGATCGCCAGCTGCCTGAATTTTAAAGCATGTCTGTAATTGTTTACGTCATCTGGTCAATGCAACCAATAAATATTATCATTACTGGATGTTGAAAAAAGCTTTCAGAAAACACCGAGGAACCTGTAGCTCAGCACTGAGGGCTTTCCTAAGGCCTTTGACTCCCGTGTGTGTTCTCAACCTTATTTTTCTCTCTTGTTCCTACGAGTTTTAGACCACTTGTTTTGGAGCAGGAATATTTGGAGGTTTCGAAAGGTCCTGGAGGCGCCACTAGCTGCTGCTTCTGGACGGGACCCTCTTTTGACCTAAGTGAGAGCCCTGTAGATCTGGACCCACTAGGAACTGGAGAGCCGAGGTTCTTTGGAGTCTTGGGGGCCGTGGCCTTTGCCGCCGCCCCGTCTTTCCCGGAACGGGGTTGCCCCTGGTTGAATATGTGTGCCCGTGTGGTTGGCTCATCTTGCACGCTTGTGTGTCTCCGGGCAGATGTGCCGCAGCATCTCCCGGTGGAGGGGGCCTTTGAGCTCGTTATTTTCCGGGCGGCCAGGGCGACCCCCGGCTCCACGGAGAGAACAGAGCGGGGAGCCGCAGCCTCGCCGGTTTGGCCGTGGAGATCCCCTGAGGCGCGTGGCCGGTAGCGCTCGCCTAGGAAGCAGGACGGGCAAGATGACGGTTCTGCCAGAGGAAGCCCAAACGAGGGATTTGCTTTCTCAGATGTTCTGGAAAATTCCACTTTCAGGGCATAGGCTCTTTTTCTGAAAGAAAGAGGCTGTGTTTTGAGTGAGCTGTGGAGACCTTCATGAGGAGGCGTGTGGGGACGTGTGGGCCCCAAGCCTGCAGGCGGGCTCGCTCCTCCCGGGCCGCGAGCAGGGCTGCGGGCCTTCCCTCGAGGTCCAGCACCCCGCAGCCTCACATCCAGGGCGCACGGGCCTTCAGAGCGTCTGCGGGGAGGCCGTCCTGGCAGAGACGGGAAGCCCTGGGGCAGAGCAGGCACTGAGGGCCTCAGTCTCCCCTTCACCGCGGTGCTGCGGCCTCGAGTTCCGAAGCACGTCCTGTGTGCCACACGCTGTCTGATGTGCGTCGTGTAACATACAAACATACGTCGAAAGTGAGAGTGTCAAAAGTATACTCCTGTGTTGAATGGCCCTGTGAGACGGGCATCATTTTACAAATTAGGAAGATAAGGCTCGGAGAAGTTGAGTCACTTGCTTCCCGCTGGGAGCCAGGGTATTTCCACTGGATTCTCAATGCGGTTCTCTTGCTCCCAACCCCCAGGCTCCTGCCGTCGCTTGGCTGAGCTCCCGTGTCCTCCTTTGCCCACCTCCGTCTCCAGAGCTTGACTTTCTGACTCTGCGCCCAGATGACCGCGGGGCTGGCTCCTTCCTTCCAGGTCTCGGTCACCACCTCCCGCCTGCCCCTGTGCTTCTGACCCTGGGTCCAGGTGACACGCCCTTTATCCTCACGCTGCTGTCCCACCACCGGCACTGTGTTGACTGCAGGGAAGCAGGCTGTGTGCCATTCGTCCTACTTTATCTGCAGTAATTCCACAGCTTAGCAGTTCTGGTAGCCTTTGAACGTTTTTTTTTTTTTTTCTGTCTGAGAGATTTGATATTCTTTAAATGTACTTTTTAATTAAATGCAACCTGGACAGCTCCTCTCTACTCAGCCTCTCCAGTGATTAAGGGGTTCATGTGGGAGAAACTGACTAGGAGTAGACCCCATTTCCCTCTGCCTGGAGCCTTTCTTCCCAGAACTACGAAGCACTCGCCTTTCTGCCTTTGAAGCTACCTAGCACCCACGGTTGCTGACCTCGGCAGAAATCCTCTTTTGCTTCGATGTCTGCACCTCCCAGCCACCTAAACCAACCTGGGAAATGCTCAGTTGAAAACGCTACAGTAAAGTCTCAGTTAAGGAAATGCTCAGGGGAAGGAGTGTTCTAGTTAATTTAATTTCTGGTTAACTGAGCACAACCAAAGTTTTTATTAGGAGGAAACATCGTTATATAAAAGAAGGCTTACGAACTTTGGATGAAGACATTCCTCTATTTAAAACCCATTCTCTACCATGTTTAGTCATGTGACTTTGACTAAAAGGGGGATGCTAATAGCTATCTTATAAAAGGGGGATGCTAATAGCTATCTTAATAGCTTGTTGTTAGACTAAATTGGGCAACATTTGTAAATGTAAACACGTAACAGAATGTTGAGCGACTGTGTGGGAACTTGGTGAAGTACAGTTTCCCTCCCACTTCCCATTTTGTTTTCGTTCTTCTTGGAAATAATTCTTAATACGTTGGCATATGGTATTTTAAAAATGTTTTCTAATGCGGAACCCTGAAGGAGAGGGTAATTTTCCTGGTGGTGGTAGTAGTGGCTCATTATTGTAGAATATCTATGAAAAATTAACCAATCATTGAGTATTTGTTCAGTGCTTATTATATCTTGGATACCGTGAGAGTACCAGAAATGAAGAGGTCATTTCATTCTTTTAAAAATGCCCAGATAGTCTTCTTTGCATTTCTCTTCTAAAAATTGAACGTGGGAAAAAAATTGGTAGAAAAGTCAGCTTGGCAGTTTAAAAATACACATCCATGACCTCCTCTCACTTAAAAAAGAAGTAAAAACCCACTAAAATGTGTAAGGTCGGATCTTAACAAACGGCACCGCGAAATCGAGTGAGCTTTTTAAGGAACGCTCCCGGGCGAGGTTCACTGGTCCGAGAGAAAGGGGCCAGAGAAGTCGCGCCCGGGCGAGGGTCGGGCAAGACTTTATAGGGGAAGAAGGGAAAGGGGTGTGGTGAATCCGGGAGGGCGCAGGGTATTCCTTATTTGGTGGTCTTTTCGGGTATCCTGGGGGACTGTTAGTCCCGCCCCTCGAAAGGCGGGAAGGCTGGGCTGGGTTCAAAGTCCCCAGGTCAGTTCCTGGAACTGGGTGGTCCGGAATGTCTCCAGGGCAGTTTCTGGAACTGGGTGGTCTGGAGAATTTCGGTCTGATGCAACCTGTGAATCTGATTGTGTTCCCCTGCCTCGGGCCAGTTGGCCTTACAAAATGCAGTACAGGAGAAGAGACCGAGGTCCACAGGACAAGAAGGCGCTGTTAGTGACTGAGAGATGAAACAAGGGTCTGGATGGAGGAATGATTACCATGGGGGTGGGCGGAGGAGGTCTCGGCCTGGGGAGGGTCCTTGGCCACCTTGGGACTAGTTATGACCCAGAGCTAGAGCCGGGGTAGTTAATGGTTTGTGTCTGGGACAGTCTGCTGCCTACCTCCCACTGTAGAGTACTCGGCAGCTAAGGCGAGTGGACAGAGAGACAGACAGACAGGTAAGGACACCCCCCCCCCCATCAGAATGAATGGCCCCAGAGGAAAGAGCCCTGCACTCTGGGGTTCAGGGTCCCTTCGGGACAACACTGAACTTCCCGCCCGATGGAGGCAAAGTTGCCCACTGACAAGTTAAAAGTCACATTTGGGGGAGGGGGTGGGTTGTCACATTTCGTTTTAAGCCTCTCTTTGCTGTTCCTTTTAATCCATGTGCTCATACGAATTTGACTGAAATTTTAAAACATTTTTTTCTTGAATGAAGCAAGTGTGCCAGCATC
Organism: Leucopleurus acutus; assembly: GCF_964270905.1. Classification (NCBI taxonomy): domain Eukaryota; kingdom Metazoa; phylum Chordata; class Mammalia; order Artiodactyla; family Delphinidae; genus Leucopleurus; species Leucopleurus acutus. Next base: position 2,945,963 of record NC_139158.1, read on the forward strand.
GTGTGCTACAACGAGCACTGTCCTTGCTACCGAGGGATGTGGATTCCGGGAGCTTACGTAAAAGTTTACTGAAATGTTAAGTTTCAGTAGAAAACGCACAGACTCCTCAATCCAAGACCTTGCTTTGATCTTCCTGTTGTAGTTTCCATAAGTCAAGGTCACTTTGCCGGCATGTGTGTGCCTTGTGTGTGTGTGTTTGAAATGCACGTTTTAGGAACCGTCACATTTTATCTGCATCTCTGGGACCTACTTCTCCAAGCGTCACGTGTGATTCACGCATCACCAGAAAGAACAAAGTGGTCGGGTTTGCGGGCAGGCTGACATTTACCAGCCCCGAGTCGAGCTGCTCGCTCGACTTGTCCCGTCGACCCCATGGGTCAGGGTCCTTGAAATCAGGCAACGGTCTGGGCCACGAGAGCAATACAGACGGAAGTTGCTGTTCCGTATGAATCACAATTACGAACGACTTCCTCTTTCCTCGGGGCGGCTGGAATCTCCGCAGGCGCATCCTCCCATTCGCTCGTCCCCGGGCTGTGAACTCGGGCCTGGCGCTGACCTGTCTGGCGCCTGCGGGTCTCTCGGGGTCAGCGCGCAGGCGAGGTTGAGCCGCCCGCCGTTGGGGGGGGGGGGGGGCGGCGGCGGGATCGCCCTCCGGGCGGCGACAAGCGCTGAGCACGGGCTTCCTCTTTGGCGCCAGGCGGAGCGCTGATTCATGCCAAATTAGCACCTTGCTCGGCGACCTCTGCGCGCCCCGCTGCTTTCCTTCACTTCACATGACTGTTTGCAAATATTAGCAGCTCAGGTCATTTCTCCTCACCAGCGACTTTCACAGATGACAGGCAGGCATTCAGCCTTTGTCACGAACGTGTCTGTACTCCGGCATCCTCCGAGGCTTGATAACCAGCCCCGCGATCCCCAGTCTCACAAGCCGAGGGTGTCGGGCGTTGGGAAGGTCCCGGGGAGGCCCTGCCGGGCGTGGGGAGGGGAAGGCTGCCCCGCGCTTGCCCGGAGCCCCGAGGGCCTGAAACGGCCTCGCAGTAACTAGTCGATACACAGGGTTAAAAAAATGGTTTGTTGGCTCTGCCCGCCTCAAGCTTTTTTTTAATTTTTTTTTAATTCACGTGAACCTTTAATTCCAGAATCTCACACTGCTTAGGCAGTGAAAGCCGGACTCAGAGCTGTGGGAAGTTGACTAGAGGCCAGTCCTCTTTTCTCCCCCTGCTCTCTCTCGATGCCCTGACCGCATTGCCCACAGCTGGAACCTTCCACGGTTCTCCTCAGCTGCTCTCACTGGTGGCGGGTCTCTGCAGCATGAGGTCCTCCAGGAAGCACTGGGCATCTGCTGTGATGTCAGTTTAGTTTTATTTCCAGCCTCTTCCATCTCCACCCTTTATTGAAAGTCCTGTTCTCGAAATGTGTGATCAGTCCTCATTTTCCCTAAATAAACAGTCGTAATGCGCACGTAGTTTAATTTTGATATTACTTGTATTTGAGAGAAAAGTGGCAAAAACATCTCGTGTTTTTTTTTCTCCCTTGTCACCAGAGGTATGAGCTACGTCATTTGTAGTTTGATACTCACACAACAGAGACGGAGTCGGAATAGTTACTTTTCAGAGAGAAGGGATTAAACATGCACGCACAGAACCAGGCACTTGGTTCATGGGATGTCTTTGCTCCGGGGACCACGCTGGGGCCCAAGTCAGAGAGCAGCCGCCTCCCAAACACACGCGTGCCCAGCAGAGGGCCTGATGCATGAAATATTTGTGGAATTCAACGGATTTGAAAGTAGTGGGTAGACCAGGTAACTCAATCAGCAAAGTCTAAAACTGATAAAGTCAGCAAGCATTTTGGAAAATGCACAACAGTCTGAAGCCCTTTATGGGCACGATGTGTGGAGAAGCAGCAGGAGCTCTCTGTTCCCGTGGTTCCTGGGCGGGACATGTGTTTATGGACCAGGACCACACCGAGTGCCCCTCGAGGGCTGGGGTCGGGTCCCGAGGCGCTGGGTGTCCTGTCGGAGCAGCTGGACGGGACTCTCGTGTCACGTTCCAATCCTCACACCTTCTGTACTTCAGAGAGTTCCATGGGCTTCTGCTTTCTCTGCCGCAGGAGATGTTGGCACGCCTGAAGCCGTGGCCCCTGTCATCGTGATCCCCCCGAGCAACAGAAGCGTGGTGGCCGGGTCCAGTGAGACCACCTTGGAATGCATAGCCAATGCCAGGTGCGTGCCAGTCCCCCACGCGGGGAGTAACAACCCATGACAACCCCTCCTGCGTGTGGCTGGCTCTCCCAGCAACGGTGGTCTTGTTCATCCAGCTGGGCTGTGGGCACAGCGCGTATGGGAAGCTAGGACTTGGGTGTGCTGACCTTTCCCGGGCCTTGTTCTGCAGTATTTACATTGAATGTAATATCTATATTGGAAAGCAGCGCTTTCCACTTTAGCTCTGGGTCATGGTACAGGGTCTCTTCTTAGAATCTGGCTGAGGAGCAGAGAGGAGCTTTGCTCTCCTTTGGGTGCAAAGGAAAGAGTTAATTCTCTTCTCCTCTGTCGTCGTAGGTGTTCTCAGCCCCATTAGTGGTCGCTCCAGGATGGAGTTCCCGTGATCACGCCTCCCGTGTAGCGCGTCCCCTAGCAGTATTTGTTTTATGCATTCTTTTCCTGAGCAAATGGAATCATTAGCACTTATGGTCCATTGCTGCTGCAATTAGCTATCCCTGCTCAATAGCCCTTGAGCAGACTGTGTTGCTGACGCGTGCCTTAAGGGAGTAGAGTAATATCTGGATTGAGTTTTAAATGTCCACTGTTCAACCCACCATGGTTCCTGGTAGAATGATTATTATTGCCGTCTACATGATCCACAATTGTTGTCACTAAAGCCCTTCGTTCTCACAGGCCCATCGAGGAGCTGAGTGTGACCTGGAAGAGAAACGGGGTGAGAGTCACCCGTGGGCTCCACAGCTTCGGGAGACGCCTCACCATCAGCACCCCGACCTCCTCGGACATCGGGGAGTACGCCTGCGAGGCAGCGCTGCCAGGGAGTGCTTTCGAGCCCGCCAGAGCCAGAGCCTTCCTTTCTATCATAGGTGAGGCTCAAACTGGGACGCGGTGTCCTTTCTATCGTAGGTGAGGCTCAGGCTGGGACGCGGTGTCCTTTCTACCGTAGGCGAGGCTCAGGCTGGGACGCGGTGTCCTTTCCATCATAGGTGAGGCTCAGGCTGGGACGCGGTGTCCTTCCCATCATAGGTGAGGCTCAGGCTGGGACGCGGTGTCCTTTCCATCATAGGTGAGGCTCAGGCTGGGACGCGGTGTCCTTCCCATCATAGGTGAGGCTCGGGCTGGGACGCGGTGTCCTTTCCATCATAGGTGAGGCTCGGGCTGGGACGCGGTGGGGTCGGCATCCTCGCAGGGCGGTGGCACACCCCAGGCCATGGAAACAACGTAGCTAACACCTGTGTTCCACCGCCTATTTTTAACCCAGCACATGGAAGTGAAGTTGAGTTTATCTCCCAGATTCAGCCTAGTCTTCTTTCCCAAGAATATCAATGCATTAAGTCCAAAGAGTTGATGTTCTGAATACTCCCAAGAAACGTCCTTCTGAAAACTTCCAATCGTAAAGCTTGGGAAATAGAGTGTCGAAATCCTTGGCATGTTTATCACTTCCCTGTGCTGGCCTTTCTGCCATGAGGCTTTTCTATAACTCTTATTTGGCCGTTATGATCAATGTTCAGAGATTAATCTATGACCATTATTTTTCATTTTGTGACCCAGAAGAAAGTCCGAAAGTCTTGGGTGTTAACCTTTTGTTAAATTAGAAAGTGAGAACAGAGAGGCTTCCTAGAATCATGTGTTATTCTTAAACCAGGGAGAAGGGAGACAAAATTAGGCACATTTGAGCTGCTCTAAACGCTGGGAAATCTCGATGTTTAGGGAGGTGCACTGTACACAGACTAAGGGAATCCTCAGTCTATTTTCAGATTATGATAAGGTTACATTAAATTGTGAGGCAAAGGCCTTTATTTCTCTCGTCTCTTCAGCTCCTATAATGTGTTTAGGCCTCTTCAGCTGTGGTCACTGTCGCAGTGACCCATCTAGTGGCCACTGCTGATAAGAGGTGCTTCAGGGTCCACTCCAGGTGGGAGAATCTCTGCCTCTCTCCTCTCCATGCAAACAAGGCAGATTGAGACCAGGAAGGATCCCATGGGCAGAAAGCCCTTTGAGAGCAATCGCCCCTCACATAACATATTTTGCAGTTTGCCACTTTGCAAACTAAGGAAAAATAAAAGCTTGTGTTTTCATAAAAAATTAGCAGGAGTGTGAAGAAATGCTGCATAAAAGGCAGTTTGCCTTGAGTGTGTCACATTCCTTTAAATCATTAGGAAGTGGCTCTGTGGCCTGAAAATGACTGCCAAACTCACGTGATGCAAAGCTGTCAGCCCCTCTGAAAGATGTGCACGAATTTTAAAAGTGTCAGAGAAGGCAGGTTTTGAGTCACAAATCATTGCTGATTCTCCAGTAGGGATCTGAGCTGCTTCTCTGCTCCCTTTCTCAGCCACACTTTAGAGATGTCAGTACCCCATCCCCGTTCCCGGCAAGGACCTTTCTGTCGGGGGTGATCTACAGCTACATGAGCACAGCACATTATAGATTGAACCCCAATTAAAATTGTAAACGTGTAAATCTCCAGCAGACAGGACTCTATTGTGTTAAAACATTTCAAGGTAATTTAAGCAAGAGAAGAAATCTATCTCCCTGTAAACTAGAACGTTTGTTTCCATTATAATTCCCTTTTTAAAATATTTAAGGGCTTCCCTGGTGGCACAGTGGTTAAGAATCCAGCTGCCAATGCAGGGGACACGGGTTCGAGCCCTGGTCCGGGAAGATCCCACATGCCACAGAGCAACTAAGCCCGTGCGCCACAGCTACTGAGCCTGCACTCCAGAGCCCGCGAGCCACAGCTACTGAGCCCGCGTGCCACAACTACTGAAGCCTGCGCACCTAGAGCCCATGCTCTGCAAGCCACCGCAATGAGAAGTCCTGTGCACCACAACGAGTAGCCCCTGCTCGCCGCAACTAGAGAAAAGCCCACATGCAGCAACGAAGACCCAACACAGCCAAAATTAAATAAATAAATTTACTGAAAAAAATCATTTTTAAATCTGTCACGTGAACTTGGGTTTTGCACTTCCATCTGGATTCCAGAGCAGATTGTTTCTGTATTCTCCTGAGTTGCCATCTCTCCGTGTTCTGGCTTTTAAAGGTACGCAGACACACTCGTGTACCTTGATGATGTTCCTTTAAATCCCTTTATTCATAAGAATTTGCTGTGACAGGTAGGATTTTGTGGTTGAATCATCCTGGGAAAGCCCTCAAGAGCCTCTGTCAATTCGGAGTGATTTGGGAGATTACAGCCCCGAGCCCAGCGATCGTGGAGGGAGGGATCCCCAGGAAACCCTGGTCCCGGTTCCACGGCCCCGTCGCTGGTGGAACCGTGCGGCGAATATCGACATGAACGTGCAGATGAAAGAAAGCAGACACAGACTGGCTTCCGTTTCCTCCTGTTTCTTGCTGATGAGACAAGACAGGCTGTCCAGCCCACCTGTCAGGTCGGCTGCCGCGTTGCTTAATTTCTGAGGTCTCCGCACGGCAGGGCAAGCGGCCTCCTGGGCTTGGCGGTCCACGGTCTCCTCCACCTGCCCTGCGGGGAGTCTGCGGCTGTTGCTTCGCCGCTCGTTTGCTTACCTGCCCACACACCGCACACCCCATGCGATGGGACAGACGCCTCAGGGCCCGTTTCCTGACTGCGTTCTCTGGCCACTGGAGCCAGGGCTGCCCCTGGGTGAGGCCAGGGCACCCGCCATGTGGCAGGCTGGAAGTGCTGGCATCCACACCCCCCGGCGTGCGTCAGTCCAGCGCCACGTGGACCGGAGGGTCCTCAGCCCCGAGGTGGGGATGTGATTTGGAGGTTGGGGTCTTCGCTGGCCTCCAGAGTCTCCCCGCGGGGTAAACCCAGTCACCCACAGCGGGGGCCGCCTTGGCGACGCGCTCGTTTACAGCCGGCCTCCCGCCCTCCCGATGGTGTCCCCATCACCTCCCAAATAAACCACTGGCAGGGAACCCTGTCTCAGGTCTGCCTCTCAAGGAGGCCCACCCAAGACGTGGACCGTCGCCCTTCAGACCCCCGAGCACCTGTGCTTAGGATGAATGGCCTTTCCTGCCCGGGTCCCTCCTTACCTGCCTTGTGGGTCTGCGTGTCCCTCAGGACTCCCTCAGTCGTCACCACTTGCCTCTGTGACCTCTCAGACTTTTCACCGGGCAGAGGAGTGACGCTGTCCCAGCTCTTGTCCTACAGAGACTGGACACTCTAGTGGGTCGTTGATGCTCCATGCATGACGGAACAGGCTGTGGAGACGGGACTGGGCCCAGGTTCTCACTGCACCACTCGCTGGCCCCCGCGGGCCTCAGTGTCCACGGCTGTGAAATGTGGGTGCTGCAGAAGACGATTCCGGCTCGTGTTGTGAGGACCATATGAAGTAACGGGCACGGAAGGACTGAAATGGCAGCTTTGGGAGCCGTGGGTAGGACTCCGCGGTGACACACGTCACCCTTAGTGCTTTACCTGCAGCGGTGACATCATGCATCTCCCACGCCTGCAGCCTCTGAAGTCAGCACGTGTCTCACGACCCACGGAAGCATTTCTTCTTTCTTGGGTGGAAACAAAACGGCGCCTCTTACCGATGCTGCAACGTCTCAACCTCAGTGAAACACGGCGGGTCCAGCTCCCGTCCAGACTGACGGATCTGGTCCCACGCACAGCGCGGCCATGCATACACGTGTCCTGCCCGAGGCGCAATGCCTTCTTCACCCCCGCTCAGAAACTCGGGTGAGTGGGCATGACAGTTGTACAGAGCTTTCTCTGTAAACCTCAAGTCTATTCTGATTTTTTATACATACATCATGCAGAAACTCCAATATCTGAACTACTATTAAAATAACAAGTTACCTGTAACACCTCTCTGCTGATAACAGCACCGTGACTGAGAAGTTGTTCCCCTAGAGCTGAGGCTGAGCATCTCTTAGACGTTTGTTTGCAACCCAGATTCCTTCCTTCCTTCCTTCCTGTTCTCTTCCTTCCTTCCCTCCACTTGACACGGAGGTCTTTACTGAGTCGGCCTCCCCGAAGCTGTGCTGGTCCCGGCGTCCAGGGTCTTATGCGGAAGGCAGTCCCTTCACGCGGCAGCTATAGTTGCACACGGCGAGTGCTTAGACACTCAGCAAGGCGGGGGGTGAGGGGGCTCCCCTGGGGTTGGCAGGAGAGGGGCTTTCACAGCAATTCGGGCCAGAAGAGAATCTTGCAGGGAGCATATAGTCCTCTCCTCGTGGAGATTCACAGAGCACCTGCCTGCTAACTTGTTCACATCAGTTTAAGAAAAGCCTGAGATGGCTTTTTTTATAGTTTTCACATACGACCCATAGTAAAGCTCCCAAATTCATTATCGGCATCCTGTCGCCAACTGGAGAGCTTATCCGTATGGCATCTTACCACTGATCAAAGCTCAGAAAAGAGCTATCACAGAGCCGTTCCTTAAAACCAGAGGAAGCGTGAGACAGACCTCAGACGATGCTGGCGTGACTTGCCTCTGGATGCAGCACCGGCAGCTCCTGGTGCCCCGAGATGAGCAGGAATTCTGTCTGGGGAGCAGGGTGTGAACTCTTGCACACGCCGTCCAATTCCAGGCTCCCCCGCCATCCTCTGCTTCTCCGCTCACCCGCCTGTCATTCACCAGCGCAGAGCGTGTGCCAGGCACCCAGCGGGAGTACCAGCCTGGGTGGCATGAAGACGAGTTAGATGCGTCTCCGCCCCGAAGGAGTTTCAGGGTCCTAAAGTCTATGGGCGTCTCCTCTCTCTCTTCTCCAGTGGGCGGTTTCTAAGTGTCTTCTCAGAAATGATGGCAGGTGCTAAGACGCAGAGATGACCAAGACACGCTCTTCCCTGAAGCAGCCTCCAGCGTGGTGGGCGCATCACACAGACGTGGGTCATCGGTCCCAAGGGATACGTGGGTGGGGCAGACCCAGCCCGGCTGCAGGAGAAGGAACACGAGGACTGGCCTTGCAGATCGGTATGAATTTGCCAACGAGGCAACTTGAGAAAGGCTGGTCCACGGGGAGGAGCCAGGACCAGTGACGGCCTTTGTGTTGCTCTTGTGAGAAAGGACCACAAACTCAACAGCTTAAAATAATACAGATGTGTCGCCTCACGGTTCCCGGCCTCCCGAGGCTGCAGCCGAGGCCGTGGCTGGGCTGGGCTCTTCTCCCGAGGCCCCGGGAGGATCCCCTTCCCGGCTCACCCAGGGGCTGCAGAATCCAGTTCATGCGGTTGTGGGACTGGCCTGTTTCCTTTCTGGCTGTTGGGGGGTCTTTCTCAGGTTCTGGAGACAACCGGCATCCCTGGCTGTGGCCACCTTCATCTTCAGAGCCCGCAGCAGGCCGGGTCCTCACACCGCGGATCTCTGGCCTCCCCTCCTGCCGTCGCTCCCGCTGCCAGCTGGAGAAAGTTCTCTGCTTTTAGGGGTCCCTGTGATGAGACTGGGCCCGCCCCGCCGCTCTGAAATCATCTCCCCGTTTTTAGGTCGATGACCTCGGTCACGTCGGCAGAGTTCCCCTGCCGCATAGCGTAGCATGTTCACAGGTACCGGTGACTGGGGGTGGACATCTCCTGGGGGCATTCTGCCCACCCCAGTGGACAAAGGCATGCAAGCGTGGACGACAGTGGCGAGCCAAGGGCACACCACGGGCCCTGCCGCTTCCCGAGATGGCCACTCTGGGAGAAGGGCAGACGGCAGAGGGGGCATCTCTGGGCTGTGCCGTGAGCCGGGGTTGCGGGGTGGATGGTGCAGGAGCCAGAGCCCAGCATCAAGGGCAGGAGAGCCTGAGGGATCCTAATTTGGGGGCTGCCTGGGAGGTATCCCTGCCTCAGGCTCTGAGGTCGGGGGACTGGAGGCTTGCCGTGCTGCCTGGAGGAGCTGCCCGTGGCCCCCGGGGGACGTGTGGAGGACAGCCCGCGTGGCTGGCCTCTTCTTAACACACCGGTGTCACACGGGATGAGAACGTTTTCCTGACGGCTTCATATTGTTTCAAAAGAGGTGAAAGTGTTAGTTTCAGTCCCTGGTTTTATTGGCTTCAATTGCAATAGATTTTTAAAAGTCTAGTGTGCACCTGCGTTGGCAGGGTACCCTTTCTAGACAGAGTTGTTGCTGATTAGCTGAGACGCGCACTTGCCCTTTGAAGATCAAGTGGTTGCAAAGTCCGTGGCGGGGATGACTCGTTCACAGCAGGTTCTCCCCACCAGTCACCTCAAGTCTTTCTTCGGTGAACCGCCCGGTGCTTTCCCCCACTGTTCTCCTTATGGACAAGTGTACGCGGAAGTAGCCGAGGGCACTGCTGAGCTGGGCTGGAATACGGGGTCAGCAGGGAGAGAAGTGGTAACGTGCGGACGTGGGAGAGATGACGTTACCGTCGGAAGCCGCGTGCATCTGGGAGGGCTTCGGCCGCCCCACGGCTGCGCTGAGGGCTCAGCACCTGGAAGGCTTCCCGGAAGAGGCGGGGGAACCAGTAAGTGAGTGAGCAGACCCGGCCTCCCTGGCCACTAAAGCTTGCCTGGGTGTCGGCTGCGGAGGAGACACACAGCGCTCGGCCAGCTCCGGCAGACCGCCCGGCGGGACGTGCCCAGGGAGCCTGGCGGCTCTGAGCTCGGGGCCACAGAGGATATGGAGCCGTGAGCCTGTGCCGGGCGCCCTGGGGAACTGGCCGGGCGGGGATGACGGCGCTCGCAGAGGAGCCGCCCCGAGCAGGCCCGGGGGTCCCTAAGGCACCTGCAGCCCCAGAGCCAGGCCTTCCGTCAGCTCGGTCCAGCCTCAGGTCACCATGTGAGGAGGGCCCGTTGTCTCTGACCCTGGGGGCTTCCCCCCCCCCCAGCACTTGGGGAAGACCTGGGCACTGCAGGGCGAGGGACAGCAGCACCGGGACATCGGCCAGGGTGCCAGACAGCCTCTGTAATCAGTGCCTCGGGGATTGTCTGGTCCTGTAGATGTTGAGCATGTCTATAGGTATGGGTTCTTCCCACCAAAGTGTGACTCCTCTTGGAAGAATCTCGAGGGAAGTACGCTGCGTGGAAAAAGCCAGTTCTGAAGGTTACATACTGTATCATTTGATTTATATAACGTTCTTGAAAGGACAGAATTATAGAGATGGAGAGCAGATGCATGGTTGCCAGAGGTTCAGGATGGGACCTTGGGGTGGGCGTGGTTACAGAAGGGCAGCGTGGAGGACCCCGGTGGTGGCGGGCCCGTTCTGCATCTTGACGGCGGTGTGGATGCACAGACCTGCACTGAGTCGTCCACACGAGTACAGCCGAGACTGGGGGGCCGGGAACGTTGAATACAATAGGCTACACGTTTCACTGTCAGTATCTTGGTTGGACTACAGTTTCTGCAAGATGTCCCTGCTGAGGGGACACAAGGGATCTTTATTATGTATTACAAACGCGTGGGACTCTCCAATGATCTCAAAATAAAATGTTTAAGAAAGGAAAACTGTAATCCGTCATAGCAGATGTTGATGTTTTAACTTAGTTCTTTTCCATTCCCCGCACATCCCTTTAACCAGACCACAGGGGTAGATATCAGCTTCAGCATTTGCTGATGAAAATGGGGCGTGACCTGCACACCAGGGCTTTGGCAGGGTGCAGCTGCTGTGTAGTTAGAGCATAAGCAACGCTGTTGTCATTGTTAGGGATGAAGGAGACGCGGCTGAATGTGCACGCGTGAGTGTGCACGCAGGAGTGTGCAGTGAAGACCAGCCTGAAAAAGAGACATGAGATCTCTGCAGTATTTCTTGAGGCCTGGTCTCTGCACACACACAACTAAGTGGAGAATCTGCCTCCGTCTAGTGAATTTGCAGCCGTGGCCTCAGCCAGACTGGTTCCTTCAGCAGATTGTTTCCACTTGAGCGATGCAGGTAATTGCAGGATTGATACCTGACTGCTTCCAGAGGGGAACCTTCAGCCTTGTCTCCTTAATCATCTCCTTGAAATGCTAAGTTTTCATTTCTCTTTTTGGTCTTTTAGGTCCCACCCTGTTTTAACGATACAGTCCATACAAGATATAGCCAAGCTATAGTATCCACATTCAACACAATTACAGTGGAAATAAACCACTCTGGAAGACAGCGCCCAGAAATTATCACACAGAAAGTGAATACAACGGCCCTTTGTTATCATGATAATGAAATCACTACTACCTTAATACTCCTCGAACTTGGCCTTGCCACCGTTGAATTCCTGCTGAATAAACTGAGAAAAATACTGCAGTTTAGTCTCCAAGGAGATTCATCATTTAATACAAACAACCGCTGCTTGTCTTGCTGTTGAGCAGGAAGGCGAGCAGGGTGTCTGGAGCTATGTGAGTGGTGGGGTTTCCTTTGCTACTGAAGATGGACGAGAGGCCCATTTTCTTCTTCTCTTAGCTATTACTTTGCATTCCACTGAAGTATTAAATCTATATCTTGGAGAAGAAGAACTGCTAAGACTTTAAAACATATGTTAATAGGCTGCCCCGTTCCCTGAAACAGGCCGGGCGCCTGTCTGCCGTGCTTTATTTAACATGCTTCACGAGTTGTTGTTTAGTTTAGATACTGAAGCAAACTAGACTATAAAATACTGTGCTATAAATATAAACCTTTATGAACCTCACGGGATAGTCCTTCTAAAATATGACTTAAGACATTCCATTATTCAAGCCCATGAACTGAAATGTAGCCAGTGCCCTGAGTAGTAATTTGCCTTCCAGAACCTTAGACTGTAAATTGCCTTTGGCCTCTGCGCACCGAATTCTGAATCTGGGTGCACGATGGTAACTAATGAAGTTTTCAAAAATAGTTTTTAAAAGGAGCTCAAACTCTTGCAGGCTGTGAGGGTCTTCTGAAATACACCTCTTTGGCTTACGGGCTGTTTGGGTTTTTTCTTGTTTAAAGAGCCACCGTACTTTACTGCGGAACCTGAGAGTCGGATTTTAGTGGAAGTGGAAGAAACCGTGGACATCGTGTGTGGAGCCGTGGGTGAGTGCGGGAGCCGCAGGGCAAGCAGCGACGTGGTGGAGGAACAGAAATGGCGTCTCCAGGGCAGAGCCGTCCTCTGGACAGCGACAGGTTGACTGTGGTGATTAGAAACGGGGCCGTTGGCGTGGAGTGGAACTCAGTTGCTGGGCATGTAACCTGCAAAGCGGGGATAATACTCCTTACCCAAGGGAACAGCAAGGAAGCCTTCACCCTGTCCGTCCCAACAGAGAGAGATGAAGTCCTGTCCCCTTGCCTCCCTTCAGAGGCTCTGATTCTGCAAGAGCCCTAAGACTCGGGGCGGGAAGTTCATTCTCATCCGTGGGGTGAGCGGGACTGGTGACCACGCCCACTTGAGAGAAGAGAGATCGTTCCCACTTCTCAGATAGGAAATCTTCTGTTTTTCCACCCTCTCAGCTTGGAGTCGACTTTTCCTTTGTTACTCAGGGAATTCTACCTCTCGCCCCGAGCCTCCACCCCCCTCGTTGTCCCCGGTTCCCATTTCGTGTCCAGCACGCAAGTAGTTACGCTAAACGCCCCGACAGAGACGGGCTGTCTGTGGCGATTTCACAAACAAAACTTCACGAGTCCTCTGGAGATTGTCAAGTAAGGAAAAGGACCCTTTGTGTTAACACCTGTTCATCTTAAGGGTGGGGTTTTTCTTCTGAGAGTTTGGCGGGCGAGGATCCCTAACAATTCTGTAAATCTTCATGACAGCTGCGTAAGAGAGCGATCGTTACGTCCCTCTATACACGGGGAAACACCCCTTAAGAAGCAAAGCTAAGTAACGCGCTCGAAGCGCAGTCAGGACCATGAAGGAGACACCTTCAGCTCCGCCCGCGGTCTGGCGCCGGGGCGTGGCTCACTGAGCCCCGGACAGGCAGCCTGCCTCGGGCCACGTGTTGGTGGAGACGGGATCGAAACCCACAGGCACCAGCTCCAAAGCCAGTGCTTAGGCCTGGACCCTGAGAGCCAAGGCCCTGGGACTCGGAACAGATACCACCGATCTGCAGGTCACTTTCCATTTCTGGGAAGGAGTGGGAGTGCCACTCAGGACAGTGTTGAGTGTCAGCGTAGAGAGGGGCGTCCGGCCAAGAGTCCCCTCCCGTCCCCTCCCCTCCCCTCCATCCACTGAGCCTCTGCCACAGCTGCTCCCGCCCAGAAGAGTCAGTTCCTTCCTGGTTCTGGTTCCCAGTCCCGCCAGCTCCCAGGGTGCAGTCCCCATCCCCGCTCTGCTTCTCTTCTCCGCTGCTGGGGCTCAGGGCGGGAGAAGACAGGAATGAGAAGAGTCCTGTGAAGTTCAAGTGGAGATCTTTGCTGCATTGTTCTCTCTTCTCTATGAACACCAGCTTTTTAAGGCCAACAACTCTGAAAGTGAAGCTACAAAACATTTAGAGCGCTTATATTTTAGAAACGAGAATCTACAATCCTGTGGGGATAAGATTTCTGTTTATGACCTTAAATTGCCCCATAGATATACTCCTAGTTCCCCTATATACTAACAATTATTTTCCAATAAATGACAATGTTAGGCTCTCCCCTTGACAAGAGGTTGCTTTTCTGGCGTGATATCTGCAGAGTAAACTGCTTGTTAAGTACACGCTGATAAATATACGCTGAACGGGTCTTTCAGCCTTGCATTGCCATCATATAATTTACTTCTTTCTTTTGACAATGCAACTATAGCAGCATGTGAAGTGGTTATTCTTTATGAAAACTACATCGTGTAATTGCTATTATGAGAGTTTACATGGATTGCTTATGCTTCTACCTTGCAATGGATTTTTTTTTAATTTCCTGATTTAATGAAAAGTGACAGGAAGCATAATTTAGGCAAAGAACAGAATCTGAGAATACCTTCTCTTGAAATATTCCACGACATTAACTTTATTTATTAAGGAAGACATCTTATACCTACATAGCATCTTAAGGCAAGGGTGTGCCTTTCAGCATGAATCACATCAAGATATTTTATTTAAATTCATTGTCTATTTAGGGAGACTGAGGCACAGCGCCATCTGAGATCTAGAAATAAGCCCAGACGTTCTGCACTTCCCGCAGGGCCACAACAAACACACTGTGCCCCCCGGAGCCCAGACCTCTTGTCTTGAGTGCCGTGGTCTCGTTCCCTGGACGGGCTCTCTTGTCTACCCTCCCTGGATAACCTGACCCTGCTCAGGTCCAGGAAGAAGGAGAACGGAAGCAGTCTTCCCTCAGCTGGTTCCCCGAGGCTCCCGGAAAAGCCACCAAGAGGAGGAGCCCCGTGTGTCCCACGCAGCGAGGCCGCCAGGAAATAGTGCATCATCCCCTGCTTACCTGCACTGACCACACCCATTTGGGGGACGAGCAACAGAGGTCCTCGTGCTCCCGGGCTAAGGACAGTCCCTTCATCGACAACCTGGGATCTTCCCCAGTGACCTTGTCCGCCGCATACGCCCCATCCGACCCCAGCCTCAACCTCCTTCCAGGTGGCGAGACCGCGAGCAACTCCAGTCTCACGGCCTGGAGGCCTAGGTCTGCCCCGTAACAGCATCAGGATGAGGAAGGGGCACCCGGGAGGGGCAGCTGGGCCCCGAGCCTCAGCGTGGCCCTCGCCCTCTTGGTCGAAGTCTTGGCTGTGATCTCAGCTCACTCCGCTCTTGGGTACAGGGTCGGGGGCCAAGGTGACTTTTCCTGCAGCCACAGCGTGGACCTCTCGTGTCTCCCCAGCCTGAACCAGATGCACCTCCTGTGCTTATCCCTTTACCTAACCGATCACTGCCCCGGCACGGCGCGCTAGCGGGTGGTCAGCGATATCCCGCTCCTTAGAGCCGTTGCCAAGCCGGTGCGCGCTGGCACTGGCCTTAGTTGTGACGACGAGCAGCGAGCGGCTCTGTCCGCGCGCGCCATGGGCCGGGCCCCAGGCGGTACTCGTGTACTGACCCAATTAACCTTCACAGCCACCTTTGAGGTCGCTGTGACCCTTGTTCCCTGCAGGGACAAGGCGGGGTTAAGTGTTCTGCCGAGTGGCACAGTCTCCGCCCTGGTGACCCTTCCCCGAGCCCGAGAGGCAGAGACAGAGACCTTCCTCCCAGCCCTGCCCGAGGTCAGTCGCGGCCAGATCCATCTGGACAAGAGCACAGGCCGTGGGAAGAGCCGGAAGGGGCTGCAGCTGCCCCACACCGCCCCCTTCGGGCCTCTCCCTCCCCGTCTTCACATACGATGAGAAAAATGACGCCTCACAGGGTGCTGGGAGGGACGACTAGATGAGAAAATGCCCGTTGAAATACTGCCATTTAGCCCTCACATAAGGAGTTCTTGAAGCTTAATGATTTTTGTTTCCCTTCTGCACAGGGGCCCCTCTTCCCACCCTCCGGTGGTTCAAGGACGCGGTCTCCATCAACAAGCTCCAGAACCCTCGATACCAAGTGCTGTCAAGTGGAGGCCTGCGCGTCCAGAAGCTGCGTCCGGAGGACTCAGGAATCTTCCAGTGCTTCGCCAGTAATGAGGGCGGGGAGGTCCAGACCTACACCTACCTGGACGTCACCAGTGAGTACTACCCCCTGCAGAGCCGGCCTCCCCAGTCCTCGCCCCATGGACATGTCAGAAAACGCCAGTGTCTGTTCAGCCCGAGCACCCCCATCCCGGCGCTCCCCCCTGGCCCTCTGGAGCCTTGACCTTCCCAGCCCTTGAACACACCGCTTTGCTGAGACATAGGAACACACTCCCCATTTTTCTGGACAGAACTGGAAAGACGGTTAGTGAACAGCAGCTCATCCCGAGTCTTTCTCTTTGGATCTTTTTTCCATTTTTTTATATTCATTCTCTATTTTAGTTTTATTGAACAATTATAGTTCTTTTGTGACTTTCTTTTATTGTCCCAGTAACAGAAATACTTTGGCACTCTGAAAAATGAAGTAAAGGTAAAGGTTTTTATTATATTTGCGGGCTTTCTCTTTAATCTCCCATAGTCGCAATGTTGTTCTTCTAAAACGAAGTAGGATTTAGTGATTAGGGAACCCTACCTTTCACGTCTGCCCTTCTGGAAGCAAAATGCTGAGAGCCATCGGAGAAAGCAGACTGGTCAGCGTGTGCGTGGCCGGTGGCTCTCGTCAGCCAGAAGTAGGAAGGGACCGACACGATCCTGAAATATTCACGCATATGTTTTGGTAAACTAGGGGTCATTTCCTCCAGCCTTGGCCGGGGGTCAAATTTCCCCTCCGTTGTGGAGCATAGGAAACCAGTATCACTTCAAGCAGCAGAGATAATACTGGGGACTTAAGCCAAAAACTGTGTTTTGATCCATTAGAATGATTTCAGCCTGTTTGGAATAGTGGATGTTGTAGGGCAGGGATGGGCAAGCTTTTTCTGTAAAAAGCCAGGTGGTGCCTGTTTTCGCCTTTGAAGGACATGGTTTCCGTTGCTCCTGCTCACCTTGCTGTCGTAGCCCGCAGGCAGCGCAGACGGTTCTGAGCAGACGTGGCTGTTCCACAGAACTCCGTTTACGAAAGCAGGGACAGGCTGGATTAGGCCCAGGCTGGTGGTTTGCAGACCCTGCTCTCGGGGGAGACCCAGGGCAGATCACCCGATTTCTCTCAGACTCAGTTTTCTTTTCAAAATGGAACCAACCAGCCCAGTTCACAGGGTTCTTAGGAGGATCGGTTTGGAAATTTAAATGTAAGTGCTACTTCACCTGGTTACCATGACAACTGGAGAGTGAACAAATAAATGCTTGATAATGGTAATGCTGCGTATCTGTTTTGTAAGTACAGGGTTTGGCAAAAGGGATTTTTTTTTAATTAAAGTACTTTTAGTGAAAGAAAAATAGAGTGTAGAACAATCAATATTTATTCGTTCACTTAACAAACGTTTATTGAGCATCTGTGTCAGTTACTCTGGGCCCGTGAGGCGCGGGGACAGAGCTAAGAGGATGCTGTGAAGAACAGGTTCTCGTGCTTCCAGGACGGAGGGTCCTGGGGGAGGGGAGAGACGGCAGAGGGCACTGGGGGCCCTACAGAGGAAGACTAGGCGAGGCCCAGAGCGGCCAGGGAAGCTCGTTAGAGGGCGGGCGCAGGGGGCTGGGTTCTCTGAGATGAGAGGGTTATTACTGGAGCTGAGGCCTGCAGGTGGGGAGGACGCTGCCCTGCAGAGCCTTGGAGAGGTGCGTGCCACGGTGCAGGTGGGAGCTGCAGGGGCCCGACAGATGCGTGGAGGGACAGGCCGGCCCAGGTGTGTGCGGGCACAAAGGGGGCGAGTGGGGCTTTCGCAGCTCTGAGGTGGGCACTGGCCGGGCGTCGTCTGAAGCTTTCAGAGGGCCTCCACACCTGGTGTGGGGGGACAGTGAGGGGACGAGCAGAAGAGACCAGTCGGGGGGCCCCGATGTCATCCAGGGGTTCGCACCAGAGGTGGACGCCCAGCGAGGAGGGAGGGCAGAGGCGGGCGGCTGCCCCAGGGTCCACTGGGCCTGCCCGCTTCTGCCCCGGGGGCATTGGCCCAGGCACCCCAGGGACCCCGACACAGGATTTGGGCGCTGCAGGTCACGGCTGGGACTCAGGGGTTCTGGCTTAATCTTTTGCAATGTAGTGCAGAGTCAGCGGAGTCCTCCCCAAAGCCAGCCCGAGCTGCCGCTGTCTTCCTGGGTCTGACTCAGGGCTACTGGAAGCTGGAGGCCCGGGCGGTCCCCCGTGAACAGGAAGACCCAACGCTCCCCCCAGGGATTTCTTCTCTGAAGCCCTTGGAATCTGGTCGTTTTAACTTTCAGAACGGATCCTAGGAAGTGTCAAAGTGTCATCTTCAGGACGATGTAGGATATTCAGAAACTAGCTTTTTCCTTTTTCTTTACATAATGAAAGCAGCTTGTTTGATTTATCTAAATAAACATCTCTCTTCTCTTTAACGTCGGTCAAAAACAGTTCTTCCTGCTCTTCCCCACTTGTGTGTCCATTACGTCGCGAGACCGTATTTCTCTTCAGGCTGTAAACAAAGATGGTGATGCCTGGGAGACGGGTAGTGGAGGCTTGTAGTCTTCCTGAAAGGTTTTCATTTTTCATCGCTCAGTTATCTCTGTGTTTAGTTCTGTAAAAGCCCAGGTGGATGACTCCACCAGGCTGGCTTGAGCGTTTCCGAGGGACGACGCACTGAATATTTCACTGTTCACCTCCTCTGCCTAGATGTCGCCCCAGCCTTCACCCAGCTTCCGGCGGACACCACGGTTACTGACGGGACGACAGCCGTCCTGAGCTGTGAGGTGTCCGGGGCTCCCAGGCCGGCCATCGCGTGGAGGAGAGGTAGGCGCTCGCACCTGCTGCAGGGCGCGGCCGACGCAGCAAGTGAGCCCAGCGGCCCCGCGTTGTGTTGGTTATTCTCACTCATTCGTTCGGTAAAGAGTAAAAATCCATTGACTGAGCACCCACCAGGGGCCGATGCTAGGGGCACGGGGAGGGGTCAGACGAGCAAGACCCCTTAAGCTCTGTGCAGCTCACAGCCTAGAAGAGGAAGCACGTTTCTGTACACCGAGTGGTGCTGTCCTCCGTCAAGCCCTTCCCCGGGTGCCCCGGGCCCGACGGGCTCTGGATTTCAGCTGCAGCTTCCCCTTTGTGAATGAAGGCGTGCTTCCTTGGTAGTAGTCACAGTCAAGACTACATCTGCCTTCATTTCTAAGAAAGTTGCTCTAGCACAGGATCGCCTGCGTCCTCCACAGCTTGGCGTGTGTGGCTCTCTTAATCCGACTGTAGTTTCAGTTCCTGTGAAGAGTGGTGTCACATCTTGGGCTCTTTGCAGCTCGTCTGCAGCCCTGTCCACACATTCAGCACACCTGCCACTAAACGAACAGCGCACAGAGTCTGTCCTTAACGAACCGCGGCTGAGTTGGGTTCATCCTCATCGATTAACTGGTCATGCTTAGGGGACTGGATCTGGGAGAAACGTCAGAACTTACATCTGTTTTCACTCCCAGAAAACCAGTCGGTGGCTTCCCAACTCTCAAAGGTATGACTCGTGCACTGGGGCCGTGGCTTATGAAGAGCTGGGAACCTACAGATTAATCAGAAAGAGGGGTTCTTTCATTTTATATATTTTCTTTTTGTCTTTCCTGATTTAGAATGTAATAATGGCTTTATAGAGAAAGTTTTCAAACGCATACACATATAAAGAAAACTCAGAATCAGTCACCCAAAGGAAACAATCACATACATGGTTCATAACTTGTGTAACCAAATCTCTCAACATTGGACGATCAGGATGCTCTTGGTTTCTGTTATTCTAATGAACGCTAAAGCGAACTGCTTTGGTTACTTTTGTGCATCAAGTTTCCGCCTTCTTCTGATTATTTCCTCACATCATCTTCTTGGGTGCGGCCAGAGCACTGCCTTCTCTCGAACGTTGCAGTTCTCACGTTGCTGTTTTGTCTGTCACCCCCAGGAAACCACATTCTGGCCAGTGGCTCTGTGCGGATTCCCAGGTTCACGCTCCTTGAGTCTGGGGGTCTGCAGATCACCCCTGTCCTAATCCAGGATGCCGGCAACTACACGTGCTGTGCAGCCAACTCCGAGGGCTCCCTGAACGCGTCTGCCACGCTCACCGTGTGGAGTAAGGACCACAGCCCGTGTGCAGCTCTCTGTTAATAATGGTTTAATCGGCGTGTCATCTGTGCTCGGGGATGTCAATATATGCCCTTGGACTCGCTAATCCAATCAAAGGAGAATCATTATTTTTACAACTAATTTGGAGAAATCTGTTGAGTAATTAATTTTTCAGCTTCTAAAAGAATAATTAGAAAATGTCTTCAAAGATTTAATGGGGACGTTTCAGGAGAGAGAAAAGATTAACTTTTTAACCTCAGTAGAGTAGGGATATTACCCCCAAAACTAGCTCAAATAAAAAAAACCTGATAGGTTGGCTAATCTTATAAGCGTCACGTAAGAAAAGTGGACCCAGGTTGAAAATCCCAGAGAAAGCATTTTTTCTATACTGTCATTAGAGCCAACGAAAACATTCCTCGTCTATTAAATATGGATGTTTCCTCTATGTTAGGAGTGAACTGAAGGATCTTTGTGGTTCCTCCAGCTTTTCTTTCTCTTTATTTTATCTATAACACGGGTTTCTGAAATGCAGAATAAATTGTCTTCCAGAACATAAGGATTGGATCACCAAGTGTTTAGCTTCGCTGGCTGATAAACTTTTCTCTCTCTGCTTCATCCATACCTGTGTCACTAAAAAATTATTGTTCAAAGAAGCAAGAGACGGTCAGTGCTCACTAATAGGTTTTTGTAAAGCCGTCTATACGAGGAGAGAAATTTTTAACTTGCCTGAGTGACTAACTTGCTAAAACGCCATCCTTGAGGAAAAACGAAACTGTGCTTTGTTTCATGTCTGCTTAGCGTTTCCTATGATACAGTTGGTCCGCTTCGATAAATGACCCTTTCTCATTTATTAGGTGTTCTAAAAATATCACAAGTTTAAAAGGAATGAATCCAAATCCTCCAATATTGTTAAGCACTGAAAAAGAGCTTTTGTTCCATTTGGTGGTCTATTCTATCAACCACATCTGATTCATCCAGTGTCCCCAAAAATTAACCATAAATTTAAAAGCTTGTGGAAAACTGATGTCTGCATCTCTGTAGGTCCCTCACCGGAAAATTTTGTGGATCTGCTGAGATTCAAAATTATAATAGCACTAGGCTGGTTGGTGCAGTGCTGTGTGGCCTGCAGGGGTCTTCCCAGGCGTCCCCTACTCTGTTCTGTCCCAGCGTGAGTGTAGCAGCACCCCCTTTCATAGACAAGAAAACTAATAAGCTCAGAGGCGTTTCTCTGGATGCCCCCCTGGTAAGCCGTCGGGCTGGGCTCTGAACCCAGTCTCATGGCTCCAAGTTCCGTCTCCTTTCCTGGTGCCCGAGCGGCGCCCTCCCAAGAGGTGTGCAGCGTGGGGACACACACCCCAGGGCCGTCTCCAGGGCCTTGGCCCTGGCAGCTGTGGAGTGTCGGGCGGCCGCAGGTCCGGACAATCTTACAGGCCTGCACCTGGCACCAGGCCCCACTGCTTACTGGCCCCGTGGCATCAGGCAAGACCCTGTACTTGTATCAGTTTTCCTTCCTGATGACTGGGAAAGGGATTATCACAACCCTCACAAGACTGTTGTGAGGATCAAGTGAAACAGCATAAATGAAAGCACTTTGCAAAGTCATGACGTGCTGTGTAGACAGTAGAAATTACCAGAATGTTGACAATCTTGGGAAAGAATCCAGGGTGTAGAACCCGCTAACCGTCTGCATACAATCTTCCTTCTTGTTTCCTTCCGGAGTGTCTGAGGTCCGGGAGGGACCTGAGACGGGCTGGGGGAGGCGGACAGGCTTGCTTTCAATTCCCTGAACGTTTCTGGGTGCTTTCCATGTGCACTGGTTTTGCCGAGCTAAGAGAAAACTAGGAGGTTTTGATGTCAGATGACCAATTCGTCACCCCCTGAGGGAGGAAACGCTCAGGCACGTAATCTTGTCTGAGTCGCGACTTGTGTCTTTCCAGATCGAACGTCCATCGTGAACCCTCCGGAGGACCGCGTGGTGATTAAGGGGACCACGGCCACGCTGCACTGTGGGACCACCCACGACCCCCGCACTTCACTCCGGTCAGCTCGGTCAATTACAACGTTTGGGGCTCATAAGTATTCTGGGAGCTGGGGAACTGAAGTAGAGATGAGAAGGGAGAATTTCAGAAACTTTGATTCCAGCCGCAGATCCCTGATTAGAGCATCTTACAGTTCTGGGCTCCATCATTAATCACACAAATCCCATTTTCCACTCCAGCCTTATGTATTATTTACAGTGAGCTATGTTCCACTTCATGACTTCAATACAGCTTTTCATGATTTTTCTGCCAAGGTTAATACACTATCTGTAAAACGTACTTGTCAGAGGCCGATACTTAATGAGAGAAAAATCCAGAGGGATCGAATGGGATTTCAGCAGTGTTTGTGCTGGGGCTGTGCTAGCCTCGAGGGGTTTTCTCTACTCCAAGGATGGCGCCACTGTGTCATGGGGAGAGGGAGTTCCGCATGGAAGAAAGGCACCTGCGGCTATCTGACACACTTAGAGGAAACTGCGGGGAACCAGGGGACCCAGAGGACGTGAAGGGCCGCGAAGTGGGTGGTGACACCTGTCTTTGTTTGACTCAGACGGGGACGGTCGTGATGAAGAACGCGGCAGCCCAGGTAGACACGCGGCAGCAGACACAGCTGGCTGTCGGTGGCGAGCTTCTTCCCAAAGGGCTGCCCCTTTCAGAATAGTTTTTAATTTTCAGAACCAGCCTTGAAAATGAATCTAGAAAGAAAGATGCAGTCATCCTAGTATTTTCACTCTGGCCTTAGCCCCAAAGGCATGCAGTTAGCCAAATGATAGAATCAAGATGCCCTCCTTCCTTCTGGAACATTTCACACTGAGCAGAGGGAGGTGGCTGTCGACGTTTACATACGTTACTCACCGGATTCGGAGACTAAGCTGTTTCCTCACTCTTCCTGGGCAGGTGTTGGACAAATCGTGAATTTCCACATCTCTACCTGTCTCTCTGGAGTTTCCCCAGAGCTCAGAAACCAAGTTTGCTTTCGTTACAAGAATGTTGAATGCAAAACGAAGAAACGAAAGCCAACAAGTTAGAGATTACCTGGAGAAATCTAGGATTCCAGGAAGGAATTCATTCGTTTCTAAAGGACTTGGGAGTGTCACCGAACGAAGGACAAATGAGCCAGTTTTCTGCTACCCTAAGGGCACACCAGAAACCCCCCTCAGATCTTTGTGGTTTTCTTGTAACTTCTTTAGTGTGATTAAACAGACAAAATCGGAGCTTCCCTCCTGAGAAGGAAGTAGGCGGCTTCCTCTGGGGCGCCCCTTGTCCTGGGTTCCTTTGCCCCAAGGAGCACCTGGCCCGAAGGGACACTGGCCGCCGAATGCCGCTCCCCAAGTGAGCAGCTGACTCACTTCCTTCTGGTGGAGACAATCCTGCTCTGTCTGGGGGTAATTGCAGAGGAGCAGTTTGTAAATGTCTGTGCTCTGTGGGCATTAAGTCTTTAAAGAGCGGGGTGCATTCTGGAAATCCAATCCAGTACTTTGGAAAGGAAAGCCAGCACTTTGATCGCACCCAGCCGTGACTAGTGAGGGGCTGGACAGGCTCTTAGTGGAGTCTACATTTGAAAAGAAAAATGTGCTAAAATGTCATAAGGAATTAAAAGAGAAAGAAATGCAGTTTTAAGGACAGTCTGCCAGAATGGTTGGATTTTTTTCAACACTTTTATTTATATTATATTATATTATTTATTTATGGTTGCACCGGCTCTTAGTTGCAGCACGTGTGCTCCTTAGTTGCGGCTGGCAGGCTCATTAGTTGTGGCATGCGAACTCTTAGTTGCGGCATGTGGGATCTAGTTTCCTGATCAGGGATCGAACTCACGTCCCCTGCATTGGAAGGCAGATTCTTAACCACTCTGCGACCACGGAAGTCCCCAGAATGGTTGGATTTTAAGAAAACGTGTACGGGGACACCCTGGGGACCTTGCCCCCTGCCCAGGCTACACTCTTGTCCCCCAGAGACCTTCCTGCAGGAGCGGGAGGTACAGTTGCAGCGGTGACACGGGTGGTCAGGAGCCCTCAGACTCCCTGTCCTGCACTTGTCTTTTTGTCCTGTTTTAACTTCAGCATCTATCTTTGTATTGTGACAAGACATCTGGCCACTTTTCCTTTTTCTTTTAAGATGTAATTCACATAGTATTAAATATCACCCTTTTAAGAGCACAGTTTGGCGGTTTTTACTGTGCTCACAAGGTCATCAGTTGCTTGCTTTTATTTCTTTTTTTAATAAATTTATTTATTTATGTCTGTGTTGGGTCTTTGTTGCTGTGCACGGGCTTCTCTCGTTGTAGCGAGTGGGAGCTACTCTTCCTTGCGGCGCGCGGGCCTCTCATTGTGGTGGCTTCTCTTGTTGCGGAGCACGGGCTCTATGCACGCGGGCTTCAGTTGTGGCACGTGGGCTCAGTAGTTGTGGCTCACGGGCTCTAGAGCGCAGGCTCAGTAGTTGTGGCGCACGGGCTTAGTAGTTGCTCTGCGGCATGTGGGATCTTCCCGGACCAGGGCTCGAACCCGTGTCTCCTGCATTGGCAGGCGGATTCTTAACCACTGTGCCACCAGGGAAGCCCCAGCTGCTTGCTTTTTAACAGACAGGGAAGGATCAGCGACTGGGGTCCTAACTCAGGACTCTCTGCTTGACCCACAGCTACGTGTGGAAGAAGGACAACGTGATCATCGCCCCATCTGGCAGCTCCAGGATTGTGGTGGAGAAGGACGGGTCCCTCCTCATTAGCCAGACGTGGTCGGGCGACATTGGAGACTACACCTGTGGAGTCATCTCTGAGGGCGGGAACGACTCCAGGACAGCCCGCCTGGAGGTGATGTGAGTATCGCGGCTGCTCCGTGTTCACAGTGTCAACCCTCCCCCATGTGACCATCACGTAACACGCGTGATGGGTCGCAAGCCAACAGTCAGAGGCCACCGCCTTGGGCCTCAGGCACGTACACTTACAGGGTTGGGGTTTTTTTGGTAACCTTAAAATGATACTATGTTCAGCTTCGGTTTAGATGGTTTAATTATTGGTTTTCCTCCTCATTGATCCCTTTTATCACATTCTCTGCATTGAGCCCATATCGTTGTAGACTGTTTACCACACCGTGTGTAAGTGACAGCAGGTCCACTTTTCCAAGTGATGCCCGTCAGAAGCTTCCGGTCAGTGTCGGGTTGGCCCAGGTCCCAGGAAAGCCAGCGGCCTCTCCGTGAGCCCCGTTCCCTCTCCCTGGGCCTTCCTGGGGGCGGGGGCCGTGGGAGCCCTGGTTGCGTCCACCTCTGTGCTCCGAGCTCATCCTCCCACAGCTCCCTCCCCGCATGGGCAGGAAGCTGAAAAGCCTGCTGACCTGGTGTGTTTTTCCGACATGTATTTATCTGCTTTTTAAAACTGTTGCCCCCCAAAGATGCTCCCCCAGCCCATACGCACAGAAGTCAAACCCGAAACTAGAGAAGCGGGGCAGGGCTGGCCGGGCAGCAGCCCCTCTGGTCGACGGGGGCACGCTGGCCGCCAGGAAGGGCCTTCGAGAGGTCTTTCTCGCGGGACTCTGCCCACTGCGATCCAGGAAGGCTTCTATAGGCAAAATTCCTTCCCTGAAATAGGCTGTGAACGCTGAGTACAGGGGCGTGTCTCATTTGCCTTTGAATCCCCAGGCCTGGCCGAGGGAATTAAAAGGAAAGACGCTTGCTTGGTGCTGCACCCAGGGCCCCCCGTGTTGGCCGCACACACACCTGAACAAGCAGCTCTCCGCCAGCCTGCGCGTGGGATTTGACGGGTTAATGACGGGCAGCTGCTAGTCCAGAAAGGCCGGCTGTTGGATCTGCGGCACCTGGGAAAGCGCCGTTCTGCCTCCAGGCTGGCCTCCCCAGGCTGACCTTGTGCTCCGCAGAGGTTAGTCACCTGTTGTGATCAAAGGTCACCCAGTTGCCTTTCAGCCCTAGAGGACCAGTGGGGGTCTCCCCACCCTGCCTCTTGCCACTGGACCCGCTGACCCTGGGCTCTTCCTGCCCTCCTGGGCCCCCGGGCCCCCATCCAGGGCACCTCAGCCTCTGCTGCCTCCATGGCTTGGCCTGGCTCTTCTGTCACCTCCCCCTGAAGGGTGCGCCCCTCCTCTGGGAATCAGCGCAGGATCCCTTCCTGCCCCCGGGGATGCAGGCTGTCTCTCCCGTGCTTCCCAGCACCTGCTCCGCCCTCGTCAGCACCAATCACGCGGGCGACTTCTTCCCTCTTGAAGTAGAAGGGTGGCACAGCTCTGCATTGTGAGTGCCTGGCAGTGTTTGGCATACCTTAGGCGCTCAGTAAATACACGTTGGTTGGTTGAATGAACGTGTGTTTGTTGCAGGCCCCCGGCGATCCTCCCGGATCGCCTTCCCTTAGATGCTCGTGTGCCCTGGGCTCCCCCCACCGGCGAGAGCTGGACGGCCAACCCTTGCTCAGCTCCGATCGGCGGGCTTTCCTCCTCCATCCATAGCTCACGTGGGGATCTTTTTAAAAATTGTTGATGACGTTGGCATCCATGACCAGTGAATTCACATAATGCGCTGTGCTATTCCCAATTTTTAAACTACCTTTGAGAACTCTCAGATCATCCATCATTGGTACCACATAAATAAGTGTTAGCATTTCATAAAGACTCTGTCAGCAGAAGCCAAATTGTGTGCTTCCAATACAGTGAACTCTTCCTATTCTGCACAACGTTTATGTTCTACTGATTTGCACAGCTCCCCTAGTATTTGCTTATTTGATTTCCTCTAAGTAAAATACATTTTTCAGCAAGTGTTGCTGTATCTATAAAATAATAGGCTTTGTGTGATGGTAAAACACCTCATCTCTAAATATAGAAATACTTGCAGATTCGTGATTCAAACCAATTCAGGTACAACCGGTTACAGAGCTGATTTGGAAGACGGTGGTTCCTTGTGAATTGTTGGTGTAATAAGCGCTCCACTCTTCCAAATCAGAATGAATGGGGAAGGTTGTAGGTAAGAGCGTGGTGTATCTTTACATCCAGTAAGGTCTCAACTCTGAGACATCAGTGACGACGAGAGCAATAATGACAAGCACAGCTCGGGATTGTAGGGTCTTCTGCGCTTCTCGGAGAACTGACAAACCCAGCCCAGTAACATTTTCCTGACTCACTCAGATGACAACAGAATCTCCCGTTGCAGGAGTGACTGAGAGGTACTTGTGGCTAAATAGTGTCCTTCCAAAGGGCCTGAAAGCCTGCTTCCCCAGCCTCCCCACTTGAGCTAAAAGCTACTTTGTTAAATGGAGAAATTAGGAGCGTCACAAGTGGGCTTTTCAGAAGCAGGCCGCCTGCTGGCAGCTCTCCTGTTGGTTTGCTCGGTAGTTGGTGCCGTGCCAGCCGGGGGCGGGGTGGGGAGGGCACCGTGCGTGCAGAAGCCACAGTCCCCGCAGGGTCACCGGCTCTCTGGAGCGAGGCTGGCCTGGAGACCCCTCCCCAGTTCTCCCTGACTGTGTGACTTCGGGCAGGTCACCTCGCACCTCAGTCTCAGTTTTCTCACCTGTAAACTGGGCACGTTGCCATTGACCTTAAAGGGTGGCCGTGAGGTTTGAGTGGACCGCTGTTTGTAAATCCTGGCCGGGAGCCTAGCTTAGGGCAGACAGTCAGTCACAGCTCTTACCGTTCCTCACCGTCTTACAGAAAATGTTCCTCTTTTCATCCGCGGCACCCTCCCCGTCACCCAGGGCCAGGAAGTTTCTCTCTTTTATCCTCTGACACACTAGGTGTGACTCTCTGCTGCGGAGCCAGCCCACCGTGCATGGAACGGCGCCAGGGGCATAGCAGGTGCCCCATCAGTGTCTGAGGAAGCCCTGCTCCACTTACCAGGTTGAAATGGGTTTGGGATTTGGTACCGCCGAGGAGGTACTAATTTCTGAGGCGTCTGCCTCATCCTCTCCCCGAGAGGAGAGGCGTCTGCAATCCCAGAGGGTCTCCTTATGCGTCTGGTAAATTAACAACACACGGTCATCATTAATGCCAGTCACCAGTTGTGTTAGCTGTGTCTCTCCTGCTAGTTTGCTAGGGCCTTACAGGAAGGAACTGGTTCTGGGGTGACTCCGGACCCCCAAAGCTTCTTGCTGTGAGGGACCAGGCATGAAGGCTTTTTGGATTGATTGTTAATCATTTAAAGACCCAATTAGCATTGCATCATTCCTTCTGAGATCAGAGACTAATTCTTCTGAGCCCGGAGTACAGAGAAAAACCTGACTTACAGAGCGACTGGAAGACTCGGGCCCCGAGGCAGCGGGAGAGGTTTCTTTCAATAAAACCACTTCCGACAAAGCCATAATAAGGAGCGAACGATTTAATACCATCTCTCGAGAGTTATCAGGCCCCCATCGCCTTCATCCTCAGAGTGAAGCCAGAGGAGACGGGTTTGACCAAGGTGTCATTTGTGCGTTAGAGGGACGGCGCTTTTGCGCAGGAAATGCTTACCCAATCCTCTCCCACCAGAGCAGCTCCCCATGGCCACCACTGTCCCAACCGCCTTCTCTCGAGCCTCTCTCCAAGCCGTTCCCCTCAAACACACCTCGCTCATCGCCGTCCCCTGCGGCCCAGGTTTGTTGTTAGTTTCTGATGTTATGGCGGCGTCATCTTCCTGATGGTGATTTCTCTTTAACTCACTGAAGTGACAGCACTGGCCTCGTCCCCGTTGTCCCTGTTGTTCTCAGAGCCTTTCAGCTGCCGCCCTGTCTGCAAATCACTGTCTGTGAGTCACTGGCTGACCATTTATCTCCTTTCAGACTTGGCGGAGAAGGTGCAGGACACAATCCCCCGCCATTAGATGAGCTTCTCTGCGATGGAGTCAGAATATATGAAAGCCTCATTTATCGGCTGTTGATGGGTTAGTCAAGTATCTCGCAAAGCTTGATTTTCCAGATAACCGGAACACCATTTAAAGAAATAGTGTGCGTTTCCAATGCGCATTAAAAAGCTCTTTGCATTAGGAAACAGGTAATATTGGACACGAGGTACGCTAGAGGGAATTTCCATGGAGGGGAGAGGCTGGAACTAGGGGGAAAAAAAAATCTAAATTTCCTTCCAACTCTGAGTCCTGTGATGTCTGTAAAGAAGACACTTTGCGTGGGCCACCCTCCAGGGGCGACCGTGGACTCTTTTGGGGCAGCAGTGGACGAGGGCTCGTTATTTCTAGCTGCATCACGGACAGTGATGTCCTTGGGCACCGCTGGGCTTTAGATCTCGGTTCCTGTTCTAAATGCCTCAAGGCCACTTTGCCTTTTAAGTTCCGAAGTCTCGTCACTCTTTTTAAGTCTTTTCTCACGCCTCCACACCAAGCTCAGGGCTGCCGTTGTTGCTGTTCGGGTGCCTACTTCTGGCGCGCCCTGTGGCATCCTCCTGGGAGGCTCTTCAGCGCTGGGAGGGGGGCATCGGAAGCCACTCTTCGCAGACTCACACCTGGGTGGGCATCAAGCTCTGGGGCTGGACAGAGGGACTTGCCTGAGCTGCTCCAAGGGCTTCCCCAGCTGAAAGAGCCGCGAGCCGCAGAGGGCGTCGAGGGGTAGACGTGATCAGTTCTGCTCCCAAGTGCGTCGAGGGCAAGAGGGAGGCCCAGGAAGTCTTCACAGAGGAGAGACTGAGCTCGGAACTTCGGAGGCTGAGCTGGATTTTCCGGCACAGGTGGGGACGGCCTGGCTCAGGGAGCTGCGAGTCACTGGTGATGGCCTTGGTCACGGCCGGGCGGTTCCACGCACCCAGTGTGGGGACGGAGCTCCTGAGCATGGAGGGGGAGCTGCAGAGGGTGCAGGGGTGTGGCGTGACCCCGACAGTGCAGAAGGTTCCATGCGGCCAGAGTGCGACGGCTCTGGGAGGGCTGGTGGGTGGGCGGAGCAGAGGGTCTGGCGCGTGGGCCTTTCTGAGGTCCAGCAGGTAGGACTCGGTGACTCACGAGATGCCCGTGTGCAGGGTGGACAGTGGATGGAGTGGAGATCCTGGAGCATCACCACGGACGGGAAGGAGGGACGGGCAGAGAAGATCGCTAGTTCTGGTGGGAGGAAAGACTCGTGACTCGCTGTCAACCCGGAGGCGAAACCCCCTGGAATGTTTTATTGGAGCCTCTTCCTGTGGCTGCTGTAAGGTGCCACTCAGGACCCCCGCAGCGTCTCGTCCACGTCACGGAGGTCTTTTCAGGCTCGTGGGTTCTGCATCTGCTTCCAAGGCCTCAGGTCGCCTGCACGTCTCTCCTCCTGACTTAGAAGTGAGACCGTGGTGGCCATCAGGGGGCCTCTTTGAGCACGGCCAGTGTCCACACGTAGAAAACGGCCCGGACCCCAACCACCCTTGTCAGCCTGCTAAGTTAACCCTCCTCATGTCAGAAAATCTTCCACTTCAGGGCAAGTCCTTACAGCGCAGTTCTGACACTGAGTGCCTGGAGTTAGCAGAGACCCCACAGGTGAAGGGCACTGTCCCCAACAAGACTGTCCTCGCTCCAGGGCTCACAGGCCCCCGTGCTCCTGACAGACTCACTCCCCTGTCAGCTCAGTAACTCCCTAGAGAGACCCCCAGAGCTCAGCTAAATGCTTATTTACTATCTCAGTTTTATCATAAAAAGTCAGGACCAGACAATGAGGAGATGCACAGGGCATGGAATGGGAGGGTCCCAAGCACAAAACTCGTATCCTCAGGACACGTCACCCTCCCGGCACATACGTGTCTGATCACCGACCAGGACACTCATCTGAGCTTGGTGTCCAGTTCTTATGGGGTTTTATTACGTGGTCATGACTGAATCCTTGGCCACGTGATTGAACTCCATCTCCAGCGCCCACCCCTCCACTTCCCGGGGGAGCAGAAGGTCAGGCTGATGTCACTGTCTCAGAGCCCCAGCCCTCTGATACATGGTTGGTCTCTCCAGCGTGTGTACCCCGCTCCTGGAACTATGCAGGGGCCCCCCAACGAGCGACCTTTAGCACAAACTCAGGTGTGGCCTGAGGGGCCCACCATGAATAGCAAAGACACCCCTGTCACTCAGGAAATTCCAAGGGTTTACTTCCATCCCGGGACAAAGAAGAAACTTGTCTTGTTTGGAAAATTTATCCAAGTTTATTCTTAGTTTGTCTTCAGGTGGGACTGTTTCAACAACTTCGGTTTGGTTTGGTTTCAGAACAAACCAATTCCAGCAGGAAATGGGGAGAAGCAGAAAAGATGTTTTCGTCCTGGCATTTTCTTCATCTTGGCCTTCGTTGGAAATCCAAGGGAGGTTCCATTATTGGAGAACTCAGATAGAAATAACAGCTCAGGACTTCCCTGGTGGTGCAGTGGTTAAGAATCCACCTGCCAATGCAGGGGTCACGGGTTCGAGCCCTGATCCGGGATGATCCCACATGCTACAGAGCAGCTAAGCCCGTGTGCCACAACTACTGAGCCTGCATGCTACAGCTACTGAAGCCTGTGCCTAGAAGCCTGTGCTCCGCAACAAGAGAAGCCACCGCAATGAGAAGCTGGCACACACAACGAAGAGTACCCCCGCTCGCCACAACTAGAGGAAGCCTGCACACAGCAACGCAGACCCAACACAGCCAATAAATAAATAAATAATAAATAAATAAATACTAAAAAAAATACATACAGTAAACTGATTTTTTTTAAAAGCCACTAAAAAAAAGAAAGAAAGAAAAGTTCCTTTTCTGATTTAAAGCTTAATTCACAAAGAGAAAACAAGACAACATTTCAAGCTCAAGTTTAATCTTTATTGTACTGATTTATGATTTAAAGTTGCAGTCTGGCTGAATGGATACAAACACAAGACCCATATATATGCTGTGTACAGGAGACCCACTTCAGACGTAGGGACACATACAGACTGAAAGTGAGGGGATGGAAAAAGATATTCCATGCAAGTGGAAATCAAAAGAAAGCTGGAGTAGCAATTCTCATATCAGTGCAAAATAGACTTTAAAATAAAGACTATTGCAAGAGACAAAGAAGGACACTGCATAATAATCAAGCGATCAAGAAGAAGATATAACAATTGTAAATATGTACCGGGCTTCGTGGTGGTGCAGTGGTTGAGAATCCGCCTGCCGATGCAGGGGACACGGGTTCGTGCCCTAGTCTGGGAAGATCCCACGTGCCGCGGAGCGGCTGGGCCCGTGAGCCATGGCCGCTGAGCCTGCGCGTCTGGAGCCTGTGCTCCGCAATGGGAGAGGCCACAGCAGTGAGAGGCCCGTGTACCCCCCAAAAATAAAAAAAAATATGTACCAACATAGGAGCACCTCAATATATAAGGCAAATGCTAACAGCCATAAGAGGGGAAATCGACAGTAACACAATCATAGAAGGGGACTTTAACACCCTACTTTCACCAATGGGCAGATCAACCAAAATGAAAATAAATAAGGAAACACAAGCTTTAAATGATACATTAAACAAGATGGACTTAATTGATATTTATAGGACATTCCATCCAAAAACAACAGAATACACTTTCTTCTCAAGAGCTCATGGAACATTCTCCAGGATACGTCGTATCTTGGGTCACAAATCAAGGCTTGGTAAATTTAAGAAAATTGAAATTGTATCAAGTATCCTTTCCAACCACAACGCTATGAGACTAGATATCAATTACAGGAAAAAAACTGTAAAAAATATAAACACATGGAGGCTAAACAGTATGCTACTAAATAACCAAGAGATCACTGAAGAAATCAAAGAGGAAATCAAAAAATACCTAGAAACAAATGACAATGAAAATACGATGGCCCAAAACCTACGGGATGCAGCAAAAGCAATTCTAAGAGGGAAGTTTATAGCAATACAATCCTACCTCAAGAAACAAGAAAAATCTCAAACAACCTAACCTTACACCTAAAGTCATTAGAGAAAGAACAACCCAAGAGAAAACAAAACCCAAAGTTAGCAGAAGGAAAGAAATCATAAAGATCAGATCAGAAATAAATGAAAAAGAAATGAAGGAAACTATAGCAAAGATCAATAAAACTAAAAGCTGGTTCTTTGAGAAGATAAACAAAATTGATAAGCCTTTAGCCAGTTCATCAAGAAAAACAGGGAGAAGACTCAAGTTAACAGAATTAGAAATGAAAAAGGAGAAGTAACAACTGACACTGAAGAAATACAAAGGAGAGATTACTACAAGCAACTATATCCCAATAAAATGGACAACCTGAAAAAAACGGACAAATTCTTAGAAAAGCACAACCTTCCGAGACTGAACCAGGAAGAAATAGAAAATATAAACAGACCAATCACAAGTGCTGAAATGAAACTGTGATTAAAAATCTTCCAACAAACAAAATCCCAGGACAGATGGCTTCACAGGCAAATTCTATCAAACATTTAAAGAAGAACTAACACCCATCCTTCTCAAACTCTTCCAAAATATAGCAGAGGGAGGAACCCTCCCAAACTCATTCTACGAGGCCACCATCACCCTGATACCAAAACCAGACAAAGATGTCACAAAGAAAGAAAACTACAGGCCAATATCACTGCTGAACATAGATGCAAAACTCCTCAACAAAATACTAGCAAACAGAATCCAACAACACATTAAAAGGATCATACACCATGATCAAGTGGGGTTTATCCCAGGAATGCAAGGATTCTTCAATATACGCAAATCAATCAACGTGATACACCATATTAACAAATTGAAGGAGAAAAACCATATGGTCATCTCTATAGATGCAGAGAAAGCTTTCGACAAAATTCAACACCCATTTATGATAAAAACCCTGCAGAAAGTAGGCATAGAGGGAACTTTCCTCAACATAATAAAGGCCATATATGACAAACCCACAGCCAACATCGTCCTCAATGGTGAAAAACTGAAACCATTTCCACTAAGGTCAGGAAAAAGACAAGGTTGCCCACTCTCACCACTATCATTCAACATAGTTTTGAAAGTTTTAGCCACAGCAATCAGAGAAGAAAAGGAAATAAAAGGAATACAAATCGGAAAAGAAGAGGTAAAACTGTCACTGTCTGCAGATGACATGATACTATACATAGAGAATCCTAAAGATGCCACCAGAAAACTACTAGGTCTAATCAATGAATTTGGTAAAGTAGCAGGATACAAAATTAATGCACAGAAATCTCTTGCATTCCTACGCACTAATGATGAAAACTCTGAAAGAGAAATTAAGGAAACACTCCCATTTACCATGGCAACTAAAAGAATAAAATACCTTGGAATAAACCTACCTAAGGAGACAAAAGACCTGTATGCAGAAAATTATAAGACACTGATGAAAGCAATTAAAGATGATACAACCAGATGGAGAGATATATCAGTGTCTTGGATTGAAAGAATCAACACTGTGAAAATAAGTATACTACCCAAAGCAATCTACAGATTCAATGCAATCCCTATCAAACTACCAATGGCATTTTACACAGAACTAGAACAAACAATTTCACAATTTGTGTGGAAACACAAAAGACCCCGAATAGCCAAAGCAATCTTGAGAAAGCAGAACAGAGCTGCAGGAATCAAGCTCCCTGACTTCACACTATACTACAAAGCTACAGTAATCAAGACAGTATGGTACTGGCACAAAAACAGACATATAGACCAATGGAACAGGATAGAAAGCCCAGAGATAAACCCACGCACATATGGTCACCTTATCTTTGATAAAGGAGGCAAGAATATACAATTGGGAAAAGACACCCTCTTCAATAAGTGGTGCTGGGAAAACTGGACAGCTACATGTAAAAGAATGAAATTAGAACACTCCCTAACACGATACTCAAAAATAAATCTCAAAATGGATTAAAGACCTAAATGTAAGGCCAGACACTATAAAACTCTTAGAGGAAAACATAGGCAGAAGACTCTGTGACATAAATCATAGCAAGATCCTTTTTGACCCACCTCCTAGAGAAATGGAAATAAAAACAAAAATAAACAAATGGGACCTAATGAAAGGTAAAATCTTTCGCACAGCAAAGGAAACCATAAACAAGACGAAAGGACAACCCTGTGAATGGGAGAAAATATTTGCAAACGAAGCAAGCGACAAAGGATTAATCTCCAAAATATACAAGCAGCTCATGCAGCTCAATATCAAAAAAACAAACAACCCAATCCAAAAATGGGCAGAAGCCCTAAATTGACCTTTCTCCAAAGAAGATAGACAGATTGTCAACAAACACATGAAAGGATGCTCAACATCACTAATCATTAGAGAAATGCAAATCAAACCTACAGTGAGGTATCACCGCACACCAGTCAGAATGGCCATCATCAAAAAACCTACAGACGATAAATGCTGGAGAGGGTGTGGAGAAAAGGGAACCCTCTTGCCCTGTTGGTGGGAATGTAAATTGATGCAGCCACTATGGAGAATAGTATGGAGGTTCCTTAAAACACTAAAACTAGAGCTACCATATGACCCAGGAATCCCACTACTGGGCATATACCCTGAGAAAACCATAATTCAAAAAGAGTCATGTACCACAATGTTCACTGCAGCTCTATTTACAATAGCCAGGACATGGAAGCAACCTAAGTGTCCATCGACAGATGAATGGATAAAGAAGATGTGGCACATATATACAATGGAATATTACTCAGCCATAAAAAGAAACGAAATTTAGTTGTTTGTAGTGAGGTGGATGGACCTAGAGTCTGTCATACAGGGTGAAGTAAGTCAGAAAGAGAGAAACAAATACTGTATGCTAACACATATATATGGAATCTAAAAAAAAAAAAAAAATGGTTCTGAAGAACCTAGGGGCAGGACAGGAATAAAGATGCTGACGTAGAGAATGGACTTGAGGACACGGGGAGGGGGAAGGGTAAGCTGGGACGAAGCCAGAGAGTGGCATGGACATATATACACTACCAAATGTAAAATAGGTAGCTGGTGGGAAGCAGCCGCATAGCACAGGGAGATCAGCTCAATGCTTAGTGACCACCTAGAGGGGTGGGATAGGGAGGGTGGGCGGGAGATGCAAGAGGGAGGAGATATGGGGATATATGTATGCATATAGCTGATTCACTGTTATACAGCAGAAACTAACACACCATTGTAAAGCAATTATACTCCAGTAAAGAGTTTAAATAAATAAAGTGGCAGTCTATGTTAGAAATATTAGTTTGTTTATAAATGGTGTGGTGGGTTAGAGAGAGCTGTGTTTCTTAGGTAGCTGCAAGCACATAACAGCTTAATAAATTTTGAAGTGTAATGAGTACATTTTAAAATTAAAAATATCAAGGATAATTATGGCTTTTTGTGCTGACCTATGTGGGTTAGCAATAATTGATGTCTAAGAGAGACCAGAAGCTGTTAGTGGGTGAAGCGGGTGATACCCGGCCTCCCCTTTCCCAGCACTCCTTGTAGGAGAAGAAGCCATTCTCAATGGCCACAGAACAGGGTCCTGCTCCCGGAGCGTGAGAATGTAAAGGTTAACTATGGGCTGGGCAGCTCACGATTGCAAGGTTGCTGACCGGTCGGTGGTAGAAACCACGCAGTTGGATTTTGACGCTTCGTCGCCAGCAAATCCCAATGAAGACCCTTTGTGTTGGTAACTTCTCTCCAGAATTTATTTGCTTTGTGTTTCCATTTTATAGCCTTGCTGATGCATTGTTTTCTATTTCCATGGGGTTCCAGTTAGTGTTTTTACCACATTTCCCTTCCAGTGCTTTCCCCAAATCTCCATTATCCAACGGAAGACAGAACAACAATATAACCTCGCAAGCTCAGTAATGAGGCTGCTCCGTTGTCCAAGAATACATATGGGCATTTTGGCTGGTAACTCCAGATGGCTGGTGTCGGAAGCTTCCACAGTAAATTATATTTCCCAGGCCTTTTCCTGTTCTATGGCTTGCTGCCTTCCCACCAACAGCCTCTAGCTGTAAAAACAAACTGTTGACCAAGTTTTCTCGATTAAATAGTCTACTGTATAAAATCGGCGCTCCCCACTCGATTTAAGTGAGAGTCATTAGTTGTTTAATCCCTACCAGAGGGATTAAATCAAATTACATTTGGAAAATAAAACACATTGTGAATGCTGAAGGGTTTTCTGGGGGCAGGGAGTCGTTAGTATTTGTGTTCGGGGCGTGTTTGATGTTCTCCATTTTCAAAACATTGCACACAAGGACCAGGCAACATAAGAACGAGGAGGCTGACCTGCAATTCTGACTTGGCGTTTTCTTTTCTTTTCTTTTTTTTGTTCTTTTGTATCCAAGTGAACTGCCTCATTCACCCCAGAACCTCCTGGCCAGCCTGAATTCTTCCCACAGCCATACCGTGATGCTCTCCTGGGTCCGACCCTTTGATGGAAACAGCCCTGTTCTCTACTACGTTGTGGAGCTGTCTGAAAACAGTAAGTAACGAAGCAACACTGTCGCCATGGACAATAATCAGATTTCTCCCTGTGCTCTTAACGTCCTTAACCTTTACTTCTGGCCCAGTCCCAGAGCAGCTAGTGAAACGTTACGATGCTTTACGGAGTTTCCAATGAAAACCACAGCTCGGGCTTCGGGAAGATTAAAGGGCGGCGTGGGAGCCTAGGCGGGCAGCGGGCGGAGTGGCTGGAGGGCCTCCAGTGGGAGCCTGGGTTTGGGCCGAGGCCCCAGATGGCTGTGCCCGTGGGGCCGCCCTGAGCAAGGCTACCCAGTTCAGCACGGGATGAACTTGGAAATGCGTGAACAGTGCCTCCACCTGGGGCTGGTCTGAGGGTCAGCAACAATGATAGTTAACCTGTTTTGGTGGTTTGGGCGCAGACGTCATGCTGAGGGCTCAGTGGGCCGTCTCCTTCCTCACCTTCCTCGGCCTCTCAGCAGCGGTCACCACCATCCTTCACCAGACAGTCTCCTCCTTCATTGGACTCCCCTCCAGCCCCACTGGCCACCTCCCCTCCTCTCTTCTGCTGGCCTCTCCTCTCCGCTCTCCCAGAACCTCTTCCTAGGACATCTCGTGCATGCCTGTGATTTCCAGTGGCGTCTTTCCCTCATCTTTGGCCTCCGGGACCACAGAGGGAACCCACATAAGCAGTTGGCATCTCTAATCTGTTGTCTCACAGATGCCTCCAACTGAGGTTCTTCAAACTCTGTCTTTGGACATTTTAACCCTAGCTGTTCCCGCCTCATCACTGCAGCCATTCTAATCTCAGTGTGTGCCCCCTTGGTGACTCCTGTATCACTCAAGCCAGAAGCCCAGGAATAGTCCTGGGTTTCTTTTTCCCTCTCCCGACCCCACTCCCACCCCAATGCATCAGCAGCCCTGCCCGTCTGTGTTCTAGGACGTAGCAGGAACCTGCTCTCCTCTCTCTGTCTCTCCAGGGCACGGTTCCCTCTCACCAGGACAAGTGCCACAGCCTCTTCCAAACCGTTCTCACACAGGCCGAAACATCGACCTTCCTAAAATATAACTGGACTGTATCCTCCCTCCCCCGTACGAATTCAGCAGGGCCTGGAGCAGAACCCACCCCGCCTCGGCCCCCGGGCAGCCTCCCAGGCCACTGCTTTTTGCTCTGTGCCACCCACCGTGTTTCACGATGTCTCCCTAAGGGCCAGGCTTCCCCTGTCCCGGCCCCTTGCCTGGAGACCGCACACACGAGCTCCGTTGAACCGCTTCCTGCCGAAGCTGGCTTCCTGCCTTTGTCATCCCACTGTTACTCCAGGCTCCTTCCTGGGGCCTCCCCCAGGGAGGAGCTGGCCAGACCATAGGTCACTGGGCTCTTGTGATGGTCAGCTTCCCTGGGCTGGCAGCCGGTCTCATCGTGACGGTATAAGTGGGTCTCTGTTTCAGGACAGCTGGGAGTGGTGGTGTCCCCCCAGCCAAAGCGGGCTGTCCTGCTGAGACCCCACAGGCACTGGGCACCGCCCACTCCCTCAGGCAGGACAGCCTACGGTTCTGCCACAGCTCTTCCCAAGCTCGCTCGCCCTGTACACTCTCCCACTGGCTGTTGACTGAACTCACGGGTTTCCCCTCATTACCTTTGGTTCCTCCACCTCCTCACACGATGGATCCCCTTCTGATCGTTGCATGCTCAGACCGCAGCAGGCCCTGTCACTCAGTGACGTGCGAGTGTAAAGCCCTGGCCCAGGGCCGCAGGTGGTAATAGGCGAGGAGGGGACCCCGCCCAGCCGTCAGCCTCTGGAGCCTGTGCTCTTCCTGGTGGCCAGGCCACTGCAGAGAAGCCTTAGGGGGCAGACCCCTCCCTCTCGTGCTTTAGCGGCGACTGTGGTGAAAGTGGACCCAGGATAGCACTTGGGTGTCAGTCTCTGCGGGGATTAAAGGAAGCCGCTCTGTGGCCCTGCCTTTATTTGAACTGGGCTCCCCCAACCCCTTCAGCATGCTGCTTCCATGTCCTGCCTTTCTAAATGTTCACCCTTGACTACAATGGCTCCGGTTCCAAGCACATCCTAGACTGAGGTGCCCGGGGCCCAGGCCCTCGCTCCCTCTCCGTGGTCCTCTGCGTTGCCTGATCTGGTCACTTTCCTCAAGGAGAGGGTAGGGTGTGAATGGAAATCAGCCAACACCCATCTTAGTTTTAGTTCAACAGCTCTGATCAAAGAGGGGAGGGATTGGCAGTATTTATTGACGTAACTTTTCTGGGCGGTTAAGGTTTTCCCGAGGATGTCTGGGCCGTGTGGCCTGTAAGCAAAACGGGACCCGACAGGGATCTGCACGGAGAGAAGTGTCAGAAGCAGGCTCCCCATCAGGGCCCTGGCAGAGGTGACCCCCGCTGGGTGTCACCTCCTTGAGATCAGGACTGTGTTTTACTCGTCTGTCTTTGTGCCCTGCAGGGGCGCTCACCAGATGAACTGGCAGGGTCCCCAGTGGTGGACTCAAGTTATAGTCGCAGACCATCTGCCAAAAGGGAAGTGCTCTATGGCAGGCCGGTTACGTAAGATAAGGCATTGTTTCAAAATGCCGCACCAACTATTTTCTTAACGACTTGCATGATCGGCCGGTTCTCTGTCAGACATCCTGCCTAAATAAGAAGCAGGTCTTACGTGCAATCATTTATTCCATCCATCCGTCCAGCCGTCCGTCCATTCAGCACCAAGTCCTGATTGGGCATCTGCTCTGCACCAGGCACTCTGCTGGGTCCTGGGCCGCAGAGCTGAAATGGTCAGTCTCAACCCACCGACAGCAGAGACCTGGTCAGGCACGTCAACACATCCTGCCCCGTACGGCGCTCCCGCTGAGGTACGTCCCGAGTTCAGTAGGGGGCGGCGTGTGGAGGCCCCAGCTGGGAGGTGGACAGCACCCTCAGAGGGGCAGGCATGCCAGGAGACCGGGGCCAGCAGACGACAAGGGGCAACGTCAGCAAAGGTCCCAGAGCATAAGTCTCGAGGCGTTTAGAACCAGCTGGCTTTCAAGGTGACGCCAATGTGGGGAACCAGGCCAGGATGCTGAGAAGGTGACCGAGGGCGTCGTTAGTCCCTCATCAGCCTCTGGCTGTCCTACTGGACCCCCCTGGAGCTGGCTGATACCCAGATGCTTTTGCTTCAGAGGAAGAGTAGTGTAGAAGAATCCGGAGTACTCTCCACTATTGTTATGATCGCACCCAGTATGATTATTACACAGAGAATCTAAAGTGGGTAGCATGGGTGTCTCCGGGCCGATACTGATTTCAATTGTATAAAACACGTCTGCGGCCTTGTCTGAATCACTTTGTGCTGCTATCGGTGGATGAGCCGCACTGATGAAGCAGCTGAACATGCTGGCTGGTTATGGTCAGAAAAAACAGCTTAGCTGCAAGGACACTGACATGGAGATGGTATTTGGCCTACACTCAGTGGTGTGCAAGTGGACAGTTCTAAATAGCTCCGCCCAACAGCCCACTCGTCCAGCGGCTCAGGGTACTCGCTGCCGCCAGCGCCTCCTGGCAGGCTGAGTAGGACGCCGTTCTCCTGGAGACCGTGGGTCCTGCAGGGACCAAACTGGAGGGCTTTAGTGGCGGAGGCAGGCGCTTTGTAACACCTGCCCCCACAACACGCCAGCCGTTAAGAAAGGGCTTCTTTAGACCTTTTATGGAGCAGAACTCCAGAGCTTGTGCCGAGTGTCTGTGCACTGGACTGCAGCTGAAGCCCTTATGGAGCGTACGGGCCCCTGCAGGCATCCTGCAGTTCCTGTCTGTGGAGCCGGTAGTTCTCTGGCCAGGCGTCTCTGTGGGAGGCCAGGGGCTGGAGAGCGCAGCACTGTCCCAAGGCCTGGCCCGAGGTACAAGCCTGCTGGGCTGAGAGCAGGGGTCAGTGCCCCAAGGGACTGCCTCGGGGCATCCCTGTGTTAAGAGAGAGCGGGGATTCTTGATGTCTCCATAGCAGGGACCCTGTAAACAGGCTGAAAACTCTGTTGCATAGCAAAAGGATTTGGCCCATTCTCTAAAATATTTGTCGAGTTCAATTAAGAATAATCTTTCTTTAAGATTACTATGATCACAAGGGGGAGATTGCCAGAAAAAACTTGTGACGGACTCTGAAGTGGACCCAAAAGCAGGTCACTGGGTGTCTCATCGAGCAGCCTTCAGGGTTCCCTGATGCTTTGGGGGCCTGCACTTTTCACTGTTTTTGAGCTGTTTTTACAACTCTAGATGATAGAAAACTTGTAGTGCTGCAAATCATTCTTGTCCATAGAAATGCAAATGAATCGTGTCCTGGTTATAAGCGGTTACTGCAGTACTTAGTTACTGCTCTGTAGCTATTGGTCAGTTTTGCATCTATTTGTAAATTCATTTTAGCATTCCTCACTGTCGGTATGTGTGTGTGTGTGGTTCAGATTCTCTTTTGATACATTGTAACATCTTACTGGTTCCCTCATTAATTAATGACAACTAAAATCTTTGACACATGCTCATTTTATATTTGGATGAGAGCCGTGATTTTCCCTTTCTAAAAATGTATCCTTTAACACGAGCGCCTTGGCATCCTATAGTGTTAGGAACGCACAGACTCATCTAAGGCAGCACGTGCCACAAGCTTCCGTGATACCTGACGTTCGGGGAAGGCCATCTCTGCATCTCAGACTAATTCCCAAACCGAGCCCTTCCCTGTTTTCATGAGTTGAACTAAGGCATTTTACTGCTAGAATAGAATAAGCTTGGTCTTTGACCACTTAGAAAAAGTAAGTCTTTTCCGCATTAATTTATTTAAATCTTAACACGTGACTCCTGTTAAGTCATTGCAGGTAACAAGCATACTTACATGAAAATTTCAGAATATTTCATCTTGTTTAGTTCTCCTGTTAGTTTTTAACAGATATGAGTGTTCATAGCTTTATACCTTATAATATTTAAATTTGATTAAAATATTAAAAATACCTTTGTAATTTGTTATTAAAGTTACATATGCTCATTAATAAAAAATTTAGAAATTACTTACAGCACAAAGAATACAAATAATCCCTACGATCCCACATGTGTGGAGAGCAACCCGCCCGCCGTGTGCTCCGTCCCTCTGCGGCCGCGTCCTCCAGGACTCGGCTCCATCACTGAATCCCTCGGCCCTCCGTCTTCAAGCTCCCCCTGTCTCCTGGCTCCTTCTGCCTCAGAGCAGAATCATCTCCACCCCCTCATGCCATCTGCTCCCCTCTGCCCAAGCCGTGGCATCATTTCCACAGCACAGACCCAGCGAGCACTTTTCGGTCCCCTCCTCCCCGACGTCTCTGCATCCCGTGCTCTCTTCACCCCTCCACTTACAACTCTGCTCCCTGGGCTTGACTTCCATCTCCCTCCTCATTCTCACGTCTCAGTCTGTTGTCTCTTGGGCCATTTTCTCTGGCTCATCTGACTTCATTTCCAGTCCTGCCCTTACAGCGTTGGTGTCCCTTGGTTTCCTTGCTCAGGACGCTGGTCTTCTCTCCCCACGTTTCCCCCAGTGATCCCTTCCCCGAGGGTCACCTCCCACCACGGGCTGCAGCTCCCCGTCACGTGCTTCCAGCCCAGACCTCAGATTCATGCAGACGTCCCCACCTAGACGTCCCCAGGTTCACCAAACGCAGACTGTCAAAGGAGACCTCATCACCCTCCAGGTTAGAAACAGAGACGTCATTCCTGTCCCCTCACCACTCCCCGCCCCCCTCAAAGGCATCAGTGCGTCCCTTTGGGTTGGTTTTACCTCGTAAGCGTCTTGTCTCATCCACTGCCCC
This sequence comes from Leucopleurus acutus, assembly GCF_964270905.1. Lineage (NCBI taxonomy): Eukaryota > Metazoa > Chordata > Mammalia > Artiodactyla > Delphinidae > Leucopleurus > Leucopleurus acutus. The sequence goes on from NC_139158.1 coordinate 2,988,758, forward strand.
TCCGCATTTCAGCAGCCCAGTCCCTGACTGGCTCTGGCCCGCCATACAACCCACCCGTCTGGCCTCCCCTCTCCGCCCAGGAGTCCCCACGTTGTCTGCGTGTCTGCGGAGTGCACACCCCGCTTGAAGCGCTGCAGAGGCCCCCAGAGCAGGCGTCGCATCCGGGCTGGGCAGGGAGCCTCGGGTTCCCCCAAGTGTGCTTGTGCTTCTAGCAGCCCGGAGACTTAGTCCCAGGCCACCTTCTAACCAGATTGCCAGCCCTAATTCCTTCTTGTGTAGAAACCCTTATTGCTTAGAGAGCAGATCCCAGGCTTATTAGCACATAAATAGCGCCGTTGATCACCTGGCCCCGCCTGCCTCTCCAGATTTATCTCCAGCCACTCATCGCTGTGCTTTTCAGCTTCGGCATCAGGGCTCTGCTCGAAGCTCCCTGAGCGCGCCCAGCGGCGCCGCTGCACCCTTGCTCAGCTCCCCAGTCCTGCCCTTCCGTCTTCCGCCGGCTCCTTCGTAGCACCTCCTCTGGGAACTGTCCTCTCCGGGAAGTGCTGTCCCCAGACTCCTGCCCCCACATGCAGGGCAGGCAAAGTAGGCCCTTAGAGCATCAGCACAGGCAGGATACCAAAACGAAGCAAAATGTCTGGAAGGAAACTCTTCAATAATTTTTTCCTACTCCGAGTTTGCGAAGATATTTCCCCGTGTTTTCGCTGAGAAGATCTATGGCTCTGAGCCTTGAGCTCAGGGCTTGTAGTTACTTTACTTTCATTCTTTGATTTCTGGTCGTGCTGAACGCATTTTTCCAAGTTGGCTGCTTTTCGTGCTTCCCCTGCTACGATCTGTCAGTTTCCTTTCCCCTATTTTTCTATCAAGGCCTTAGGGTTTTTCCTGTCATTTGTGACAAGAATGTTTTCAATTTGTTTCTTTACCCTTAATTTTTGTGTCTTACTTTTTGACATACAGAGGGGTTTATTATGTAGTAAATCTATTGATGTTTTCCTTTATGACTTCTTTCGTCACTTTTATGTTTGGATATTTCAACACTATCAAACATAACATATATATATATATATATTTTTTTTTTTTTTTTTTTTTGCGGTACACGGGCCTCTCACTGTTGCGGCCTCTCCCATTGCGGAGCACAGGCTCCGGACGCGCAGGCTCAGTGCCCATGGCTCACGGGCCCAGCCGCTCCGTGGCATGTGGGATCTTCCCGGACCGGGGCACGAACCTGCGTCCCCTGCATCGGCAGGTGGACTCTCAACCACTGCGCCATCAGGGAAGCCCCATAACATACATTTTTATAAGTTTTCATCTTGTTTGTAAAGCTTTAAGGTTTAATACGTTTAACTCTTTAATTCATCTGGAATTTAGATGTAAGTAACCTGACATGTGACCTTTTATTTCTTCCAAATGACCCCACTTTTTTCAGCATGACTTATCAAATAATCCATTTATTTATGAAATGCCTTTCTCGTATATTAAGGGGACCTGTTTATGTCAAAGTCTGTGGCGTTTGTCTGGACCCATTGATTCATCACCTGATTATCTGCCAGTTCTATAATATTTTGATGGCTTTAGTCCCCAAATACGTTTTAATAACTGATAAGGCATTCCCCTCATCTTTTCAGAATTTTTGTCAGTTCTGGTCACCTGTTTCGTCTTCCAGAAAAAAATTGGAATTATTTTGTCAAATTTTGAAAATCATCACATTGACTTTTTTAATCATGTTAAACCTATGGTAAGTTTTATGAGAACTGACTTCTTGGTGATTCTGTCTTCCCATCCAGAAAAATAATATGCTTCTCCGTTTCTTCAGCTATTTTCTTATATTGCTTGGTGAAGTTTGCAGGTTTATACCCATAGGTTCTATACTTTATTTGTTACAGTCGCCCTAAGATTTTGTCTTATTGCTGCTGTAAATGGGATTTTCTTCCCATTTCATCTCTGAAGAGTTATTCATTGTTGAAACAAAGGAAAGCTATTGATGTTTAGGTATTTGTTTATTATTATTATAAATATTTTTCAGTTGATCCTTTTAGTTTTCAAGGTAGACAATCATATCTTCTCCAAATAGTAAAACTGTTTTGTTTGCTTTTCTTTTAATAATTTATGTTAATCCTCTTATTTATGTACTTTTTTTGGCTGCGTTGGGTCTTCGTTGCTGTGCGTGGGCTTCCTCTAGTTGCAGCAAGCGGGGGCTACTTTTCGTTGCAATCTGAGGGCGTCTCATTGCGGTGGCTTCTCTTGTTGCGGAGCACGGGCTCTAGCCGCGCGGGCTTTAGTACCTGTGGCACGTAGGCTCAGTAGTTGTGGCTCACGGGCTCTAGAGCACAGGCTCGGTAGTTGTGGCACACAGGCTTTGTTGCTTCACGGCATGTGGGATCTTCCCAGACCAGGGCTCGAACCCGTGTCCCCTACATTGGCAGGCAGATTCTTAACCACTGCCCCACCAGGGAAGCCCTCCTTTTGCTTTTATATCTTACTGGGTCGGTCAGAATAATTTTAAGAAGTAAAGGTGATTGGCATAGTCGTTGTTTATCTGATCTCAGTGGAACGTCTACGAGGATTTTACTGTTGTGTATAATGTTGATATTCTTGTTGTTTATTGAGTTTTGACAAATATATCTACAGCACGTAGCTCATACCTTAAACAAGATACAACACATTTTCAACATTTCAGAAAGTTCCCTGTGTCCCTTTCCAGTCTTCCCCCTTCAAAGGCAAGCACTCTTCCGACTTACATCTGAAACTCCTATAAATGAACACGACACTGATTTGAAACAGCTGTTTCTCATCCTGTAATACGTTCCACCCATTCCTGGTTCTTAGGGTTTTAAAAATCTACGTAGGGATGTTTCTTCTTTCTAAGCAAATTTGTTTTGTTTTGTTTTTTTTAATTCCATTTAGCAATACCCTACAATTTATGCAGGAGAATTCACTATATGAATACCCTGTAGGCTCGCAGCCCTGCCATGAACTCCCAAGGTCCTGCCTCTGGACAGGTTTCCGAGCTGACTCTGAGGGACTTGGTCATCATTATGAGGTTCCCGAGCCTCAGACTTGAAATCAGTGTATTTTTCCTTAACTTGGAAAGAAACACTGACTTCCGTAAGTTAATACCTTTCTTCGTCTTTTCCAAAGGTGTGCGAGAACTGTCGGGGTGGACGGACGTTTCTGCGTCCCCTGCACCCTCGCCGCCTCTGGTGCGTGGAGAAGCCCACGCAGCAGGCAGCGCGGCTGTCGGGAGGCTGCTGGTTCTCGCGGGCGACCTAGCAGCTTCCTTCTGAAACCCCACATCCAGAGTGTTGCTTTGTTCCCTTAGTCAACAGGGAACCCAAAGCTAGACCGAGCGCTTAGCTGAGCTCCCTGAGTCCCCCGGGTGTTCGAACATCTCTCTGGCTTCCTCTGCTTAGTGATTTTGGATTTGTTTATCTTTAATTTTCATTTCATCATCCAGTTTCATGCATATTTCACTTTAGCAGGTCTTTAACAGCAGGAGATCTCTCTTTCTGTCTCTCCACACACACACATACACACTCACGCAGGACAGAATGATGCCAGACTGAGGGGCGAGCCGCAGAGGGCCGTGCAGCGCCGCTGAGCAGCACGGCGTGGACGCAGAGCCTGGCAGCTTGCCCCGCGGAGCTGGGCCGGCGGTGCTGTGCGGGCAGCTCTCGTCCCGGCGGCAGAGGGCAGGGGCCCAGGGCCCGGCGCAGGAGGGGCCCAGGGCCCGGCGCGGGAAGGGCCCTTATTCTGAACTGGTGAGTGAATTTCCGGGAAGAGGGGGCCGAGGATGGCCAGGAAGCCGGGCGCGGGAACGGGAAGCGCCCCGCGAGGTCGTGGTCCGGGCGCTTGCTGAGTCTGAGATGGTGTTTGGGGGTTCAGGTAGCGACGGCCCAGGGCAGTTTGTCTTTCCTGGAGCGTGGAACGTTCTGGCGCCGATACCTTTCTCGAGCAGGGCTTCTTGTGTCACCTGCTGGCCCAAGACTGGCTTTTGGAGAAGGTTCTGGGAGGCCCCGACGCCTGCGCCCCCGGGCGTCCTCGGGGAGGTGAGGAGACCCCGTGCGGCTCTGCTGGCTCTCCTGCCGCCTGCCCGCCGGCCCCTCCCCGCGAGCATGGGACACCCTCTCCTGCCTCGCTCTTAGCTGCTCCAGAGCTGACGCTGGGCTTTGCGCGGCTTTGCTTGCCGGAGTGGCAAAGAGACTTTGTTCTTTACGCTTCAAATCGTTTTCATCCGTCTGTGACGCACGTCTCACACGGGCACTTGCTAAAAGCCTCCGAGTGTGAGGAAGTGGTTTCGGCCTTCGCTCACCTTTCTGTGGGTTTTTTCACGTTGAACCTCACGTTAAAGCACTTGCTCCCATTTTAAAGTCCATCCAGGAGGACAACATGCGTCACAGTCGTTCCCTGTCGCGTTGCTGTGTCGTAGGCCCAGAGAGGGGCTGAGGAGGGGGCGTTGGGGTCCTGTCCCCTTGGCTCCCTGCCCTTGGGCAAGATGAGGAGGTGGGCAGGGCAGCCGAGGGGCCGCACAGCCCCTGCGGGTCCTTGCCTTCCCAAGCCCGTCCCCCAGACGGACGCAGCTTCCCGTGCGGGGATACCCGGTGCAGAGCAGAGTGGCCCCTGCCGCGTGTCTTCCCCGAGGCCGGCTCAGCTGCTTCCACCGGGTCGCCGGCCAGCCGAGGTCGGACCTGTCCCCAGCGCACCGTGTGGGGCTCCCTGCTACCAGGACTTGTCTCCTGCCCCAGGCTGAGTTGCCCTCCGCTTCTGCATTTGTCCAGTGCCCATGTCCAACCTCTCTGGCCAGTGTCTCCTCTGATGCAAACGGCTTCTCCAGTTCAGGGACCACACTCTTCCCAGGACTGTGTCGCCCCATGAACCCACGCCTGGGGCACATTTGGTGTCTTACCAACAGCTCAGGAGGCCCAGTCCCTTAGATGTGAAGAGCCGCAGGCCTCAAAGCCTGTTCTTGGCATCGCTCTGGCCGTAGTCCTTAGCGGAGAAGTTCATTTAGCTCCTTAAATGCTCAACTCTTTCGTTCTTAACTCTTAAGGCAAAACTTGGTACATTGTAAGCCTAACCCCACAGACTTTTATTGCACCTCTAAAGACAGACACGGCAGAGAAAGCCTTCCCCAGGTGAAAGGCGTGCAACCATCTTAGCCTGTGCCCTTTGGGCTTTTGTCTTAGGCAGAAAGCACCCGTCCACTCCGCTCCTTCTCCTGGTCCAGTGACGATGTCTGACTAGTCTGAGTGTCTCACCCCATCCATCCTTAGGGGAGTGGCCCGGCCCTCCTGTGACCTCAGACTTATCCCCCATGGTTCCATGAGTAGCTCTGGGTCACAACATCCTTTCAAAATTGTGTTTCGATTCGCTCGTTTTAGCTATGTTTAATGCCTCGACAGAATCGTGGAAGACCTCATGGCCTTCTCTCAAGATTACGGTCTGTTCTAAAAATGTTATTTCTGCCAGCTCAGGCTTGAAATTCTAAAGTGTCACTACAAATTATATGCCTTTCATTCTTTTGATAATTTTTTATCCAGAATCCTGCAGAAGGCTCTCACTTAACCTCGCAGAGCTTGCTATTATCTGGGCTGTGAATAAACAAGAGAGGCTGCTCCGTAGCCCAGGGTGTGCTTGCCCCTGAGTTCTCCCGTCCGCCCGGAGCAGATGAGCGGCTTGGAGTGGGGACCCATTCCACAGCACCCCCACCCCCCGAGAGGCCTCACTCTGTGGAGGGTGAGATTATTTGTGTGTCTGGGCTTTGACACTGTCTCTGTCGACACAGTGACCATGATCTGAGGGTGCTGTAATATAGACAAGCGAACGTGATTCATGCCGCCAAACTCACGTCAGCAACTCATTCAGCCGAACACTGACGTATAGGTCAGAGTCTCTGAAAAACTTGAAAAGAATTACACAGAGCGCTTGAAAAATCACGAGAATGGTTTAGAAAACGACGGTAATGTTGACCTGTACTTGTTTTGTTTCATGTTTTTCTCCTACTCTTTATTTTCCAAAGAAAATTTTTGTTAATGAACTTCTATTACTTTTTTCGTGAGATACATACACATATTTACCTTTTTGTATTACTCTGTGGATGTACAGTTCTACAGGACAGACCCAGGGTTTATAGCTTATGTAATTTTGGAGCTTTGGTTAAGAAAAACCATTCAAAGCTGCAAGTACCCCTGCTGGGACCTTGGGCAGGGCCAGCGCAGATGGGGGCCAAACCCAAGTCTCGCTGGAGGGGGCACAGGGTCCACCGTGAGGGCATTGGGTGACCGCTATTTGCAGCGCGTGGAGGGCCCGGCCCCTTGTTTTCACTCCACCCAAAGGCAGCAGGTCCTCAAACACGAGAGGTTCCCGTGAGCCACGTCTGGGACAGCCCGCCCTCCAGAGCTCCGACCCCAGAAGAATCCCAGTGGCTTAAATCCGGGCTTTCCGCACGCAGCTGGTGAGCCCCGTGCCTGCGGGTGTCCTCATACACCAGCCCTGGCCTCTCCTCGCACAGGACACCCGGGTCTCCAGTGCAGGCCCCGCACCTGCCCCTCTCCTCCTGGCCCTGTCGACCCATTAACTGACTGGCCTTTTCCCCCCTCGGTAAACGTTTTATTTAGAACACTTTTTGGTTTACGGGATAATTGTGGAGATAGAGGGCTCCCTGGACCCCATGCTCAGTTGCCCCTCTTATTAACATCTTGCCTTTGTGGGGGACATTTGTCACAATCAGTGAACTAATATTGGCATATGGTTATTACCTGAAGGCCATGCTTTACTCGGGTTTCCTCAGCGTTTTGCAGATGCCTTTTTCTGTCCCAGGATCCCATCCAGCACCACGTCACACTGAGGGCCCGCGTCTCCTTGGGCTGCTCTTGGCCGGGCAGTTTCTCAGACTTACCCGGGTTTTGATGATGGTGGCAGCTCGAGAAGGCAGGTCAGGCGTCTTGCAGGATGCCACTCCACTGGGGTTTGTCAGAGTGTCCTCTCGTGGTTGGACTGGAGTTGGGGCTCTGGGGGAGGAGCTCACGGAGGCAAAGCACCCTGTCCCACCCCACCTCGTGGTTAGACTGGAGTTGGGGCTCTGGGGGAGGAGCCCACGGAGGCAAAGCGCCCTGTCCTCACGTCCCCCCCCCACCTCGTGGTTAGACTGGAGTTAGGGCTCTGGGGGAGGAGCCCACGGAGGCAAAGCGCCCTCTCCTCACGTCCCGCCCCACCTCGTGGTTAGACTGGAGTTGGGGCTCTGGGGGAGGAGCCCACGGAGGCAAAGCGCCCTCTCCTCACGTCCCCCCCCCCCCCCCCGGGCGCCTGTTCTCAGCTGACTGCTGTTCACGTGGGTCAGGCTTTGGAAACGTCGGGCGCTGTGACGGAGTTGTCCTACGGTCGCCTTCTCTGTGGCCCCTGTCCTGAGTGGGCACTGTCGGCCTCAGAAGCCCAGAGCACTTGCATTCAGCGTCTACACAGCCAGCCCGGGGCGGGAAAGGAGAGTGTCTGATCAGCGTGACCGTGCTGGACCCTCGAAGGCGACGGTCCGAAAGAATAGCTCCTCTTCTGAATCATCTCTGTGACCGAGCCCTCGGCTTCCTTGCTTTAATGCTAAGCAGCTACAAGAAGTCAAAAGAACGACATCGGGCTTATCCGGGAGTGTCCACGAGGTGGAAAGATCAGGCCATAGTCCGTGCCTCCGTTTCTCGGGTGTGAATGGGGAAGCCCGTACCTGCCGCAGGTAACTGTGGAGGTTGGATGCGCCCCGGTGGAGGCATCGCCAGTGCCTGGGGCACAGCAGGTGCTTCCCCAGAACAGGGAGGAATCCAGTTCCTACAGTGGGTCACGCACTCTTCTAGGCGCCGAGGATCCAACAGTGAATTAAAGCATTCGAATGGAGTTTATCTCATGGGTAGCCATTATTATTATAATACTTACGATATTTATATTTCAGGAGACACAGTATGTAGACAGTTGTAGCCAAATCAGCAGTGGAATTACAATTAGAAAAATAAATTTGCATCTTAATTTTCCACTTAACTCACGCTGTAACCTGGGGGAGGTTATTTTAATGAAAGAATGTTCATTCTCATCCACGTAAAACAATACAAGGTACAGCGTCAGTGAAGTCATATGTTTTCAGCTATCAAATGTACAACTTAAGACAGTTACAATGCTCACTGCTGGCAACGTAGTGACAAGAGTCACTTTCTAAAAACTTTTTGTTAGGAAAAGTAGTAAATACGCGCAAAGGTACAGAGTTTTCTTGTATTTGGTTTCAAAAACCATTAAGATTTTACCGCAGTTGTTTCATCAGTTCCCCACCTTCTTTGCTAAAGTATTTTAAAAGAAATCCCAGAGATTTTGTCATTTCATCCTTAAGTGATTCAGTAAATAGCTCGAAAGAGGACATTGTATACCTATGACAGAATTAATGGAATCTTTAATATCATCTTGTACTCAGTCCACATTTAAGTGTCCCTCATCGTTTTTCTAAAAACGTCTTTTCACAGTTGATTTGCTGGAATCAGGATCCAGACAAGGTCCATCTGTTGTGTTGGTGGTTTTGTCTCTTCCGTCTCTCAACCGACTCGCCCTGCTTTGAGCCCCGCCTGCCTTCCTACCCGCTCTCGCCTGGGGTACAGCCCAGGGCGCTTGCCTGCTGAATGTCCCAAGTCCGGAGTTTGGCTCTCCGCTTCCTCCTGGTGTCACTTAACTGGTTCCTGCATCTTCTTCATTGCCCAGACACATTCAGCTTTTGGTTTTCTGTGCTTTCTTGGGGGGGGGGGGTGTGTGTGAGTGTCAGCACTTCCCGGGTGCTTCTGGGTACCCCGTACCTCGTCTCGCAGGGCAACGCTGGAGGCCCGGCTGCTCTGTTCTCAGTGATGTTGGACCATCCAGGAGCCTAGGCAGTGACAGCCCGTAAGGCTTGGGAGGAGTTATTTAAACTTCCTGAGTCTTGATTTCTCCATCTGTTAAGAGGAGAGATAATACCTCCTTCCCAAGAGGACTCCTGTGGTTACAGATGTGAAAGTACTTCCAGACTTCAAACAGCTGCACAAATGTTAGGTGTTAATAATAATAATGGTTCTTTTGGCAATTAAGAAAATTTTCTTTGAAAAGTATTCTCCTTCCTCAAGTACCTTTAATTGAGAAAATGGTGATGCTCTTTTTTTTTTTTTTAAATCGAAAAAAGCTTCCAGTACATTTGGGAAGATGGAAAGGCACCAGCTTTTTAACCACCAGACAGAGTGGAGGAGTGATTAACGCCTCGCGGTTTCTGGGTGCCTGAAGCCAAGGGAAAGGTTCGTGATGCCTGTCTGTGGAGCAGAGCTTTGTTTAATAGCCTGGCCGGGGAAGACTGAAATCCCTTAGTCTTCTAGATTAGAGGAGCGAGGGGCATCCCCGAAGGGGTGCAAACAAGCTATTGAAACTTTCATGGGATGGGTTCCTTTATCAAAAGATCCTTCTACATCCCAGCCCTGAGACAAGCATCTTGTAATACTCTTTTGTGAGGACTGGAAGAAGAATCTCTTAAAGGGATTTTGCCTGTTGGCTGTCAGGAGCAGACCCGCCGTTTACATTTTAGCGCTTGCCAGCAGGTGTGCGATTCCAAAGTCTGCTAGTGAGCAAAAGTCCTTCCTAGACTTTTTCTTTCAATTTGGTACAAATCCGGGTGCCCATGACATGATTGGGTTCATTTATTTCAGTTTTCAGTTTAATCTCTCTTCCTGCCGGATCGTTTATCTTCTAGTACGAGAGGGAGAAGAGTAAGTAAAAATTCCCATCGATACAACCAGAGAACTGAGCAGAGCCCCGGGGTCTAGAGCGGATTAATAGGCCCCGTCATCGACTCGAACTGGGCAGCAGCTCCTACCACCCAGGCTACACTTTCAGGAGCTGTTTACACTCTGCGTGAACAAATGGCTGCGAGTCAGGGAATCGCGTGGGGCTGAGTTTCGGTGGGAGGGAGGGAGGGCGCTTGGGGCGGGAAGGAGGCGTCCGGGGCGCTTCTCTGCCCCTTCCCTGCGCGATTAATCGTTTCAGTCCACGGGCTCGACCACCGTCCTCCTGACTTTGCCTCTTTCTGAAATTGCCGCGGTTCACTCTGTACCTGACTGAGCAGGTGAGCGGCGTGCGCTTACAGACCCTGTAATCTGCAGGAAGAGGGGGGTGGAAGACGTGTTTCCTTCAGCGCGTGTGGCAGGGCCCCCGCAGGAGCAGGCAGCACTCGTGACTCAGAATAATCAAGGGGGGAGTTTAGGAGGGGAAGTGGCAGAGCCGGGATCACCCGTGGTCACAGGGGTGAGGGGAGCCGCAGAGCCGGGGAGAGAGATAGTGCAGGGCTGCGCCGTGAGAAGAGCAGGGGCCTTTGGGTGAAGCATGCAGACAGTCTGGGGCAACCTCCAGTGAGTAGGGAAGAGCCCTCCCTGCCAGGCAGGCCCTCCAGGGCACAGGCAGGGTGGGCAGGGTGGAGAGGGGGCCTGCGGTGAAAACAGGAGCGCCCGGCAGAGTCTCTGCCGGAGCCGGGCCTACGCCAGACGCATCGGCGCCCTTCCCTTGTTTCATACTCATCGGTCTCAGGAGTCGTGTGTTATCCCCCTTGTGTTATGTGCAATTCCCACCATTTAAACTCTTTAATTGTGGTAAACATACACACAGCATGAGATTTTCCATCTCAGCCACTTCGGCGTGTCCAGTTCGGTAGCGTTAAGTACAACCACCCCGTCGTGCAGCCGTCACCACCATCATTTCCAGAAGTCTTTTCATCTCGCAAAAGTGAAACTCTGTCCCCATCAAACACTAACTCCCGTCCCCCCTCCCCCAGCCCCCTGTGTACTCCAGGTGTCTCATTTAAGTGGAATTATCCTACATTATCTGGCCTTCGAGGACTGGCTTATTCCACTCAGCGTCACGTCCTCGAGGTCCATCCACGTTGGAGCGTGTGGCGGAATTTCTGTTCGTTTCAAGGCTGAATAATATGTCGTTGTATGGATGGACCGTATTCTGGTTGTCCATTCACCTGTCGATGGACACTTGGGTTGCATCGCCTTTTGGCTGTCACGAATAATGCTGTTATGTTCATAATGCTTAGCACCACTTCCAAGAAATAAGAAAGACAGCTTGATTTCCTACGGGTCAGTCCCCAGCACCCACATTTCACTTCACTGATAACTTGAGAATGTAGTTCAGGGTCACAGCAATTCTGAGCGGAACTGACACAGGGCACTTGTTCATCCCAGGGCATCACTGCACGAAACGATTGGGCCAAAAAGCCTGTTTAAACTCTATAGAGAAAGTCCCACTAAGGTGTAGGAGCCGACAGAACCTTCTGAAGGCTTGCAGGCAAGGGCCCGCTTGGCTGACAGAGTCCCTCTTCCACGCCTGCCGGAAAGCTGGGAGCACAGATATTCTAAACTCGCTGTGAATTTCATTCCATGTCTCTCCAGCCAGAGCCGCTCAGGGGTGTGGCAGTATAATGAGTTGCCACGCAGATGGGTTGCAGAATGCACAGCCCATCTGTCTTTATCATGCTCATTTCCTCTTTTATTAAAATGTTAATGACTATAGGTTTTATTTATCATTTGGTGACATGTGCAGCATCCTTTTCTGGGAGACAAATCTGCAGTCTGCCATGTGAGCTGACAGAGAACTTCTTCCCGTTACATATTGAACACAGGCGTGAGGAATATTGGGTTCCATTTAAACTGCCGTCTGCAGGTTGAACCAAAAAATCCCTTTACTTGTTGACAACAGCATGGGGTTAACAGGAGGCACACTGGACTCTGCGTGGGAAACCCGAGTTCAAAGCCAGGCCCGCTGGTTACTCACCACGGGACCGTGAGCCTCGGTTTGCCCATCTGTTCAGTGGAGCCAACCACCCCACCTGCCTTGGTAAGCAAATGAGCTAATCTGTGGGAACGCACTTTGCATTCACTCACTGTCATTCAGACACGTGCTTGTAGAGGCTTGACCCTGTTTTGCTCGTTCTTTCAGACTCTCCGTGGAAAGTGCATCTGTCACACGTTGGCCCCGAGATGACAGGCGTCACCGTGCGTGGCCTGACCCCGGCTCGTACCTATCAATTCAGGGTGTGCGCCGTGAACCAAGTGGGCAAGGGCCAGTACAGCGCAGAGACGAGCAGGTGTGTGACGCGCACCCTTGGAGAGGCACAGGGAGCCTAGGACGCATCGAGTTGGGCCATCAGCCACCACCCCTTAGTCATACTGGGGGAAGCAGAGAGGAGTGGCTCGCCGGGCTCGCCAGGGGGGCCTTACCTGCCGAGGGGAGTTTCTTAGCTTTTGCGGTGCTCTGGCTGTGCCGACATAAACCATTCCCAACCGCACAGCCCTCGGTTTACGTGAGATTAAGAGCTTGCGGTGTTTCCATGCCCTTTGTGTACCTGACTGCCAGCAAGGTGGGAGCTGGTGCCCCCGTCTTGACAGATGAACACTGAGCAGGTGTCGGCAGGAAGCCAAGTGAGCTCTGGCGTTTCCCTGGTGGTCCTGATGCTGTCCCCCACACCAGCCCCACCTCCCCAGGCCAGGCGGCTGCTTTCAGGCCTGTTCAGATGTGACGTGGGGAACGGGCTTCATCCTGTTTCAGTGTGCCCTCCCCAGCGCACCTGAGCTCTCAGTGGGCTTGTGCTATAGAAGAGTTGAGAGATCTAAATGACTCTTTTCAAAATGTGGGAGTTTGATATGAGAAATATTGAAAGAGCCGAAGGAAACAATCGGGAAGGAGCCTCGGACTACGGCCTGCGAGCTGCCGCACTCACGCCTGTGATCCTTTGAGGAGCGGAGGTGCCACGGGCCGTTCAAGCAGCAGAAGGTCGCCCCCCACGCCTTTCTTGTTGCTTGCTGCACTGATTTTCTGTTACGTTGATGTTTTGTAACTATTTCGTGCACGTCCTTTCAGTTTGATCAGCTGTGCGTTTTGCTGTATTCATTGCTTGATTTGAGTAAGTAGTTCGGCTCAGGCTTCAGCAAGGTAGAGAATGCGAGCGGGGCCCCTTCGCCCCCGGGGCTGACTCTCTTCCCCTCCCGGACTTCTTTTTCTTAGGTTGATGCTCCCTGAAGAGCCACCCAGCGCTCCCCCGAAAAATATAGTGGCCAGTGGGCGCACCAATCAGTCCATCATGGTCCAGTGGCAGCCGCCCCCGGAAACAGAGCACAACGGGGTGCTGCGTGGGTACATCCTCAGGCAAGTAGCCAGTGGCCGGCCATTTTTAGACCGTCCTTGTAGAGAGTCAAGTGTGTGTTTTGCTCAGGTCGCAAACTGAAATGTCTGTAGGAGCCCAACAGTAATCGAGAGACTCAGGCCAGCAGCGAGACTCTAGGGACTGGTGGAGACGGCGGCAGACCAATGAGAACAGGCGCCCGTGGGCAGCCTCACCGGACAGTCTCTGCAGTCAGCCGTGATGCGCACGTGCAAGAAACCGCTATCAGGGGTCGCATTTTGGCAGAAGAATGGAGGGGAAATATTACGGGTTGGGAGCAAGGTGTGCTTATTCACTGTAAATGCTTTCACTCTTAAGTTTTTACCAGGGGCATGCATTATTAAGTATAATAATTTTTAATTAGTAATAATGCGGTTGATTTAATTATAAGCCAGTTTTTGCCATGCTAGTGCGTTGTTCAGAATTGCCAGGTTTTCCACTGTTACAAAGAAATTTTTAAATCCAGCTTTTTACACACATTCTCACCGTTTTTAAAAATTGGGAATGAAGTCAATGTATTTTGAAACACAGGGCAGGCCAGACCCTCACAGCTGCAGAACAGATGTGGCCCAAGAGTGGCCGGTTTGCTGTCTCTGCCCCGGTGGGGAGGGGCGTCAGGCTTCTGAGCACATTGAGTGAACTGTACCAGCACCGACTGGGTTGACAGAAGACACCTGCTTTGCCAAAACCACTGCTAATTTTAAGATTGCAGCAAAAGTGATCATTTGAGAGGTTTGTTGACACAAGTAAAAAGAAAACAGTAAAGCAGTATTAAAAGGATAACTATTAAACCTCTTCTAATGGACCGTGCAGCTGTGGCCGTATCTGTTACCAGCCTTATGGGGCAGGGACCATGGGTGTCCGTCATTACCGTCCTCCAGATGCCCAGCCCATGCCCTTTCTAAAAGTGTGATCAGAAAATACCGGGTTAACAAAGGTCTTAAGTGGAGAAATACAGTCTCTTAGATCAACGTAAGAAATTATGAAAGAGTTGCTCCTTTAACTCCGCATCTTTGCGTATGGGAGATAGCTCATTCCCTATGTACTTACATAATCACCCACTCATGGTTTCATACGTGTTTATCTTTATGCCTGTAATATTTACCCGTCACAGCCATTTCACCGCTATTTTGGAGTTTTTCCTCGAGCGTATGAAGTATCCTCTGAACACAAGCCAGATCATTATCTGCCTGAAGAGGTTCAAGTGCGGCCCTCCCCAGGGGTGCACGAGGGCTGGAGGACTGAGAGCACTCAGGGCGCCCTCGGTCTCCGCGCCCCCGGCCGTCCTTCCCCGTTTCAAAGGGGACACCGCGGATCTGTCCCCTGCGGGCCGGGGGCGCCTGTGGACTCTGGGCCTGTGGGTGCTTCCAGACAATCCCGTTTCCCTGGGGAAAGCAGCCTGGTGCTTCCCCCTGCTTGAGGCTGGGGTTTTCTGTCACGATCCTGCCCCTCACTGCTCACCCCAGCTGTCGCCCTTGTTCCGTGCTTATCAACTAATGAAGATAATTGGCCTCCCCTCCCAGACCAGCCCTTCCTTCCCGTGCTTGTCATCCGGGCCGCCTCTGTCTTTTTTTGAGCACATGGAGGGAGAGGTTTCCTTGCGCTCCGGCTGCCAAGTAAGGACTTTAAAAGTCAGCCCACAGAACCAGAACCCGGGGCATGGAGTTTGATAATGAAATCTCTCTGATGTTACAAGGCCCCATCAGGGACTGCACGTTTTTCTATTTTGCGGGATTACGACTGTTAAAAGGATTTTCTGTGATGGTATCGGTCGAGTCGAGCACTGGAAAAGAGGGCATCTGTGTTTGCAGGGGCTTGAATCAAGAAAGCCCCAAGATGAGGGTACGCTACCCAAGGCCTGTGAATGTCCAAGTTTTCAGAAATTGAAGACCCGTGCCAAAATGAATTTGCTTGGAAGCATTTCCGAATTATCCTCCCATCTGCAGATGAGCTCTGTTTGCAAGTGTGTACCCTCTGGGGCACAAGTCTCCATGTCAGATAAACAGCACAGCCCACGGAAGAACAAAATGGAAACAAATAACTGTTGTCGCCCTGGCCATAAGAACTAGTTAGAGTGTGTTCACAGTAATAAAATATTTATAATAATGGGCAGGGTGTTGCTTTGAGAGGAGCATAGGGGTTACGTCCTTTAAAAACATTCTCCTGTTTATTTCTGTGTGAAAAATCATCTCGTTCTCTCTGAGACGGTCTCCTGGGCAACGTATCCGGCCAGTCAGAGGACGATGCCCTGCACTTCTGTTATTAATTATGACCTTCCCAGACATCCCATGAATGTTACAAAAGCACCCTGAGCCGCCGGTCAGAGTGGACCAAGCTGCCTGCCTCGAAGGGAGAGCTGCCGTCTCCAAGACGTGGAGTCTGCAGCGCGTCACACACAACCTCACGCAGAGGGGCCTGGGAGAAGGTGTGCGGCACGCTTGGTTTCTCATAGCTCAGTGTTCTCTCTTAGGATGCTTCCTACAAGAGCAGTGTTTCCAAAGGAGAAATGTGTATGGGGTGCTTTGCACTGTCACACCTCCTGTGCACCCGCTGTTTCATTTTATCCTTACAACAAGCCTGTGAGATGCCATCATTATTATGTCCGTTTAGGGAGGAGGGAAGCAAGGCTCAGGGACGTTAAGAATTTGCTTGAGGCCACCCAGCTCCTAAGGCTTCTTCCCAGCCTAAGCCTTCTGAGCTGATTGCTTTGCTTTTCCCTGGAATGTGTATCAGATAGTGGAGTGAGCTCTTCAGTAGCCGTGCCCGGCTTGTGCCACGTTGGTTACCTATGATCCCGGGCACCAGTCACGTGCCACGTCACTCTGGGGTCTGGTGTGGGTGTGAAGCCAATATTTACCTGTTTCAAAATGGCTGTCTAATTGTCTCAGTGCCATTTATTTTAAAAGTTTACGTTTCGTAGATGGGAAGTACCTGGTACGCGGGTTATTCCACACCAGGCCTTCCTCCTGTTGTCCCCTGCCTGGAAGACAGACCGTCCCGTTATACGGATGAACTTAACGTGCTGTGAATGGCGCCTACACTTGGTGCAGGTAGTTCAGAAAAGGAGTGTCAGCTGAGTAGGATCGGAAGTTGATGGGCTATGAAGCACGAATGGGGTTTGATACCCTAACTTCCGTCTTGGCCCGTCGCAGAGCGCCGCTGACCGTCGCCAGGGCCCTGCAGGGCCCGCATCCTGCTGCTCCTTTCAGGCGGGAGTCGGGGAGGCCTTGGGCCTTTGTGCTTTTCACAGCTGGCCCGCTCTCCAGCATTTCTGCCTCCTCTCCACAGTCCTCACCGCGTACAAGTGGCCTGTAGCAGGAAGGGACAAAAGACTAGTCTCAGAAGATCCTGATTTTCCTGGACTGCCTTTTCAGCCATTGTTCCCCTTGGAGGGTTGTTTTCCATTCCAGGCCTGAACTCCGGGGCTCCTCCTGCTGGTCCGCCTGCGTCCAGACGCTCCGCCCCTGGGGACAGCGCAGGTGACTGAGCGGGACTCCGCAGGCTTGCTCAGTGTCCGGGAGGGGCCCGGAGACCCCGGCCCTCTGCGGAGAGTGGACGGTCTCCTGCTGCCACTCTGGGCTCGTGCTCTCTTCCCTCCCCCACTGAGCGTCAGAGCCACGTCTTCCTGAGGCAAGAACCAGCCCTTGGAGAGAAATTCGTGCTTTTGGAAGCTGCCCAGTGACTGAGGAAGTTACGCCCACTGCACATGCCCCTCGGTTTACCCAGGGCAACTGATTCACGTCTACACATGCAGTCGTGGAAAACACTCGCTACTCAAAACAACACTCCAGCAGCCCTTTCATTGTACAAATAGCAATGTCCTAGCTAAGACGTTTTCTGTGTCCAGAGCCGTGTATATGTCGCTGTTTTAAATAAATACAACTTTAAATCTCTGCCGTTAGTCCACTGAAGAGCATACACACCACGCTCTTACAGGTCCCCTAAAAAGCCATTTGTCATACTTAGCGCCAGCCTGGTATTTTAGGAGGGTGAATGCCTTTGGAAAGCACTCATTCTGACTCCAGGACTTGGTGAGCAAACCCAGCGGGGAGCTCAGCCCAGGGACACCGAGAGACGGCGCACTGCTCGTTTCCTTCCCTCCCTCATCGCAGTCATAGGAGGAAGGGCTCGCTCAGACGGATTTATAGCCACACCCGCTAGAAATCATGTCTGGAATTTTGGGCCTTAAGTCACTGTACTCCCTGGACAACCGGCACTTAAAAAGCAACCATCTTCCCTGAACCCTAACATAGTTGGAATGTCAGTTCTGTTGGCCCAGAGCTTATAATCACTGTGAGATTAGGTTGTACCTTTTTTAGCGGTTGAAGTAGAAGCAGTGTCGTCTGACGCTGACCTCTGGCTTTACTCTTGTTTTTACTTCCGCTTTCCTCTGAGCGTGTGGAGTGACTTCAGGTAAAGCCAGTTCCTTGCTCAAGTATCTCCCCTGGGTCCGCCGCAGGTACCGCCTGGCTGGCCTGCCCGGAGAGTACCAGCAGAGGAACATCAGCAGCCCCGAGGTCAGCTACTGCCTGGTGACGGAGCTCATCGTCTGGACGCAGTATGAGATACAGGTGGCCGCCTACAATGGGGCTGGCCTGGGCGTCTTCAGCAGGGCGGTGACCGAGTACACCTTACAAGGAGGTAAGCTTGCTTTCCCCCGAGGCTGCGGAATCGTCGCTAGGGAGCAGGATTTGCAAAGTTCAACCGGAGCATGTTCGGAATAAAGAGAGCGTCCAGTCCTCTAGGGAGTGGTTAGGAGAGTGATCACGTATTTAATTTCATCTCTCTGTCTATTCCAAAACTATAGCAAAACCACAGAAGGGAAACAGATACGATTCTAACTGCTTTTTTCTGGTTACTAAGGACAGGGTGTATCTACACACATCCTTTAACTGGTCCACTTATTCTGTAAAAGGTCCGTGGGATTGGCTTCTCCTAAATGGAATAACAGTATATTTTGCAGTGAAGCTGGCCGTGGAGTCCTGTGTGAAACTGTGAATGTTTTTCAAAGAGGATGAGTATTTAGTATTTTGCTTTTAATGGTGTAATGCAATTATTAGTAACGGAATTTGCAACTTGGTGCTCTCCACCACCACCCCCCCACCCCCGCTTTGGTTTACTTTTTCAGTTACACAAGCAAACAATTTACTAAATCGATCAAAACTCTTCCCCACACCCACCCCCCCAAAATGACCAGGCAGAATGTCATAAAGCCAGTGGGTCTTACATTTATGTGCTAAGACCCAACCCCGTTGTTTTCAGTGATTTCCACTGGTTTTCTGGAGGATCCGGGTCTCGGCGCCAGGAAGGGCTGGGCACTCAGAAACCTCCTCCGTGTCTGCATTTCGCTTTCAAAGCTCTTAGCGGTAATAAATAGACCCTCTCTCAACACAACCAGGTGTGCCCCAGAGCAGCCCAGAGCCTTGCCCAGGGAAGCAGTTTTCCCACAGAATCTGAAACCCTTTTTCGTTCAGCAGTTTTACCGTCTCCTGACTCACGGGTGTGATTTTATTTGCTTAGGCGTTTTTATTGCTACCAGGCCTTGACCTTTTTCACACGGTAAGGTTTCTAACGGCCCACCTCTCTCCCCAAATCATGCCTGGGACCTCACGTCCCTTGATATTACATGCTGTCGTTACCGTCCCTTACTGATCGGCTGCCTGTTGTCACCCGTAAGTCCCTAAATCCCCCGTTACGAGTTAAGCGCCGTCACCTCTGCGTTCACAGTGAGTAGGAGAGATGTGCAACGTGCAGGGCGACCGGGAAGGGGCTGGTTAGCTGCTGGCGACCCTTGCTCACTCACTGAAAAATGAAGTAGCTGAGACCCCGCACAGTCCCTGCTTGCTTTAATTAGTCTATTTCATAAGTAACAATAAATTTGGAAACTCTTACCATGACAGATATTGCTGTTAGTAATCCCCACGGCTCTTCACCGTGACTCTGCTTCCTCGGGTTACCGGTGCGTTTGCATCCTGTGCTGCCGCAGGCTCCGCTGGATGGAGAAGGGCTGGGAGGCTGTGGAGCCTGCCCTGGGGACCCGTGGAAGGTTGAGGGCTGTGAGTGACGTGATCAAAGTGCCGCATCAGAAGAGGGGCCTGTCGGTGGGTGCGGGCGAGGCGGAGGGGAGCTGAGGAGGAGGCGGCGGCTCCGGAGACCAAAGAGCGATAACGTGGCTGTGAAGTGATGAAGTCCCCCGTCTCTGGCGCTGGCCGTGAGGGGCGCGAGGGGCGTGTTCGGGTGCTGCTTCATGGTTTTCAGAGCAGCTCCACACGCCTTCCCTCTGCAGTGCCCCCGGAGCCCCACCCAGACTGCAAGGGGCCCCGCGAGCCCTCCCCCAAGCCACCTGTCCGGTAGGACCGGGGCCGGCCCCTCCCTCAGCTTGCTTGCAGTTTATGGCATAGGACAGGACACGTTCTGCTCGAACTGAGCTGGTCTAAGGTCGCTCGGCTAACACACGGCGGAGCAGCGCTGACGCTGGGTCTTCTGAGTCGAGAGCTCTGTTTTCTGGGCGCCGTCAACAGCCTCTGCCGTCAGTGGGACCCACGCTCACGCGGGGCTCACGCGGGACACGGGCGCGCTCGCACGGGGCTCATCGTCCATGCTCCTTGTGAGCCTTCCAGGCACCCACAGCTCAACAAGAGGGAGCAAAGCACGTTAACTCTGTCCTTGAATCCGCGCTGCCGCCCAGGACAGGACAGTCACAGGAGAGCTTTAGACACAAGGTCGGGAAGAATGGGGGCAAGTGCGGGGGGACGTGCGGCTGGCCTGGCTCTGGAGCAAATGACTTGGTAAGCCGGGTGAGGAGCCTCTGACTAGAAGGTGGGACGTTGGGAAGAAAACGGCGCCATCGAGGGGCCTTGAGTAACTTAGGGAGACGGAGATGAGGCTGGGGCGCTTGTGAGATGTCTGCACACGCACGCGCACACACAGGCACGTGCACCACACGCACACACGCACATGCACACACGCACATGCACACACACACGCACAGGCACGCACACACAGGCACACGCACTGCACACGCACAATGCACACACATGCATACACACGCACGCAGGCTCGCGTACACACCCCTTTCTGTACACGTGACCCCAGAAACGCCCCTTTCCTGGAGTCTGTAAGGCCTGATTCTTACTATTTACTCCTTATCTGCCTTCGAGAAACACAGTAACTTTTTTGAGCCTCTGCTGTTTTCGTTTGTAAAGCTGTGACGTGTCTACCTGCCCTGACTGCTTTAAGGGCAGTTGTGAAGCGAAAACAAGGCAATGCACGTGAAAAGGCTTTGAAGACGCTGAGCTACGATACGAACACCCGTGTTGTTGTCTGTATTCCTCCTTCCACCGTGACAATGACCAGTATGCACTGCGGTATTTGAATGTTTCTGTACTGGTAGTTGTACAGAAAGAAATTTGGGGTTATTCTCTCTGCTAATAGTAAAATCGAGAACACGCATTCGGGAGTTGACGTGAGCACCTACTGTGTGCTCAGGGTTGGGCGGTGGGCCAGGGCAACGAGAGTGGAGGGGATACCTGTCTCGTTGTCAAACCTGTGGGCTTGCAGCCTCGCTCGGGAGCGAAGACTGACATTTGTGCGACAAGATCAAGAACTAGAACAGAATCCGGCCTCATTCACAGGCAGTGACTCCCCATTTGCCCACAAGATAGGCATTACTAACGTGCTGTAAAGGCCTTCCAGCCGAGATGCCCCGAGGAGTATGCCATTGTGGGAAGGCATCCCTGAGAAGGGGATTTGCTGGGACTGCACCAGGGAAGTAAGTGTAGCCGTCTGATTTGGTTAGGAATGGAGTCCAGCCGCTAGACTCAGACCCAAGAGAACAGTAGCTTAACTGAGGTGGAGGTGTGCTTTTATCTCTCTCAGGGTCATAGTGGCACCTTTATGGTCAGCAGAGAGTCAGGCTCCTTCCTTTTGCTTTGCCATCATTAGCATCTGCCTCATGGTTACAAGCTGACTCCTGCGATGCCAGCTATCACGTCCACATCCTAGTAGGAGGAAGGCATGGGGTGTGCCTTGTGGCCTAGTAATCAAGTGTGCTCACCTCTGAAGAGCTTTCTTAGAAGTCCCATCTGCCGCAGACGTATGCTTACAATTCACGGACTGTCTCTGTGCCAGAGAGCCTGGAAAGGGTCTTTCAGCTGGGTGCATTTCTGTCCATTATGAAGGAAGGAAGGGGGAGGGGAAAGTGGAGGGCAGCTAGCAGTTTCGGCCCCACTTTGTATGGTGACTCCTGCTGGGGAGTCAAACCCAGAGGATGTATTTACACTTTCTAGATATAAAGTTGTGGGACAACCTGTCTCACGGCTGCTGCATGAAGAGCGTCTCATGATCCTTCATAATCGCGCACATTGGAATTAGCAGAAACTGCAAACCCACAGCCCCTCCGGACCCCTCGGCCTCAGCCCTCAGCTCGGCGGGTCTGCTCGGCCAACAGCCGAACACGTGGATCTGCCACCGGGGACCCTTCCCAGCACCTTGCGTGTCCCAGTGCTGGTAGCGGCCATTGCTGAGAAAGCCTGGGGGCTGAGCTGAAAAGGGAATAATTAAAATGCTTGTATATTAAGGAGAAAAAATAACTCATAAGATTAATTGTCAGCCTAATTTGGGAAATTATTGGAATGTATATAAACATAATTCTGGAGTCCATCAGGAGTCAATCACGGAGGATCAGGAAGTACTGGCCTTGGGAAGAGTGAAGCTGCAGTCCAGCCAGACTCATTGTCGCTGTCCCTGTACCGCGTGGCAGGCTTGATCCATCAGGCGAAATGAGATGTCATTTATCTTGACTTCAGTAAGGCTCCTCTCGAGAAGGTATGGGAACGCCAGGAGAGCTGGTGCGGCTCCCCCTGCCATTAGCGGGGCGTGTGGCGTGTTAGACCATCACTCGCAAAGAGAACTTATAAATAATGCAGGGTCGGCCCGGGTGCAGGCACACAGCGGCAGGAGGGCGGGGACGGGAAGGCTGCTGCCCAGGAGACGCAGTGGCCTCGTGCTCCTGGAGCACACGGGCTTGGCCTCAGACGCATCTTTTTCCAGGAAGCTCCTAAAGGAAGATAAGTGAGTTACTCCTCCCTTGAGTTCAGCCGCGTGTGATATTGATCCCTGAAGTGATTTGAACCCCCTGTTCCACCTGTCACACACCCCGGGTTTCTCTTCAGTCCCAGTCATTGTTAAGATACAATAAAAACGTCTGCTTTGTCTGCTTTCGTCCTTTAAGGTTTGGACACACGGGGATTATTTAACACAAACTTTCTCACCTCCCAACTTTTCATATCCCCCCCTCATCCCCCACCCACCATGATCTTGCCTGCCAATCCCATTTGATAGATTTTATTAGCAGGGCCTCATGACCTTCTCTGCTCTAGAGAAGAATTTTAAAATGCCAGAGATTAATTTACACACGGAGCAGCAAAACTCTAATAACAGCTCCAGCCATGCGAACTTTCCGGGCGGGGTCGGGGGAAGACGGGGCGTGGTGCGTTCGTCACAGTGGCCGTGGCCTAGAGTTCCACAATACGGGAACCCACTCGTCAAATTTCCATTGTGATTACCCAAAATGAATGAAGAACAGCTTAAGTTTACTCGAGAATTTACTTCAAACCCCTTCCAGAAAGCAATATGCTTTTAGTTTCAAGTAGAAAAAGCCATAGAGTCTAAGTTCTGCATGACTACACGCGCAGTATAATTGCAAGCATTTTTCTTATTGCCAATGTCTGCTTCAGCAACTTTCTAATCATCTAGTATGGGAGGATAAAGCACTGTAGTCATCTGAAGCAATCAGTGGTTCAGATTTGATGCTGATGCAGTGTTTGGTTCCAGTCAGTTTGTTAAAAATTGTTCGACTAATGGTGAAAGACACATGAAGAAGTAAGGTGACCACAGAGGTCTGAGGCGAGCCTCAGTGTGGAATCCTACATACTGTTAGGATACGGATGTAATAGGTGATGGTTCCATCCTAAAATAAGCCAGTGAGGTTAGCAAACTCCTATCCCTTCCTTAAATGTATCCATAAAAATGCAGATGTTGGTTTTTCTAGAAAGGGTCCAAAGACAAATTATACTATAAATCATCATTTTTGAGCATGCCAAGGTTTTAATTTTTTCTGGTTTTATTTCTTTATCATTTTTCTTCTTGTAACAGGTATTTTTGTGCTGTAATGATTTATTCTGGTTTCAGAACATTACCTTCTAATGAAAGAGAAATATTTCATATTTAAAGAGAAATGGAAAAAAACATTTGGTTATCCACATTTCTAAAACATTAGTAAAAGCCCTTAAATGTTCACTTGGGCTTTGCAAGGTTTTCTAAAGTAAGGATTATAAATGAACACTCCGTTTGCAAGCTCCATTCTTATCTCCTCTTGGGAAATTCTCAATGTGGCATAAATGACAGTGCACAAAAGATTCGTGCAAAATCCTTAAGACCTTCTAGACCTCAAGCTGCGCCTACAGAACAGGATGATGTTCAGAATCTCCCAGCATCACCTAAAACACTACTGAACAGAGTGATATGGGATATTCCATTAGGATGGGCTTCATTTGGTCTTTTAGAACTTTCAGGAAAGGAAAGGATAGGAAACGAGCATTTTAGGGGAAGCCACTCTATGCCAGTTTCGCTGTGCTGTGCTCCCCACTTACGCTCATTATCATTTCGTCAGTCATCCCCCAGCCATCACGTGAGAAAAGCACCCCTGTCCCTATTTTACAGAGAAAAAATGGAAGCTCAGAGAGGTAACGGACTTTCCAAAGGTCACATAGCTCGAAAAGGCTGGAAAATGCTAGAATTTGTGCTTTTGCTTTTCATTCTGCATATACCAAACACGGACATGAATTACTTCCAGGTTTTTGGTGCTTATGTTCACGTGGCAAGTGGGTTTGCAGTAGCTCGTGGACATTTTTTACTGCCATCCACAATAAGAGGTCTGTTTTACATGGACACCCGGGACACACACACACACACACACACACACACACACACACACACACACACACACACCCCCGAAACAAAAGGCTCATAGAACAATAGTTGCCCTGATGGTGTGTGAAGTTCTTTAATATTTTCTATTGTATTCCGTTCTGTTTCACTCTCTCCTCCTTTAACACATGCAGGCTGTGATCACTAAATTGACTTCCCGGGCTGCTGCTAATGCATTTATAACCTGCAGTTTTGAAAAACACTGAATTTAAGCAATACAGGATGTTTGGTTCAGCTGATCATGAATCCCTTTCAGAACAGGCTTCTGCTGGCCTGTAGGACACATCAGGGTCAGGGCTGAAGAAGGCTTCGCAAGGGAGATACTCCTAAAACCAACACTGAAAGACCAAACAAGGGTCTGAGTGGGGCCTTGGGCAGGGGTGACAGGCCTGGGCACAGAGCTGAGATCTGGGGGATGGAGGAGGCTGAGTCCAGCACCTGTATCTGTGCAGATGACCTCATGGGAGAGAAGGGGTTTCCGGGGTAAGACTTGCCCTTCCGCTGCTGCTGGCAGATACGAGGAACGATCAAACCCATCTTAAATTACTGTGACCAGCACATTACGGACTGGGCTTCCCTACAAGCCTGTGGATGCCTCAAGGGCAGGGGCCACGTCTGATTTGTCTTATTTACATCTGTACCCCTAAATCCAAGCACAATGCCTGATGCGTAAATAAACAGAACGTAAATAGCTGTCTGATTACAGACAGACCCTTGCTGTTCCTATTTCGGTTTCCAGCACTGCACCGATTGAATGTCCGCGTGCAGCACAATGCCTGGCCTTCTCCCCCGAGTCTTCTGCTTGTCGTAGAAGGAGAGCCGGGTCCCTGCTTGCCCTGCCCCACACATTGTACCTCCGCAGCCTAAAAGCTGGTCCCAAATGCTTTCTCCTCAATGCCTGGAGCAGGAAGAATTGGGAAAAATAAGTTCAGAAAAGGACGCACAACACTTTTTAAGTGTTAAGCTATTTTCTTACGCTGGCCGTTAAAAAAAGATCCTCGAGCTGCTTTGTCCAGGATTTGCTATCTAATAACGTGTTAGGAATGTTTAATGCAGTTAGACATTTACGGGTATCAAAACCGCCAGAACCGTCACAGCACGAGAACTCAGCCGTCGCCTGTAACGATCTGGAATTAACCATAACGCCCAACGCACAAGCTGTAATATATTCGTCCCCACAGCAAAGTGTAGCCCGTGGTTCTTCCACATAATGATCTGCTTCTCCCCTCTCTGAAAGGCATTTAATTCTGTGGGGTCACCTGGAGAGGGAGATGCGTGGGAATTCTGGGTAGATACTTCAGTCCCTGATACTAGCAATCATATGCTTTTAGGATAAGGAAAATCAGGGTGTGTGGTTTGTGGTGGAGACCTGAGGACCCACGCTCCCTTCTGTGGTGTGGACGTTGTTGGGAGCAGCTGTCCTGCCAGCGGCTCCGTTCCCAGTGAGTGGAATTTGAGCAGAAGTGAGGAGATGCTCTTCTAGGCAAGGGGGGTGCCCTGAATGCTCACCTGCCAGGCTGCTCGCAACCAGGAAGACTGACCTTGCCCTGTAGGGCGATGAGAGATCAACTGCTATCGTGTAGGACACTGAGATTCCACAGTTTACCTGTAACAGATAAGGTAGATAAGGTATCTCGGGGAGATGCAGCTGAGCATGTTAGCATATAGAAATTTTGTCGGGCAATGCACTGTAATTTCGTTCTGTGCTAAATTCAGCTAATTTTACAGCATTATCAGTGGGCCGTTAGCATCTTTAGGTCGGGTTTGCGCCCGTTGATTCGGGAAACAAGCAGGAAGCGGAAGTCAATCACTTTCCTGCTACAGAGGCCACGCCCACCTGTCCCATGAGAGGTTGTGAATTCCCTGCTGGCACGTCCCAGCCTCAGTTTATTAATTTTATTTGGCATGTTGTGACTCTCCCAGACACCAGGTAGCTCCATGGTCAGTGTAGGTTTCTTTCAATTAACTCTTACTTTAAACTGTTTCTGCCGTTTACGTAGATTACAGAGAAGATGAATTTTAATGATCAGCTAGAATTTACTCGGGGATCCTGCAAATAAGCTTTCCGTAATCTGCATGATATTGTTTGAGTACTTGAATGAAAGAGCAAACATGAAAACCACTGGTGTCTCTCTTTTCAGCTGCAGAGACTGGTTCAGGAAAGGTGCTGGCCTGGCAGAGTCTCAAATTCTGTGCACCGTAAATAGCAGTAGACGTTCCTGGAAGAAAAGGTGGAAAAGAGTCACTAGGAGTCACCTTTGGTCACTCAGAAGGGGCCACAGGCTACCAAACTCATTTCCTTTCGGGGGAGGGTTACCGAGTCGATGGATCCAAATAGTGTATTCATTCGGTGGCTTGATTTCCACTCGTTCGTTCATTCATTTATTGACTCAGTCAGCACCCCGTGGCTAAGAGGGGGACTGTGGATTGGGTGATAAAGTAATTAGATGGACTCCAAGAGCTCAGCTTTGCCCGAAGAGTGTCATTCACTTGATGGACCGCCACTGTGAGGGTGACTCCAGTTGCAAAACCCATCAGTCTTCTGGGCTTTTCTTGGTCAGCACTTCTGTCAGTGACTTGGAGGGGATGGAGAGGACATGCGTATCAAACATGCAGGTGTCACAGCTGAGACGGGCCATTCAGATATTCTGTCCCCGAATCAGAAATAAAAATAAACTGCTGTGTTAGATTGATGGCTGAAATCAGGCTGAAACATAAAAGGGATAAGCCAGACACTGCATTTACATACACACAACCAGCCATGTGACAGAGGGAGGGAAGACGGGACTTGCCAACGGTTACCATAAAAAGAGTCAGGGAGGTGAGTTGAGCACAGATCCAGGGAGAGCGTTGACCGTCACCTTGTAGATGACACACTGCCAAATCAAGGCAGATCGTAATGCCACAGAATCCTGCTTGGGCTGGATGCCACCCTGAGGGATGGTGAGAACTCGGGGCCTCTGCAGACGGGGATGACCGGCACGGGCAGTGCTCTGTCAATCATGTCATGTGGGAAACGGGAGGGAAGCGGGGTGTTTACTTGGCCCGTGGGAGCAAAGCCCAGCTGGATATTTTTGTGATTTTCATTTAGTCTAACAGCTCTGTGGGCAAGGAGACAGACAGGCATCAACAGGCAGCAATTGCGGAAGGAAGGGTTTCAGTTCCGAGTAAGGAAAGTCCCTTTACAGCGTACGGCCAGGGCGCAAGTTGACTAAAGAGCAGGGAAGGCGTCTAAGCAGCTCTGCGGGCAGCAGCTGAGTGGCTGCCTGCCGGAGGAGTGGCAGGTGGGCTCCCGCAAGGACAGGTTGGTGAACCCCAGGACCTCACGGTGCTGGAAGTATACCTACAGGAAAAGGAGGGTACAGAAATAGAAGTTAGGCTTCTCATTGACTTTGAAACCATGTAAATATTGGGTTGGCCAAAGAGTTCATTCAGGTTTTTCCGTAAGATGTTACTAAATTACTTTAAAACATTTATAAAAGAAATTCTAAAAAACTGAAGGCAAAATGAAACGAATGATCATAGCGGTATTTTGAACTGGTGACTTAGCCAAATGGAAAGTCACTATTTCAAGGAACTTTAAAACATGACAGTTTGATTGACAATCCCTAGCACAAAACCAAAATCAAAAGCTGGAGGAAAAAGATAAAGGTCCAAAGCTGTTTTCAGCAATCGTGTTGGTAATGGTAGGGCTGGGTTTGGTCTCCTAAGGTGCAGTTGTATGAGTGTCGTGACATAAAGCAAATAAGGGTTATGTGGATGTTAGGAACTGAGATTTTTGGCAAAGTTGAAGCCCTACATTGTAATTGGCAGTACGATGATTTTATCTTCAAAGAAAAAAGAATTTCTTGTAAAAAGGCCTGGAAATAAGAACCAACCTAGTGGCACTGAGCTTCCCAGTAACCCCCCAAAATAAACAGGCTTCCTTGGGTAAATGGATGACTCCAAGTCAGGGACAGGCAATAGATAATATATCATTATAATATGTAA
This sequence comes from Leucopleurus acutus, assembly GCF_964270905.1. Classification (NCBI taxonomy): domain Eukaryota; kingdom Metazoa; phylum Chordata; class Mammalia; order Artiodactyla; family Delphinidae; genus Leucopleurus; species Leucopleurus acutus. The sequence continues at coordinate 3,016,935 of NC_139158.1, forward strand.
TTCCAAAAAGTAAAGAAGCTTCTCAGACGCTAGTGAGGGCTTGTCAGGAAGACTCCTGTGCCACCTTGAAGAGGCTCCCACTCGTTAAAGGTGGGATAATGTGAAAATCAATAGTAATAACTGCAGTGAATTGAAGTGTTCCAAATACATTTCAGTCCATGGATTCGTAACAGTATATATGTTAAAAGCCTCATTAGGGCTTCCCTGGTGGCGCAGTGGTTGAGGGTCCGCCTGCCGATGCAGAGGACACAGGCTCGTGCCCCGGTCCGGGAAGATCCCACATGCCGCGGAGCGGCTGGGCCCGTGAGCCATGGCCGCTGAGCCTGCGCGTCCGGAGCCTGTGCTCCGCAACGGGAGAGGCCACAGCAGTGAGAGGCCCGCGTGCCGCAAAAAAAAAAAAAAAAAAAAAAAGCCTCATTAGTCATCTTTGGAGAATGCTAGGGAAACTATTACATACTGAATTTGTATAAAACTTTCCAATCAAAACCCCAAAATTTTTAGTGACAAACTTGACCTTGATGGGTAAACATAACTTACTCACTGTCTGGTTTTATTCTTGAGATGGTCCCATTCAGATACCATCAAGACTTTTCACGATAACCTCTTCAAATATTTGAAAGTAACCACTGACAAGAAAGTATTTGTACAGGTGGTCACAAATGCCTGAAGATTATTTATTGCCTTTTCCACAGTTGAGAGAAACTTCTTTCTTGCCATTAACCAGAATGTAGATAATTCAGCCTCTTTAAATTATACTTTAAGGGTGGTGTTTCTTTAAGTTAACAGTTCTTCCTTCTATTCCTTTGACAAATGTAATGTCAAACGGTTTTTGTGTTAATGTGAATGGATTTGGAATCTGATCAAATGTGTTTCATATCAAGTATTTAAAAATAATGGGCATTTCTGTATATCTACACAGATAACTGCTGCGAGTCCTAATAATTTTTCTTTAGAGTTCAAACACTGATTCCTTTAGAATTATAAAGCTGATTAGATGTCACTAGTGAACAATTTTTAACCCTATAAGGAAGTTGAAGGTTTGCTTTGAATCCATCCATTTTGCACATACATGTTAGTAGACTGTCACAAGGCCTGGGGAGTTCTCTGCTGTGTCCATTCAGGTGCTGAAAATGTCACTTAATGACCATTTTTGGTACCAGTAACTTTTCCTTCAACAACCCTTCAAAGTGTGACCCATTCACTAAAAACACTAAGAACAATGACAATAGTAATGCTTTGTTCAGTTCACAGACTCTTGCAAAAGCTCTTGTAGACTTCAATTTGAAACTGAAATCGGAAATAGGGAAGTTCCATTTATGAATAATACTGTTAGAAGATAAATGGTTGGCATGGCAGGTGATCCAGAGACAGACCCAGTTGAGATCATTAAATCAACATTTCCACTGCAGGCCGATGAGTACTGACTAATGTATAGCTCCAGCTGGAATCCCTCCAACGAAATTCTTTTGTCAGAGTGGTATATTCTGATTCCATTTCTTGCACAAAGCGAAAGACAGGCGGGACTACAGTGGCTTGGACTTTGTTAGATTTTCCTCCTGATAACGTCATCTAATGAGGAGTTCAGGTGTACAGGCTACCCCTTACAGACGAGAACTTCTCTGTGACTAAAACAATGGATTTCTTCAATCTCAGGCTTTTCGGATTGAATTTTGCCATAAAGCCTTTTTTTTTTATGCTTTGCGTTTTTTAATGTAACTATAATTGATTTACAGTATTGTGTTAGCTTCAGGTGTAGAGCTTCAGATTCTTTTCTATTATAGGTTATTCCAGGATACCTGTATTGAATATAGTTCCCTGTGCTATACAATAGATACTTGTTTATCAATTTTATGTATAGTGGGGTGTTTCTGTTAATCCCATACTCCTAATTCATCCCTCCTCCCCGCCTTTCCCCTTTGGTAACCATAAGTTTGTTTTCTATGTCTGTGAGTCTGTTTCTGTTTTGTAAATAAGTTGACTTGTATTGTTTTTTTAGATTCCACATGTGAGTAATATCATATTATATTTGTCTTTCTCTGTCTGATTTACTTAATATGATAATTTCTAGGTCCATCCATGTTGCTGCAAGTGGTGTTAGTTCATTCTTTTTTATGGCTGAGTAATATTCCGTTGTGTATATGTACAACATCTTCTTTATCTGTCGACGGACACTTAGGTTGCTTTTGTCTTGGCTATTGTGAAGACTGCTGCAGTGAACATTGGGGTGCCTGTATCTTTTTGAATTAGCGTTTTCTTCTTTTCAGGATATATGCCCAGGAATGAGATTGCTAGATCATATGGTAATTCTATTTTTAGGTTTTTAAGGAATCTCCAGACTGTTTTCCGCAGTGGCTGCGCCAATTTACATTCTCACCAGCAGTGCAGAGGGTTCCCTTTTCTCCACACCCTCTCCAGCATTGATTATTTGTAGACTTTCATGATGGCCATTCTGACTGGTTTGAGGTGATATCTCATTGTAGTTTGATTTGCATTTCTCTGACAATTAGTGATGTTGAGCATCTTTTCATGTGCCTGTTGGCCATCTACATGACTTCTTTGGAGAAATGCCTATCTAGGTCTTCTGCCCATTTTTTGATTGGATTGTTTGTGTTTTTTTGATATTGAGTTGCATGAGCTGTTGATATATTTTGGAAATTAAGCCTTTGTTGGCTGCATCATTTGTGAATATTTTCTCTCCATAGGTTGTCTTTTCATTCTGTTTATGGTTTCCTCTGCTGTGCAAAAGCTTATGGGTTTGGAGTTCGGGGTTTTTTGGAGCACGAGCCACGCATCTCGTTGCGTGGCCCTGCACCTTGCGTGGCCCCGCAATAAACCTTCCTCTGCTCCGAAAAAAAAAAAAGCTTATGGGTTTATTAGGTCCCATTTGTTTATTTCTGCTTTTATTTCTTTTGACTTGGGAGACTAATTGAAGAAAATATTACTGCAATTTATGTACGCAAATGTTTCACCTATGTTCTCTTCTAGGAGTTTTATGGTGTCATGTCTTATGTTCAGGTCTCTAAGCCATTTTGAGTTTAATTTTGTGTACGGTGTTAGGGAGTGTTCTAATTTCATTGATCTACATGAGACTCTCCAGCTTTTCTCCATTGTATATTCTTGCCTCCTTTGTTGAAAATTAATTGACCATAGGTGCGTAGGTATATTTCTAGGCTGTCTATTCTGTTCCATTGATCCATATGTCTGGTTTTATGCCAGTACCATGCTATTTTGATGACTGTAGCTTTGTAGTATTGTCTGAAGTCTGGAAGGATTATGCCTCCCGCTCTGTTCTTTTTCCTCAGGATTGCTTTGGCACTTCTGGGTCTTTTGTGGCTCCATATAAATTTCAGGATTATTTGTTCTAGCTCTGTGGAAAATGTCATGGGTAATTTGATAAGGGTCACATTAAATTGGTAAATTGCTTTGGGTAGTATGGCCACTTTAGCAATATTAATTCTTCCAACCCAAGTCTTTATACCTTTCTGTCAGCATTGGTATACAAAACTTATAAATTTGTTCTCTAGTGTCTTGTTTATTCCCAGTGTCCATTTAGCTTTGATGATTTCATCCTTAGCAGCCTGTCTGGTATGGGGTACACTGTGGTGCCCCTGTCCAGAACAGTTCCTCTAGGTGACACACCCATCCCCAATGCCAACACCTGGTCTGTTGAGGCTCAGAGCTGTGGCCCTCCTGGGCACTGCTACTGCCAAGGGGACGTGCCCCTCCCAAGGGGACCCCCTCCCATGGGTCAGTCTATGACCAATGGCTGGTTGCTGTGGGCACAGAAAAGTCCAGTCCCTTGGCCTCAGTTTAGGACAACTCGAAGGGGCATCCCTGCTCTGGAACTCCCTGTGGGATCAATGAGGCATCACTGGAAGCCTCTCCTTCTGCCCAGCGCTGGCCTCTTCTCTTCCTTGGCAGTGTGTCTACGGAGCACCCGTAAACCTTATACAGAAAACTCTTCATGGCCAGAGTCTGTTTCCAGGGCACTTGGTCTAATACACGTATGTTTTTGAAACATAATGTTGTACGCATTTCTTCTGAGGCAGTCAAACTACTCCTACATATCAAGTGCAGTTACCAACATCAGTACCCATCAGTCGGCAGTGGAAGCTTTTCTGATTTCATAATCTTCCAGACTGAGTGTGTCTCCGGGTCATCTGACATGTCATCCGTGCAGCTTCTAACCGTGTTCTTCAGAAATGGTACCTTGCCTGTTTCCTGTGTTTCACTGGTCTCAGACTCATTGCTGACAGTTTCTACACAGCCTGGCAATGGGAGTGATTCCACAATTGCAGGAGGAGTTTGGCTTTAGCTATTAAATGCAGGACTTTGTAACTAGCTTCTTGTACTCAGACTGGTACAGTTGTAACCAGACTCACAAATACTTGTCCTTCTTACTTTGTACCTACAGACAATTTTCCCAGTTCTAGTATTTTTGTGTAGGAGTGATGTTTTGGGGAAAGGTGCTGGCATAATTTTCCTGGTATCTTTGCTTCCATCAAATACTACATTTAGGCTGAAGAAGAAGATTAGCGGAACACACAAGTCTGAATTCTAGATCAGCCTCGTCATGGTCCCTGATTAGAAAATGTTTCTACTATTCTGACTCGGTATACCTGGTGATGTTCCTTTAATCAAAAGGTTGTTCATTATGGTGAGAAAATATGTCTTTATAAATACAAAATAGTATTAATAATATTGACCTAAATAATTTTAATAAAGATTTACATATTTAAATATCAAGTACAATAAAGCGGACTATATGTATGTATGTAGTAACTTCAGAAATCAACTTTTCATGAAAAGTTTTGGTTGAACAAATTCTTAAGAAAGTTTTCAGATAAATCGGGTTGGAAAATCCAAAAAAAATGCATGCAGTAAGCAATATTGATACATTCCTTTTTTATTTAATTAAAGGATTAAAATTCTGCAATGCTCATGACATATATAAGTTGTGTAATCTCTTATCCAAAATATTTCAAAAAGTAAATTATTTGAAGCTGTAAAGCCCTGTAGTCCTTTCTAATGAGTTGATTTCATTAAGTAGGTTATTTTTTTCCTTTTTTTTAATTTGAAGTATAGCTGAGTTACAATGCTGTGTTAGTTTCAGATGTATAGCAAAGTGATTCAGTTATGCATATGTATACACATATATAGATAATCTTTTTCAGACTCTTTTCCATTATGAGTTATTACAAGATATAGAATATAGTTCCCTGTGCTATATAGTAGGTCCTTGTTGTTTATCTGTTTTATATACAGTAGTGTGTCTCTGACACCAAGTTCTTAAAGGGTAATCTTAAAGGTGAGAAGAAGTGGCTCATGGGATTGACAAGGTGTACCACACAGAAATCTTCCTAGAATCCTTTAGACTCTCTCTTTATCAGACTTTTTTCACTATCTGCAACTGCCCAAAATCATTCTCTCTCCCTCTCTCTCCTCACACACACACATGTACACACACATGTACACACGTGCACACGCATGCACATGCACACACACAGTTCCCTACCTCCCTGCCACACCGCTTTCTCTGCCCTTCCTCCTTCATCACTGGCTGTCACCTCTGTGGCCAGTGACCCTCACTGCCTTCCAGAGCCCCCTGGGAAGCATACCCTTGCTTCCTTCTCTGATTCCTCTTCTTCCGTGGGAAGCAGCCGCTTGGAATTCAGATGGACCCATTCATTCTCCACTTCGTTACTTACTAAGCCACGATGGCCACCCTTGCCAAGACCAGTACCATGTACTTTCACATATTTGCTTTCTTTTCTTCAGATTCTACAGTTGAGCACCAAGGAATCCTTTTTTTTTTTCTTTTAATAGATCTTTATTGGAGTATAATTGCTTCACAATACTGCGTTAGTTTCTGTTGCGCAGCAAAGCGAACCAGCCATAGGCATACACATGTCCCCAGATCCCCTCCCTCTTGCGTCTCCCTCCCACCCTCCCTATCCCACCCCTCTAGGTCATCGCAAAGCACCGAGCCGATCTCCCTGTGCTGTGCTGCTGCTTCCCACCAGCTATCTTACGTTCAGTAGTGTATATATGTCCATGCTACTGTCACTTCACCCTGGCTTCTCCCTCCCGCCCCATGTCCTCAAGTCCATTTTCTATGTCTTCTGTAGGTTATTATTTTTAAACATGTTTTTAAATTTCTAAAAAATGAGTCATTTTGAAATTTCATCAAGAATCAGATCTTGCTGAGTTTACATCACTATCCAAGATGAGAGGAAGGGAATGAGGGAGAAGAACAGATTTTAAATCATTCCTGTTTTATCGGGGAGCACTTAATACCAGAAAATAATCGTAAGCATAGTCACACATGCCCTGTATATATGACTAGGTGAAAATACTAACCAAATTAATTGAAAAAAATACCCCCCCACACTGAACGACAACAACGATTCACTGATGAGAAGCAACTTGCAGCTAAAGTAAAGCTCAGCTTGACAAGCTGGACGAGTGGGCGTCAGGGAAGGCGTGGCTTAGCCGCTCCCAGCCCCCCTGGCCGCAGATACTATATATTGTAGAAAGTGCAAAATAGTGACGGATTCAGGAGGTTTACGGAGCAAGTCTGTGTATAGTTTCACTTTTTAAATAGACTTTAGAGGAATTTTAGGTTCACAGCAAATTTGAACAGCGGGTACAGAGATTTCCCATCTCCCCCGCCCTTCCCACAGCGTCCGTCACTGTCAGCGTCGCCCTCCAGACGGTAATTCTGTTATCGTTGATGAACCTATTCTGACGCCTGTTTATCACCCAGAATCCACAGTTCGCTTCAGGATTTACGCTTGGTGTTGGACATTCTGTGGGCTCGGACAGATGTAGAATGGCACGTGTCCACAGAATCGTTTCCTTGCCCTAGAAATCCCGTGCTCCATCTGCTCATCCCTCCCTCCCCAGCCCTGGCACCACTGCTCTTTTTCTGTCTTCAGTTTTGCCTTTCTCAGCATGTCATATAGTTGGACTCCTAAGGGATGGAGCCTTTCCGGATTGCCTTCTTCGCTTAGCAATGTGTGTAATGCACACGTATAGTTTTCAGATGTAGTTTCAACAGTTGTACATTTTTGAGTGGCTGTAAACAGTGGTTTACTACTGTGAAAAGTTGACAGACGTGAGAATCTCCCAGCCCAGCTGCACCCCGTGGACAGCACCCTGATGGGACCACTCTACCCTGCAGTGCCCCCTACTCGCCACTCTCTAAGAAATCCATTCTCAGCTCCCAGAAATGGCCCTCGTTTTAGGTTGCAAACAGTTTTCCGTAAGGAAAAAGACTCCTGTGTCTGAAACCACTCCTGTGGTTTTCCTTTCACGTAACCTAGTTGTTAGGTGCCCTCGCGTGCTGGGTGCTTCACCACAGAGCTCCTTGTCCTTGGCTGTGAGAACTGAGACAGTATCCAGTGAGCCAATGCTGTATCCAGCTTAAGACCGAGGACACACTGGGGTCTGTGCTGTGGGGGAATTATCTGGTGAAAATGGATTTTTTTCTTTTTGAGCAATGAAAATCACGGAAAAGCATAACACCTGTCACTTCACCAGGCCTCTTCAAGGCCTGCAGCTAGAGGCCTGGAAAGAAAGGTACTTCAAATGCTAATTACCTGGGGAGAAAAGGTCCCTGGAGGCCTTCCTCCCAGCAGCAGGAGGCCACAGCTTCCAGCTAGGATCCTGGTGAAGACTGAACCCGGCTCTGGACACGTGGGCCTCCACCTTTCTGCAGACCGGTGGCAGCTCAGAGCCTAAGCCGGGCCTTCCCCAGAAGGGCAGGGTTACGTAACCGTCGCTAATTAAGACCTTTCAGCCACAGTGACTCGTGTGTTGGAAGCACTGTCAAGAAGGATTTATGGGCTGTAGGTCTTCTTCTCACCTGAGGGAATTTTTAATCCCGTTGTTCGCAAATCTGAGTCACTTTTGATGACAATAATTAGGGAAAAGAGAAGCTGAAGGATCTGAGAGAGAAGAGTGCTGAGAAAAGTTGGCGATTTTTGGAGTAAAACCCAGGATGGGTAAGAGAAAGGAATCTGAGGCCTCAGAACCTCTATCCTGTGACTTTGGGGTGGAGAGTGTGTGCAAAAGGGCCGGACCCCGTGAGCTTTGATGTGAGGACGGCACAGACAGTGGTTCTCCAGTTTCATGGTTGTGTGCCGTCTTGGGTAATGAGAAGGGAGGGGGAATTGCCTTCTTAACCGTGTCAGCCAGGGCTGGAGGCCTGGGTCCTGGGGTGCGGTGAGGGGCCAGAGCCAGGCAAATGAGCGCCTCTCGGCGTGGTTGTTACGTGGCACCAACGCAGCCTCTCGGCGTGGCTGTTGCGTGGCACCAACGCAGAGCAAAGCAAAGGACAGCGGGAGATCGCTGCTCATTTCGTTTATGCAAAATGCCATTTTAGTAAAGTGTTTGATCCGTGTGGTCTCAGTTTAGAGCAATGTAACAACATTTGACTGGCAAGTTGTGCGGAATTTCAGAGTCAGTGATTGGAAATGAAATCCCAGAACTAAGCCTGCGAAGAATGAGAGCGTGGGTTCTAAGAGAAGACGCCACAGCTCTTTTCAGTCCTTTCCCAAACAGCCCTTGATAGTTTTCCTTCCCCTTCCCTTTCCCTCTTTTTGTCCTTCCTCCCCTTTCCCTCTTTTCCTTCTTTCTTCCGGGGGAGATCGTCCCGGTTATCCATTGCTGTAGGATAAACTTAGAGGCTGAAGGCGTCATATCTCATGGTTGGGTGGGCTGGGAATTGGAGGCCGGAGGGGCAGTGCCTTGTGCCCGGTCAGTTGGCAGATGGGCTGGGCTGGCGGGTGGGTGTCGGGGGAGGGGAGATGGGTTCACTCACAGCAGGGAAGGCTGTGAGGCCGGGCACCCTGGGACCGTCCACCCGGGCACCTGCACACAGCCTCTCCAGCATGGTGGCGGCAGGGTCACCAGACTCCTGCCATGGCCTCTCGGGGCTCCCAGAAAGGACAGTCCTAGAGATAAGGAGTAGAAGCTTCCAGTTCATTAAGGCCTGGGTTTTATTCTCTTGGTCAAAATAGTCACAGAGCCTGCATTCAGGGGGTCCAGACACAGACACCACCTCTAGGTGAGAAAAAAGCGTCAAAGAATCTGCAGCATTTTTAAACTCAGATTTGTCGCGGTATAACTGACATACAGTAAAATTCTACCTCGAGGGGAGAGCTCCGCGCCTACCCTCAGCCCTTGGCAACCATCCGCGTTTTCTCTCCCTGTAGCTTTTCCTTTTACAGAATATCATAAATGTGGGAAAACCCGGCATGTAGCCTTTTGGGTCAGGCCCCTTTCCCTAGTGTAATGCATTCGAGGCCCACCTATGTTGCTGGTGAGCGTGAGACGTTCCTTCCCGCTCACTGCTGAGCAGCGTTCCATCCCATGGACGGACCATAGTTCGTTCTCCTCTCCACCAGGCGAAGGGCTTTGGGATGTTTCCAGTTTAGGGTGGTTATGACTAAAACTGCTATAAACGTGGCATACGGATTTTTATGAGAACTGAAGTTTTCGCTTCTGTTGCATACATACTTAGGGGTAGGACTGCTGGATTCTGTGGCTAGAGCGTGTTTAACTCCGTAAGAAACTACCAAAGTGTTTTCCAAGTACCTGTTACCATTCCGCATTCCCATGAAAAGTATGAGACTTCCAGTTGCTTTGCATCTTCACTAAAATCTGGTCACTGTTTTATTTTAACCCTTCTAGTAGGTGTATAGCGGTATCGCATCACGATTTAATTTCCCTGGGGGCCAGTGATGTCGATTGAGGGCCTTTTCGTGTGCTTATTTCTATCGTTATATTTTCTTTGTTGAAGTAACTATTTAATTAGTTTTGGCAATTTTTTGAGTTTCTGGTTTTCTTATTATTGAGTTTTGAAAGTTTTTTGTATATATTCTGAATAAAAGTCCTTTATTGGACATGTGTCTTACAAGTATTTTCTCCCAATCTGAGGCCTCTCCTTTTATTTCCTCAGCAGGTGTCTTTCATAGAGCAGAAGTTTACAGTTTTCTTCTTTTGTGGGTTGTACCCTTGCTGTCATATCCAGAAATCTTTGCCTAACCCGACATCAAAACTATTTTTTCCTAGACTTTTTATAATTATAGATTTACATTTAAGCCTGTGATCCGTGTCCGTTTTGAGTTCGTTCTCATATACGGTGTAAGGTATGGACCCAGATTGGTTGTTGTGGGGTTTTCTGGCACATGGGTGTCCAGTTCGTTCCAGCACCGTCTGTTGAAAAGACTCTCTTTTTCCACAGTTGGCCTTTGTGCTTTTGTTAAAAACCAGCTGACATGCATGTGAATAATTTCTGAACTCTGTTTTACTGATCGATGTGTTCCTCCTTTCTCCAGTAACACTTTGTTTTAATTACTGTAGATTTATAGTTAGTTTTGATATCATGTAGTAAAGGTTGTCCAATTTTGTTCTTCTTTTTGGAAATTGATTTTGCTATTCTAATTTCTTTGTTTTTCCATATACATTTTAAAGTCAACTTTTCAATGTCTAAAAACTGCTAGCTGCAGTTTTGGTTGGGATTGCATTCAACCCATAGATCAGTTGGGGGAGAGTTGACACCTTTGTTATGTTGTCTTCCAACCATTAATATGCGACTCATCCTTTACTTGGGGCTTTAATTTCTTTCATCAGTTTTCAGCATACGGATCTTGCGTACAGTTTGTTAAATTAATATCTATTTCATGTTTTAACTGCCATGTAAATGGTACTGACTTTATTTTATTTTATTTTATTTTATTTTATTTTATTTAGTTTTGGCTGCGTGGAGTCTTCGTGGCTGCCGCAGGCTTTCTCTAGTTGCGGCGAGCGGGGCTTCTCTTCGTTGCAGTGCGCAGGCTTCTCATTGTGGGGGCTTCTCTTGTTGCAGAGCATGGGCTCTAGGCGCAAGGGCTTCAGTAGTTGCAGCACGTGGGCTCAGTAGTTGTGGCTCGTGGGCTGTAGGGCGCAGGCTCAGTAGTTGTGGCGCACGGGCTTAGTTGCTCCGCGGCATGTGGGATCTTCCCAGACCGGGGCTCGAACCCGTGTCCCCTGCATTGGCAGGTGGATTCTTAACCACTGCGCCACCAGGGAAGCCCCAGTACTAAATTTTTCATTTCAATTTCCAGTTGTCCATTGCTCATGTTTCAAAATATAATTGACTTCTGTGTTTTGATCTTGCTAATTTCAGTTCTAGGAGTATACAGTTGGTAGACTGAGGAATTTTCTACATGGATGATCATATTGTCTGTGAATAGAGAGAGGTTGTTTTGTTTTGTTTTGTTTTCCTTTTCGATCTGTGTGCCTTTGATTTCTGTTTCTTGGATTACTGCACCAGCTTGCCCTTCCAGAATAGGAATGGCAAGAAAGACACCTTTGCTTTGTTGCTGATCTTAGGGGAAAGCGTTCAGTTTTTCATTTTAAATAAGTTGTTGGTTGTAGGTGATTTACAGATGCTCCTTAGCAAGTTCAGTACGTTCCTTTTAATTCCTAGTTTGAGGGGTTTTTTTTAATCACTATTGGAGGTTGAATTTTGTCAAATTCTTTTTCTAAATCTATTAAGATGATTCTATTTTTTTTGTTTGTTTGTTTGTTTGCTTGTTTTTGTTTTTTTTTTTGTTGTTTTTTTTTTTTTGCGGTACATGGGCCTCTCACTGTTGTGGCCTCTCCTGTTGCGGAGCACAGGCTCTGGATGCGCAGGCCCAGCGGCCATGGCTCACGGGCCCAGCCGCTCCGCGGCATGTGGGATCCTCCCAGACCGGGGCACGAACCCGCGTCCCCTGCATCGGCAGGCGGACCCTCAACCACTGCGCCACCGGGGAAGCCCAAGATGATTCTATTTTTAAAATTCTATTGATAATGTTGAATTACCCTGATTGATATTCGAATATTGAGCCAGCCTTATGTTTATAAGATAAACCCCACTTGATTAGGATAAATTGTGATTTTTACATATTGCTGAATTTGACTTTCTAATTTTTTTTTTTTTTTTTTGCGTTACACGGGCCTCTCACTGTTGTGGCCTCTCCCGTCGCGGAGCACAGGCTCCGGACGCGCGGGCTCAGCGGCCATGGCTCACGGGCCCAGCCGCTCCGCGGCATGTGGGATCTTCCCGGACCGGGGCACGAACCCGCGTCCCCTGCATCGGCAGGCGGACTCTCAACCACCGCGCCACCAGGGAAGCCCGACTTTCTAATACTTTATTAAGGGTTTTTGCACCTGTGTTCTCAGGGATATTGGCCTGTAGTTTTCTTTTTTTTTTTTTTTTTCAACATCTGTTTCTTATTTTGGTGTTAGGATAATGCTTTACAATGTCTTTCATTTCATTCTTCAAATGCTTGGTAGAATTAACCAGTGAACCTTATATGCTTAGAAGTTTTTTGGTTGCAAGGGTTTAATTTTGTATTCAAATATTTGATAGCTCTTTGACTACTCAGGTCATCTATTTCTTCTTGAGTAGATTGGAAGTGTGTCTCTTTTAAAGAATTTGTTCATCTCATCCAAGTTGTTGAATTAATGTGCATAAAGATACTCAAAATGCTCTTCTATTCTTTTAATCTCAGTAGGGTTTATAGAGGCGCCTCCTGATCCTGGTGATGTTGGTAATTTGTGATTTCTGTCTATTCTTGATCAGTCTGGCTAAGAGTTTATTGATATTTAAAAGAACCAGCTTTTGGATTCATTGATTTCCTCAATTATTGTTTATTTTTATTTCATTGATTTCTGCTCTTTTTCTTTACATAGGTTTAATTTACTCTCACAGATTCTTAAGGTAGAAGTTTAGATTCTAATATAAACATCTAAATGCTATAAATTCCCCTCTAACACTTCTGCATCCCCAAATTTTGATATGTTGTGTTTTTCACTTCCATTAAACTGAAAATGCTTTCTAACTTTCCATGTGATTTCCTCTTTAACTCAAGGGTTATTTTGAAATGTGCTCCTTAATCTTGAAGTTTTTAGGGATTTTCCACATATCTTTCTGTCGTTAATTTCAAGTTTAATTCTGTTGGGTCATAAAACATACTTTTTGTGATTTCAGTTATTTTTAACTTGTTTAGGTTTGTTTTATATGACATGTATATTTCAAATATGTCCACCTCAGTTAAGTTCCGTATGTGCTTGAAAAGAATGTGTAGTATGTTGTTATTGGGTAGATTTCAAAAGAAACATTATGTAGGTCAAGTTACTTGATGATGTGGTTCTTGTAGATCCTTACTGATATTCTTTGTCTACCTCTTTTTTTTTTTTAAATAAAGGAATGTTGAAGTCGCCAACTATACTAATAGATTTGCCTAGTTTTTACTTTCAGTTTTTTCAGTTTTGCCTTTTGTACTTTGAAGCTCTGTTGCACCTGCATTTAGGATTGCTGAGTCTTCTTGGTGAATAGATCACGTCATCATTATATAATATCCCTCTTTATCATTGGTTTTATTCCTTGGTAGGGTATTTACTTTGACTGATATTAATATAACCACTCCAGGTTCCTTTTAATTAGCGTTTCATGTACTTTTTTCCATTCTCTTTTAAGCTATTTGTGTCCTCATATTCAAAGTGGGGTTGTTTTAAACACTGTGTAGTTGGGTCTCGCTCTTCATCCAACTGATAATCTCTCTTTTATTGGCTTATACAATAAAATATATTGACAATATATTACATTATATATTTAATGTAACTGTCGATATGATGGGATTAAAACCTGCCGTCTTGCTAATTGTTCTCTATTTGTTTTCTCTCTTATCTTTTTCCTTTTCTCTTCCTTTTGCCTGCCTGCTTTCTGATTCATTAGATAATTTTAGAATTACGTTATTTTTTCTACTCTTGCCTTATTTACATCTCTTTTTCAAATCTGTTTAGTGATTACTCTGGAGTTTAAATATATATATCATTCATTAACTACAATGTATCTTGAAATCCATTGTGTGAGTAATGTAGGGACCTTGTAACAGTATACCTTCAATCCCTTCTTCCCACCTTTTGTGCGATTGTGGTCAGTCATTTTATTCTTACCTATGTTATAAGCCCACAATAAATTGCTACTATTTTTTGAGAGCCAAAATAAGAAAAAAGTACATTACATTTACTTCATTTTAACTATTTCCAGAAGTCATCAATTCTTTGCATAGATCTAAAGTTTTGGTGTCTGATATCATATTCCTTTAACATTTGTCATAGTGCATGCAGGTCTGCCAGTAATGAATTCTCTCAGTTTTTGTCTTTCTGAAAATGTCTTTTTTTTTTGCTTTCATATTTAGAAGATATTTTCACAGAATGTAGAATTCCGGGGTGATAGATTTTTCTATCAGTACTTTAAAGATATCACCCCATTACCTTCTGGCTCACATAGTTTCTGATGAGAAGGGCTGTTATTCTTGTTTTTGTGTCTTACATGCATTGTACCTTTTTGTGTATCTGCAGCACAGACTTTCTATATACTCCCTTGCTAGCCCACATTCAGCCTTTAGCAATTCATTAAGAATTTCACTGCATTTTCCCAATTGTGTGGTGTCCATTGCTCTTTCTCTCGTGCTCTGTCACAAGCGAGCCCATGTTCACATTCCTACTCCTTGGGGAGGTCCGTCTTTTCTTATATTTTAGACACTTGGTTGCCCTGTGACCTCAGCTTCCTTACGGGCTCAAGAGAAGTTCGGACTCTATCGTTTGTTCAGCTTTTTCTCATGCTTAATGGCTGCGATGTTCTTTCCAACTTTCTACAGCCTAGGCAGAGCAATCCCCGTGGCCATTTTTAGTCCACAGATTTTGGATGGGTGCTGAGTGAGAAGTGCGACAGTCTTCTTGGTGACTTACTGAGGGAGGGACCCAGAGATAGCGCAGCCAGAGCAGATGGGGAAAGACAGGTGACCTGGAGCGTGACTGGAGGGGCCTGGATGAATTCTATGTTTTTCACCTCTGCCTAATGAGATGAGCTTCTGAAGAAGAGTGTAATGAAAGGTGTGTAGTAATTTTTAACAGGACCATGCTCTGTCCTCACGTGTTTTGTGCCAAGAGACTCTTGTCTTTGTTTCTGTACCTTAAGCCAAAGGGTCCTTTGGGATTCAGCGTCTTTCTTTTGAAACAAGCTCCTGAAGAACCAGGACCTTCGTCTGCATCCTGCAAAAAGTTGCCGTGGCACGGCCAGTGGACTAGTACCCTCTGCAGGGGCCACCGAGGTTATCGTCCTTAAAAAGCTGGCCGTGTCACGTCACTGCTGTTTTCCAAGGCTTTTGATTCCCCATTGCCTACCGTATACACTGTTGTCCACTGCGTTCGGCATGTGAGGCAATCCCCACAGCGACCTGTCTACTTCTCCGCCCCTCTTACCCCCGGGCCCCACGTCCGGCCATGCTCACTGTTTTCTCGCCATTCACCAGGTTTTTCATGAGACCGCGCCTTTGCTCACTCCGTTTTCCCAGGTGCGAGTGCCTCTCGCAAGGCCTTTCCCTCCTCAGAGTTCTATCCCAGACCTAGTGCAGGTGTCTTCTGACGAGAGGCCTTCCATGCTTCCCTTGGGCAGAGGCTCTGCCCCGTGTGTTTTCTAGAGTCGCTTGCCTATTTCAATTCTGTGAGTGCCTTCCTTAGAATATGACTTCCTTGAAGACAGGCCACTGGGCAGGTGTATAATTGGGCTCAGTAGCTGTTGAAATCAATAAAAGAAGTGGAAAGTGGAAATTGTTTAAATGATAATTTCTATGGCAGACAAAGAGAAATTTAGCCTACAGATGAATTAATAACAATACCTATGAAAAAGGATTTTTTTTTTCATGTGAAGGATAATTGGGCTTGAAACACTGTGACATATAACAGGGAAGGCAGATTTCTGGATGAAAGCTTGCCTTGATCTCAAATATTGGGTAACTGAAAAAAAAAATCAGAGAACGCTTTTGTTTGCTATCCATCCTGGGATCCCTAGGAAAGGCTCGCCCACGGGGCTCAGGTGATCCGGTCCACTTTTCTGCGTGTGCCTTAAAAAATTCCCCAGCAGAAAATGAGAAGTCGCTCAGTTCTGCTTCTTTGTAACGTCACGATTAGCTTCCCAAAACGTCCATCACCCTCCCCGTTCTCAGCGCTGCGATCGCCGGGGAATCCTGAGCAGCAGCTAAGCGTCTCTTCTCCCCTCCCCTGCCCCGCGCCTCCTGCCGCGTGTCCTGCCGTCTCCCTCCGCTGCCCTGGAGCAGTGCCGACCTCGCCCCCGCAGAACGTGCAGGTGGAAGCCGTGAACTCCACGACCATCCAGTTCCTGTGGAACCCTCCACCCCAGCAGTTCATCAACGGCATCAACCAGGGCTACAAGGTAGGCGCCTTGGGCCACAGCCTCCGGGCGGCTGCCGTGGTGTGTCACGGTCTTGTGATGAGTGAGGGGGCTGCCCGCCCCTCATTTCATCAGGAACCCACGGCATCCGGTTACGGAGTGTGTTGACCTTCTGGGGTCACCTTTTATCCAGGGTCTTTTCATCAGCTATACTGGTTCAGAAACTCAAATTATTGGTTATCAAGAGGATGGTGCACGGGAATTCCCTGGCGGTCCAGTGGTTAGGACTCGGTGCTTTCACTGCCGAGGGTGCAGGTTCAGTCCCTGGTGGGGGAACTAAGATCCCGCAAGCCGCGCAGCATGGCCAAAAGACAAAAAGAAAGAAAAAAAGAGGACGGTTCATACAGAACTGAGCAATGTTACGAGAAGAGCCGTCCATTTTCAAATGCCCGGTCGGAGACTTAGCCCTGTTGATTGGAATCGGCACGTGTACAAACCACTTCTTCCCGGAAGGGCGTTCTCTCAAAGCGCACTGGGTGCAACTGAGTGATGTTTCTACCAAGTAAGGATAAGTAGGTCCCCCTCTCGCTACTTTAGGGAAAGTTCTGTTTGTAGAACTGGGACCAGCTGACTCGGGGCACCTATCCAGACTGAATTAGAGACAAGGACAGACTCCTATCTGCCCTTCGTGTGAGTACCAGAATCTGTTACCTTCAGAGATGTACCTGGATGCAGTTTCCAAAAGTACAGGTTACGTTTCCTTTTAGATCAGCATCTCCTGGCTGGCCTGGGAGACCATGTGAATGTTACCTGCAGCATGTTCGCAAATCTTCCGTGACAGCAGGTGAACTCAGGGAGTATCTTTATAGAGAGTTTGCCTGAAAACTTGGTCGTTTCAGATTCAGAGGGTGTTATTGCCTCAGACACACAGTTAATTGTTTTTCCAATTTTTTTTTTTCCATTTGGATTCAACTTACTAAAACACTTGGTTTTCACTAGAAAGGCAGACGTAGCTGGAAATTTGTCCTGCCTTTTTTTCCCCCCAGAGGTATCTACAGTCAGAAGCTCCTTAGAAAGGAAATCATGTCGATCAACGAAGTGGATTCTGCCTTCCTGACTCTCCTGTCAGGTCTTATTGGCAAGACTGGGGTGTTCATTCGATGGCTTGGTTGTCGGCCTAAAATCTATATAAATATGCTCCTTGTTCTGCACAGTGTCCATTTTCAGACCTAATTAACCCTAGAGATGTTTGGTGTCAGAGGAGTTAAAAGTCACACTCATACATAATGTTGCCAAAACATTAAAACAACTTCCCTTGGAACGTGTATATGTACTATATTTCTTTAAGAGTATAATGTCTCCTAAAATCCTTTTTAGAAAACTGGTGTCATGTGAATTATAAATAATTACCATTGTTCCCATTGAACCGGGGGCTTCTTTTTGAATCAGCAGGTGCCTAACTAGAAAAATGTGTGTACTGATGTTTGATTGCACTGATGCAGTTGAATAACAGTAATGTCATCATTATTTCTAAATGTTCAAAAATAAATATGTTCTGTAACATGTTTAAGTGAACAGAAGGTGAAGGTTTGAGGAGTGTCCATTTTCCCAATATGAGTTAGAGTAGATATTTTATTTATGTACACATGTATAAAAATATATATAAATATACATTTGTACTCAATAATCTATGAGATATCTTTTAAACTCAGTATTTTTCAGTGAGATTATAAAATGTAGGCTGTATGGGGTTCCTTAATTACAACTTTGCTTTCTTTGAAGACATTTTAATCGTGAAATAAAATTCTGGTGCAGACTTGAGGGTGAAGACATGCAATTAAAAGGATCTCTTTTTCACCCCGTTCCATCCCAGCTTCTGGCGTGGCCAGCCGATGTCCCCGAGGCCGTCACTGTCGTCACCATTGCTCCAGATTTCCATGGAGTCCACCATGGGTACATAACGAACTTGAAGAAGTTTACTGCTTACTTCACATCAGTTCTGTGTTTCACCACTCCGGGGGACGGGCCTCCAAGCCCGCCTCAGCTCATACGGACACATGAAGACAGTGAGTACTCCTTTCCCAGTTCTTATCGATAGCCTTTAGCCAGTTGTCAAAGAGGTTTGGGCCACTGTCGTATCCAGCACAGGGGAGGAGCCAGGGTGGGTCTCCAGCAAGCTCCGTGTTCTCAGTGTGTTCACAGCCTGCTCACCCTGGAGAGGTAAGTCATTGAAAGTAGTAATAATGTTTGGCAGAGGTGGTCTGTGGAGTATGGAAGGAGGCCTGGCTAGAGGAAGGAGCTGTGAGGACAAGAGGGACAGTCCAGTCCCGGCTGTACAGTCAGCCTTTGGTCTTGTCTTGCTAGACTACTCTTCACTCAGATTTCAACTTCCAATCCCCTTACCTTCTTCTTGAATCTCCCCTTAAGGCCTCCCAGCCCATGTCTTCCCCGACTTTCCCCAGGGGAATCTCACCTACGCATCTCTAAGACCCTGGACTTTCCATTGTCTCCAGCTGGTCAATTCAGATCAGCTGTTTCTCTGCTCCTAGGCCAACTGATGCTTCTGGAAAACATTTTCTGAGAAAATGATCACAGATGTGCATAAAGATTTATATACAATGAGGTTAGTTACAATTATTAGTAATTGAAAAAAAAATGAAAAACATTCAAATGTTCCAAAGGGGGATAACTGAAAACCTATGGAATGACTATATACTAAATATTTTGTAGTTATTAAAAAGAAGTTTTGCGAGGAAACGGTCTTGATCTCATGTTACATGGTAAAAAAAAAAAAAAAAAAACGTATACAAAACTATATGAGTTACAAATTTTATACAGATACACCTGTATAAGACCCTATTAGCTGAGAAAAGACCTTGAAGGAAATATATCACAATTCCGACAGTTGTTACCTCCATGTGACACGATTATGGGTATCTTTTACTATTTTCTTCTTATTTCTCTGCATATTCTCTTTGCTACAATGAGTATGTACTCTTTTATAAGGAGAATTAAAACTTAAATAAGTTTAAAAAGGCTGCCACTTGTCTCTCCTCCAGCTTCCTCCTCTCCCATCTCAGCTGGGCTCTGGGTGTGGTCTGACCTTCTGTACTTATCTCTGCTCGGTGCTGTCATCCACTGCTCCGCTCTGCCCTGCCCCCTGAGACCCAGCTTCACTGTCCTCCCAGCAATGACACTTACAGAGGTCAAGGCCGTGCAAGTTGAGCTTCCTCGCTTCCCCCCCCTTCCACCTGAGTTTCCCTATGTTCTCACTCTTGGTCCTCTTCCCTCCTCTCTCAGAGGATGAAGAGTCTGACCTTTCCTCAGCCCACAAATATGCTCAGGTCTCCCTCACCCAGAAGTGCCAACTCCCTGACTGTGCTGCCCACTGAGTCACCCAGCTCTCAGCATAAACGATTACTCTGCCTCCTAACCTCTCCCACTCCCCATAACCCCTAGCCACCTGGCTTTCACTCCACTACTCTGCTGTAACCGCCTTGAATTGACTCAAGGTCTGTGTCAAATTAGTGACACAGGAAGAATAGAAATGGATTTCTTGACCCTCTGAGACCACTGATGTTCCTCCCATTAAAAAGATAAAAGGTAACTCTGCCACTATTAACTGATTCCTGATGTTCTTTCCATACTCTGACTTTGATCTGCTATCTGCTTTCTGTTTAACTGAAATTTTATTGAGATAGTTATAGATTCACATGAACTTGTAAGAAATAATACTAAGATCCCATGTACACTTTGCCCAGTTTCCATCAATGGTAACGCTTGCAAAAGTATAGTACATCACAACCAGGATATCTACATTGATGCAACCCATTGATCCAATTTAGATCTCTGCAGTTTTACTTGTTCTCGTGTGTGTGTGCGCGTGCCCATGCGCGCATGTGTGTTTAGTTCTGTGCAACTTGTCACATGTATAGATTTGTGTATCTACCATCACAGTCAAGATACTGCATGGTTCCAATACCACAAAGTTTCTTCTTTTATAGACATATCCATGTCCTTCCTTTCTTCCTTTCTAATCTATATGTCCTTTATTTCTTTTTCTTGCCATATTGCAATGACTAGAATTTCTAGTACTCTGTTGAATAAGAGTGGTGAGAGCAGACGTTCTTGCCTTGTTCTTGATCTTAGAGAGAAAACATTTGGTCTTCCACTGTTAAGTATGATATTTCTCATAGCTGTTCTTTATCAAGTTGAGGTAATTCCCCTCTGATATTAACTTGCTGAGAGTTTTTGTCATGAATAAATGTTGAATTTTTTCAACTGCTTTTACAGCATCAATTGATATGACCATATGATTTTTCTTTTTAGTTTGTTAATTGATAAGGTGGATTGATTTTCAAATGTTGAACCAACCTTGCATGCTTGGAATAAATCCCACTTGGTCATGGTGTATAATTATTGTTCATGTTGTGGGATTCAGTTTGCTAATACCTTATGGAAGATGTTTTACATGTAAGTTCATGAGAGATATTGGTCTGAAATTCTACTTTACTGTATTTATTGTCTTTGTCTGGTTTTGGTATCAGCATAATACTGGCCTCATAAAATAAGTTCGTACTCTTCTGTTTTCTGGAAGAGATTGTGTAAAATTGGTACTCATTCTTCTTTAAATGTTTGGTAGAATTTTACAGTGAAATCCTCTGTTCCTGGAGAGTTCTTTTTTGGGAGTTTTTAAGTTATAACTTCAGATTCTTTAATGGTTACAGTACTGCTCAGTCGTCTGTTTCATTTTGGTAGTGTGTGATTTTCAAGGAATCAATCCACAAAGTTGTTGAATTTCTGAGTGTAAAGTTGTTGGTAGTACTTCCTTATTGTTTTTCTAGTGGCTGCAAAATATGTAGTCATATTCCCTATTTCATTCTTTCTTCTGTTTTTTGTGGAGGTTTTTGGTCATTCTTCCTAGAAATTTATCAATTTTATTGATTTTTGTTGAAGAACCGCTGTCTTGTTTCATTGACTTTTCTCTGTTGTCTTCTTATTTTCAGTTCCATGGATTTCTGCGCTCATTCCCTTCTGCTTGATTTGGTTTATTTTGCTTTTCTGTTTTTAATTTCTTGGGGTAAGCACTTAGGTGATTGATTTGAGGTCTGTCCTCATTTCTGATGTCAGCATTTAGTGTTATAAATTTTCCTCTTCACGCTGCTCTAGTTGCATCCCACATATTTTGGTGCGTTCTGTTTCATCTTCACTGAGCTCTATACATTTTTATTTCCTCTGAGGCTTCCTCTTCGACCCATGGATTATTTAGAAGTGTGGCATTTAATTTCCATGTGTTGGAGATGTTCCTGCTGTCTTTCTGCCTTTGACTTCTCGCTTGGCTCCATTACAGTCAAAGAACACACTTTGCGTAATTTCACTTCTTTTAGATTTATTGAGGTTTGTCTTATGGCCCAGAACATGATCAGTCTCAGTTAAGGTTTCATGAGTTCTTGAAAATATAATGTGTATTCTGCTTTGGAGTCTGCCTTATAATTATAAACTTTCTATAGCCCTCATCAGATTTTAGGATTAAAAGAGACAGTTGGTCAGGTGTAGCCTTCTCTTTTTTCAAAAAAAAATATTAAGGCTACCTCATCAAGTTCTGTGTGTACTGGGCCTGTCATAATTACAGGGGATTCATTCATCCGTCTGTCCGACATACAAACGTGTGTACGTACTTCCACTCCGAGGTTTGTAGAATGCCTGTCATGTGAGAGGTAGCCAGCTGCGTGTTGAAGGGGCAGCAGAGATGAGTAAGCACAGCCTCTGCCTTTAGAGCTCCCAGCCAGATCTGAGGTGGACAGGACTGAGGTCACTGCCACTGAGGAAGGAGGTCGTTAGCAGTGGCTGTGGCAGCCCAGGGAGGAGTGACAGAAAATACCTGGGGGAGTCAGGTCAGTCTTGTGGAGGAGCCGAGAACCGAGGTCAGCCCTGATGGATGAGTTTTGATGCCGAGAATGGTTGAGAAGAAACAGAACCCGTAAAGGCAAAGGGAGTAGAAGAGAGTGTGAGAGGGTATGAGGCATTTAGCTCAGCTTCAGTGTAGCCTGTGGGGTGGGGGTGACCCTAGAGAACAAGTTGGGAGCCGACCCAGGAGAGTCTCAACTGCTAAGTTAAGACGCTTGGACAGAGATAGTCTAGGCATTGGGGAACCACAGAGGGATTTCCCTTAGGGCTGTGACTTGAGTGTTTCAACAGCTCTGTCTGGAGGTTTTGTGATGATGGGCTAGAGAGAAAGGTGATGGAATCTGGGAAGAAGGCAAGTAATTATGTGCACCTCTACACCAGCGGTGGAGCCAGCAGTAGGGGAGACGCTAGAGGCATGTCACAGAGAACTGGGGGCTGGTTAGACTTAGGGGGTGGGAAGAAGGGGTTCTGCAGATCACTCCACATACTTCAGCGTAGGTGACGGGGCAGATGGTGATGCCCGTGACTGAAAGGAGGGAAACAGGTCCAGGGTTAGGACGCTGGGTTTGGTCGGATCACACTCACATGGAGGCAGGTGTGGCCTGTGGGCAGCAGAGAGTCTGAAGCCGTAGGTTTGGGAGTCCTAGCAATTAGCGATCATGACCTTATTTTCCGAGGAAAATGATTGAGGGAATATAATTGAGCCCGTGGTCTAACCGCAGATGGAAATATCTGATATCAGTGCCATCCACCTAAGCGGATGCAGCCGCTTTGGGAATCAGGTGGGCGTAAGAGGAACGGGAGGCTCCCTGGGCGCTGGCACTGTCGTGTGAGGGGAGGCTGGTCTGGGGACAGTGCAGGGGGTGGCGAGCAGAGGGACCTCTGGAAGAAGAAGGGACGTTCTGCCTGCTCGGAGGCTCCGTGCTGCACTCCTCTGTGGGAAAACACAGCCTAACAGCTTCACGTTTGCAAGCGGGCTGGGAGGGGAGAGTCCCCATAACTAAGGAAGGTGGTGGTGAACTCTAGGAGCGGCTGTCAAGCACCCCTCACGGCCCTTCATCATTTGGACGTTTTCCTCTATTTCATTATTGAAAGAAGAGGCCAGGGCCGCATCTCAGCAACGACCACGGCCAGGTCCAACTGGATATCAGGTTTTACTTTCCAGAGGACATTTGCTAAAAATAAAAAGTGGCAAAAAGCAGAGAACTTCTTCAGATAAAGAGAGAAGACTCCTGGCTGAATTCTTTACTAAAAAAGCCCTATTGCTGCCAGTTAAACAGACAGACACTGACTGTGGGGAAACATCTCACAGTGCTGTGCAGCCAGGAAGCAGAGCCTTAAGGGCCGCCAGGCCCGCCGTTCGTAAGGAAGAGAGAAATCAGGAATGTCCTGGGAATTGAGAAAAATGGCAGTGATGTCATCTTTTTAGAATTTTCTAACTGAACCACCATTTTTTTGATAGGCAGGGAGCCCGTTCATCCTACTTGGAAAGATAGAGCATCCTTGTAAGTAGGGACGATCTCACTGAAATGGGGGAGGTAGGGCTGCTGTCCGCTCTTGGGGGGGGGGGGGCGCGGCCTTTAATAGAGGACTTGGGACTCTGGGTGCTGGAGGAATGGCCGCCATCGCTCTGTAGTGACGGCGCGGACGGCGCCATGGTTAGCCCCACGTCCAGCTGGCCTCCTTCTCCAACGCTCTGATGAAATAGGAACTTGGGGCCAGGGTGTGTGGAGTGGGAAGCTCAGTAGAGAGGAAACAGAATATAAACGTAAGCCTGGACATTGCCAGCTGGTTCCAGCAGAGCTAGAGGACAGGACTATTTGGGCAGGAATCCAGGAAGCAGAAGCACTGAGAATAGAAAAGGAACCAAAAGCTTTCTTTGCAAAAAGAACAAGTCAGTTCAAAAATCCGTCAGACCGTCTTTCTGGAAACTCACAGTTGGGGGAGGATGAGATGGTCCTGACAGCCGTTCTCCTTTACCACGTTCCACACTCAAGAGAGTGAAATGTGGGCTTCCCCGGTGGCGCGGTGGTCAGGAATCCGCCTGCCAATGCAGGGGACACGGGTTCGAGCCCTGGCCCGGGAAGATCCCACGTGCCACAGAGCAACTAAGCCCGTGCGCCACGAGTACTGAGCCCCCGGACGGCCCTGCGGTCCCCCCAGAGCAAGCAGGAGGCCCCCGTGCCAGGCCCAGCTCTGGGCTTGGTGGGTGCATCCTCGGGCAGTCGCTTCGCTGCCCTGGGCCTGGCGTTGAACTTTACGGCCGCAAAGCCGGGGAGGGATCCGAGCAGATTCGTAATGTCCCTCCGGCTCTGAGAATCCGTGATCTTGGATCTGTTGAACTCCTGTTGTGGCCTCTCAGGCCTTTTCTCTCTGGTGTTCTTCAAAGTGACAGCAAGTTCATCTTAGAAATGACTTTATATTCTGATGGTATGATAACTGACAACTAGTAACGATAGCAGCCAACGTCCATCAGCATTTCTGTGGTGTCAGGACAGGCTAAGCGCTTCCGTGTTTTATTCCATTCCTTCTCACGATTACCTTGCAGAGTGAGTCATTTTTCTTTTCCCCATTTCACAGATGAGCAAACTAAGGCTTAGAGAGCTTAAGTAATGCACAGCCAGCAAGCAGAGGGGCCAGGCTTGAACCCCGCTGAGCCCAGCGTTAAATCGCAGCTCCGCCACTCTGCCCTCCTGCACTAGGAGGGGCTACGGTCAGGGAAACTCCAGGGAAACATGCCGTTTTGCTGGAAATTTCTCGCGCCCGCCCTGCCCCTGGGGCCCCTGGGGAGAGTGAGTAAGGGTTGCGGCCTGGAATTCTGGATCAGGTCGGCAGGCATCGCCCTGCAGCCAGGTGTGGCCGGGACTGCCTCTGGGCCAGGGCTCCGGGCTCTGTCCCCACACAAGCCAGACACATGACACGGCTGCAAAGGCCTCTGGGGATGCCGGTGCACGCGGTTGCTTTCAGGATCCAGCCACCTGGTTGTTCCAATTAGATCAGATCAGGAGAAAGACAGAGAAGGGATTGTGTCTGCCTCTCCTGCTGCCGGTCTCTGCAGTTCTTGGTGAGGCCGGGATGAGGCCGAGTGAAATAATTTATGTGACCATAGCCGGGTCACCTCCAACACCTCGGACTCCCTGTCCCTTCTGGGTTTTCTCTGACATTTCCTGTGGGCTCTGGCCCAGCTCCCTGCCCCCTTCCACAGTGAGAACGTTCCACACAAATCTGACCAGAGAGTATTGGGCTGTCTTGCTAACAGACGTCTCTGTGTTTAATTGCTAGAACCCGGAGCTGTGGGACACCTGAGTTTCACGGAGATCTTGGACACGTCTCTCAAGGTCAGCTGGCAGGAGCCCCTGGAGAAAAACGGCATCGTTACAGGTAAGGGTCTCAGTCTTCAGGTAGAGGAGGAACACGTTTGCCCCAACACAGAGCGATGGACCCAGCCCCAAGCAGCGCGGCTGGCAGCGCACGGGTGCCTGCGGCCCCTGCAGGGTGACTAGCCGCAGGGCGGAGGGCAGAGGGCTAGCTCGCCATCCCCCAGGCGGTGCCCTTTCCCGCCTGGGCTGCAGCCTCAGAGTTTGGAGATTGGCCTCCGCGCCTTATCGGAACAAGCCTCTAGCGCCTCCGGTCGGCAGGAATCCGTGTTTCTGGTGCGTCCTCTCGTGGGCCTTTCTCTCCCTTAGTCCTCACGGCAACTCGGTGAGGCGACTGCTGAGATTACGACTGTTTACAGCTGAGGAGGCTGAGGCCAGGCGGGTGGGGTGACCTTTCCTCAGCAGCTGTGCCCTGGGCGCCCGCCGCCGCGCGCGGCCCCGGTGCCCCAGCCTGCGAGTGGCCAGGCCACGCCCCCGGTGCCAGTGCCAGGCCGCCGGCCCCCTCGGGACCCTCTGGGGACCTCAGGGTGAGCCGCGCCCGGGGACCCAGGGGCGCGGGGCTGGGCACCGGCCGCCTCTCCTCTCCTGCGCGGGGTCTCTGGGGAACAGCTCACCTCTGTAGGGCTGTAATGATTTTATGTTGTAGAAGAGGTTTCTGAAGAACCTCTCAGGTTAAAGCTGAATTTAAAGGCTAGTTTGGGGGAAAAGAATCGCAGACTTGATAAAATCCGCATGGGCTTCGGCCTCAGGGGAGGCTGGGGAGGACCGTGTTCCAGCAGGTTCAGGGCTCCCCTCGCACACCCCTTCCCCCCTCCCCACACGCGGGCGGGCATCGAAACGCCCTCACGGGGCTGCGGGCGAGCCCCGGGGGGCTGCCTGGCGTGATCGGCCCCGGGCGGCCCTTTCCATTCAGTAGACAGCACTTGAAACGTCCCGCCGCCACGAGGCGTTCTCACAGCGCAGGCCCCACCGCTCTGGCAGCCCTTCCTGGGGACTTCACGTCTGTCTGCTGGTGACCCCTCGGGAGCCGGAGCTGTGCCCGCCCCTCAGCGACTGGCCAGGTGGTCCAGCCGACCACCGAAGCCCCTGGGGTCCCTCGTGAGCCCCGTGGCCCAGGAAGCGTGCTCACGCCGGCTGCGTGGTCAAGAAAACTGTCCGGGAGTGAGCCGTGTGGACCAGGGGCGATCGGCCGTCCCCGGCCTGGCCACAGGGTCAGAGTCCCCTTCCTCCCGCCCTGTGTCCTGGGTGGCAGCACCACCTGTGGGCGCCTCCCGCGTGCAGGCCCCCTTAGCGTTCCAGCTCTTGTTTACTTTCCGAACGACCAGGCAAGGCGGATCTCCTAACCCCGTCTGAGACCCTGAGCGATAATGTCCCAGGGTCACGCGGCCAGCAGGTGGCCAAGCCAGGACAGGGATGTCACGTCCTCTCCTCCACGTCATCAACGCCTGGACGCGGGTTCGACCCGCGCGGCGCACCCCAGCCCAGAGCGTCCCTGTCTCGGGTCCTTGCTCTCGGTGACGCGCTGGGTCCCTCGCCACGCCGCAGGCCAGAGAAACACCCGGCGGTTCTGCTTGCCAGGTGGTCAGGTGCACACAACTTAGTAAGTATTTCTATCCTAGCTCCTTAATAGCCGTTTGAAAAGAGAAGACACATCAATTGAAAGAAAAGAATATTTGCATTTCCTTCTCAAATAACCAGTTAGTTCCTGATGGGACGTGTGCGCCCCCAGGTCCTGCCCAGCTTCTCCAACTTGGAATCAGAGTGGACCTGCCTGCCGAAGCTCCTGTTCCACGTCGGTTTTCACATTGTTCCTGTGTCCTTATCACAGCCACCACCAAAAACTCAGCTTTGCAAACACAGGGTGCGTCCAAAGGCGTGCGGCGCGCGCTGATCCTGAACTGTGACCCGCTCGAGCTGGAGGGCGGCGGGGGCCCCCAGACACGGGCGGGGGGCCAGCACCACTCTCCCTGCAGTGCCCCGGGGGACCGTGTTCCTGCACGAAACTCCCCCTTGCTCTCCTGTTACTCAGGAAACCTCCCAGCGTCAGCCCCGCCCACTGCTTACCTGCTGGGTGCCCTCTACTCACCTGGACTCGACCAGACCCCCTCACAGAGTGGAGTCCTCGGGTCCAGATGGTACCTGAGAACTGACGCCGCCTCTGACCCTCACTGTTAAATGAAGTAAATTTACGAATCTAGTTCTGCCCTCGAGAAGCTGATGTTTTGAAATACCCACTTTAAATAATGTTAAGTCCAGGAACGGGGAAAAGTCACTATTGAAACTGGACCTAAAAACCCCAATGTGTTGCACGTTCTGAGGTCTCCGTAGTAGAGGACTGCAGTGCTGAGTACGTAATGAAGAAGCCCTCCTGTGGCCAGGAGCGGAAGGAATTAAACCAGGCGGGTGCCGGGGCGGAGGAGGGAGGTTGCAGACAGCAGGATGTCACTTTAAGGTACACAAAGGGAGGAAAGCAGACTAGTGAGAGGGAAGGCAAACCCAGAAGCAAACGCTTAGCAGGAGGCCCTACCACCTGGAAGCAAAAGGCCTTGGAGCTCAGGCCCCTCGGGGACCATCTGTGGCTGAATTAGAGTGAATTAGAGCCGTACCTACTGCTGATTTCAGAGGGGGCTGAGGGGGGGGAGAGGCAGGCCATTCACCTCCGTCAGCTCAGGCTTCAGGGTTCACCTAAGTGTGCTGCGTTTCAGAAATCCGGCCAGGACCCCTCGGTGGACGCACTCCCCGGCGGCAGGCAGGCCTTGCCCCCTTACAGACACACCCTCAGCCCCACCCTGCCCTTGGGGAGCACCGAGGTCTCCCCTCCAGTTTCCAGTCTTGAAGGAGCCCCCCGGGCGTCATCACCCGAGGGGAGCCGACATCCCCAGGCTGAGCGGCGGCACCAGTACTCCCGATGGGTGGTCCCCCGTCACGCCAGCTAATAGAGCTTAACGAACCCAATTTCGTGTTTTATTAAACAAATACCTGTAGTTACAGGCAGCAGCCATTGTTTATTGTGGAACTCGGCCTTCGCAGCGCGGGCTGTTCAGAGCTGGGTCGCGCTGCCCCTGGGCTGGGAGCGAGTACGCGGTGGCAGCTCTGAGGGTCTGGGCCGGAGCTGCAGGCAGACGCTCCGCTCTCCTGTCTCGGGGCCGCGTTGTCCCACCACGTCTGGCCTGTGCCGTCGCCTTTCCCGCCCACCCTGTACGATGGGCTGCGGGGGAAGAGGGCCTCCCCAGAGGGGGGAGCCCGGCGGTGGTCACCTGCCAGGGACCCCTGCCCTCCGTGGGGCTCTCCCTGCCCTGGACGCTCTGCCCGGACACGCAGGGCGGCGCTCCCCAGGTTGACTGGGTTTCCCGTGGGGCACACCGGCAGCACCCCAGAGGCCTTTTCCAGGCTGGAGGGAGAGAATTTTACCAAGTATAGCAAAAGAAAATCCGTGTTTGTGGGCAGACCTGGCCTCCAAAAGCCCCTTTCAGGAAACGTCCGCAGGGGACCAGCGACCGTCCCTCTGCGCCCGAGGCCGTTAGAGCAGCTGCCGGGCAGCATGACGTCGGTCCCGCGTGCGGGCCGCTCTGTGTGCAGAGCTCCTGGGTGCCGGGAGCTCCCCTGTGCTGCCGGAAGGAGAGGCGAGCGGCAGGGCCGCCGGGCTCACGCGCGAATTGCCCACGAGCGCTCCCTGTAAATTCCAGCGTCCTCCTGTCTCCCTGCGTGAGCTCTGGTCTGTGAGGGCCGGGATGCAGGCAGACAGCCTGGGGTTGGATGCACTGCCCTCTCGCAGAGAGTTCACGCCGGATCCACGCAGAATTAGTTCTGAAGCTCCTCCGGTCGCTAGTCTCGGTTGGGCAGCTGTTTGGAGCAGGTAGGGCGCCAGCTGGAGGCCCGGCCCCTGGCTGGGGGCCCCCCCGTTCCTGCACCGGAGCCAGAGGGACACTCACGGCCAGGACGGCCCGCTCGGGGCCTTGCCCACCGCACGCCCCCGCGTGGTCCCTCTGTGCGCCGCCTCCAGGCCAGCTCCCTCTCTGTGCTCGTGTTTGTCACACCCTTTCCTGAGCACACGGGCGTCTTCAGTCGTCCGTTGGGTGGTGTTTGTAGCCACGACGGCAGCACACTGGAGTGTCGGTTTTGATGCCAGGAGATCCTAGTAATTCTCTTCTGCTAAAGGTGTTGTAATTGCTGTGCTTGGGCTCCAGGTTGCCGTGCAGAACAAAAGGCTATATTTTAGGAAATTTTGATGAAGAACAGCTTTTAAACACATAAAATTGTCCGACAGACAAGGTTGTGACATTAACAACATACACGACGGCAAGCGTGTATGACAACATAACGACAGCCTTCTCCTCCTGTGCGTTCAGGGAAGACCCCGAGTGTCATCTCTCCATGTAGAGATTTATCAGGCTAACCCGCCAAGGCCGGGGCTGGCTTCCAGGTTTGCATGTCAGGACTTCGAGGGCAGGTCGTGTGGAAGGAGGCTCCGTGGAGGGTGAAGAGCCTGGGCCGCTTCCAGCCAGTCCAGGAACCTCTGGTGGCACAGGCTTCCTCCTTTGTAAGGTAGGGGTCGTGATGGTCCAGCCTCAGGGCTCTGGCACGAGGTTGAGCGAATTAATGCAGGTGAAGTGCTCAGAGCATCACAGGAACATCATAAATACTCTGTGGATTTGAAGTTATTAATCCTCACTGCCCTGAAGGTTTCTCTTTTTTCAATTGTACAATCAGTTCCAAAGATCTGAACTGGCCAAAAAGACAGAACGGGTTGATGTTAGGGCATCGTGGTGTTCGTGCCGGCCCACTGAGAATGCGGGAAGCCAGGAGGTCAGGACCTCCTCCCGGGAGGAGGGAGGTTCTAAGGTCCGGAGTTGGCAGATGGTGAGTGGTTGGCCCCCCGAGAGGCGGCTGGAGCCGCGGGCCTAGTGGGCTTTAGCGGTCCCCGCGGGCCAGGAGCGCAGCTAGGGGCTTCCGACGTGTGGCAGGGACCCCTGCTTCCTCCACTGCCGGGTGCCCCGTCTGCCCCACCCTAGCACAGGAGCCCCCCAGCACACAGAGGTCGCCAGGCTGTGGGACAGCAGACAGGCAGCGGCTTCTGACATTAAAATTTGATTGTTTTCAAAACACTGAGGTCCCGGGACGCTCTCCTCTAAATTCTTGTTTACCTGCGAGTGAGAGTTTCTCACTCTGTTTATTGCTTTCATCAGAGGGAGAGGAACGAGAAGACGCCTCCCAGTGCCTCTGTCTCCCCAGTTTATCGGCCGGGAAGACGGAAGAACAGGCGTTTTCAGGGCTCTGCCTTTGGCCCCGGGAGCGCCCTCCATCTCCACCTCCCTCTTTAGGAGACACTCTTAAATGTTCTCTAATCACAGAAGCCCCCTCTAAGGGCGCTGACCCAGGGGCTGGCAGGGTCTTTTTTCTCTGAGCCCCAAACTGCAATGGCTGAATAAGTTGTGATCATGAGGCCCCGCCGGACGACCCGAGTGCGGAGGAGACCAGATGTCGCTCGGAAAACAGGCTCGAAGGGGAAGGCAGAGCTGGAAGCGACACTCGTGCCCTGGGGGAGAGAAACTTTAAGGCAAAAAGTGTTTTCTCAGTCGTTTTGTAAAGGGAAAAGTGGCAGTGTTTCCACAAATTAGTTGCAAGCCAGGAGCAAGCTGCGGGTTCAGGGACCGTGCGGTGAAAATATCAGCCTCTAAAGATGGAAATGCGGATGAAGCTCGTCTATCATTTGACGAGAGAAGGTTGCCCCGAGCACCGCAGGCTGCCAGCCAGCCCGCAGCCCCCTCCGTCCACGCGCCGGGGACCGAGCGCGCCGAGATCCCAGCCCCGTCCTCCTGCCGCCCCTGTGGGTCCAGCGGCCGGATGGAGGGGCCCAGCCCGGGGTCTCGTTTCCGGGGCTGTGGACTCGCAGTGGACTTCAGTGGGCCCGGCCGAGCTCCCGGCTCTTGCTCAGGTTCTCCGAGATAAACGGGCGGCCCAGCCTCTGTCCCCGGGACCCCGGGACTCACCCTGTGCCCTCGCTTGTGTTCCAGGCTACCAGATCTCCTGGGAGGTGTACGGGAAGAGCGACTCGCGGATGGAGCGCACTCTCAACAGCTCGACGCACGAGTATAAGATCCAAGGGCTGTCCTCTCTCACCACCTACACCATCGACGTGGCGGCCCTCACCGCCGTGGGCGCTGGCCTGGCCACCTCGTCCACTATCTCTTCCGGGGTGCCCCCAGGTCAGTGCGCTCGGGCCCTGGCGTCCCCGCTGCCGCGTTTCCCTGGGCCGTTTCTCACGCTCGGAGTTGATGGGCATCTTTTGTGCAGAAGCCCCTGGGGGCCTTTAAGAGGGGTGTCAGCTCCTGGCTCGGATGGCCGGGGGTCAGTGAACGTTACACTTAAGACCAGGAAGCACAAAACTGCATTCACGCAACAAAAGAGTGAAAATGTGGGTTTGAGGGAAGGAGTGAGGAGAAGGTAGGCGGCGGGAAAAGGCACGGGGGGAGGGGAGCGAGGAAGGGGCGTGAAGGGTGAAGAGTCTGTCCACACACAGCAGGGCCGACGGGACCCTGCTCGCGGGGCTTTCTGGAAGTCAGCGTCTCCTCCTAAACGTTCACCCTCATCCAGCTTTGGAAATTGCACTCAACTTCTTCTCTCCACAGTTTATGTTTAAAATGAAAGTGTTTTTCACAAAATACGTGTGGGTGTGAGAGGATGTCATGGGGCCATCCGTTCAGTCCTGTAATTAAAGCCAGAAGTCTCTTGCTCTTTGAAAAGGTCAGTTGGCCTCGTTTTGGTCTTTGAGGAAAAAAGCACAGCGGCTTTGCTCATCAGGCCCGGAAAGGCTGAAGCCAGCATCTACCCCCATCGCACCCTCCACGCCCAGTTAGGGTTTCGTAACCTAATTATTTTCTTGGAAGCGTGGCACACCACACGGGACCCGAAGAGAATACAAAACAAATAAAATGTGTACAGTTTTTAAAACTCCCCAGAGGAATAACCGCCTCTCCACACAGGGACTGTGTTCGGGAGAAGCCGTGGGGTGGTAGAGAAGGAGGGAGTGTATCCTGTCCTCTGAGCGCTGTGACCCCACGGGGCCCTTTCTGCCTTCCTGGCCGTCTGGGGAGCCTGGAGCCCGCAGCGTCCCGGAGCAAGGCTTCCTGTCTACTGACAAGCAGTCACCACTGCCCTCCCTCTCAGGCAGTGATGCTTCTAGCGCTGTCCTGAGCATCAGATGAGGGCCTCCCCCCGATCAGTGCTGGCTCCACTCCCGCGTGGCCGACTCCCGGGTCTGGGGTGAGACTGCAGAGCCTGCAGTGGAACAAGCCCCAGGTGGCACCCACACTGCTGGTCGGGGGCCACACCTGAGGCAATCCGATGTTTTTTTAAAGATATTTTCAAAATACACGTATCCTTTCTTAAGAAAGAAGTCCTTGGCTTCCAGAGAGATTCAGTTATTCTGCGTAAACAGCCAGCTGCCAAGCACACATTTAAAATGTTGTTAGTGCTTTAGTAACCAGTGACGAGGAGATGACGACGGCACGTGATTTCATCTGTTAGACACGGCTGACCTACAGCGGCCGGGGTAACGCCGGGGGCACGTCCCTGTGCGTGACCAGGTTGTTCCCTTGACGGCTTGGACACCGTCCAACCGGGGCTGGGAAGTGGGCGAGCTGACCTCACCTCCGCCCCCAGCGTGACCGTGACCAGCTCTGCCCTGGACGCAGAGAAGCGCTGGAGGGGACACGGGCCCGGCTGTGCCAAGTGAACCTGATACCCAGGCTCGGGGGAGGCCGCGGGGCTGCTGTTGCTTCCCTGACGGTTCGGGTCACCTGTAGCCGGGGGTCCACCCGAGGCAGGCCGAGCAAAATCACGTGATGACGATCCCTTTGGGGGCTGTGTTCCGTTTGCCGCGCTTAAAGCTTACATCCATCAACGACTGAAGAACCAGCTAAAGAATGCAGAGAGCGGAGAAATATGCAAAGAAGAGTCACTTGTCCTTCGATTTAAATATTTTCCTCTTCAAATTCATTAGACGTGATGTGGAAAGGACCCTCGAGAGCCTAGCGACGCTGCCTGTGCAAATACTGAACTGATCACCAAAGAGGTCTTATTGTCCCTGTGCGAGACCTGGTCTTAAATACCCCAAACACGGGCGAGTTCAGAAGCTGTTCCTCAGATACGGCGCGGCCTGAGAGCCTTTCTCCTGCCCGCACTGCATCTTTTTCGCTTTCATTTCATCCTGCTGTCTTTCTCTAGAGTTTTTGCATCGCCCAATAACGTAAGAGCTCTCATTTTGAACTCACGGTATCTCACTTCTGAGTGGGACGGGCTCCTTGGGGGGAGTGGGCAACCCGCCTGTGTTCAGCAAGGAGGCTTAGCCGCAGGCGGCCTGAGACGGGGGAGCCTCGTGCAGAGCCCACCCGCCCCTCGTTTAGCTGCCAGAGCAACCGAGCACCGGCAGAGCGGGAAGGGTTCTGCGCTCTCACCTGAATCCAGTTGTCTTGGAAACCAGAGCCAGGAAGCCTGCGGCTCAGGACCTGCACACCTCCCCACGTCAAGCTGCCTGGAGACGCACGGGGTGCACGCTCCCCCCGCCTCTTTCGAAGGCGTCAAGGTCATTGTCAGAGGGAGGAGGGACGGTCGGTCCTTTGGGTTCTTTGAGGATCCTGGAAGAACCACCTTCGTCCATCCTTTCTTCACTCAACAAGTGTCTACTGATCCACCTGCTGTTCAGGGAGATGATGAGTGAGACGTGACCCGACCTTCATGGTTTGTCATCTGGGAGCCACATTCACAGGTCTCAGTGACACGGCACGTGGCCTGCGGCCTGACGGGCCACCCCGTTGGAGTGGCAGTCATGCTGTGAGCACATTCCTGGAGAGCTGTGCTTCTCACCTTCGTGGTTGTGAAAACAAACCCTGTTCTGATATAAAGGCGTTTTGGAGCTGTTTACTTGCTGATATGTTGATACCCTTCCTACGCTGTGACGGAATTGAAACCTCCACCTTTCCCCTCTCGTTTATCTCCAGAGCTCCCTGGTGCCCCATCCAATCTGGTCATTTCCAACATCAGCCCTCGCTCAGCCACCCTGCAGTTCCGACCCGGCTATGACGGGAAGACGTCCATCTCCAGGTGGATCGTGGAGGGACAGGTATGGTCTCCTTGAAGCCGAGAGTTGCAGTTTCCACAGAGTAACACTGGGGCCTAAAGTTGAGAGACGGTTGACTGATGCCTTTGCAGAGTGATGAGTCCGTAGCTGGAGCTGCCTCTGGGTAGTTTGGGACGTGGTGATGTTTGGAGGAGGAGAACCAGAGACTGGAGGCGGCTGGGATGCCGGGGTTAGGGTGTGGGAAGATGGGGGAAAGCGGGATGTTAGGCTGGGCTCTTACTGGAGGGTGGGAGAAGTGATCATGGGGTGAGCATTCAAGTTGTGGTTCAATATATGGTAAGTTCCCCCAGTTTGATGGCATCGTTGGTTGAGATTCTCCTTTTAATTCTATGTCACAATTCGCTACCGAACAGACTAAGAGGATCGTTTGGTACAACTTTCCTCTCGGATGAAGGAATGAATGAATATGCATTTACTCAGCAGTGTCTGTAGAGCGTGTTTATTTCCAGGCACTATGCTAGGCACGGGGGGCACAGTGGTAAACAAAAACAGACAAAGTCTGTGCCGTAAAGGAGGAAGGTCCTCTCTCAGGAGAAGGACCCTCAGGTTGCTGGGAGAGGAACATGCGCTCTACCTGTGAGGACGGCAGGGGTGCCGGATGGCTGGAGTGAGGGCGTGTAGGGAAGAGCCGGGGGCAGGTCACGGGGAGCCTGAGGGTCGACCTTAGGGAGAACTTTGCCTCTGACTCAAAGCACGATAGCAAGATAGCAAGCACCACAGGGCTCGTGCGTCAAAGGGGGGGTCACAGGGGCCTCGGTGAATCCCACCCACCCAGAAGCGCCTTGTTCTGAGAGCTGAGAAAACAGACAAAGACCCGCACGACGGGGGTGGTAAAGTTTCCAAACAGTTATTGTCCGTAGGAAAACCCTAGCGATTTTCGTGACTGTGCTTGTGCTCTGCTGCAAGACAATTCGCTCTTGGAAACTGGCCATAAATCAGGGCACGGATTCCATCTACGTCTTCAAAACTTTCATTGAGCAACTGTTTCCAGAAACCTCTGCAGGATTCTGACAATGGGAACCAGCTATCTGGAACTGATCAATCAATGGGGCTGGAACAATTATTTACGTAGGAAAAAAATCACCGTATGCCCCTACCTCCCATCAAACTGAAGAAATAAATCCCCTGGAAATGAAAACCAAAAGAAGAAAAGCGAACTCTAAAACGCATCGAAGAAAATCAAGGTGAAAAATTGTGGGATCTCCTGGAAACCAGTCCTGGCGTCTCAGAGTCGGCCAGATGGAGCCGGGCGAGTGCTCGGAGGGACACAGAAGCCGAGAGTCTGTCCTTAGCGTCACTGGACAGCAGTACAGCTGGGCACGGTGAACGCCAAGGACACAAACTCCGAGGGCTTCCGAGTGGGAGTCAGGCCAGGCGGGGCCACAGGAGTGGAGATGCCCACCCCTCCATGGCTCAACTCAAGATCTGCGTCTTGCGCTTCCAGAGCCGGACCTGGGAGCGTCCACACTCCTTCTGCCCTGGGTTCTGTTCGCCAGGACAGTCGCGGGCTCCAGGCAGCCGCAGGGGGTCTGGGAAGGGTCCTTCCTTCTGTCTGTCCGAGGAGAGGAAGCGATGGGGGAACACATAGCACTTCTCTCCACACTACGTTTGCTTCGTGCTTCTGTCCCACAACTGACCTATTTATATTTTTAATCTAAAACATTTTAAACATACCCAAAAGGAAGCAGCATGATCTAATGAGCTCCCACACACACCCATCACCCAGGCTTGTCTCTTCTCTTATCTAGATCCATCTAGTCCTACTTTTTATTGTTGCTGGAGTGTTTGGGGGTTTTGTTTTCAATTAAAAGAAATTTTACTGAAGTATATCATCTATTCATACTATTACATTATTTTCAATTGTACAACATAGCGATTCAATGTTTTTATAGATTATACTCCATTTAAAGTTATTACAAAATATTGGTTATATTCACTGTGCTATACATTAAATCCTTATATCTTATTTATTTCATGCCTATTAGTTTGCACCTTTTCTTTTTAAATTGAAGTATAGCTGCTGTACAATATTATATAAGTTACAGGTGTACAGTATAGTTATTCACAATCTTTAAAGGTTGTCCTCCATTTACAGTTATTATAAAATATTGGCTCTATTCCCCGTGTGGTACAACACATCCTGGAGCTTAGTTTGTGCCTCGTACTCCCCTGCCCCACATGCCCCCCCTTCCCTCTCTCCACTGGTGACCCCTGCGTATCTCAGACCACACGTCATTTTATTCCCACGTATTCAGCACTGAATGGGCACAAATTTCACAAGCACAGTGTTGAGCAAGAGAAGCCACACTCGTGATTTGAGTCCACAGGTACAAAGTCCCAGAGAAGAAAACATCATCTTTGGCGTTAGAGCACTGGTCCCCTCTGGGGTCTTGCACGGGAAGGCTCTGGAACGTTGGGAATGTTGTCTCTCGGTCTGGATCTGGGTTGCACACCTGTTCTCATCCTGTGCACTTGTCTTCCTTCGATACCTTTACGTTAAGCTATGGATGCATTTTCTCATAACGAGAATGCCATTATCACACCTGACAAAATTCATAAACATTCCTTAATATCATCTAATAATCAGGACCATTCCCATTTCCCCAGATTTCCCGAAAGCGTCTCTTTACTGTGGCTTTGATGAGAACAGGATCCACACAGAGTTCACATTATGCATTTGGTTGTCGTGTCTCTTAAATCATTTTTTAAAACATTTTAGCAGCTTTTTCAAGGTGTAGTTGGCATATAATAAACTTGACATTTCTAGAGTATACAGTCTGTTAAGTTTTGACCCAGGCGTGCATGTCTGTATGCCTGTAAGGCCCTCGCCACAGTCTAGATAGTGAGCAGGCCCATCGGCCCCACAAGCTAGCTCCCTTGCGCCCTTTGCAATCCTCCCTAGCACCCCTCAAGCCCACCCTGTCCCCGCCCACCACTCAGCTGCCTTCTGCCACCAGAGATGTTGCCCTTTTCACCCGGAGCCCCTTCTGTTCCCCTGCCACTGCCTTGTTACAAACCCCAGTCCCCTGTCCCATGGAATGCCCTCCATCGGAGAAGCATCTCCCATCTGCATCCTTGTAGTGTCACTTCACGTGTCCCCCTGCCCCCGTGTTTCCTGTAAACAGGAAGCTCATTCTAAAACCTCCATTGGATCGTTCCCACGTTGTCGTGGTCACTGTGGTGGAGAGCGATTCCTGGGCGGGGCTGGGGGCTTCATACGGCGGCACATCAGGACACATGGGGTCTCGGGACCCCCCTCTAGGGAACGTAGTGACACCGCACGATCGGCAGCCTGGTCCCTGCCTTGTCCTCCCGTCAGCTTCGTATCCAGTGGTCTCACCCATCGGTGACCCTTGCCTGAATTCAGTGTTATCTACAGATACTCAAAAGGGCAACTTTCTATCCGTCTTTCTGCATTTAGTAGCCGGAGCTCTGAGAAGCAGCGCTACCCTCCTCCCTCAGGTCAGGTCGTTACCCTGAACACAGGAAGGCAGGGCGTTGCAGAGTGGGGAACCGGCTCCCAGTCACTCCCAACGTGAACAGGTTTTTCTTTCTTCCTTCTTTGCCCTGCTCTCTCTTTTCCTGAGTGTCAGTAGGACAGGACGGGTTTTCTTGTGTCTTCAGTCTGTTTCAGTCACCTACAGTCATCATTCCTTTTGAACCTAACACTGACCCATCTTGGCCCGTGGGCAGCCCTTCATGTTCTAGGTGTTTTGACCTCACGATAACTGATCTTGGATGATTTCCTTGTTTCCTGATGCAGGGGCATTTCCCGGGAGCATCTTGCGCCTTCGAGCGCCGAGCTGAAGCTCAAACTGAGCCGCCGCTGCCTGGTTTCGTTTAGCGTCAAATCGTATTTAAAGGCCGTAATCTGGGCACTAAGGGGAGGGGAGGGTGCTCATTGCTGCTGACTGGTCATTGTTTCTAGAATTTTCCAGCGGATAGAGAGAGGAAATGCACGTGTTTGGAAACATCGTGAGTTCGTACTGATATTTCCAATTCAAATTTAAGATTACTTAACTTTGAATTTACGTTTTCAGTAACTTTTATACTAAAAGTGTGCTTTCTAGAAATATTAACAAAATTGCTTATTTTCTTTATCCTGTTATTCTATAAAGAGTTTCAAAATTGCAATGTCCATGATATTGCTAAGGAGCCTGCTGAATGCCACTTATTTGTCGTTAGACCGTATTACCCTGAGAATGTGCAGTCAAAATACTGAGTCTAAATTCTTCTCTGTGTGTTTCTATCGCCAGCCTAATACAGATTAGCTTCATTCATTTCAGTGTCTTTGTTTTGTTCTTTTGCTTCAATTTTTAGAGATTGCTTTCTTTAAATACCATTTGTACTTTTTTTTTTTTTTTTTTTTTTTTTTTTTTGCGATACGCGGGCCTCTCACTGTTGTGGTCTTTCCCGCTGCGGGGCACAGGCTCCGGACGCGCAGGCTCAGCGGCCATGGCTCACGGGCCCAGCCGCTCCGCGGCATGTGGCATCTTCCCGGACCGGGGCACGAACCTGTGTCCCCTGCATCGGCAGGCGGACTCTCAACCACTGCGCCACCAGGGAAGCCCTTAAAATTTAATTTACTTTTGAGCACGTAACTCATTTGCATGATCTCAAAGTCAGAACTACTAGTTGTGTTCAGGGAAGTTTGTGTTCGTCGTTCTCCCTTTATGCTGTTGCCTCTCTCCCCAGAAGCCCCACAGTAGGTTTCTGGCTGGTCCTCTTTTGTCTTTTGCAGCGTTAGCAGTACACGTACCCGTGTCCCCCTTCCGTATGCAGAAGGTGCTTTGCTTTCTTCAGTTGAGGACACGTGAACATCACATGCCTGGCGTGTGGTCTTCCCTTGTGTGGACGTGCAAGTTTGTGTGTTCAGCTAGTCCTCTGGACCCCTGGGGTGTGCGTTCCTCTCCTGCTGCTGCCACAACGAACAGCCAAAACCCAGTGGCTGGAACAACACAAGTGTGTTATCTCACAGCTTTGGGCTCCGTGGGCTGAAGTCCAGGTGTGGGCAGGCTGCGTTCCTGTCCGGAGGCTCTGGAAGGCCACCGTCTCCTGCTCTTTCAGGCTGTTGCCGGTGGTCCTAGGACCGAGCTGGCTGTCACCATCCCCAGCTTGTACGGCCACCACGTCCCTCCCTCCACCTTCAGAGCCAGGCATGGCGGGTAGGTCCTTCCCAGGCTTCAACTGTCTCCTTCTGTCTCATCCCTCTGACCCACTCTGCTGCCCCACTCTCGCACTTTCCGGGACCCACCCCTGTAATCCAGGATAATCTCCCTATTTCAAGGCTCTTGACCTTAATCACGTCTGCAAAATCCCTTCTGTGCGGAGTAACTACCCACAGGTCCCAGGGATTAAGGTGTGGACACCTGGGGGGTGGTTGGGAGGATGCCTGCAGGGGGCATTATTCTACCTAAAGGTGCTTTCAGCCTTTTGCATACGCAGTTTGTACTTTTGCCACTGAATCTTTGGGATAGATTCCTAGGAACGGGATTTCAAGATCAAGCAATGAATGTATATGTAAATTTCCTAGACATTACCAAATCCCTCTGCTATAGGTTGTACATTTTGCATTTCCATCAGCAATATATATAATT
The DNA here is from genome assembly GCF_964270905.1 of Leucopleurus acutus. Lineage (NCBI taxonomy): Eukaryota > Metazoa > Chordata > Mammalia > Artiodactyla > Delphinidae > Leucopleurus > Leucopleurus acutus. The sequence continues at coordinate 3,057,186 of NC_139158.1, forward strand.
TGTTGCCACGCCAGAAAAAATTGAAGTCTAATTTATCAATCTTCTCTTGCAAGGTTTTGCACTTCAAGTCTTAGATAGAAAGCTTTTCCTCCTTCTCAGGTTAACAAGGAATTCACCCAATTGGTTTACTACCAGTTCTGTGGTTTCATGTTTGCATTTAGGTCTCCATCCATTTGGAATTTGTTCTTTTGTATGGAGTGAGGTATGAGTCCATCTTTTATCACTTTGCAAATAGCTGTGCAATTGTCCCCAGAACATCTATTAAAAAGTCCGTTTTTTCCTCCTGATTTGTAGTATTAAATTCCCATATGCACTTGGGTCTGTTTCTGAACTGTTTATTCTGTTCTATTAGTCAGGCTGTTGGTGCTCTAACTCTACACTGTTTAATTAGAGAGGCTTTAAAATTTGTTTTAATGTCTGGTAAGGTCTTCCCAATCCCCACCAACATACACGCATGCACACGCACACGCACACTCACACACGCACGCGCACACACACGCACACACACACACGCATGCGTGCACACTGCTTTACTCTCCTTGCTGTTGTCTTATGATATCGTCTTTCTATCCAGGAACATGATACGTCTTTCCATTTGTTTAAACCTACTTCTGTCAGCTCTTTTCTTCCTGGCAAAAGCACTGGGCTATCTATTCCTACCTTCGCCCTGCTCCCAAAAAGGCAGGCAAACTGAGGGGCCATCAGCGTGCCTCAAAAACTGTGATTGGAAAAGTATGGACTGTGCACCAGCGGCCCCGGCCCCCCTTTTTCTTGCCCTCCTTTCCTAGCTCTGTGGTCCTGGACATAATTTAACTTCTGCGCAAGCCCCGGCGTCCTCGTCTGTAAAACAGGGTCAGTAGTGCTGTTGCAAGATGGTCGGGAGGATTAATCAATGTATGTACATTTTGTTACGTTTTCTGACTCTGTTGCTGGCATATAAGATCACAGTTGATTTTTGAATTTTTTTTTTAAATTTAATGAACTCTCCTGTGTTCTAAGTGCCTTTACAAACATTAACTCATTTAAACCTCGTACTGACCGAGAGGAGGCTGCTGTGACCCACTCCTGCAGACAAGACCCGAGGGACTCAGTTAGACGTAACGGCCCCGGACCACACGGCTCAGCCTGGGAGGGGATCCGGCTTGAGCGGCCTGGCCCCTGGCCCACACCTGAGGCTGCAGCTGTGCCACCGCCCGGCCTGGTGTGAGGGCCTCAGGGCCAGAAGCTCTGAGAATGTCTTGTTAGTCTGTTAATTCTTCTGTAGTTTTCTGTAAAGAAGTCACGTCACCTGCTGCTAGTGACAGTTTTATTTCTTCCTTTGAAAGCTTTCTTCCTCTTTTCTGTTTCTTGTTATTTATTGTTCTTAATGGGAGGGCTAGATCGTCCGGGATCATAGTGAACGGGAGCAGCGTTAGGACAACCTTTGTCTTATTACTAACTTTAAAGAAATTCTTTTAAGATTTTATTACCAAGTGTGACATTTACAAGACTTACGGGAGGTTTTGTGTGGGATTCTTGAGGCTTTGCTTTTGCAGGTAGTTTGTATTGGGTTCAGACGATGCTTTTCTAATCCTGGTTTGCTAGGAGGGGTGTTTTTTGCGTTTTTTTTAGGATTAAAAACATCATGAAGAAGTTTACTTTTGTCAAACTGTTCTCTGCATCTACCGAGTTGTTCATGTTTTTTCTTCTTTCATCTGTTGCTGAGATGATTTATGTTGACATTCTAATGTTCGCCCGTCCCAGGGTTCCTGAGATAAACACAATGTGATGTTCATTTGGTTTGCTTTAGTTTGGGTTTAAGATTTTGGTATTCATGTTCGTAGGTGAACTTGGCTTTTCTGGTTGTTGGTTTGGCTTTCAAGACCAAGGGTTCGCTTTCTCACCAGTTTTCATAAATTCGGTTGTGATTGCCCTGAGGGGAGCTGAGAGGGAGGGGTGCTGACGCCCTGGCCTTGCTGGTACAGCCAGGAGCCTCGTGACCATCTTCCTAAGGTAGCCGGCATTCTTCATCCCAGCCGCGGGTCAGTGCAGATTCCAGGACACACCAGCGCTCAGACCCCAGCTCAAATCAATTCGTCAGCATTTCCGGCCGTGGGGTCCACCCTGTTTGTATGGAACTTCCCAGGTGACACGGGGGGTTGAAAAGGTACCACGTTTGCTGCTCTGGTCCTGCCTCGGGGGCCCCGTGCATGGGGCCTGGAGTAGGATGTGTCAGTGATCCGGCCTCTGCCCACGTCTCTTTCCAGAGGTTCCGAGGCTCCGTTCCCCAGGGAGGATGATCTGGGCAGGCTCCTTGCCTTTCCCCAGAGGTGGCCGTGCCCCTCCAGGCCTGCACCTGGTGTCTCAGAGTGGCCAGGGCGGTGCAGGTCCATGGCACGGGGCCCGTGGGCGATGACACAGACACCCCGGCTGTGCAGCTCCTGGGCTGCCGTGCTCACAGCTATCTCACTGCCAGCCTGTAGCCGTTTCTTAAAAGTTTGAGACTGCCCTGAAGTTCATTTTTACCTTTCACCTCGAAAGTATTTCAAAACCACAGAAAAGTTGCAAGAATACTACAAAGAATGACCCTTCACCCAGACACCCTATCCAAGTTTTGTCAGTTGTCCCCAGATGTCCTCGGTAGCAAAAGGATCCAGTCCAGGACCACACATTGCGCCTGGCCGTCCTGTCTCTCCATCCCCCTCACCTGGATTAGTTCCTCAGCCATTCCTGTCATTTCATGACCTCGACAATTTCAGAGATCACAGGCCATTCATTTCCTAGGATATCCCTCAATGCGGATGTGTATATTTCTTCACAATTAGACCCAGATTATGCATTTTTGGTCAGAATGTCACAGAAGCGATGCTGAGTTCTTCACACTGTGTCTTGTTGGGTTTAACGTGATATCGAAATGCCCCATCTTTGGTGGAGTTAATTTTGCTCACTCGATTGAAGTGGAGTCCACCGGGTTTTGTCCACTGTGAAGTTACTTTTCTCCCTTTCGCGATGAATAAGTATTTTGTGGGGAGATACTTCAAGATTATGTGAAAATCTCATTCTCCTTTCCACTCACATCCCTAGTTTGTCATTCTCCGATTATGTTTTACCAGAATTAACTAGTATGATGCGGCACGCACTTGTGACCTTTCTGATTCAATCATTTCTTCTACATTTATTAATTGGACTTTTATCGTTAAAAAACAAAAGAGCTTTCTCTTCTCACTTATTTGTTCATTTATTTGTTTATATCAGTGTGGACTCACGGATTCCCGTTTTATGTAACAGGTTGTAATCCGTTGCTGTCATTGTTTATGGTGACGCTCAAACTTTCCTACATTTGACCCGTGGGGGGCCCTCCAGCCAGCATCTGTGTTCTTTCCACGTGTCCAGTTACTGGGAGTACCTCCTTACTTTCCGGCACAAGATGTTCCTGGATTATCTTATTCTTTTACCTTCCTTCCCAGCCATTCTCCAAGGAAACTTGGATCCTTTCAGTGGACAGTGGTATTTAGAAAGCAAGGTCTGGGCACTAGATGCACTCCTTGCTCCTGGGGTGTCGTAGCTCCCAGGCCCTCTCAGCGCACAGAGCTAGGAGACACACGTGCCCACGTGCGTGCAGGTCTACCTCCAGGTCTGTCTCTATATCTGTCTGCACACACTGAGAAGCAGTAGTTGACAGCAGCACCTCCAAATACAGTTCAGTAGCATCCATTTACTCAGGCTACCCCCCTTTCCCCATTTATACTAGCCCTGCTTTGCTCCCAGTATCCTCATTCTGTTTACTTACTTGCTGAGTCCCCCATGTGAGGCCAGTCCTTTGAGCCGGGTGGACACCTTCTCTGCACAGGTCCGGATAAGCTCCTTTGCCTTGACCTTCTGGAAGGAAGGATGAAGGCCGCCCTAAGACTTTTAACTTGCAAACTTAAGTTATCAAAATCTAAAGTTAACCATTATCTCTCTTCCTCCCAGTGGTACAGGATTCTAAACTTCCTTCATTCCAAGTCATACTTGTGGCTGTGTCCAGTGTTCACTTCTTCCTTGTTTCCTACATCCGCGAAGGCTCCGATGACAATTACCATCTTTTCTTACAGTCAGTGCTTGCTTAGCTTTCACGGCGAGTTTAGCTGCAGCTTCACTTCCCACTCTATTGGCCTCCAGGCACGGACCTTGCTTCCCCTTGCGCCCAGCCATGCATCTGTTATGCGTCTGTTACACTCTGTCCAGCTCTGCTCTGGCTTTGGGGCCGGAGGCTTTTCGGGTTAGCTAGTCTGCCATATCTCCAGAACTGGAAGTCCCTTTGAAATAGTCTTTCTAAAATATTTTAACGTTAGCTCAGCACGTCTAAAAATTCTGGTAGTGGTGCAGACAGTTGGAACTTCAAAACCGAAAAGGTAATTTTTTCTCCTGAAACTCGTTATTTGAACCATTTGTGTTTCAATATTCCTAGAGAGTAAATGTTCATTTATAAAAAGCAGCTTAGTTCCAAACCCCAGGGGTGAGGGTTACAGACGTTTCCTGGCCAAGAGGAGACAGGAGGATGTGTCGGGCATTTCATCACTCGGTGGGTAGGGGCCCGAGCCGATCCCGCCCCAGAGCTGACACGCACGCGGCCCCTGTAACGACTCCTCCTGCCACGTGGACGAGGTGCCCCTTTCCTCCATCCTCTGCCCTGACTCCACCAGCAGGCTGCTACCTGGTTTACGTTGTACTAATCCATTCGCTCGGGCAAGTTCGTTGGAACTGGTTTTCAATCATATACTAAGTTATCCCAAGAAAATATCACAGTGATGTGGCAAAGGTTAGCGTGAACATCCATCCTGGGGCAAACGAATCCTGCTTTTATCTGTGAACGGTTCCTACTAACCTCGAAGGCATATTACAGCAGGGTGTCCATTCAAAAATCAATGAATGGGGGGCTTCCCTGGTGGCGCAGTGGTTGAGAGTCCGCCTGCCGATGCAGGGGACACGGGTTCATGCCCCGGTCCGGGAAGATCCCACATGCCGCGGAGCGACTGGGCCCGTGAGCCACGGCCGCTGAGCCTGCGCATCCGGAGCCTGTGCTCCACAACGGGAGAGGCCACAGCAGTGAGAGGCCCGCGTACCGGAAAAAAAAAAAAAAAAAATCAATGAAGGGGCATCTCTTTAAAGGCCTTGAAAGGCACCTCATTGCTAGGCCAGTGTTCAGTTATCTGCAGACTCAGGGCAGAACATACTTCGACCCGCCCCCATCATCTCCTAAAACACACATGGCCCCGTCCAGGTAGAGAACAGACCTGCAGCCTCTGAGAGATCTTTCCTTGTGCCACCCTCCTGGCCTCATCACATTCCATGCATCGTCCTCTGACTCACCCCCAGGAGGGGCCACAGACAAGGTCCCTGAGGACATGTGGCACGAAGAACGACACTGTCAGTGACACAGACAGTGCAAGCTTTGGGGCCAGAGAGCCTGGGCCTTGAACCCCAGCTCTGCCCCTCCCAGCTGTAGAACAGGAATAACGGCACCTGTCTTGCAGGCTGCTGGAGGACTAGAACATTTGTTTATGTTTACGTATCTAAGATGTGCGTGGCTCTGCGTTCTATAGGCATGAGGTACTTTACAAGGAAAATCTCCTCTGAGAAGCCCGTCAGCCCCTCAGGGCAGTGGGAGGCCATGTCCATGTCATGTTGTCCCCCAGGAAGCCTCAGTGCACCACCGCTACTTCTCTGAGGGTGTCTTGGCACATTGCTGGTCCAGGCAGGCTCCGACTTTCCTAGACTCAACACGATGGGACCCTAGAGACCGTGATTGGCACAGGTGATGTCTTCTGGAATATTCCACACCCAATTCCCTTCAAATGGATGCAGGCCACACCCAGGCAGGCGCTCTGTGCTGCAGTGCAGTCCCAGCGTTCGCTCACCCAGTGTCTCACCCAAGAAGCGGTTGTCGCCTCCTGCCCTGTGCCTGGCTGCAGGCTGGGATCCTCGGAGGAGTGAGGTTCGGGGACACGCAGGCCAGCAAGAAGTCGGCCGCTTAGCGATTAATCACGTAGAAAGTGGGCAGGTGATTATAGAGGTTCGCTCAGGGTGCTGGTGGACGCCGAGGAAGGAGGGACGGAGTCCTTCAGGTGGCCGTAGAGGCCCACGAAGGGGGTGACATCTGAGCCCCGTCCCCAGGGACCTCGACAGTTAGCCAGGGCAGAGGACAGCTGAGCAGCCCCCGGGAGCAAGGACTGGGCTCCTGCCAAAACGTTCTGTGGCAGGACGGCGTTTGCTTTCCTCCCCTCTGATGCACGTCTTTGCAGAAAAGTTTCCTTTGAATTCTGACCGTTTGTCGAAGTGCGCTGAGCAGGCTGTGTTCCTGGAGCTGTCATCAGTGAATTATGGAACCAAAGATCCTCATCACTGGAGGAGCCCCTTGAAAGGCCCTGTAATTAGCTGATGCTCAGACGTGGGTTAAAATCTTAAATACCAGGGCTTCCCTGGTGGCGCAGTGGTTGAGAGTCCGCCTGCCGCTGCAGGGGACGCGGGTTCGTGCCCCGGTCCGGGAGGATCCCACATGCCGCGGAGCGGCTGGGCCCGTGAGCCATGGCCGCTGAGCCTGCGCGTCCGGAGCCTGTGCTCCGCAACGGGAGAGGCCACAGCAGTGAGAGGCCCACGTACCGCAAAAAAAAAAAAAAAAAAAAATTAAATAGCAGCTTTTATGGGTATTTCTGGTTCCGTAATGCTTTGCTTAATTAGTAACCTTTGACTGTAGAGTGAACAGAACATCTCCTCCCACACTTTCACGGCGTGCAGTAAAAGGGGCGATTGCAAATGTGACGTCTTTTCCTTTGATCCTGCTTGCCGGCCCGGTGCGTCTGGGAGCCCCGCCGTTCGCGGCTGTTGGCTGTGTCTAATAGCCAAGATAACACCCGGGCTTCTCCAAAGGCTGCTCTGAGCAAGGTTTTCTGTAATGAAGATGCTGGTGGTAGCACTTGGGTGCAGATAAAACTGGTTCCATCCGAAAATGTAAAGAAAAAGCCCATTTAGTGCTTACTTGTGCATAATAGTAGCCATTTTCTTAACAGCCACTGTTTCAGGGAGTGTTATGGGCTAATAAAACGCAGCGTGGGCTGCGGAGTGCTGGTCTCTAGATAACTACAGAGCAGCGGAGGTGGCGGGCCAGTGCCCAGGAGCCGCGGGCGAGGCGCTCACAGATGCCCGAGGTGGCCCAGCAGTGTCTGCGGCAGTGGCATTTGGAGACACACCTTCCGCGGAGAACTTGGGGTGCGGGGTGGAGTGACGCTCTGTCTCCCAAGTACACGTCCCCCCAAGGGACCGGATCAGGGGCTGAAGAGTGGAAGGCCGGGCTTTGTTTCCTTTTCCTTTTGCTGACGTGCTCCCCCGAGAGAAAGCTTTCGGGGTGTATGGGGCCCCGTGTTTCCCCATCATACCTGGTCCAGGCCTCTCCCAGTAAATCTCTCCTGGCGTTGAGTTCTCGGGAAAAACACTTTGTTTTGTCACAGTTGAGGCCCAGGCTGCTGGGCTTGCAGCCAGCACGCTGCCTGGGAGTTCCAGGTTGGGAGCCTTCCTGCCCGTCCAAGGCCTCATCTGTCCCCTCCACGCCTGCACCCACTCCGCACGTGCCAAGGGCCAGTGGGTTCCAGTCCCGAGCTGACCTCTGGGTGCCCCCATGTCCAGCGCGGAGGGAAGAGGGACTCACGGAAGAAACAGGGCACCGGGACCTCACGGCAAGTGAGGGAGAAGCAGACAGCCGTGGGCCTCCGGGAGGCTCCGTTCACGACCCTCCTTTAGAGCGAGGACGGGGAGGTGTGCCCACGTCGGGGGAGCAGCTCTCTGAAACGTTGCTCTCAACGGTCTGCTTTGCTGCGTATGCTTCCCAGTGATTTCTCCTCTTTAACAGTCCATCAAAGCGTTAAATAGCAAGTTGGGAAACATAGAGGCTTAGGAAGACCGGAGGTCCCCTGGAGCAAGACCCTCAGATGCCTGGCTCTGCCCGGGGCCGTCCAGTGTTCCATCCTCAGCTGGGCCCGGCAGTTCGCAGGATGGGGCCAGCTGGGACCTGCCAGGAAGTTACGTGGCCCCAGGAAGGCCGGGGAGGGACAGGCTGACCAGCGAAGACGGTGCCAGAGCGGAAACCGGGCACGTCAGAGAGGAGCCGTCCTCGGCACGAGGCTGCCGGGGGTGTGGGAGACCCGTCGCGCTGCCAAGGGCCACAGGGACGGGGACCTGGCCCACAGAACGAGTCCTGCGGCCTCTCCTGGCCTCGCTCCCTCGGGAAGACGTTGGGAGAGTAACAACGCCTTGAGAGCCTCAGCGTCGGACTCACACTTATTAAGCACTTAGTAAACACAGCACATAATAAAAATACTAAAGCCAAGGCAAATGTTTGGACTCGAAGAGCTGCTCGAGTAGCTGTGGCTCCGAGGAAGGACCGTCCTTGCACTGGGGGTGTTCCTGGCACAGGCCCGTGGAGACAGCGCAGGGTTCAGCCCCGGGGAAACACTGCAGAGTCAAGCCAACCGCCAGGCCAGCCCCAGGCTGGGCCCACCAAGGTCAGCGACCTGCTGGTGCTCAGGACAGGAGGTGCTGGAGTTCCACGCGGGCCTCCGGTCAGAGGAGCAGATGGGCCGCGTCCCCGGTGGGGGCAGCTGGGAAGGAGCAGCTCGTGCAGCCGGAAGCCAGCTGGGCGTCCAGCTGCTGGTGGGAGAGCATAGTCACAGGGAGCCAAAGCCATCCCGCGTCCAGCCGTCCCTGGTCCCCTTTCCCAGCAGAGACCTTCCATCCTTTGTCTGTGTGTCTTCTGCCTCCGACGGTGTGCTCTGTCTCTGGCAGGGTCACAGGCCAGACGCTTTCTATCTCATCACTTCGAGGTCTGGAGTTGGGGGTTCCTGATCGCTAATTCTCTCTCCTCCTTCCCTCCATGTGGGTGGGCATGAGGGCTGTTTGTGGCCCTTCTGATAAGCATCTGTCACCACCATTTCAACTGTAATACGCCTTGACTGTGGTTGAATTTCTTTTTCATAATAGGAAGAAAAAGAGTGACATTTTTTCTGAACAGTCTGTCACAGATGCATAAGAGGGCTGTCACTCCTCTGATGGCTTGTGCAACGATGGCCCAGCCATCTGGGTAGATGTGCCGAGACGGGCCTCAGCTCTGTTCTGGTGTAACGCCTCTGCCTGAGCGCTTAGGTACTGAGGGGGTAGGTGACGGTGAAATATGCACTCGGAGGCTTCAAAGTGTTTACTGTTTGCTTGACTGTCCATAATAACACCCTTACGATGACCTTTCTCTTTTATTTCTCAACTTGCGTAGGAAATCTGGACAAGATGAACGGTTTGAAGTGGCTTTTTTGTTCATTAGTCTGTCAGATCCTTTTAGGTCCTATTATGGGACTTTTAAAAATAAGACAGGAGAAGAAAATACTGCAGCGTAAGTGACAACTCAAGTACAACTGAGGGACGCGTTTTACTACAAATGTCGTTTTCAAAAAATAGAGGTCAATGCACGTGTAAATCACAAGGGTCCAACTAAATTAAATTTTACGAGAGTCATATTTTCCCGTTCTTTTTGAGGACCGCTCAAATTCTTCCATCCTAATTCTCTTGTTGGAATTTTAGATTTGCCAGTATGTTTCATTTTTCTGGTCATTAGGTTTTATACTTGTTTCATTTAGTCATACATTCATCCAGCAAACATTTATTAAGCATCTACTGTCATACAGGTTTCAGGATTCATGCTACATACTAGATTACAAAGATGGAAAACTTTTAGTCCCCACCTCCAGAAACTCACAACCTGGGCGGAAATGTGGGAGGGATGATTGAGATGTAATATGATAATCAATAAAAATGAGGCTTGTGAGAATTGTTATAAAAAATGTTGCCAAGACAGTAGCAGAAAGAAAATGGGTAACAGAATAGGGTAATCAAGGAGGGCTCCATGTAGGAGGTGAACTCTAAGTTGGGCCTTGAAGGATGGATGCACAGTATTTTGATGGGGAGCAGGGCATCCCAAACAGAGAGAATAGCGGAGTGAAAGGCGTGGCACCCGCTGTTTTAAAATGTGAATTTCACTTCTATTCAGGTAGAGTGAGGCCAATGGATCAGGAGACAACTCCCTGAAAAGACCATTTGTTTGTCACAGATCCCAAGAGGAGGGAGCACATGATGCCGGGCAGGGCCACACAGGGAAGCACCAGGGTCTCCCAGGAGGCAGAGGGAGGGGCAGTGTGGACCAGAGACCTCACTGTGGTTTCCGTGGAAGGAGTGGACAAGGCAGGGTGGGCAGGCTGGGGACGGGCTAGTCTGGATCATTCCAGCAGGCTGTGGGGCACAGGCCCGTCCCTGGTTGTCTGGTACCTGCCCTGGGTGATGAGGGCAGGGGGACAGTGGTCCAGAGTGTGGGAGCCCCGTGGAGGAGGGGGTGGAGTGAGGGCTCTGGGTTGGCTGGTTTGCATTGGAAAGGTGTGCTCGCAGGTGAGTTGTTTGTTATCTCTAGGACCCGGCTGCCCTGGGAGGGGCAGTCCCAGCTGGGTCAGCCAGGCCCTGGATGTCAGGGCATGAAATACAGAAACTAGAACTGTGGCTGACACACACGTGGTGAGGGCTGACCAGCTGCATGGTCGGGCCCCGTGTGAGCAGGTGGTGATGGGAGGCAGACCGGAGGGGAGGCAGGAGCCGGTGTGAGCAGCCTGCAGCACCTTTACTAAGGGTGGAGGTTGTTTGTGTCTGAAAACGTCGGCAAGAGCCTCCATCTCCTGGTCTCTGAGCACGGGCCAGGGTGTCTCGGCGCTCCCCACGCTTCACCCCAGCAGAGTCTCCCGACGGGCCTTCACTTCGGAGCCCCAAGGCCAGGTCCCCGCATCACACGAGCATGTGTCGGGCCGGTTCCGGTGTTCCAGTCCCTTTCCCGACCCTCCACACACACCCCGCTCCGTGAGTGATGGGGCCCAATCCTCGCCGGCACTGCAGGGTCTTAGCAAGTGGCACCAAATCCCGCCACGGGGTGCAGGATGGCGTGGGCAGTCCTGTTTGTCCTTGAGAGGCTCTGTGTCTGACGGGAGAGAAGGGACAGACACAGATGCCGTCCCCCCGACACTTGTGACAGACACGGAGGAGGCCAGCCTCGCTGTCGAGGCAGGGAGGAGAGGAGCCAGGGGTCCGGGGTCCCACGGCAGGACGGACGGAGACGGCGGCTGGAGGGCGGGCGGGGTGCCGAGACCGGTCCCGAGCCGCCCGGCGTCGTGGAGCCGCTCTTGTGTGCGGGGCTTGGGCCAGGCACAGGGGGCCCACAGACTCAAGGGAGGCAGCCCCCAGGGGCCCCCAGGGCAGGGACAGTCGTGCGTGCACACGTGGCTTCCAGGAGAAGCCTCTTCTTGGGCAGGGGAGGACTTGATGGAAAAACTGGTTCCTAGCAGGATATTTCAGAGGGGATGTGAATAAGGTGGCAAAAACCCAGGCGCGCGTGCGGGGAGGTAAGACTGGGGGGTCGGCCTCGAGTCTGCGGACAGTGAAGGCCGTTCAGTGGCGCCCGGGCCGGCGGGTAAAGCCGTGTGCCGTCCGAACTGGAGGACGACCCGGTCTCTCACTTTATGGCCGCAACAGGTGAGGCCCAGAAATTTCTGAGGCCTGAGTGTTGTGGGCATTGTAGGCTGGGCTGTGTAGGGTGACCGACGGGGAAGGGGGGCTTCCCGAGATCAGCAGCCGGGGCTCCATCTGACCTGTGACTTTCTAGCTGCCCATCAGGGAAGCAGGCTCGCGAGGCCAGTGGCCGTGACCGGACGCGAGGGCAGGCTAGCCGGCAGCCCTGAACGTTGGTCTGTTTTGAGGAAGAGAGGCTTTTCTAAGAGATGTCATTCTTTTCTTTTAAGTCACTGAGCTTGACTATCCAAATAGTTCAAGCGACCGGTCAGGAGCTTCTAAACTGGGGTCCTGTCAGTGAAATCAAGTGAAGGTAAGACAGGCCGAGGGGCCTCCCAGCATCGGGCAGACGGAGGGGGGTGGGCAGCAGGCGTCGGGGGTGAGGCCCTGGCTCAGAGGCTGGAAGCAGGAACGTCCTCCCGGCGGTCAAGAGGCACGAAGGCCGCGCCGGGGTCTGAGCCGTCCTCATGGAGGGACGCCAAATGCCAGGAGGAAGGACACTGCTGAGGGGAGAAAGGAGGGGCCGGGACAGACCCGGGAGAGATGTTGTTTCGGGGTCACTGCGGGCAAAGGAGGAAGCAGAGGAGAGGTGGCTGGGAAGCCAGACGGGGCCAGGAGTACCCAGGGTCACAGACCCAGAAAAGCAGCATTTGAGATCGAGGGACGTTTAAGGCAGAGGACCAAATGGTCATTTCACAGCCCTCCTGCTTCCGAAGATACGAAGAGTGTTAAAGGGCTTCCCTGGTGGCGCAGTGGTTGAGAGTCCGCCTGCCGATGCAGGGGACACGGGTTCGTGCCCCGGTCCGGGAGGATCCCACATTCCGTGGAGCGGCTGGGCCCGTGAGCCATGGCTGCTGAGCCTGCGCGTCCGGAGCCCGTGCTCCGCAACGGGAGGGGCCGCAACAGTGAGAGGCCCGCGCACCGCAAAAAAAAAAAAGAGTGTTAAATAGTTAAAAAGTAAATGAATAAGCAACTAGCAAGGTACTGGGGAGGAGCGGGGAGGGCGGGGACCCTGCTTCTGGCTGTTTCGGAGCAGGAAAACTCAGTCAGTGCCAGAGGCGCCCCGCCCCCACCAGCTCACGAGGGTTGCAGGCTGTCCAGACTCTTCGGGAACTGGCCTCGAGCCCTGTCCACCCTGAGTCCCCTCCTGGCTGTGCTGCCATCTGCCAGCAGTGCCGCGTGGAGGGGCCGCAGCTGTCCGGGGCTCCCTGGGAGGCTCCACTGGCTCAGGCACGGGGACGCAGCTCGGAGCCCGAGGGGTCGCGGGAGCTGTGCAGGTTGCTTGGCCGGCAGGTTTTCCTCCTGACGCCGGGGTTCGGCGGGTTTCCATAGAGTGGATTCTTGGAGTATCTTTCCCCTCTCCTTAGCTCTGGGTGAGAGGAGAGCTGCTGCCTCCCGCCCTCCCCGTCCGGCTCGCCTCTCCCTGCGCAGCTGCAGGTCCACGTGCTTCGTCTCCACGTGCAGTTACCTTGTGGGCCAGTTAATGCCTGTCCTCTGAGTGGCCACTGATCCCTGGCTTCCGGCTGCCGAGCTCATCACGGCAACGGCGGCCATGGCAACTCGGGCTCTGATGGAAAAACCACTTGGCAAGGCTGGCGGGGTCTGGGACCCCAGGAACTAAAAGAGCAAGTGTGTCCGAGGCGCCAAGTGCAGGCAGGCCGTGGGAGCAGCGGCCCAGGGCCCTCCCGTGGAGGTGGGCAGCCTCCCCTGGGGCTTTAGCAGAGGACAGCGGGCTCCCGGTGGGCCCTAATGACCACCCCCGCTGAGTGGCATTTGAAACGCGTGGCATTTCTGTAAAGTGCTGTTTGTTAGCATTAAAAGAAAAAGAAGGAAAAAATTGTTAAAATCCCAGCCTCCCCACGGAGCTCTGGTTGGTTTTATCCTTAAAGAATCCTGCCACACGCTCTGCCTAGCCGCTTGCTAGGCAGAGAGCGGCCGCTTGCTTCTAGAAAGGCCGTCGTCGTGATGGTCTTGAAATCCAACCAGAGAGCCCAAGGAGCCCAGCAGGGATCAGAGGACTCCCCTTCCGCACTGAGAAGGCTTCTGTCTCTTTAGATCCAAATGTAAACCTTTTATTGTAAAAATTTAACCCCCGCCGCCGCCGAGGTCTAGAACTACAATCGTGTTTTCGGTAATAATTTGTTTCTGGAGCTCAGTGCCAGGCGGCCCGTTTTCAATACTGCCCTGGAAGTCACACACACGTTTGTCTGTGTATTCATTCGTGAGTTAAACCAACGGGTCGGGCCCCGAGTTTGGGCTGGACCCTGGGGGAGGTGCTGGGGCTCCAGTGGCGAGTCAGACCCTGAACCCACGTTGGGGGCTCGTGGGACAAGTGGCAGCAAGTGTGGAAGACGCCTCGGGAGGAGGCGGGAGACACACCGCGTGCCCTGTGGCGGGACGCAGGCAGGGTAGGTCGCGTGGTAAACACATAGGTTCGGGGGCCAGGGGGTCTCCGCTGCAGCTTCGCGGCTCCACTGTGAGAGCATGAACGTGGGGCCGGCCGTACACGAACCGGTGAGCGAGGCCGTGCGCCAGTGAAACTTTATTTACAAAGCAGGAGGTGGGCCGGGTTCGGCCTGCGGGCCGGAGGTTGCAGGCGCCAGCCAGAACTAGAGCCTTGCTGAGTAAGTCTGCCTAAGGCTCCTCTGCCTTAAGGACTCTGACTGTGTTTGACTTACTATTTAGGATTTGGCCCAGACCCTGTAAAGTGAGCTGCAAACCTGTAGAGGCCGCAAACCCAGAGGTTGCCGCTGTGCTGCTCTTCTAGCCGGTTTCACGTCGCATGTTGCCGTCTCCTTGCGGCTTCCTTCCCCACACTGACTCAGACTCCGCCTCGGGTGCTCTCCCCTGAACCACCTTCGCACCTGCTGCTTCCCTCATCCGTGAGCAGCATAGATCTTCGACACGCACTGCGTCTGAGCGAGAACTGGGTGTGATCTGCCCTGCGCTGGGTCACGTGGAAGGTGCCGGCACAGCACGGAATTAGAACATCGCCTTCTGGCGGCCTGTGGTGGGGGGATAGTGGGGGGGGGTGAGGGGATCCCGTTCATGGGGGCTTCCCAAAGGCCTGGTGCTGCCCAGACCCGAAGGAGCTCGCCGGCTGCGTGAAGGAGCGGAGGGCTGGGTGCGTGACGGACGTGCGGGCGCTTGGGACTATATGATGGCATCAGGTCGTGACGGCTGGGCCCGCAGGGAGAGCGGCAGGCGGGGTCCGCGGAGACATGCGGCACCCACCTGAGCCCCCAGAATGCGGCCTCCATTCAAATCCAGGTCTTTTAAAAAGGAGCCAGAGCGCTGCTGCGGGCGGGGGTGGGGGGGGTGACCTCGGGTGTCCCCACCCGACACTTGTAGGTTACACTCATCAGAGCGAAAGCCCCACAGCCGACCCGCAGCCCCTTCTGTGGGGTCCCGCGCTGCAGACGCGGAGGGCTGGCCGCCTCGGTGCAGGGCCCCGGACTCCGGCCGCGTCCTCCCGATGTCCCTTCAGCGGCTCGCTGCTGTGCTGCCTCCCGGGCTCGTTACCCGCTCTGGCCTCCTGCCTCTTCCCCGCCATACGTTTGTGGCTGGTCATCCCATGTTTTATTTTGACGCTTTCTAACCGAGGTGAAATCGTGATAAACATAAAGTGAACCGTGTTAGCCTGTACGGTTCACGAGTTAGCGCCTCTGCAGCATCCCCCACCACCTCCATCTGGTTCCGAAACCTTTGCCGGGCTCCACCCAGCCCCCCATGCCCGTCAGGCCGCCGCTCCCCTTCCCCTGGCGCCCACCAGTCTGCACTCTGTGTCTGTGGGTTTACCTGTTCTGCATATCTTATGCAATGGGATCATGCAGTACGTGGCCTTTGGGGTCTGGCCTCGCTCTCAGCACCGCGCTCTCGAGGCCCGCCCGCGCTATAGCAGGTGTCAGGCCCCCCCCCCTTCCCCGGCTGAGCAGTGTCCGTCCTGTGGCCGCACCGCGGTGAGGCCCGCCCGCGCTGTAGCAGGTGTCAGGGCCCCTCCCTTTCCTCAGCTGAGCAGTGTCCGTCCTGTGGCCGCACCGCGCTTTGCTTCTCCGTCATCCCTTGATGGACACTCGCGCTGCTTCTTCCCTTGGCCGCCGTGAGCAGAGCGGCCGTGAACGTGTGTGTACGAGGACCTGCGGAAGAACCAGTTTGCACTTCTTCTGGGTGTAGACCCAGCGGTGGAAGCGCTGGGTCACGTGGTGGTTCTAGGTTTTTGAGGAGGTGCCAAGCCACTTTCACATGTTTAGTCAAGGGTATTTGGAGTTTTGCGCTCAGTTTCTTGGGGACTCATGCCGCCCGGCCCCGTGTTTGCTGTCCCCCGTCATCCTCCGCGTCCGTTTCTCCAGTTTACCAAGGTCGTTTGAATTCTCGTGCCACCCTCCCATGACCACCTGCCAGCCTGCCTGGGACAGGGATGCAGGGACATGAAGAGAACTCAGAGGCTTCCCTGGCTCGTGGTGACTCGTGTCCCCCCGTTGTTCTCTCGCGGGGACAGGCCCTGGGGCTCTGCAAGGCGGCGCGAGTGGGGCAGAGAGACTGGGGCAGGCAGAATTCGAAGCTGCCTCAGAAGGTGGCGAGAACCACGAGATGTGTGGCTCGGGGGCAGGCTGGGTGGTCCTGGGAGGGTCAGAGCCACGTGAAAATACCTCCAGGGCAGCCGACCGGACGGGAAGTTCACGGACGGGGAATAAATCAGCAGGAATGGGTCCCTGGGCAGGACCAGAGGGCGGGCAGGGCGCCCCACTTGGAAAGGGCTCAGCTGTGCCCCGAGGCGGGTCCTTACCACCTCAGCAGCGAGTCCCCTGCGGAAGGACCTCCGGTGTCCCGGCCAGCGGCCATGTCTTTGGTGTGTGTTTGGGCAGAAGGGGTCAGGGTGGGAGCGGGAAAGGCTGAGGCCCCTGCTCGGCTGCAGTGGAAGTGGCTCTGAACCCTCCGTGAGGACACCCGGCCACCCAGGTCCCGTGGGGTCCTGGACAGGTCTTCTCTGACGAGTTATCCCCTCAGCAGGAATGAAGGACCCGACAGCCAGGTCCTCTCCTGCACCCGCGGCCTCAGAGCGCTCGGGCAGTTGTGCCCAGGTCCTGACTGTGAGATGGTGACCGAAACCCCCCCAGACCCAGTGGCAGGGACAGAGGAGGCCACGTCTCAGAGGCACGAGTTGGGGGTGTGCACACACAGGACTCAACTCGCCCCACTCGTGGGGGACACTGGGCGGCCGCACGTACATGAATGGCAGCCTCCGCCCTGTGTCGTCCAGCTGGTCCCAAGACCTCCCTTCCCCAGGTTGGAGCCGTCGGCGACGAGGAAGAGTGGGTTACCCTCTACGAGGAGGAGAATGAACCTGACGCCCAGACGCTGCAGATCCCGAACCTCACGCCCTACACTCATTACAGGTGAGAGCGGCGGGCCGTGAACCCCGCACGAGGAAGGGGGTGCCCCCCACCCACAGGTGGCCCCACCTTCAGTAGTGAAACCTGGCTGCATGAGTGTAGGCGAGACACTTCCAGGTGGACATAACAGAAAATTGAACCTTTCGGGGCACGAGACACGGTCGAGTGTTATTCCAGGGAGGTGGTACCCGATGCTAGGTCAGCCACGCCCCCTACTACCAGCGCCGCTGACCAGGCAGCCAGCAGCATGGCTGGTACATTAGGCTTAGTAGCCAAGGCCCACGTGGCTGGAGATGTGGTGCTTTTCTTTACAAAACTCCACGACCTCTGGGGACCGTTACCGTGCTGTGTGTACACAGAGCAGGCGTCCTCAGAGCACCCTTCCGCTTCCCCCTCCCCGCCCAGGACTAGCAGTGATCAAGCACTTAATGTGCCATTTAACCTTTGCTCCTTGATCCTGAAACCTATCCAGGCAGTACATCCTTGGCCTTAACAAAGGGTAGGCTGGTCATGGGCTGGTAGAGACATCGTGACTCCCCCATAAGGTCACTGAAGGAGGTGGAATTTCCAGTTATCACCAGATGCTGAGTTTGATAAAGTCGCTGTTCTGCCAGGGTGGATACATTTCATAAGATCGGGGAACAAAAGACTAAGAATGACTAATTCAGGGAGTAAAAGGTGAGATGTTACGTCTTTTTGCGAAGGACGCTTTTTCAGTACGATACAGCAGGCTTAGGGGTTTTGGAAAAAACCTGATGAGAGATGCTGTTTAACTTACATTCATTTGACCGTCCTTCCTAAGATTAGAGCAGATGAATCAAGGTACACTTGTTTTTAGAGAAAAACATTCAGCATAAAATGACCTGTTGGGATGCAAGACTTGCCGTGGGAAATTAGTATAAGCTATACAGTTATTTCCAAGATCAGAAAGTGTGATTAGAGATCAGTGAACCTGTCTTAAAAATCACGTAAATTTAGGAAGCCCCTCTAATTAATATGTGTGTCTACTTAGGGTATTTGTCTGGTATATAAGTTCAATTCGAATAGTTGTACATATTAATAAAGAAGAGATAAAAACTGAGAACATTAACATCGACTTTAAAGAACATCTAATTCCACCCTCGTTTTATAGACAAGGAAAAAGGCAAGTCCGCGATGGGGTGAGAGTCGCAGGGTGTGGAGTCTGGGGCCGTTGCTCGTCTCCTGGACCAACAGAGGATGGGTTGCAGGGCACCCTTGGTCATTAAGAGACGCTGGAATTTCAAAGCTGTCATCTGGCAGCGACGTTGTGGCATTCCACTTCCGTTAAAGAGCTACTTGAGCTCTAATCCCCTGGTCTCGCCCTGAACTTGAACCAGCCAAGGGCACCTGACGGCACAGGTTCTGGCCACGTAACCCATCCAGTCACGCTTCCCTCGGAACGGGAAACTGCTGAGTTGCGGTGCCTTTACCGTTCTGTGGAGGCTTTTAGGGCAAGAGGCCATATACGTAATTCACATTTTTAATGGAACCAGGTGGAAAGAGCGCGGCCTTGAGCAATGGCCTCTGTGACGCGGGCAGACACATATCTGCCCCCGCCCACCTCGTACCCCTGGAAGTTGTGGGCGGGTTTCCATCCTTCCACATTACCTCTTGTGCAGAGTAACTCCGGTCGTGGGCTTTGCTTCCAGGTTCCGAATGAGGCAGGTGAACGTCGTCGGTGCCAGCCCCTTCAGTCAGTCCTCCCGGGTCATCCAGACCCTGCAGGCCCCCCCGGACGTGGCCCCCACCAGCATCACCGTCCGAACCGCAAGCGAGACCAGCCTGCGGCTCCGCTGGGTGGTGAGTTGGGAGGTGGGGGGCCTGCGTGGGAGCCCAGAGCTTAGTCATTTCCTAGTCTTGCCTTGTCCCGGTCCAAACTAATCTCATCGTTAAACCAGGAAGTATCGCATGTTACAGTCGGTGTTGGATCTCAGACCAGCCCCAGCTTCTTATTAATTAGTAGCGCGACTCCCTGGCTTCTTGGAACCGAGGAATGTTCTTTGGGGACGAAAGCCGCTGGCCCTGCAGGCTGAACCTGTTAAGTCCTTAAGCCAGGTTGACACGGACCCAATACTCGGTATTTGTAAGAGAGCCAGGTTGATATTGAATCAGAACACTTCCCCACAAAATTAAGCTGAAATGTATGAAAAGAAATTATGTCCAGCCAAAGTTACTGCAAGGACTTCATTTAATTAACAGAAGAAAAGTTCCAGGGGAAAGTAATAAAGGTCATAAGAATATTCACCCCAGAACATCTCTTCCGGGGACTTGGCCCCCTAAGACAGGCCCGTGCGTGGAGACCCTCACGGGGGGCGGCCCCAAGACCTTCCTCACCGCGGACTGTTGTCCACTTCCAGCCGCTGCCCGACTCGCAGTACAATGGGAACCCCGAGTCCGTGGGCTACAGAGTTACGTGCTGGCGCCCCGACCTCCCGTCCACTGCGCTGGCCCAAGTCATCAGCGACCGGCTGGAGAGGGAGCTCACAGTCGAGGGGCTGGAGGAATGGACAGAGTACGAGCTGCAGATGCAGGCCTTCAACGCCATCGGGGCCGGGCCCTGGAGCGAGTCCGTGCGGGGCCGGACACGGGAGTCAGGTGAGACGAGGGCTGGCCGGGCCCTCCCCGTGTCTCCCTGGAGACCGAGCAGAGCGTCCGCAGTGTCACTGGCATCTCGCTGGTTCATCCCCCACTCCCCTGCCATGTCTATGTTGACACTTTCCTGAGTAATTAGGTCCAACTGCATTAGAGCCCATGACGCTGCTTTGAAATTGATGATGAATTCTACCAGGGGCTAGACTCGCATTATTACCTTTTTAATTAGGGGTAATTCTCACCACCAATGATGAAAAGTAGGAGTGTACAGAGACTCTAAGGAGGTCTTTATAATGCAAGGAGTTCGGGACCGCCTCCTGATAAAGTCACGCGTGGGATGTGCTGAGCCTCCCCTGCGCTAGAAGATAGACGCTCAAAAGTTCGACTGCTTTAGCACAATGGCAGTTTGTTTCTCTCTCATTACAGCCTAAGATGGGTGTTCTTGTTGTTGGGTGGCTCTCGTCCAGGAGGTGATTCAAGGACCCAGGCTCTGCTGTCCTGTAAATTAACCACCATCTGCATGCAGCTGCCAGAGGGGAAGAATGAGCAAAGGGTGGGCGCACCTGTGTCTTAACACCTGCGCAGAAATGGCACACACCCCTCTGCTCACGTCCGTGGGGCTCGGGGCGCCGCTCATGGTCAGGAAGGAAAGGAAAACTTTCAGGGGTCTCTCTGGAGAATGCTCTTCTTCTAGGTTTCGAGGTCAACATGGTTTGCAGGACCCGTACTGGCCTGGTTCGAGTTGTAGAAACACAGAAAAGTGTTGCTAACACTTTAAGGACGCACAGGACAGCTCTTTCCGCTAGTCTGAAATAGTGAGGTTTTCTCCTGAAAAGGAAGAACGTCTCTGCTCCTCTCACCATGCCCTTATCCCGTGATGCTCTCCCAGTGCTTGATACATCCCGTGGGGGGCAGGGGCGGGGGGGGGGGGCGCTGTTCAATACCTTCCTGACCTCCGCCCAACGAGGGGTGAGAAGAAGGTAGAAAGTCTGAGATGGTGAACTAGCTCCATTGTGACTCAGCTGTTTCCTCGGAGGCTTCCTGAGCCCAGGGTGTGTCCTGTCTTCTCAAGGCTCCACAGGTACAAAAGCAGAGAGGTCACCCTGGAAGCCCGTGTGGGACGCGAGGGCAGCCAGGGGAAGCCAGCACCTCCCAGCAGCTGTTTCCACGCTGGACACCTCAAAATGTAATAAGTACATTTAAATTAATTAAAGACTTTTAGCAGGAAGATGAATAAGTTCTGAGTAACCTTATGTACAGCATAGTGATTATAGAAAGTTGTTAAGAACTGAATCACTGTGTTGTACACCTGGAACCAGTATAATACTGTATGTCAGTTATAATTCAAAAAAAAAAGAGAGAGAGAGTCACTAAGAGAGTAGATCTTAAACATTGTCACCACAAAAAAGAAAAATAAACAGTAATTATGTGACCTAATGGAGGCGTTAGCAAATGCTATGGTGGTAATCATCTTGCAGTGTATGAGATTAAAATGTGCAACATGTTGTATGTTGTACACCTCAGTCTTACACAATGTTATATACAAATCATATCTCAGTAAAACTGGAAATAAATATTAAAGTATTTAATTATTAAAGGAAAGCATGAACACTTTAAGTAGAGATTATAATACCATTTTAAACAGTTTTTTTTTTTTTAGGAAAAACACAGTCATTGAATAAACCACTCTAATTGAGGTAAAAAGTAGGTTAGACACTGATAAAGAGGGAATTACCAAACTGGAAGCTGGAAATGAGTAAAAAAACCCTCAAAATACGGTGCTAAGACATCAAGATTGAAAGTATGATAGGGAGGTTAAGAGACATAAAGAACAGAATGAGAAGGTCCAACATACATTTAATAAGACTCAGAAGAGAAATGGGGGCGGGAA
This sequence comes from Leucopleurus acutus, assembly GCF_964270905.1. Taxonomy (NCBI): domain Eukaryota; kingdom Metazoa; phylum Chordata; class Mammalia; order Artiodactyla; family Delphinidae; genus Leucopleurus; species Leucopleurus acutus. Next base: position 3,078,687 of record NC_139158.1, read on the forward strand.
TGAGAGGGAGGAAATATGTGGAGATTATGGCCGAGAAATCCCAGACCTGATATAAGCCATTATGTATCTGACTGAAGTCGTGAATCCTGAACAGAATAAATAAAAATAAGTCTGCACCAAGATGCACTGCACTACACCTGCAAATGCAGAAGCCACAGAGCAATCTTAAAGACATCTGGAGCAAAGGCATCTCACCTACAAAGACCATTGGAAACCAACTTCTCGAGAACAAGAGAGGCCAGAAGACAATGGAATAATGGTCTTGAAGGAGCTGAAAGTAAATAACTGTCGACCTCAAATTGTACACCTGGCTACACTTTCCAAGGATATTGTTCAGAAAACAGCAAACTACATGTTATGTAAAGATGAAGAAAGTGTCATTCAAAACAGAAAATAACACTTCGGGGTAAGTTTTCAAAGAACAAAGTAAACCAGTGGCAAAACTGCTGCCCTGAGACTCTCGTTTTGTAAAAATCCTTCCAGCTGCTGCACGGCCATCTTTCCAGTGGTCAGAGGCCATCGCTCTATGTGTGAACTCACTCCAGTGTTTTCTTCTACCTCTGCTCTCCTCAGACAATCTTGGATCATCTCTTACGTGGACTCTGAAAAGACTTTGCCGAGCAGTGTCGTTGTCTGAGGTATAGATTTTGTATCCAGCAAAGCACTGTGGGCTCGCTTTCGTCTTGGTTGACAGATGTGTGTGCGTGTGGCCAGAAGAGGACCGCGTGCAGGCCAGCGGGGCTGACTGTGGCCAGGCTCATAGTTCGCTTGCTGAGAAAGCTTCTGATCTCAAGGGAGAATTGTTCCTACAGCTTACACTTTGCTTTGCCAGCTATCCCGTTCTTTCTTCTTTTGAGGGTTATGGCTTACAGGAAATTATCTTTCGTTTTTAACTGAATGTTTGTTCAGTGAGAAATTTTGGTTCAACACATATCTCTTGGAGAAGAAGAGAACAGTTTTGGTTCAACTTGATAATAGGGTTATTACAACTTGATAATAGGGTTATTGATCTTCATTTCAAGATATGGGTGGTTCAGATTTCAGATTTTTTTTTTTTTTTTTTTGTGATACGCGGGCCTCTCACTGTTGTGGCCTCTCCCATCGCGGAGCACAGGCTCTGGACACGCAGGCTCCGTGGCCATGGCTCACGGGCCCGGCCGCTCCGCGGCATGTGGGATCTTCCCGGACCGGGGCACGAACCCGTGTCCCCTGCATCGGCAGGCGGACTCTCAACCACTGCACCACCAGGGAAGCCCTCAGATATTTTTAATACCAGAAGAGTGGGCTCCTTGGGACCCCTTATGGGCTGTTCTCTCCTCTAGGGAAACTGGTGCTGTCATGTTGGCCCCTCCATCTGGGGCTGGTCCTGGAGGGGTTCAGTACCCCCACCTCCAAATGGAGCTTCCAGAACCTTCTGCTGCAGGAAGCTTCTCACCTCTGACCCACAAGCCCCTCCCAGCTGTGGCAGCTCTGATATCTTGCCTTCCCTGGTGCTGCCGAGGTTGGGCAGGTAGCCTCCCCAGCAGAGAAATCAGCCCCTTCAGATGACTTGTCCTGCCAGTCACTGCTCAGCATTGGGCAAAGAGGGTGAAGGGGCTACACGGGCCCACTGGCGGAGTGCTACCACCACCACTGATGAGGACGGAGAGGGGTTGGAGAGAACTGGTGGGGAGAGGAGAGCTGCACTCCCACCTCTGGAACCCAGCGTCACCTCAGTGAAGATAGCCATCCATCAGTGCTTAGAAACAGCACGGTGCGCAGACGCGCTGAAAGCCAGCAATGGAGGTACTGAGCAGAACGTCTTGAACCACATTTAAATGAGGTTTCCAGTTTTGAAGTGCAGTCAAGCTGGTTTCATGACACCTTATGATATATTATAATATATTATAAGGGTAAATGAGGCCCTAAAAATCAAAGAGACTACATGAGGAGTAGCTGTGAGCTGAGGGGTGAGAAACCCTGTAGAGGAGAGAGAACAACTGAAGGAGAAACGCATTTTAAATGGTATTGTTTTTAATGAAAGGGGAGATTCTAGGATGGTCTCAAAACTCAAGATATCAGGTTGGGAAAGAAGTTGAATCTCCTTCAAGTTAGGTAATGAGTAAGATTTTTTTTTTCAAATCTTAGAAACATAAATACTTAGTAATTAGATGGCAGAGTTTATCCTGGTGGGACTCGAAGCAGCTGAAATGTTCATCCTGAACACTGCGATTTTCTCTGCCTGTCTTCTCATTAGGAAACCAGCTGTGTTCTAGGCGCCGGGGCTGCGTTGCTGTGATCACAGGGTTGCCCTCATTCTCTGGAGATGTGGATGGCCTGCCAGTAAATGGTTTCACATGTCACTGCATCTTAGGAAGTCAGCTATTATTTGTAGATCTACAGTGAGAATTGGGCATTCATGGTTTCAAAAATTAACCCGAAGGAAGCAGTTAAGGATTGAGAGGTTGACCGTTTGTGTTGCTATGACAATGGCTTCTCTCTTCACAGACAGGGATGGGAGTTTAGAACATAGCGCTAGTATCTTGGGCATAGAGTATATTTTCTGCTCTCACCTGATTCTAAATAAAGTCAGAAAACGAAGTTAGGTAAATGGGAGGCTTACCTTCTCTTTGAATGATAATGGCTCCTTTAATTCACAGTTGATTCCAGGTGCCAGCTTATCCCTCAGTTTTTTATAAAATAAGCATGGGTGTAAACAGTGTCCTGGTAACTGCCTCGGAAGTTACGACACCCGGTGGGGGCCCCCAAGGCACAGAGAGCACAGGTGACGCCATGGGAGCCACCGCCAGAGGCAGGGGGACACAGGGCGGCATGTGTGGCAAGCATGCTCCCCTTCAGGGGGCTGAGTTAACCGGAAACCGTGAAGATTCTTTTCCTGTGACACTTATCTGCTCAAATAAATTAATATTCTTTTGTTGAATGACTGAATAACGGAATGAATGACTCTCAACTGACATATTTGGGAAGAAAAAATTTTTATCGGCCCAGTGGGCTGACTTGCATCTTCTCTCTCCAGAAACGCCAGGAGGGCCCCTGTGCTTGGGACTAACAGGCACCGGCAGTGGCATCTCTTGTTTTGTGGGCACTGGCAGCAGGTCTGGTGCCTGAGTTCTGAGGACAGTCAGTCAGTGTAGCAAGTGGACAAAGGGAGGGGGGCCACTGCCTCCTGGGCATCGAGCCAGGGAAGTCGCCCTTTCCTGGGGCTTGCAGCCCTCCCAGGACAGAGGTGGCTGAGCCCAGGTTCAGTGTCCCCCAGAAGCTCGCCCTGTGAGGTGGCAGCCTGTTGCTGGGCCTCCTCTTCTCTCCATCTCAGACCTGCCAGTCGTGGGAACGACCAGCTCAAGCTTGCGACGACGGAGCAGCACCTCTTCCAGGCCCAGCATGAATCCTGGCATGTTTTTCTTAAAGCCTGTGTTCATTTCCTGGGGCTGCAGTAACAAAGGACCCAAACTGGGGGCTTCAAACAACAGATATATGTTCTCTCATAGTTCTGGAGGCCAGAAGGTGGAGACCGAGGCGTCAGCAGAGCCGTACTCCCCCTCTGGAGGGGCCGGGAGGGCCTGTCACAGCCAGCCCCCAGCTTCCAGAAGCTCCTGGGCTGTGGCAGCACAAGCCTAATCCTGCCAGGGGGTTCTCCCCACGTGCACATCTGTTTCTTCTCATACGGACACCAGTCCTATTGGATTAGGACCTACACTACCCCTGTGTGACCTCATGTTTTTAATTACATCTGTAACAACCCTGTTTCCAAATAAGGTCACATTCTGGGTAGTGGGGTCAGGACTCCAGCATAGGAGCTTGAGGGCACACACTTCAACCCACAACAAAGACCAAATCACTTCAGTGTAGGAGCTCTAGGAATCATAGGTTGGGAGCACTGTCGTCGTGCAAACACACATTACTTTCCGGATTCAGACTAACTGACTAACAGAGTCACCTTCACAGTGGCTGTGCCATGAGGAGGAAGTACTTACGCCTGAGTGAGTGAGTGGGTGGATGGGTGAATGGATGGATGGGTGAATGGATGAGTGAGCGAATGGATGGATGGGTGAATGGATGAGTGAGCAAATGGACGGGTGAGCGAATGGATGAGTGAGCAAATGGATGAGTGAGCGAATGGGTGGATGGGTGAATGGATGAGTGAGCGAATGGATGGGTGAGTGAATGGAAGGATGAGCGAATGGTTGAGTGAGCGAATGGTTGAGTGAGTGAATGGATGGATGGGTGAGCGAATGGATGGGTGAGCGAATGGATGGGTGAGCGAATGGATGGGTGAGCAAATGGATGGGTGAGCGAATGGATGGGTGAGTGAGCAAGTGAATGAATCAGTGAGTGAATGAACGAAAGAGTGAACCAGCCCACAGGGCGGTCCTGGGGGGCGACTGAGAAGATGCCAAAGCCCTGTCGCGTGTTATGTGCCCATGAGATCCGTGAACTTGACGTGTTCTCCTTTTTGACCGTGGAGGCTCTGGGGGGTGCGGAGAGCTGCCCTTTTCTTGGTGCCTGTTACTCCCACACAGGGATGTGCACTTGGTAACCCTCCCCTCCCCTCCCCTCCCCTCCCCTCTCCACCCACCTGCCCCCCGCAAAGTGCCCCGTTTGCAGATGTCAGTAAACTGGTGTATGACGGTGAGGATTTCCGTCTAGGATGAAAGTCACAGTTCTCACAAGTTAATATAAGACTCAGACGAAGCTTGTTTTCTTGCTGGGTGGACTCAGGTAAAATTGAGCTCCTAAATACCCAGGATTTATGGAATTTGTTGCTAATATTAAAGAGATTTACATTTCTGTGCAGGTTTAATCTGATCACTGCAAAATGTTCAGAATACACTGCTGTTTCAAGGACTTGATTATGTGGGTAAAAATTAGACCTTTATTAGTAGAAGCCTTTAGACGTTGGGCGCCAATCTATTTAACTCATTCTCTGCAGTTCCTTCAGCCGCCCCTGAAAACGTGTCAGCCGAGGCCGTCAGCTCCACCCAGATTTTACTGACGTGGGCTTCGGTGCCCGAGCAGGACCAGAATGGGCTCATACTGGGCTACAAGGTATGTGCTCAGGTGACCTTCCTCCGCCCACGCTGTGACGGTGCTGTCACCTGTCTCCCCAAACCCGTGGGCCCACGTTTTCCTGCCGATCTGCAGCTCTGGCCTGTCTCCTGATCCCACGTCATTTGTCTCATCTACCTTCATCACCGGCTGGAGATGAGGCATCGGTGTTCCCTCTTCCTGTGGGCCAAGACAAGGCACTAAAAGCTCTGAGCCTGTTTCCTCTCTTGTAACATGGGAGGAGTGATGGTAGCTTCCTCCCAGGGTTGGTGTGGGAAGTGGCTTTTTCTGTAAAATGCTAAGGACGTATCATTAGATCCCTGCGCGTGTGTCTGCACGTGTGTCATCAGCGGTGAGGGTTGGACACCTTCCAGCTTCTCTGGAAGGCGTTTCTGGGTTTAGTCTTGTGTGTGTTTACCCAGACCCTTAAAAACTACTGTTTTTGTTCCATCCCCTCCCCCAAGAAGCAGGACAGATCTTCCTGGATTTGGCGACAAGGCCACGCTTGTCTCGTGCACTGCCGCCTTCTCCTCCCCGCTCTCCATCATTTAGATCCTATTCTGTTTCCCCACCTGTTCTCATGCCCTCCCCCGACCCCGGCACCCTGATGGCTCCCTTCTGGCCCCTTTAGACATGGCGACCCCACTGAGTGGGTTCAGTGACCAGCACTCCACGCCCCCTACCCGGACCCTGGAGAAGAGCGCTCGCCAAGCCCTTTTCAAAGTCCCCCCTGATGACCCCCTCTTTTACGGCCCTCTGGTCACTGATCTGAGGGACCAGTTCCGAGAGGGTGAGCTTAGGGAATAAGGGGGAGCAGGCGGGCCGTGGAGGGGGCATCTCAGCGTGCTGTGTCTGCAGCGTGGGCAGTAACTAGCCCAGGGGTGGGGCCTCGGGTTCAGGGGGAGAGCACAGATCTCCTGAGGCAGGAGCCTAATGTCCCGATAAGCCGGGCACACGAGTGGCTGCTGGCCCCTTGCACAGGAAGCAGAACGTCTCTGTGTTCCTAGCGAGCCCTGGTTTCAGTGGCTGCCACTGGGCACCTGAAACCCTGTGAATTACAGCGGGGCGTCTGGCTCTCCCAGTCCGGCCATGGCTGGGGCACATCTCCAGCTGCCTTCCTGTCTGGAGTCCAGCTGCTTCATCTCTGTCTTTCCCCCAAAATGCCGGCGGATAGGAATTAGATCCCTAAGCCCTCAACACGGCTGCCCGGGGGAGGACCCTCAGTTGCCTGGTCCTTGCTGCGTGGCCCAGGCCCGCGAGGCCCCGCCTTGCACACCGTCCTCCTGACTCCCCCCCCCCCCCCCCCCGGTGTGTCATGCAGATCCTGTACCGTGCCAGAGATCTGGATCCTGAGCCCAGGAGCCACGTGGTCCGCGGGAACCACACGCAGTCCGCGCTCCTGGCGGGTCTGGGCAAGTTCGTGCTGTACGAGCTCCAGGTGCTGGCCTTCACCCGCATCGGGAACGGGGTCCCCAGCTCGCCCCCGATCCTGGAGCGGACCAAAGACGACGGTACGTCGACGGCTTGCCTTTGCCCGTCTCCCAGGTTTGCTGTCGCCATCCAAACCCTTTGGATGGTTGTCATTTTTAACTTACTTTTCAAAACACTCTTTTTTCTTCGTTTCGGCACAGGGAACAAAACAAAGTTGTTTTCTGGCCACTGAGCGCCTCTATGGCCAGTTTCAGCCGGAGTGAATGTTCACAGCCTAATTAACAGCCTGAGCACAGTTTCATCGTAGCTCTGCTGTAGGCAGTGCAGTAAAGGCCGGGCAGCTGGGCCAGAGAAACCTAAGGCCTGGTGGTGTTGGCACAAACCTGGCTGAAAACCCCACTGCAGACCCCGTGCCTCAATTCTAGATCCTCTGGGCTTCCCGCTCGCGTTTGCATAGTAAGGGGTCATTAGAGGCCCCACAGAGTGCGGCGTGTGACGGGCTCCCCGGATACCTGGGGTTCGCAGCCTCCGTAACAAGTACATCTTGACGGCATTGTCTAAATCATCAGGAAATACGTTTCTCCACCTTGCAGATGTCAAACACTTAAAGGTTAGCTGCTTTACATGATCTGTGTTAAATAGACCATGACGAATATTCTGGGGGAAAATGCCAGTCTCCCCCCAAAACACCCAGGCTCAGAAGCAGCTGACAGAAGTGAAACACCCATAGATTTTCTTAAGCATCTTTACTGAATTAAATCAAGCCCCGAACGCACTCTGACCGCTGAGTTGACAACGTTCTCTCCGTGTTCCTGGGAGACACCCGTAGCTGGGCCTCCCCGGGTCAGAAGAGGGGGCGCCTTGAACCTGGTCCTTCCCTGGGAGCTGGTCTCAGGGCGGCTGGAGTCTGAGAGGGACCGTGTAACCTCAAGGTCATGTCTTTGCAAAACTGTATGCTCTGTCGAGGGCCACACACATAAAAAGTAACAGGAGCTTTTAGGAACTGTTCCTCAGACTCGGGCAGTTATCACGGTTTCTTCCCAAAGTATAGGCTGGGGAGAGTCATGGACTGATTTCTCTTTCTCTCTCACAATCCCGATATAAACGTGTTTCTCCTTCCCCTCATTTCATTGTGATGCAAATGATCAGCCTTGGGGACAGTGAGGGGGCAGAAACCACAGAAGACAGACGTCAGAGTTTCCTATTTGTGAATTGGTCCTGGTGTGTGAGCCCGTGGCCTCCTTCATTCATTTATTTTACCTGAACGTAGGGGTCATGACACATGTTTATAATTTAAAATACTGTTCTCAACCTAAGAGCTTGAGGCAGAATCCAGCAGCCCTGGAATGACTGTAACGCACGTCGTTTTATGTGTGTACTGACTGCTGCAAGCTCATTGCCTCTTACCTGGGAACCAATCAGTTCTTAAGCTCCAACAGGAAGTTCCCACGCTGGCCACGCGCTTGCTTGCCTCTCCATTTAAGTAAATAATTTTACGATGGCCGGGACGCTATTATTCAATGGTGCCGGGACACATAGCTGGTTTTTGAGTTACTGGTGCACCAGACCGCACAGAAGCACTATTCCATGTGTTTGTGGACGACATCAACTCTTAATTTTCTGGGATAATGCGGGAGAGGGGTCGTGTGCCTAAGAGAAAAATCGCTGGTTATAGCCATGTTACTTGGTCAGTAATTGTAACCTCCATTTGGAGCTGGGAGGGACCTTCGGCCACCTTATTTATCTGACACCTGCTTGGTGGATGTCCAGCGCAGGAGAGGAATCAGCTCAGATTGGTGAAGTCTCTCCTGTGACTTGACGTACCCTCTACGATGCTGTTTAGCGACTGGGCCGCTAGCTTTAGGCAACACGCTCACAGGACTCACAGCATAGCTCATGAGCACTGCTTATGCCGCTTGGAAAGCAGATGAGCTGGATTCAAAATGAGGCGTTTTCTCAAAGTCATTAGGGAGACACACAGAGATTCCAAAAGTCACTTTCCCAGAACTGAGAGTAACTCACCCATGAACGGTGTCATCGGCAGTCACGACTGTCCTCGGCCAGCCCACAGAACCCTCCCCCATGAGGCCCCGTCGTGTACCCACGTGACATCCCAGCGGCGCCTGAATCACCGGTCTTTTTCTCCCTTCAGCCCCAGGCCCACCCGTGAGGCTTGTGTTCCCAGAGGTGAGACTCACGTCTGTGCGGATCGTGTGGCAGCCACCGGAGGAGCCCAACGGCGTTATTCTGGGTAAGGGAGCGGCAGTGACTGAAGAGATCACAGCTTAGAGGGAGATCACAGCTTAGAGGGAGATAACAAACAGATCGATTTCATCTATTTTTATTAGATGTCTGAGAGGTTAAAAAAAAAATCCTGTCTACAGCAGCCTGGCGTCTTCTGAACTGAGAGGCTGCAGCCCTCTAACTGTGTCCTGCACTAAGGTTTCTTTGCAGAATGAAATTTACATTTTGTTAGCCCAGAATTTCGTGTTCGTTCGTGGTTCGTGGCAGTCTGTACTTGACCTTCCGTCCGCTCTGAAATAACCCAGCTATTTTGATGTGTGTTTGGAAAACCACGGGCTTGTTTTTCGCGGAAGATTCACTCCCAGGCTCTGATCCGATGTCCCGGAAATGTCTGTCTTCTGCTGCAGGGCCTGCACCTAACCCTTTGAGGAAGTTTCCCAAGTGAACTGCATGCTTAGGTCTCAGGGAAATGGTTTACTCTGAACTTTTCATTCAGAGCAGCAGCTCTGATAACTTTGATGAAAAGCCTTAATCTGTCCTAGTTTCCTAAAGGCAGCAAATTTAATTTGAAAAATCATCAGCCCCTTTATTTGTTCGCCCTTTTTCACCAGGACAAATTAAGGGCCTCAGATATGCCAGGCCTCAATGCTCAGGGTGGTAGGTAAGGAGTGGATAAGATGTAGGTGGGCCGTCCTCGCAGGGTAGACACCAGCGACACTACCACGTGGTCGCGATGCGGTAGAGGTTCCAGGAAACGCCCTGCAAGCCACGCCTCCTGGGCCAGGGGGCTCAGTGGGCAGAAGGCATTGTCGGGCTTTATCTTGAGGATGAGTGGTAGCAAACCACAACTTGGGTCCGCTAGCCCGCGCCCAGTAAAGCCAATCTACTGACATTGGGTTGCAGTGAAGGAAAGCGCGGCCTTCATTGCAGGGCAACAAGCAAGGCGTCCAGGGCAGCTGGTGCTCAAAACACCCCAACTCCCAAAGCATTTCAGCAGAGCATTTTTAAAGGCCAGGCGAGGGAGGGGGGTCGCGGGGTGTGCGATCAGCTCACGCGCAGCTCTCTGAGCGGTTGACGGTGAGGTCACAGGGCAGTGGCACAGGGGTTCACGTGATCAATCCTCAGGCTCCAGTAGGTCTGGGGACTACGTTTCGTGCTCAAGGTCATCGAGTAGTTAACGTCTTCCACGTGGTGGAGGTTTTAGCATCTGTAAAACAGCTCAGGGTAAGGGCATCAGATACTGTTATCTGGGCACCTCAGAGAGGAGCTACAGCAGAGGGTACGGGGAGGGTCCATGCTGGGAAGGCCCCATAGGGTCCCGCTCGGTTGCATAAGTGGTTTCCAAATCCTTGAATGGAGCGCTGCCTTTTGCCTGTGGGAGCACAGACCTCCCAGAGGGAGACGCGGGCTGGGCCGGGCTGTGAACCACTGGGAAGGCCGTGCTTCGCGTGCAGGAGGGGCCAGAGGCCCAGACCTTTCAAAGTGGGCTTTTAAAGGCCAGGCACGAGGCCCGGTGTAAGCTCCAGACGCAGGCAGCACTGAGATGCGGTGTTAACCTCCTCACCCACGGCAGACCCCACATAGCCTGCTTGGGTTATCGGGGATTGACGGCAGGACCATAAACACGGCTTACAAACAGCAGTAAAGTGCACCACTTAGACCTGCTTTTGAGCTGAGGATTATAAGATTTGGTCTAGAAAAGGGTTACACTTAATTTTTTTAAAAAAAATTTGAAAATCTGTGCTGAGGACCTTGAGAAGCGAAGTGACACGATCGGATGTGTCTTTTGGATAATGTCGGGCAGCCGTGAAAAGGGTGGACAGAAAGGCAGATACTTACTGAGTTCTGACTTCATTAAGACGGAGCCTGGGGCTCCCAAGTCATCTGCACAGCAGGCCAGGGGCCCTTCGGCTCCACTCTTTCCTTCTGCAGTTCCTGCAGCCACTTTGCTGTGACGACAGTGTTTCTGAACTAGGTGACCTCTGGAACCGCAGGTTCTTGCCATTAAAATCACGGGAAACAGCCGGAGAAGCCTCTGTTGCAGTGTGCGTTTCAGATCCCGTCCAGCTGAGGAGCCATCGCAGGCCGGTCTCAGGCCCTGGGGCGGCAGTGGTCTGCAGAGCTGGCTGCTACCCTCCAGGTTTCCTGGAGCCCGCACGCCGGCAGGGCCTGCCCCCGACTCAGTGCCCAGCCTACAGCCTTTCCCGGAACAAGCAGGGCGAACCGTCTGTTTACCCAGGGCACGCCCCAGCACGCTGTGGAACAGGAAACGTTTTCAGAGCACAAGATGCGAAATTCCACCTGTCACTTCCAGCCCTAGGAGGCTTCCAGAGCGGTGTTCTCCGTGAGGATCGGGGGCCCCGGCTGCTGGGGAAGGAGGCCCCAGGCCCCAGGCCCCCGCCACCGCCTCTGCTGATAGCCCGGCTCGTCCCGATTCTGGGATCATCTCTGTGCTCTCCTCAGCTTTCCGGGCTGATAAGAATTAGTTCTGACAGCAGGACTCCACGGGGATGTGCAGAAGGCAAGTGTGCCCTTCACGTGGGATTCCCTCTTCGCACAGACAGCCGTGCGCTCTGGTTTTGTTGCCGTGACTTTGAGCTGCTCATCCGAGGGCTTCCCTGCCAACACGGTGAGGCTCTGGCCCCAACCAGCTCTGAGCCATGGTACTCGCCTGGTGCTTTGCCGGGAGAGACCCCCTACCCCGGGCCGCTGCTCTTCCTTTGACAGTCACATCAGATGGCGTCTCTGCCTGCGGCTTACCCCCTCGCCCATCCCGACCTGGGCTGGGCTCTTCTCCTCTTTGCTCCCAAAGCACCTGCGCTCACAGTCACAGCACGAATCCTCCGTCCACAGGAGACCGGCGGCTCGCTTTAGAATCGTGCCGCCTGCTTTTAAGGGTGTCTTCAACATCAGTTTTTCTGATCATAAAAGCACGTGTACAATGCAGGTAATTTAGATAGCGTTTCACATTCATCCAGTTTAGAACCACAGAAAGTCTGACGATCCCCAGCAGAGAGGAGGATTTGGGGGTGCAGCGTCACACACTCTCGTTGGGAGCGCGACCTGGCGCAGCTGTGGTGGGGCGATCCGGGCATGGCTGCACCCCGCACCCCAGGTCTTAACCCTGGAGAAATCCTCACGCCTGTTCACAGGAAGAAACGCACAGGAGATCCACTGCAGGGCTGCTTTAAAGAACAGAAAATTTTAAAAAAGAAAGAACTGGAGACAATCCAAATGTCCATCAATAAGGCAATGAAAAGGTAAATTGCGGGCTATTCATTACCGCAGAAATCACGGAAGCAGTTAAAGTAACGAACAAGACCTACATGTGTCAACATGAATAAGTCTCACAAACATCTGTTGAGTGAAGAAAAGCAAGTTGCAGAAGAATATATCCAGCTGAAGAATGTATCTGTACATTTAAGCACTCCACAGACATTACCGTGTATCATTTATGGCTACACATATATAGTAAAAGTGTAAAAACTTGGCAGGAATTTGCAATAAGTTGAGGATAGGGGTTACCTTTGAGGAAGAGGATCCAATAAGACCACCAGAATAGCTTCAACTTTTTTCTGTCATATTTTCTCTCTTATAAAAATAAAAACAAAAACCATAAAAATTAGGCAAAATCTCAAGGTTTGTTCAGTGTGTGATGAATACATGGGTGTGTGATCTATATTATTCCAAGTATTTTTCTGCATGTTTGAAATACTTTAGAGTACAGCTAAAGTATTAGTTTAGAGTACAACTAAAGTATTGGTAGAGTAGCCCCCGCTCGCCGCAACTAGAGAAGGCCTGCGCGCAGCAACGAAGACCCAACGCAGCCAAAGATTAGTTAATTAATTAATTAATTTAAAAAGTGACGACGGCCCTCCCCTCTCCTCCCCACCCCGGACCCACAGGGACATGGCCTGAAGTCCCACCACGGGCACTGGCCGGGCGTCATGTCCGCGGGGACGTCAGGGCAGGTGTGGCACAACAGAGGGTCGCACGCGGCCCAGCCTCTTCGGGCTGCAGAGGGTGTGATGCAGAGACAGGAACCAGGCCCAGAACTGCTCGTCTCTCAGGATGTGGCCCCACGTACACAGCCCTGAGCAGCGGGCCTCATCCTCCCGTGGATCCCCAGGCAGGCACGGTCTGCACGACCTCTCCGGCAGGACCACGGGCTGCCCCCTTTGGGCCTCCCCTGTGTTTTAAACGCTGCGTGGCGGACAGGCTGGGTGGAGGGGGCACCCCCGCAGCCACATGGCCGGGCGCCGACCTCGGCGAGTGAATTCACACCAGTCACTTAGTCCCTGTGTGCCTGGGCTTCCCCACCCTCCAGGGGGGCGGCATGTACCTCCCTGGTCGGGCCAGTACGCGGTGCACAGAGAACCCAGAACAGGGCCAGCCTCCCAGCGAGTGCCCGGTCAGTGCCAGCTGGAGCGCTGTGGCCATTCGGTATCTCACCCCTTCTCTTGGGCCGGGGAGCGTTCTGCATCACTGTGTATTTACACTCAGTGTTTACTCCGTACCCACCAAGGGCGGGTCGCACAGCTTCGCTCTCCGCTACCCTGGCGGCTGGAATGGAGGGTTTGTGCTGGCAGCATGGGGCCAGGTCACAGGACTCCCCCGAGGCACTGAGAAGCTTGGGTGTGGATCTGTAGTCCCTGGGGGTCGCTGAAGAATCACAAAACTCCAGATAAGGAGGGGGTCGTACTTTAATCCCTTGACGGTTCCAACCGTGGCCAGACAGAGGCTAAGTGAGACAATGCTCTGTGTCCCTCCAAAGTGGGAGACATCACACTGGAGCCTCTGTGGCTGCAATGGCGTTGAGTGGTCATTGTAACGAACGCTGTCTTGGGTAACCTGTCACCTGGATATCGTTACAGCCAGCGCACTAAATGGCGGATGCCGTAGGAAAGACGGGAAAACAGGTTCTAAAGATTCGGACTGGTGTCCACAGGGGACAAAGGAAGACATCTTTCTTCGAGACTCACTTTGCATCCGGGGGCCTTGAATCAGCGTTCCCACTCCGGCGGCGCGGCCTTCTGAGTATATGACCACCTCTGAAGCCAGTGCTTTTGTAATCTGTACCAAAACGTGTTCTTACATTTCCAAAAGAGATTAACAGCGGGAAACGCTGGAGGCGCCTGGAAGGAAAAACACTTGCTTGTTTGTGTAAATATTTTACCAGGGAGAGCTGGCGGCATTCAGAGCCCCCCTCTGGGGGGCACGGTGGGAGCCACCGGAGAGTGGCCATCCCCCCCCCACTTGCCAACTGCTCCACAGTCCCTTAAATGCTGTTACACTCAAGTGATGCATGTGATCTTCAAATCCACGCGGGTCTGCCCTGCCGGACACGCCAGATCCCCCCCTCTACCCGGTTAGAGGTCAGCTTGCCCACGAGGGCTGAACCTCGACCTTTAGCTTGTCACACAAGGGTGTGCGAGGACTCTGCTGGGAAGTAGGGGCTCGACTATGATCCGAGTTCACAAATGCGTTGTTTCCTCCACTGTTGCATTTGTCAGCCCCCAGCCTTCAAACGGATAAGCCATAAAACCAGCGAGCCAGGTGGCATCTGGGCTAGGCTGACGCTTGCCCGCAGGGAGACTCAGCTGCTGTGGGTTCCACGAACCAGGAATGGGCGTTGGGGGGGCTGTCACCAGCCACACCCCCCGACAGTGCCTGCAGAGGGGTCGGCAGCACCGGACCCCTCTCGTGGCCTTGGCCTCGAGGCCCCGGGGATGGTCCCCGCACAGGCAACTCTCAGATCGACGCCTTGTGTTTGCCCGGGAAGCATCCAGTCTTGATAAAAGCCTGCCACCACCTAAAATGTCTACACGATTCTCTCAAAATAAATCTGGGGCCCTTCGACAGCCAGATCATTGAACCGAGGCAGCCGAGACCCCCCGCCGGCCCCCCGCAAAGGCCTCCCGTCCTCAGCGGCATCTCTCAGACTCTCCTGTTTGCGCCTCCCCCGCGCGTGGCCCGGAACCTGTCTCCTGCTTGGAGCCTCGACCTCTCTGGGTCCTGATTTTCTGGATGAGCCACGTCTCCCCATCTCCCGGGCACTTCTGAGCTGCTCAGGCTTCTCTCGCCCACGGTTTTCGTCTTCGCCGTGGGGCCCCGCGGCTCGTACGTGGCCTGGCTTCTCCGAATGCCTGTGTCACCGCGGTTCACTGTGACCTTCAGGAGCGGCTGCTCTGGGCGCCTCTCCTCCCGCCGTGGACCCCGCCCCCCGTTCCTTCCTTGCGTGGCTGCGGCCTCTGACCTCACGTCGCTGAGATTCAGCTCGTGTTTCTGAGCTTCCTGGGCCCAGAGTCACATAACGAGCCTCGTCCCGCGAGCGCCATCTTGTTCCTGACGCGCGAGCCCGCGCTCGGCGTTTGCTCCCGGCCGTCTCTGTATAGAAGCCTCTCTTCCGTTGTTCATCACGTCCGTGTCCAGGTGAGGTGCGGGCATTCATCTTCATCAGCGCACCGCAGAACGGGGACAGTAGGGGTATTGGCTCTCTTTTAGGGCAAATAACAGGAAGATACAAATATATCCCTCGGGCCGAGGAATTTTCTCCCAGTGGCTCCATGTGGGACCTGGATCAGAGAGAACAGCCCAGATTTCACGCAGTTCTCTGGGTAGACGGGAGCCCTCGGGGCTCAGGCAGAAAGAGCCATCTCGCGTGGGGCAGAGCCCCCGCCTCTCCACCTGCCCGCCCTGCTCGGGAGCTCAGAGCGCATCTCCTGGCAGCCTGGCCTCGGTGACCCACAGCAGGCCTGTGGACTGGGACATCCACTTTGCCGTCCCGCTGCACACCTTACTGTCCTCGTGTCCTGCCTTTACAGCCGGCACAGCGCCCTGGCTGCGGCCGGGCCGAAGGCTGGTCTCCGCAGCCGTGGGTGAGCCCGCCTGCTCCTTGCTGCCTGTCTGTCCCCCCGCCTCAGACGTGGCGGATTTGGCTCCAGGCCCTGCCGCAGGGGAGCTGACCCGCCCCTCGCCTGAGCCCCTCCCTGCACAGGCACCCCAAGGCTCTTCCAGGCACCCCATCTCTTGGGCTGCTTTCTGAAACAACGCATCCCCTCCAGATGGAACGTCGCCCACGGAGGTTCGCGCTTGAGTCCAGCCTCAGGCCGGGCACCGTGCCTCTCGCTGCGTCTAGATGCTCTTCCACAGTCACCCTGAAAATATCCTGTTGAGTGGCCAAGTTGTTTTCTATTTTGTCCCCCTTTCCGTGACGTCATCAGGATCCTATCATTTTAGAGCAGGAGGGAGCTCTGTCCTGTTTACTGGGTGCCCCGCGCGCCCGTCCTCGGGTGTGACACGGAGACGCTGTCATGTGGACCGTGGACCACCGTGAGGTCTGCACGTGGCAGGAGTGACGCGCCTGGAGGACAGGGGCCCTGATGAGCGGGGCTGGTGTTTTTCTTTATTCGTAGCTCGAAACAAAAAGTCGAGAGTTGAAACTTGCCCGAGGTGAGAAAAGCTAGTCTGGGTTAGGAGCCAGGTCTCCTGATGACATCCTGCTACGTGGTCAGGGGCTTCTGAGAGACAGACAGACAGACAAGAGACCATCTAGAAGCATACAACACGCCATCCAATGCCAGGATGGCAAGGCCGGCAAGAGACAGGACAGGGCGTGAGCGAGGGACCATGTGAAGGAACCGCCCAGGTGGAGGCGAGGTCAAGGGTCACCCTAGCGCCGTGCTCTGGGGGCGGGGGAGGGCAGAGGTGGAGCCTTTGATGGAGAGCAGACCTGAACCAGCCCAGGAAGGGGAAGGGAGGGGAGGACCTTCCGGGAGACCGGTTCCCATTTCGTTCCCAAATCCCAGCTCACAAAGATGTGCCTTTGAACAAAATCTGAGTTTCATCCCAGGACTTTTAATTCCAGCGGCAGATAATCTGAGAAGAGATGAAACATCATAAGAATAAAGGATAAAGAAAGCTCAACCGTAATCATGTCCTGTTCCTAAAAGTGTACAAATCCTCTTTGATTCAGGCTTACCAGGTGAAAGGTGACTTGAATTAATGCGGAGTCTTAATCTCTCACACACATGACTCCCCGAAATACGCAGGGACAAGTTAAGGGACCGAACGCTGGCTGGTGGGGGTCGTGAGGGGAGCTCCCTGACACGGATGTCGGGGGCCCCCGGGACGCCACGTGTTAACCACACGGCAGCGGCCGCCCCGGTGTTCCCGGCACCTGGGCGTGCTGGTCAGGTGGTTTCTGCGCCTCCCGCCGTCTCAGCTGTAGGCACGCCGTCTCACACTCTGAAAAAGAAACCTGGTCAGCGCAATCCTACGCAGAAGTTCAGTGTGTACGCAGACAGGGCCCGGGTCTCGGACATACATACATTCATCTGTTTTTAACGCAGTTACTTGTTTGTTCTTTGGGGAGGGTTGGTATCTCTTCTTCAGTAGGAGTGGTATTCGAATGGCCATACTCACTCACCCTGGGCCACACCTCCCTCTTGACGTTTTTAAAGTATTGTGTTTGATCATGTTCTTATTGGTGGTCTGTGTCTGCCTGTGCAGTCTTTGTGCTAGGTTGTAAAGTTCGGTTTGTCTGTGCAAGATATCTTTCCTTAGTTCCCTGCTTTAGTTTGGGAATGTGCGTGCGATAATGACGTTGGTCAGTTGCTTTCGTACGGGGCACAGACAGACTTTCCTCCGGTGGCCAGGGGGACATAGAGGCGCCCAGTCCCCCGTGAGGCGTGCTGCAGGCTCTGTGGGTGAACCACATGCCCACGCGGACCACGCCACCCTCGGACAGAGGCTGCCTCCAGGCCGTCTGATCTCCCCCTGTGCCCCTCGTAAGCTGCCGAACACGGGCGTCGCTTTTCACCTGCAAGTCCTGACAACATAAAAATAATAATACGACACCTAAAAGCCGGCGTAGATGTACTGAGGTTAGAGCTGGTGTAAAAACATGGATTAACATCACTCTCGTAGCAGTGGGTGAGTTTCAGAAGAGAGCTGGGGCTTGACACATCAAATAACGGAGAGAGAAATGGACCTAAAGTGTAAAGGCCCAGGCCAGGGAAGAATACAAGCAATAATGTAGCTAATTAGGACAGATGGTGTGACAGACAAGGGGGAGGTGAGCAGAACGGGAGTCTCGTGCTTCCACCACGGTCATGGTGAGGGGCCAGCGGGTGCTGTCGGAAGTCGGAGGACCGAGTTCATTGCATCAGCTTGGACTAGCAGGGGTGAGGACCAGAAGGGCCGGGGATTGGAAGGGAAACCGACTCTGACAAAGCAGATGCCCACCGCAGAGGTGTTAGTGGTGACGCAGAAATGAGCGGGCTACAGGGAGCGGCACGTTCTCCCGGAGCCGGGAGCGCAGCCCGGACACAAGCTCCCGCACCTTGTGGCTGCCGGGGCACCGTCGTCCCTGGGAGACATGCTCTTCTCGTGGGGCAGGACGCCAAGGGCCCCACTCCCTTTGCTGGGAGCCTGGGGCGGATGCTTTCACTTCTCGGGACAGTGTGACTCCGTGGAGAGTGAAGGCTTTGGAGCCGGACAGACGGAGGGCTCAGGCCAGCTCTGCTGGTGACTTTCTGTGTGACCTCAGGCAGACTGCTTACCTCTCTGAGCTCTGCTGCTCCCTGGCAGGACCACCGGAGGCTCAGGAGGTGCGGACCGTCAGGCGTGCAGCAGGAGGGCGCTGCTACGGTGGCCACGCTGACCACATTGCCCTCGTTTTCAGGACGCTAGGTGTCCGGGGGTCTCAGAGCTTGGGCTTGGGCTCCCGATGCACCCGAACTCCAGGCGCCCCCTCCGCCAGGACCAGGCAGGGGCGAGGGAGGTGCTAGGGGAGGTCCAGGAGAAGAGCCGCCGGTTGTCGGTCAGTGGGGGGGAAAGGACATGTGTCCAGCAGGACACCCCGGGACAGCTGGCCGCCACGGCGGGGAGGATGGCCACTGGAGGCAGAACAGAGCTGTGCGAGCCTGTCCAGGGTCCTGCAGACACGCTGTGACGGTGGTCACTGTGGACAGGGCTGGGCTGCCGGCCCCCGTCTGCGTGGCCATGGTAGTGACCCACAGTGGTTAGGGGCTGAGCGCTAGGGCACACTCTGCGTCTGACCCCACGGGATCATCCTCCTGGCCCCCCACGTGGCGGGCGGGCTGAGGCTCCTTATGCAGGCGGCAGGTGCCAGGAAGCTTGGCCACTGATGGGGCCAAAGGCTGTGTGAGTGGGAGGACCGAAGGAGCCCAAGGAGATGCCCGAAGGAGCAGAGATGCCCACCCGGGGCAGGGAAGCCACGGAGACGCAAGCTGCTTGAGGCCCGGAGGGCCTGTCCCGAGGGCCAGCAGCCCATCTCCACAGGGGCCGTCACGCCCACAGGACGCCCTGCGAAGGCAGAGCTGGGGTCAGCGCTGCTGGCCTGGTCCCCTGAGGGTCCCCGTTGAACTGAGTGGCTTGGCTGTCATTAGCGGTGTGGAGGTCACGGCACCGCCACTTCTGGTCTTAGCGCAGGACTCAGCGGCTGGACCACAGTTGTCTGGGAGCCCGGGAGGCTCGGGCCGGGTCTGCAAGTCCGCTCTGCCTCTTCAGATGCGGGCAGAGGGGCCCCAGCAGGGCCTGGTGGGGGAGGCCTGGTCCTTAATGAAGCCCGATCAGCCGTGAACCCTTGATGATCAGGGGACTTTGAGAGACGGTCCGAGCCGGGGGCCTGCCCCGAGCTGATGTACTCCCTTCTGCGTCCTCGACAGTGGGACGAGCTGTTTCAGGGGAGCCCCCGGCTCAGAGCCACAGGGGTGGGGCTTCTGGGAGGGGCAGGAGCGCCGGGCTGGCGGGAGGAAGCGGGGTGTGCAGACACACAGACATGGTCTGAGCACAGGTGTGAGAGCCTCCGGGGCAGCCGGCTCCAGGGAGAAGGGCGTTCCAGGCAAGAAGACCCTTGGGGGTTGAGGGCAGGGCCACTGGAAGGCGGGCGGGGGCAGGGACAGTGGACGCAGCCGCCGTCCGCGCTGCTCCCTGGGTCCTCTGGGCGCCGAGGACCACGGGGAAGAGGAAGCTGTTTTCACATCTAGTTCGTGAAGGAAGAAGAGGGGGCCTGGCGCCCCGAGCCCCTCCCTTCATCACTGAGCCTGGCTTCGCTCCGAAGAGCCCCAGCCTGCTGCTCAGATGCTGGCCTGGGAGAGGGAAACAGCGCAGAAACACGTGGCTCTGTAGGGTTTCCCGGGTGGCGGGACTGGGGGCTTCCCCGTGAGTGAGGGCACAGCTGACCAGCAGCCCTCGTGCCCCCCGCCCAGGGTACCAGATCGCCTACCGCCTGGCCAGCAGCAGCCCTAACACGTTCACCACCGTGGAGGTCGGCGCCACTGTGAGGCAGTTCACGGCCACCGAGCTGGCCCCGGAGTCCGCGTACGTCTTCCGGCTGTCGGCCAAGACCCGGCAGGGCTGGGGGGAGCCGCTGGAGGCCACCGTCATCACCACCGAGAAGAGAGGTAAGACCGGGAGGCCCAATTCCCTGCCGGGCCGGGGGAGGGGAGGTCACGCGTGCCTGGGGAGGGTGGCTGCCCGAACTGCTCGTTCTTTAAGCACCGCTGAGCCTACCTGGAGCTGGACGCACAGCGGGTCTCACAGCCCAGCACTCGCCCCAGGCTGGGCTCTCAGGCCTGATCCTCCCAGGTCCAAAGATAGAGAGCTCTTCTCCTCCCCAGCGATACCAGAGCTTCCTGCAGGTTCCCCCACCAGGACTCGGGCAAGCCAGCACTTTCGGTGTACGGGGAGCAGCAGGGCTGAGTTTCTCCCCCAGGCAGCTCAGAGCCGCAGGCCTTGTTTCTTGCCATCCTCCTTAGACTCCGTGCAGCCCCTCTGAAGGAGGGGGAAAGAGTTTTGCTCACGGTTTGATGTGACTTGAACCAAACCCGAGTGCAAGTACTGACATGAGCTCCCCCAAGGGGGCAGCCCTGTCCCCTGCCCGCCACGTGCCCCCACCTGCACCCTGCCCACAGCTGGAACACCTGCCCCTCCAGGGCCTGCAGGGCCTCGGTCCACGTGGCTCAGGGAGAGGGGGCCCAGGAGAGCTTTGTCCCTTCCAGCGGGTCCGGGAGGGGCCTGAGAAGCAGGGGCAGGACCCAGGCTGCTGGGGGCGAGAAGAAACCGCCCGGCCGAAGGGTGCGCTTCAGCAAAGGTTGCTGATTAAGTTAGATGCCAGGGCCCCTGGCAGCCCATCACCTGGGGCCGGCAATGAATTGCTGCTTTATTTCACGCCACACCTTCTAATCAGAATCGATACTCTTCCTGATAAACAGCGAAAGAATGATTCCTCCCTCTGGGGAGCTTCTCTGTTGAAATCAATGGGGCGAGGAGGCAGAGCGACGGGCAGACGACCCCCACTCAGAAGCCAGGTCCCGGCCCTGCTGCCCGCATCCCAGTCTCCGTCCTGCAGGCATGGAGTGGCCAGTGAGAGCCCCCAGGCACCCCTGCTCCACATGCCTTTACGGTTTCAGGCCCAGGTCGCCTTCCAGGGAGAGGAGATCAGTGTTAAAGATGCACTCGTCCCCAAATCCGAGAGTGGGGGCGAGTCCTCGGGCGCCGGGTGTTGCTCACGATGCCTTGCATGGCGGTGCCGTCGGGGAGCATGGGGGGGTTCCCCTCCAGTCTGTCTGTCTGCCTGTCTTTCTCTGCTCTGAGGATGGAACATTCCAAGGGCAAGCAGGGGTCTCCAGTCAGATCCAAGCTGGGCCCCGGCCGAAGTCAGAGACCCTCACATCCCTGCGGAGCCAGGAACAGTCTGAAGGTCATCTAATCCATGCATCCGACTCTCTGGGCCGCCACAGTGCCTCCCCCCGCGTAATTTCACTGCAAGCCTCTCACACGTCCCTGATCTGTCCTCTTTGGGTTGCAGAGCGGCCGGCGCCCCCCAGGGAACTCCTGGTGCCCCAAGCAGAAGTGACCGCACGCAGCCTGTGGCTCCAGTGGGTCCCGGGCAGCGATGGGGCCTCCCCCATCCGGTACTTCACGGTGCAGCTGCGCGAGCTGCCCCGGGGACAGTGGCAGACCTACTCCTCGTCCATCAGCCACGAGGCCACAGCCTGTGCCGTTGAAAGGTACCCAGAGCGCCAGGGGGACCCTCTCCCGGGGTACGGGGGCCCTGCCCTCCCCAGCCAGCTCCTGCCCACTGAGTAAGGAGTCTGTGCAGGACGCGGAGACGCGCCACTGAAAGCCCATGTCTCCTCTTCTAGTCAGCGCTCCTGTGCCAGGAGCCGGTAGTCCTTGCATCCCGCGTCCGCTTCCAGACGCCCACTCGGGCCGCTTCCCCGCCAGTCCTTGCGAGCGGCCCGGCACAGATGGTCCGCCCGCCCCAGGCCCCGGGGACTGACGAGGCTCAGATGAACGGGCGGTGGGGCCCTGAGCCCGGGAGGGGGACTGAGGCTCCCCAGTGCCCGAGAGGCACGGAGTGGGGGGCGGCGGGGAGGGCAGCCCAGCCTGCCACTGTCCCCGTGTCACAGGCCGGAGAGAGGCCCTTCTCTGTGCTGTCTCTGCGTCAGCGAGGTGGACAGATTCCGCCTGGGGGCCGCCCTTCCTTAGTGACAGTGACGGCTGATGGGGCAGGAGCAGAGCCCCGCCCCCGAGCCAGCTGTTTGGTGAACTGCTGGGCAGGAGGGAGGGGCTGCACCGCCGGCCGCAGCTGGACCCGCTGTGTCGTGATCCCACCTTCTTCCCGCCTCTTCTCTCGGCCGCCCCCCTCCTTACGGTGAGGAGACTAGGGCTGGGAGAGGTTACGTCACCCGCCAGAATCCTACAGATGGGACAGTCTAGACGGGCAGGTCTACAAAGTGGCCTCGGGCCCTGCATCCTCACGTCCGCCCGCGTGGGAGCCCCCCGCCTGGGAGGGTGACGGCAGCAGCCGGGGAGACGCCTTGGCATACTTCCCACCCGGCCCTGGTGTTGTCACTTTCTGCCAGGCTCGTGCTCCGGGGCTGGGGAGGGGCCACTAAGTACTGGGTCCCACTGTCCCCCGTGGGTGCTAGTACCCTTGCCAGGACCTCCTAGGAGGACGGAGAAGGCCAGGACCATGGTTTCCTAGGCAGGCCAAGGTCCTCTTATCATTCAGAACGAGCCCCGTGCCGGGTACCGTGCCGCACTGACGTCCACCTGCTCGTGGAATCCCCACGACAGCTCCGGGCACTGCCGTCCCAGTTCCATGGGTGAGGAACAGGGTCAGAGGTCGGTTTGGTACCTTGCCTGCAGCCCTGCCCAGCCAGCAGGGAGCACGTGTGGGCCTCCCTGAGCACCCCGCCCTCCCCGTCGCAAGGCCGCCAGTCTGCTGCCTACTGAGCAGAGACCCTGAGCTGTGCACCATCAGAGAGCCCCGGAGGCACAGCTCAGGGCTGGGCTTGGAGCGCGGCGCTGCCGCTCTCTCCTACACGAGCCAGCAGCGGGGCTGAAGGAGAGGGGGCCACGCCCCCGGTCCAAGGAGCCGGTACCGACGGGGGCGAGGCTGCGCTCACGGCGGGTGCTGTCGGCTCCGGGCGGCTGTGCGGCCGGCCTGCACCCTGACGGGATGAGCGTAGCAGCCCGGGCGGCTCGCAGGGACCTTCCGGCAGCTCTGCTTTGGCGCACAGAACGGGCGCCCCCTTTGGAGGTGACTTCAGAGGCAGCCCCAGGCCAAGAAGGAAGGCAGCTCGCCACTCATAGCTGCGGCCTCCTGGGACCCCAAGTGATATACCTGGTCTGAGTGACTCCCTCATCCCATGATCCAGAAAGCTCTCAGCTCTGTCTGGAGATGAGGGATGGACGGTCCCCACGCACACGTTCTGCTTCCGGAAGAGCCGAGGTCCCTGCCTGCTACTTAGAGGCGACATTTGTTCAGGTCCGTCTGCTGCCGAGTAGGGCTTTAGAACACTAGTGACAGTCACGGCAGCTGTAGCCACCCTCCTCGTGGTGGGGAGATGAGGCTGGAATGGCATCAGTGTGGACGCGCACCTCCGAGACGCTCCCCACAGCGACCTGGTGGTGAAGCCTCCCGCGCCATCTTCCTGCTGTCATTGTCATCGCCACCGTCACCATCTCAGCATCACCCAGCCCTCCATCAGTTCCAGAACAATTCCCACGTGTTGTCCCACAGGTCGTCCACGTGGAGAGAGAAGCCTGTGGGGTACAGACCAGACTTTTTATTATTCCCGTCGTGCAGACGAGGACACGGGGCAGCAGACGCGTCTTAAGCAACGAAGGGGCCTCAGCTTCTCTGAACGGGGGAGGGGATCCCTTTGTGGTTCGGACATTCCCTGGGCCTGTAGCTCAAAGCTTCACGGATGCAAACCAGCACCCAGCTAATTTACGCGGGTCCAGATGTAGTGAACAGTGTTTATCATCTACACCCCAAGCTCTCAGCAGTCCGTCCACCCCTGAGTGGCCAGGGGGCCTTGGAGGAGTGAAACACGGGGCTGGAGGAACCATCCCGTGGTTCCTCTCAGCTCCGGGCCGAAGAATTGCCTCAGTGACTGACAGCAGTGAACGGACAGCCAAGTAACAAGGCCCCCAGAATAGTCAAAGCCTGTCCCCACGGAGCCCGCCAGCCTTACGACAGCCGTGGGACCCACAAGGCACAGCTCCCCCTGCAGAGGAAGGCACTCTGCTGCGGACACACCCCGCGGGCCGGGCTTCTCCTGTGCTGCCCGGGGATTGGGGGTCGGGCGAGCGCGGCAGGGATGCCCAGCTTACTTGGTACAGCACAGTCCGGTGCGCTGGGCGCCCGGCCATAAATAACCCCACCTCCTCGTGTAACCGTGTGAAAGAAAGAAGAGCGATAAAATCCAACTGCCTCTCCTGTCATGGAGCCTCCAACAGACCAATGGTGTGCTTGGGACTTTGCATTGGAAAGGAGAGGTCCGTGCTTCAGGACAGACAGTTTAATTTGGTGTGGGACAGACTGTTGTCAGCTTCCTAATGGGCATAACCAGGACACGTGGTTCCTCCCCTATCAGTAGAAAACATGTCGCGGGCGGGATCCCGGGAAGGCGACGTCCTGTGCGCTGCCACCGCGTCATCCCCCGTCCCGCCTCATGGTCCTGGCAGCTACATTTTCTCCTTTTTTTTTAAACATTCTTTTTACATTTTACTTTTTCCAGTTGCACGAAGTCTGCTAGTGGCCAAAACAACATAAAACGTTTTCAACAAAAGTGTAAAACAAAAAGTTGATCGATCCACATCTCGTGCCTGTACCTACGCTGGTGAATGTGGGTCCAGGGCACTGGGAGGGGTTGGGTCTGGGGGACCTATTTCAGCATCACCGGTTTCTGGTTGATGGTTGCGTCCCATAGAAATGCAGGGTAGCTGAAGAGAAGAGCTCCGAGCACAGAGCCACGTGGACGTCCTGGACGTCCCTTTAGGACAGAGCAGTGATGGCGTGGGCTCCGGTGCTGGCTGTGTGTCCAGTAACCGCGGGCCCTGCTGTTCCTCTGAGCCTGCGCTCTCCGGCAGCCTTTGGGAAGGCAGGAGACCTCTACTGTGCACACCTCTACTGTGTGACCGATTGCCAGACCTCATGAGGTGGGTTGTGTCATGTAACTTCCCCTGGAAGCGTGGGTATCATTACCTCTGTTTTCATAGATGAACTGAGTGAGACTCAGAGAAATTAAACGGCGGGCCCCAGTTAGGAGTGGCGGGGCCAGAATTTAAATTCCTGCTGGGCCGACTCCAAAGTAGAAGCTCAGGGAGGCCTGGAAGAGTGAACAGGGGGCAGAACTGGCGGGAATCGGAGGGCTTGTTCCTTATTCATTTATCAAGTAGTCATGAAGTCCTGCTGTGCCCGGAGGGAGCGAGGGGCTGGGATGGATGGGGCGATGAGGGTGTGCTCAGGGTAGGAGGTAGACCAGTAATCCAAAGGAGCAGCTCCGCAGAGATGAGGAAACTGCGGAGGACGGAGACCAGGAGGCGGACACGGTAACCGTGGTCACGTCTCGAGGGCGATGGCCGCTCCCTTCACGGCCTCCCAGTCTCTCTGGCTGTTTTCAGGCTCCTGGCAGGGCTTCCTACTGAGAGGCTAAGTCCTGCAGCTCAGACGCCCTCCTGTCCCCTGCGACTCCCAGGGACAGTCATCGGTCCTGTGAAGGGGGAGAGCCCGCACGGCGCAGGTCTGATGCCGGGAGCTCTGCTTCCCAGTCTCCTCGTCCCAGCCCATCTGTCACAGGCCTGTCATCAGATGTCATCCCGTCATCAGACATCCTTTACTGCTCCCCTGCTGTGCCCCCGACTCCTGGAGACCCCGGAGGTCAGGAAAGAAAGGGTGGTCTTCAAAGAGCTAGCCCTCTGGCCTCAGATTCCCAAATCATTAGAGAACAGTGAAGTACTGAATATAATGCAATAAATCACGTGCACTACCGTGTTCTAGATGGCAGTGCACTAGCTGATAAACGCGCTACACATGAAGACAAGCGTCATTTCCGGGGCACCTACCATGTGCCGGACGTGTCCTCTTATTCCACCCTCCCAAGAAACTTCAGAGACAGATAATGTCACCCCAGCCATTCATCCCTTGTGTGGGTACTCACTGAGCACCTCCTGGGTGCCAGGCACTGCCATTGGTGCTGGGGACAAGGCAATAAATGGGGCCTCGGTCCCTGTCCCCAAGGAGTCCTGCGTCTTGTAAATAAGACAGACAGTCATCAAGGAAACAGTTAATTACAAATTGCGATGGAGGAGACGAGGAAGTGAACGGGGTGTAGGGGACGGTGGGCAGGGACAGGCATCACCTGGAGCTGGTGAAGCTGACACCTGCAGGACGAGAACACTACGGCCACTTCTCAGTTCTGAGCGCCGGCTGTGGGCCAGACTCCCCCCCCCCCCCCGCCCGTCTCCCCGAACTCATCCCAGCAACAGCCTCACGGTGTGGGCTGCTATCAGCCCAGATGGGGAGACGGGGAGAGACGGAGGCCAGGGGAGGAAAGACGTGGTTACCTCCGCCATTCATGAAATCCCTCCTAGGAAGCTGGGGACAGGTGGGAACTTACTTGTCTGTTTTAACTGAATAAAGAATGTCGCCCAAAAACCAGATCGTCCTTCAGGGTGGGACTTTGGAAGCGTCTCCACTAAAGCCAGGCCCGAGGCAGGGCTGCCCGTCACGGCTTCTCCTGGCTGTGGAATCGGGGCGCCGATGGACTAGCGAGCAGCAGGGTGCAGTCGGCTCTGGGGGGCTGGGAAGCAGCAGCATCCCTCGAGGCGTCAGCTCACAGAGAGCCGCTGCCGTCAGTCTTACGCAGGAGGCGATTTGAAAACAGAGGTAGAGAAAACTTCTCTGATCATGCTTTCCAAAATTGGTTGTCAGTGTTTCCAAACGCAGAATCCCTTCTCTAAACAGAGTGTCACCCAGAACCAGTTACAGACCAGGTGGAAGTGGAGCTGCTGTTGGTTGGTGCAGGGGGAACGGAGGCCCTGGACGCCCGGAGGGTCCCTCGGGGTCTCAGGGGTTCCTCAGTGCTCAGTTTGAAAACCACTGGTCTACCGGCTGCGTCAGAGCCACGGGAAGGGTTGGTCAGAGGCAGGGAGGGCTGTGCTTAGACCAAGTTGAAGAAACTTGGGGATGGTTTGGACTCGAGGGACGGGGAGGGAGCGTCTAGAATCACTTCGGATCTTCGGGTCCGGGAAACGGAGAGGACAGCGGGGCCGCTGCCTGAGACACAGCCGCTGCTCGGGGGGAAGGGAGGACGCAGGGCCCTCATCTGCTCCTCTGGAAGTAAAACCCGAAGGGCAGTGACAGCGGCCGGCCAGCCAGCCGGGTGCCGAGCGGGGCTGAGCGAGGGGAGCGTCGCCGGGGACCTGGGTGAAGGTCTGTGTGTCGTCCACACGGCGGAGTTTGTCTGAAGCCTCGGTCATCAGTGTGGCTCTGCGCTGGGCACACGGACCGTCTGGGGGTGGGGGGGGGATGGATGGATGGATGGAAGGGAGGGAGGAAGGATGGAAGGGAGGGAGGAAGGATGGAAGGGAGGGAGGAAGGATGGAAGGGAGGGAGGAAGGATGGAAGGGAGGGAGGAAGGATGGATGGGAGGGAGGAAGGATGGAAGGAAAGGAGGAAGGATGGAAGGGAGGGAGGAAGGATGGAAGGGAGGGAGGAAGGATGGAAGGGAGGGAGGAAGGATGGAAGGGAGGGAGGAAGGATGGAAGGGAGGGAGGAAGGATGGGAGGGAGGGAGGAAGGATGGATGGGAGGGAGGAAGGATGGGAGGGAGGGAGGAAGGATGGGAGGGAGGGAGGAAGGATGGGAGGGAGGGAGGAAGGATGGGAGGGAGGGAGGAAGGATGGGAGGGAGGGAGGAAGGATGGGAGGGAGGGAGGAAGCCTGCAGTGGTGGCACCAAGGAGAGCATTCATGTCCGGGAAGTCTCATCCGTGGGCTGAGGGGGACATCTTTTCACATGGACAGCCAACATTGTCTTGGCCTTACTTAAGGTGGGAGGCAGTGTTACTTCAGGGCGAGACCCCTCTTCCAGCCTCCGCCCCCAGCCGCTGACCAGTCCTCCGGCGGAGGGTGGGGGCCTCTGTCCGCTCGCCGTGAAGCAGGAATCCTGACGGCTCTACCCTGCAGAGCCGCCGTGCGGCTTAGATGGGGCTGTGCTGCTGAGTCTCGCTCAGTCGGCGGGAGGGGGCGGGGCAGGGGCAGCCCCTGGGGCCGGGCCCCGGCTGGGCTGGCACGGAGCTCCGCGAAGGAGCGCTGGGCTGCGGGAGGAGGGGAGCGCCTGCTCTCCGTGCTCCGAGGCCCCGTGCCTGCGCCGTGTGAGATCAGCTCCTGCTGAGAAGTCCTCCGAGCGGCTCGGAGAGCAGCGATTTGCTGCGCACAGGAGTCTCTGACTGCGGGAAGTGGTAGTCCCTCCCCAGGAGCCCTAGGCAAGCGCTCCATTCCCCCTGCTGGGAAGTTCTGGGCTCCCCCCGCCCCGGGAATCTCCCGTCTCCCTAGACCAGCCAGTGAGCCAGGGCTGGGTGCTGGGAGCTGCTCCCCAGACAGTCCCGGGCGCCCGGGGATTCAGCCGCAGCCCCAGAATGCCCGCTCCTCGCCGCCGCCCGGGCCCGCGGACAGGCGGCGGTCTCTGCGGTCACGGGTCCCTTCCGTGTTTCAGGCTGAGGCCCTTCACCTCCTACAAGCTGCGCCTGAAGGCCACCAATGACATTGGGGACAGTGACTTCAGTGCGGAGACAGAGGCGGTAACCACGCTGCAGGACGGTGAGCAAGGGGCCCACTTCCCGCTGCCGCCTTTGCGCCCCGGAACCCCAGCTCCTAGAGAGACCCACTCGTCTTGAGCCAGGAAGGGGAGTGGGGGGAGTGGCCGTGGGCAGTGGAGTTCAATTAGCAGCAGAAGCTGGGCGCTCCTGTACAGCCCAGGGCCGTAAATCAAGACTTCAAGGGCTTCCAAAGGGAGGAGGTTTCTTTGATTGGCTTCCAAACCCTGACCATCCCTTAGCATCCCTGAGACTGAATAATTTATAGGGTCATTAAAGATAGATGTCGTGGGGTAGCTGTGTTTTAAGAGGTTTTCCCCATTTTTCTCATTCACGAGCCACCCAGTTTTGTCACTTGACAAAAGCCCAGTTAAGTGATGGAAGTGAGACCCCCTAACAGCTCCAGGTGACTTTTCACCCGCCCTGTCCTGCTCAGAGGAATTGGGCCCGAAGATCCGTTGTGAGTTTGTTTGGCAATCGATGATCAAAGCAGGCTCGGAGGGAGCTGGGAGACGGGGTCCTCAAGTCCGCCCAGCGGACAGGCAGGTGCTTGGGTAGGAAGGGAATGCTGCTGCGTAGCAGTGCTGGGCTCTGATCCCGGACTGCAGACCCCAACCCTTAGCCCGCCCAGCGGTGCTTTACAATAATCCCCAGACCTGCCCCGAGCACCCTCTCCCCCAGTTAACGCAGCAGGGGAGCGAGGCTCAAACCAGCCCACGTCCGCCTGCTCGCCCCGGGACCCCCCCACCTTCAGCTCTGCTCTTTCTGTAACCTGGGAGGGCGGCTTCTCCAACACCAGGCCACCAGTGACCTGAAGGACCAGCTAAGGGGTTCCGGGGACGCTTCTAGCTCTTCAGGGTCACGCAGAGACTATTTGCAACAGAGCAGAAGCCACCAGGGACCCCTGGTGGTCCTGACCGGGGACATGCCGCCGAGCTCATGGGAAGCTGCAGTCCCAGCTGAGCTCCCGGGGAGGAGGGGCGTGACCTGGCCCTGGAGAAACTGAGGTTGTCTTTTGTGGCTCCCACTTTAATCCCACGTTTAACACAACCAAGGTTCCACTTCAGCTAAGCACTGATTGTTAGAAGAAAGAAAATGCAGCACGCTGGTTTTGGGGGGAGTCTCTGAGAAGGACTGAGGAAGCAGGACGCCTCCCCCAGCCTCCCTCTGCCCCTCACGGGCTCAGTCAGAAGAGGGCCTCTCTCACCCCTTTCATATTTAGATCACTCCTTTGGATGCGTTTATCGTGTCATCTTCCTTTTCGGAGATCTGTGATCTCTCTTTGCCCTGGAACAGCCTTGTGTTGTCATTGCATCGTCTCAAAGTCCAGCTCGCGGCAGAGGCCGACTCCAGGGGTGGGCAGCCTTGTGCTGGGGGCGGGGCTTGGGAGCCTGTGGATGGCTTGCTAATAAACATTTCCTTATAACAGTGTTTAGGGTACTGAGACCACCCCGTAACAGTAATCCTGTGTGATCAGGAAAGCTGGACCAGGGTCTTAAGATAGAACAGCAGGAGGTCGGAGGGCACAGGGTGGAGAGCTGTCCCTGGGCGGGACGGGGAGGCCTGACAGGTGCAGGGGAGACTCACAGAGCAGAGACCCGGGGCTGCGTCGGGACAGTGTGCCAGACACACCCTGGGGCGGGGCGGGGTGGGGAGAACTCCTCAGTCATTCTGCTCAAAGCCCACTTCTGAACCTTAACTGTGTGTCGGGTGTCAGGATGTCACAGTGGGGCAGCTGTAAGGAGGCCAGTCCGACTGCTGAGACAGGGCCGCACAAGCCCAGCGGGAGCAGAGGTGGGGAAGGGCTGTCAGGAAGGCCTGCTGGCATGGCAGGCACTCCAGAGAGCAGGGCGGGGCTGTGGGCAGGGGTCAAACCGACCTTGTCCCCCAGGGAGTAGAGCAGAGCCACCACCGAGACCCAGACCAGGGCAGGCGTCCCTCCGGCCCCCAGAAGCCAGCCTCTGTCCCTGACAGTCACGTCCGTGTTTAAAGCCAAGGGCACCGTGGCCTGGCTTGATCACTCATCCTGTTCAGGAGTCGCTCTGACCTGAGTACCTCAAAACACTGATGCTCCCCCTCTGGGGGAGGGGAGGCCCCTGGGGAGATCTGGGAAGCGCAGGGGCTCCGCGGGCACCTCCTCTGGTGTGAGCAGCTCCCCGTGGAGAGACCCAGACTCGCGTGTCTGTCTTGGGGGTCCGCCTGGGGGGGAAGGTCAGGGACGTGAGCTGTGATCGCCCGACCAGGATTAGGTTCCTTGTCTCCTGGACACAGGCTGGCGGGTGGAGGCAGGGCATCCCCAGGGAAGAGGGGGGCTGGATGCTGGCTGGCCAGCTTTCCCTGGCTCTCGGGGGCTGGGCCCGGCCCTGCCTCCTGACTGGGGCGAGAGAGAGCTGTGCCCCAAGCAGCCGCGGGGCACAGGCAGAGCCACCTAATCCTTGCCTTCTTTCTCATGTTGCAGTTCCGGGAGAGCCTCCGAGCTCTGTCTCTGTGACGCCGCACACCACCTCGTCTGTTCTGATCCAGTGGCAGGTAAGGGCCCCAGCACCCCACGGTGTTTGGTAAAACCGTTCATGCGACCGTGTGGTCAGCCGGCACCTGCCGGGTCCCGGATCGGGGTGGAGTGGGACAAAGGGGACACGCCAGTCGGGCTTGCACACTGTGCGGGGACATGGTGAGTGTAACTTCCAAGACGGGAAATGCAGGACTGTCGTGGCAGGCGTAATGGACTCGTGCCCAGCGCACTGAGGGGACCAGCAGGATGGCAAGGGGGGTGCCCAGAGCGCAGACGGACTGAGCTTTGGAGAAGGATGCAGACGGAGCAAGGCTTCTGTGGCAAGACTGGTTCGCGTCCTACTGGGTTATCGATGGTACAGGAATTATTTCCAACCAGACAAAACATCAACAGGATGACATGAATCTTTGTTAGTTCCAGGTCTTTAGTCAAACCAAGGAACCTTCTCCTAAATAATCAGATAGCCCTTGGTGAGCTGTTAGCAGTGCTCTAATACAACATTGAAAGGACCTGCTGCCCTCTCTGCCTTACTTCCACTTCTGGATCATTTTTGCCAACAGTGAGGTGCCTTGAGGGCAGAAATAATGAGGGGCAGAACCGCCAAGGAAGGCTGCCCTGCCCGAGGGCGAGCCCAGCGGAGGGCGAGGTATCCAGCCAGGGCATGGGGGGCTAATTCAGGAGCAGGGCTGGAGCTGGGCCGGGCAGGCACGCAGACCCATGGGCAGGGGCCAAGGGCAGTGATGAGCGTGGGCACAGCATCTGGCCAACAAGGGAAGTTCCTGAGTCCAGAATGGGGGCTGCCGTCCTGGGCGGGGGCAGTGCCTACAGCCAGCAGGCCGTGGCGAGGGCAGACAGAGGGCAGGCGCTGTGGTCTGGGTTCAGAGCCACGGGGAGCTGAGGTCTGCCTGGGAGTGGCCTCTGTGGGCTGGGGGTCCAGGGAGTGGTCTGTGCGGGCATGAGAGGCTCCCTCCGGGTCGACGATAATCGTCCAGGTAATGCCGGAATCACAACCCAGAACCAGCGGGAACCAAGCACAAATGATGGTCTGGACGTGGCCTTGGAGAGTGGGGAGGGCTTATCCTGGCCAGGGGCACTGCGCCGCCACGGGAAGAAAGGGCGGGACAGAAAGG
Organism: Leucopleurus acutus; assembly: GCF_964270905.1. Lineage (NCBI taxonomy): Eukaryota > Metazoa > Chordata > Mammalia > Artiodactyla > Delphinidae > Leucopleurus > Leucopleurus acutus. The sequence continues at coordinate 3,111,189 of NC_139158.1, forward strand.
GGCAGGGAGCCCCGGGAGAGGACCAGGGAGCCCCAGGAGAGGACCAGGGAGCCCCGGGAGGGGACCAGGAGCCCCGGGAGAGGACCGGGGCCTGGGCTCGGCCTGCAGGCCCCAGTGTGTCATGGCGTGACTCTGATCCCCGAGACCTCTCGGGCTCCAGTTTCCTCCTGCATAAAAACAGGAGGTCAAAGGTGACCTCTGACATCACCGCAAGGTCTCCGATCCAAGGCCCATTACACCTCCACAGCCCTTACTTCCATCCGGGTCCCAGGCACTTGTGTTTCCCGCCCTCCACTACCGTGATCCACCGAGAGCAGGCAGGTCCCTCGGGCTGTGCTGGACCCGGCCAGGTCTGTGCTTTGTCTGTAGGCGTGGGGCCTGTCTGTCCAGGGACTAGGTGGGCTTTTCTGCGAAGGCGGTGGCTCGGGGCTATGTCACCTCATTGCCTCCGAACACGTGGCTGTGGACGAGGTGCTGGCTGTCAGCCCGGCCATCCCGCCTCTGGCCACTGGGCCGCAAGCCCTCAGTTGCGGTTAGGACACTCTGTGAAGTGGCGAGAGCCACACCAAAGGCCCTGGGCACGTGTGTGTGTCCGCTGTCCCCCTTCAGACCCCAGCAGAACAAACTAATGCCAGGAAGCCTGCACAGGAGGTGGTCAGTATGATGCACTGTGGAAATAACTGCCCATCAACTGCTGGGCAATTGAAGTATAATTAAAATTACGAGTAATTCACCAAATCAGAGTGAGCAGAACGAAGGAACTACGGTTAAATATAGATTTGCATTCCAAATGAAATGTTTCACCTGTAAACTTTTTTGTTTTTGTAATTTGTTTAAAAATGCAAACACTGCCTGTAATTTCAAGACCAGACCGTTGACCCATTTGAATGGGCTTGTCTGTCAGATTTCATTCCCCTTAGTAGGATGATCAAACTGTGCCTTTCACGGGTCCAGCGCTGTTTGGAATCTAAGGATTTGCGTGTATGCTCTAGACAGTGGTGGCTTTGTGTCCACACTGAGTGCAGCTCATACTGGGCATCCACGTCTCTGAATTGATCCCAATGTTTAAGCTGGCTCTTCTGAAACCTCCAGCGGGTCACACAGTCTGTCACCCAAAGGCGTCTCCCCTCGTGTGGCTGCAGTGGATCAAAGAAAACGTCCTAAGGGACAGATCCCATCATGCACGATGGACTCGGGGGAGGGGGACTCAGCGCTGTACAGGACGCCTCCCTAAGAGGAGTGCTGCAGCTGCCTGGGCAGAGGGGGCAGGGCGGCCGGGCCTCTTCAGGACAGCTCTTGGCCTTCGTTGCTTTCCTCACCACGCGCTCTGTTGTCTGCAGAGGACCAGCTCCCGCTTGGAGGGCTGGGCGCCTTGAGGTGAGCAGGACACATTCCATTTAGTGCATTGAGCTCTACACGCCTTAGTGTGAAGCCAGCGGAAGGGAACAGCTGACTCGGGCCAGAGGGAGGTGGGAGGTGACAGGATGAACGGTCCTCCTGATCTCAGGGGGCCTCGGCCTGCGGCGGCCTGAAGCAGCATTTCAGTTCCCCGGCCAGAGATTGAAGTCAGGTTGCAACAGTGAGAGTCCTGAATCCTATAGCCACTAGACCAGTGGCCAGGGACAAGGCCCTGGCCCATCAGCTTTATAGAAATGAATTCCCACAAAGAGATGGAAAGTTGTGCAACAAGTGAAGTGTTTATTAGGAGGAAAAAGGATATGTGTGAATAGACCCACACGGGTGGACTCAGAGAGAGAGTTGCGCCCTCGTGGTAGTTTGAATCACTTATATGGGGCATTTCTTCCGGGTTTCCTTCAGCCAGTCATCTTGCTTTGCCTGGTTCTGGGTCCGTGTTTGGTTTATCTCGGAGTCCTCCCATGTGTGCGCGCGCATCTCTTAGCCAAGATGGATTCTAGTGAAGAGGCCTCTGGGAAGGTTGACATCACCTACTGTGGGGTGGCACCCCGTCCCTTTTGACCTCCGAGGGGCCTTTCTGCACATGTGTAGTCGGGGCAGGTCTCCTTGACCTCAAGAATGAGAAATACGTGATCTCTTTATCTTTTATCTGGGCAGGGCTCAGCTTCTCTCTGCCCTTGTCCCCCCACAGGGGACACACGCCAGCTGCTCAGCCTGGGGCCCATCTATCTCCTGCCTCACTCCCCCAGTAAAAGGCGGGGAGACGACTGTACAGACATCACGCACAGCCAGAGCAAAGGCTGCTGGGCTTTGGTGCTACGTTTCAAGGGAAGGCACGACGGAGCCGGGTTCTCTAGGGCCTCCTGTGCTCCGCTGCACCATCGGGACTTAATCCCACAGGCGTCAGAGGGCATCCCTGTTCTGTGCTCCAGGAAACAGAAGTCATGGGAAGTCATGGTCTCAGGCCTCAGGACGACAGCAGCTGAGTTCCAGCTCTGTCTCATACTCGCCGTGAGGCCTCAGACTCCATGTGGACCCTCCCCACCCCAGACCTGCCTGGTCTGGGAAAGCCCGCTGCGCCGGCTCCAGCCCATCCCTGAGTGCTCGGCCAGGACTGAGGCTCGTGGTGGGAGTCCTGGCCCCTCCCCCCCGGGCCCTTCCCTCCGCTCAACGCTGCCGCCTACAGGACGCCCGCCCTCATCCTCCCGGCCGTCCCCAGCTCTTGGTTCCCTTCCCTTCCCACTCCGCCCGCTGGAGTGGGCCGTCAAGGCCAGGGCACGCTGACCAGCTCATCCGCATTTTAACGGGGGCTTCGAAAACTGAAGAACTGCCCTGGACCCCCAGAAAGCCTGCTGGTAGAATTTCTGACGTGCAAAAGGCAGAGTGAAGGTTTTTTTAGAGGGGACCCCAGTCCCTTCAAGCGTCTGCCCGTGCAGATGGCTGATCCAGGATGAATCCAGCCAGAGGTGGTGTCGCCTTCACTTGAGCAAACCCAGCGCACCTCCACCAGCACTGACTAAGCACTGGCTGTGTCCCAGGCCTGGCAGAGCAGCTGCGGGAAGATAGAAACGAACTCGACACAGACAAGGCCCGGCCTCCACGGGCACGTGCTAAGTCAGACACCACAGGAACCGCGTCGTCAGGGCCAAGGGCCGGGAGAAAGGTCTGCACGTGCGAAGGGAGACTTCTGTTCAGAAACCCCCTAGAGACCACCTAGGCCGGCTTCCACATGTAGCAGGTACAGGGTTGAGCCCCAGAGGTTGTGCACCAGCCTGAACCTGCCCCGCAAGGCCATCGCAGAGCCAGGACTTGAACTGGGCCCACTGCTTCTGGAACTCTGTGGGTCACGTGGAGCTGCCCTACCGGGACCTCCCAGGACACCCAGAGTCGCAGAGGCCTCTTACAAATGACAGATGGTTTATTCCAAGCTCGAGGAATAGAAAGTGTGGTTACGCCCTGTTCAGGATCGCGCGAAGGCAGGCGGGCCTCGTGCGTCGCCGTGGGTCACGAGAGCCTCACTAGTGAGGCCTGCAGAGAGGCCGCCCTCCAGGCTGCGCGACCACCTGCCCTCCTCCCCGGGCTGGTACGGCTCCTGCTGGGAGGGCATCACGGGGGGCGCGGTTTCTGGTGCGGCCAGATGTGGACCTGCCCGCAGCTGCAGCAGGTGTGCCTGGGACCTGGGGCTCGGCCTCTCCTCACACCCCTGCCGCATCTTCTCCTCCTCGGCTGGAAGGGTTTGAGCCTGGGATTGGCAGCCTCCGTCCCTTCCCCCGTCCCCCGCGCCCCCCCCCCCCAGGTGTGGACGCAGGCTGGGGACCGGGTGTTGGCCGCTGGTTCCAGAGCCACGTTTGGTCCCCAGGGAGGACGTTGTTATTTTCACAAACTCCCAGCATCCTGCCTGTTTGATATTTTGGGTGAGTTGAATCCAGTCCTTCCCATTCCTCCCAAGCTCCCCACTCCCTGAAAGTCCGTTTCTCTCACTGTCATCCCATCTGTATGTCTGTATGTCTGTGTGTCTGTAGGGTCAGGCCCGGGCCTTTGCAGGCTCCCTGCTGGGGTCTGGGTGCCTTCAGCTGCCATGACCGTAATCTGGGCCTGTGTAGAGGCCTGGAAGGTGACCAGGGTGACATTGCTGGGCTGGGACTTGAGACGGCTCTGCCCACCTGCCTATCTTCAGCTCAGACCCCAGAGAGGGAAGCCTGGGATTTCTCATCATCACCACCTGTCCCTTCCCACCTCCTCCTCAGCAACGATGCCCTGGGACTCTCAGGCAGGGCTCTGGCATCATCTGGGTGGACTGGGCCTCCCTGGGTGTGCAGCCGGTGCTGCATATGAGCCTGGATGCGGGGCACAGTCTCCCAGGAGAGGGGAAGCAAAAGCCCCCGGGTCTTGTCTCTCGTACCCGGGCATCTTCCCGATTAACAGGCTCCCGTGGACTTGAGGACTCTCCGTTCAGGCCCGTCTCCTGGAGTTCAGCTCCAGACGGGCCTGGGAGGGCCACCCACGCGGGCAACGGGGCAGGACCCAGCCCGTCCTGGCTCGGTGCCGATCGATGCCCTGGCCAGCTGCTCCTAGTGACGCCCCCCCCCGACTGCCGCCTGAGCCCCGCCCATCCCTGCACCTCCACTAGGTGGGCTGCCTTTTCTCCCCCATCACAGCCCCTCCTCCCGCGAGGGCCAGCCCCACGGCTGCGTGCCCCGTGTGTTTCTCTCTGACGCTCCAGTCTGCGGCGAGCCCTCCCTTTCTGGTACTTCGTGTGTCATAACACAGGGCGTGTCATCGACCTGCTGAGCGGGTCAGCGCTGGAAGACAGGGCTGGGGCGAGCGCTGTGCTCCCCGGCGGAGGCGCAGGGCTCGGCGGTGCAGGCAGGTCTCCCCTGCAGCAGAGGAGCTCTGCTGACCACCTGCTGGGCCTCAGCCTCGTGCCTCCACTGCGGGGGGATTTGTGGGGTCCAGGCCTCCCCCCTCCCTCAGGGGCCGCATCTGTGAGCAACCTGGGGTCCCCAGGGTCAGAGGCCCTGGAATTGCTTGGCCTTAGTCGGCAAAGGGCCATGGAGAATGCATCGCCGCGCCCTGGACCTTCTCTGTACAACTTAGGTGTTGGGTGGAGAAACGGCTCTCCTTTTATTCTTACACGTAGACTTTTCCAACTTTTCCATCCGTTGCATTTCTTAAAGAAGGGGTGAAGTAAACGTTCTGGCACATGCTATAAGAGTTGTGTTTGAAGGGAGCCCTACAGAATAAGGATTGTAATTTGTCTCCACGGTAGCCAATAAGAGAACAGGACTAGAGTTGACGTGGCAGATCGCCGCCTTCCGTCCTTATGAATAGATGTGCGTGCTGTGCGCGCGCACAAACACACACGATTTGCGTCTCAGCCCCCGTTGTGGTGCATCAGCACCGACCCTGTCTCTGGCGTCAATTAGCGTTGAACGCCGAATGGTGTCTGCCTTTACCACACGGAACCAATTTTCAAATAGGGGCGGGTGGCACAAAATAAAAACCCTAGAAGCGGTTCTGAAAACAGTTCTGTGAACTCTAGAGGGAGAAATCTGGGGAGAAAAGAAACAACACGTCAGCAGCGCCCCGTGTTAAGGGAAGGATCTGAAACGCTGCAGCCCGCAGAGTGGGACAGCGACCAGGACAGGAGCCCAAAGCCTGGGCCGGCTGGAGAGAAAGCAGGGGGACATCCCAGGATGCCCGGTGATGGGCCCTCTCACAGGGCTGCTTCCGCGTCTCCAACACTGAGGTTTTGTTCATCAAAATTGGTAAGAAAGAAAAGGACAAAATTTATTAAAATAAAATAAAAACCATAGCAAGAAACAGAGCCTCTCTCCTGCCCCCCGGTCAGACCCCCGGGCTTCACCCCTGTTCTCACCTCCTTTCCTGAGAGCACTCAGCTTCCCGAGTTCCTCGCTCTCTGTCGGTTTGGGCTTCGTTTTGGGAACTGCTGAGGGAGAGGACAGAGGGCCCAACGCTGGAGAAAGTGGTCAAGGTCGTGGTTCAGCCACCGGGGCCGGACGGACAGGCGTGTGTCCCAGGGACCCTGTGTGCCCTGCTGGTCGCCTGTCCACACCCGCCATCCAGGAGACACCAGGTCTGCGCTGGTCCACCTTGCCTTTCATGTCATTAACTCTGTGACTGTGAGTTGATTTTAAAGACATTTCCACCTGGGGGTGTCAGTGGCCGGCACTCAGGCAAAGGGGCGGCAGCGGTCACACCTTGGAAATATTGGGGGTCTGGTTCCAGACCAGCACAAAGAAGAGGTTCTGGCAATAAAGTGAATCACACGCCTTCTCTGGTTTCTCAGTGCGTGTAAAAGTGATGTTTACACTACACCGTAGTCTGTTAAGTGTGCAATAGCAGTATGTCGAGAAAAGACAATGTACCTGATTGAATGAAAAATACTTTATTGCTAGAAAATACTAACCATCATCTGAGCCTTCAGTGAGTCATAGTAGTGACACCAAAGGCCACCCTAACAAATGCAACAATAACGAAAGAGCTTTAGCTGTTGTGAGATTACCACCATGTGCCACAGAGACATGAAGTGAGCAAACACTGTTGGAAAACGGCGCGGATAGACTTGCTTGACTCAGGCTGCCACAGACCTTCAATTTGTAAGAAACACAGTATCTGTGAAGTGCAGTAAAGCGAGGTGCGCCTGTAGCCCACCCGTGTCCCGTTAACGTAAACTTCACATCGATGATGGTTCTGAGATTCAAATTCAACTGGGTGCCCGGTGTTTGCATTGGCTACATCCGGCAACCCTGTGAGGGAAAAGCACCACAGGGGAGACTCACCTGACCTGGAAGTCCCTGGGCTCTGGTTTTGCGGTTCTGGCCTGACAGTCCGCAGCGTTCAGAGGGGGCCCCAGGGTCCTGCTAAGGCGGCCGGAACCAGAAGGGAAGGGGCTGGAGGCGAGCCAGCCCCCAGGTCCTCTGTGCTGGGTGTGGTGGCTGAGAAAGGTCGGGAGGAAAACGGAAACAGCCCCTCCCGGAGAACAGTCCTGCCCCGGAGACACAGCTCCCCTTGCACCCGCGGAGGGTCCGGAGCCAGGGCCCGCACGTGCCCAGCAGCCCGGCCCCGCCGGCCCCGGTGGGCAGAGCCTGGACAGGCTCCTCAAGGAGACGTGCGCGGGGCCACTGGCGGCTCCGCCGCGGCCCTCCTGGCGGCTCTCTGCCCCTGAGCTCACGCTGGGGTCTGTCGCCCCTCAGCAGGAGGACTGTCGTTTGATTGGATTTGCCGGGCTCCTCCAGCAAGATGGACACGCGTGGCGAGTCCACTCAAGTTTCCCAGGCACGCGTGTCTGCGTCTGATGGGGAAAATGACCTGCCGAGGTGCTTGTCATGAGGCGAGGGCGTCACCGAGGACCCGGGAGGCACCGTGAGGACGTCAGGGCTGCAGCAGAGCCGCAGTGCAGCGCCCGGGCTCAAGGGAGCACGCGGCAGCTCTCGCTGGTGACAACGTGGTGACTCTGGCACGTGCGCGAGCGTGTGCAGGGCCCCCTGTGTCTCGGGAGCTACCCTTGCTGTCTGCGCTGTCCTGCTGGAGAGTTTGGGGAGCAGAGGAGCCTGCACTGTCCACATCCGCTTGGTTCCTGGGTTTGGGACTGAGTAGCAAGAAGTCACAGAGAAACGGACTCATCCGAACATCCAGGTCCTCGTGGCGCCTGGGTTCAGGGACCAGGATTGAAGGGTGAGAGTTTGGACAGCAAAGCAGGCGGGTGTCCTGGGGCTGCCGTGACAGGTCACCGCAAACTGGGCGCCTAAGCACAACGGGGATCTACGCTCCCACAGTTCTGAAGGCCAGAGTCCAAGATCAAGGTGTCGGTTAACTCTGAAGACACAGGGAGGCACCCTCCCTGCTCTCCCCAGCTTCTGGTGGCCACGGCAGCCCTTGGTGCTCCTTGGCTTCTAGACGCGTCCCTCCACCTTCTGCCTGTGCCTCCACATGACGGCCTCCCTGTGTCCAAATGTCCTCATCTTATAAGAATCTTTGGGTCTCTTTATAGCCTCAGCATTTGTCAGATAATTGCTAGATTGTATATTGCCTCTTAAAATGTGCTTTGTCTTCATGGAGCCATCACGTTGAACATTTAGGTGCCTGTGTGAATTAGCTATTATAACACCCGATGGTGATCACGAGTCCAAAGTCTGCGATTGCGTTTGCAAGCAATTCTGCTGTCAGTGCCCTTCAGGCTGGAAGGCCGTCCTGTTGTCTTCGTGTCATTGGAAAGACCCAGAGAGGATTGGTTTAGGCGTCGGGTTTTTTTTTGGGGGGGGGGGGCGGGGGTTAGTCCGGAGCTTGTATTTGTGGGACTCAGGACTGCACACCTGCAAATGTTTGTGTAGCATCGACTTCCAGACGTGTACCTGTAACTGCTGGGTTAAAAGGCAAGTGCATTAAAGACTTAGACAAATAAAATGGAGTTGCCCTCCAAGAAGCCAGTCGTTTCCTCAGGGCCTCCCTACCACTGTGTGACCGCTTCCTAACTTGATTACATCTGCAGAGACCCTGTTTCCAGACAAGGTCTCACGTCCACAGGTACCCGGGGTTAGGATGTCAGCATATCTCTTGGGGGGACACAGTTCAACCAACAACAGAGGGGCTTTCCTGCCAAAGCTGTGGCCTCCATTCAGGCACCAGGACGCTGTGTACCAAGGCACAGTGGCATCACTTAGGCGGTGGCCTTGCAGAGTCACAGGAGTCCAGGGAGCGTCCCTGTCCCCGGGCAGGGCCTCGTGACCCCTCCAGCCAGGGGTCACGGGCGTGCTCTCGGCCCGTCTGTCTGGTCACGGTTTGGGAGGTTTGATCCTGTACTCGCTGAGGATCCCAGAGGGGAAACTGGACCCCGAAGCCCCTAAGCCAGGGCGGTGCTGCGGCCTCACTGGGATTCCGTGTGGAACGAGACGACCTTTCTTCTCCTGACAGACCTGTCAGCCACAGGGAAAGGGACAGCCGGCTGGGCCCTGCCTGACCAGACGCTGCACCCCGTGTGGGTTTGCACGGGTCCTGGGCTTACACTCACGGGGCTCGCATTCTCCCTCGAGCTAAGCCTCATCACCGAGCTACCCGTCACCTGGCTTCCACCGGGTTCTTAAGAGTCAGACGAGCCGCGCCGTCACGCGCTGACGCGGAAGAGGGAAGTGTGGGTTCCAGCCTGCGCCTGAGTTGGGCAGAGTGGGGGTGACCGGGCAGGCGGAGGGGTCGGTGAGGGTCCCAGTGAGACGGCCACAGCCTGGATGGACAGAAGGGACAGGGGCTGAGGGGACGGGGTGAGGCCAGCGGCGGACGATGCAGAGCCAGGCCACATCCCCGTTCCCTTCAGGTCCTGGGTTGGCCCGCTACAGGCAGCGTCTTCGCCCGTCTGTGACCTGGGCCATGGTCTCCGGCCTCAGCCCTGGGGCTCGGGGGTTTGGGCTGGACGTGGATGAGACGCCCGTGCCGCACTCCGGCCCCAGGAGCCCCAGGCTCCAGGGAAACAGCCACATAGCAGGCTCTGTCCCCGAGTTCCCTCATCAGCGTGACACCTGCCTGTTTCCTTGCAAACAGCTGAGGGCCCTCCGTGTGGACTGGTGAATCCCTCCTCGCCAGGCGGCCACACATGGATCCAGGTCCCCTGACTGTGGTGTCTTTGCAGCCCCCGAGGGACGAGAGCCTGAACGGCCTCCTGCAGGGTTACAGGATCTACTACCGGGAGCTAGAGTACGAGGCGGCCTCGGCCACTGAGTCCAAGACGCTCAAGACCCCCTCTGCTCTGCGGACCGAGCTCACAGGTGAGCCCTCTCCTCCCCCTGCACGGGCCCGGCAGCTGGGAGGTTCCTGTGACCACGGTGCATCCGCCCCCCAGGCCTGGGCCTCGGGGGCTGGAGGAGGTGCGGCTCTGCCCCCTCCCACCGCTGGCGCACACGGTCCAGGGCGTGGTGAGGTGCCGTGAGCAGAGGCCCCCGGCCGGTGGGGAACCGGGGAGGCTGCCCGGAGGAGGATCCATCTGCGGTGACTGTCGGGGTAAAAGGGTGTCACCGAGGATGTGACGGGAAGCGGGGGACACAGGGCCCAGGACAGCTCGGTGCAGGTAGGCAAGCAGGGCGGCAGGGGCTCGGGTGGGCCAGGGGTCAGCCGGCCAGCGCAGGGCGTGTGCCGTGCGGGGCCGCCCCAAGCGGAGCAGGTTTGGGGTGCGCCGGGGCGGCTGCAGGGAGCCCCGGCTTCTGTCCCGGCTCATCTGTCTGCTCGCCTGCACCCCGCCAGACCCCTCCGCGGACCCTGGCAGTCCTTCCAGCAGCCGTTGAGGAAGCTCTGGAGCTGCTGGGCAGGCGCCGCGCTCCCCGCTCCTCTCTTCCTGGCGTCCCACGCACCGTCAGAGGACATACTTGAGCCTTAACCCCTGCGCGCTGGCGTCGGGGCGGGCCGGCTGGGGAGCCGGGGCCTGCTCTGCTGGGGCCTGCTCGGCCCCGCGTCTCGGCGAGGCTCACGCGTGCTATGGGCAGCTCCCGTGCTCCCTCCCCAGCCCACCTTCTGGGGCCTCGGGGCTGCAGCTCAGCCCCGGCCCCGCCAGGAGGACTGGCTCAGTCGTGAGCCCCAGCCTCAGCGTCACCCCGGGTGTCCCTTGCTGATGTCCAGACCGCAGCGAGCGTCTCCCTGGGCTGTGTCACAAAGTCACATCCGTGGAATAAGAGGGTGCGGTGGGGTCTGCTCGTCCCCTTCAGCCCGGGGCTCTACCTGAGCGCAGGCAGCCCGACGAGGCGTTGCCCGGGAGACGCCGACCTCCATCTCCCCCTGTGCTGCTTCCGCTACCTCGCGCCAGATGCGAACTTGACCCGTTTAACCTGAGGGGTGAGCACACGCCACCCCCTCGCGGGCCGGGGAGCCTGGCAGGTTCTCCAGGCAGCGCGGGGGCCCCGGCGAGCGGACCCCGCCACGCGGGGGGTGGAGAGACTTCCCGGCCAGGCAGCCCGTCACGCGAGAGCTGCTCCCTGTGCGCTGACCGCCTTTCTGCTCTGCTTGCCCCTAACAGCCCAGAGCAGCTTCCAGAGCGTGAACAGCAGCTCCACGTTAACGACATACGAGCTAATACGTAAGTGGCAGCGCCCTCAGCGGGAGCCGTGTGGCGGCGTGACCGCGAGCCGCCAGGCAGCGCCGCGTGGCCTCTCAGGGGCCCAGTGGAAGCAGCTTGGATTCGAGGCTCTCGTTTCTGGGGTTCCCCCTCAAACGCTGCTTCGCGGTATGCCGGAACCACCAGGGAGACAGGAAAGGAAACTTCTAGAAGCAGAGGCTGGGAGTGCGGGGTACCGGCGGCTGGTCTTCGAGTGTGGGACAGGAGGAAAGGCCGAGTGGGCGGATCTCCTCTCTGGCTCCTTGGGCGTAGTTTTCAAGCCCCTTTCTTGTCGTGGTAAAATACACGCAACCCGCGATTGCCATCTTCACCACTCAAGGGTCCGGTGCAGGGGCGCTCAGCGCGTTCACACTGCTGGGCAACCCTCCCCACCGTCCGCCTCCAGAGCTTTCTCATCTTCCCAGACTGAGACTCTGTCCCCGTGGAACACGGACGCCCCGTCCCCTCCCCCAGCCCTGGCCCCCACCCCCTACTTTCCATCTCTGTGACCCTGGCTCCTCCGGGGAGGAATCGCACAGCGTTGGTCCCTCTGTGTCTGCTGGGTTCGCTTCTAGTTTCATCCGTGCTGTAGCGTCAGGGTCTCCTTCCTTCTCAAGGCCGAGGGACCGTCCACCACATGCACACACACCATTTATCTATCCACCCGTCCTCCATTCCTCTCTAACCAAACTGCTTCCCCTCGATTCCTGTCTGGGGATGGGTTTCAGCAACCGAGTGCAAGGCTAAGGGGCCCCGATGCGACTCACTTCAGCACAGAGAAGTGGCTGGATTAGAAAGAGAATAAATGGGGGAGGGGGAGCCGGGCCTCCCCCGGCCCCAGGTGTGCGGGCACTGGCTGCCAGCCCGTGCCCTTTCATCCTGCCACCACCTGGGCCAGTGACCAGCCTGGCAGCCGGGGCGGGGCTCACAGAGCTGTCCCACCTCCCCAAGCGTCACCTCGTCCGTCCATCCGTCGTGTGCTCGCTCACCCCCCCACCCATCGCTCCCTGGTTGTTTCCTTGTCTCTCCGCCAAGTCCCTCCTGGGCCGGGTGCTCCCCCAGACGTGACCTCCCCGAGGAGCCAGGTGAAGGGTCCAGTGCAGGCCTGGCCCCAGTGAGGAGGGCTCCCTCCCGGGGTCTCATCCAGGCCCTCCAATCGTGGTTATGCAGTGCGGGAGGGGCGGCCCCGACCACGCAGCAGCGTCCACTCTGGTGTGTCTCCGTGGATTCCCGGGCCACACGAGTCCCAGGGTTGAGACGAAGCCTAATTGTTTGTCTGGCAGCACGGCTGGACCACGTGGACAGAACCTTGACCATGAAATGTACACATATCGGCAAACAGAGGCCTTTGAGGTGTTAATGGCCGTGTCCTGGGAAGAAAATGACATGTGAATCCAGGCCCCGTAGCCAGGCACGAGCTCTGTACTAGCCAACGTGGTGAGAGAGCTGACCGCTAAGCCAAAACATTCTGGAAGGTTCTCCCCGTTGCGTGGCTTTCCCGAGGCCCCAGGTGCGTGCCGGACCACCTGGGTGCATGGTTCCTGCAAATCGTGCCTCCCAGCGAGCGGCTAGCTCAGCAGAGGTGCCGCGGATCCGACCTCCAGGCCCTCCCTTGAAGGTGGTCAAGGTTCTGCCTGCCCTACTGGGCCAGGGTCTCACTCCGTCGGTTCCTACGCTTACGGAGAGATTCTGGACCAAAAGGCAAGCCTGGGTCAGGCCCTGTATCCTAGCTTCTTTCCCTCAGAAGACGAGCCTGCTGCCGCCTTCCCCTGAGTGCAGGATGGGTTGCGTCTTTGCCTCACGAGTGTCACTAATGCCGGGACAGAGGGTGGCAGGCCCCTCGCAGACCTCTCTCTGCAAGAAAGAGCTCTTCCCCCGCGTCTTCTCAAGGGGCACTGGTCCCTCAGCGTGGCTCATGGAGGGAGTTTTCTAAGAAAGGGAGGGGGTCCCGCCAGCTGACCCCTGTCCCCTGGCCCTTGCAGATCTGAAGAAATACCGGCGCTATGAAGTGGTCATGACAGCCTACAACGTCATCGGCGAGAGCCCGGCCAGCGCGCCCGTGGAGGTCTTCGTCGGCGAGGCCGGTAGGTCCCGCGTTTCCACCCCCAGCCCGGAGCTCAGGCGCCAGCAGCGTCCCCCTCGATGAAGGTCATTTTGCTGGTGGGGCAGGAGGCTTCCGGTCATGGCTGGAAAGAGGCCGAGGGCTGGGTGTCCCGACGGGGACAGCGGCCAGGTCTTGCTTTTGAGATTCAGGGGTGTTTAACGTCTGCATTTATCAGGACCTGCTCTAGGGGAGCGATGCTGTTGCCTCCATGGGAACCTAGGTGTGTGGGAACCTCCGTGTGTGGAGGGGGGATGTTTGTCAGCTGCCGTCTCTGGCTGGGCCCGGGCAGTGGCCCCGGCACTGAGTCAGCCCGACCGTCTGTAACAGGCCCTTCCCAGGTCTCGAAAAGCCACGTGGATCCATGTTTGTACCCCTTTTAGGTAAGAGGTGGCCCTGGGTATGTTTCAAGGACCGTCCCTTCTGTGGGGCTAACCCACAGGGAGACGTCGTGTCCTGTGTGGAGGCCAGAGTGCACCTGGCCCCAGCTGCCCTGCAGCGAGCTCTGCCGCCTGCCCTCTGGCCCGCAGGGCGACCCCTCCCCCCGACGCCCACCGCCCCGCCGACGGCCGTCTCCTCTGAGCCTGGCAGCTGGCCTGAGGGCTCTCCTCAGATCTGCTGGTGCGGAGTTGGGAGGGTGAAGGATTCTTGGAATCCCTCTGTGGACAGAGACCCAGGCTTGCCGGAGGACAGAGGGGTTCTGGTCACTCGGCCGGTGCACAGAACACATCAGGTGACCTTTTGCTATTTGGAGAGGTTATCGTCGTAAACCAATCAGCACTGAGGGCCTAACTCAGCAGGATTTTTCTGGACCGGTCCCACAGTATTTTCGTGTGAGTGAGGATAACCAAGTGCGCCACCAGGAGGTCGCATCGGCCTCTACACAAAAGTCTGTCTGGGGGGAGGTGGAGGTTCCTTGGAGCAGGTGGGGCAGGGGCCAAGCGTTCCAGGAGGACATGGGCCTGGCCACAGAAGAGCCCACGCGGGCAGACGGGGGACGTGGCAGGGAGGGGACATTTCAGGGAGGGGACGTGGCGCGTGCCATCCGTCAGAGCAGGAGCTCTGGGACCTCGCTGGGCATCAGTGCGGGCCTTCGTACCGCTGGGTTGAGGGGCGCACGGCCGGCCAGCTGCGACCTGCAGAGCTGACCCGCCCACCGCCAGCCTGCACTCCAGGGAAAGGATCCAGCCTGCGGGGGCCCAGGCACTCTGGACAGGGCCTCAGGCCCAGGACCAGAGCAGACGTCCAGAGAACAGGGCTGGAGCCTGGGCGGGAGACCCGGCCGGCACTGGGGCCGCAGCCAGCCAGAGGGCGACCGTGGGGTGTGCGCAGTTCATGGGTCTCGTTTGCTGTTTGTTTGTTTGTGGTAAAGCACAGTTAACGTGAAACGTGCCGACCTCATCACTGGCAAGCGTCCAGCTCAGGGGCGTGAAGCACATTCACCTGTTGTGTGGCCACTGCCCGCCGTCTCCTCTGGGGTCCTTCATCTTCCCAAACAGGAGCCCCTCGCCCGTCAGCAGACCCTTCCCTCTCCCCTCCCCCCCACCCCGGACGGCCTCTAATTTACTTTCTGTCTGTGAATTTGCCTAGTCTAGGTACTTCCTAGGTGTGGACTCCCCACATTTGTCCTTTGCACCCGCCTCCTCTCACTCAGCGTGTTTTCTTGGTTCATCCATGTTGTAGGAGGCGTCAGACTCTGTTCTCATGCAGTAGGCATGTCCACTGTGGGCAGACACCACGTTTTCTTTACCTGTGGGCCCATCAGTGGGCACCTGGGTTGTTTCCACCTCTCGGGTTTGTGGTGGAGCTGCTGTGAACGCGGGTGGACCAGGTGTTTTTCCCAAGTGCTGAGCTGAGGCTGAGCCCGTGTGGCCTGGCCATGATGCAGGGCGCTGGCCGCTCCCGCCCCCTCCACGGGGGCCCCTCTGCCAACACACACCTGCCCCCATGCTGACTCTCCCCGGGGCGGGGGTCGCGGAGAGGGATGGAAGGAGGCTGTCCATGGGCTCTGCCACCGCGGCATGGGCGGCAGCCTCCAAACAGGCTCCATCAGGAACACGGAAAGCAGGGGCTGGGGCACAGAGGCGGATGTTCCGCCCTCAGCGCGTTGCTCTGCCGTCTGTGTTTACGCTGCAGAGAATGTTCTGAAAGGAGGATGCCAGTACTTCCAGCGTGGCTGCCAGGTACCCTTTGCCCTCCCAGTCTCCGCCTCTCACAGCCCAAGGGCCCCTTATAATGGTTTCGTTCCGATGTTGAGCAGTGCTACTAACCAGGCCTGCAGAAAATAAAGTTCATTGGGGCCAATTTCCACTCACCTGGCCAGACGCTTCATCATGTCGCAAACCGGTCGGCATGAAACACTCAGACTTGTGTGAAAACAGCCTGGAAACAACACGGTTTCCCAAGTTAGACCGCCCTGAGCATCTGAGTGTCGGCTCGGCCGGTTTCCAGCTGTGTGATGCGGGGCCAATTACTTCACCTCTCTGAGCCCTGGCCCTGAGGACCGTGGTGCAGAGGAGAAAGCTTTGGGCTGGGAGTGAGGAGACTGGGGTCCTTGTCCCAACTCTGCCCCCAACTTGCCTGTCCCACCTGCAGGATAAATGTCCAGGACACGCCTGGACTGGTCAGTCAGTAAGTGGTGAGTGAATGACTGAGACCCTGTGTGGTTACTGGATTGGTCTGGCCCATCTACAGAACAATGAGAGGTTGAGAGTTAACGATCTTTGGGTCCTCCAGTCCAAATATGTAATATTTAAATCCTTTTAACCTCAGAGAGAAAACGTAATCTTTAGATTTCTCATTGAGATTGATTTCTGAGTCCAGGCATTTCAAATTGGTAAAAATAACACATTAGTAAGAACTCCAGTTTGCAAGAGATAGAAACCCAAACAGCTTAAACTGAAAGAATCAATTATCAATTCACATAACAGAAGAGTTGAAGAGCCTGGGTACAGCTTCAGGCATGGCTGGATCCAGCACCCTAACAGGCTGGTCCCACGTCCCCTCTTGGTTGCACTGTCCTCTCAGCTCACTCCTGTCTGGGGCGGGCTCTTCACCAAGGTGGCCCTGTAGCTTCAGGCGGCAGAAAGAGAGTTTCCTTTTTCTACGGTGCCTCCAGTGGCAGTCCACTGGCCCCCGTTAGCCTGCCTTACACTCCCATCTGCTGCAGCCAATGGCCTGAGGTCCCAAAGCCAGGGGGTTATATCATCTCTACCTGGACCACATGGACCGAATGGGAGGAAGGATCCCCAGATCCCCAGGGGAGATCTGAATGCTGCTGCTAGAAGGGGACTGGGTGTTTGCTCAGCTGTCAGTGCGGCACTCATGGCAGAGTTTTCCAAGGGGCCAGAGCTGCTTCTGGGAGATGTGTCTGTGGGTTCCTCAGCAGGACTGCTGTGCCAGTCACCCCCGCCCCCGCCCCTGTGAAACCTCCAGGCCCAGCTCTGTGTTCTCGGGGTTCTACAGCTGAAAGGAGCCCATATCCTGGCCTTCAGGACACTTACTACTGGAGGACAGGCCCCACCTTCAGGATAAGGCTGCCCTCCTGCCTGGGACTGTGTTTCCAGACCTCCCAGACTGCTCCCCCGGAACATACGCCATCCCACCCACACCGCGCTGCATCTGCCCGGAACCCCTGCTCTTCACTCCAGTCCCTGGAAGACCCTCCAGTCTTCCGCTCTGCCCACCTTTAAGGCCAGCCCCTCAAGGCCTGGCCGCCCTGTCCCCGGCCTGGGCAGAACTAGGGACCCCTCTGCTCCAGAACACGCCACCCGTTCTGCTCTCTGCACCTCCTGTCTGTGATGCAAAGACCCCTCTGATTCACCCCAGTGTCCAGGGTGCTCGGGACTTCCTGGTTGCCTGGAGCACTGCAAACACTGTAATGTTGGGGGAGTGAAGGTGGGGGAGAGCAGATTTGGACAGGAAGGAGGGGAGCCATGCAGCCTGCCCGACCCCCCGGGGCCCGGGGAGGGGAGGGGAGACCCCTGAGGGAGGAGACCCCCCGGGGTCCGGGGAGGGGAGGGGAGACCCCCGAGGGAGGAGACCCCCAGGGCCCGGGGAGGTGAGCGGAGACCCCAGAGGGAGGAGACCCCCGGGGCCCGGGGAGGTGAGGGGAGACCCCAGAAGGAGGAGACCCCCTGGGGCCCGGGGAGATGAGGGGAGACCCCCGAGGGAGGAGACCCCCTGGGGCCCGGGGAGGTGAGGGGAGACCCCCGAGGGAGGAGACCCCCGGGGCCCGGGGAGGTGAGGGGAGACCCCAGAGGGAGGTGAGGGGAGACCCCCCGAGGGAGGAGACCCCCGAGGGAGGAGACCCCCGGGGCCCAGGGAGGTGAGGGGAGACCCCAGAGGGAGGAGACCCCCAGGGCCCAGGGAGGTGAGGGGAGACCCCAGAGGGAGGAGACCCCAGAGGGTAGGAGACCCCCGGGGACCGGGGAGGTGAGGGGAGACCCCAGAGGGAGGGCTCCTGCCCGAGGCGCCTACAGCCCCAGCTCCCGCCTGCCCTGCAGCCTCTGCCCTTTCAGGGGGCAGGGTGGCTGAGAATCCCCAGGGGCTCTGACACCAGGAGGGTTCCTGACAGCAGCAGAGCAGACCCAGCCCCTCCTAACAAAGCCTGAGGCTCTGACCTGATGCCCATACGCACCTGACGTTCACAGACTGTCGCGGGACCAGGGCTGCGGGTCTGGGGTGTAGGGAGGGGGAGCTCCGCACAGCCCAGCAAAGCGTGCGTGGGCTCCGCGGCCCGGTGTGCGGCCGCGTGGCTGCGTCGGGCTCCAGCTCTCACTGGACACACGGAAAGAGGGGTCCAGGGGCCACAGCGGGCTGCTAGTGGGGGTGCCTGTGTGCGAGCCTCACAGGGAAACAGCCTCGCTCCAGGGGGGAGACCCAGGCCAGTCTCGGCCATCACCTTCCTGCCGTGGGAAGTCACCATCACAAAGGTCCCCATGCAGGGACTTTGGCATTGCGCCGGCCTGTCTCTCCCTTTGCATCTCTTGCTGGAGTCGGTGGGTCCCTCGGTGCAGGTCTGAGCCACAGCCTGCAGTTTCCTTGTGTTGTTCTGTGATCCCGGATGTCCCAACAGCTCACCCCTGATTAGACCCGGGGCCGAGGTCCGCCCTGTCCCTGACCCAACAGGAGGAAGAACGTTGTCGGTTCTTCAGTGAAGGAGCCAGGGCTCGCTCTGCGTCCAGTGGGCCGTGCCCGTGAAGGCTCAGGTCGGCGGTGGAGCGTCTGCAGCCCCCGACCCAGGGCCACGGGGCCCGGAGGTGGAGTGGGTGCAGAGCTTGCCCGTCCCCTCGCCGTGCCGGGGAGAAGAGCAAGATACCGCTGGGCCTTTGCCGCCCCTCCGGGCTCTCTCCCCTGCACCCCTGACCCCAGGATGCCTGCTCTGAGGCCCGCGTGGGGAAGGAGACAACGAGCCCAGCGTCCGCGTTGGTTTTCAAGCGCCCTGCAAGCGCAGTGGGGGCGGGGTAACAGGAGCAGATGCGCTGAGAGCTCGGGGTGCCCCCGGGACTAGGCCAGTAGAGCAGTCAGACGCGGCCCGGGGGGCGGGGAAGAGGGAAGGCGGCCGGCGCTGCAAGCGCCTCGTTAATGCTGGGACAGAGGGCGGGGCAGGGCCCCCCGGGGTGAGCGGGCCCCCAGGCCCCTCCTCTGGAGCCACCCTCCACCCGTCCTCCATGCCCCGCTGGACTGACCCTTCCTGGGCCCAAACCCCATCCCGTCGCTTTTCCGGTTCCTCCCCTCAGTGCATCCCCGTGTCTGTAGGGAAGCACGATGTACTCCCGAGAGGGGCCCATGGGAGCCTCCGGCCCCACCCCAGTCTGCCCCTCAGCAGCACCTCAGCTGCACCAGGCCCACCCTGCATTCTTCCCGCCACGGTGGGGTCAGCCCCTCCCCCAAACCCGGGCATCCGTCTCACCCCACCCCCCCCAGCTCCCCACGTCGCCCTGCCTGGGTTCCGGCCTTCCCTAGCAGGCACGGGAGCCCAGGAAGCACTGGTAGAGAAATTACACTATTCATAACTTTATTTCCATCAATGTAGGAAGGTTATAGAGAACATTCTAACGCGTAGCTCTTTACTTGGAAAGGATCGCAAACGCCACACCATTCGGAGTCCACGTCCTCGGCCGGAGCCTCCAGAGAACCCCGCGGTTCACCCGACCGCTGGCTCGCAGCCCACCCCTCGCTAGGCCCCTGAAGGCGGGGAGACCCCAGTCCTGCCCTGGACGAGGGCGCCCTCTGGGCAGAAGGGAAGTGGCCTCCCATGGGTCCTGGAAGGGGCTGAGGCCATGCAGGGTCAAGCCACACGGGGCGGGCCTCTGAGTGTCACAGAGCTCGGGGTGGACAGGAGCGGGGCTGCAGCTGAGCTTCACAGGCAGAGTGGACGCTGGATCGTCCACACCAAGGAGGCACCGCCTCCATGTGGGCAGCTAGGGAGACGGCCACCCAGGGTCGGTATTGACGCTGCCCGCTGGGCTCCAGACGTGCCGTGACCCCGTGTCTCACCCCAAACACTGGCCCAGCTCTTGCCTCTCCTTCCCAGTCAAGGTCTTCGTGAGAGAACCTGCTTGCTTTCGTTTGTCTTATGTTGTTTAACTTGGGGAAATGAGGGAAGTTTCAAGTAGACAGACTAGGATACAGAGGCTGAGCGCTCGACCACCAGGCACCACGACCATCTTCCCCCGTCTCGCCACCCACCTGCGTCTCTGCTCCCCTGTTCTCAGACACGTGTCTGGCCCTTTATGGAAAGCTTCCCAACTCTGCCCTTGGGAAGTAGCTTGGGCCCTAGAGTCAGCAGACCCAAGTTCAAATCCAGTCGGTCCTGGGACAAGTGACTTAACTCCTCTAAGCCTCAGTTTTCTAAGGGGGAAAATGAGAATAAGATCCTTTCCCTACAGCTTGAATTTTGTGAATACAACCACGTGGGATGCAGTTGGTTAATTAGGGGCCGTGAATTGTGTTACGTGGACCAGGTCGGCTACAATACGGTCGTGGTCTGTCAGGACCTGGATCTTGCCGTGATGGGAAACTCACTCTACAGGCAAAGAGGAAAAAAAGAAAACCCACCACGGTCGCGAGCAATGTAGCTGGTTTGCGTGAGTGGCTTCTAACTTTGCGTCTCGCGACGGCGGTAGCAGTGATTAAGCTGATAAGATGGCGTGAGCGGTGGTGATGATGGGAAAACAAAGGTCATTGCTGGATGAAACCAAATGCTGGATGTGTTCGGCACTAACCTTTATCACGGAAACATCTGTAAGAAAAATGTGCTTGTTCTTATGAGTCTGAAGCTCTCTGGCCTCCACCTCCTTTCAGATTGAAACCACTGTTTTTTTTTAAATACTCTCTGGACACTCGGAGTCCTAGGGCTGCCGCTGCCTGGTCCGCAGCTGGAGCAGCCCTAATTCTGCCCACACGTGTGAACGTGCTCTGTCAGAGCTAAGAGCCCTCGTTAACTCACCCCGTCCTTGGTCCGAAGCACCTGTAATCAGAACCGCTCCAGCTCCTGCACTGCTCCAGAGCTCTGCAGTTCTGCCAGGACGTCCACCAGTGAAAAGGCCAGGAGCTTACCCTAGATTTCCTGTGCAAACTCATGGGGCCAAGGCCACAGCTGGGTCTGGGCTGGTTAAGAGGACATGTTGGCCTTAACAGAGGGTGTTTCGCTGGAGCACCGTGAAATCCTGCATTTACAACAGGGGCCGCACCAAACTCCAGCCAGCCCCTGGCAGCCCAGAGCGTGCGGTCTGGCCTTGGGCTGGGTGCTTTCCCTGAGGAGCTCCCACTGGTCGGGGAGTATTAGTCATCTGCTGCTGGGTAACAAATTGTCCCAACGTAGCTGCTCAGACAGCACACACCTGCTACCTCGCAGAGTCTGTGGGTCAGGAATCCAGGCTCAACTCAGCTGGGTGCTCTACCTCGGGCTCTCACAAGGTGTCGCCAGGCCTGCAGCGCTGTCCAAGGGCTTGACCAGGGAGGGCCCCTTTCTGAGCTCACGGGTGCTTGTGCACGGGACCCCGTTTCCTGGGCTGATGGGCAGAGGCCTCCCCGAGGTCCTCGCCTGGCCACCTCTCCGTGGAGCGTCACCATACGGGCTGGCTTCCTTAGAGGGAGCTGGGGGGGGGCGAGAGGAGCCAGGAGGGGGCACCAGCAGGAGGGGCAGCTCAGGCTCCCTGACCTGCCTGCAGGAGGCTGCCCACCCCACCGCGTCTGCCATATCCTATGTGTCAGAAGGATCGCGTGAGGCTGTGAGCACCAGGAGTGGGGTCCCTGGAGCTGCGACCAGGATCCATGGTGACACACCTGGGCTGCTCTCAGTTCATACGGGAACCACCAGGGAGACGGACATCTACACGCGTCAGCACGTGGTGACTCGATTACCTACCGTCTCTACGGGGACAGAGCCCACACAGAGCAGTGCCCTAGGTGCCCAGCGCCCAGATAAGCCCTCGAGTGATTATCAGGACAGAGAAGTCACCTCGGGGACGAGCTCGGGGCCACCACACCCCCCTGGCCGGGCCTTGCTCTGCTCTCACGCCACCCATTTCGTTTCAGCTCGAAAACCCTTTACGTCTGATATTTTCTCCAATCTTACGAACAATGGAACTGCAGCGCAGACATTGAGCAGCGTCCCAAGTCCCACCAGCTGAGCCCAGACCCTAAACTCGCCAGCCAGGGCTCCTTCCACAGCCTCCCAGCTATGTTTTCTGTAGCCTGGAGTACATGGCATTGAGTTTTTTGAAAATAGTTTTTGTGACCAGTTTGCTGATTCTTCTTGCTAAGCTTCCTTGGAGTTGTTTTTGGTCCTGGCTCAGCAGTGAGGTGATGGACGACAGGCTGGGGGCCGGAGCTCGGAGGGGAGGACGGCAGCAGCGGGGAGACGTGCTGGTCCGAGGGGGCTGCTCCAGGAACCCAGGCACGGCACGTGGGGCCGAATTCCCTGCCCCCACTACCCCTGCCCCGGCCCCAGGAATTCCCCTGGGAGGGAGGGAGGGAGCGAGGCTCAGAGCCAGGCTGCCTGGGTTTGTACGGCCAGATCCACACGGTTGCTGAGTGTGTGGCCTCGGGCAGGTTACCGGATCTCTCTGGGCCTTAGTGTTTCCATCTGTGTAATGGGCAGTGACTTGCACCCACCTCCCCAGGTTATGAGGATGAAGTGAGGCCAGATGAAGGGTTTGCAAGAGATGCCTGAGCCCCTGGTATGAAGGGCGCTCCATCGATGTCGGCCTCAGCGCTGTTCACACCCCACTGACGGGTCCCCGCGTTAACCGGAAGTTAAAGCAGACGTTAGCACCACTGTATTTGTCTTCACGAGTCCTGGGGGTTCTGGAGAAGTGGGGGCTGTCGGTTGAGAGAAGGGTGGTGCGTGTCCCTCATGTGCGTTACAGAGTTATCAGATATGATCTCACTTTGTCTGTCGTAAGCTCTGTTAAAAGTTACTTTGTAATGTCAGTGGAAATGCTCATTTACGGGCCTGAGTTCCTGCGGGCGGGGCTCACAGCTGCCCGGCGTCCTGGGTGACCGGGCATTGGACGTCCCGTTTGGTGGCAGCAGTGACTCACAGCCTTCTTCTGGAGGAGGAGGGGCTGCACGCCTGCCCGGACGTGGCTCCTTCCTGGATCCTAGCGATCTGCCCCTCCTTCCTTCCTGGGCCGAGTCGCTGCTTGTCCCTCGGGGCCGAAGCCCCGCCACCCATGCAAACCTCCTTTATGGACTGAGGGGGCCCAGAGGCCACACAGTTACCCACACCTGGAGTCCCTCCCCGCCGGTTATCCCTGCTTAGGGGAACAGATATGTTGGCAAAGTTTGCTGAGAAGGTGAAAATACATTCGAGAATTGTTTCCTACTCACTTTTTTTTTTTTTTTTTTTTTTTTTTGCGGTACGCGGGCCTCTCACTGTCGTGGCCTCTCCCGTTGTGGAGCACAGGCTCCGGACGCACAGACTCAGCGGCCATGGCTCACGGGCCCAGCCGCTCCGCGGCATGTGGGGTCTTCCCAGACCGGGGCACAAACCCGTGTCCCCTGCATCGGCAGGCGGACTCTCAACCACTGCGCCACCAGGGAAGCCCCCCCTACTCACTTTGACAGGAAATGAGAAACAGTGTTTGACCAGAGAAATGTTGGTGTAATTAAAGTGAACTGATGAACGTACAATCTTTTAAAGATCACGTAAAGAAATTCTTATTTCCTTATATTAAAACATTAACAGTGATCCTCAGGTTACCAGTTAAAAACTTGCTCTACCCAAGTAATAAATCACGGGCTTACAAAGAGTGAAAGTCAAAACCGAGCGTGGTCTGGCCTGGTCCAGCAGCACAGTTCCAGCCCCCGGAAGCCCGTCAGTCGTGACGCCGGCAGCCGCCCCGCCCCGCAGCTCTCCACTGCTCCATCCCCGCCTCCCCGGCCCACGGTCCCGTGTGAAATCCCCCCCATTCCTGAAGAGCCATCTGGGTGTTCTGTTTCCAGGAAAGGCCCCACGTCCCCCAGCCACAGTGGTGACCCGTCGTGGCCCTTTGACCCTGTCCTCACATTCTGCCTGGTGCCGTGACTGCTGTGAATTATGTCTCCTGTTGAACCTGTCCTGCGCATCCTCGTGTCCACCCGCGAGCTAAGCCGCGGGCCTGGTTGATGTTCAGGAAAACGTCAGCGAAGTTGCTCCGTGGCGACAAATCACCCCCGAGTCTCGGCGCCTGAAACGCCCCCGTGTTTCCTCTCGCGCGTCCCTGTCCTTCACGGTCAGCTACGTCTCTCGTGCTCCCAGACACAGATGGGGATCTGGGGGCACCGCTGGTCTGGGAGTGGGGAGAGGTCGGCGCCGTGGAACGCTCTGGAAGCTCCTGCTGGGAAGTGCCCTGCATGTAACTACTGCTCCCCCGTCGTCAGCCCGGCCGGTGTCGGAGGCATGCAGCTCCCTCGGGGGGGACTCTGCAGGGTGGGTGGGCCCCCCCCGCTGCACCACGGGGGCAGAGTGAGCGGGCGAGCGGGGGCCGGATGGTGACCGGTCCCACCCGAGCCACTGACGAGCCCCTGCCCTCCAGCCTCAGCTGTTCACCAAATGCCTTTGAGGCGTTGTTTCCTCTCCTTGCCGTGGTTTCAGCACATGGGTGCCTGTCCAGCTGCCTCCCTGGAGCAGAGGTTCTGAAAGGTTGACGTGAGCCCAGGGCCGCCCAGGGTCTGCGGGACGCAGAGCCAGCAGCCCGTGGGCGAGTGCTTCCTGTCAGCAGCAAGTCTGCATCGGGTCAGGGCAGCCACCGTGTATCCCTGATGCCTGCTGGCCACGTCGGGGCCGAGCAAGCCGGCCAAAGTGCTGCCCTCACTGCTCCGTGGGACCCGCCCGCCGAGTCCAGCCCACAGCACCCAGCTGTGCAGGGCCTCTCCCAGCGCTCAGCCAGAATCCCAGAAGATTCCAGAAATCGCTGGGATTCCACTACTGCTGTCAGGTGCAAGGAGCCCCCAGAAGTCCAGGAAGCTTCTCTATCACTGCCCTGCCCGGACCTCTCTCCGGGGCTGGGGTGGCAGGAGCGATCCCTCAAGGCCGGTGGGTGACAGCTGTGGGAAAGCGTCGTCTGCCTGGGCCGAGACGCCGGATGGAGAGGATCTCCGCTCTGTGCCCTAACCCTGCACCCGCCCTCCAGCGCTGTCCGTGGGCCATCTGCGGATCAGCAAACGCCAGGGACTGCCAGGCCAGGCCAGCGTGCTTTTAAAAAGGAATTTCATGCATTTTAACACAGCATTCTGAGCCGATGTTCGCGTGCGCCGTACTCCACAGATGCTAAGGTTGGAGAACAAGGGGCTCGCGATGCACCAGACGCGCCATCGGTTTCCAAACTGAGCACCTTCCTGACAGGAGAGGATTGCACTGGGGATGTAGACAGACGGCCTTCCTGCACGTCAGGGTCTCCCGTCAGGGTGGAGACCCTGAGGATCTCAGGAACCAAAAAAATAAGTCTTGAAATTGGCGTGCTCTGCTCCATGTTCACCTGGGTTTCTCCCTCCCCTGCTGTGTTAGCGTCACAAAAGTCCTTGTCACCTGCAGCATGTTTTTGGCAGGAAGGGGCTGTGCTGTAGGACAGCTGGGGGGCGTGGAGACAGCTCAGCCTGGGGGCAGCGGCGCCTGGGGCTCAGCCGCCCGGGACGGCACCGGGGGTGGCGGTGGAGGGAGGCTTTGTCCAGCCCGCGTCGACCCCAGAGCCGTCGTGGGCCCTGGGTTCGGCTGTGCTTGGAGAGGGAAACTTGGGGGACTGGGGCGGCCACGCACAGATGGTCCTAACCCACCACCAGGGTGATGGCTGTGCTCCATTTTGCCTTTCACGTTTTAATCGTACGACAGTGATTTTGTGATAGAGTCGCCCATGGCAAACACGCAGAAGACATTAACTTTATTTATGTTTTGGATTATTAATGTGGCTGTTAAAATTCCTCCGGTTAGTTTTGATTGAATTGTTTTTTGTGCGATTCTGTTGTTTAATGGAGCGGTAAATAAGCATCTCTGATAATGAGGCTGAGCGTCTGTCACAGCCACCTGGTGGGGGCTATTAACATTTCCATTAGCGGCGGGGTGGGCAGTGATAATACAGGAGCCACACAGTTAGAGCAAAATAAATAGTCGGTGTCAGGCTGAGTGGGCGTTAATTACTATTTTATTCTGCACTGGTGGTGGGGAAGCAGGGAGGGGAAGAAGCGGGGGAGGGGCGCCTCAAGGGGGTCATCCTCTCCCCAGGAGGCCTCACCAGAGAGACTGTGAGCTGGGCGGTCTCCCTCGGGCGCTGACCGCTGACGCGTGTTCCTTTCCATTCATGGCCCTAAATAGACTTGAGTCAAGAGGCAGCGCCCTGGCCGCAGGCAGGGCCGTGGAACGTGAGGGTGCTGGGTTGGCGCCCTGGCCCTGCAGCAATGTCCCCGACAGCTCCGTGGAGCTCCCCAGGGTCCAGCCCAGCGTGAAGTTCACTGGGGGAGGGGTCACCCAGGTGGGAGGAAGGAGTAGCTCCTGGGAGGCAGAGGACAGACGGGCCAGAGGGGAGAAATGTCCCCAAATGTGCACGTGCGTCCTCCGCGTCATTCCCAACTTACCCGCGGCTGCCTGCAAGGCCACGAGGCCACGGCCATGGCGCCCTGCCAGTCACCTTTCACCTTTGATCTGCACAGTGTGGCCCTGCTGACACCAACACAGCACCCGGGGGCCCTCGGGGTTGGGAGGGAAGGAGTGGGACCGGGTCCTCCTGGGGGGCGTGGAGCTGTGGCCTCTGTGCTCCGTCCCTGAGAAGGGGCAGCCCCGGGTCTGCAGACGTCAGCTCCACCTGGAGCACGGCTTCGTACCCAGGATCCGGGACTCGTGATGGGAACACAGATGCCTTTATTTATTTATTTTTGGCCGCAAGGCCTGTGGGATCGTAGTTCCCTGACCAGGGATCGAACCCAGGCCCTCGGCAGTGAAAGCGCAGAGTCCTAACCACTGGGCCGCCAGGGAGCTCCCATAAATGCCTTTATTTTCTCTGAGTTCCACCTGGAGCTGAGCATCTCCCTCAGTTATGAATGTGGCGACGTACCAGTGCCGCATCACTGGGCCCTGGGACTCTCTCAGCAGCAGGGCCCCCGGGTGTGCCCCCGTCCCGGCGAGGTTGGAGGTTGCTGCACCGTCTCTGCTCATCCCACCTGACCTCAGAGGCGTCGCTCGAGCAGCTGCTAAGCCTGGCTTCAGGGCTCAGTCACAAGCACAAGCACGTGGGTTACCGTGTCACACCTTCGTTCCCAAAGCTCTGCTGTGTCTCGATATAATCGGTTTTCTTTGGGATTCTCCAGGTTTTATTTCATGCATTTAAAGGCGCGGTTCTGAGAAGGGTTTGTGGTCAAGCTGGCAGACAAGCTGGGTGGTCCAGGGCAGGGTCTCGGGACTTCTCAGCGGACCCCGCTGCTCTCTCCGCAGCCCCGGCCATGGCTCCGCAGCACGTGCAGGTGAACCCACTCACGGCCAGCCAGCTGGAGGTCACGTGGGAGCCGCCGCCGCCCGAGAGCCAGAACGGAAACATCCAGGGCTACAAGGCAAGGCGCCCTCTCGCTTGGTTTGCCTCTTCGTCCAGGTCACTTGCGGGCCAGGGTCGGTGGCCTGAATCCCCAGATCTCCCGAGGGCTCCGCTGGGACCCCGGCCGCTTCTGCTTCCCGTCCTGACTCAGGCCGACAGACCCTCGGCCCCCAGCCGGGCGGCTGGAACGGGCTCAGCCTGACCTTGCCTCTGGCCTGGGAGAGCGGAGCCCAGTTCCCCGCGTGGCCAGCAGCGCCTCCCGCCCCCTGCACCCCCTCTGGGAGTCTCCACCGCCTTTGCCGACAGTAAAAGGGAAGCCCTCGGGAGAACAGGTTCCCCCCGCACCAAGCCCTGCCCTGGGTCCGAGTCTCTTGTTCGGTAGGTCCAGGATGGGGTCCAAGGACTTGCGTGCTCCTGGGAACCTCACTTTGAGAACCCTTACACTGCACTGTCATGATTCCACATTCAGTATCCCAGAGGGGGGATGCAAGAAAGGCAGCAGCCCGTTGCAGTCCGAGCATCAGGTGATGAACAATGGCACAGAGTTGGTGGGGGCAGGAAGCCCCCCGCAGTGTTCCACCTCCAACATCACCCCTGCGTAGGGGGCTCGGACCCCGTGAGGTCAGCTAGAACCGTCCGGAAGTGCGGTCCCTTGAGAGTTCCCCGCCTTCCTCCAGAGTGAAGCTGGGCTGTTGAGCCCACGTCGAGCAGCCATCAGACTCCATGGTAGCCTCCCCTGAAGGCTATTGGGCCAATTCAACGTCCCTTTAAAAATGACGTTGGTAGGTGTTTTGTGAAAATAAATACCGTCCTCCACGGCAGGGCACCTGCAGTGATTAATGAGGTAACGGAAAGTCCCCCGAGCCCGGAGCCAAGGTGCTATTTATGTATGTCCAAAACATGTTTCCTAATTTCCTAATGACAGAGACGTTGAACCTGGATATTGAGTTCAGGCTAGTAAGGCCTGTTCAAGCAGAGCGTCTCATCTGGCCAGTTCAGAGCAGAAGCTGAACTGCGTCTTGCAGGTGGATACGGCGAGGCGCTCCCGCAGCTCCGCTCCGGCCTGGCCAGGCATGGGGGCACGGGAGAGCAGGCCCCGGGCCTCGGCTGCCCTGCGCGTGGGCCAGCGGCTCTCACGGCCCGGCCTGTTGTAGGCCCACAGAGCCGAGGTGGATCCGTGGATGGGGGCTGTCTGTGGGTGGCCTGGCTGGCACTGGCTTGGGCAGTGGTTCTCGGCCAGCTGTCTAGGGAAGCAGTTCTGATGACCTTAGTAAACCTTTGGACGCGGGCATCATGTTCGCCCACGGGTGCATTAAAAACTAGACGAGAAGAAACGGAACCCAGGAGAAACAAGGGCTGCTCAAGCAGGGCTGAGCCCTACGTGGTTCGTCTCCACGTTATTTTTGGCTGTTTTAATATCCGGAGTATGGGGTCACATTGATCCAAGCCTTCGATCTCAGCCTTAAAGAAAACGTGGGAGTGTAGGGTAGAAGCTGGGGGCTTGTTCTACCCACAGGCTGGAGCAGGGGGTAGATTGGTCTCCCTTCTGTCCAGAAGCTTGGGGGAAGGAGCAGGGCCCCCACAGCCAGCCCTGTGAGAGAAAAGGTACTTTCCTGGCAGCCGAAGGAGATGCCAACGAAATGCCACCTCCATCCTTAGGCCGCGTCCACCCTGGCCTGGCCTCAGCCCCCTCCGACTCTGCAGAGCACAGCTCGGCCCCCGGGAGCGCTCAGGTCCCCTCTGGCTCAGCGGCCACCTGCCCCCAGGCTGAGGAACAGAGGGGGCGCCACCCCTTCCCTCCCGCGCTGGCCTCCAGCCTCCGGCTCTTTCTGGCAGATCTACTACTGGGAGGCGGACAGCCGGAACGAGACGGAGAAGATGAGGGTGCTGTTCCTGCCCGAGACCACGGCGAAGCTGAAGAACCTCACCAGCCACACCAAGTACCTGGTCAGCATCTCGGCCTTCAACGCCGCTGGAGACGGGCCCCGGAGTGACCCCCGGCAGGGCCGGACCCACCAGGCCGGTAGGAGGACACGGGCTTCCTTCCCACAGCCTGGGGCCCCTCCCTGCCCTGGCGCTGTTCCCCGACCCTCCCTCTCCATTCCCTCGGCTCTCCGCTCTGCCTGTCCTGTAAGTCAGATCCCGCGTAGCTGGGAATTTCTGGGTCCCATTCGTGTGGTGTCCCCAGCGCCCAGCCCAGGCCTGCTGCGTGGAGCTGCCCCGTGAACATTCACCAGTGTGAGCAGCGTGGGCAGTGGGGGGCCGGGCTTCCATCTGCACGAGGCCTCATCTGTCACCGGCAGGACTTGTCCAGGCCTCCGGGGGATTCTCTCAGGGTCCAGATCCCGGGGCAGGGGGAGCTCCTTGTATGTTGATGTGCTGAGCCCAGGCCGCAGTGTTGGCCTCCCCGGGCCTCTGGGCCACAGAGTCCCCTGGAAGCAGCTGGCACGCCGTCTCTCAGACACATGCCCCGCGCAGGTCCTAGGGCGTGGCCGGGCTGCCCTGCCGGGGGTCACACTGCCCGTGACCTCCTCTCCTGATCTGGGGTACGTTCTGAACCGCTCACTCGCTCTCCTGGCGACTCGCAGAGTCCCTAGTGGTTTGGGGCGCTTCCTGAGGCTGACCAGGCTTCCCGAGGGAACGGCGGCTGGGCCCTGGGTCCCGGGAGCTCTGGGGCCTTCTTGAGATGCAGGGAGTGGAAGGCTGGCAGTGTAAGTTAGGGAGCCCGTGGGGCACAGACCCACCGGCTCTGGGATCCCCAAACCTCTGTGGGTTCAGCCTTCCTGGGAACAGGGGCTCCTGAGAGTCAGGCCCCCTGGGAGATGACCATGACTGCATTGCAGGGCCTGCGTCCTCGGGGCCCGTCCAGCAGCCCGGGAGGAGCTGTCTGTGGACTGTGGGCTCTGAGCGGGAAGGGTATGGGCGGACCTGTGGGGCTGAGGGTAGGACGTGGAGGCCCTCGGGCGCTGCGGGCCCGGCGGGTCACAGGGCCAAAGGGCCCCCAGGGACGGGGGAGGACGGAAGGGGGGCAAGTGGGGGCCGATTCAGTGGGCATTTCTGAGCACGGAGGGGAACCCAGCTAGGGGGGCATCAGTGCCCACTGGGGTAGGGGCAGCTCTGGGTGCCAGCACCCACCCGGCCCTCCCACGGGGCCCAGGCAGACGGGAGCCGCGGGCGGGGTCGGCGTCCTCCCCAGCCACACAGCCTGCCTCTGCGTCTGCCAGGAGCTTCTTCCAGCGCAGGGTGGCGCGTGAGCTCCCCCATCTCCAGACCAAGGGGGACAGGGAGATGGCCGGGCGCCCGTGGGATTTAAGATGAGGACCCGTGTGCGGGGGTGTCCTCAGAGGCTCTGGGCCCCCAGGAGGGGAGGGGAGGGGAGGGGAGGGGAGAGCCCACCCCCCCACCCCCGCGGAGGAGCAGAACTGGAGCCCGTGGAATCCTCCAGCAGGTGCTAGAAGATGGCGCTGTCTGCACCTCATTTTCTGTTTCCATCCATTATTCGTGTTTATGCCTTTGTCATTGCACCTCTCAGGCTCCTTTGTGTTTAAACACCGCCGTTTTCTCTGCTCTTCTCAGGAGGCTCTGAGTTTCTGATTTTGACCCTGGGAAGTTCGGAGATGACCAATAAATCTCCTTTTCATCCACGGCACTGAGACTGCACTAAGTTGGAGATTCCATCTAATAAGATCCCTATTGCACGCGGGGGCGTAGACACGTACGTAGATGACGTAAAGGGGCTTTGGTGACGTCCTCTCTGTCCTGTCCTCCAGCTCCCGGGACCCCCAGCTTCCTGGCATTCTCAGAAGTAACCTCTACCACGCTGAACGTTTCGTGGGGGGAGCCCACGGCAGCCAATGGCGTCCTGCAGGGCTACCGAGTGGTGTACGAGCCCTTAGCACCTGTCCAAGGTAAGCCTCCCGGCTGCGTGACACCCACCGTCCACACGACATGGCGCCGGGAGGGGCGGGTGAACCGACTGAGCGCGTCCGGGGCTCCACACGGCCCCTCTGCAGGGCCCCTGACCCGGCCTCTTTATCACCCAAGACCCACCTCTCCTGCTGCGCCTGAGATCTCAGCGCTCGTCCCACCCTGGTGCCGCAAGCTGGAGCCACGTGGGCAGCTGGGCCCGGACGCTTCCCTCGGGTGCTCCTCTGGGGCTGCCCTCATTCTTCTGTTTACTCAGCGAGGTTTTTGTTTTTTGTGTTGGGGGTGGGGGTTTTGGGCCCGCACCTTGCGGGATGTTTCCCCACCGGGGATTGAACCGGGCCACCGCAGTGAAAGCGTCGCGCCCTAACCACTAGACTGCCAGGGAGCTCCACTCAGCACGTCTTTCTTAAGAGCCTGCTGCGTGCCAGGTGCCGTTCTAGTTGCTGGAGTCTGTGGATCCAGGGAAGCTGGGTTCTGAGCTGACCCGTTCATCGAGATCCTTGCTTTCCTGAGTGCAGTGAGCTGCGCTCCAAGGAGGAGAGAGCAACACACACACACACACACACACACACACACACACACACACACACAAGTCTGACAGTGATCAGCGCCACGAGGAGGAGAGTGGGACCGCGTGAGAGCCTCGGGCGTGGAGCGGGGACAGGCGCTGAGGGACAGGAAGGGCCCAGGCGCCCAGCGTCCGAGACGAGACTGGCCCACAGAGGCTCGGTCACGCGGGGCCTGCAGGGAGGGGGCAATGCCAGTCATCCGGGCGGCCGCAGGGCCAGTGACATGGGGCTGAGGTGGAGCCAGAGTCGCCGGGTCTGAGTTACAGGAGACCGGGATCCGCGGCTGCATCAACCCCGGCGCCACCAGGGGGGCTGGCAGGGGGCTCCGGGCGGGAATGATGGACGGGAGAGGAGAGGACAGGTGCAGGGGTGGACAGGGCGGGCGGGAAGGAGCTGGGCCGTGACGGCATGGCTCTGTCCCTGCGCCCCTGCTGTAGTTGGTGCCGCCAGCTCTGTGTTGATTTGATCTCTTATCCACTCATCTCTGCCCGCTGCCCCACTCCCGGAGCGCACACTGAGGGCCTCTCTGTCCCCACTGTGTGCCCGGCACTGTGGTGCAGAGAAGGGAGGTGAGGCCCTGGTCATAGACACAGACAGAGTGTAGAAATTATGGATTATTTAATGTCTGGGAGGAAAAGATATCACCAACGCATCAAATGATATTGGCTCTCCATTTAAAGCCGTGATAAAAGTTTCCTTTTAAAACAAGCACATTCAAGTAAAACAGGGAGTTGATTCGAAGAAGAAGAGTTAAGCCCTAGATTTTATTTCATCGAATCCACACCGCCATGGCCTGGGAGGTTCATTGTTATTTTATGAAGTGCTGAGAAGGAAAAAATGCTTCCACTAAACCACGGCCCAGTCCTCCTGAAGCATCAGTTCCGAGCTGCATCCCAAATCAGAGATGTAAAAACGCGAGGGGGAAAACGCGCGTCTCAGAAAATCGATGAGCTTAGGTAAATAGCAGTAGAGGTGACAGAGGGTCCTTCCTGCCTCTCACGTGAACTTAGGTAAATAACAGCAGAGGCGACGTGTGGAAACGGTTTGTAGAACAGCCAAGGGGCTGGGGACCAGCACCGATTCAGCGCGCTCTGCTGTATCTTTCCAGGACCCAGCGCCCGTCTGCAGACAGGTGGCCTGGGCGTGGCTCGGGTCAAGGTCCGGAAGGAGACGGGCCACGTTCCCGCCCGTTAGGGAGGGAGGGAGGGCCGAGAATTGCTGGAGACTCATTTTGCTCACCGGCGTTCCCTGCACATGCACGTGCGCGCAGATTCCACGAGCCCAGGTCCCAAACACCTTTTCAAGGATATTAACCCACTGGTGCCGTCCAGATGAGAAAGGGTTGCCGAGAACGGTGCCTGACTGGCCTCCGCCTCCGTCCTCACCCCAGACTGTGAGTGAGGTTTCCCGCGCTTCGTCCGGCAAGTGACTGAGTGCTGAGCAGAGTGTCTGTGTGCGGGGGTTTGCACAGTCTTTCCAGAAACTCCACGGCCCACAGCTGTCTCCTTGGCCTCCCGGCGAGGCCACCGCCCGGCCGGATTCCGCAGCGGGGCCTGGCTGTGCCCCCCGTTACCCTCCTCTGCACGGTCAGGCGCTAGAATTGCTGCAGAGCTTCCCCACGCCTGCCCCCCGCCCCCGCCTCATTGCCGGGGGCGCAGCAGCAGCTCCGGTTCCCGGTGTCCTCGGGGCTGCTTGTTTGTTTCACGTTGTTTGGACACTCAGGTTCACCACGAGCAGCTCACAGGGTTCTCCCGGTGCCCCCGTCAACGCGACCCCACCGAGCACGCCGACCGGTAGGCGCTGTCCCTCCGGCACTGGCTACACAGCAGGCCGCACCCACCGCTCTCGTGCCTTCTCTCCTCATGCCCAGCACAGCCCTGCGGGGCGCGCCGCATCTGTCCTCACGCCACAGACAAAGCGGGCGGGCTGGGCTTCCCTGGTGGCGCAGTGGTTGGGGGTCTGCCTGCCGATGCAGGGGACACGGGTTCGTGCCCTGGTCCGGGAAGATCCCACATGCCGCGGAGCAGCTGGGCCTGTGAGCCATGGCTGCTGAGCCTGTGCATCAGGCCACAGGAGTGAGAGGCCCGCGTACCGCAAAAAAAAAAAAAAAAAAAAAAGCAGTCGGGCTTCGGGACCTTAGGACGTTGTCCGCGGTCTACCATTGGGGAACGGGGGGAGAGGAGGGATTCGAACCCAGGCGGGCAGGTTCAAGAGCCGAGGTCTTATCTGTCACGTGATGGGGAACGTCCGGAGCTTGTGTCTCTGACTGTAAACGTGATGCTGAGCGGCAGAGACGGAGCCCGAGGGGCAGTCAGGAAATCATCTTGCTTTCCGGCCGCGGGTGGGGCTTGCCGTTCCCTGGAGTGACAACAGGTGGAGTCACTTCGGTCACAGCCGTCTTCGCCTCGTTTCACAAGTAGCGAGACGCCCGCCGTCCGCAGCAGCGTCCCTTGTCTGTGGGGAGGCCCGCTGCTCTCAGCCTGGGTCTCCGGCCAGTGTACCTGCCCTGCCATCGGAGCAGGGACGGGGGCTCAGCCCTGCGCTCACTCAGCTGCTGCCCCGGCTCCTGCACCCTCAGCAGCAAACTGCCCAGACGCCAGGCTCTGGCTGTGCACGTCCCAGACCCACTGACGCCTGCTTGCCTGTCGAGTGGCCGGTCCAGGGCTGGGGCTACCCCACGTGACGGTGACGGTGACAGGAAGCGTCCAGTCCCGCCTGAGGCATCACAGGACTGCCTCTAGCACCAGGCCGGCACCAAGCCGGGCCGCCAACCGCAGGCCGCCCTGCCGCCCGACAGCTCGGGCCCTGCTCCCGCTGGAGTGAGGCTGGCCACAGGCCTCGAGCCTCCCCCGGCCTGCCTGGCAACCAGCAAACACCCCTTCCCCAGGAGCAGAGCTCACCGACCCACTGCCCTGGTGCCGCCCTGGTGACCCTGTGACCTTCCTGAAGTGCCCCGCTCACCGCCAACCTGGCATCACGTCCCAGGATCCCACCGCGAGCCCGCCTGGACCACGGCCTCTGCCAGAACCCCTGACTTGGCCAGATGTACACTAGTCCTGGGCCCTTCCAGTGGCCACGGCTGGCAGCCAGAGAGGAGCACGGCCTGGCCGAAGTGGGGCCGTAAGGAGGCCGTCACGCGGGGCGTGGGCAGCGGCTGCCGGTGGCGGTCCTCCTGCTGGTGGGTGTCATGGGTCGAGCACAGGAAGGCCCCAGATCGAGCCCCATTGCGTTCCTCCAGACTCGGCTGCGTGACTCGCAGTGGCCACTGGAGCAGTAACTGCCGTGGGGCGGGCGGAGGCGTGGAGAGCGTTTGCACGCGGGAGGCACCCTGTCCTCTCGTGGACACGCCTGAGCCGGCCCTCGGGGTGATGCCGGGGACGTGACCTCTCCGTCCTCTTGCCTTGGCGGACAGCTGGCCACCTGCCGGGCACGTGAGGACCAGCTGCACGCAGGAGCCCGGCCACGATCGGCCACGCCAGCTGCCTCCCAAGGCCTGACCGGCAGGATGGCGAGCTGAGCTCCACAGTGGCCGCCATAAGCCCTGGGTGCTGGGGCAGCGTGGCCACCGCGGAGCGGGAGAGCTGCAGCCGGGGACGCAGGTGGAGCGCAGCGCCCAGGGTTTGACGTGCTTTCGAACCGTCACTGCAGGGTCTGGGATCCGGCCCTCCTGACACTGCTGTGAGGTGGCACTGCCCACTCAGGACCGACGGGAAACGGAGGCCTGCAGAGGTCCAGTGCGTCGCCCGGCGTCACACGGGGAAGAAGTAACAGGCCTGGGCCAGGCTCCAGATCCCGGGGCGTCCGCACTCCCCGTCCCGCTGGCCGACCCGGCGAGTTTCAGAGGGAACCCGCCCTCGGCCGATCGTGGAGCAGCGGCGCTCGCCCTGGGCGCCTCTCTGCCGGGGCTCTTTGGGGCGTTCTGACCCAAGACCGCGCCGTTGCCTAGCTGAGCAGGCCCGACACCGTGGACAGAGTCGTGGGCGAGAACAGAGAGGCTGAACGCCAGGCCGCGGCTGTGAAAGCACCACACAGCTTCCCGGACCCGCTGAGGGCAGGCTGCCCGGCACCTCGGGCCCCGGTCCAGCCCTGGCTACCCTGCGTCCCCACACCTGGGCCCATCCCTCCCCAGCGGCCCCCAGTGCCCCGATTCTATGTCTCCTCCCCTCAGGGCGGCTGGCTGATCTGATGGGTGTGCAGGCCTCTTGGAGGGTGTCTCCTGGAGAAGCCTGGCCCTCACCCCCTTCGCGGTTGGATCTGGGATTTAGGCAGGGAACCATGAAAGTAGGAAGCGGGACTCCGGACCATTTCAGTACTCTCATATGCCTCAGAGGACCCGTGCAGCTCCCAGAGATATGGCTGCAAACGTAGGGAGAAGCTCGAGCATCTTTATATTAACTCTCTGTGGTAACGCCACTTCCCTGGTGAAGATCACCGAGGATATGATATTTACGTTGATATGCACATACACAAGTTTGTGGTAAAGAGAGTAAAAAGCAGTTGTAAAACAGTGACCTCACCCTGGGGTGATCCTTCTTCATGCCCCCTCCCCCAGGCCCGGGCAGCGTCTGGAGGGACACCTGCAGACCCTGGTCGGGCAGCCTGCAGCCCAGGCCCTGGGAACAGGGGCGTCGATGTGGTACTGCAGTGCTGTGGACCCCGGGTCCCTCCACCAGGAAAGTAGGCCTGGCTGCGTGGAGAGCCCCCAGGCCCTCGGAACACTGAGCCGTGTTCTTGGGACTCTGATTCCATAGAAGAGCTATTTTTATGTTTTCTTACGTGTTTGAAAGGCGACTGCACTCTGAGGTTTGGAGTGCGGGGTGGTTTTAAAGTTGACTGAATAAATAAGACACTGATGTGGTTGGGATGGGGGAGGGGGAGGGAAGCAGACCAGCTCCACCTCTTGGCGGGACAGAGCTCACAAGATCTGTGCACGGGGTTGGTTTTGCTCTGAGGAGAAGGAGGGCATTTTTCAACAAAAGAAGGGGCTGCTCTCCAGGAAAACTATATCTGGCAGGATCCTGCGTGTGTTTACTGGTGACGGTCAACCATGGGTGCGGACTCATCCCTGAAACCCCGTTCTGGAGCGATGCAGCTGAGGGGCGGCCTCTCTGTGCAGAAGTGGCCCTGCTTCTCTACCGAAAAGCTCCAGTCACACAAGAGAAGCCCAAATTGCTCCGAAACAACTTGGAAGAGAATCATGTCGCTGAACAAATGTTTCATAAAAGGCGCAATATGAAGACAGTAAGCCAACTAGAAGGGCTTCTGGAGGCCTGTAGGGTCAGAGGAATTTGCTTTGATGACTCTGAAAGCTGGACCCACTTTGTAGCGAGGACGCACGTTGTTGGGCTCTTCTGAGGTCAAGGCCACCCTAGGATTCAAGGTGCAGATAACACCGGCCGGTCGCAGCGAGGGCAGGTGGCCCCTTGGTCTTGGGAAGCACGGCCGTTCTCTGTGTACGGGACACGGTGGCGCAGACGCTGGACCCAGGACAGCAGGCACCCGGTGCGGCTCTTCCGCACGACCTCTGCTGACTCACAAGTCCTGGAATTGCCCCAGCCTGACACCCTCCTCCAAGAGGTGCCCGACAGACATCGGTGTGTTGAAGGCTCTGAGAGGTCCTGCAGTCTAGAACTTATGGAGCCTTTTTTGTTTGAATGCTTCATTTTCAGACTTGTTTTACCAA
Source organism: Leucopleurus acutus (assembly GCF_964270905.1). NCBI lineage: Eukaryota > Metazoa > Chordata > Mammalia > Artiodactyla > Delphinidae > Leucopleurus > Leucopleurus acutus. The sequence continues at coordinate 3,148,489 of NC_139158.1, forward strand.
AGAACCCTATTTTCCCTTCTGGAAAATGCTGCGTTTGTGTACTTTTCGGTTTGTATCCCCCTGCCAAAGTGTCCAACCTCTATTTTCTAATTAAACCTAGTACAGCCAGCATCACATCTGCTCGGTGTCTGTGTTTGAGGGAAGCGTCTCTGTGCTGGCACAGGTCTGTGGGGCTGCGTCACCACCACTCTCTGTGGTGACAGGTTCGTCATGTTTCAGGGTCTGTGGATGAAGTTGTCATGCGTTGACAAAGCCTTCAGGCCGCAGAGTGGGCCCCGCGGGGGGGCCGCCTGCAGCCCACGCAGAGCCTTCCTCCATCTTCCTCCTCCACGTTCTGTCCCCGACTAAGCTGGGAAGCCCGAGGTCGCCTCCGACGTGACACAGGGCTTTGTGCAGCTAGCTCCCAGCCAAGTGGGGAGGGACCCTCCAGACGTCGGGGGCCTGCCCCCACCTTGGTGCCTGGCGCCGGGGTTCTCTCCCCCGCCCCAACGTGGCCAGTGAGCCGGGGCCTCCTCCCGCGTGCTGTGAGGGTGGTGCTTCCCCGTGTCAGCACCCACTTACCACGCTTAGACTCTAACGGCACTTATGTGTGCTGGAAATCGGCCCTTGCCACCACTTACAGTCCCGGTGGTAAGAAACGCTTCCTCAGCAAACCTCGCGGCCTCCTGGTCATTGGAGCTGAAGAAGCGGTGCTCAGGGCCCCTCTCGCCCTTCCCGGCGGCTCTAGGGGTGAGCAAGGTGGTGACGGTGGACGTGAAGGGGAACTGGCAGCGCTGGCTGAAGGTGCGCGACCTCACCAAGGGGGTGACCTACTTCTTCCGAGTGCAAGCGCGGACCATCGCCTACGGGCCCGAGCTGCGGGCCAGCGTCACGGCCGGGCCGGCCGAGGGTGAGTATCGGGCCTCCTTCGTCCGGTCAGGGCTTGGTCTGCACTCCCGACGAGCTGTGCTGGGCGCTCAGAACTGGCGTCAGCTCAGGACTCTCTTGGCCCCACCTTCCAAGGCGTGTGTTAACTGAACGTCTGCACGCGGACATGTCCAGTGTGGGCGAGCAAATTCTTAGGTGTCGAGCGTGTCCGGTTTGTATTTGTCTCCTGGAAAAAAAGCGAAAAGAAGTGCATTCGATTTTTGAAATAAGATACGTAAGAAAAATTTGAAGTTTTCCTGGCATGAAGAGGAACCGCGTGGTTCCCGCTGCACAAACGCCCTTGGCCTCTGTTTAAGTGCTTTGGAGGAGAGGGCAGTGGATCGAGAGGGCACCTCCACGCCTCAGCTCTCTTGATGCTCTGATGGACCCTGTGAGGCCAGTGTCAGCCCCACCCCGACTTTCAAGATGAGGGACCGGGACTGACCCAGGGTGAGCCCCGCCTGGAGACCTAGCAGCAGAGCTGGCCCCTCTGCAGGCCCAGGAGTCCCAGGCCAAAGCCCACCCGCTCTTTTCTCCTCTGTCCACAGGTTCCCCGGGCTCCCCTCGAGACGTCTCGGTCACCAGATCCGCCTCTGAGCTCACCCTGCAGTGGACGGAGGGCCGCGCGGGCAGGACGCCCACCACGGGCTACGTCATCGAGGCCAGGCCCTCAGGTAGGGCGGGCGAAACCTCGAAACGGTGTCTCTGCATCTGTGAAAGAGGGGATGTGTCAGAGCTTGGGGCCTCCCCGGCCCAGCATCTCCCTGATGACGTGGAGACGGAGGGCATTGACTTGAAATGAGAGGTGCCCTCTCACTCCCCCACCCCCCGTTGTTTTTTTTAAATATTTATTTTTTATTTATTTATTTATTTTGGCTGCGCCGGGTCTCCGATGCGGCACATGGGATCTTTGTTGCGGCCTGCGGACTCTTAGTTGCGGCCTGCGGGATCTAGTTCCCTGACCAGGGGTGGAACCCCATTGGGAGTGCGGAGCCCTACCCACTGGACCACCGGGGAAGCCCCCACACCCCCCCATTCTCATAACCACGGCTGCGCTAGCGACCTCACGGGCATCAGACCCATGGTGTTCTGGCCACGTTACCTAGGCTTTGGGGGAGGATGACTGTCACTCAGATACACGTGCGTGAGAACTTAGGGTCACTGAAGGATGTTCTCAGCTCAGCGCTAAGACCCACGAGTGTTTTCAGAGGCTCCGCTCGAGATCTCGGTGGAGAGTGTCCTGCTCATTTCGGATCGTCATGAACCTTCCTGTTAGTAGTGAAACCCACACGTCATCCGCGGGGAGCGGGGTTGAGATCCGCCCCAACCCCATCCACCCTAAGAGGGTTTCCGCCTTCTCTCTGTTCAAGTAATACCTAAGGGCAGACACCACTGGAAAGTGAGGGATGGTTTGAGTCGGATGTTACGGCTGGAGCTGGGGGGGCATCACCCTCGCAGGAGCCCCGGGCACGTTCACCGCGACCTTCAGACGGCCGTACGGCTCAGCAGGAACATCCAAGCGTGAAAATACACGGCGTGCCAGGGACGCACTTGGAAAGTGACTCGCCGGGCCCCGCCTCCAGATGGACTACAGCACTGCGAGCACTTCAGTGTGATGTTTAAAGAAGCTATTAGACCAAGAGGGAAGACCCCAAAGTCGCAGACACCACAGGCGTCCCTCCTCCCCACCAAATGGCTTTTGAAAGATTACGGGTTAGAAGTGCCTTCTAGAAACTTCTAAGGAGAAACCTAGTACATAAAACCAAAACAGTTTCTACGTAAAGGCGATGTGAATACTTCTTTGGCTCAAGAATGCCCATGTTCAGCCCCCGGGCCTGGGGGATCCCGACAGTTTCTGATAAGCAGGGCATCTGGCCTTTTCTGGAAATGGAGGGTCCCAAATCCGTGACGGGTGCGTTCTCAGGCTCCCTGGGGAGCTGGTTCATTTCCCCTCGTGCTGCCCCTGCTCATCCGTCTGCTGCGATGAAAGAAACGGGGTGCCTGGTGGTTACAAGTGCAGCTTCTGGGAGTCTGGAAGGTGGTGCAGCACTAACAGGGTGGCGCCCCACACCCGAGGGCCTCGCCCAGACACGAGCCTTCTGCCGACAGCTGGCGGTCTGACTCCCCGGGTCACTACCAGAAGGTGGAAGCTGACCCACGGGGACCAAGACGTGCCAGGAAGCTGACCCGGAGGACGCTGTTGTTTCCAGCGAGCCCCGAGGGTCCTGCTTCACCTTCTCAACATTGGAGAGCAGGTTGCCAGCGATTTCGACTGGGCCAGAGCAGGCCGCCGGCCTCACCGTCCAGCTGCTGAAAGTTGAGAGAGACGCCCTCCCCCCTTAACGGAGGCCTGCAGCTGCCTGGAGTCAGATGAAATGCATTTACGGATTGTCAATATTTAAACGCCTTGCCAGTACCTGGGGCTTTGGATCTCAGCTGTCATCTATTACAGGCCTCGTTACACGGAACAGTAATGCTGCATCATCTCACTCTCTCCCCGAGGCTCTTTGGCGACGCCCTCTCCAGGCAGGGCAGTGGTGTCTGAAGGGAGCTTGGTAGTGGCGTTGGGCCCTGGGAGGGGTAGTTTTTAATAGGGGGCCACCCGGGTTCCCGTCACCGCGGGCGTCTGGAAAGACTGAGCCCCTTTGTTGGGTGGCCCTGGGGGCCCCAGGCTGCCTGCCATCTCCCCACCAGGCCTCATCTGCATCTTGCCCTTGGAAGGCATGGAGCTCGTCCGCTTGGCTGGCGTGGGGACGGTGGCCAGCAGGCTCCAGCGGCCCGGGCAGGTGGCCCTGCAGCCTTGTGCCTCTTCACTTGAACCCCTGCAAATTCTGCTGATGCCCTAACGTGAAAACACCGAATTGAACGGCAGCTGGTGAAATTCACATCGGACTAGGACACACACACACCCCCCCCCCCCCCCCCCCCCCCCGTCACTCCTGGAGAAGGGCAGTCAGCGAGTGTGGACACGGCCCCGGACGCCACAGGACAGCCTTGCCGAAGGTTCATTTCTCCGGTTGGGCGAAGGTTTCCTCCCAGTTGGTGTTGCTAAACTCCCAGGAAGGCAGTGGAAACTATGCAGCGGGCATATGCAGATGAATTATTTACACAAATTGTCCCGAGGCATTTTACTGTATAGATCAGGAAACCTAATTTACATATTTACACAATAGACCAGAATGGCACTAAAGGAACTATAAATATATTTTCCTCTCCACAGCAGCCGTGAAATACATATTTAGGATGTACCCAACGCAGGGCAGACATTGTGTTGCTTTTTTCACGCGTAATGTGTTTAGCCCAGAGAGGAGAGGGGGTTTCATGGAGCAGGGCCCCTGTCCCCGTGGGCCCCTCCCTGCCCACTTGCGGTCCTCCTGGGGGCCCCCCAGGCCCCTCCCCACTCACTCTGTCCGCTTCTGATCTTTGCCTGCGGGACTTTTCAACTGAACAAAGAAAAACAATCAGTGCTTTTCAGAAGGTTTAAAATCCACGGAAGTTGCCAAGTCAGCGCCTCAGCCCAAGGGCTGCAGCTGCAGTTCTGACTCTGTCACTGGCCTGTGTTCACTTCTTCTCTCCTGCATGACCCCGAGTTGACAGCCTGTCGGGCTCTGCAGCCGCTTCTCTCTGGGCTGGGTCCTGGTCCCAGGCCATCCTCTGCGTTCATCTCATTGGTGTCCTGCCTTCAACAAGGATCGGATAACATACAATTATTTTATCATCAGATGTATTTAGCCTCGGGTGTAAGCCCCACCTGTTACAGCTCAATTTCCGACCCAGCCCAGTTACACCAAGAGAAATGGCAGCGTTTAAGACATAAGCAGCTCCCAGGCTCCAAGCTGCAAGCCGACGTCATGGCGCTGGTTGTGAGTTTAGTGGAACCAGAACCCTTGGGCCGTGAATGACAGTTTCACTCAGCGTGGAGACCCTGCTGGGTCGTCCACGAGGTCAAACGTCTTTCTTGGCGCCTGCCTTGAAACCTGCCATAGACACACGCTCCTGGGCGTCGGCAGGGTAAGTGGAGCGTGGACCCTGGGATTCGGGAGGGCGGTGTCCCTGCTCCCCGGTGACGAGGGCATGACCGGGAGCAGATGTGCCTGGGCGGCAAGGTGCTGGCCCTGCAGGAGAGAAGCTACCTTGCGCCAAGCGCCGGAAACAAGTGCGGTCGGGGCAGTGACCCGCGTGGACTGGAAGCACTTGCTCTCCTCGAGGATGTTCAGTATTAGCCGTTCTCCTTCTTTAGTAAACAAATACTGCCACAGGGCAGCCAGGACCCAGAGCTTATATCTTTAAAGGAAAAGCAGCCGGTGGGACGCACGTGCGTGTGTGGACCCTCACGCAGCTTTCCTTCCGAGCCCGGCAGGGATGGAGGTGTGTGACCGGAGTGCGGCCTATCGAGCAGCATTCTGCCACGTGTATTTCTCCACGGTTCCCCCACCTTCATACCTCGAGGTGGCGTTTCCCCAGCAGTGTCACAGTGAGGAGAGGCCGAGAAGGTGCTGGGAGTCCAAGAAGGGGAACCGAGCCCAGCAAGATGCCACGGACACCCCGCCACAGACATCAAGAGGCCCTGGCCTGAAGGTCGACGTGACTCCCAGGAAGGTCGAAGTCCGGGCACCGCCCGCAGGGCTGGTCCTCAGGCCTCTGGCATCGGCCATCCAGGGATGTGGCTTTGGGAAAGACGAGCGACTGCTCTCCTCGGACCAATCACGAGTTCCCCACACGAGGGTGATGTAGGGGTAGGAGCGCCCCCAGTGGGGAGGGAAAGCAGGCTGGGGTCTGCTGAGCACCCGGCGGGGTGACCTCGCCTGGAGTCTGACAGCCGGCTGAATGCATCCCCAGAAAAGCACGAGGGCCCGCACTCCCCTCAGGTATTGATTGAGAATGTAAGTCCAGGCCCGGGGATTACCCTGGTGCGTGGAAAATCAGTTGCGCAAATCTCATTATGCTTAATAGTTCTGTAATGTTATTTCTCCCCCTAATTTGTAGACATGCTTTTCTCCGTCATTGATTTATTGAGATATTTAACAACATAATACAAGCGAGGAAACAATGCACAGTGGAGAGACAGAGCGGAGGCGTCGGCAGCCGCCAGGGTTTTCTGCCTGCCGTGATCGCGGTGTGAATATTAGTGTGGATAGATAGCCCAGGGGACCACAAGTGCAGCCTAAAACACTGAGAGTGCTCATTCTGGAAAGGCAGAATTAAGCAGAATAAAAGTGCGAACTTCCTTCCGAAGGAAGTTCTCTTGGCATGACTCCTCCCCTCGCAGCGTTTTTCAGTGTAAAGTAAATCGTGTGTTGAGATTCTGTATCAATAGTTTTAAATGTTTTTATGAAAAATGCACATAATTCCTGGAGCTATGACAGAGCGCTTAAAATAAAATGTGGACTTTAGGTGACAGTAGAGGCAGGGGAAGTAATTCTTTTTCTTCAGTAGCAGGAAAGCATTACAGAAACAGTCGTGTAAGAGCCATCCAGAGAACCCACTGCAGCAGTGTTCAGGCCTGCTGCAGATGGTCTGGGAATGCCTTTCACACTCTTAAGTCCCTTAATTTCAATGGCTTTAAGCAGTACCCAGTTTCCAAGAGTCTGTATTTTTTCTTCAGTCTCTTTCACAGCATAAAATGATCTGTCCTTTTAGAGGGAAAATATTGCACAGTTTATTCAGTGCTTAAAGCCCTTGGCACAGTGAATTGCTCATAGTAAGTGCTAAATTAAATGGTGGTGGTTATTATTTACTGAAAGCTCGCCAGTGCCAGGCCCTGTGAAAGGCTGTGGGGGCACAAAGATGAATGGATGGGAGGACAGATGGAGGGATGGAGGGAGGATGGATGGATGGGTAGATGGAAGGATGCATGGAAGGAGGAAAGGGAAGGGAAGGAGTAAGGAAGGGGAGATGAGTCAGGTCAACTGATATTTACTGAACTCTTGAAAAATTCAAGAGCCCAGTGGTGCAAACAGACAGGTAAATGTGAAGAAGCGTTCTGGAGGCCCATTGGCAGAAGGGGTGTAGGAGAGGGTCAAGGCTGGCCTCAGAAAGATGAGTCTGCAAGGGTGCAATGAGCGTGTTGATTTTCCTCCATCACCCCCCTCCCCCATAGACTTATAAACAGCCCACTGAGAACAGAAATCTCATCTGATCCCCTGTTGGCTGGAACAGGGCCTGACCGAAGAGGGAGCATTAAGTATTTGTGGATCGAATGCGTGGATGAGTGAGAGGGGGCGGAGGGGAAGGATGCCCGCCACCACGCCGGGGACTTCAGGCAGAGGGAGTGGCACGTGCAGAGAAAACGCACCCTCCGTGCCTATTATTCCCCGATCTTTCTTGCCAAACCAGAAATAAATCACATATGACAAGCATGAGTGTAAACCTTAATATTTTTAGAAGGAAAAGAAAGGCTTAAGCTATGACTTGCCATTTGGACATTATTAGTGGTAATGGGTGGCTTGGTGAGAAACTACGATCCATGTGAATATTTAGAAATAAATAATCAGCGTACTCGCTTTTTGCCTGTACAGAGATTTATGCCTTTCAGGCCTCATTCACATCCATTCCTTCATTAACCTGTGACTACAAGGGCTTAATCGGTGCAAACTCTAAACCCTATGCAAATACAACTTACACACCAGCTGTCTCTTTCTGTTTACTGTGATCCTCTCAAACATATCTGGTGTTCCAGGGTGTGTGATAAGGTTGGTTTCCAGATAACCGCCCCCCCCCCCCGTAAAGCCGTCTGCACGTATGTATGCGTATTCAAGTGTGCATGGAGATTCCTCTCCAGATCTCCTGCTGTTTTTAAAAGATCACAGACCTGTGTCTATAAAAGAATTTATAATTCATGAAGGAGCACTAGTTCAAATGAACGTTTTGGGCCCTGAGCCCACTTTTTACTGAAAGACCTCCTTAGAGATTGGATTTATATTTTATTTTGCAGACACTCACGGAGTGTACTGCTTACTAAGCACTTTATCAATATTAACTTGTTTAACCCTTGCAACACACCTGTGTTGTAGGTGCCCTTTGTTGTCACCGTTTTACAGATGAGGCACAGAGAGGTTAAGTCCTCTCCCTGAGGTCACACAGCTAATGTGCGGTGAGGCAGGCTTCACACCAAGGCTGTCTAGCTTCTTCCTTTTTCTCTGCACCTGATTTTCTGGCTTCAATTTCAATTTTATTAATCTTTAAGCCACGTCAGGGCTTAAAGCAATTCAATATGTATTTTTATTGTGGTAAAATACATAACATAAAATTGACCATTTTAACCATTTGTAGGTGTACAGTTCAGTCGCATTAAGTATATCCACGTTGTTGCACAACCATCACCACCGTCCACCTCCAGAACTTGTCCAGCTTCCCAAACTGAATCTCTGTCCCCGTCAAACCCTAACCCCCCATCCCCCTCCCCCGCCCCCTGGCACCCACCCTGCTACTTTCTGTCTCTATGAATTTGCTCTAGGGACCTCCTGTAAGTGGAATCATACGGTATTTATCCTTTTTGTTTCTGACTTACTGAGCATCCTGTCCTTGGGCTCACCCATGTTGTAGCAGGTATCAGAGTTTCCTTCCTTTTTAAGGCTGAATCGTATTTCATTGTATGGACGGACCACCTTTTCTTTATCCATTCCTGTGTTGATGGACATCTGCGTTGCCTCCACCTTCTGGCCACTGTGAATAATGCTCTATGAACACAGATGTGTCGGTGCCTGTTCAAAATTCAGTATATTTTTTTTAAATTTATACCTGTATTCGGTAGCACCTGGGCATAGATTAAATAACTGCTGGTCTTAGGGCAGGTTTGATGCTGCAGCACTTCCAAAGGATGCGCGAACTCAAGGGCGGCACTTCGGGAGTTCGGTTTGGCAGGTTAAGGCAGGGTCCCCAGGTGAGGGAACTAGGCCCCGGCAGGGTTGTCCCGGAGCACGTGCACCCCCGTGCCAGCTGCCACTCGGCGCCTTCGCCCCGCGAGAGCACACGACCCGTTATCGATGATGGAAAGTTGCGCCGAGCGCGCTGCAGCGACCACCCCAGGCGGTGGGGACAGCGTGGCAGCATCACCGCGAGGCTGGCGGCTGGCTGGCACAAGAGGCGTCGTTCAAAGTTTTCTCCTTGACCCGCCGGCGGGATTGTCGTTTCCAGTTAGAAAGCAGTGGGACTGAGAACTCAGGTCAGTGGCTGGTGCGCGCAGGCGCCACTGGGCCAGCGGGTGTCCTCGGTGAGGCTGCAAGGTGGGCTTAGGGACACGCGGCAGGAGGTGGTCGGTAGGCAGCCGGAACCCTACAGCAAAGGTGAGATCCAGTCAGAAACCAGAGGCCCAGGGAGCACCAGGGGAAATGCTTCTGCCCAGCTTGCAGGCTTAGCAGAGTCTCGTCACCAGGGGAAGGCCCCTCTCCTGCCTGTGCCCCCGGCCCCCGCAGCTCACCCAGCCTCCGGCTCACATCCGTCCCCAGGGGAGGGAGCTGGGAGCTGAGGGCAGGGTGGGCATCCACGCGCAGGCGCCCTGACCTCTGCTCTCGCTGCCCTGCAGATGAAGGCCTGTGGGACATGTTTGTGAAGGACATTCCGCGGGGCGCCACGTCCTACACCGCCAGCCTGGACAAGCTCAGGCAAGGAGTGACCTACGAGTTCCGGGTGGTGGCCGTGAACCAGGTGGGCTACGGGGAGCCCAGCAGCCCCCCTGCTGCCGTGTCAGGTAGGAGCCCTGCGGGAATCCCGGGGCGATGCCCCTCCTTCGGGGGCAGGGAGGGTGACCTGGAAACACGGTGACGGAAGGAGGACCGGTGCACGCCTCGTGAGGAGCTGGGAGGACAGCGCGGGCCCCGCGCGCTCCGCACTCCCGGCCATGCTGTGCTCCAGCCGTTCTGAATTCTCCTCTCTCCCTGAGCACCGGAGCCACCAGCTCCAGCCAGGCAGGGTCCCCCCGGGGAGGAGGCTTCCCAGGCAAAGTGGAGCCCAAAACCCTCCATGAGGGGACGTGACCTCACTGTGGAGCCATGGGCTGGTTTTGAAAAGCAAAGCTCGCCCCCAGCAGCCACCGGGGAGTGCGTTAGCCCTTGACACGCGGTCGTGTCCGACGGGGGCCCCGGTGAGCCCTGTGCCTGAAGTGGGAGGTGCCCGCCCCCCGCCCTGCTCTGGGTGGAGCAGAGCACACGGGGAGGCCAGGCTCCCTTTCCCAGAGCTCGAGTGTCAGCGGCGACAGACTCTGTCCTCACCAGTGACGTGGCAAGGGCTGTGGCAGCTGGGGGTCAAAGTGACTGCCCGAAAATCAGGAAGGGCTTCTCGGAGGAGGGAGCCCGGGTCTGGGTCTTGAAGGGTGCAGGGGGGCGGCTGCAGGGAAGCAGAGCCTGGGACGAGGCAGAGGAAGTAGCAGGTGAGGAGCCCAGTGAGGACCAGCGGGTGGGGAGGGGAGGGCAGGTGAGGCTGGTCCCAGGTACGCGTGAGAAGCGGGTCTCCACCCCGCCTGCACCTTAGGGTCACCCCTCGGGAATGCTTAGAAGGCAGCCACGCAGGGCCCCACCCTGGACAGCAACTGCATCGCCGGGGGCACAGGTCTGGGCTTGATGATTGCCTAGCTCCGCAGCCGTCCTTCATGCAGCCAGGATTGCGAGCGGGCGGTAGAGGGGTTGAGTGAGGGCTGGCCACTGGGGGTCATCTGGGCAAGGGAGCAGGCCAAGTCCGGGCCAGAAACCACGAGAGCCTTCCTTCCAGTCAGGACAAATCCGTCTCCCTTCCCTGCAGTCGCATTTGTTCAAGCCGCCGACTGCACTTGTTCAGATTGAAAGCATCCTTCATCCTTTCCTGGTTGTGAGTCGGGGGGAAGGGTAGCGTCTTGGGCGCTCAGGCCCCTGGTCTAGGAGCAACATGAATCCCAGGGGCGCTCAGTGAGAGGGGTCGCAGGAAGGACCCGGGCACCACTCGCTTGTTGAACGAACAGTACGTAGAAAAGTCAAAGAAAATCGTAAACACACCCCAAAGTAGAGAGAATAGAATGAGGCACCCCCAGCACCCATCACCCCAGTTCAGCAATTCAGGATATGCCTCCCTGGGTCCATGAGCGAGAAATCATTAGAAAGCAATTCCAAACGCACAGAGCTTTTCATTGCACACGCGCGTCGCCGGTGGCAAAGGCTAGTTCCTACGTGAGCACGCGGATCCGGCCCTTGGGGTCGCGGGGCGCCGTGGCTGGACCGTTCCTCTGAAATCCGTCGCGTCCCCGCGCTGGCCTCGGCTTCCAGCCGGTCGGCAGTCCGCTCATCTCATGGTTTCGAGAAGCCAGCAGGCCGTCCATCCCCTGCCGGCACCCCTCAGGCCCCGCTGTGCAGACCGGGGTTGGGGAGCCCGACCCGGGGCTGGAGTCCTGTAGCCGCCCAGGCCTTTCTGCCCAGGCCTGCTCTGCGCCACTGCCCAGAGGTCGGCTTGGACGTGTTGGCCTTATTAGATGGAAGACTTAACGTACAGCCTGAAATCCAGCTCATGTATTTTGGATTTAAAGTGCTCCCTGTGCTGTTACGTGATCCAGAGCAGACGTCCCCCTCGTTCCCAGGGTGCACACGCTTCGCATCCACCCAGTGAGGTATTTAGCATAAGGGAGAGGTCTTTTCTGGGGGTTTCTCCTCCTGGGAGCCAGACCTTGGGCTCCACCTGTAATGGGCTTCCTGTTCCCGTCCCTCACGTCCGATGCCCTGAAACAGGGAAGCTCGTGGAAGGCACGAGTGGGACCCCAGGGCCATCCGACACCTACCGAGAAGCAATTCCCATTTTTCTCGTCTTAGTAAACAGAATAAAACATGAGGAAGACGATCCTTCTTCAAAGCAACTTTCAAGTGAAACCTTTTCTGTTCGTTCTGGGAAAACGTTATCTAAGGGGGGCCCGTTGTTCGGCTCAGCTTTGCTGGTGGATCGAAATAGATAAAACACAGCCCAGCCTCCGGGGCTGGGGGCCCTGATGCAGCGGAGAGGCCGACAGGTGGTCAGGCAGGCCCACCCAGCCGGAGGGTGCGAGCAGAGGTTCCTGGGCAGGTGCGGGAGGGTCCATTGCTCGGCACGGGCAGGGCTCGGGTCACGGGGTTCCCAGGCTTAGACTGACCGCACCCCGAGGCCAGTAGGGGCAGCACTGAGGCCTTTTAGGAGGGGCCGACTTCCCACCTGAGAACGCTCTCTGTGATGTCAAGGGTTTGAGCACAACGGGAAGAGGCGACACAGTTGAGCAGTGGTTCCGGTGGCCCAGGCGGCGGTGGTGGTGGCCCGGGGGGTGGCAGCGGGGATGGAGGTGGCCGGGGGACTTGGGGGCTGTCTGGGAGGGAAGCCCCAGCACTGGGAGAGACGAGCAAACCCAGGCGCTTTTGTTCCTCCCTCCCTTTAACCCAGACGACATTTGTAAGCAGATGAAATTGAGAGAATATAAACACGATGGCCAGGGTCCAGGACAGTGAAGTCTCTGGGGTGGGAGCGGCGGGGGGGGGGAGGGGGTGACAGGACCCTGGGCCCAAAAGAGACGGTGGAACCAGAGCCTTGTCTCTGGGTCGGTCTGCCCGCGACAACCCAGCCCAGGCAGGGGGGTTTACCCTCCCCGTGCCCGGGGCTGCCCCTCGAGCCCTCCCCTCCCCCGCTCACGGCAGGGACGGAGCTTCTGTCCCACGTGACCGTGCGCCGTGTCGCCCTTCAGCTCAGGTGGAGGCCCCGTTCTACGAGCAGTGGTGGTTCCTCCTGGTGATGGCGCTGTCCAGCCTGCTCGGCATCCTGCTGGTGGCGTTCACCCTGGTCCTGCACGGCCAGAACAAGAAGTACGGGAGCTGCGGCCCAGGTGGGACGGCGCCTGCCTTTCCCCGTCTCCCCACGGGGGAACTCTGGAGCTGAAACGTTTGGGGCTTCCCTCCTGGATCCGGGGTGCCCACATCCACATTCCATTTCATTCGATGAAACAGGCACAACAGACATCCCTTCGGAGGCAGCGGGTGCAGGGAAACAGGAGCTCTGGACCTCGGCCACCAGATTCTGTCCCAGCTCCGCCCTCAAGTGGGCCTTTGGGTCATTTGGCCTCTGTGAGTCTGTTTCCTCATCTGCACTGTTGCTCAAATGCAGGAGTATTTTGTTAAGCGATGATCAGAGAGCGGAAAGCGTTAAACAGATGAAAAATCTCACTCCAGTATCATGAGGACAGTGAGTGGGGCACATCTCAGGCATTCGGTGTGGCTCGGGGATGGTACAGAATCGTGTCTGTGGCCCAGCGCTTCTCCCTAACACAGGGTGAGCACCTGCCTTAGGTCCCGCATCGCAGCTCTGAGCCCTCTGTGGGCCGGGTCCCCGGTGTTCCCAGCACAGCCTGGCGTGGCGTTGCTAGAGGAGTCACCGTCATTAGAGAAATGGACGAACCTCAAAAGGGCCCATACAGCGTGACTCCGTTTGCAGAAAGGTCAGGAACAACCTAATGAATGGATGTTTCTAGAAGGCAGGGTGGTGGGTGTTCTTAGTGGAGAAGTACAAGCAGCGAAGGTCCGTGAGGGAACCTCACGGGGTGCTGGGAACACTCTGATACCTCTGTGAAGCGGGGGCCAGCAGATCCCCCGACCCCAGCCCCCAGCACCATTGTCACGGCACCAAAAGGGTTCATCAAACCAGGCACCTAAAGTGCCTGCCATTTGCTTTTGTAACATTAAGCCATTCATCCCTCCAAGAAAGGATTTATTTTTTTCTGTATACATTCACTTCTAACAAGTGTTCGTAAATCAGATTTTATTCCTGCGGGATTTACAGAGTATGAATGGCATGTCATTTTACTGAGCTAATGCTATTACAGAATCCTATGTCTGGCGCAGTGAAAATCTCCCCGCTTTCACTCTTCTTCTCCATCTGGGAAACAGACCTGAAAAGTCCGATCTGACCCGCAGCTTCTGATACTCAGCCTCACCCTGGAGCATTCATTTAACGTCATCATTGAAGCCCAGGGGGAAAGAAAAAAGAAAAGAAACACTTGTCTACCAGCATGTCCCCCTGCCTCCCCAGGAGACGCACAGAACCTAAACCTTTGCCGATGCAGCCTCGTTCTAACCCTGCTGCATGATCCTGCTGCCTCGTACGACGTCAGTCCCCTTCCGATAACAGTTTCCACCTGCTCGCCTCCCATCAACCCAAATCCCTACCCGCAAGCAGCTTCATCTCTCATTCACCACTCTCTGTGTTCTGCTGGCTTTTCTCCGTTGCACACGAGTAGAACATTAAGGTGAGGTGAGGGCTGTGGGATCCCCAGCAGAGAGGACCCTTGCGGTTCAGAAAGGCTGGTGAATTTTACAGACACACAGGGTGCCCCTGGTGTGTGCCTGGGCAGCGTCCCGGGGGCTGGGATGTAGCTAAGAGCGTTATTGTGCGAGCATAACTGGGTCTGTGCTCCAAGAGTTTATAGTCCGGTAAGGAAGACAGACAGATGACCACAGAGAACAAGCCAGCGCAGGAAAAATGCAGACGTGGTGACGGCACCATGGAGAGAAAAAACACAGGGCGAAGACTTCAGGGTCCGAAAGTTCTCTCTGGTCTCATGACCCTTGAGCTGTGACCTGAAGGAGGGGGTGAGTGATGAGTCAGGAAGATGGCTGGGGGAGGGGCTCCCAAGGTGGGGGAGGGAGAAGGGGGCTAGACCAGCCCGAGCAGAGGGACAGCCGTGAGGACACACCAACTCTCATGCCAAACGAGGTCGGAGCCACCGGGACCTCTTCCTGTCCTCGAGTTACTTGTAACTTTGGCCGGCTAATGTATTTTAGAATATGTTTTGATATGTATTTATAGACTTATTTTAAGTGGTTTTCAGTTACATTCACAGGCACGTGTGGCCATCATCACCACAGTCAGTTCTGGAGCATTTTCACGACCGCAGAAAGAGACCCTGCACCCTCTAGCTGTCACCCCTTATACGGTTACCCTCCACTTGCTGTCTTGTCCTATGACTGTGAGGCTTTTATTTTGAAATGTATTGAATTGTTAATGTCCTCAACGGTTTACAGAGTTCACGTATTCTGAGTGCTCTTTAATAAAATACGGATCAAAATACTCGGAGTTTGGTGTCAAGCAGAATAAACACCAAAATGCGAACGGCATTTTGCTGCGGGGTTGACGTGCAGCCTCTCTCCGCAGCCTGACTCTGCCTGTCTGGGGGGCTGACGCAGGCCGGCCCGGCCCTGGGCTCCGTCCAGCAGGCCATCGGGGAGCAGCTTACTGAAGCATCTGTGCTCGTTCCCCCGTCCGGCTTTAGGTAAGAGCATCTCCAACATGGAGGAGTCCGTGACCCTGGACAACGGGGGATTTGCCACCTTGGAGCTCAGTAGCCGCCACCTCAACGTGAAGAACACCTTCTCAAAGAAGAACGGGACCAGGTAGGGCTGCGACAGCTCCAGCCCCCGGTGCTGCCTCCACCTGAGGACCCGCTCGGCCGGGCCCACGCCCACGGGCCCCCCAGTGGGGCAGCGCCGAGCCGGGGGGAGCGGGCAGCGTGATGGGGAGTTAGGGATGTTTTAAAGACATTTCCAGAGACAGGCAGGTCTCAGGTGCAGGCACGCGGTCTCGGGAGGTCTCCCGGCCCCAGACGGGGCGGGCGTCACGCGAAGCTGCGGGGGGCTGCGAACTGTTTGCACTGGGGGCCAAAACGATGCCAGAGGCGGTGGATTTCTCCCACTCAGCCTCGAAGCAGGCCAGAGGGCGGGTCGGGAGGCCTCAGTCGGGGGGTAACTGGTGTCCCCGTCCCGCCCAGGTCCCCGCCTCGGCCCAGCCCCGGCGGACTACACTACTCAGATGAGGACATCTGCAACAAGTACAACGGTGCCGCGCTGACCGAGGGCGGGACCCTCCAGGAGAAGTCAGGGGACGCCACGGAGTCTGAGGTGGGTGCCTGTTACACGGGGCCCCCGCCCTCCCCAGGGGCCCCGCTTCCCCCACAAGCGCCCCAGTCAGTCTCCCACGTTCACGAACAAAACCAGTTGGAGCAGCCGGTAGAGAGCTGGGGCCCGGTCAGTCCTAGACTGTTTGGTTTCAGCGGTGCTGAGCCTTGACGGGGATGAAACTCACCAAGCTCTCTGATGGACGCGCAGGCCCGCCCCACCCCTTGGCATTCGTGCTCTAAATCAATATTTAATCTAAAGTAAGTCTCACCTTCCTTCTGATCTGAATTCAGGCCTTATTGAGCCCTGAGGCTCCATAGAATGGCGTCTTTTAAATTGTGGCTTGTGTATGAGCTCACAGTGGGACCGGGACAGCAGGGGCATGGCAGGGTGGTACCAGCTCGCTCCGTCGGCCCCATGTGCTCTGTTGACAAGGACGCCGGGCCCCCCGTCTGTACCGTAGCCGTGGGCACGGGGAAAACAGCAGAAGCAGCGCTGCACACGTTCAGAAGGAACATCTGTCTACGGTTGAGGGGCTGTAGATTTTCAAGTGAAAAGCTGCAGACACCGACCTGCCTCTTCCTGATACGGAAGCTGCAGCTTGTACCAAAAGCAGCACATCGGGAAGGGGCAGCTCCGCCGTCCAGCACGTTCTGGGTCAGCGATTAGAGACAGTCACCAGCACGTGCCTTGATCTGTCCTCGGTTCCTGGGCCTGCTGCTCTTAGACCGTCAGGCCTCGCGGATGGTGTTCACAGTGACCGGGCGTCAGCTCTGCGGGCTGCGCTCTCCACGGTTCCGCGTGTGCTGAGCACTAACTGGGCGCCTGCTCTGGGCCGGGCACGCTCGTTCAACGCTCGCACCAGCCCTGCGAGGTAGAGCGGTTCTCGTCCTTGTTCACACAACAAGCCTGAGGCCAAGGTCGTCCCACATGCAGGTGCTGAGGCTGGACGCACACCCACACAACCCCCACCCCCGAATGTGTCCAGAGCTTACTGACCCCCGCCCTCACCATCTCCTGCAGCCCAGCTCCCAGGCACCTGTGGCCGCTCCCAGCGCTGTCAGGACTGGATTCATCAGTTCTGGACTCTTTGTTCATGAAAGCATTGTCAGAATGGGTTGATAAGAGGCACTCAGTCTGCTGCTCCTCTCACACACACGGGTGTTCCGAGATTCAGATTTCAGCTGATTTGCGTGGAGGATTATTAAATGCGTGCAGGCACCGAGCAAGGCAGATACACACACGCATACGTGCACACGTACACGCATTCCTAAGTCCATACACGTGGACACACGTGGAGGAAGGAGGCAGGGAGGGAGGACGGCGGGGGGAGGGGAGGAGAGGGACGTGGAATCCACAGTACGTCCTGCCAGGAGGTTGTTCGGGTCCTCACGTAATAGATCAGAGCCGAGGCTTGACGAGGCTTTGTGTGTGTGTGTGTGTGTGTGTGTGTGTGTGTGTGTGTGTGTGTGTGTGTGTGTGTGTGTGTGTGTGTGTGTGTGTGTGTGTGGTGCACGGGCCTCTCACCTCCGTGGCCCCTCCCACCGCGGAGCACAGGCTCCGGACGCGCAGGCTCAGCGGCCATGGCTCACGGGCCCAGCCGCTCCACGGCATGTGGGATCTTCCCGGACCGGGGCACGAACCCGTGTCCCCTGCATCGGCAGGCGGACTCTCAACCACTGCGCCACCAGGGAAGCCCTTGGCGAGGCTTTAGAACGTCTTCCCCAGACACACACTGATGGGCCTCGGGCTCGCAGTTCCATCTCTCCTGCCAGACCTGCTGTGCAGAGCTGAGCTGTCGTAGCCCCGGGACGTGTGGCTGAGTGAAGGAGGGGCCTTGACAAGCCCTGTGCCTGGAGGAAGGGGTTCCTTCTGTGATTCCCACAGATGCTTTTTGGGTCCTAATGCTTTTTGGTTCAAGAAAGTTGATCAAAGGTGTGGATGCTCTCTCCACCCAGGATTTTCACCTTGAATCTGGGGCTCCAGGCCCCCCTGAAGCCTGTGGTAGTCACCTCCAGCGAAGGCCCCGTGGAGTCCAGGCTAAGAACTCCCACGTCTGGGCTCTCTGTGTGCTCCTGGGTTCTCAGGTAGATAGGATGAGGCCCATCTTTCTTCCAGGATTCTGTGCTCCATAATCTTGCTGGGTCCCGACGTTGACCCTTATGATTTGGGAGAGTTGTAGGCAGATGCGTGGGATCCCAACAGAGGGATCTTGGGAGTGCCAGCTCCAATGGGAGCACTTCCTTTGAACCACATCTTTTAAACAACCAGACTGAGATGTAATTCACATACCACACGAGTCACCCATTCGCCATATTGGTTATTTCCTCAGATTTATGAGCTTCTCAAATCTTCTGTTACTGATTTTTAATTTTATTCCATTGTGGTCAAAGAACATACTTTGTATATTTTCAGTCCTTTCACATGTATTGAGCCCTGTTGTATGGCATAGCATCTGGTCTGTGCTGCAAGAATTCACTTGAAAAGGGTGTGTTGCTCTGCTCTTGCTGTGTGGTGAGTTTCGTTGTGTCTGTTATGCCTGGTTGATTTATAGTGCTGTTCAAGTCTTCTACACTCTTGTCTTCTGCCATCTGCTATATTGAAGTCTCCAGCTATCATTGTTAACATTGTCTATTTCTCACTTCATTTCTGTCAGTTTTAATTTAGTGTATTTGCAGGCTCTGTTTCTAGGTGCATATATGTTTATAACCGTTGTATCTTCATGATGGATAGACCCTTTTTATTAGTACAGAGTGTCCCTCATTGTCTCTAGTAACAATTTTGTCTTAAAGTCTATTTGGTCTGATATTAGTACAGCCAACTCCAGTTCTCTTTTGGTTCCCGTTCACATAGTGTATCACTTCCATCCTTCCACTTTCAACCTATTTGAATCTTTGCATCTAAAATGTGTCTCTTGCACGCAGCATATAGTTGGATCATGTTATTTTATTCATTCTGCCAATCTCTACCTGTTCACCAGGTTGTTTAATCCATTCACATTTAATGTAATTACTGCTAAGGCAGAATTTACCTCTGCCATTTTGGTGTTTGCCTTCTATAAGTCTCATATCTCTATTTCTCTCTTTTTCCTTTGCTGTCATCTTCTCTTTTGAGTGGGTATTTTCTAGTGTACCATTTATAGTGATTGCCCTAGTATCAGTATTTGCTTCAGATTTATACTAAATCTCTATATTTCTGTATAGATCTATTCCCTCCTCCCCTCTTTGTGTTATTATTATACATATTAAGTCCATATATGTGGCAACCCCAAGAATGCATTTTTATAGGTATCCTTTGATAGAATTTTGTGTCTTTTAAAGAAGTTGAGAGAAGAAAGGTGAGCAAGTATCTATTTAGAGTTTACCATTTTAACCTTTTTATTTACTATTCCTGGTTCTCTTCATTTCTTTATGCCTCTTTGCACAGCTATTGTTAAGTATGTTACATTTCTATATATTATAGGCCCAACAATACAATTATATACATATTATTTTATGAAATTGCTATTTAAATCAGATAAGAGAAGAAAGGAGAACAAATAGGTGATTATACTGTCTTTTATAATTCCCTATGTTATCACCTTTGTTGGTGCTTTTTGTTTTTTCATGTGGATTTGAATTACTCTCTGGTGTCACTTGCTTTCAACCTGACAATCTTCCTTTAGTGTTTCCTGTGAGGCAGGTCAGCTAGCAATGAATTTTCCTGTTTTTGTTTATCTCAGAATGTCTTTATTTCACCTTCGTTTTCAAAATAGTTTGTTGAATATAAGATTCTCGGTTGACAGTTTTCTTTCAACACTTCGAATGTGTGACCCCATTGTCTTCTGTCCTCCATTTTTTCTGATTAGAAGTCAGCTGTTAATATTATTTGAGTCCGGTTGTTCTGGTTGAGTCATTTTTCTCTTGCTGACTTCAAGAGTTTCCTTCTGTCTTTGTCTTTCAGAATTTTAACTATGATGTGTCTGGGTGTGAATCTTGTTCCGTTTATCTTACTTGTGGTTTATTGAGCTTGTCAGGTGTGTAGACTTTTTTTTACCAAATTTGGGATGTTTTAAGTCATTATTACTTCCAGTATTTTCTCCGCTTCTTTCTTTCTCTTCTCATCCCGGTACTCTCACTATGCTTATGTTGGTACACTCAGTGTATTCTCACATTTGGTGGGTGCTCTGTTATTTTTTTTTTTCTTATTCTTTTTTCTGTTTGTTTTTCAGATTGCATAATCTCTATCATTCTATCTTCAAGTGCACTGAGTCTTTCCTCTGTCAGCTCAAATCTACCATTGAGTCCCCCTAGTGAATTTTTAAATTTTGGTTATGGTATTTTTCAACTCTAGAACTTCTCCTTAGGTTCTTTTTAAGTCATTTCTGTCTCTTTATTGATATTCTCTACTTGGTGTGGTAGTGTCAGCATACTCTAATTCTTTCCACTTGGTCTCCTTCAGTTCTTTGTTAAAGTCCCCTACTATGAATGTGTTACTGTCAATTTCCCCTTTTATGGCTGTTAGTATTTGCCTTATGTATTGAGGTGCTCCTGTGTTGGGTGCATAAATATTTACAATTGTTATATCTTCTTCTTGGATTGATCCCTTGATCATTATGTAGTGTCCTTCTTTGTCTCTTGTAATAGTCTTTATCTTAAAGTCTATTTTGTCTGTTATAAGAATTGCTACTCCAGCTTTCTTCTGATTTCCATTTGCATGGAATATCTTTTTCCATCCCCTCACTTTCAGTCTGTATGTGTCCCTAGGTCTGAAGTGGGTCTCTTGTAGACAGCATATATACAGGTCTTGTTTTCGTATACATTCAGCCAGTCTGTGTCTTTTGGTGGGAGCATTTAGTCCATTTACATTTAAGGTAATTATCGATATGTATGTTCCTATTCCCATTTACTTAATTGTTTTGGGTTTGTCATTGTAGGTCTTTTCCTTCTCTTGTGTTTCTTGCCCAGAGAATTTCCTTTAGCATTTGTTGTAAAGCTGGTTTGGTAGTGCTGAACTCTCAGCTTTTTCTTGTCTGTAAAGGTTTTAATTTCTCCATCAAATCTGAATGAGATCCTTGCTGGGTAGAGTAATCTTGGTTGTAGGTTTTTCTCCTTCATCACTTTAAATATGTCCTGCCACTCCCTTCTGGCTTGCAGAGTTTCTGCTGAAAGATCAGCTGTTAACCTTATGGAGAGTCCCTTGTGTATTATTTGTTGTTTTTCCCTTGCTGCTTTTAATATGTTTTCTTTGTATTTAATTTTTGACAGTTTGATTAATATGTGTCTTTGCGTGTTTCTCCTTGGATTTATCCTGTATGGGACTCTCTGCGCTTCCTGGACTTGATTAACTATTTCCTTTCCCATATTAGGGAAGTTTTCAACTATAATCTCTTCAAATATTTTCTCAGTCCCTTTCTTTTTCTCTTCTTCTTCTGGGACCCCTATAATTCAAATGTTGGTACGTTTAATGTCCCAGAGGTCTCTGAGACTGTCCTCAGTTCTTTTCATTCTTTTTTCTTTATTCTGCTCTGCAGTAGTTATTTCCACTATTTTATCTTCCAGGTCACTTATCCGTTCTTCTGCCTCAGTTATTCCACTATTGATCCCTTCTAGAGTATTTTTAATTTCATTTATTGTGTTGTTCATCATTGCTTATTTCCTCTTTAGTTCTTCTAGGTCCTTGTTAAATGTTTCTTGCATTTTCTCTATTCTATTTCCAAGATTTTGGATCATCTTTACTATCATTATTCTGAATTCTTTTTCAGGTAGACTGCCTATTTCCTCTTCATTTGTTAGGTCTGGTGTGTTTTTACCTTTCTCCTTCATCTGCTGTGTGTTCTTCTGTCTTTTCATTTTGCTTATCCTACTGTGTTTGGGGTCTCCTATTCGCAGGCTGCAGGTTCGTAGTTCCCGTTGTTTTTAGTGTCTGTCCCCAGTGGCTAAGGTTGGTTCAGTGGGTTGTGTAGGTTTCCTGGTGGAGGGGACTGGTGCCTTGTTCTGGTGGATGAGGCTGGATCTTGTCTTTCTGGTGGGCAGGTCCACATCTGGTGGTGTGTTTTGGGGTGTCTGTAGCCTTATTATGATTTTAGGCAGCCTCTCTGCTAATGGATGGGGCTGTGTTCCTGTCTTGCAAGTTGTTTGGCATAGGGTGTCCAGCACTGTAGCTTGCTGGTCATTGAGTGAAGCTGGGTGCTGGTGGTGAGATGGAGATCTCTGGGAGATTTTCACCGTTTGATATTACGTGGAGCTGGGAGGTCTCTTGTGGACCAGTGTCCTAAAGTTGGCTCTCCCACCTCAGAGGCACAGCACTGACTCCTGGCTTGACCACCAAGAGCCTTTCATCCACAAGGCTCAGAATAAAAGGGAGAAAAAATAAGAAAGAAAGAGAGAGAGAGAGAGGGAGGGAGGGAGGGAGGGAGAGAGAGAGAGAATAAAATAAAATAAACTTATTAAAATAAAAAATAATTATTAAGAAAAAAAATTTTAAGTAAAAAATAAAACAAAAAAGAACCAGACGGTCAGAACCCTAGGACAAACGGTGGAAGCAAAGCTATACAGACAAAATCTCACAGAGAAACATACACGTACACACTCACAAATAGAGGAAAAGGGGAAGAAATCATAAATCTTGCTCCCAAAGTCCACCTCGTCAATTTGGGATGCTTCGTTGTCTATTCAGGTATTCCACAGATGCAGGTACATCAAGTTGATTGTGGAGCTTTACTCCGCTGCTCCCGAGGCTGCTGGGAGAGATTTCCCTTCTCTTCTTTGTTCTCACAGCTCCCAGGGGCTCCGCTTTGGATGTGGCCCCGCCTCTGCGTGTAGGTCGCCGGAGGGCGTCTGTTCTTCGCTCAGACAGGACGGGGTTAAAGGAGCCGCTGATTGGGGGGCTCTGGCTCACTCAGGCCGGGGGGAGGGAGGGGCACGGAGTGCGGGGGGCGGGGCGGGGGGGGGGCTGAGCCTGCAGCGGCAGAGGCCGGCGTGACGTTGCACCAGCCTGAGGCGCGCCGTGCGTTCTCCCGGAGAAGTTGACCCTGGATCCCGGGACCTTGGCGGTGGCAGGCTGCACAGGCTCCCCGGAAGGGGGGTGTGGAGAGTGACCTGTGCTCGCACACAGGCTTCTTGGTGGCGGCAGCAGCAGCCTTAGCGTCTCATGCCCGTCTCTGGGGTCCGCGCTTTTAGCCGCAGCTCGTGCCCGTCTCTGGAGCTCGTTTAGGCAGCGCTCTGAATCCCCTCTCCTCGCCCACCAGGAAACACAGAGGTAAGAAAAAGTCTCTTGCCTCTTCGGCAGGTCCAGACTTTTCCCCTGACTCCCTCCCGGCTAGCCGTGGCGCACTAACCCCCCGCAGGCTGTGTTCACTCAGCCAACCCTAGTCCTCCCCTTGCGCTCCGACTGAAGCCGGAGCCTCAGCTCCCAGCCCCGCCCGCCACAGAGGGGGAGCAGACAAGCCTCCCGGGCTGGTGAGTGCCGGTCGGCCCTGATCCTCTGTGCGGGAATCTCTCTGCTTTGCCCTCCATACCCCTGTTGTTGTGCTCTTCTCCGTGGCTCCGAAACATCCCCACCCGCCAGTGAAGGGGCTTCCTAGTGTGTGGAAACCTTTCCTCCTTCACAGCTCCCTTCCACTGGTGCAGGTCCCGTCCCTATTCTTTTGTCTCTGTTTTTCCTTTTTCTTTTGCCCTACCCAGGTACGTGGGGAGTTTCTTGCCTTTTGGGAGGTCTGAGGTCTTCTGCCAGCCTTCAGTAGGTGTTCTGTAGGAGTTGCTCCACGTGTAGATGTATTTCTGGTGTATCCGTGGGGAGGAAGGTGATCGCGTCCTACTCTTCCGCCATTTTCTCTCGAAAACCTCCTTCAGTTCTTTGAACATATTATAATAGCTACTTTCAAAATCTTTGCCAATATTTGGGGCTCCCCAGAGGCTGCCTGCTTTCTTTCCTCTGTATGGATCACACGTTCCTGTTTTTTGAAAACAGCTCACTTTCGACAATATATCGTATCAACTCAGAATACTGCTATTCAGCCCCCGCTGGTTGTTGTCGTTGTTGTTCGCTTATCTGCTTATTTGTTTAGTGACTTGCCTGGACCAGTTCAGGGACGTCCGTTTCCTCAGCAGGTATACCCTCCGACGTCACCCCTCAGAGCTGCAGCCTTGGGCACACGTGCAGTTTCCCTGACAAGCAGGGACGACCGGTCTTAGCCAGGGTCCCCTTGTCTCTCGTTCTTGCCTCCCTATTAGGATTCTGGGTTGTCTCCCACCATGGGTATCACACCCAGCTGTTAACTTCCACTACCTGCTAGCTCTATCATTCTTGACAAAGCTCCAGGGTATAAATTACTCCATAGTTTGATCCATTTACAGCCCAGCCCTTTTGCAGTGGCAGGATGTTGTTAACCTTTGAATTTTTCTCTAACCCCCAAGAGGGCTCTCCTTCGCTGTCTCTTTGCCTGGTTCTCGCTGCTAAACTTCTTGGCCGGTTTATTATTACTTCACTTGTTGCTATCGTGGAGCTGCCAGCTTCCTCTCAATTTCTCACCCGTGTGGTCGCCATTGTTTCCAACAATGCCCTTAGGCCTGCTCTGGTCCAAATACAGACATTCCCCTCGGGCAGAGCAGGGGAGCTCTCTATTCTTAAGGACTGACTCTCCCCCTCGCAGGACCTCTGCGTCACAGCACCAAAGCTGGAGTGGGGCCAACAGCCCTCTTCTCCATAGTGACGCACTTGCTGAACCAGTGGGGTGCTGGGTGGAGACGGTAGCCCCTGGTCTTCTGGGCAGTGTGGAACTTCTTCCGTCCTAGCCAGCTGGGGTGGGGGCGATCAGGGCTCAGTATTCTCGACCTGCTGTGCCTGACGCACATCGTCCAGCCTCCCAGCGAAGGCTGCGTGAGGGAAGGAAGCCCAGTTCTCTTGGCCATACCTGCCTGGCATAGAGTTCTGCACTGCGGAGCTGGGGGCGGGCAGTTGGATGAGAAATGCCGGCAGCTTCCTGCTCCAGGTCGAACCAAATTGCTGGACTAGGGGCTGGGTCTTCTTGGCCACATGTGCTCAGAGTGGAGCTTCTGTCACCCTGGGCTGAGGGGCGGGGGGGGGGGGGGCAAATCATAGGTCAAGTGGCTCAGACGCTTGCTAGTTTTAGTGATTTTAGATTTGCTGCAGTAAGTCTTCCCCCCTTTGCTATATGCCCTTGGCACCAATTCCAGGGACTCTAAACGTTTATAAGATAATTTTCCCCAGTTAAATCATTGTTCCACTAGGGAGAGGACCTGCTGGCTCCTGTGACCGTCCTGGAAGGATCTTTGTATTGATGATTGGTTGACTGGGGCGGGGTCTCCTGACCTCCCTTCCTGTCCACCCGCTCCTCCAGAGCCAGAAACCCTATGAGGTCTTGGCCGGAAGAGCTCTTTTGCAAAGCTAATATTTCACTAAAAAAAAATAGTGATGCCATCCTTTTCTCCCAATTTTCAGAAATATTGCTCAAGTGAAAATTCTAAGAATCCGTTCACAGGTGCACAACCACCTGACTGATCAGAGTTGCTCTGAATTAGGCCATCAGCGTCACATGACACGTGCTGTGGCTCTCTGTGTACCTCTGTTTAGGAAAAAGAGGCTCTGTCTCCGTCTTATCGCACAGATGCTTATGAATTACATCAGAGCTACTGTTCAAATCGCATCTTAAAAATTGTTTTCGAAATCCAAAGAAACAGTTTTCAAGATCTCTCCTCCAACCAACTTAGACCAACCCCCTCCTGCTTAATTAATTCCCTAATAATATTTGAGTCTTTCATCTCGCCCATATAGTACCCAAAGTGCTGAGATTATCTCTATTAGCAGCTTGCCAGGCATGCATGCACCTTTAGAAACTCTCACAGTCCGTCTGCCAGCACATCCAATCACAGGCTGGCCTTCTACGGTTTCCTGGGAAACCAACACACAACGCTATTTCATTATCACACAGGAAACTTAAAAAAAAGACCCTGCAGTGTTTCCTTTGTGTCAATAATTCTAAATCACTAAAATACATCCTCATGAAAAAATAATAATGTCATATAAACAATAAGCAGTGCAGGCAGCAGAAGGACGAATGGCATTTTAATTCAGTGCCTTCTTGTGAAGGCAAAGGCAAGACCTGAGCAGGAGCCAGGAGGCCCCTCCCCCGCCCCGCCCTCCCCCCCGCCCCCGCCCTCACCCTCCCCCCGCCCCCGCCCTCGTGTGTCATGAGACCTGGGTACGCTCTCACTCTCCCTAAATGAACAGGAAGAAGCTAAAGGAGCAGCTCTTAGTCTCTCCTCTCCTTTCTGCACGATGGTTTTGATCTCTCACAGTGGCTTTTGGGACCCCTCGGCTGGACCTGCAGCCCTGCCACTCAAGGCTGCCAGCCGCCCAGCTTGGCCCCCACATGAAGCACTCTGCTCTTCAGATGCAGTGGGAAAAATCCCAGGGCAGGTTCTGACTGGCTCAGCTTAAGCCGCATGCCCACCCATTAGCCAGTCACTGCTTTCTGAGGGTCAAGCCCTTCAGCCCATGTCACAGGGAAAGGTGGGACAAGGGTCACTTCCTTCAAAGGGTCACACTTCAGACGCAAACACTGGGACATCAGTGTGAGCTGGACAGCCGACCCCGACTGTCTCCTGCCAGGGCCTCTTAGTGCCCACATTTGTCACAGGCCTAGAGGACACATAGCTACTAAGAGGTCTCCAGTGGAACTACATTTTGTTAATCACGTGAACATACACACGAGTGTGGGACACGTGATGTGTCCATTCCCGAAGCAGCGCTGGACATACTCTGAGAAGTGCTGGCTCCTGCAGGAACGCAGAGCCCCCTTCCAGGCCGGCCCTCGGTCCCTCGGTGACTGCGAACCCGGCTTCCCCACATCCTGAACAGCTGCAGGAGGGGGGACAAGGGCAGAAAGAGGGGAGAGAAGTGCCCCGGGACACCCCCTGGGTGTGTTTGTAAAACGAGTGACCGCCGCATATGATGGCCTTTCCATCACTGGAGAGACCTGGTGTGAGACCCACCCACTGAAGTGTCTCTAACCTTTTATACAGCTGGGGTTGAAGGCGGCCCCGAAGGGTTACTGAGAAGCCTCTGTCTCTGCCACCTGGGCTGCGATGCCAGAGCTGGGTCTGCCCCCACTCTGTCCCCAGCCAGTATGACCCTGACAGGGTCACTGCTTCTGTGGGCCTCCATTCTCTCCAACACAAAATGAGATGGAACCCAATCGCGACTTCTCACATTCGTCCTCACGTGGTTGGGACGGTGGGTGGGGAGGACCCCAAACACTTAACGTTCAGTCTTCAGCTCATCATAAACCCTGACCCCGTCTGTGAAACCAGGAGCCATATTGCTGTCGTCCAATCCTGAACATTCCGTGAATTCCTCGTGAGGAAAGAGGGCTTCGGTGTCTTCCTTCCCCTGAGCTTCAGGAAATTTAGAACCAGAATCAGTGTCTGAAGAAGTGACAGACCCAACTCAGGGACTGATAACAGATTCCTCAGCTTCTCTCCACGAGCTCTGTCCTCCTTTCTCTGAGTTTACGCAGAGCTTGGCCTCGTAAGCCCCTCAAGGCCTCTAGAAAACAGATGAAGATGAATCTTAACCACCCGCCACACATGCAGGTAGGTGCCTGACCTCTTATCTGAAAAAGATACACTTTCAAGAACTGCGCGTTTCTCAGGTTGGGGCCGAGTCCCGTATCGGGTCACATCCTCAGCGGGGCCGGGGGGCACTCTCGCGGAACCCACTCGTGTTTCTGCAGCAACCCCTGAGGACATCCACACCGGACGGCCTCCCAGCAGTTCAGCTCGGGGTCCGCGGCACTTCAGCTCAACGCAGGTCAGGCTCTGCCTCCAAACAAGTTGCAAAAACAGCCTTTGGTTTTCAGAGCATCATGGGCTTGGGACTGACGACTAGGGGGTGGTGAGCCTGTTCAGCTGCTGTGCAGGAGGGGCTTGGAGCCGGGAACCCCGAGGCCTGGGTGGCCAGGCTCAGCGGAGGCTCCCACGCCGCCCAGGGCCCACACAGCCCTTTTTCATCCATAAACCGGAATCCTCACTCCCACCTCGCAGGGTCATGGTGCAGCGACAGGTGGCATGAGGCTACTCTGTTGTGAGCAGTGTCCACAGGAAAGAAGCCTGTGCTGCCTCTCGGCATCGCTGTCCAGTGATGGAGGAGCTGTCCTCCACCTCTGGGATGTGTTGGGAGGGCGTTTTTGTCAGCCCCCGTTTCCAGGAGCTCTGCCTCAGCCATGTATGATGTCACAACACAGATGGTTTGCATTTAACGTCCTGAGAATTCCCAGATCTGTGACTCACCGTTGTTGCTTTATGTAAATATTCCATTTAGAGCAAGGGTTTCAGTCTGTGTCTGAAAAATCCCAGAAGTCTCTGGCTCCACCGTATGTACACGAGGGGTGTCTGCACAGCCAAGGGGCCGCCCGCTCTCACAGCACAGAATGCTGCTCCCCAGGTGAAGGCCGGAAGGCGACTGTCCCCTCCTCCCCTGCCCGCACCCCAGCCTGGCCACTGCTCAGAATCCTCCCAGAGCCTCCAGGGAATACACGTTCCAGGGCCCCATCCCAGACCCACTGAGTCAGGAGCGGGAGCCGCCGCCCAGGAAGCTGTGCTCTTCCAAGACTTCCCGGAGATTCTGATCCAGCATTAGGGGGACGCTCAGTCCTTTATACCACCCAGGCCTCCATCACCCTGTGGGGAGAGGAAAAAGGGCAGGTGTGGCTGAACCCTGGACGGCTCGGCCCTGGAGCCCAGTGGGGAGGCGCCCTGCCCGTGGGCGGCTGGAGTGTGAGGGACCAGCCAGTCACCCGCCCACTGCCCACGGTGACCTTCACCTGGCAGGGTGCCCCGCGAGGGGAGGGGCTTTACTCGGCCACGATTCCTGTCCCCTCCCTCAACTTGAAAGGCCGGAAGCCACCGTGCCTGCAGACCCATTTTTGGCACATGGAAGGTGGCCTCTGTGAGGTCCGGGGTAGTGGGCGCGGGGAGGAACCCCTGTGCTTTCAGGGTCTGGGGAGTGTCTTGGGTGCAGGTCCTCACAGCAGAGCCCGGCCAGCCTGGGTACCATCCCCACCCACCAGGGGGCAGGAAGCTCCCAGGAGTCAGGGGAGGGGCCCCGGGACCACCTGGCGGGTCTGGGACAGGGGAACCGGGAGCCCTCCCTGCTCTGGGAAAACCCTTCGGCCTCCACTGTCTGGATCAGCCGACCTTCCAGCACTGAAAATCCGCTCCCAAGACCACACAGTACACGGCGTAGAGTTTTACTTCAAGAAAATGAACATAGAAACTGTGCAGGCTAAATGCTCTTACTAGAAACTGCTGCTTTGTTTTGTAGAAAGAAAAGGGGGGAAAGACCCTCAGAGGGACTGATCTTGAGCCGTCAATGGGTGGCCCACTTCCTCCACCAGCTGCTCGGGGGCCGCATGGTGAGGGGTCAGGTCCCTCAGTGCCTGGAGAGGGAGGGGCCCGTAGCACTTCAGACACCATGACGCCACGTTCATTTACGGTGTCCTTTCTTGGCAACCTCCCCTCGGAGATCGGCATGGACGTGACATTCCCTGGAAATGTGTGTCCCATGAAGGACAGACCTCCTCCTCACCCCCTCTCAAGCTCAGGATGGGATCCCATTGGTCTGTGGGAGCCTGCGTCACGGTCTTGGGCAGGCTATGGCCCCTAGGCCTTCCACATTCCCGTGCTCTTCTGTACTCTGCACTGCGAGGATACACCCATCCCCTTGAGGCTGTGTAGACCTCTCCTGGGTGGGAGATGGAGTGTAGACCTCTCCTGGGTGGGAGATGGGGTGTAGACCTCTCCTGGGTGGGAGATGGAGTGTAGACCTCTCCTGGGTGGGAGATGGGGTGTAGACCTCTCCTTGGGTGGGAGTGCTGCGTAGACCTCTCCTGGGTGGGAGATGGGGTGTAGACCTCTCCTGGGTGGGAGTGCTGTGTAGACCTCTCCTGGGTGGGAGATGGGGTGTAGACCTCTCCTGGGTGGGAGATGGGGTGTAGACCTCTCCTGGGTGGGAGTGCTGCGTAGACCTCTCCTGGGTGGGAGTGCTGCGTAGACCTCTCCTGCGTGGGAAATGGGGTGTAGACCTCTCCTGCGTGGGAGATGGGGTGTAGACCTCTCCTGCGTGGGAGATGGGGTGTAGACCTCTCCTGCGTGGGAGATGGGGTGTAGACCTCTCCTGGGTGGGAGATGGGGTGTAGACCTCTCCTGGAGCACGAGTGCAATGTAGACCCTCTGGGGACGGGCTCAGGCACAGTGATGGGTTGGGGAGCAGAGGCTCAAGGGCAGTGAGACAGCACATTGCCCGGCTTGGCGCAAGCTCAGCCCGGGTCTCTTGGGGGGTGGTCCGGGGGTTCCGTGCGCGGCTCGTGTGGAGCGTAGGAGGTCTGGGGTGGGGGAAGCGGGAGGAAACAGGTGACCGGCACCATCCCACCGTGGGCGGCCAGTACTGGTCCCCTTCCTGGCCCTTCCTGTTCCCCGCTCAGCCCTGCTGCCCACGGCCACGCTCCCGCATAGCTCCGCCGTCCATGACCGCCCCCCGTGTCCACGGGCCCCCTGAGCTCCCCCCAGCCCCCCGGCCGCCTGGCTGACGCCTCGCTGTCCATCCGTCTATCCGCAGGGCACCGAGTCCGAGTCCGAGGACGCGCTCCCCCAGCACTCCTTCGTCAACCACTACCTGAGCGACCCCACCTACTACAACTCGTGGAAGCGGCGCGCGGGCGCGGCCCCGCACAGGTACGAGGCGGTGGCGGGGGCCGAGGCCGGGCCGGCCCCGCGCGCAGTGGTCACCACGCAGAGCGCCGTGTTCGCGCCCGCCGCCCACGGCGCCCGGACTCCGCTCACCGGCTTCTCGTCCTTCGTGTGAGCGGCACCGACCCCGCGGCGACCCTTGTTAAGACAGTCAGCTCCGGGAACTGGGCTCCAGCTTGGGTTTAAGAGGATCTGACGCCTGATGATTGATTTTACCCACTTGCGAACGCGAGATTGCAGTTAGGAAAGTTTTTTTTTTACTGGCCTTTTGTAACATCGCTGCAGGAAGCGGGTTTCTTTGTTTTTCTTTTCTTTTTACGAGAAGGTGTGTTTCACTGGTGCAAGGGCTCGTCACCCCGACCTGGGAAGACCTGAGCCCTCGGGACCCGGGCTTCTCCATTCTGCGCCGACTAGGAAGGCTGGGGGGCGGGAGACGGGGGTCCAGGGAGGCCGCGCCTCTTGCACGCCGCTCCCTTCTCTTCTCTAACCCCTGCCTGAGAACCAGCGGCCCGCCTGGGGCTCCATCCCACCGTCTCCGTCTCCGGCGTGCGAAGAGCATGTGTGTGACCCAGGCTCAGGGCCTCCGGACCCAAGGGCGTCCATCTCTGAAATGTCCTCACTCGGCAGTTTGTAGGCGAGGAATCGGCTTTAAGGTTCCAGGCCGCGGGGCCACAGATTCCAAGGTTCCGTTCGGCGTCCTTCCAGGGGTGAAATATTCGGGGCTCCCCCTTCCTTTCTTCCTTTCGACCTCGCAGCACAGGAGCAGGAAGCACCCCTGCTGGGAGCCACCGCCGTGGCCCTCGGCAATCTCGCTCCTTCCCTGACAGCACAGCACACGGCCAGCCCGCCAACCCGAGCGAACGAGGCAGAGGCTGCAGAATCGCTCGCTGTGTTAAGAGGTGTGCATTGTTAACCAGAGTATTTTTAAAA
Organism: Leucopleurus acutus; assembly: GCF_964270905.1. NCBI lineage: Eukaryota > Metazoa > Chordata > Mammalia > Artiodactyla > Delphinidae > Leucopleurus > Leucopleurus acutus. The sequence continues at coordinate 3,179,933 of NC_139158.1, forward strand.
TCTTTTTATCTTTTTTTAAAATATGTCACATGAAATGAATGAGTCTCAGCTGTCTCCAGGTGCCTTTTTATTAATTGTTTAGCTTTGTACATGGGAAAGACGAAGAGCGACAGTGTCTCCAAGTATAGCAAAACGGCTCTGAGAAGACGGGGTCCCCAGCCCCTCCCCCCGCCCCCCGTGCCTGCCAGGCCCTGCCGTGCGCGTGGCCCGCGGCTTTCCTTGGAGCGCGCGCGGCCTGGGGCCTCCGGGTTCCCGCCGCTGCCACGACTGGTGTGGCTGTCCCTTTCCCGACCCCAGGCCAGCTCTTAGCCTTAATGGATTTTCTGGAAACCGTTTTTTACTTTAATTGTTACTGTTTTGTTTTCGTTTCTTAGCTAAATGGAAATAGCGTGAACTATTTTGAAACTCCAAACCGTAGCTCTGCCTCTAGCCCATCACATCATTTTTTGCAAAAGGTGTGTGAGGTACACGTGGTCAAGCCGTGGTCCCAGGGCCAGATGTACCGGGAGCGCTGCTGCTGTCAGCGGGGGGTGTGCCCCACCCCTCCGGGGGGGGGCACTGCAGAAGGACCCTGCCGCTGGCAGCCCGGTCAGCCGGAGCCTGTCCACACCCCCCAGGGCACAGGACGGGCCTGCAGGTCCCCAAGGGGGGAAGGGCTGGGCCAGCCACCCACGCCACAGGGAGCCAGTCTCGTGGCCACCCGCGGGTCACGCGGTCTGCGGGGTCCCTTCTTCCCACGCCTCCTCTGGGCAGAGGGCTGTCTTAACCCTCTGATTTCAGAGTTGCTGGGTGCGGTATCCCCAGGAGACCGAGGAGAGTTTTGTGTTGCTGAAAAAAGGTCTCTTCTGTTTGAGAGTTTGTTGTGTTGGGTAAAAAAAACCCTTTCAGTTTCTCTAAAAGTAGAAGTAGGAGGTGTGGAAAGGTTCCTTTCTCTCTCTCCTCCTCCTTCCTTCTCTCTTTCCTTCTTCCCTCCCTCCCTCCCTCCCTCCGTTCCTTCCTTCCTTTTCTGTGTAGAGGGGAAACGTTCTAAACCAAAAATCCTAGGCGCTCTGCCCGAAGGCTCTCCTGCATGAGGATCGCTCCCTGGACGGGACCACCCAGGGCACAGGGCCAGCCACCTCGGGCCTCTCGGTCCCAGACGGGGAGGTGGACAGGAAGCCCCAAGGCTGCAGCTCGAATTTCTCGGAAGACAAGCGACGGACAGAGAACGTGGAGAAACACTGCCTTCCGCGCTCTGCTCTCTAAGCCATACGTCCGTTGCTTTACATACGGGAAAGTGCTGAAACGTCCTAGCGTGGGGACGGCTTGGTTTGAGGCGTGTTTCTGGCTTTTGGGCTTTTGTGACAACATGACGCCTTTTTCCCCAGGGTCATTATACTTCCTGTGTTCTCTCTGCTCTGAGCGAACTTCTTTGGGACGGAACAGGCGGTCCGAGGCGGCGGTGGGCATTGGCGTCCGCGCTCCGCCCAGTGGCACCGGCACTGTGGGCCGTGGGAGCTACTGGACCAGAGGAAGAGTGGGGTGTCTCTGGTTAGGTTTCAGCCTCCAGGGAGTGTGGGCGTTGAGAAGCGTCGATTCCTAACCTCTCATCTTTAGGGAGGAAAAAAGAAAATCACAGGATAGGAAAACGGATACTGGATTTTAATCTCGGCTCTGAAAAAAAGGACGAGCACCATTTCTCTAACCGAGGCAAGGAGGAGTGTTCTATCCTGCCGCCTTCCGAGCCATGGTGCCCTTCAGGTGTCTCGCGCTCAGCTGTCGCTGAGTCCCCCAACGAAGGCCCCGTGATGGGCAGGCGAGCTGCCCCTTCCGCGTGAGGACCCGCAGCGAAGCAGCCGCAGGGCCGCGCTCTCTGTCTGAGCGGCAGGGATGGGTTTGCGAGGGGCTCCCGTCCCCACTGGGGCCTCCGGGCACAGGTTTCCAGGCCAGTGAGCGGCCGGGCGGGGCTGTGGGCCGTCCCTGTGGTTAGCGGGCCGCGGGGCACATCTCCTGGACTGCACCTCCTCCTCTGAATAAATGGGTCCAAACCAAGGCCTCCCCTCCTTGGCCATGCTTTCAAGGAGCGCTCAGTAAATGTCGTCGCGGAAGAGACGTGATGTGGGGCAGCTTCGGGGGAGACCGCGGAGGGTGGCGCGCACTCCGTAAACCCCTTGTGGCGCTGTGCCTGCCCTGGACCGCGACGGGACTGAAGCATGGTGTTTGCATAATGTTTCTAAGGGTTTGTAGCATGGTTTTCCGTTTTTACGAATTCCTGGCACACTGTAGTCCTTGTGCCAGTGAGCGGTCATATCCACGTATCCAGATGCGGCCCTTTGATTCAGCATCCCTGTAGCGGGGACCCTCCGAAAGGTGGGAGCAGGTAGAAATCCAGGAACTGCGCTGGTCTGCTGTGCGTGCCTCACCTGCTGGTTTATCGGGGGCTTAGGTCAGTCCTGAAGTCTTCCCGGCGATTTCTGGAATTGTGCAGAAACCAGACCTCCTTAAAAAAAAAAAAAATTGTAGGAAGACAGGGAGGTGCTATGGGTACGGTTTTTAATAAAAGCATCATTTTGTTCCTTATGCGCCTGTGATTTTCTTCAGCAAGTGTTGATGAAGTGACTCATGAATTCTAGGGCTGTAGGATCGAACATTGAAACGTCAGCCCAGTGCCGCGCTGGCCCCTCCTGGAGAGGCAGGTGTGGACGCACAGCGGAGGTGAGGTCAGAGGGGTTCAGTTTTAGATCTCCCGGGGAGAGGCACGCCCGGGGAGCAGCCTGAGGCCCGCACACCCCGGCATGGCCAGCAGCCATCCTCAGTAGCAGCCCCCCACTGCCTGGAGTACCCCACAAAGACTCCACAGGTGCCTGGAGGGGAGACTGATCATTGCCAAACTTAGCCTTGACTGGGAGGAGGCTGCCCGCTCCGATGGACCCTCCCCTCCCCTCTCCATGAAGGCCCAGCAGGTTCCGGGAGTCTGAGGCCCTTCCCGCCCCTTCCAGCTGGGCCCGTGTGCCCTGGGGCCAAGGTGCCGTGGGTGCCAGGGTCCAGGAGGGGCGTGGCTTTGCCCTCAGCCTCAGGTCCTCCCAGCCTCAGAGCGCGGCTCTCCACGTGGTGCTTAAAAATCCCAGTGCCCGGCCACACCCAGGCCCAGGAAGACAGGACCTCTGGGGGTTGGGCCCAGGCATCCAATTTTCGGGGGAAACGCTGCCCGAGTGATTCCAGGTACCACCAAGGAGGACATGCGCTGCGAGGACGGGGCCCGGGGGCTGGGTCGAAGGAGGGACAAGGGGGCCTGTGCAAACACTGACAAGCCAGAGGTGAGAACAGTTCATTTTCTCTCTGTTCTCCACATTGTCTGCCTACATTCCGCCCCCATAAATATGCACTTAAGGTCAGCCCACGTTGCAGTATTTTGGACACCGCAGCTGCCGTGTGAAGGGTACCGTTTCCGGGTGGCGCAGTGCGCTCTGCTTTCGTCCATCCGCAGGGTCCACCATGCCCTGTGGGTCTGTCAGGATCCCGTTTTGCAGGCGAGGAAACACGCCCAGGGTGAAGCCATTTGCCCCAGGTGGACACGGGGCAGAGGCAGGGTCCAGACCAAGCAGTCAGGGGCTGCAGAGCAGGTAGAACCGCTGCTCGGCCTGCCTTCCCAGAGGGCATCTGCCTTCCCCAAGCTTTCCTCCCGTCGGGGACAGCTGGCCTCGGGGAGGCAGGGCCCCCTGCACACAGCGCAGGGTCCAGCGTGGCGACCACACCTGCACAAAAAGGCACCTGGAGCTCAGAAGTTATTCTCCCCCCCCCCCCCCCCCCCCCGCCATGGGTCTCTCCTTTGTTAGTAAAGAGAAAATGCAGCAGTTCACTTGCGCAATCTGGCCTGTTCTAGGCAAAGCCTGGCCGTTGTTACTGTTACTGTTGTTATTACTGAAAAGTTCATTTAAAAACTTTAGAAATGCAACCAGTGATCACAGAGAAAAGAAATCTCTATTACCTTGTTGGATGACAGTTAGATGGACCTCCCCAAGAAGGAAAAATGGCTCGGGGGGGAGCCCTCACTGCACCCAGCCGGCTGGGTGAGCTCAGTGTGACCTCTCCGTTCTCTGCAGGAGGGGAGGGAGTCATCACCTCGATGCCTACACCTTCCTGGGAGAAGCACGTTGTTCCCGGGCTTTGAGTCCCGCGGAGCCCAGCCCAGACTGTGGAAGGTGGGCGTAACGGGCTGGTGGGCCCTGCGTCTCCGCGAGGTCGGGTTTCTTCTGGAAGGAGCTGGGGGTCTGGGTCCTCTCCTCCACAGAGAGCCCAGTCCATGAGCAGGCGAAGACCCGGGCATTGCCCTCAGCAGGGCAACTCTGAGACGAGCTGGGCCCCCAGGGCAAGCTCGGGGCTGAGGGGGCCCTAGAACGTGTCTCTCCTGCCCCACGCACCCTCGCTGCTCCTGGGGCGTTGCCTGTCCCCCGAGCGATACTGTTGGGGCAGGACGACCTCCCAGGAGACAGGTGAGCCAAGAGGGGCTGAGGGGGCAGGTGCCCCTCCTGGGAATGAGGCCCCCAAGCAGGGGAAGAAGCAGAGGCGCCTCTGAGGTTCCTCCCGGCTGTGACAGCAGCCTTGCTTCCTGCCAATTCCAGGGCTCCCAACAGCCTCTCAGTAAGTTCCCCTGTTTAACTTAGCTGGAGACCACGCCCCTGCTGGCAGCTGGAGGGGTCCTGGTCCCCAGGCCGAGCTCTGGGCCCCTGTAAGGCCCCCCCGGGGGCTCCTGCAGCAACACCTGGGGGCCCTCAGCCCCAGGGGAGCAGTCACATCCTCGCTGGGCTCAGGAGCAAATCAGAACGGCCTGGTTTCCAGCTGGGACAAAGGGACGGTCCACCTTATAGACAGGATGTGCCAAGCGGGCAAGGGCTAGGGCACAGCGAGCTGTGGATGTCGCCTTATGTGTGTTTCCACAAACCAAGGCATTTCTGGGGGGGAAAAAACACTCTGTGAAAATCATGAACTGCATTTTATCCTTTTCTTTTTTTGATTGATTGATGTTCTTTACTTTTTTTTTTTACATTCCTTTTTTATAATATTCTTTTCCATTATGGTGTATCAAATACTGAATACTAATACTGAATATAGTTCTCTGGGCTATATAGTAGGACCTTGTCGGTTATCCATTCTATATATAAAAGCTTACATGTGCTCATCCCTACCTCCCAGTCCATCCCTCCCCCAACCCCCTCCCCCTTGGCAACCACCAGGCTGTTCTCTATGTCCGTGATTCTGTTTCTGTTTCATAGATAGGTTCATTTGTGTCACATTTTAGATTCCACATATAAGTGATATCATATGGTATTTGTCTTTCTGACTTACTTCACTTAGTATGATAATCTCTAGTTGCATCCACGTTGCTGCGAATGGCATTATTTCATTCTTTTTTACAGCTGAGTAGTATTCCATTGTATATATGTACCACGTCTTCCTTATCCGTTCCTCTGTTGATGGACATTTAGGCTGCTTCCACGTCTTGGCTGTTGTGAATAGGGCTGCTGTGAACATAGGGGTGCATGTCTCTTTTTGAATTAGAGTTTTGTCTGGATATATGCCCAGGAGTGGGATTGCTGGATCATACGGTAGCTCTGTTTTTAGTTTTCATGAGCTACTTTTAAATGGCCCAGCCCGAAGTGTCCTCTAAGTCAGCATCGCTGTGCCCACCCACCCAGAACATCAGGTAAATGGTTAACAGGGACCAGTCGCCCCCTGTGTACACATGCCCCTTCCTCCACCACAGCCGAACCCTTCTCCCCGGACGGAGGCAGTGATTCTCTCCGCCTCCACCAGTGATGATCTCCCAGAGCACCGGCCTGTGGGCACCGGAGACCCCCCAGCACCAAGAACAGGCAGAGCGACGAGGGGCTCTGAGGTTGGTGACGAGGCCTCCCCGGACGTCCCGGGAGAAAACTGAAGTTTGACATGGTTGTTGCCAATTTCTGTGACATTGGCACGTAAGTTTTAGAGGTTTAGTTTTGTCATGAAGTGAAACCATTTTCAGATACTTTATTTGGGAGCCACAGAAGCTTTTGCAAACCTTCTGATCAACCGGCCTGTTTTCCGAACACGATCGGTTTGCCAGACGCCTATTTTAAAATGATTTGAACACGTCCATGGCTTTGCTCGTACAAGGACCTTAGGGTTTGCCAAAGTCTCTTTCCCTTTAATAGCTGGAGTCAGTTAACAGCCAGCATGGGCGAAAATTCCAAGCTGTTAATTTTGGGCTCTGCAGTCTTAAAAATGTCCTGCTTCTCCTCAGATAAGACAATATTCTGCAGTCGTAAGCAAATAACGACATTATGGGGTTGAATCTAATCCAGACTCAAATATTTTAATTAAAAAATGCAGATTTCTAAGGCATCCTGAAAATGTTTCTGTGGGATTCTCCAACCAGCAAACAGCATAATTGGTCTGCTGACTTGGGGGTCCAGACAGCCCCATGGGGCCCCAAAGGGAGCCCAAGAAGAAACTGATGGAGCCCCGGAGCCTGTGGGGGATAGTCCTGTACCCTTCTTGGTCTTCGGGAACATTTTTTCGAGAACGTCGAGGGCAGGAAGATTGGGGACTTGCAGCTCCAGAGATGAGGGGTGACAGAAACCAGACAGAAACCCAGCAAGCCCTCCAGGGGCATCTGTGATGGATAAAGGGGGCCACACAGCCTCGTGGGGACCCCAGCGAGGGGGACCTTGTCTGCATCTCAGGGAGCCCCCCTTTCATCATCCACCTCAGTGGCGCCCACTCACCCAAGCAGGGAAAGAATCCTGCTACCTCCACACACTGGAGCCTACGCAGCTGTTTCAACAAGATGAAATTACACACACAGGTGCAAGGCAATCTCCAAGTTACACCATGCTGTGCAAAAATAAGTGTGCTCCCACTTGTGTGTGTGTGTGTGTTTGCACACGTGCAGATGTGCACATACGCCAGTGCAGAATGTGGAGAGACTGTCTCTGGAAAGATGGACGGGAACTTGGTAACAGTTACCTCTAGAGAGGGGACGAAAATGGGGGGGACCAGGGTGGATTGAGATTAACCTTGGCACCCTCTGTATTTTTCACCAGGTACATATATTATCTTTTCATGTAAAAAAGAGAACAATGGAGCAGTGCTGGAGCTCTGAGTTGACTGGGCCTCTCCCCATCCCCGCTCCCCAGAGCCCATCCTCTCTCTCAGCATCCAGGGCACTGGATGGACGTAAACAGGCATTGAAGACAACGGGCCACTTCCTAGCTGTGTGCTCTTGGGAAACTCACTAATCCTCTCTGGTTTTTTTGTTTTTGTTTTTTCCTAATATAACTAGGTTATTTTGAGGCTTAAGGGAAGAATGGGTGGGAAGATGGTTTGCGGACTCCAAAGATATGTTAGGTCGGTTTGTTCCTGTGGTCACCACCGCCACCATCTCAGGGCACCTTGAGTGAGAAATGGAGGCCAACCTCAGGGTGTGCGAGCCATCCCGGCCTGGCCGCCCAGTGTTCACAGGGGGACCGAAGCAGAAGACAGGCCCAGGCTCCCCACCTCAAGCACGCCATTCCTGCTCGTAGGTGTTAGAGAAAAGTAGCCTCATTCAAAACAGAATTCACTATGCTGGTTTCAGCCAGTTCCCGCTGAAACTGAACCGTGGTCAGTGTTTCATTTCGGGGCAACTTACGGTCTTTTGGCTAAGAAATTGTGCCTTGGGTCAGTCCCATCTTCCATTCAGAATCCTGTCTGTACTGGGGAGTGTCATACATTTTTTAAAATTATTTTTGAAGTTTTGGAAATACATACTTATCTAACTCGTGAGTTGAAAACTAGCTCATGAGTTGAAAACTTAAGGGGCTAAGCCCCTGTCTCTTCTCTTGCCCCATCACATCCTGGCTTCCTGAGTGGCCTTTCATTCTGATTGTCTTTCATCATGTCAAGGACAATCACCACTGAATTTGTTGTCTGAATTTTCTGTTGCCTTCGGGTGAATCAGAATCCAGCTTGTACTAACACTGGAAACGCACTGGAAACGCACTGGAATCGCAATGAGACTACAGAGAGTCTGGGTGGCTGTCAGCAGAGATGTCAGCAAGGAGGAAGATGAACGTCGGGCAGGAGAACGCCCACGTTCGATGAGTTCACGGTCATCACAGCTCCCGATGCCCGTGTCTGCTCTCAGAAAGGCGGCTGTTCTGCCATATCTACCACCCGCCAGCGTGTCTGCCCTCGCTGACGTGCCGCTTCCATCCAGCCGACGGGAATAGAGACTGATCACCGTGCCAGGGCTTAGGAAAGAGACAGCTGAACAGGAGGTAGCTAGACAGAGGACAGTGGCACGGCAGGCTGTGCGGGACTGTCTGTGTCCCTGAGAGGCACGGGCTTTGCATGGCTGTCTTCCCAGTTTACGGACCTCCTGGAGCTAAAATCCCACATCAGATGCTATCAGAACCCCCCAGGCTTGCACCAGATGATTGTGAGGGTAGACTGTGAGCACGTAGATTATCTGTTTACATTTCTCTAAATCGAAATGCGCCTGCACGTTAAGCTCTGTTTTCCGCAGCCGTATACTCTCACCTTCCAGTAGAGCTTCTGGAAGCTCTACTCACCAGTCTGTCCAGGGGTCCAAAGAGGTACCATGAGGGGATTTCGCAAGATATTTTCAATACTTCAATATGCCCAACAAAAAGTCATCTATTTTCCCTAACTTGGGCTGTACAGTCTCTCTGCTTTCCACTGAAATAACATCGGTGTGAAATTACAGCCCCGAGCTGGGGCCGCTGCCTTGGGGCCTGCAGAGGCCACTGTCTGGATTCACACCCAGGACCCATCCTTACTGGCTGCATGACCTGGGGTCAGTTCTCCCATCTGTAAAACACTTACAATATTCAAGAGATGGTAGCTATTGGTACTGTACCCGATTCTTAAAATATTAATGAAAGGAAAGCTAAGTATTTCTTAGTAATCATTCCTTCATTCAAGAGATCAGTGTTGAGCTCTGTACAATGGTCCATGTACTTGGGATCCATCGGTGAACAAACAAGACCAACCCGCCCCCCTCTCGGAATTGACTTTGAAGTAAGGGGAGCGAAGAGTAAGCAGTAGATGCAATTAGAAGTGAAGTGTGTGGGCTGCTGCGTGGTGGTAAGATAAGCAGAAATAGAGCGGGGGAGGGGAGATGGGGGCAGGCGGGGGCAGTTGTCACTTTAACTAAGGTGGTGAGTGTAGGCCTCAGTGAAGGAGTGGTTTCCCACCAACAGTCTGAAGGAGCTAAGCCTGCTGTTCTTTGAGGAAAGCTAAATGAATCTGCTACGTAGATAGTCTTCCAGAATACAGAGTTCAGGAGTGGGGAGAAGATAAATACGGCTCTTTCGAGAAAACCTTTGAGAATCCGGGGCGTGGTCCATTGTGCAACAAGCCCTGAGAATTTAAGAGACAGAGGTTTCTTCCAGGAAGAATGGGACACAGGCTGGACCACTGCCCAGTGGGGTCAGGGTGGTCCCAGGAGGTGCAGACAGCAGCCACAGGCCACGTGCTGCCCGCTGCCGCTTAATGTTTTTCTAAGGGCTTTATGGAGAAATAATTCACGTGGGTTTAAAGTGTGGAAGTCAGCGATTCTGACTTGTCCCTTTACAGAGCCACAACTGTCACCTTACTCAAATTTTAGAACGTTCGCCTCATCCCCAAAGGAAATCTCGTGCCATTAGCCGTCAGCCGCCATTTTCCCTGAGCCCGCCCCGCTCCGGCCTGGGCCACCACAAATCTATTTTCTGTCTCCACAAATTTGCCTATTCTGCACATTTCATGTAAATGAAATCATACCATACATGGAATTTTGTGACCGGTTTCTTTTGCTGAGCAGAACGTTTTCAGGATCCCATGCTGTAGCATGTAGCAGTACTTCATTCCCTCTCTTTGGTCAAATAATATTCCACTGTATGGATATCCACACTTTGCTTATCCACTCAGCAGTTAAGGGACAATTGGCTTGTTTCGGGTTTTGTCCACTATGAATAATGCTGCTATGACCGTTTGTTTGCAAGGGTTTGTGTGGACATAGGTTTTCACTTCTTTTGAGTGTATACCTAGAGGTAGAATTGCTGGGTGATACATTTAACATTTTGAGGAACTGACAAGACTGTTTTCCAATGTGGCTGCACCATTTTACATTCCCATCACCAAAATATGAGGGTTCCAATTTCTCCACATCCTTGTCAACACTTATGATTGTATGTCTTTTTCATTCTGGCCATCTTAGTGGGTATAACGTGGTATCTTGTGGTTTTAATTTGCATTTCTCTAAAGACTGATGGTTGAGCACCTTTTCATGTGCTTGTTAGACATTCATATGTCTTCTTTTGAGAAATGGTTATTGAAATACTTTGCCCAACTTTGAATTCAGCAATTTCTCCTTTTATCACTGTGTTTTAAGCATTCTTCATGTTTTCTGGATACAAGTCCCGTATTAGATATAGGATTTGTAAATATTTCCCCCCAGTCTGGGGTTGTATTTTCACTTTCTTGATGGTGTCCTTTGAAGCACATTTTTGGTTTTGATAAAGTCCAGTTACCTATCTTCCCTTTATCATTTGTGGTTTTGGTGTCTTATATAAGAACTCGTTGCCCAGGGCCTTCCCTGGTGGCGCAGGGGTTAAGAACCCGCCTGCCAATGCAAGGGACACGGGTTCGAGCCCTGGTCCGGGAATATCCCACATGCCACAGGGCAACTAAGCCCATGTGCCACAATTACTGAGCCTGTGCTCTAGGGCCTGTGAGTCACAACTGCTGAGCCCGCACGCCACAAGTACTGAAGCCCATGCGCCTAGAGCCCGTGCTCCGCAACAAGAGAAGCCACCGCAATGAGAAGCCCATGCACCGCAACGGAGAGTAGCCCCCGCTACCGCAACTAGAGAAAGCCCACGCACAGCAACGAAGACCCAACGCAGCCAAAAATAAATAAATAAATGACTAAAAAAATTTTTTTTAAATACTCGTTGCCCAGCCCCAGACCACAAAGTTTCTGAAAAAGAGTAAACAGGAAGAGCCAGTTTAGGTGTCTTCAAGACATTATATAGCTGCAGTAATCAAGATGGCATGCTACCCTGGTGGTCCAGTGGTCAGGACTCTGCACTCTCACTGCCGAGGACCCAGATTCAATCCCTGGTAGGGGAACTAAGACCCTGCAAGCTACACAGGCATGGCCAAAGAAAGACAGTGTACTATTGACAGAGGTTTAGATACATAGATCCATGGCACCCAATAAAGAACCCGTAAATACCTCCACATTTGTACGGCCAACTGATTTTTGACCAAGTGCAAAAGCAATTCAATGGAGAAAGGAAATTCTTTCCAAGAAATGGTGCTGGAGCCATTAGACATCCACACGCCAAAATGAACTTCAACCTCCCTCATCCCCACTCTCGCCTTCCTTCCCTCCCTGGGGGTGTCCCCGTGGCATCAGCATGGGTCTTAAAAAGTTAAACGTACACCTACAGTGTAATTTAGCTCTTACACTCGAGGTATTTACCCCAGAGAAATGGAAGGTGGTGTCTATCCAAAGACTTACATATAAATGTTAATCGTGGCTTTATTCGCAGTTGCCAGAGTAGGAGACAACCTGAATGTCCATCGCAGGGGAATTGATAGAGCAAATTATGGTCCATTCATACCGTGGAAGACTCCACAGCAACAACAAAAGCAACAAAACGGACTCTGCTGACACAGGGGACCTCACAAACGAATCGCAAAGCACCGTGAATGAAGAAGCCGGACAGAGCCAGGAACAGACCATATGGTTTCATCTTACATAAAATCCTAGGACATGCAGGCGAGTGACAGAGGCAGGTCCTTGGTTGTGGAGGGCGGGTATGAGACACTTGGTGGCGGGCAGAAGGGAGTGATCAGAGAAAAGTCTGGGGGGCAACATTTTGATTGTGGTGATGGTTTCCTGGGTATGTGTATGTATCTCTTAATTGTCCTCTTTAAATACATGCAGTTTATTGTATGTCAGTTATACCTCAATAAAGCTGCTGAATGTTGAAAAAAAGAAAATCTATTTCTGGATTATATGTGTAATGGTAAAAAGTGGGGGAAGGGAGAATGGATGCTAGATCAGAGTTCAGGGTGGCCTCCACCTACCCCCCTGCTCCCACCCAGGCTGCCCACCACAATTCTGTGGCCCGAGGCGTGGCCCTGAGGTCACTGGCAAATTGTAAGTCGGGTAGAGGTTTGAACCTCACGGTGGCAGCTGGAAAGGACGGGGGCCACCGCGGAACTTTATTCTCTGTAACTGAATGGAAGCTTCAGCGCCGTTCCTCCTAATGATGGGCTGGGTGGCTGCCCCTGTGTGAGCTCCGCCTGTTACAGGCCACTTCCACGGCTCTCAGGTCCGTGGTGCATCTCTCTCCCCTGTTTTCCGGGAGCCAGTCCCATGTGGCCAGAGCCCTGATCCCTCTTCAAACCTCCCCACCTCTGAGAGCCACTCTCCCCATGGACATTCTGCCCAGCCAGCTCTTGTGTCACGATTGGCAGCCGCTGTGAAAACGGGAGAAGGTGGAAGGTGAGGAGGGCGCATTTCCGTGTAAAAACGTCATTCTTAACCGCACAGACCCGTGCTGATGCCCCGGGGACACCCCCAGGGAGGGAAGGAAGGTGAGAGTGGGAACGAGGGAGGTGGGTACCACGCTGCCCACGAGATGCTGTATGTGGTCCTGTTAGCGGAGAACCAGCAGCAGCGGGTCTGTGCAAAGCCTGGTCCTCAGGGCCCTGTGACCTGCGGGCCGGCAGGAGGCGTGTGGTCCTCACGGGACTCAGGGGTGTCCCTGGGGTGGGCTGTGGGCATCGAGCGCTTCCTGGCTCGGGGACAAGCCCAGCATATTGAAACCAGAGCACACATCCCGCCTGTGAGAGGGTGCAAACGCTCCCCGTCTTCTTGTCCGGCAGGGAGATTGTGCAAGAGATGCCCTTTTTCATGGTTTTTTCTTTTGTCGCCCCAACATTCAAATTTTTAAGTGACGTGGCTGAAGTTCCTCTCGCTCCCCAGCCCTAGATCATGTCAAGAAGTCGGGAACTTCCAGCCCATCGGGGGATTTTCATTCCTACCATATTCTTAATTCACAGTCCAGGCCTCAGCAGACCCCAGCCCTTCCTTCCGGCTCCCGGCCCCGGAGGGACCACAGCAATCACGGGGTCCTGATTTTCAGAGCCCGTGACCCACCCACCTCCAGAGAAGTGGACCAAATCGCTCCCTGGGAATGGTCACCTGCCGGGGAAGAAGGAGGACGGCCGAGCCCAGGAGACCTCGAGGGACGCGCCTCTCTTTCAACACACAAGTAATTTCCCAGTTTCTCATCGATGGGGCCGAAAACACAGATGGAGGCGGAACGCCTCTTTCTTCAAAGGACGTCTGAGAGGCAGTTTCAGTTGAAAGATGAGACACATTCTTTCTTTGAAACAGAAAAGATGATCAAACTTTGAATGTGGCTTTAGATGTGCGAGAGACCGCCGCTCTCAGGGGGCAACACACCTGAAAACATTCACCTGCCTCTGCGTCCCGCGCCTCCCAGGCACCAGCTGGACAGCGGCACGTCTTCACCTCCACATTCATCTTTCTAATGTGACATCTTAGGGGTTTTTCTCTGTCAGGTGAACGTGGGCTTCACTGAGGGCTGAGAAAACCTGATCGTCGTGGGCAGGCTGATGAGTGTTGACAGCTGACCGTACCCCTCCCTACTTTGGGTTTCATGCCCCCTCCCCACGCACCCACCGCCTAGACGGAACTGGCTCTCCTCCCTCAATTCCCACTCTCTCTCTGCAACCATATGACACTACCATGTCCACAAATCCCCCTGATTCCTCACTGCTGAGGAAGAAAGGGGGCAGATGGACGGAGGGGGTGTCTTGACTCATTTCACTATTTCACTAGCCCTTAAATGCATTCAGTCTGGAGCTGTGCTCTCCAGTACAGAAGCCACCAGTCACATGGGGCTGCTTAAATTTAAATTAATTAAAATTTAAAATGTACTTCCTCGGTCACACTAGTCACTGTTCGAGGGTTCAGTATCACGTGTGGGTAAAGGCCACCATATTAGCACAGATGATGGTACATTTCCATCACTGGGGAAATTCTGTTGGACCGAACACCTTTTATACAGCCTCGCTCTCCATCACAGGTGTGGGATATGGGCGAATAATGTTTTTAAGAAACTCGGTATTCCTAGACCCAGGCCTCTATCATTCACTGGGACATTTCTGGAACATTGAAAGGTGAGTGTGTTTCAGAGTCATTTTCCCCCAGTGGTTGGGACCCTTTGGCCTGTCCACCTAATTCTAATGGGGAGGTGGGGTTAGGAAGGCAAAGAGGAGAGAAGCCATAACTAGGACCCGAGGCGGTTATTGGGTCTCCACAGGGGAAGGAGGTTTGACCAGCTGGAGATGGAAACATGGTGCCTTTCCAAGCCCTTGGCCCAGGTGGATTCACACCCTGGAATTCCAGGGTTTGTCTTTTCTAATTTTCTGAAAGCAGTGTCTGTCCTCTGTGCTCTGGGGAGACAGCATTTTGTTTCCATCCAAAGCTGTGTCAGCACCAAGAATGGAGAGGCACAGCCAGGAGCGTGGAGATTGTTTCTAAGATAAATCCATCCACTGCAGCTCAGTTGCACTTCTTGGACTAGTTTGCAAATGCAGATGCCAACTGGTGCTAATTTTTCAGGTTGAAAAGTGGCCAGACCTCACAGAGAACTGTTGGAGAACACTTCCTTTCTAGTTCCTGGGTGGGAAGCTGATGATTTCCATTAATGCCTGAGCTCCTTCTGGGCATGATAGGGGCTTTGGATAGTCCAGTGTTTTTCCAAATTTTTGACATTCACCTACTATCATCACTATTTTTGCCCATCTCCAAATACTATCTGTACTATAATTCACTACATGATTTTCTTTAAGTCAACCTTTAATTTTTTAAACCTAAATCAATGTAGCTTTATCTTATGAAATAATAGCTTAGAAATTCTGGACTACACGTACTAGCTGTATGTTTTTCTAACTTACCTTAAAACAGTTACTATTAACCTAATGGACGTCAGTCCATGTACCACCCAAATCATCTTGCGGCCACTTTGGGAAACAGTGGATTGGGAGATGGAGAAGGGTCCCCGAGTGTCTGAGCCATGTGGACTCAGCAGAGGATCACCTGTCTAACAGGTCTTTCTTCTTCTGTGGGGGATTTTGGAATCTGAACTGTTTTAAGAAATACGGCAAAATATGGGGTAAGCCTCTCACCGTGACTCCTTCTCCCTCCATTGCAGCAAGATAAGGCGGGCGGGGCCTTGTCCAACTTGCAGTGCAAGCACAGTGGCCACTGTCGTCTCTGCTATGGAACACCCTGGTCTCACTCATACAGGGGATTCAGAGGCATTGCTGTGTCCTCCTCAGTTTGAAAATTAATCAGCCAGTATTTGGACCACAACTGCATGCAGAGCCCTGAATCACGTACAGGGCAAGGGCTCATATTTCCAGAATCTTCTTGGACAGGGTGATATCTGAGTAAGGTCTTGAGAAGTTCGTAGGAGTGAGTAGAAGCTGGTTACATAGAAAATCTGGGAGTCCGTTGGGGAAGATGGCCCGATGCAAATACAACACTCGGAGGTGGGATACAGAGGGTGCTGAGTGAGCCAGGAGCCCAGCTGGCCCCGGGTGACCTCAAGGATGAGCAGAAGCCGCCACTCCCTGCAGCCAAGAGGACCCCCCCTTCTCCAATGTGCGTGCCCAGGTCCCGGCAGAAATGTCGGTTGATTTCTTCTTTAAAATCCTTCCCTGTAAGAGCTACAACCGAGGCAGCGTTTCGTATGCTGTGGCTCGTCCTGCCCCAGTTTCCCTTTCTCCCTCTATCCTCTCAGGATTCAAGCAAGACAAATTTTAGTGCTGCTGCCCGATGTCTTCTGCTAAGAAATTTGAGGGCAGGGGACATGATATAGGACACCATCCATCAGTGTCTTGATAACACTTTTATGCGGTTTGACCTCGACGTCTCTTGAAATTCCCATTTTAAAAGAATCAGAAATGCCAAGATTTCAAAACCAGAAATCAGCTTCGAACCCCTTCTCTGCTTCTCATTCATTCATCAGACTCTGGGGACTTTTGCTGTGGGTCAGACACAGTGCTAGGCACTAGAGGGGCAGAGACATACGAAGCACCACTTCTGTCTTTAGGGATCTCATGGTTCTGTGAAGGAAAGATGATTCAAAGTCAACACGAAGCCCATTCTAGTTCTACAGGGAACACAGACAAAGCCGGAAAGCCACATAGAAAAGGTGGTGTCTGAGCACTTGAAGGGCAAATAGGGGTTGGTTAAACAGAAAAGGAGAGAACCCGTTTCTCACCCATTAGAATGGCTACAAATAGAAAAGGTTGGCATCGTCACATGTTGGTGGGTATGTGGAGCAACTGGAATGCTCACATTATTGGTCAGAGTGTAGAATGGCTCCACCACTTTGAAGAACAGCATCTTATAAAGTTAATCCTACATTTCCTCTGTAACCTGGCAGTTCTTCACCTAGGTATTCACCCAAGAGAAATGAAAGCGTGTCAAAAACAAACAACTCGCTCAGGAATGTTCACAGCAGGCTCCTTCATAATCCAAACGTTCATCAATACAAAATGGATCAACAAATTATGGATTAGTTTGGAAAACGGACACATTCCGTACAATGGAATCCTACTCAACAATGAGAAGAAATAAACTATGGATACACTCACCAACATGCATGCATCCCACAAACATCACGTTGTGCAGAGGAGGCCAGACACCGTAGAATACGTATAATATGATGTCAGCCTGTTGAAGTCCAAGAACAGACAAAAAAATGAATCTATGGTGGTCGAAATCAGAAGGTGGTTTGGGGGTAGGAAGCTGAGTGGCAAATTGACCGTAACTTTCTAGATGGTGGACACGTCCATGTCTTATTTTGGGTGGTGGTGATCACAGCTGCCAAAAGTCTCAAAACTGAACTCTTCCAATTACATGTCCCAAAACAGAATGGGGGGGAAAATCCCAGGAATATTCTGGATACAGCAAAGACTAAAGATTTCAACACGACTGGAGACATGATGCTTGATAAAGCACTGGGGAGGTGAGTGGAGGTAAGATCGTGGAAGAAATCCTATCAGGCTGTGCCCTTAAAATTCATACTCGGGTTTTTTATACTGTAAGGGGGAAAGGAAATGGGGGCCTTGCTTAATCATAAAATTCTCAGAGAGGAAATGCCAGGCTCGCTAACCGGGACATCTCGGCTTCTTAAATAGCCATTGCCCGTTTTGTTTTGTTTTGGTCTTGCGTCTGCAGCAGCATCTGTGAAGGCAGACAGCCCGTCCTGGTCGTCCTGGGTCCTGTCCTCATCAAGTAAGTTCTTGTGCAGGAGTTTCGCACCCTTTGTACCAACCGAAGGGTAGTTTCCAATGTGCAGTTGCTCCTTCCCTTCGTGTTCATGACCAGAAGTGAGTTCAACACGGGCTTTGTGAGTTGGCAACTTCCTTTCCCTCCCTCTAGACCCGAGACAGGAATGAATCATCAGCTAATAGGCTTAAAGCCCTTTTTCATATTCATTGTTCACGTCATACTCAGATGGCTTTGAAAAATACGGTTTGTCTCGCTGCGATCATGCCAGCATCTAAGATGTGGAAAATTTGCCTGTGAATTGGCGATCATTTTTGGAAAGTAAAGGCAAGTTAATGTGGAAATGACTGCACCCAGTGGTGGCACCCGAAGTAACACGATTTATCTCTTTGCTGAAGTTAAAATAGTCATATGTCAAGGCAGCTAGAATCTGAGTGGGTTCCACGTGTAAGATTACAGGCCTTCACCAGCGGGCAGCCTCCTATATAGGGGATGTGAGAGGTCCCAGGCAGACCTGTCCCCAAACTCTCTCTCCTGTCCACTGGTCATGATAACGACATTTCTACCTTTGACTATTAATTTGTCCCATTTCCCACCCACCCTCCAGCAGGGACATGGGGAAGTGGCGTCTTGGGAACCCTGCCGGCGGGTCCCAGTGACACGGAGCCTGGCAGTGGGAGGCCCCACGTGGGACCTTCTCATCCCTCAATTTTTCACCTGCACTTGCCTTTTAGGCAAAAGGGGCCAAAGATAGCAGAGTAAACACACAGCTGAAAATTTTTAAAAGTAAAACTAAAAGGTCTCCTGGGAGTGTAACCGCTGGCTTGTACCCCCTGTCAGAGCCCATTGTGCCAAACTCACCCCCATGTCACATTCAGGGAGGTCACACTGCAGCCGGAGGTCATTCCCGAAGGAGGACTCACACCGTGGAAACTGGTGAACACCCCAAACCAGAGCTTGTTCCCTGGAGAGTCAGTACCTGCCCAGCAACAATATCCCTCCACCTAGAATTCAAGCCAGTCTCCTCTCCTGCACGGTGATGACTTCAACTATCATGACCTTTAAGTCCTAGAAAGATTTATATTCAGAGACCGGACCTGCAAAAACAGGAAAGTCAGTTCAAGCTTCAGAAACATTTTTAGAACCATCGTGAAATGAAAGTCCTTTTCATGTTCAATTTAAGTGATCAGAGTATCTCCTGCCTCTTTCGGTTCGCCCGAACCCCAGCCCCTACCCCAGTCCCCGCCCCCCATGCTTCGGCAGTTCTGGTCGACAGAGGCTTTTTACTAGATGCACCCAAATGTCTTTTGGGCGCTGGTTGCACCAATGGCTAAACACCGAATGGCTGTGACTGTGCTGCAGACGTTTCCCCTTGTCCACTGCCAGGGAGACTTTCTGGTGCAAAACATTGGGAAGGAAGGGGCTTGGAAGGAGTTGGAGAGGGTGAAGGGTCGTGTGACCACTGGGGAGGAGAGAGGCAGCATCTGGGTCTTTCCAGAGTCCTAGAGCTGGAGCATGTGGATGGAAGGGGCTCTGGTCCAGGAGCCCGGGCATACATGGTCACGATTTTCTCTTCCTCTTTTTATAGACTCTCACGGGAAGCCAGTTGAGCCCCATTTGCCTCTTCCCAGGCCCGCACATTATTAGGATGGCCTAAAAGGCCCAGAGCCCACGTGAATTGAGAACCGGTATGAAAATATGGAGCTGGAAGTTACGACCCGAGGCCTCAGTCGTCTGCGGCTCCAGGCACCTGCAGGCCAGGCCGCAAAGCGTGGCGCACGTCCAGCTGTGCAGATGGGCGTCGTGGGCGACTGCGGGAAAGCTGGGGGGGTCGGGGCTGGGAGACCCCGGGGGACTGACTGAACATTTAGGGATCATGTCACAGGGCTGGATCCCGCTCTGGCTGCCACACTGCGCTAGGGGTCTCCCGATCGTGTCCCTTTTCCATTCCTTCTAGGGTGTTCCCTTGCCTGTGCCGCCATTGGTCCAGCGGTGGACAAGCAGGGCGAGAGCTGTAGCCTCAGGATGCTCCCCTTCCAGGTGTGATGGGCGGAGTCGGGCTGGCTTCCAGGTGGGAGGCCTGAGCAGGCACTCGGGGCCACACGCTTGATTTGCCGTTTTGCTTATTAATTTTTGAACAAGGAGACCTGCGTCTCCATTGTGCCCTGAGCCCTGCAAATTGTCTAAATGCTCCCGGGTGGGGAGGTGGCGGAAGGGCAGCAAACAAGTCGACCCACAAAGAAGCCAGATTAATGCAGAGAGTGAGCCGTTCGGTGAAGGCGGCACGGAGGACCGCAGGCTGGGGACTGGGGGCCGGGGAGGGGGTGGGGACGGGCTTGGCTGGAGGTTACACTTGGGGTCACGTGTTCTGGGAGGCATCTCCAAGGAGGCAGCCTTAGGATAGAGCGTCCCGGGTGGAGGGGCAGGAGGTGCAGAGGCCTTGGGGCAGCGATGGGCTCCGTGAGCCCAGGGTGAAGGCTGGGGTGACTGGAGTATAGAAAATTCAGGGGAGGCCGGGGAGGAGGGCAGGGTCCAGATCCTACAGGGCTTTGTGGATGGGATAGAGCTGGGCTTTTGATCTCTCTGCAGCGGGAAACCACCGAGCGGTGGGGGGGATGGGATGGGATACATGCACGGGGCAAAAATGGAGGCAGGGAGGCCAGTGAGGATGTTGAGGTCCAGGTGGAAAAGAGGACAGCAGTGGACACTGAGAAGTTGATTGGATTTGAGAGATTTGGGAGGTGACATGGATGAGACTTGCTGTTGGACTGGACAGGGTGTGTTTAAAAATAAAGAACCAAGGGCATGTTTAGGGTTTGTGTCTGAGCAAGTGGGTGGAGGGCAGGACCATTGACAGAAAGAAAGGAGGGGAGTCGGGAGGAACCGTCTGGTGGGGAAAGAGAATTTTGTTTGACCATGTTGAGTCAGCCGTCCCAGGGAGACACTGAGTAGACTTCGGATATCCATACACATATAGGCACAGTCTGTCCTGAGAAAGGAAAGGTTATACCAACGCTAAGAGAAGCCTAAAAGTAACCACCCCTAACCCAGTGCAAGAGACACGGTGGTAAATACACGCTGACAGCCAATGACGTACGGGACGGTCCAGCCCGATCTCACTGCAGCTCACAGCATCTTCTCTTGTGGCAGTCATTCCATGGGCCCGGAGCAAACAGAGGTGCCTAGTAGAATTCTGAAAGACAGAGTTATTTTTCTTAGCGTCCAGCATTGGACGCATTCTGTAACCACTTACTAAACACCTTTCTTCCCAGCAGGTGGACCCCTGGAGGTGAATGAGTTCCTCAGGCTCTACTCCTCCGCGGACGTCTCAAGAGGGTCTGTAAGAAAAGATCCATGGGGTGACCCTCCCCAAGGGAACACTTGTTAGTGATCCCCATCTGCATCTTCACCCCGATCCCAAGCACTGGCCGGAGCCTGGGGAGTTCCATTCTGAAAGGTAAGCGGGCTGGACACTCAAAGTTCTGGTAACTCTCGGGGGTGTATCATCTTGGAACTTTTTTGATTATGAGATAACACTTACATACAGTGACATGCCCAGGCCATAAGCGCAAACTTGGATGCTCTTTGATAAACATATATACCGATGGGACGACTGCACCACTCAAGGTGTGGAATATTTTCATCACCCTGGAAAGTTCCCTCGTGCTACTTCCAAGCCAGGCTGCACACCCCCATGAGGAACCACTGTTCTGATTTCTGTGACGATAGATTAGTCTTACTGGCCGTTGAATGTCAAAAAATGGAATCATCCAGTATGTACTTTTCGTGTCGTTTGTTCCCGTTTACTATTGGGCAAGGGTCCCTTGTATGGACGTAACACAGTGTGCTTATCCGGCCTCCTGTGGGCAGACATTCGTGTCGTCTCCTGTTTGGGACTAAAACCAATGATGCTGCTATCATCATTCTTGAAAAAGCCTTTTGTGGACCTATGTCTCCATTTCTCTTGCATTGATCTCTAAAAGTGGACACATCATAGAATTTTTTAAAGGAACATACAAGCACCACTTTCCAGCCAACCCCAGATGGCCTCTGGCCACTCTGTGTTGACACCATTGTAAAAAGATAATTCGAATGTTCGCCCAGATGCGTCCAGCCCACTCTCTCCAGCCAGGGAGTTTTATCATCTCCATTTGCGCGCTGTGCTCGCAATTAACTGTGTTGAGGAAAGTGACACCAGGACCGACTTAGAGCGGCTGTAACACTGAGGGGTTTATCGCCACATATTAAAACCAAAGCCATGGGGAGATTGGCTCGGAGCCAGACACATCAGGCAGCAAAAGGGTAAAGGTGTGTCGAAAATAAAATTTAAATTTCCAGCTGTGGTTACGAGCAAGCCATTTTCCGGACTCACTGTGGGGTCACAGCCTGACGAATGAGGCCGGCCTGGAGGATGCGTCAGAGCGGGGAGGACGCAGCGGCCCCCGCGTGGCTGGATCTGTATGGAGCGCAGCCCCCAAGAAGTCTGCGTCCTTTGCATAAATCCTCACGGGCACAATCAAGGGAATCAGAATCACCTGGAACCTATTTGACTGGCTGGCTTTTCACCACAGCGGGCACAGCAGGAATCAATCCTGTGTCCACCTGGAGTAAGGATGGAGCAGAGCCTGTCCCTGGTCAGAGCAGCCATGCAGTCGAGCACGTGGCCCCTGCAGGACGCAGCCTGACCCCGCTCCAGCCTGCTCCTGGACGCGTACCCACTTCTGTCAGCTCCGTGGCCCAGGCAAGTCTACACGTGAGTTCTGCCTCATTTGTAGCTGAGGCCAAGACTCATGGTAAAGACAGAATGGCTAAGTGTGGTCTTTGGCAAACATGGCTCTCCTCCCTCTGTGCTCCTGGGCAATAACGGGTCAGGACAGGTAGGGAGACACTCCTCCTCTCTACCTTGAACCCCAGGATGGAGACTTCTCTGTACAGCTCTAGTGAAAAGAGGACAGGCCCAGGAATTCCCTGGCGGTCCAGTGATTAGGACTCTGGGCTTTCACTGCCAAGGGCCCGGGTTCAATCCCTGCTCGGGGAACTAACATCCCGCAGGCCACACGGCGTGCCCAAAAAGAACAGAATAAAAAAAAATAAAAAGCACATTTTAAAAAAAAAAAGAAAAGAAAAGAGGAGAGGCCCAGAAATCTTGAGTATATACCTAGGAGTGGAAAGGCTGGGTCACATGGTAACTCTGTGTTTAATTGTCTGACCACCAGACTGTTTTCCACAGCATCTGCACCATTCCCACCAGCGGTGTGTGAGGGTCCTGACTTCTCCACATCTTTGCCAGCTCTTGTTTTCTAGGATCTGACTTTCTGATCCTAGCCATCCTACCTGGTGTGAAGCGGTACCTCGTTGCGGTTGTGATTTGCATTTCCCTGATGGCTAATAATGTTAGTTTCTAAAGTTCTTCCCAAATTCCAAAGTCCTACGATTAGGGGCATGATATATCCAGATTCTAGACCGTATTTTGTAACAGGTTTACCTTGCAATGTGGGGTATGAGACAGGAGTCTTCCAGGTTCATTTCTAGGAAATCTGTATGGGTCCCTCACTGCGTCATAAAGACTTCAGCCTTGCCCCCAAAGAAGTCCGGCCCTTGCCCTCAGCTTTGGGAAGTGATCGCAAAGCCCTTGGAATGTCACGGCTGATAGAAGTGTTTGTGTTGCTGGGGGTCTCGGGTCACAGCAAGTAGTCAGGATGTGAATTAGGCCTGGGGCTTTGGGTTTTGGGACGTCAGTCCAAGCTCCAGAGGGGCTGGAGGCTGAGCTCGGCCACACGGGGAGTCGCAAGCCCACGTGCTGGCGTCCAGTGAAAACCCTGGCTCAGGGGAGCCTCCCGGGCTGGCAGTGCTCTGTGTGTGTTGTCACAGGAAAGTAATGCTGGCGTTCCTCGAAGGGCCATGTTGGAACTCTCCTGGCCTCTGCCCTGGGCACCTCTTCCCCTGGCTGATGTCAGTCCGCATCCTGTCACTGCTACACCATGACCATAACCAGAGCTCAGCTTTCATCGAGTCCTGTGAGTCCTAGAGAATCATGGAACCCGAAGGTGGTCTTAGAGACTCCTGAACTTACAACTGATGTCAAAAGTGAGGGTGTCTTAGGGACTCTTCCCTAACCTGCATCTCCAAAGTGGCTGGCTTCTTGCAGATACAACCCAAAGACCATGGTTCTTTTGAATCAAACTGGGTTGAAAGTGGAGAGAATGCTTCTCCCCAGAGCACTCAAAACATATGCCCAGGCCGATGCAGGGGACACAGGTTCGTGCCCCGGTCTGGGAAGATCCCACATGCCGCAGAGCAGCTGGGCCTGTGGGCCATGGCCACTGGGCCTGCGCGTCCGGAGCCTGTGCTCCGCAATGGGAGAGGCCACGGCAGTGAGAGGCCCGCGTACCACAAAAAAAAAAAACAAAAACGTATGCCCACACAAAAATTGTCAGGAATGTTCACAGCAGCATAATTTATAAGAGCCAAAAAGTAGGAACAACTCAAAGGTCCATCAGCTGGTGAATAAACGAAACGTGGTCTGTTCATGAAATGAAATGTTGCTCAGCCATGAAAAGGAATGAAATACTGATATATGCTAGAACCTGCGCGAACCTTGAAAACGTGCTTCGTAAAGAAACTCATCAAAAAGACCACCTCTTGTGTGATTCCATCTATATGAACTCTCCACAACAGGCGATGCTATAGAGACAGAAAGTAGGTCAGTGGTTGCCTAAGGGGTGTAGGGTTTCTTTTTGGGGTGATAAAAATGTTCATGGCGCTGGACGCACAGCAATGTGAATATACTTAAAAACCATTGAATGGGGCTTCCCTGGTGGCGCAGTGGTTGAGAGTCCGCCTGCCAATGCAGGGGACACGGGTTCGTTCCCCGGTCCGGGAAGATCCCACATGCCGCGGAGCGGCTGGGCCCGTGAGCCATGGCCGCTGAGCCTGCGTGTCCGGAGCCTGTGCTCCGCAACGGGAGAGGCCACAACAGTGAGAGGCCGCGTACAGAAAAAAAAAAAAAAAAAAAACCATTAATGGTATGCTTTAAGCCAGTGAATTACATCTGAAAGTAGAACTGTTTAAAAATAGTAATTTAATGCTTAAAACAAGTTAACTATTCTCTGCATTTTAGAGATTGGGAGATCAAAGCACAGAGAAGTTTCAGGAGATGAAGCCCAGATTCTGCTTCATAATTTCTGTTTCTCCAAGAGCATGTCACACCACCCACTCCTCATTGAGGAATGAAGCAAGATTATTAACTAATTGGATAAAAAGAGTTTCCTCCCTTGCATTATATATTAAAAAAACTGCATGCTTTAAAGAGTTAAAGCTAAACAGCAAGCCAACAACTAGAAAGAAATACAAGGAGTCTCAAGGTAGAAAGGACTTTCTAGGCATAAAAACATGAAAGAAATGGCAACAGAGATAAATGAAATTATACTAATATACTGAAAATAGAAAAAAAAAAACCTCACAAGCAAAATTAAAAGTGGAAAGACAGAGTAGGAAAACTATTTGCAATGTGTACGAAAAACTGGCTTTGAACGCAAGTTCTGACACTGGAAAGATAACTAGCTATCAAACATACACGATAGCTGACTTATTCATCAAAAATTTAAAACATTGCAAAATAAGGTATTAAAAATCCAATATTTGAGCCCCGCCCCCCGCAAATAGCATAAGTGTTGGTATAAGAACTATGAACTAGACGTTTCCATTCAACTTTTCATAGAAGAGAAAATCTCCCAGTATTTCTGGAGCACCATTTAGAAATCAGCATCTAAAACTTACATAATATTTATACCTTTGACTACAAATCTTGCTTCACAATTCGTTCTCAAAGAGCAGTTAAATAAACACACAAAGAATTATATACAGATATTCATTTATAACAGCCAGAAACCGCCTAAATATGTACAAATAAGTAAACAGTTAAATAAACCATGATAAATTTGTATAACAAATTATATGTGCTAGTTAAAGAACTACTGAATGGCATGGGGAAATGCAAAAACTAAAACATTAGGTAACAAAAGCAAGATACAAAATTAAAAGTGCAGAGTACGTCTTAATTCTGAACTATGTAAATACAGAGACATATAATCACAGAAAAAAATACTGAAAGGAACAGTACTCGACATATAGTCAGCTCTCAGTCATACAGTGGAACGTGTGAAAATTCTAATGAGACAAATACATCGAGATACGAGGCCCGGCTTTGGGGAGGTGTGATTTGGGGTAGTATTTGTTTTGTCCATGATTTTTGTGCATTTCCCAGAGTTACTACAATCCACGTGAAAATAACAGTAATTCAAGTACAAAAGCCTGTAGAGATGTCCAGTGAAGTATCTGACAGCGCGTTTAACAAGGAGGTGAACAGAGTCAAAAGTTCAAACGAAACAGAAGCGGAACAGAGAGAGGATGTGGTAGAGGAAGGACACTCGCTCTTTGTATCTCTACCCTTTAGGTTTATAATAAATTAGTTTCGAGTGAATTTTCAGTCCAGTGTCCCTGTGTGGAGTAAAAGCCAAAACTGTTACCCACAACAAAAACATTTCAGTGGGTTTTCTTTACTGTTTGAGGCCCAGTCCATAACGGACTGTCCCTTTCATCAGAACAGGTTGTCACTAGGGGCTCATAAGAGGTGGGAGATTGCAGTTGCTTTGTCAGAAATCACAGGAGTGTTTCAGAGGCAGGTGTGCCCCGTGTAAAACACGGCGCAGGTGCTGGCGCTCCAAGGCCAATTACCTTGGACAGAGACCTCTTCCGCCACCTGTGAATTTGGCTGGATTCCTCTGACCACCAGCATAATCACAGCAAATGAACACGGACAGTGGAAGTCCTTAGTAATGCACAAAATGACCCAAATTTCCAGGGAGTAGAGATACAAACATGTAACAGTGAAATCCTAAAACCCTCTTAGGTAGGAGAGCCAGGCTCTCATAATCTGTCTGTAAGAGCAGCTGAAATGTCTCTGGAGAGCAGCTGAGGCACAGATAATGAAGAGATCTGGGGTCATTTTTGAGCCAAACAAAATAATGGGATTCACACTAACGAGCTGCTTCACGAACCCAGAGTCATTCTGGCTCGTTTATCCCGATACCCGCTCCAGAAGATTATTCTTTCCACTCAGATTTACAATCACGGTCCTAAAACTACGGTTTCAAAGTCGAGATATTTGGGGAAATGTAAAATAGCACAGCCACGGCAGCCTTCTTCCTAGGGGGTGACAAATCAGGGTCATTCGCGAGACCCACCCTGGGGGAGGGCTGTGTCAGAATTAAACTTCAAAGAGATGCTTGGTAGACCGCTGGCATCTCACCTCTTTGTGGCTCCCAGCGAGGCTTGCTGGTGGGTTGCAATCTCTTTGCAAGGTGGCATTTTTCCTTCTGCTCCAGGTGCTTGTTTGTGCCCCTGAAGATCAGGACCTTGAGCCAGATTTGACACAAATACTGGTGCTGAAGCAGGGGTTCCCTACGTCCCTTTGCGCACATCTCCCCGGGAGGAGCCCCATATGACATCCGGAACAGGGCATTGCAAACTGGCCACCCAAATGTGGCTGTGGACCCTTCACCTGCAGTTCCCCTGGGCCCTGGTCTTCCGTCTGCCTGCTTCCCACATTCACACACTCGGTCCAGCCCCGAAGGCATTGGTGAGATACCTGGTGGGGACCGGAGCTCCCCCAGAGGGAGACGCACTCAGTACGTTTCATGCTGTCCATTCTTTGCGCAGATGAGGACTTTTCACGGAGGAGCCCCCAGCACTGCGGGGTGACGGCAATCTGAGGAGTCGTCCTCAGCAATCGTCCGTTTGGAGAGGTTCCATGAGCATTCATATAGTCTCCTGTCTTCCTTTTTTCAGTGTGGAATGGCCACCAGACTATCAGGAATAAGTAAGCATCCCCCGTTGCTGGCGGTGAGAATTCATGGAGAGTGTGTAAGAGCACGGCTCGTGAGCTTCTACGCCTGGCACCATTCCAGGGGGAATTATTCACACAAGAGGGCACCCTCTGCATAGATCACACTGTGAACACTGCCCCCTGGAGTTGTGCCTCAGGACAGCCCGAAGATGTGACTCCTGTATTCCAGCTGGCGTCTGTGCTCACGTCCATCTCCAGGGGTGGCACGTCAAACCAGGGTAGGGTTTGGGGCTGTTTGGGGCTTGACTCTGGCTCTCAAATTGATCGAGGCTTCCACTCTGATGAGTACATTGGGCCAAAGCCAACATCACACACACCAAACTACGAGCTGACCGAGAAGAACTTACCCCAGAACATCACAACCTTTCAACACTCACAAACAATAGTGTCAAAGATGACAGCAGTAGAGTGATCACGTGAATCAGCTAGAATCATGTGCTGTCTTTTTTTATTTTAGGAGCCTTATTGAGATATAATTTATGTGCTATATAAGTCACCCTTTAAAGTGCACAATTCAATGGTTTTTTTTAACATTTTTATGGAAATATTGTTGACTCACTATGTCGTGTTAGTTTCAGGTGTACAGCAAAGTGACTCAGTTATATATATTCTTTTTTTACATTCTCTTCCATTATAGGTTATTACAAGATATTGAGTAGAGTTCCCTGTGCTCTACAGTAGGTCCTTGTTGGTTATGTATTTTATATATAGTAGTGTGTATATTTGAATCCCAAACTCCTAATTTATCCCTCTCCTCTCCGCTTTCAATGGTTTTGAATAGAGGCACAGTTTTGCAACCATCGACAGATCTAACTGTAGAACAGTCGCATCAGCCCCAAAAGGAACACTGTGCCCGTCGGCAACCACCCCCACTTCCCTTCCAATCCCACCCCTAGGCAAACACTAATCTACTTTCCGACTCCATAGATTTGCCTGTTCTGGGCCTTTCATATAAATGGAATCACAATATGTGGTATTTTGTGA
The DNA here is from genome assembly GCF_964270905.1 of Leucopleurus acutus. Classification (NCBI taxonomy): domain Eukaryota; kingdom Metazoa; phylum Chordata; class Mammalia; order Artiodactyla; family Delphinidae; genus Leucopleurus; species Leucopleurus acutus. The sequence goes on from NC_139158.1 coordinate 3,208,177, forward strand.
CTGAATTCTTTCATTTATTATAATGTTTTCAAGGTTCACCCGTACTGTAGCACGCTTCAGTAATTCATTCCATTTTTTTGCTGAAAAATACTCCACTGCATGACTATAGCACACATTGTTGAACACATCGTCCGTTGATGTACTTATCAGCTATTACAAATGATTCTCCTGTTAGCATTTATGGACTAGTTTTTGTGTTTTTCGTTTCTATTGGGACTGTGTCTAGGAGTAGAACGTCTGAGCTATAGGATAGTCATACGTTTAGCATTTTGAGGATATGCCAGGGTGTTTTCCAAAGTGATGGGACTATTTTATGTTCCCACCAGCAATGCATGAGGGTTCCAGTTTCTCCACATCTTCACCAACACTCGTTATTGTCGGTCTTTTTGATCATCGCCATCGTAGAGGGTGAGAACTGGCGTCTTGTTGTGGTTACGAATTGCATTTCCCTGACGGTAAGCATCATCACGTCATGTGTTTTTTGGCCACTTATGTATCTTCTTTGGAGAAATGTCTATTCAGATGCTTTGTGCATTTTCTTCAAATTGTGTTATTTTTTTAGAGCATTATCACTGAGTTGTAAGAGGTTTGCGTATTTGGGATACAATTTCTTTTTCAGATGTAGATTTACAAAGACTTTCTCTCAACCTATGGGTTGTCTTTGCACTTTCTTGACGGTTTCATTTAAAGCACAGAGGTTTCTAATTTTGACGAAGTCCAATTTATCTCTTTCTCCTGTTACTGCTTGTGCTTTTGGTGTCACGTCTAAGAAATCATTGCCTAACCAAAGGTCATGAAGATTTACTCCTGTGTCTTCCTCCAAGAGTTTTATAATTTTAGCTCTTACATTTAGGTTTATAATCCATTTGGTTTAATGTTTATGTATGATGGTGAGCAGGGGTCCACTTCACTCTCCAGCTTGTGGCTATTTACCTCTCCCAGCGTTGTTCATTGAAAAGACTAGTATTTCCCGTTGCAGTAATGGGGCACCCTTTTCAAACATCAAGTGATCATAAATGTAAGGATTTGTTTCTGGACTCTCAGTCCTATTCCATTGAGTTATGTCTATCCTTATGCCAATACGTTACCTTGATGACTGTAACTCTGTAGTAAGCTTTGAGATGAAAAAGTGTTACTACTCATTTTTATTCTTTTTTTTAAGAGTGTTTTGACTATTTGGGGTCCCTTGAATTTCCATGTGAATTTTAGGATTAGTGTGTTTATTTCTGCAAAACAAAGTAACTGGGATTTCAATAGGGATGGCACTGAATGTGTGAATCAGTTGGGGGAGTGCTGCCATCATAACAACATGTCTTCCGGTCCATGAATATGGGATGTCTTTAGATCTATTTAGATCTTTAAAACTTTTTTCAACAATGTTTTATAGTTTAAAGTGTACACGTTTTGCACTTCTTTTACTAAATTTATTCATAAGTGTTTTATTCTTTTTGTGCTATTGTAAACGGAAATGTTTTCTTAATTTTATTTTAGAATTGTTCATTGCTAGTATATAGAAATACAAGTGAGAAAGTGGAATAGGGCAGAAAACTCATGCAGGTGATTATTGCAGTAATTGGAGGAAAGTGGTAAGAATATGAATTAAGGCTGAAGTAACACTTATAAAAAACAATAGACTTTGACATATTTAGAAAGTGGCCAGTTCTACGATGGAAAATTTTTAAAATGAAATGATTCAGAGGCTTGTTTGGGCAACTGAAGGAATAGTCACAACACAGAAGTACAAGTGACTTTTTGTGTGTTGATTTTTATCCTGAAGCTTTGCTAACCTCATCATTCATTCTAATAGGTCTCTCTTTTTTTTAAGTGCATTCTTTGAGATTTTGTAAATACAAGATTATATCTCTGCAAATAGAGATACTTTAACTTCTTACTTTCCAACATGAATGCCTTTGGTATCTTTTTGTTGCTTAATTGCCCTGCCTAAAACTTCCAGTACAAAATGGTACAAAAGTGGTGAAAGCAGGCATCCATGTCTTGTTACTGATCTTAGTGGGAAATCATTAAATTTGCACCATTAATTATGATGTTACTTGTAGGTTTTTCATAGATGTTCTGCATCAGATTGAGGAAGTTCCCTTCTATTCCTAGTTTGTTGAGTTTTTTCATCATGAAAGGGTGTTGGATTTTGTCAAATGCCTTTTCTGTGTCTATTGAGATAATCATGTGGTTTATGTCCTTGAGTCTATTAATATTTTTATTATGTTGATTTATTTTCACTTATTAAACTACCTTGCATTCCTGGGGGTAAATCCCAGTTGGTGAAGGTATATCATCTTCTTCATATGTTATTAGACTTCATTTACTAATATTTTGTTAAGGACTTTTGCGTCCCTACCCATAAAGAATATTGGTCTGTGGTGTTGGTCTCCTTTTGTGATGTCTTTGTCTGGTTTTGGTATCAGGGTAATACTGGCCTCACAGAATTAGTAAGTGTCCTTCCTCTTCTGTTTCTTGGAAGAGCTTGTTAAGCATTAGTGTACATTCTTCTTTAAGTGTTTGATAGAGTTAATCAGTGAAGCTATTTGGTTAGGAGCTTTTCTTCATGGGAAATGTTTTTATTGCTTAATTCAATCTCTTTACTTGTTATAGGTCTATTCAGATTTTCTATTTCTTCCTGAGGCAGTTTTGGTAGTTTGCGTCTTTCTAGGAATTTTCTATTTCACCTGTTATCTAGGTTATTTATATAATTATTCATAGAATTCCCTGTAATCCTTTTCATTTCTGTGAGGAACTAATTATATCCCCTTCTTCATTCCTGATTTTAGGAATTTGACTTCTTTTTTTCTTGGTCAGCCTAGCTAAAGTTTTGTCCATTTTGTTGACCTTTTCAAAGAACCCACTTTTGTTCCATTGATAATCTGTATTGATGTCTAGTCTTTATCATATTTCGACTCTAATCTTTATAGTTTCCTTATTTCTATTCGCCTTGGGTTTTGTTTGCTTTTCTTTTTCTTGTTTCTTGAGGTTGAAAAGTTAGTGATTGATTTGAATCTTTCTTCTACCCCCGACCCGCCCACTCCTGTAAATTTCCTTAAACACTGCTTTAGCTGCATTTCATACATTTTGGCTGGTTGTATTTTTTTCTCATTCATGTTAAAGTATTTTCTAATTTTGCTTTTAATTTCTTCTTTCACCCATTGGTTATTTAGGCGTAAGTTTTTAATTTCTAAGTCTTTGTGAGTTTCCCAAATTTTCTTCTGCTATTGATTTCTAGTTTGATTCTATTGTTGTTGGAAAGTGTACTCTGTATGAGTGCAACTTTTAAATGTGTTGGGGTTTGTTTTATGCCCTAGAACAGGGCCTATCCTGGATACTGCTCCATGTGTACTTGGGAAGGATGTCTATTCTGCTGCTATTGGGTGCAGTGTTCTATAGATATCTGTCAAGTCTTGTTGATTTATGGTGTTTTTCAAGTCTTACAGATCCTTGATCTTCTGTCTAGTTTTCTATCCATTTTTGAAAGCAGAGTATTGAAATCTCCAACTATTATTGTTGAATTATCTATTTCTCCCTTCTTTTTTTTTTTTTTTTTTGGATCTTCATTGCTGCCTGCGGGGGCTACTCTTTGTTGTGGTGCGTGGGCTTCTCATTGCAGTGGCTTCTCTTGTGGTGGAGCACAGGCTCTAAGTGTGCGGGCTTCAGTAGTTGTGGCGCAGGGGCTCTAGAGCGCAGGCTCAGTAGTTGTGGCGCACGGGCTTAGTTGCTCCACGGCATGTGGGATCTTACCAGACCAGGGTTCGAACCCGTGTCCCCTGCACTGGCAGGCAGATTCTTAACCACTGTGCCACCAGGGAAGTCCCTCTCCCTTCAATTCTATCATTTTTTGCTTCATATATTTTAGGACTCTGTCTTGTTAGAAGCATATATGTTTATAATTTTATATATCTTTCTAGTGGATTGATCATTTTATCATTATAATACGTCCCTATTTACCTTTAGGAACATTTTTGGTTTTAAAGTCTATCTTGTCTATTAGGATAGCCACTCCAGCTCTCGTGCTTGCTGTTTGCATGGTATTACTATTTCTATCCTTTTATTCTCATTCTACTCACATCTTTGGATTTGGAATATGTCTCCTGTCGAGAACACAGCTTGTTGTTTGTTTGTTTGTATATTAGTCTGACAAGCTCTGCCTTTTGACTGGCTTGCGTCATCTGTTAACAGTCAACATTATCATTGATATGATTGGGGTACATCTGCCATTTTGATTTTTGTTTTCTATATATCTGTATTTTTGTTCCACTAAAATTTACTCCTCCCCCCCTTTTTTGTGTTAAGTGAATATTTTCAAAAATAATATTTTAATTCCTTTGAGAAATTTTTACCCAATATTTTAAGTTATTTTCATATTGATTTCTCACGGGCTTACATCTTAACCTATCAGAATCTACTTCAGATTTATACTGACAATTCCACTGAGATACAGAAATGTTACTCTTACGCAGTTCTAATCTCTCTCCCCTCTTTCTGTGCTATTATTATATACACCATGTCTATATGTGTTATAAACTCCACAGAACATTGTCATAATTTTTACACTCTGTGGTTGTATGTCTTTTAAAGAAACTTCGAGAATCAATAATATATTTATGGAGTTTGTGACAGTAACCTCCTTATTTACCACTTATGAGTCTTCATTTCTTCTGCAGTCTCATGGTGTCACCTGGTGTCATTTCCTTACCCCAGTACAGCATGGTTCCCACTGCTTCCCCTGTGCTGCTATTGTTAAATACACCATATTCATATATATTGTAGGCTCAGCAATATGCCTTAAAGGTGTTGAACCTTTCTCCTGGCCTCCATGTCTTCTTATGAGAAATCTGTAATCATTCAAATCCTTCTTCCTCTATAGGTATTGCATTGCTTTTGTTGTTGTTGTTTCGTTTTTGTTTTTTTGCGGTATGCGGGCCTCTCACTGTTGTGGCCTCTCCCGTTGCGGAGCACAGGCTCCGGACGTGCAGGCTCAGCGGCCACGGCTCACGGGCCCAGCCGCTCCGCGGCATGTGGGATCTTCCCGGACCGGGGCACGAACCCGTGTCCCCTGCATCGGCAGGCGGATTCCCAACCACTGCGCCACCAGGGAATCCCTGCATTGTTTTATTGTTGGCTTTCCTGGCTATGTTCAACATGTCTTCTTGTTTTTAGTTTTCAGGGGTTTTTAAATTATGATGTGTCTGAATTCCTTCAGGTTAATCCTGTTTGGGGCTCACATAGCCTTTGAATCTGTAGGTGTTTGTCTTTCTCCAAAATTAGGAAATTTTCAACCATTAGTTCTTTAACTATTTCTTCAGCACCAACCACCCTCTTTCTCCTTTCCTTCTGAGACTCTGATGACGTGAATGTTAAACATGTTACTATCCCAGAGGTCCCTGAGGCTGTACTCATTTTTTTTTCAACCCTTTATTTTGTCCATTGTTGGGATTGGATTATTTCTATGATCTATCTTCAGTTCATTAAGCCCTCCGTCATCTCCATTCTGCCACTGGGTTCACCCAGTGAAATTATTTCAATGATTGTAACTTTTTCATTTCTAAAGTTTCCATCTTTTAAAATGTCTTCTATTTCTTTACTGAGACTTTCTGTTTCAATATATATTCCAAGAATACTTGCGATCGCTCGTTTGATCATCACGAGAGTTGAACTTTCTGTGGTTCTTCATACTCTAAATAACTCTGGATTATATCCCAGACATTTTTAACCGTAAGCTGTGAGACTCTGGGTTCGTTCAAACCCTATGGAGGATGTTGATATCTTCGCTCAGTGAACAACCAGCCTCGTGAGGTTCAAGATGCAAGTTCCGGGGACCACAGCTCCGATGTCGTTCAGCTTTCGAAGCCTTCACCATGCTCTTCACGTCGTCTGTCCGTCCTGGGTGTGTTCCCCCCCGGTGGTCAGTCTGGGGCCTGAAAGGTGGCTTATCCACCAGTTCACGTCTCAGGTTTTGGGGTATGCTAATTAGGACCAGGCATCCCCCCACAGACCCCGAGGGGAGCCTGGGGCTCACAGTGTACTGGAGACACTGCCCGGCTCCTACCTCTGCCTGCTGCTGCCTTTGTAGGTCCTCTGTCCAGAGCTGAAGGCTCCAGGCACAACCATCTGCTGGGCACTTCTGTGACCAGGTCTGCATCTGAGCCCAAGTGGTGGGAAGACAGAGAGAGAAACACATAATCCCGGTTGGTTCCTACTCTTAGGATCACACCTCCATGTAGAGGAAAGTGAAGCCGAAGCCGAATCATTAGCCAAATCCATGGCACCCGCCTCCGCCAATCAAGGTCTTCACGATGCACGTCCTCCAAGCAGCACGGAGCCTAAACGATAAGGCGTTTCCCCGAGTTGTGGTCCAGGAGCTCGGAGTCAGCTGTGTCTGCTTCTAGCTGGGCGGGTTAAGACTGGATAGGACCACCGACCCTCCAACTGGGCATGCGCGAGTGTCCGCTCCGTGACCTTTTGACGTCAGAGGACGGAACACTCCACCCTCAGGTCGTGCTGAGGGCCGTGGTTAGTTACGCCTGCGCAGAACGACCTCGACCCCACCTTTTCCCATCCCCTCTCCCCAGGATCCCCACGCCTCCACTGCCCTGCTGCTTCATTCTTCATCCCACAGACACCCCAGCCCCTCACCTTCGGGGCGCTGATCTGAGACCTGTTCTGTCCCCTCGCTTGGCTGCCTTGCCGAGAGCCCGTCTCTTTGCTGCAAACGTGGGCATCGGGCAAAACGAAGCTGGTTCTGTAACAGAAGCTCCCCTCTCCGGGAGTCTCGGCTCCCGCTGGGGCTGTCTGAGAGCTGGGGTGTGAGAGGATGGAGAAAACAAGGGAGAAGGAAGGAAAGGAAACCCTGGGGATTGATGTTCTCTCTCTGTCTGAGGATAAGAGTTCCTGTTTTGTCTTTGAGCTGGAATCAGCCACTTTCCCCGGGTTCTCTCCCTCCCTCTCCCTCCCTCTCTCTCTTTCTCCCTCTCTCCCTCTCTCCCCTACCCCCATCCCCCTCTCCCCACAGCGCACTTCTGGGTTTACAGCTGCATTAAGTTCAGGCTGGGGACACTGGAGGGGGAAAATGGTAAATCCCCCACCCCTTTGGTGGTACTTTAAATTCTGGTCTTCTTCCCCAATCTGACGGCTACTGCTTTCTCTTCAAAGTCCTCCAGTAGCTGCTCTGCATTCTGTCCAGGTTTTATAATTACATACAGTGGAAAATAGGGGTGAGATATTATTCCGTCTTATCCAGAACTGGAATCCGAATTGGATTTTAGAAACCAAAACTAAAAAAAAACAGATTAGCACAAATCCACTATTTTTACTAGAAAGATAATCAAGTGCATTGTTTCCTGGTGGTAGGTTAACAACGTCATCTTCACCTGCAAAGGACAGCTTCGTTAACCACCTAAATCTTATGCCCAAGCATATCTTCATCTAGTTTTGCCTTATTTGAAAGAATATTCAAATTCATTGAAATTTCCAGCTGCTCCTAGACCAGGTTGAATAAATAAATAAATGACTCTTGGAGACTTTCTTTTAAAAGATATTTCATAGCCCGCATACTCTAGGATTCTTCTGGTTTCTACGGTGGGAGTTCTTCAGGGATGATCTCAACCCACTGTCTTAAATATTGAGCTCCATGATTGATAAAGTTGATGGCAAGGCTAACTCCAAACACGTGAATTTAAAACACTAAATCACATTGATTAGAGGCATGTGGGTGATACCCCCTGTTGATCCTTTAAGAGTTGGTCTAGCAAGACGCAAGGAGAGCTCGCTCCCCTCGCTCAGCCCTCACCTCACCGAAATGCAGAATTCATATGACGGAGACCATAGTTCCCCCAGTCAAACGTCAGAGGATATTGTTTAAAATACTGATTTTCTCCCCTTATTGATGCTATCAGCATCGGAAGATTTGGGGCAGGGAGGGAGACAGGAGGTGTTTGCCACATACTTTCTCTCTGTACCTGGTTTAGTTTCAAAAGCTTAAGCTCATTGAGAGTATAGTTTGAAGAGAGAAGTGAGTTTCTGGGGGAAACACAGAAGCAGAGGGAGAGTTTCAGATAAAAAAGCAACATCTCCTGGGCATGTGCAGGAGTGGCTACAGTTCCCCTCAACAGCGGGGGCCTGTGTCAGACCTTTATACCCCAAATGGTGCCCAGACCCCAGAGGCATGGCCTCACGATGTCCCTGGGGTGTGGATCTCAGCCTGGACCCCCAGCTTCCCCAAACCTGGTTCAGAGGCAGCAAAGAGAGCTCCAGACTCGGAGGGTCCATAGGAGCTGGTACTTGGGGGTCTCTCTTCTCACCCATCTCTGACCCAAGCAACACCCCAGCTGTCTTTGCCCCACCTGGAACTCCAAATCCTAGGCTCAATTTCCAAAAGAAGCCAGGGTGGGAGCGTGTCATCAAAGCGCCTCTTGTATTCCCACCCAGCCAAGCAGGACGGAGACTCAGAGACAAAATTAAGTTGATGTAAAGACCCTGAAGGCATAGACATTTCTGGCACACCCGAGCGGTGGACGGAGACTCCCCTCCACCAGACTCCCACTCCCAGCCCCACCTGCACAATAATAAATAGTAAACAGAGACATAACCTTTGTGGAAAGAAGAATTTTTAGCAGATGTACAAGGCTGCCAAAGCCAACGGAGTCTTCTTATTCGGTCAAATGGCTACAGCCTGGGTTTTATTTCTAAGCGTCTCTTTAGCATTATGCTGTCACCTATGATAAGTGGCTTTGCTTGCGCAAACAGTGGAGGATCCTAATTGGCCCCGGCGAAGGGATTTTTCATACGTTTCAGGAGGGGAAGGATGAGCAACATAGGCAGTTACACTAATGGTTTCATTTTTTAAGAGACTGAGTATTGTTTATGTGTGGTTCTTATTTTATTGCGTGCAGATGAACAACTGCTCTCCCAAGTGGAGGGCCGCATATGGGGGGGCTGGGAGGCTCCCTGCACTTGCTGGCTGCTACCAGCCTCCCTGATTGTTTTTCTCTCCCCTTATGAGGTCAGTAACCAGCTCTGATTTCTGCTGAATCGTTTTGCCGTGATCTGTCTTGTCCTCCCTCGCAATGTTAATTATGTCTCCAGAGGAGGGCGGGACTAAAATACAGAGCGGAAGAATGTATTTCTCCTTCTTGGACCTTCCTTCATTTTGACTTTCAGCTCCCTCCCCGTCTGGCCAAGGTCTGTAATCCATAGTCACGCGGTTCCCGGTCCTTTATCTGGGAGAGATGGGGAGACCTTGGCGGTACTTTCTTTGCAGACTTCAGAATCTAGAGTTGATGTACAGATAAAAGGACGTTATTCTCCATCCCTTTTCAGTGAAATGCCCTCCTCGTTTTAAAATAGCCCTCCCTTCCGGAAATCTGCTACATGTCTTCCATCTTCTGGGAATTTATATAGTTCATCTTATGGAAATAGAACGTTGCCTCCAGGTGCCCAAAAGTAAGAGTCAAGTTCAAACAAATAACTTCCCCCCAAAACCCCTTTTCTTAAAGAGAAAATAATTTTTTGTCCGATTTAGAAAGAGAATAGGTGTCAGGTGCCTCCACTTTCCCAGAACTTCGGGTGTTTATTCCCCAAATGTACTGTGTGGTGCTGTGGGTTCGTGGCCACCTGAAAATGAAGATGTGCCCGGCTCCAGCCTGGCACAAGGGTTATCCTCCACTAATGGTCATTCAGAGAAAATGAAGGCCATTAGGTGAGCCCAAATTGTTGGTCATGGGACTTAGACTCCATGGGGAGGAAGGGGAAGTTACCATCTCCATTGTCCGTGGCCGTGAAGAGGGTTGATGAAATCAGCACAGAAACGGGAGTCACGAGATGCCCCTTGATCCCTTTTCTAATCCTGTCTCCACCTTTTGAGGCCCAACTCCCAGAAAACCATTAAGCAGAAGCACCCCTAAGGTGCCCCTCAAACCCTTGCCCCGTTAGCATCTTACCAACTTAGCCTAGAAGCATCTACAGCTGATTCTCATCATTCCCAGTAAGTAAGTCCTGTAAAGTCTCCGCCAGTATGGAACCATCGCTCCCAGGGGCAATACGCCATCCCCAGGGAGCCTGTGGACACAGCATATGCAAAACAGATCAATGCAAAACCTAGTGTAGGGCTTCCCTGGTGGCGCAGTGGTTGAGAGTCCGCCTGCCGATGCGGGGGACGCGGGTTCGTGCCCCGGTCCGGGAAGATCCCACATGCCGCGGAGCGGCTGGGCCCGTGAGCCATGGCCACTGAGCCTGCGCGTCCGGAGCCTGTGCTCCGCAACGGGAGAGGCCACGGCAGTGAGAGGCCCGCGTACCACAAAAAAAAAAAAAAAAAAAAAAAGAATGCCTTTGGAGTTCCCTGGTAGCTCAGTGGTTAAGAATCCGAGAATCCGCCTGCCAATGCAGGAGACACGAGTTTGAGCCCTGGTCCGGGAAGATGCCACATGCCATGGAGCAACTAAGCCCGTGCGCCACAACTACTGAAGCCCAAGCCCCTAGAGCCCGCGAGCCACAACAAGAGAAAGTCCACGCGCAGCAACGAAGACTCAATGCAGCCAAAAATAAAATATAAATGAATTTATAAAAACAAAAAACCTGGTGTAGGTGCATTTCCGTTTAAAGACACCTTATTTAATCCACGTGTATTGTTTATTCTTTAACACTGAATAGAGGGCCAACAGCCCTCTATCTCATGCCTGGACGGAGCTCACCTAACATATGCAACTTGCATTTAGGAACACGGGACAGGCACCAAGGTTGGGGCCATTGATGACCCCATGGATGTGCCGCAAGTGTGGACTTTGGGGTTACAGATAAATTTTAAGGAGTCGGTGAATTTGTAACTGTGGAATCCGTGAATAACGAGGAGGAATTCTACATCCTAAACCTCTTTATACCTTTCTTACCCAAATCTCTCCATCTTGAGTCTCCGTATGGGTTTGCTGGGGACACCATGACAAAGCACCACAGACTGGGTGGCTTCACAACAGAGATCTACGTTCTCACAGTTCTGGAGGCTAGAGATCTACGATCAAGGTACCGGCAGGGCTGATGCATTCCGCAGCCATCCTCCTCGGCTTGCACACGACTGTCGTCAACCTGAGTCTGCACGCCATCTTCTCTCTGTGTATCTGTGTCCTAGTCTTCTCTTCTAAGGACACCCACGTTACTGGTTTAGGGTCTTCCCAATGACTTCATTGTACCGTAATGACCTCTTTTAAGGCCCCGTCTCCAAATACCAGTGCATTTTGTGATACGGGGGATTCAGACCATAAAATGTGAATTTGGGGGGGACAAAGTTAAACGCATAACACTCCCTTCCCTCAAGTCCCTGCTCAGCCACACGGATGTACCGTCTCAATTTAAGACGCCAGGATCTTAACATTCCCCCTCCCAGAGCCACTGTGTTGAATTTCAAGTGTGAGCAGAACAGACTTCCTTCTCATCAGAGCTGGGATCAGGGTACCAGGTTGGGGCCCATAATGAAGATGACGACCTCAAGCAAAGCAGACAAAACAAACCTCCAAGCAAAGTGTCGGGCATCTTCTCCCATGCAAGGCAGTCACTGGGGAGACCAGGAAAAGCAGCCTCATCCCAGCTGGACCAGAACAAGGCCACGTCCGCTCGGAAGACCTGGACCCCGGGTCCTTGGGCGGCCCTGCAGGGGATGGATATCGACCTTTATAGGCCTGACCTGCTCGCAGGAGCCTCGTAACCTCAGCCTGGGGGCGAGGGCGCCACGGGGATGCCCACAGCCCAGGGCAGGGACTCCAGCCACCTCTGGGCCTCAGACCCTGGAGGAAGGGCGGAGAACTTTCTCCGTGAACTCAGTCGGTAGTTCTGCCTTCCACTCTTGGTCCCAAACTCACCTACCAGGCAGCCCCGATGTTACAGGTTGAATTGTGCTTTCCTCCTCAAAAGATGTTACCGTCCTAACCCCGGTGCATTTCCTTATTTGGAAACGGGTTCTTTGCAGAGGATCCAGTTAAGATGAAGTCATTAGGGTGGGGCCCCAATCCGATATGACTGGTGTCCTCATAAAATGGGGACATTTGGACTCAGATTCACACACAGGGAGAATTCCACGTGAAGATGAAGGTGGAGAGCAGGGTGATGCTTCCACAGGAATGCCAAAGACTGCGAGCAAAATCCCAGACGCTCAGGGAAGAGCTGCAACAGACGGTCCCTCACAGCCTCAGAAGGAACCCACCCCGCCCATACCTTGATCTTGGACTTGTAGCCTCCAGAACTGGGGGAGATTAAATTTCTGTTACTAAGCCACACAATTTGTGGTATTTTGTTACAGCAGCCCTAGCAAACTAACACACCCAGAGAAACGTTTTTTTAAATCAGATCCCTTCTCCCTGCCGCTTCAAACTTACCATTTTACTTAGGAAGTAATTCACCCTCGCTACAAAGGCAGACAAGCCCCGCAAAGCCTGCTCTTTGCTGACATCTACCCCATTTTATGTCTCTCCCTGAAATTCAGTGCACTCCAGGCTCACCAGACGCCCTATTCATCCACAGCCATACCAGATCCTTTGCTACCTCAGGGCCTTTGCACCAGCTCACACCTTCCTCTGGACCACTCTTTCCCCAAGTCCTTTGCCATTTTTGGTTTCAGTAAAAACATCACCCCCTCTGGGAGTCCTCTCTGACAACCCCATCTAAGCCAGTGCATCCCAAGACCCCAGGCCTGTTCTAGCCCTTATCCTGTTCCATTTCTTGCACAGAACTAAGTGTGATCTGAAACTAAAAGAACTGAAATACAACCACTGGTAACGTGGTGGCTTCTCTCGGATGGGATGATATATGGCATGATTTCAAGTTTCTCTCTGCTTTCCAGAGCTCCTACCATTAACATGTATTATTTTCTAATCAGCAAAGAGGCAACAGCTGCTCAAAAAATGGTCAACAATTTACTGGCATCTGTGCCTTCAACACAGCACTGGTGGCTGGCAGAACGCTGCCCTTCTAGGTGGTTCTCTAGCAGGATTTCCTTCCAGATGATTGTGGTGGCTTTAAAACACTTCACTAGAATTCTTTGATTCTTGTCCCTCCAGTACAAACGAGGCTGACCTTGGTGAGTTCTTTGTGACGGAACAGAAGTGATGCTGGGTGACTTCCAAGGTCAGGGCAGAAAAAGACCATTCTCTTCGAACGTTTGCTCTGGAGGCATCCAGAGGAAACCAGATGCCATGTTAGGACAAACTCCACCAGGCTGAAGAGGCCACCGGCCCCGACGACCACCAGACCATGGGCGAGCCACTTGGGTGTGCCGTCTTGGAAGTCCATCCCAATCCAGTCCCCAGACAACTGAACATCCCCACCGTCTGATGGCAGCGCATGAGCAGAAAGGGCGCAGATAACTCTCGCGCAGCGAGGTGAGACTCAGCGTCACGCGTGTGAATCCTTATGCCCGACCTCTTTGCATGACGTGTTTGCCATATTCCATTGGATTTGGGGACCCTGTTTCAGAGTCTTTTGCCAAGGAGCTTCCATGGTAAAGTGACAACCACAGGACTTTGGAGGCACACAGCTCTGAAAACATTTTAGCTCTGCTCTGCTACGTTATCAGGCACGCATTTTGGCTGCAGTTAAGAGAAAATTTGAATAACCAGGGTTTTTAAAAGAGGGAATTATTTTTCTCACAGAAATCTGGAGGTAGGCTTTTGCTGGCATTGCTTCAGCTGCTTTAATAACATCATCAGGGGCTCAGGCTATGTTAGCTCCTAGACGCGTGATTTTTTTTTTTTTGCCTCAGGGTCACAAAATGGCTGCAGTAGCACCAGATATCACTTCTGCTAACAAGGCAGTGAGAGGGGAGGAAGCCTGAGAAGTCATGCTAGCCACATCTTTCCTTTTTTTTTTCTCTCTTTAACAAAAAAGCAAGAGGTTTCCCAGATGTCCATGTAGCAGTCCTCTCCTTAGGTTTCATGGGTCAGAATTGGATCACATGGCTTCCCCTAGCTGCAGGAGAGGCTGGGGGATTGGGAAACAGCTGATTCCCATGATCATCTTAGCTAATCATGTCTCATAAGTCATCACTTGGGGCTGGGCGCATTGCAGTATTAAACTGAAGTTCCTCTTAGCAAGGAAGCATGGGATGACAAGTTTTAGGTGTCCAGTGAGCAGTGTCCACTCGAGCCACCTGACCAGGTTATGGCTTAGTGATGTAGAGCAAGACCCTTGAGCCCTGTGAGCCTGTTCTTTGTCCATGAAACGGAACAACACCATGTCCTCAGCCCCCAACAGGGTGGCTGGGTTTCGAAGGATGTCCTGAATGAAGGCATCCCTGGAAGAAAGCCTGGCCGTGTCCTCTATCCAAATACATCACACACTGTCCAGAATTAACCTGGTGATGGGTTACATTGTGGGGACACAGAAATGTTCACAGTTTTGGCTCTGAGACCAGCAATCTGCTTCAAAAGGGAAAAAACAACAAACTTGGATGCTCCAGAGAAACCTTAGTGCTGCAAGTCACAATCATGTAAGGAGATGAAGTGAGCTGCACTTTCTCCGTCTTTATCGGGCTGGAGACCCCAGATGGAGGCAGACTTACAGCCCTAACAGCACTTCTGTCAGCTCTCTGTGCCCAGTTCATTTGCCTCCCATGGTTACGATGCCCAGCAGGGGGCGGCTGTGCCCACCGACATCCCTCTTTGCATTTACTCAGTGGCACCTGCACATTGATTTCCTCGGAGTTTTTCCTTTTTTTGTAGAATCAGTACCTACCTCCAGAGTGCGTCTGGGCCATTGTCTGTGGAGAGCCCAGGCTTATATTTTGCCCAGGGCAATATTATCAAGGCTGTGCCTGGGGCTGGCAGTCAGGGAGGCACAAACCCAGACGCATCCTGTCCTCATCTGCTCTTGTTGTCGTCAGTCAAGCTGATTCTCAGTCACCAGCCTAAATTGCTACTTGCCACCGTCTCTTTGCCCTCCAGAGAAATCCCTTCTACTGCCGTTTCTCAAGAGGCCAAGACCTTGGCTCCTTCGAACCAGAATAAAGTGACTCGTTAAACTATCCCATTGCCTTTCAGAATGAACATGGCTGCATAAGAACATTTTTCTGCGTCTCCTCCTGGAAATCATGCATAAGGAGCAAGGAGAATTATAAAACCCCATAAACTGCATGTTCGGAGAAACCAGACAATAGATATAGTCCACAGACTTCAAAGTACGTGTACAGACTGACAAAGCAGCTGGGGTTGAGCAGGACCTGACAGGAGGGAAGGAAGTGAAGAAGTGTGGGGGCACCAGGGGCAGTGGAGGAACGCACCAGTTGTGCAGAATGCACCCCTAAGATGAGGGGTTTGCCCTGAAACACAACAGCTGCACCGATGTCGGCAACAGTGAGCATGGGAGCTGGGGCAGGAGGCGGTGGAGGAAGCTCCCTCAGCCCCAGTTTGGTTCAGAGAAGCAGAGGAGGCAGGGCTGTAAAGGATGGGTGAGAAGCAGGGAAATGCAAACCAAAACCACAGCGAGACAGGATCTCCCACCGGTCAGAATGGCCGTGATCAAAAAGAACACAAATAACAAATGCTGGAGAGGATGCGGCAAAAAGAGAACCCTCCTGCACTGTTGGTGGGAATGTAAACTGGTGCAGCCACTGTGGAAAACAGTATGGAGGGTCCTCAAAAAACTAAAAATAGAGTTACCATATGACCCAGCAATTCCACTCCTGGGTAGATATCCGAAAACAAAAAACAAAAACTCTAATTTGAGAAGATACATGCACCCCAATGTTCACTGTAGCATTATTCACAATTGCCAAGATGGAAACAACCTAAGTGTCCATCAACAGATGAATGGATAAAGAAGGTGTGGGACATACACACAATGGAATATTACTCAGCCATAAAAAAGAATGAAATGTTGCCATTTGCAGCAACATGGATGGACTTGGAGGGCGTTATACTTAGTGAAATAAGTCGGACAGAGAAAGACAAATACTGTATGATCTCGCTCATAGGTGGAATCTAAAAAATACAACAAACCAGTGAATAAAACAAGAAACAGACTCACAGATAGAAAAAACTAGTGGTTACTAGTGAGGAGAGGGAAGGGGGAGGAGCAGTATAGGGGTAGAAGGAAAAAGGGGTTATTATGAGATTATATGAAATCATCTGGGTGAAACTTCTGAAAACTGTAAAGCACTGTAGAATTTAAAGAATCTTTCGTTCAATTAAAAAAAAAAAAAGAATGGATGAGAAGTAGCCTCACTCTGGCAGGAGAGAAGAAACACCTGCCTGGGGCTGACATCGTTCAGCCATCCCTCAAGGACTTCCTGCAAAGACCGCTGCCTGTCTCCCCAAATTCTCCCTCCTTTTCCCGTGTAAACGGAGCTTGAGCCATGAGCACATGGCCACCCGCGGAGACTACACCTCCCAGCCTCCCTTTCAGCTCCATGTGGTCATGTGACTCTGAGGGACCAATGGGGTGTGAGCAGAAGGGGCGTGCAGGGCTCCGGCCTAAGGCAAAGTGCCTGTTTCGGAGGTTGGCGTTTTTCCTTCCTCTCCAAATGCAGGAAGGCGGACGTGGGAGCAGTGGCGCTTCCACGGTATTGGATGTGGACGGAATCTGAGGGGAAGGGAGCAACAGAACGGAAGGACCTTGGGTCCCGAGTGACGTCGTGGAGCGTGGAGAACCCTCCCACCCCCCAGCAGCAGGCAAGACTGAGAGCCGCGGACTCTCGTGTAAGAGAGACCCTCACGGGAGCCATGCTTCCTGTATCCTCAGCCCACACCCTACGTGATACCCCTTAATATAAATGTGCACCCAGAAGTGGGGTGCGGCCATAGCGAAAACCTCGGATAGTGCCTGGGAGGGGCCCCAGGGGCGTGGGGCGAGCCGGGTCCTCCTTCCAGCCCTTCTGCATGGAATCCCCCCTCCAGGGGCCACGGAAGCCCAGCATCTCCAGGTCCTGGAGCCCGCCTCTTGCCC
Source organism: Leucopleurus acutus (assembly GCF_964270905.1). Lineage (NCBI taxonomy): Eukaryota > Metazoa > Chordata > Mammalia > Artiodactyla > Delphinidae > Leucopleurus > Leucopleurus acutus. Next base: position 3,225,103 of record NC_139158.1, read on the forward strand.
CTGCACGATTAGGGGAACCTCTCACCCTCTACACAGTTGCCAGTTAACTTCCAAAGCTTGTTCTTAATCAGGATCCCATGTTTCAGAGATGTTTGCCCAGAAAGCCTCAAAATTGTTTAGAAACGCGCAAGTGTTTCCTCTGCAACACCCCCGCTGTGAACACTGCACTGTCAGCTGCCTCTAATCTCTCCACCTTTCCTATCTCACAGCTCCGGGAGGGCTCCTCAGGCTTCTGGAATGTTCCGCGAGACATGAGCTCTCTGAGCAGGACGAGTGCAGCTCGCCAGGGACAAGCAGCAGTATTCCGGGCAGCGGCGTCACCGGCCGGACCGCGGCCCCTGCAGGTACAGCCTTGGGCCGGGGTCTGGGGGACCTTCCGCTGAGTCTCACGGGCTTCTGCGCCCGCGCTGGGCGGCCAAACGTTTGTTCGTTGATTTTCTAAAATCTCAAGCTCTTGACTGTGAAATGGTTTCTAGCTGGAGGATGTGCTCGGTTCAGAGAAAAAGAGCTGACCTGACGTTTCCAGTCCGTGTTTCTCAAATGATGTTCTGGAGGAGAAACTCTTCTTTTTCTCCCGAAACACAGCCTTAGCCAAAGCGTCACTGTGTAAAAAGAGACGAAAGTGGGTCTGACCGTAATGGGTTTGGAGGGCGCAATGGCCCCCATCCCCCGTTCCTCAGCCAGTCTCCGGGATCAGAAAAATCCTTGTTCAAAGCAGTGAATTTCCCAGGCTCTCTGTGGGTCCATTATGGACCCCTTGATCCTGTCGCAGTGAGTAGAAGTCACAGACGAGCTGCTAATGCGCACGGCAGCGGCGATGAATCTCACGAACGTCTTGCTAAGTGACGGAAGCTAGGCACCAAAAGTGCATACTGTCGCATCCACTGATGGGAGATTCCGGAACGGGCCAAACAAATCCTAAGTGACGGACGTAAATCAGTACTTGCTTCTGGGTGTGGATGGAGACGGGGAGGGACCTGAGAGAATGACCGGGTGATGGAAAGTGCTATGTCTTGAGAGGGGTTTGGCTGACACAGGTGTGTGCACTTGTCAGTGCTCTTCAGATCCTAACACTTAAGACTTGTGCATTTCACGGTATGTAAATTTTACCTAAAAAAAAGAAGCAGCAGCAGCAAACAGGGAGCTGAGGGTGGGAGGTGCCAGCGCGAGCTGAGCCCCGGCAGACCGGCTGGGGGCCGCCAGCGAGCCGTCACCAGGTGACGGGACTCTGGTTTGCATTGCAAGGGATGCGCTGAGTTTTAGTGTAAGAGCGAGCGTGACGCCACCGACGCTGCACATTGGGCTTTGCTTCATTGCACTTTGCAGATACTGTGGGTTTTTACACATCGAAGGTCTGTGGCCACCCCAAGTCCCGACAGTCTGTGGGCGCCATTCCTCCAATGGCGTGGGCTCACTGCGTGCCTCTGCGTCACATGGCGGTAAATCTGGCAGTACTTCAAACTTTTTATTATTATTATACTTATGGTGATCTGTGGTCCGTCTCTGATGTTACTATTGTCGTAGTTGTGGGGCGCCAGGAACTGCGCCCGTGTAAGACGCTGAACTTAATCCGTTGTTGAGGCGACAGCTAAGGATTTAGAATATTACATAAACTTAGCTGGTCAGGCAGCAGCAGGGTTTGAGAGGATTGAATTTTGAAAGTAGTTCTGCTGTGGGTAAAATGCTCTCAAACGGCACTGCGGGCTACAGAGAAATGGTTCATAAACGGAAGAGTCAATCTATGCGGCAGACTTCATTGTTGTCCTATTTTAAGAAATTTCTGCAGCCACCCCAGCCGTCAGCAACCCCCTGACCCCAGTCAGTCAGCAGCCACCAATGCAGAGGCAAGACCCCCCCACCAGCAAAAACTTTAGGACTCGCTGAAAGCTCAGATGAAGGCTGGCGTTTTTTAGCAGTATTTTTTTTAATTAAGGTATGCCTCTTGTTTTTCTAGACGTAATGCTCTTGCACACTTAATAGACTCCAGTGTAGTGTAAACATCACTTTTCTATGCCCTGGGAAACCGCAAAGTCCATGTGACTTGCTCCACTGCAGTGGTCTGGAACGGACCGCAGTCTCTCCAGGGTCTGCCTGTAGTTGAGGAAGATAGTTTGTCACTATGTCACATGGGCGCATCCCGCTTCTCGCGGTGAACATGGCCGTGAACTCTGGTCGTCCCACCTGCGCCTCTCCTGTGTGTCTGGGGAACTGGGCACAGGGCCTCGACCTCCCGCAGACAGACTGGAAAGTGGGCGAGGGCTTGTGGCCTGGGCTCCAGTTTCTCTAGTCTTGGAGTCGATGCCAGGAGGCCAAGGAAAAGGGACGTCCTGGGTCCCTCCTGCCAAGAGTGGCCGTGGCAGGGCAGCTTTGTCCAGTGACCGAAGCCAACCATAGAGGCAACCCCAGCATGTGGGATCCAAGCGGTGCCCCAGGGTGGGGACTTCGGCGTCTTCCAGTGCGAGTTGGGGGTGTTGTTTTTTTGTTTTTAATTTATTTATTTATTTTTGTTTTTATTTTTCTGTCTTGGGTCTTTGTTGCTGCACAGGTTTTCTCTAGTTGCAGTGAGCGGGGGCTACTGTTCGTTGTGGTGCGCGGGCTTCTCTTGTTGCAGAGCACAGGCTCTAGGAGCACGGGCTTCAGTAGTTGTGGCCCGTGGGCTCAGTAGTTGTGGCTCGCGGGCTCTAGAGCGCAGGCTCAGTAGCTGTGGCGCACGGGCTTAGTTGCTCCGCGGCATGTGGGATCTTCGCGGACCAGGGCTGGAACCCGTGTCCCCTGCATCGGCAGGCGGATTCTTAACCACTGCGCCACCAGGGAAACCCTGTTTTTGTTTTTGTTTCTTAATGGAAGTAGAGTTGATTTACAGTGTTGTGTTAGTTTCAAGTGTACAGAAAAGTGATTCAGTTATATATAGGTATATTCTTTTTCAGAGTCTTTTCCATTATAGGTTCTTACAAGATACTGAATATAGTTCCCTGTGCTGTCAGGAGGTCCTTGCTGTTTAGAGTTTGGGGTGTTGTTATTGGCAAAGCAGCCTCCGGGGCGTGAACCAGATTCCGTCTCTGTTGCTTGTGAGTCAAACCCCTCACCCAGAACACTCTTCTGCTTTGAGGGTTGGTCCATTGGGTTTGAAGGCAGCCGTGGCAGAGATGTCAATAACGAGATGTCAATAAGGAGATCCTTGTCAATAAGGAGATGTCAATAAGGAGATCCTTGTCAATAACGAGATGTCAATAACGAGATCCTTGTTTTTATGTCTCTGGGCCTCCTCACCTAAGAATGCGGGAGTTCTAGCAAGTGATCTGAAGGTCTCATCTGGCATTACAGACGTGAAGGTCATTCCTAATAGCACTTGATGCCTTCACTTGGATGGCTGCACTGGGTTGAATGGTGATGTCATCGCCCACCTGCCGCAGGGCCCCTGCACTGAGGGGCTGGGGGACCCCTGGGAGAAGCCGAGGGTCCCAGCAGCGGTGCCACAAAGGCTATCTGTCACCAGCCTTCTCTTTGTCTAACATGCCCACCTCCACCCCCCGCCAAGACTTTGGCCCAGAGAAGGGAGGCCGGGGCTGCCCATCTTGCCCCTGTGAGGGCGGAGTCCATCTCTAGGCCCCTGGCTGAAGTATCAGAACCGAGAACTGGGACTTCCTGCTCAGCCGTATGGCTGTGATGCAGTAAAGGACCTCATCACTTGCTCCGGGAACTTCTTCAGAATCGACTTATCCGAACCACAGATTTCCCAAACAGACCCCTTCCAGGACATGTGATTGCTCCAGTGGGCGGAGCATTTGCCCACCAGACAACTGTGTCTTTATCAAAACTCCTCCTAGATCCTTGCCTTACTGTGCCCGTCAGACCTGTGCTGTTACAGTGAGAGCTTTGCCCAATCCCGGTATGATCTCCCCATTGAAAGACCCACCTTAAACCACTGGTGACACGTAGTGGGCTGAAGGTACCCCCCCACAAAGATATGTCCATGTCCTAACCCCTGGACTCTGTACGTGTGGCCTTATTTGGAAAAAGGACTTGGTAGCTGTTGCTAAGGATCTGGAGATGAGGAGATCATCCTGGATTATCCCGATGGGCCCCAAATCCAATGACGAGCGTCCTTCCAAGACACACAAAGGAGAGACACACCGACAGAAGAAGAGGAAGCAGTGTGACCACAGAGGCAGCGACAGGTGTGGGACCGGCACCAGCCTAGAAACGCTGGTGCCACCAGAGTCAGAAGGGGCCTGGAACAGATCCACCCCCAGAGGGAGCGTGGCCCCGCTGGACTTGGACTTCCGGTCCCCAGGACTGTGACGGAAGAAATTTCTGTTGTCTTAAACCTCCTTGTTTGTGGAAATTTGTTAGGGAAGCCACAAGAGACAAGTATAACAGCTAACGGTCAACTCATGTTGACGTGTCCAAAACTGAGCCCCAGGTCTTCCTCTGAGGCCCCGGCACCCAGAACCGTCCCCTCTGCGTTGATGTCGTCTCCTGTTTGCAGCTGCTCAGGATAAAACCTTGGAGACACTCTTGACTCTTTCTCTAAGATTTCACAGCCAAACCATCAGGAAATCTTGTAGCTCCAGCCTGGAAAATATGAACCCAGAATCGGAGAGGCAGGATCTCTGCCTCCACCTGCTGGATTAGCAGGTCCTCCCGCTGGTCTGTCTCTCTCTCTCTCTCTGCCCTTTTTCTCCCACGTGCTCTCATTCATCCCATTCCAGACTCTTTGCCGTCCCTCTAGCACCCCAGGGCCTTTGCACAGACCACGTCATCTGCTTAGTGCACACTTCCTTGACGGCTGGATGGCTCAGCCTCTCTCCCCCTTCAAATCTTTGCTCAAATGTCACCTCTCTCAATAAATTCTCTCTTGACCACTCATTCCAAATACGAACCCTGCCGCCAGCGTCCCCCATCATTTTTATCCTGCCCTGTTCTCCCCATAGCCCGTAACACCTTCCGTCGTGCTCTGCCCTTTATTTATGTGCTGTGTTTGTTTATTGTCTGTGTCTCCCCTGCTAGAATGTGAACTCAAGACCAGCAGGCATTTTCACTTTCTTTAGTCTCCCATCTATCACCCAGAAGTGTGCCAGACTCAGTGAATATTTGTTGAATAAATAAGTGGGGGGGAAACAGTGTCACCTGTTTCTTTCGTAATGGAGTGCATTTGTGGGGATGACAAAATAGATGGCAGTCGTGTGGTCATCAAGACGAATTGTCTGTGGTGTATTTGAAATATGAAGCTCTTCAGCGTTGCTTAACTGGTTGTCCTTTTTTCCCTCTTATCAGCCACATTGAGAAGCCTCCGCAGTTTGTAGAACAGCAGCATTTTTCTCCCGAGTGTGGGCCAGGATAACCGTTGTCAAAGGCGAGAACGTCTGTAGACCCTGCACACACTCCCGAGAATAGGCCAGGTTAGGCTGCGGCAACAAACAGCCCCAAAACTTCAGTGGCTGAAGATGGAAAGGGCTGGTGTCTTAGTTGCCCCAGAGTGCCTGGGGGACCTCGGTGACCGTCCAGGCAGCTGCCCTCCGTGTGATGGCCCATTCTTGTGCCTCCATGGTGAGTGCTGCCACGGTCACATGGGTGGGGAAGAGGGCCCTGGAGCCCCTCCTACAGGCATTTAAATACTGCCACCAGCAAGTGACATGTTTCACTTCTGCCAGAGCCTGTCCCGTGACCTCAGAGGCACCTGGGCCAGAAAGGAGGGGACCCACAAAGGCCGACGGGCCGCAGCGCCCATCCCACGGCGAGTGAAGCTGAGTGTCACGTAAATGATGTTTTAACTCTGTCTTCGTATAGTTTGTCAGTTTTTCTAATAAACAGCTGCTCTGTTTCTTACTAACCTGGAAGAACTCTTTATGCAATCCATCAGCCCTTTGCTTCTGATATAAGTGGCCAACACGGTGTCACAATCTGACTGCGACGTTTGACTTGCGTGCTGTTTTATGCCATGCAGATTTTAACACTTTTATTGTAATATAAAACATGGGCGCAGAGAAACACACAAAAGAGACGCACAGCTTCATGAGTGATTTTAAGGCAGACGCCCTTGTACAGGACACCCGGGTCGTGAATGGCCTCCGAAACCCCCCATCTACATGGACTGCAAGTCCTCTCTCACCCCACAAAGGGACCACCCTTCTGGCTTGTACGGCCATCACTTCCTTGCATTCCTTCCTTTTTTTTTTTTTTTTTTTTTTTTGATCTCTGTCAAATCCTTTTTGCTGTGTATATTTCAGGTCTTTTCATTTTTAAAGAGATAACATCATATGCCTGTAACCAAAGCCCCCCACATCTTCCCCCTGACCCTTCTCCCTTCCCCTCCCCATAGGCAGATGCTCTCAGAAATTGGTATGCGTCATTCGGGGGCCTGTTTTTATGTTTTTTGCTATTAATACACAGAGGTATTTCCAGGACTTTTATAGGGTATTCTTCTCCATTTCTACAGCCCCACATATTGAAGGTAGCCTTCTGTACAAATCTTTCTGCACGTTTCTTCATTCTGTACTGTTTCTCAGATTCATCCACATTGACATGTGTGGCTCTAGTTCCTCTGTTTAATTGCTACGTAATATTCCACTGGGTGAAGAAGCAATCTGTTTATCGGTTCTCCCACTGATGGGCACTTAGCTCATTTGCAGTTTGAGGCACTTACCAGCAACACGGCAGGCAGTACCCCCATACACGTCTGTTTCCTGGGCTCGTGGGCAAGGGCTTCTTGGGCGTGTTCCTAGGGCTTCCTTGCATTTCTGGAAAAGACTGATTCACCCAGAGTGCGTCCCCAGGACCCTATAACTCAGTCTTGTCCACTTTAAAAATTATGTTTAAGTCTCAGTTAATCTCGGGATTTCCCTTCGCTCCCTTTCTCTTGCAGTTTCACTGTGGAAACTCCAGGGTGTTTTTGGCCGACGGCATGCCCTTCAGCAGGTTGCTCCAGTCTCTGTATTTCCTGCAAAGTGGCATCTGGATCCAGAGGCTTGATTAGACCCGCATTCGATCTCTTTGGCAAGACTCTGGTGGTGCCTCCCCCTCCACTTGCATGGGCTAGAATCTCCAGTGCATTGTGAAATCACAGTAACAGTGAGAGCAGCCATCATTAATATGTTACCGACTTTAGTGGAAATGCTTCCGGGGGATTGCTGTTAAGAATGACCCTGGAGAAACTACAAATAGAACTACCATACGACCCAGCAATCCCACTACTGGGCACATGCCCTGAGAAAACCATAATTCAAAAAGAGTCATGTACCACAGTGTTCACTGCAGCACTATTTACAATAGCCAGGACATGGAAGCAACGTAAGTGTCCATCGACAGATGAATGGATAAAGAAGATGTGGCACATATATACAATGGAATATTACTCAGCCACAAAAAGAAACGAAATTGAGCTATTTGTAGTGAGGTGGTTGGACCTGAAGTCTGTCATACGGAGTAAAGTAAGTCAGAAAGAGAAAAACAAATACCGTACGCTAACACATATATATGGAATCAAAAAAAAAAAAAAGTGGTGCTGAAGAACCTAGGGGCAGGACAGGAATAAAGACGCAGATGTAGAGAATGGACTTGAGGACACGGGGAGGGGGAAGGGTAGGCTGGGATGAAGTGAGAGAGTGGTATGGACACACATACACTACCAAATGTAAAATAGATAGCTAGTAGGAAGCAGCCGCATAGCACAGGGAGATCAGCTAGGTGCTTTGTGACCACCTAGAGGGGTGGGATAGGGAGGGTGGGAGGGAGACGCAAGAGAGAAGGGATATGGGGACATATGTATATGTATAGCTGATTCACTTTTTTATACAGCAGAAATTAACACAACAATGTAAAGCAATTATACTCCAATAAAGATGTTAAAAAAAAAAAAGTATACCTCCAGGCATACATGTTTCAAAAAAAAAAAAATTCTGCTTTTCTAGAGCAGGGGTTGGCAAACTTGTATAATGGGCCAGAGAGTAAATATTTTAGATTTGCCATATGATGTCTATTGTATCTACTCAGCTCAGTCATTGTAGCCAAAAAGCAGCCACCGTAAAATGTAAATAAAGGAGTATAACTGTGTTTCAATAAAACATTATTTATAGACAAGGAAAAAATAAAAATAATAAATAAAATAAAAAATCTTCTTGCTATTTAAAAAAAGAAAGAATGACCCTGGATTTTTTTTTAATTTTTGGCTGCGTTGGGTATTCGTTGCTGCATGTGGGCTTTCTCTAGTTGCGGTGAGCAGAGGCTACTCTTTGTTTTGGTGCGCAGGCTTCTCATTGCGGTGGCTTCTCTTGTTTCAGAGCACTGGCTCTAGGTACGCGGGCTTCAGTAGTGCGGCACACGGGCTTAGTTGCTCCGCAGCATGTGCGATCTTCCCGGACCAGGGCTTGAACCTGTGTCCCCTGCATTGGCAGGCAGATTCTTAACCACTGCACCACCAGGGAAGTCCCTGACCCTGGATTTTGAGCTGGGGTAAATATGTTTTAATAGGTGTCTGTGGTGGATAAGGTAGTATCCAGCTATCCCTATTTCTTTGGATGCCTTTTATAAAATCAGAATGGATGTTGAAAATGTTTAAATACCCTTTTAGCATAAAATGAAGTTGAACTTTTCCTTTCCCTTTAAATTATATTATTTTATTAGATTTCTTCTAATTGGATTGTTTTTATATTCCGTAATAAAGTACTTGGTCATGATGTATTTGAGAATGTTAGTAGATTCATTCACTCGTATGATATTTTATTTAGAAATTTTGCATCTACACTCATGAGTGAAAGTAGCTGATAGTTTATTATTGTTGTTACTATTATCATTCGTAGTAACTAGTGATGGTTGTATCCTGTCTGCTACTGTTGCAGTCTGTTGGGTATTAATATCAAGCTTATGCTCTCTTCATGAAAAGAATTGGAAACATTTCCTTCTTTTTCTGGTCACCAGCTGCTTGGCTAAAGTAGATCTGGTAATTGCCCCAAGAAGGACTCATAGAATGACATTTTCTTAGCAAGAGGCATTTTCCTGGCTAGTGTTTACACTTCAAGGATGGTTTGGCTGGATGTAAAATCATGGCGCACACCCTCTTTCCATGAGAATATTGTAAGGATTTCTCTCTCTCTCCATCTCTCTCTCTCTCTCTCTGTCTCTCCCTCCCTCCCTCCCTCCGTCCCTCCCTCCGTCCCTCCGTCCCTCTCTCTCTCTCTCTCTCTCTCCCTCCCTCTCTCTCGCTCTCTCTCTCTCTCTCTCTTTTGCTTTGAGTGTTACTGTGAAAACATCTGAGACCTACTTGGACTTTTTCCTTCTAAGAGCCTTCCTTTACTTGCATGGCTGCCCAAAGGAGTTTTTTCTTTATCTTTGAAGTTTAGTAACAAACTAGAAATGTTTCAGTGTTGAATGCTTTGAGTCATGTAGTACGTTCTTTCGTTACATAGATTCACGTCTTCTTTTACTTCAAAGAAGTTTTCTTGAATCGTATCTTTTAATAGTTCTTGTGTTCCTTTCTGGGTTTCTTCCTCAGGGACTCCAATTACCTGGATGTAGCGGTCACCTTTCATAGCTTGTGCACCGTTCCCTCCATACCCTGTTTTAAAATGGTCTCTTTTTGGTTTTTCCTTTTTTTTTTTCTTTCTGCTTCTCTATGTCAGCTGTAGACTACAGCTTTATTATTTTTTATTATCTTTATTTGGGGCAGTATTTATTGTGGCAGTCTCCCCTTTCTCCTTCCGACTCCACCTGCGTTTCCAAGATGGCTTTACTCTTTTCTTCTGCTTCTTTCCCAAGTGCCGTCAGCTTTTGCTTTATCCCTCTTTCTCTCTCACTTGAGATTTTGAATATTTTACTTATCGTCTTCCTTAGTTGCAGTTGTTTCATTAATTCTTTGGGAAAAAAATGCCTGGTGAAATGTTTGTTTGCAATTTTCTCGTGTATGCTCTGGTGTGGTCGGCAGGATAATGACCCCAGTCCCCGCCAAAGGTAGTCACGTCCTAATTAGTGGAAACTGTGCATACGTTATGTTATATAATAAAGGGGAGTAAATGTTGCAAATGGATTCCTGTTGCTAATCAGATGACCTTAAAACGGGGAGATTACCCTAGATTATCTGGTGGGGCTTAAGGTACTCACAGGGGTCCTTAAATGTGGAAGCAGGAGGTAGAAGAGGTCAGGGTGATGCAACATGATAAAAAACTCAACTGGCCATTGCTGGCGTTAAATGTGGAGAAAGAGGTCGTGAACTAAGGAAAGCAGGCAGCCTCCAGAAGCTGGAAAAGACAAGAAAACACTTCTCCCCTCAGCCCTCCAGAAAGGAACACAGCCGTACTGGCATCTCAATGTTAGCCCATTTTGTGACTCCTGGCCTTCAAAATAAGCCACTTGTTTTGTGGTAATTTGTTACAGCAGCAACAGGAAACTAATGCACCTTGCAGAGTATCTGAGTGACTCTTTGTAGAACGTTTGGCTGCTGTCTTTCTCACGTTTTCCTCTTAGTCTATTTAGGTAGATGTTGTGCTGCTTCTATATATTTTTATCACTCATTACCGAATGAGTTAGGGCTCTGTACCAACCACCGTCCAGACAATCCTGTAGGTGGGAAGGGATGTTCAGGTAGCCTTCTAGCCTTGCAGGGTCTCGTGACACAAAGTCTTGCCTTCTGTCCACTGCAGCAAGAACAGACTTCTTCCTGCCGCGTGGCGTGTCTTCATGATCCTTTGTGTAGACTTCTGTACGTTGGAGTGGTTCCAGGGGGAGCATTTGTCGCCCTCCATTTCTCTGGCCACATTGCAGCAGCAGGTGAAAAGCTTTTGCTCATCAGTTCTCTTACCTTACAGAACTGCATTTTTGCTGGTATTTTCCGAGACTTGCAGCACCTGGACTGTCACCATTTGGGTCTCTCCTCAGTGTCTCCGTCTCCTCCTGCTCTAGGAGGAGCTCCATTGCTTTTGTCAGCATTTTACCTATATGCTAGAGTTTATCTTCACTGGCTGAAAATGAAGTGTGCATTTTTTACTTTTGTTTTTTGAACTATGGGGGAAATTGAGTTTCATAGATATGTTCATAAGATAATTCTCCTCTGAATTTTTAACAAGTGTCTCAATTGACTGAAAGAAATCTTTGGGCCACACTTTGAGAAACATCTAGAAATTTTTCATCATTGAAGGGAGACACTTGATCTGGAATCAAAGATAAATTCCAGCCCAGCTAGCACCTTGCACCATGCTTGGCAAATACAAATGGCTCCATAAACTGCGTGGACCAAATGGGTTTTTTTTTTTCTAGTTCTTCTGCAAAGGAAAATCCTACAGGCAAAATTTTTTGTTTGTTTGCTAAATCAAAAACTAACAAAAGGGCTTCCCTGGTGGTGCAGTGGTTAAGAATCCACCTGCCAATGCAGGGGACACGGGTTCAAGTCCTGGTCCAGGAAGGTCCTACATGCCATGGAGCAACTAAGCCCGTGTGCCACAACTACTGAGCCCGCGCTCTAGAGCCTGCGAGCCACAACTACTGAGCTTGTGAGCCACAACTACTGAAGCCTGCGCGCCTAGAGCCCATTGCTCCACAACAAGAGAAGCCACCGCAGTGAGAAGCCCGCGCACCGCAACGAAGAGTAGCCCCTGCTCGCCACACTAGAGAAAGCCCACGTGCAGCAACAAAGACCCAATGCAGCCAAAAATAAAATTAATTATTTTAGAAAAAGAACAATTATTATTAAAAAACAACTAATAACATGTCAAGTAAGGTAGTTTAGCCCCAGCCACTAGCCAGATGAAGCGCTATTTATGAAGGCAGCTCTTAGGATCCTGGTGAGAAAAGATCAAAGGCAAGTCCAATGGCCCTGTTTGCCCAAAAATATCTCTTAGTCAATCTTCAGGGCTTGGAAACTCTCACCACTCAGTGGGCTAAAAAGTAAGGAGGGAGGAATTGTCTCTAAAAGTACATGAGAGGGGCTTCCCTGGTGGTGCAGTGGTTGAGAGTCCGCCTGCCGATGCAGGGGACACGGGTTCGTGCCCCGGTCCGGGAGGATCCCACGTGCCGCGGAGCGGCAGGGCCCGTGAGCCATGGCCGCTGAGCCTGCGCGTCCGGAGCCTGTGCTCTGCAACGGGAGAGGCCACAGCAGTGAGAGGCCCGCGTACCGCAAAAAAAAAAATATATATATATATATATATATAGTGCATGAGAATGCCTGATGAAAAAGAACAGCACTGCCTCAAGCCCTACCGTGAGATGAGGGAGGAGCAGTCTTTGTTCATAATAGCAGGAAACAGCTGCTGATGAAAAACATCTTTGATTAATTCGTTAAAGGACCAAAGACTGACATGTAAGACTTGATACCATAAAGCTCCTAGAAGAAAATGTAGGGAAGAGCTCATCAATACTGGTCTTGGGAATGAGTTTCTTTAACATGATTCCAAGAGCACACGCAGCAAAAGCAGAAATCCACACAGGGGACTACATCCAACTCCAAAGCTTCTGCCCAGCAAAAGAAGCCATTCACAAAATGGAAAGAGAGCTTACAGAAGGGGAAATTGTTGAAAACCATGTATCAGGTAAGGAGTTAATAGATAACTATATCCAAAATAGATAAAGAACTTACAGAACAATAACAAAAACCAAAGTCTGATTAAAAATGGGCAGGAGGGGCTTCCCTGGTGGCACAGTGGTTAAGAATCCACCTGCCAATGCAGGGGACACGGGTTCAAGTCCTGGTCCAGGAAGATCCCACATGCCGCGGAGCAACTAAGCCCCTGCGCCACAACTACTGAGCCCGTAAGCCACAACTACTGAGCCTGTGCTCTAGAGCCCGTGAGCCACAAATACTGAACCCACGTGCCACAACTACTGAAGCCCGCACACCTGGAGCCTGTGCTCCGCAACAAGAGAAGCCACCGCAATGAGAAGGCTGCGCACCCCAGCGAAGAGTAACCCCCGCTCACCACAACTAGAGAAAGCCCGCGTGCAGCAACGAAGACCCCATGCAGCCAAAAATAAATAAATAAATTTTTTAAATTTTAAATTAAAAAAAAAATGGGCAGGAGAATGAAATCAATAGACATTTTTCCAAAGAGGACATCCAGATGGCCACAAGCATATTGAAAGACGCTCAGCATCACTAATCACCAGGGAAATGCAAATCACAACCACAAGGAGGTGTCACCTCACACCTGCTGGAATGGCTGTCATCACTAAGCATCTGTGTTGTGCCAGGACTATGTGGTCAGATTTATCAAAACTGTGAGAGCTAGTCTCAAATTTGTTTAGACAATAAGTAAACGTGATACTGATAAGAGAGCGTGTGCCTTGTGAGTAATGGTGGTTTTTCTCTACTTTTGATCAAAATATCATTCATGGAATATCTAACGTTGGCATTACTACTCTGGAAAGAGTTACAAATGCTGAGTCCTCCCGAACTTGTCCTTTATTCACATGGATGGTGTGATGTGCTGAATTGTGTGCCGCTCCCACCTCAACATTAATATGTTGGCGTCCTAACCCCCAGTTCCTTAGAATAGGACTGTATTTGGAGACGGGGTCTCTAGAGAGGCAATGATGGTACAATTACGTCACTAGGATGGGCCCTAACCCACTATGACTGGTTATAAGAAGAGATTAGGACACAGACACAAAGAGGGGTGACCACGTGAGGACACAAGGAAAAGACGGCCATCCGCAAGCCAAGGAGAGAGGCCTCAGAAGGAACCAACCCTGCTGACACCTTGACCCTGGACTTCCAGGCTCCCGGACCGTGAGGAAATCAATTTCTGTTGGCTCAGCCACCAGTCTGAGCCCGAACAAACAGGCGGGGCCCCCGTCACAGAACATCATTGCTAAGCATCACCTGACTGCATCCTTGGAAAATCTTGTTCTCCTCACATCAGTCTCCCACTGTCATGCTTTTCTTTGACCTTCTTGTAACAAACCCCTAAAGAAATAATAAATATCTTGAAACCCAAGACTGACATGAGCGGACAACTTGGATAAATTTATGTCAAGATACCGACAGAGGCCTGCCTTGCAGACAGGATAATGAAGGTGGATATTCCCAAGTTCTGTCTGGGTTTCTACGAAGCTTCTGACTTACTCCTCCCCCTCCCGCCAACAGCAGGGGTTTATAGACGAAAGGTCAGCTGGGATTATGGGCTTTTTAACCTAATGCAGTCAATGACAGCGACCTCTCCAAGTTTACTTCCAACTCAAAAAAGATGGGCAATTATACGAAATTCATGCTCAGCTAAGAAGAAAAGCAATTATAATGATTTTTGCATGCATTTGAATATTGATGCATTCCCCACAGGTGTATGGAAGCTAATTAGCATTTCCATTAATATTAGTTAACGTGATTAATATTTACTTCTCTGTGCCAGGCACAGTGCTCGGTGCTGCAGACACAAGAGATCTGGTGCGGGGCTTAGTGGAGCTTAGGGTCTCGTGAGAGAACCAGACGCTGATGAAACAAAAACAAAGATGCTTCACAAACTGTGATAAGCCTGATGAAGGGAAAGGCGGGGCACCCTGAGAGGGTGGGGCTGGGGGAGGGGCAGACCCGAGCGGAGACCCACGTGCGCTGCATCTGAGAGAAAGTCTGAGCACAGAAAAGCATCGCAGTGGGGAGACAGCCTCCCCTGGGTCACTCTGTAGCCATTCAGGGCTCCGTAGCCTGCTGGAAAGACTCCTAACTTGAGAGTAAAAGCAATGGGATGGAGTGTGTGTGTGTGTGTGTGTGTGTGTGTGTGTGTGTGTGTGTGTATAAATTCATCTATTTATTTATTTTTGGCTGCATTGGGTCTTCGTAGCTGTGCGCAGGCTTTCTCTAGTTGTGGTGAGCGCGGGCTTCTCATTGCAGTGGCTTCTCATTGCAGCGGATTCTCGTTGCGGAGCCCGGGCTCTAGGCGCTTGGGCTTCAGTAGTTGTGGCTCGCGGGGTCTAGAACGCAGGTTCAGCAGTTGTGGCGCACAGGCTTAGTTGCTCCGTGGCATGTGGGATCTTCCCGGACCGGGTCTCGAACCCGTGTCCTCTGCATTGGCAGGCGGATTCTTAACCACTGCGCCACCAGGGAATCCCTGTGTGTTTTTTTAAAGCAGCTTTATTGGGCTACAATTCATCCATTTAAAGTGTACAGGATCAGTGGCTTCCCTGCCCCCATCGTAGCCCCTGGCAACCACTAATCTACTTGCCATCTCTATGGATTTCCTTATTCTGAACATTACCTGCAAATGAAATCATACAGTGAGTGGTCCTTTATGACTAGTTTCTTTCAGTGAGCATCACGTTTTCAAGGTTCATCCATGTTGTAGCACGTGTGTCAGTTCTTCGTTCCTTTTCATGGCTGAATAATATTCCATCGTATGAACAGACCACATTTTGTGTATCCTTTCATCCATCAGTGGACACTTGGGTTGCGTCTACCTTTAGGCCACTGTGAATAATGCTGTGTGAACACGGGTGTGCGAGTTTTCATGTGGATGTACATTTTCATTTCTTATGGGTATACAGGAGTGGAACTGCTGGGTTGTACGGTAACTGTGGTCAGTCCTACAGCCACCAGACTGTTTCCCTCAGCGGCGGCTGCACCGTGGTCCGTTCCCACCAGCAGTGGATGAGGGTTCCAGCCTCTTCGCATCCTCGTGGACACTTGTTGTCAGACTGTTCGATCTACCTGTTCCGGAGGGTGTGAGGGGTATCCCACTGTCTTTGAGTGCTTTTAAGCTCAGAGATGCCAGGACCGTCCAGGGCTGCAGTTTAGTGCTACCCTTCTCAAACTTGAACGCTCGTCAGCATCACGCAGGGAGATTAAAATGCAGAAGACGGGCTCTGCTCCACTGTCTGACTCGGCAGGTCTGGGGTGGCCGGGAACTGCATTTCTAATGAGTTCTCAGGTGATGCTGCGGCTCCAGAGACCACACTTTGAGAACCACTTTGCCAAACTACTGACGCTGCGGGTAATCATTACTCAAATCCATTTCCCCCGCCTTCAGTAATTACGGTCGTCTACCGAAGACTTGCACGTCCTCCAAGCAGCACGGAGCCTAAACAATAAGGTGTTTGCTGGAGTCGTGGTCCAGGAGCTCGGAGTCAGCTGTGTCTGGTTCCAGCTGAGCCGGTTAAGACCCTCCAACTGGGCATGTGCGAGTGTCCGCCGTGACCTTTTGACGTCAGAGGACCGAAAACTCCACCCTCAGGTCGTGCTGAGGGCCGTGGTTAGTTACGCCTGCGCAGAACGACCTCGACCCCACCTTTTCCCATCCCCTCTCCCCAGGCTCCCCACGCCTCCACTGACCTGCTGCTTCATTCTTCATCCCACAGACACCCCAGCCCCTCACCTTCGGGGCACTGATCTGAGACCTGTTCTGTCCCCTCGCTTGGCTGCCTTGCCGAGAGCCCTGTCTGTGCTGCAAACCCGGGCACCGCAGCGTTTGGGCTTGCTGTGCGCGGGCAAAACAAACCTAGTTGGCTAACAGCTTTGAGAAAGGAAGCAGGAGTGGGTTGAGTTGAGAAGCGAGTGGGAGGTGAGGGAAGAAAGGCAGAGACAAGGAAGGAAATGGAGAAGGAGCCGCAGGGAACGGAATGAGGCGTCGAGACTTGCCTGCGTCAAATGCAAAGACCTGCCCCTGGGTGCTCGCAGCAGCTTCACCGAAGTCGCCAAGAATTGGAAGCAGCCACGGTGGCCTCAGCAGGTGCATGGATACGGATGGTTCATCCAATCCACGCATTATTATTCAGCACAGAAAAGAAACGAGCTGTCATGCCGTGGACAGGCGCGGCGGAACCTTCAGTGCGTGTCACTGAGCCAAAGCAGCCGGACTGAAAGGGCCACAGACGGTGAGGCCAAGCGCATGACATCCTGGAAAAAGTGAAACTCTGTAGACAGTCGAAAGATCAGCGGTTGCCAGGGGTCGGGAGCAGGAAGGAGGGAGGGATGGGTAAGTGAGCACAGAGGAACTTCAGGGCGGGGAGAGGACTCTGGCGCAGGCCCGGTGGATGCATTTGTCGAAACCCATGGATTGTTCGATGCACAGTGAAACTGCGCACTCAGTTAATGACAAGGCAGCAGTATTGGGCCATCAGTCGTAGCACACATCTCGCACAGATAAGATGTAAGCAACAGGGGGGAATGAAGGAGGGGCTCAAGGGCACAGGGGAGGGTCAGGCCCTGATCTGGGCCTCCCCCCACCACCAGGGGCAGCAGCTGGAAAGGAGGAGGCAGCCCAGGCGTAGGGCCCTTGTGGGCACAGCCTGGGAAAGTGAAGGAGTCTCGCACTGGCCGCTTCCGTTTTCTAGGTGGAGAAGGATGCAAAGTTATTGTCTTAAAATGGGGCGGGGCGGTGAGGGGGGAAGGATGTGGGGCTTGAGAGTCAGAGCGAACATGGGATCACAGACACGGGAGCTGATGAGAGGACCTGGTGGGCGTGCTGGGGGCACGGAGGGCCTGGCCCTTAGCGGGTCATGCTGGCCGCGTGCAGACGCAGGAAGTCTGTACCTCACACCCTCTGCATCTGTTTTTGTTGTTTTCTGGCCGTGCCGTGTGGCATGGGGGATCTTAGTTTCCTGACCAGGGATCGAACCCAGGCCCCCTGCATTAGGAGCGCAGCGCCCTAACCACTGGACACCCGGGAAGCCCTTTGTCTGCATCTGAAAGGTGCCTTTAGGCTCCTTCCTCCTGAGCTCCCCTCCCCCGTCGGGGGGTGGGGCCGGAAAGACCCGCCATCTCAGGGATGTGCTTCTTCCCTTCCTCGTGTTCTCCCCAAATGGTGAGCATCCTTCCGGCACTGACTCACCACATATTAATGATTTGCTTTGGGGACCGTTTCGACTCCGAGAGGCCCTGGAGGCCAGCTCAGTGCTGCCTTCATGTTTTTCTACCAAGTGTCTGGCGGAGTTGAGTTGTTACCTTAGCGTTTTGCCTCAAATCCAAGTATTTGACTTCCGTCAATTAGGAGTGAACATTCTCCCACGTCCGTGACAGCAGACACGCACTTCGTCAAGGGGTCATCCTGGTCATCATGGTGTCATGACGAAGAGTCGTTTCTGGAGGAACAGATCTGGGCAGTTGTGCTCACGTTTGATTCTGCCTGGTTCTCAGAATAAGTGCAGCCCTACTTTTCTTTTTTTTTTTTTTTTTTTTGCGGTTCACGGGCCTCTCACTGTCGTGGCCTCTCCCGTTGCGGAGCACAGGCTCCGGACGCGCAGGCTCACCGGCCATGGCTCACGGGCCCAGCCGCTCTGTGGCGTGTGGGATCTTCCCGGACCGGGGCACGAACCCGCGTCCCCTGCATCGGCAGGCGGACTCTCAACCACTGCGCCACCAGGGAAGCCCTAAAATTTATTTTTTATTGAGGTGAAATGCGTATCACATAAAATTGCCCCCTTTAGAATGAACAGTTCAGTGGTATTTAGTACGTCCGCAGCGTTGGGCAGCCACCACCTCTAATTCTAGAACTTATCTCAAAAGGAGACCCTGTCCCCTCAAGCAGTCGCTCCCCGTTCCCCCACCCCGAGCCCTCCGCCAGCGGATCATGACAGATGCTAGTCTGCTTTCTGTCTCTATGGATTTGCCGACTCTGGACCTTTCGTATAAACGGAATCATATAATATGTGGCCTTTTGTGTCTGGCCTCTCTCACCTAACACGTCTTCAAGGTTCATCCATGCCGTAGTGTGAATCAGTATTTTTTGTTTTTGGTATGAATGAATAATATTCCATTGGGTGTGTAACTATATCATCCGTTCATCTGTTGGACACTTGGGTTTATCTACCTTTGGGGTTGTAACTAACGATGCTGTGAACACACGTGTGGATGCCCTGCTTTTGAACAAACACGGGCCTGTGCCACTTCTCCACTCACCTCCACCCTGTCCTTCTGTCCCCTCCAGACTCCCAGCCCAGTTACCACCAACGCCCCCGCCAAGCCCTGAGGAAAGGGAGAATGGAGTCACAGTGGCCCTGCCGCTCGCAGACAGCGTTTCCAGACCTTTTTCTATGTACTTCTATTTACATACACAAACGTGCAACTGAAAGAAACACTGTGTTTATGTGAGAGAGAGGGGGTGAGAGGGAAACGTCGATGAAATGATTCTGGACCTTTCATATGGTAATTTGCTTTTTATTTTCCTAACGCTTTGTCTCAGTGGTCTGTCCACAGTAGTACACACAGATGCACTTAATTATTTTTAGCTGCTGCAAAATCGCCCCGCGTCCCAGTCACTGCTGCTTAATGAGCTCCTCTCCTGTTGATGGGCACGTAGGAGGTTTTCCATTTTTCACTCTACCAAGTCTTTTGCTACAGACATCGTTTAAACGCTTCCTCTTGTAAAAGTGCCACGATTTCTGCTGGGTTGACTCTGAAAGAGGTCTCGGTCACTGGGAATGTGCATTTTTAGTTTGAATAGAATCTAACAATTGCCCCCCTCCTCCCCAGTGCTTGTCCCAACACGCCCCTAGGAGAACCTGGCTCCCTGTTCTTTTGTCAACACGCTGCGTTCTCCAACTTGATGCTGTTGCAAATCTCGTGAGGAAAACAGTTCTGAATTGTTTTCATCTCCATCTCCCTGGATGACAAGCCACATAATTGTTTGTGGATTGGATGAAGGCGGTGGTTCTCAACCAGGGGCGATTGTATCCCCTCCAGCAACGACGCAGCAAAGTCTGGAGACATATTCGGTTATCATGCTGGGGGAGCAGTGCTCCTGGCATCTAGCGGGCAGAGACCAGGGATGCAGCTGAACATCCTACAGTGTACGGGACACCCCACAGCAAAGAAGGTCAGTGAGGCCAAACCTGAGAAACCAGAGAGAAGGCAAGTACAGTGTACGAAACCTGTCACTGTAACTGAGCGCGCCCTAGAACAAGGTGTGCGGTTTTCATAGAAAACGATGATGATGAGACATTTCTCAGCAAAACCTCATCTCCATACACGAGCGTCGGAGAGCTGCCCCCTAGTATGAAGTACACAGCCACAATGGCAGTGAGGACTTCCTCTCCACGGTGATTAGCCGTGCGATTGCCCACATGTAATTCAGCATCTCCAGCCTTGAGTGATAAGAACCAGGTCAGTGGGATTTGCAGACCACAGTCCCTCACTGAGTCACAGTGCCCTTCTGTCATTTCCTGTCGCTCTCCTGCCCCCTCTGTGCTGGGCGCATGTCCCTACCTGAACGATTCCAAGCATCCCTTCACTTCTTGTGCCTCGCCTTTATTTCACAGGCAGGTATTCGAAAATGCCCATTAAATGATTCAACGTTTTCTGCTACATAATGAAAATGTTTTCCCCTCCACTTTCCCACATCACCTTAAGGGAAAGAATTCACTGTTTAGGAAACAAATATTTATGCATATGATTCCTGACCTCTGCCTCTCTTCAAATGTTAAAGGGAAATTCTGCACCAACCTGACAAAGACGAACCTTAAAAACAAATTTCACTGCATAAAAATCCCCACGATTAACTTCCATGGGCAAGAGCTTGGAAAGGGCCCGAGGCTTTCTGTAATGAAATTCAGAAAATAATCAAAAGAACAAACATTACGAACAATAATGGGCCAAAATATTTCCTCCTCCATAAGCTTTGTTAATAATTCCCGTATATGCGCCCACACTCATCCTACAGTGCTGGTTCAATAAAGCACGACGGTCGACAAGCATTTCATAAGGTTTCAGCCTTTTGCTCCCTTTTGACGCGTGAGTGAATGTTCATACAGCAGACGGGGATGGGGACCGGAGGTGGGTTCACCCAGATGGCCCCGTGTTGCCTCAGTTCACAAGGGAACTGAACATCCCAGTCAAGGCTGCTGTCCATTTATGACATGGACCCTCCAGGTGGATTTGAAACAGTCAGTGCTGCTTTTAAAAACGGGCGGGGTGATGTAGAGGCCCATGTGGGAAGCAGCCTCCCAAAGTGCGTTCTCACGTGTGAGTCAATGTGCAGTTGCTGAATTCTACACAGTTAACGAGGAATCGTTCATAATTTCTTGAATAGACCATATTTGCTGATTCCACAGATATTTACATACCCTGGGGTAGACTGAATTACTGGTGTGAATTCTTCCCTCCCTTGTGTTGTACAGCCAAACATTCGTGGTGGGCAGAGTATTTCCCCACCACTGGACACTGGCCTTGGCCGTATGTCATGCTTTGGCTAATAGGGTGTTAGCAGGCGAGATGCTAAGGCTTAAAATGTGCTCATCCTGTTGGGCTACGTGCTGCATGCCTCTGGTGTCCCACTAATCCCAAAATAAGAAGCACAGAGCAGGCAAGCTCTGGTGGAGCAGGGCCAAACCCAGCCTAGATCAGCCAAATCCCCACCAGCTGGCAGACGTGGGAGCCAGAAGTGCTTGTTATTGTTAAACGCTTGCCATTGTTCACCAGTGAGTTTGGGGTTGATTTGTTACACAGCCTTATTGTGGCAATAGCTGACCAATACACTCCTATAGTACTCTCAAACTCAGGGTGCAAAGATGAAAAAAGTTTTATAAAAGAAGATCCCAGTGTTTAAGGGGCTTGAAGTCGAGTGAGGGGTGCAGACTTGTAAACTGATGCAAAACTGACAGAGGTGCTGTTACAAATGTATGAGCCAGGGTCGTAGGAACCTAGAGGCAGGGCAGGGTGCTGTGCTCCTTCTAAGAGATCATGTTACCGTGTCCAAGCTCGTACTACTCACCACACGACAGGCCAGTAAATCAAGATACGAGTTGCTGGGGCGAGGAAGAGCGACTTTATCTGGAAGATAAAGAACCATCTTAGCCAAGTCAGAATTCAGGTTCCTTTTATACTTAAAAGGGAAGGTGATGTGGCTGGTCGCGGCAGACTTCTTGGTGTCAAGAATCCTTTGTTCCTGCAGCTGTGCACGTAGGTCAGGTCACCGTGTTCCTGTAAACCTCCAACAGGACGAATGTCTTTCTCTGTTCTGCAACTTTTTATCTCGATCTAAATGGAAAAGTGTTATACCCTTAAAGGTCAGAGCCTTGAGAATGGGCTCTCCTGTGTATTTCAGGCTCTAGGCAACATTCTTAACTGGAAGCTAAAGCAATAGGGTACAAAGGCTAAAGTAAAAGAAACGGGTCTGGTATGGAGTCAGATTTATTCTTCCCTGTTACAATCAGGGTACCCTTCTTTGGGAGGGCGGCGCAAACTGACACTTATCAGGCAACTAAGGGAGGGGAAAGAGCTTTTAAGCAAAAAGAAAAAGTGGGTGCAGTGTCCGTGGGTCTGCTGGCGTTCAGTCTCCAGAGTATGGGATGTTAGGGGCAGGTAGATTGACAAATGGGGCCAGAACTGGGGCCCTGTACCCCACACTGCACCCCATTGCAACCAGACCAGTAGCCACTTCTAAAGTCCTGTGGAAAAAATCTGATGTAAAGACCTGAAAATGATTAAAAAGAGACTTTGAAATAGTGAAAGAAAAATTCAGTGTGAGATGAGTATAATGATAAATGGAATAGCAGCCCTAGACGGCGCCGGCATCTCCAGAGGAGACCTGATCTTTCAGCTGTGCCTGATGATGGACAGGCTGAGGGCCATGGAAGCAGCAGATGCCATCCAGACCCACAGGCTGTGAAAGCCAACAGAGAACTGGAGCAAAACACCAAAAGGATAGAAAGCTTGTAAGTGGGCTGAAATCTCCCAGACAGAAAAAGTGTCAGTTGACCGAAATCTAAGCTTCTGCACGCTGGGTGCGATGTCCCCTGCTCACCCTGTCTCGTCTATGACAGCAGTAAGTATCTGAAGAGCTCCCAGGGCTGGTGGCAGGACAGCGTGTTGAAGGATCCTGCAGCCCCAGAAGAGCACCTTGCAGTTCACTACGTCCAGGGTCAACGCCTGGAAGGGTGTCCCTGGGAAGGACGGAGGCACAGACTCACCACCCACCAGGGGAGCCCGGCAGCCAGAATGAGTGCAGGGAGCAGGCTCAGGTTAGGACAATAGGGCTTGGTGGGGACTGGGGCTCAGCCCAGAAGGGCAGCTGCTGCTCAAACCCACCCACCTGTGGGCAGGCGGGCTTGAGGACCCTGTAATGCTGCATCTTCTGATTGTTTTCGGAGGGGTCCGAAATCAAGATGCACTTAAAAGCTGTGTAAAAGCTGTTAACAATTCAAATGAAAACAAACAAAAAACAGATAAGTGCTGCATGTGTCCAATTAAAAACCCGGAAAGGTTAAGTCTCAACTGCTGGCGGCCAGCGTTGAAAGTTTCCATTTAAATCCCAAGGGGTGTGGAAGGGCTCGCCACCAGCGTAGGATTTCAGAAAGAGCCGGATTTTACCTGGAACCCCAGAGCCTCCTTTGCATTGAGGGTGAGACTAGGAAAGGCTTTGTAAAACCTCGGGAGGGAGAACACAAAAGGCAAGAGCAGAAGGTACCAGCTGGCTTCAGAGTATTCGTGAAGCATCTGTGCCAGGTCTTGAGAATAAAATACAGATACGGTGGCTTTGTGGGATCTGGGGGGCGGGGGTGTTGTTGCTTTGGGGTTTGTAGAAGTAATCATACCAAGGAATAAAAACAAAATCGCATTTAGTTATGAATTTACCTGAGGGTTTCCCTGTGTATTCTGAATACCGGCCTTTTTCACAGTATTATGTCACCGTGAGAACCATTGCAGGGGTCTTAACCATTTCAGAACTTTTTCTTGGTGTATCTGTCAGGGTTCAGTCAGGGAAGCAGGGCCACTATGAGAATTTTGGAACTAGGGGTTTATTCTAGACGTTGGACCTTTACACACCCGGGAAGTGAAGGCTTGGAAGGTGCTTCTGGGAGATCACAGAAAAGTCATTCAGCAGTTTCCCCGGAACACGGAGCAGTGGGCAAGGTGGGTCCTTGGGGGAAATAAAAGGAGTCAAACACACGCGGCAACTTTAGCAGACTTGGCTGGGATTCCATGGAGGGGATGGTGGGACGCGCACCTGGGCGGCTACTGTCCCTCTGGACCGTGGCCAAGGGTCTGCAAGTGAAAAGAGTAGAGGATGCTGTGACATGGAGCCCAAAGGATGTCCGCACCCGCCCCGGGCAGAGTGCAGAGTGTAAGGACCGCTGGCCCCGGGGGCACCTTGCGTCTGCCCATTCTGACGTCTGACCGGATGTCCGCACCCGCCCCGGGCAGAGTGCAGAGTGTAAGGACCGCTGGCCCCGGGGGCACCTTGCGTCTGCCCATTCTGACGTCTGACCGGATGTCCGCACCCGCCCCGGGCAGAGTGCAGAGTGCAAGGACCGCTGGCCCCGGGGGCACCTTGCGTCTGCCCATTCTGACGTCTGACCGGCAGCTGCTGCTCGTCCCTCCCTCAGATCTCCCATAAATAATTCTTCCCACCAGCTCTAACCAGAAGCTTATAGGGCGGAGACTGGGAAATGTAGTTCTCAGCCTCAGCCAAGGTGATCAGGTAATTCTGCACGCATGGTGAATGATAAAGTGAAGTTAAAACACTTTATCTAGGTCAGTATAATTTTGAAAGCATATTTAACACAAGTTATTTTATAAACATTTCATAAAATATAGGGAAATAGGTGGGGTTTTCCAATAAGCTATACAAAAAGCTTGATTTGTTTACTTAAAATTTTAAAATAAAAAATGAATATTGAAATCTACGTTGAATTTCAACTACCTGTTACATCCTAAAAATGGACAAAAGTTGGCGAGATGTTTGAAATTCTTGAATCTTGGATTTCAAAATCGTTAACGGTTTTAAAAACAAGTTTCGTGTTTTATTTATTTTTTTGGAGGGGGGGAGTGGCTTTTTTTTTTTTTTTTACATCTTCATTGGAGTGTAATTCGTTTACAATGGTATGTTAGTTTCTGCTTTATAACAAAGTGAATCAGTTATACATATACATATGTCCCCATATCTCTTCCCTCTTGCATCTCCCTCCCTCCCACCCTCCCTATCCCACCCCTCTAGGTGGTCACAAAGCACTGAGCTGATCTCCCTGTGCTATGCGCTGCTTCCCACCAGCTATCTATTTTACGTTTGGTAGTGTATATATGTCCACACCTCTCTCCCGCTTTGTCACAGCTTACCCTTCCCCCTCCCCACATCCTCAAGTCCATTCTCTAGTAGGTCTGCGTCTTTATTCCCGTCTTACCCCTAGGTTCTTCATGACATTTTTTTTCTTAGATTCCATATATATGTGTTAGCATACGGTATTTGTCTTTCTCTTTCTGACTTACTTCACTCTGTATGACAGTCTCTAGGTCCATCCACCTCACTACAAGTAACTCAATTCCGTTTCTTTTTATGGCCGAGTAATATTCCATTGTATATATGTGCCACATCTTCTTTATCCATTCATCCGATGATGGACACTTCGGTTGCTTCCGTGTCCTGGCTATTGTAAATAGAGCTGCAATGAACATTGTGGTACATGACTCTTTTTGAATTATGGTTTGCTCAGGGTAGATGCCCAGTAGTGGGATTGCTGGGTCACATGGTAGTTCTATTTGTAGTTTTTTAAGGAACCTCCATACTGCTCTCCATAGTGGCTGTACCAATTCACATTCCCACCAGCAGTGCAAGAGGGTTCCCTTTGCTCCAAGTGAAAAGATGAGAGAGATGGTTTCAAGCTTGCTGCTGGCATCTCTTCACAAAGAGCACAGCGGAGAGAGATGGGTAGACTCTCCCGGGAGAGTCAAGTCACGCGGGACTCTTGCTTCACTCTTTGTGACACGTTTTTAAAAGAGAAAGGAATCTCACTGTGTCATTTTAGATACAAAAACAGCAATTTATGGCTCTTGTAAGGAGCTCCTGAGTGTCATCTAGAGACAAATCTGAAGTCTCCCTATTTCTTTTTTATTCTCCTGTTTAACTTGTGTTTAAAATTGAGCATTCAGTGTGCACCCCATCTTTGAACAGTGGTCTGGTCCATGTATGCTCTAAGCTGTGGCTAAGGACGACAGCCATGTAAAATTACACAATTTAAACGTTTAAAACCATTTAAAACTTTATAGTGGTCAAGCCTGCCTTGGCGGCCTGAGTCATTCCACGACTGACAAAGCAGACGGGGGAGAGATGGCCACAGTCATTCGAGCTCCGGTTGCCCGTCAGGGGACCTGAGGGGCCGGTTTCTACCTTGCCTCATACGGGGCACTGGCCGAGCTGGCAGTCGGACACCAACCAGAACGAGAGATTATAGCCTCCCCTGCCTCAAAAAAAAAGACGGGACATCTGGGCAGTGAGGAACAAAGGCCCAGATCTCTACCAGGCTGACCGGTAAAGGTCTTTCCAGTCAAAGCCAGTCCATAACACCTGAGGTAGGCGGCTGTTTCTTCAAACACGCAGACACCGATTCAAAGCTACAAGCAACACAAAGAATCAGGAAAACAAGAGAACAAAATAAATCTCCGGTATATGACCATGGATGTCCATGGGCCGTGACACGCGCCCATCATGAAGTGGCACTCAGTGAACGGGGACTGAGAAGATAGAGGGGGGTCATTCCCTGAGTACAGGGGAAGATTGGGGGCCAGGTGACTCAAGTCAAACTGGTTTCTTACAAAACAGCATCTATTGCTTTGTATAACCAAAAATCCAAGGGGACACCTCGCCTTGATCCAGGGCTGGTGTCATCAGGCCCAGCCCGGCTCCATTGCTAAGCTCTGCTTTCACCATGTTATCTTCTCTATTGACTAGAATCGTCTTTGACTGCAAATAACAAGACATCTGAGCAACAGCTGCTGCATAGCACAGGAGGAGGCTCCAAGAACACTTCTGGCAAAAGCGGGGCCTCCCTTGTTTGCAGCAACATAAATCGGGTACCTGCCCTGGAGACAGAGGTTCCCCTGAAAGGGAAGGTTGAACGCGAGAAGCAGGGCAGGTGGGACAAAGTGGAAATCACAAAGAGAAGAGAGACTTTTGCTTTGTATAAAACTGCAGGCAAAAAGAAAAGAAAAAATATTAATACATAAAAACTGTCTTAACGTATAAAACAACTAATTAGAATATATAACAGACGAAGTAATTCCCTAAAAAAAGCAGGAACGTCAACAGCGAAGATAAAATACCTAAGGATAAAATATGCAAGGTCATTATGAAGAAAACTTTAATATGTTCCTGAGGGGCACAAAATAAGCCTAGAATACGTGGGAAAATATATCACATTCTTACATTGGAAGATCTACATAATAAGATGCCCATACTTCCAAAATTAGTGTGTAAATCTACCATAACCCCAATAGCAATACCAAGAAGGTGCGTGTGTGTGTGTCCAATATACACCGCTGATGTCAAGTTGATGTGGAAAACCAGGTAAAAACAGACAGGAACATCTGAAAAAGAAGGGGAAAATCAGTCCTACCAGATACTAAAACAGATTTTAAACTTACCTTCCCTAAAATCGTGTGGCACTAACACGTGAATAGACAGAAAAATCAATGGGACAGAATAAAAAGTCCAGAAATAGACTCACACATTTATGAGAATTTCATTTATGACAAGGTTGGCATCTCGATCACTGGTTTTAGAACAACTGGACAGCCATTCTCACATCCACATAAATAATACGTTAGAACAAAGGTTTAAATTATTTTTTAAAAGGAAACCACAAAAGTAATAAAGAATAATACTCTAGGTTTAAAAAATAATCTTGGATTTGGGGAGCTGTATATCTATGATACAAACTCAGAAACTGTAAGAGAAAAGACCAGATTTGATCACATAATAACAATAATAATCACAACTTCTGTATGACAGTCCACCCTAAGCAGACTCACGAGGCAAACAACAAACTTAGAAATATATTTGCAAGTTGTATCACAAGGGTCTAAATTCCCTAATAAGAAGACACCAGTCACAAAAACCTTAAAAGGACAAAGGCTATGAAGAGACAGTTCAAAGAGGAAATTTAGTGAGAGAAACCAGTAGACGCTTTTGCCATTCTGCCTGGAAATCTCAGCCAGATCCATCCGTTCATTACAGACAGTTCCTGTTTCCCATGTTACCACAGCAACCATTCAGCTAAGCTTTCTGCCACCCCGGAGCCAGGGTCTCCTTCCCACCAGCTCCCACCAGCACGTTCTCAGTGGCAGCCCAACCCCTCTGCCCACCACTATATGCACACGTGTGTGCATGTGTATATATATCGCCATGCACATACGTGGGTACACACATATATAAGTGTACACATGTACACACACACGTGCACCTGGTTGGTTGTACATAGAAAATATGTCTGGAAATCTATACAGTTGTCCTTCAGTATCCACGGGGCAGGGGTTCCAGGACCCCCGGAGGATACCAAAATCCACGGGTGTTCAAGTCCCTTGTATAAGTGATGCTGTACAGTCAGCCCCCTGTCTCTGTAGTTCTGCATTCGCAGATACGGAGAGCTGACCATACACATGTATGATGACAAACAAGATAAGTTGCATCTGGAGAAAAGAACTAAGTAACATGAGACGGGCGTAGAAGGAAGATTTTCACCATGTCCTATTTTGTAGCTTGAGAATTTTGAACCACGTAAATGTATTATCTATTCAAAAAGCTGTTATCGGGCTTCCCTGGTGGCGCAGTGGTTGAGAGTCCACCTGCCGATGCAGGGGACACGGGTTCGTGCCCCGGTCCGGGAAGATCCCACATGCCGCGGAGCGGCTGGGCTCGTGAGCCGTGGCCGCTGAAAAAAGAAGAAAAAGAAAGCCGTTATCAACTTTGAGGAGGAAAAAGTTTTAACTTTAAAATATATATTTAAGGCTGTTGTATGTCCATGATTGTGAAACAATTATTGTTCATAATGATTTCCATAAAAGAGACCCTCACTGAATGGATGCGAGCCCATGAACTTCCCTGAAATGCACACTAATCAATTAAAACACTAGGTACCATTCTATCAAAAACTGGTGTTAAGAGGTGTTGTCAGGAGGAGTAAAGGAAACGCCTCTTCACTTTCTCGGGACATGTAATGGTCAGTTTTTGCTAAGGAGGGATGCTGTCTGGGCCACACCCTTGGTTTTACGGCACGCTGCTAATGAGGCCAGTGTCACGAGGTCAGTATTTCGGGGAATTGTAAGAAGGACTGCTCACCCCTTCCAGCCATCCTTTAAATCCCAGCCAGTGATCCAAGGGGTTGCCCATTAAGAGGGTAAATGTCTCAGTGTAAATCGTTGGTCATTACTGGCAAAGGAACAGAGGCTCTGGGTCCCACTGATGTGGGTCAGTGGTGTCACAGTTTTAATGGGCTTTGCTTCATCCTGCGACGGCAGCACTGATCTATCACAGGGCACCGGTTCACACAGGGAGGCAGCAAAGCCCGGGCAGCCCCAGTGGCTTCCGGTCATCCTCCCTGCTTCCGTCAGCCTCTGCAACGTGTTCGGCGCTAAAACCAGGAGTCAGTGAAACTTGTGTAAGGGATTTGAAGTACAACTGAGTTGAGAAAACGTCGGCCCACAGAGCATGAACAGAGCTGGGTTCTTGGTGAGACATCTCTCTCCTCAGTCTCTGTTTTACGCACTTATGCCTCGGAGATCCAGGGCCTGTTCTCTGCAGGGTGGGGCTGTGATTCGATCAAAATCCAGATGTTTGGTTGTAGATGTGAGGAGTAGACCAGACGCTGGGCTTGGTGACAGTCTAGTCACCCTCCACGTCATGGATTCAGTATTCGGGAATTTGCCTACTCGCTAAGATGCACGTGGAACCCCAGGCCAGTACTGGCAGTGCTTTCACGGCCATCGTGGACACACACAGAGCAGCAAAAACTTGAGTCTCTGTATTAGTTTACCAGGGCTGCAAGAACCAAATACCGTAGACTGGGGGCTGAAAAGACAGAAGTCTGTTGTCTCACAGTCCTGGAGGCTGGAAGTCCAAGATCAAGGTGTTGGCGGGGTTATTTTGTCCTGAGGCCTCTCTCCCTGGCTTGCAGACGGCCACCTTCTCCCTGTGTCCTCACCTGGCCTTTCCTCTGGGCACAAGTGCCCCTGGAGTCTCTCTGCATACTAATCTCCCCCTCTTATAGGGACACCAGTCCTGTTGGATTAGGGCCACCCTAACGACCTCATTTTAACTCGGTCACCTCTTTAGAGACCTCATCTCAAAATACAGTCACGCTCTGCGGTCCCGGGGGTTAGAGCTTCAACACGTGGATTGGAGAGGACACAGTTCAGCCCAGGCTGGTTACCTGGTGACACGTTTCCAGCTGAGGTTGAACAGGTGATGCCGTGCCTTCTCAGTTCAGCTCACGCTTCAAACAAGCATGCTTCCCGCGATCTACCTAGTGAAGCTTGTTCACCTTTCTGTGCTTTCTGGTGGCGATTTTGCTGTTGAAAAAGGCCCCAAGCCTGATGCTGAAGGGCTGGCTGGTATTCCCAAGCCCAGGAAGGCTGTGATGGGCCCCATGGAGGAAACACACGTGTTACGTGAGCTATGTTCGGGTGCACGTTGCAGCACTGCTGGTCGTGAGTCCGACGTGAATGAATCAGAAATATCATTGAATTAGGTGTCCTGAAAGAGAGACACGCATAAAACCAAGGAACGTGTTGATCGTCTGGCAAGAGTGTTGTGACCGGAGGCCCACAGGAACCTGACCCTGTATTTCCCCTGTGAGACATGGTTCCACAGTCACTAATTCCACGTTCGCGGCGAGTTTATAGGACGTAACTACCATGAGTAGCTAAAATCAACCGAAGCTTGATCCCAGTTTGGTCTGAAGGAGATGCGTTGGCCTGTCTTTAGCTTCTTTATTCCATTAGTTGTTTCCTCCCCCACCCCCTGAGGTAATTCTCCTCACCGTGGGGTGGCCTGGACGTCCAGATGTTTTCATAACTTTCTCCATGGAGCAAAGCCTTCTCTACCGTCATTCAGGTACAGGTTGTTTCTTCAGAAGAGGGAGCACCAAGGAAAGATGGGGCTTTAATTCTAGATATTTTGGAATGTGTCTCTTGAGCTCATGGTAATTATGCATCAAATTGTCCTTCAGATTGGAAGATCTGTATTTATGTACTATTTCTTCCATAGAAAGAAAAAGTACATGATGTATTTGAGAAGAAAGAGAAAGAAAGAAAAAGGAAGAAGGGGAGGGAGGGAGGGAGGAAAAAGGAAGGAAGGAAAGAAGGAAGGAAGACTGTGTCCAACAAATAATCCATAACTAAGCCTCCTGTGGATGAAGCACCTCTGAATGAGGTGTTTCAACCAAGTTCTCATTGCAAGTCTCCTGGAAGAGGAGGCACCTCAGTGTATCAGGTTGGCCACCCAGAAGCCGACTTAGTTGATATTATCCCGGTCTTAGTTCGGATTGTCCCTAAAGCAAACCTTGAGACAAGGACGTGGGTACAAGCATCGTCCTTGAGAGCCGTCCCAGGGAGCATAGTGAGGTCGTGGGAGGATGAGACAGGGAAGGGAGGAAGGGAAATGAAGGGTATCACCACGAGAGACAGTGTAGGGTACTCAGAACTGCCCTCTCACATGGGCGCGGGAGCTGGGGTATCTGTCCTCCTAGCCCCTTTCTGCACTGGTGGAGGGTCTCTCCTGGGGTATCAACTCCCTGGCGCTTCCAGCCTGGCCTCCACGCTCGGGCCAGGGATGCTCCCGTGGCCAGAGAACGGACTCCGGCAGGAGACATGGGGAGCTGCTGGTGTGTATAAGACCCCCTTTCAGGGATCTCTGGAAGAATCAACGGGATGGGAGTGGGCACTGACTGCCCAGTCCCCGTCTTACAGATGAAAAACGGGAAGCAAGGTGCCCAAGGTTACCGAACAGTACCTGGGAGAGATGGTGTAGTGGTCACGTAGCAAATTAGCCCCAAACCTTGAGGCTTTAAGCGTCGTGCATTGATTATCTCACACAGTTTCTGAGGATCAGAAATCTGGGAGTGGCTCCGCTGCCTGGTTCTTGCCTGGGGGGGGTCTCATGAGATGCAGTCAAGCTGTCAGCTAGGGCTGAAGTTGTCTGAAGGCTTGACTGCGTTGGCGGATGGGCTTCCAAGTTCTTGGTCATGGCTGTTGGCAGGAGGCCTCAGCACCTCACCAGGTGGGACCCTCCAAAGGGCTGCTCAAGACAAGGCAGCTGGCTTCCCCCGGCGTGTGGGATCTGAGAGGAGTAGATCAGGATGGAAAAGGCAGTGTCTTCTATAACCTGACCTAGACAGTGACAAGCCATCACTTCTGCTGTGTTCTAATCCCCCAGGCCAGCTTGGTGCAGTATCTCTCTCTACTGCAGATAGAATCTGAGCCCGAATTTTCCTGACTGCAATGACCATATTCTTTTTGTTATACGTGGTCAGTGTTCCCGCGGTGGGGTGGGGTAAACCCTTTGAAAAGGCAATATCTAAAATGCAAATCTCCGTGCTCTGAGGGAGTTTTTAATAAGATATGATGGTGTGTCCTCTTTCTTTGCTGAGCTCACACGTGCAGACCCTCCGCCCACTTCCTGCAGCCTTCACCTGGTGAGGGGCAGGGGGCAGGAATCTCGCCAGCATCTAAATTTCTGCTGTCTTTCCAAGTGTCTCCTCCTCCACAAATGCAGGGAAGATTTATTTCCTCTGGAGTGACATGAGGTTTGGGGGTGTTGATGCCACAGTGCTTATACCAAATCTCTCCGTCTTATATCTAAGCCTTGGTTCTTTCAAACTTAAAATTCAGTAATTTGACTTGATGTTCCTGCCCCCCCTACCTTGGACTGAGGGCTGCAAGGGAAGCCCTCTAGTTACAAGTGACACCACTGAGGGTTTAACAGAAGAAGAAAAAGAACATGGTATATTCTTCACAATATCGCCCCCAAACTTGGATGATCTCCTTTCCTCCCTACTAGTTACCATCCTTACTTTACAGGTGAAGAAATGGGTGCAGAGATTGGTGAAGTGACTTGCCCAAGGCCACGGGCATTGTGGTACCTGAGTCCAAAATCTGTGTTTTTCCACTTTGTGTCACTCAGCTATTTCTTGAAGAGATGAACAGGTAGCTTTCATGGTTGACTGGTCTTGTCCCTGTAGCTCAGTGCTCAAATTACAACATAGAATCTGAGCAAAGACCAGCATATTTGAAATCAGAGCTATCCTGTAAACTCTGGGGCACGTGGGTGCCACGCTGGTTTTATCAATACTCATACAATTGCATCCACGTTGAGTACTATTAAATGTGATTTTTTCTTCCTTTTCTATGTATTTTTAAGCATGCTGTAATTCTTTTCTTGTTTGGAGTGACTGCTGTTAGCAGGAACTGGCTCCGTCCTGGGTAGAGCATCAATACTAATACAGTAGTAGGGCATTAAACACTCGTAATACACATTTTAGATGTGTATCTTCTTCCCACTTAATCTGTTTTATTTCAGTATTCCCCACTCTACGCGCTATCGACAATTTTTCTGCACTAACTCTTGTTTCCCAAGGACCTTGGTAAAAATACTATGTAAACAAAAAAGTATACGGCAAATGCACGAAGAACAGACAAACGAATTAATTCATCAGTTTGCTGGGCCAAGATGCCACAGAACAAATGCAGCATATTCCAAGAAGAGAATCCTTATGAAAAAGTGTGACCCTGAGGCATGCATGCTTGCTGGAGAGAGAGAGATGAAGAAAGATAGAGAGACAGAGACAGAGAAGGAGGAAGGGAGAGAGAGAGCCCTTCACACCACTGTTGGGTATTTTCTTTGCAGAATCTGGGGAGACACTGTAACACAGCGCTGAAGAGGAGTCTGACACAAGAGCAGAGAGGTATTGACTGTCACCTCCCCGGAAGACGACTTACCCATTGACCGAGCAGAGCTGGGCTTCTCACCCACAGCGGTTAAGTCTGACCGCAGCTCGTCGGAGTCTCACTGCTTCTCAGGGGAGAGGGTCGGGGGTGGACGTGTGTACGGTTTTGAGGTCTAGGCTTGGGTCGGTTTCCTGTGGGTTCTGTAAACCAGCCACCACACACTGAGCAGCTCAAGACAACCGAAATTTCTCCGCTCACGGTTGTGGAGGCCAGAGCCCCAGATTCAATGTTGGTAGGACCGCACTCCCTCCAGAGGCGCCAGGGGAGCGTCCGTTCTCTGCCTCTGCCAGCCTCCGGTGGCTGTCGGTGCTCCTTGGCTTATGGCCACATCACTCCAGTCTCTGACTCGTGTCCCACTGCTCCCGCCTCTTCCGTCTCTGTGTCTCTTGGATTTGGGGGCCCCCAAGCTAACCCGGGATGATCTCCTCACCTCAAGATCCTTAATAAACCTACCAAGACCTTTTTTCTGAACAAGGCCACACTCACAGAGTCCAGGGGTTGGGACATGGACATATCTTTGTGGGGGGGCACCCTTCAGCCCACTACGTGTCACCAGTGGTTTGAGGCGGGTCTTTCAACAAGGGAGATCATAGCGGGATCAGGCAAAGCTCTCACTGTAACAGCACAGGTTTGACGGGCACAGTAAGGCAAGGATCTAGGAGGAGTTTTGATAAAGACACAGTTGTCTGGTGGGCAAATGCTCTGCCCACTTGAGCAGTCGCGTGTCCTAGAAGGGGTCTGTTGGGGAAATCCATGGTTCGGATAAGTTGATTTTGAAGAAGTTCCCGGAGCAAGTGATGTCAAAGGGAGATGCTGTTAGGATCCAACATCTGGTGGGGGTCTCGGCCACACGTCTGGGGTTCTCGGCACCAACGCCACCAAGGCGGGACCCTGCTAGTAATGGCCAAGCTTCCTGGGGACAAGAAAACAAACCATGGCTGTCCTAATAGGAAGGAGCTTCACACACCCAGGAATGGGACGAGGAACCCCACTTCTCAGTGGGCGGCAGCCAGAGGACCCACAAAGGACAAAGCAGCCCCTCTTCTTGGAGACCAGCAGGTAGGAGGCCAGGGGCTCTCCCGGACCCAGTGCCCTAAGGACGTGGATGCCCCCGGACCCACAGCTGCCTCCTTGGCGAGGAGATTGAGTGCTGGGAGATTGAATGTTTGGCCCAAAGATGGTATTTGGGGTGGCAGAGCAAATATGGGCAAATATGTCTCCCTCCCACCCTTCCATCCTCCAGGGGGCATCTAATAAGGAAAATGAGACCCGTGGTAGGAAACAAAGAAGCTGCATCTCATTTCCACATCTGAGAGGGGTCACACCTGAGACGCTGCAGGTCTCACATGGTAACAGTCCACCTGAAAAGGGTGAGAGGAAGGGATGGGGGCACCCAGAGTCAGGGACAGGGGACTGTCCGAGTGCCCACTGGGCTGGGCGGGTCAGCGAAGCAGCTTTGACCCCATGGTTCCTTGAAGGCCGCTTCCAGGGGGCACTCAGCGTTCGTACTGCAGATGGAGGTCTGCGGGGGAAACTGCCTTTACGGCGTGTAACTGTTCCCGCCTACGTTCATTTCCCCTCGGACTTTTTTTCTTTTTTTGTGGGATAACCGAGGTTAGGGGATACCACATAACCAGAGCAAGAAGAAAAGAGATCCGAGCCCCAAGCCCTGGGCAACACCAGTGTCTAAGGGATGCACTGCAGAGGAGGGACGGGCAAAGGCACAGAGATGCGGTGGGAGATGCTGTGGAAGATGCTGCTGAGAAGCCAACAGACAAGGAAGCTTCCAGGAGAAAATGTCTCTGTTGTTTGGCCGCAGTTGCCATCGCTCCAAGGAGCACTTCTGCAAGGGGGTTGGAAACACTGTGCTCTTGCTGAGGGATGGGTGGGTCAGCATGCCCTCTGTGCTCATGGGCCCCGGCCCGGCCCCCAGCATCCGTTCTCTGCCACCTCCCACGAAGGACTGTCTGTCTTCGTCCTCTCGGATGTTCGAGACCAGCTCACGACGCCTCTGTCTTCTGAACATCAGCGCTTCCCTGGCCTTTCCAAGTCCATTTTCCCCGGCTCCTCGGCGAAGGGGTTTCTTCTTGGAAATGCAGGATGGCATTACCACTGCCCACTGAGCTTTATCTTGCGAAGCGGATGGTGGTGTCGCCCTGGCTGCTCCTGGAAACCAGAGGGCAGAAGGGAGGGCTGGCAACATCCTTTGCCCCCCGTGTCTGAAGCTGGAGCGGTCCCGCGCATCTCATCAGACTGTGCTTCCAGATGAGGCGGCACACTCAGCCCCGGGGGTAGGGAGTGTTCTCGCTGGTCTCCCCGACAGCTGCACCGCATCCTCTCTCCACGTCTCTCTCTTCCGGCAGGTGGAGGGGCCACGCAGGCAGAGTCTCGACAGCATCACTTGGGTTCCTACCTCGGAGGTAGGATTCCAACAGCTGAAAGGGAAGTCAGTGACCAGTAGATTCATCTCTTCACGCGAAGCAACTAAAAGTTTCCACCTAGACTCACACCTCCTGACGCTGCCAGTCTCTCGACAAGGATTAATTTACCGCAATGGGGCTTTGTTCACAGTAACGAATTCTCCTGCAGAGGCAGCCAACGGAGCAAGGCTGGGTGTCCAAGCATCAGCTTCTGTCAGCATTGCAAGAACAGTTACCTTGTCAGTGGGAGGGCTCTGACGAGAACTGGGTTTCAAGTGCAACGCTTCCTGGTAAACCTAAACGTTCAAAGCAGCATTAGTCACAATAGACAAAAGGTTGAAACAACCCAAGTAACCAAGCCACAGATGAACGGATAACCAAAAAGTGGTCTATACGTTTTATATATGGTAGTTTATTAATAGTGTATTCCATTTACGCATAAAGGTATACATAAATGGAATATCACTCAGCCTTAAAAAGCAGTGAAATTCTGCCACCTGCTACAGCATGGATGAACCATGAGGACGTGATGCTCAGTGAAATAAGCCAGACACAAAAGACAAATCTTGCAGGATTCCACTTCTGTGAGGTCCCCAGAGGAGTCAGATTCATAGAGGCAGAAAGTAGAAGGGTGGGTGCCAGGGGCTGGGCGGGCAGGGGCAGTCAGTGTGTAATGGGGGGCAGAGTCTCATTTGGGAAGATGAAATGAGTTCTGGAGATGGACGGTGGTGATGGTTACACAACAGTGTGAATGTGCTTAATGCCACAGAACTGTTCACTTAAAAGTGGTTAAAATGGGGCTTCCCGGGTGGCGCAGTGGTTGAGAGTCCGCCTGCCGATGCAGGGGACGCGGGTTCGTGCCCCGGTCCGGGAAGATCCCACGTGCCGCGGAGCGTCTGGGCCCGTGAGCCGTGGCCGCTGAGCCTGCGCGTCCGGAGCCTGTGCTCCGCAACGGGAGAGGCCACAGCGGTGAGAGGCCCGCGTACCGCCAAAAAAAAAAAAAAAAGTGGTGAAAATGATAAATTTTGTGGTGCATATATTTTACCCCCTTTAAAAAATAGTTAAAAGCAATTATCTGTGAAGTGTAGACTTGGGGTTGGGAGGACTGATTTTCCTTATAAGCCTTGTGATACTATTTGATTTTTTAATACATGCACATGATACTTTGATAAATATTTTTAATTAAAAAATCAAACACAATAAGTGATACCTTTTAGTTGGAAGAAAAGACAATCTATATAAGAATATAAACTATCATCACTATTCCACGTCTCTTATCTCTCCAGAAGAAGAAATAACGTTTTCTTCCCTGAGGGAACTGGCAGAAACTTGGAAGCAGTTTGGAATGACTTGAGTTTAACATCAGAGATCCTTCTCTAATGAAAAGACGGTGCTTTTAGTTCACACTTTTCAAAGTGTGCTCACAGATACCACCTTATTCAATATCACACGTTTGTATTATGAGCCAGAAGTGCTTGTCACCCTCATTTTTAAAATAAGGAAACTAAAACTTAGATTAATTCTAAGTTCCCAGAGTAGAAGGCTTCTCAGTACACAGTCAAACCACGCTGCGCCTAACGTTTCACAAAATAGTAAATTTGCCAAATATTAGTGGTCAGCCTGAGCATAGTTGGCTCTAAAATTCATTGACAATTAGCAAAACAATCAATCAGTCTATCATCACCTATCATCTATCTACCTGTCATCTATCACCTAACTTTCATCTATCTATAGTATATATGTGTCATCTATGAATCGTGTATTTATCATCTATCGTCTGTGTGTTATCTATTATTTATGTACCTATCGTGTATCATTTCTCATCTCTACCTATCACCTGTCTATCTATCATTTATCTGTGTATCATCTGTGTATCGTTGTTGAACCCAAGTTCATGTGCCTGATGCATAGTGAAGCCAAACAAACGGAAACATCAGAGTTTGGAGCAGAGAAGGGTTTATGGCAGGACCAAGCAAGGAGAACAGGTAGCTCGTGCTCAAAAGACTCGAAATCCCTGATGAGTTCAGGGAAGAAGTTTTTACAGACAAAATTTGGGGGGAGGGCTGCAGGGTGTGTAACCCTCCTCTGGTTGGTTGGTGGTGAGGTAGCAGGGATCTCAACCATTAGCCTTCCGGTTCCAGCCAGTCTGGGGTCCCCGTCTTTGTGCTCAGCCTGAAGCAACGTCCTCCACCTGGGTGAGGGCCTTCGGTGCTGTGTAAGAGCTCAGAGACATCTATCAGATTGGTATGCACATGCCCACAGGAGGAACCAGGAAATGCACCTTTCTGCATTTCCCTAATTGGTAACTGAATCTGCCCTTTGGAGCTCAGAGAAGGTCTAGGAGGCTGAAAGTCTGTTCCCTACAAACAAGAAACGGGGGACGTGGAAAGGTTTTTATGCCAGGGAGGGCCCCACAGGGTCCTGCTCAATTTCAGTCCCCCGTTTTCTTTGACTCTCCTCTACCTAGAGGGGAACAGGTGTTGGACGAGAAAGAGAAGAACATTTTGGATAGAGAGGTTCATCACAACCTCAGCAGAGGAGCTGGGCTTCAGAGGGACTTGGTTGCATTATCTGTCATTTGTGTATATATCATCTATCACTTATCTATTTATCATAGATATAGAGATACAGATATAGATCAGTCTCTTATCGATCATCACTAGAGTGACCCAACTTCCCGACTTGCCTGAAATAGTATCAGTTTATGCCTGTGTTCCAGGTCAGCGCTTGTCTAGATCTCTCATTTCTGAGCACCGAGGGCTGTAGTCGCCACATTAGCGTAAGCCCAGATGGAAAGCACTCTGTGTACGTGGCGCTTCAGCCCTCACCTCGTCCGGTGGTGTGTGTGATGTACATGCAGGAGATGGAGTTTTCACTCTCACATGTGACGAAATCTGAAAGCTAAACTGAGATCATCCATCCCTTGTTTCCCCATATTTCCAACAGAAACGGATCCCTGTCTTTCAAGGATAGCATATAGGGGACCCACTGAGAAAACAAAGCAGGCTTGCTGACCAATGGAGTGAAGTCAGGAGAGGCTGGACACGGCTAACTCCTTCCAGTTTGGGAATGAGGGGGAAGTATTCAGTATAACTGCCTGTGCTTTGACCTGCAAAATATATGAAACTACCAGGCCAGCTGTTGGTGAGGC
The DNA here is from genome assembly GCF_964270905.1 of Leucopleurus acutus. Taxonomy (NCBI): domain Eukaryota; kingdom Metazoa; phylum Chordata; class Mammalia; order Artiodactyla; family Delphinidae; genus Leucopleurus; species Leucopleurus acutus. The sequence continues at coordinate 3,264,293 of NC_139158.1, forward strand.
TGGTAAGCAACGGGGGAAAATATATGTAGGTGCGTGTGGAATTTACGTGGGAAATAGAGACTGAGCCCCTGCTGGTGAGTGTGTTAGAACCATCTGAACACTCTTGCTGTAGTAGTAGGGACATTTATTGCATAGAGTAAATCAACAACTAATTATGTATTTTATGGCTAGATAATGCCTTTTTATTTCACAACAAACTCCTACAGTAGTAATAAACTGGAAATGAAAAGCAAAAGTGCATGTTTAATAAAAACTAAGGACTGAATTTCCATTTCTCCAGAAAATTGATGACAAATGCATAATTGACACAAAATGCTTGTTGACATTTACCACTCACCCGGGGGCCATGGGGATAGCACTCCCCCCAATGAAAACCAGAAAAAGGCCAACCTCCTGAAGATGCTTCAGTATCTACTTCAAAAGTTAATTGAGGGACTTCCCTGGTGGCGCAGTGGTTGGGAATCCGCCTGCCAACGCAGGGGACATGGGTTCAAGCCGTGGCCCGGGAAGATCCCACATGCCATGGAGCAACTAAGCCAGTGCGCTGCAACTACTGAGCCTGCGCTCTAGAGCCCGCGAGCCACAACTACTGAAGCCCGCGTGTCTAGAGCCCGTGCTCTGCAACAAGAGAAGCCACCATGATGAGAAGCCCACAAACCACAACAAAGAGTAGCCCCCACTCGCTGCAACTAGAGAAAAGCCCGCGTGCAGCAACAAAGACCCAACACAGCCAAAAATAAATGGCCATGATTTTTTAAAAAATTTTTTTAATAAAGTTAATTGAGCACAGCCTTCTTTTTTTTTTTTTTTTTTTTTTTGCAGTACGCAGGCCTCTCACTGTTGTGGCCTCTCCCGTTGCGGAGCACAGGCTCCGTGGCCATGGCTCACGGGCCCAGCCGCTCCGCGGCATGTGTGATCTTCCCAGACCGGGGCACGAACCCGTGTCCTCTGCATCAGCAGGCGGACTCTCAAGCACTGCGCCACCAGGGAAGCCCGAGCACAGCCTTCTTAAAATGACAAAGATGACAACGAAACGTGCAGCTGCAGAAGGTGGCACTCCATGGAGCATGACTTTTCATTTAGATCAAATGACTGTTCTTCTAAATCAGTGTTGCTAATGTTACTCCCAAATTTTACTCCCAGATTTTACTGCATGTGTATAAAACGTGAAGGAATTAGCTGTTAAGTTGTCAACTTCATTGGCAGAAGAATTTCACAAACAGTTAAATGATGCCAGTATTGTATCAACATCATGAGATGTTTCTAGTAGAAAATCAGTTCATTCCAGTAATAGTGTGATCTTTTTCATCCAATTCACATTATCAAAGTAAAGCCTTTGAAAATTCATCTATTTGAAGGTGAAACCTCTAAAAGTATTATAAATACTATTGAAAATTCAGTTTAAAAGTTCAGTATTGAAGATAAAATAATTTAGGGGACTGTAATCACACAGTACAAAATTTTATGAAGAAAAATGTTGAGATAAAAATAGCATTCTTACTAAATTATTAAAATCTGTGGAGCAAAAATATACTTGGAACTGGTTGTGATACCCACATAATTGTTCCCAAATATGAAGTAAGATTCTAACAGTAGAAACAGAAACTGTGCCTGTCACCATTTACAGATAGCTTTTTATGCACAGAGTAACTGAACTACAAAATTATTTAAATGATGTTGATGCTAAATTCAAAAGAAAAAATTTCAACACTTTCTATCTTTGCTTCCCATCATCAATGCATTTTAGAAATATTTCCACTGTTAGAGAAAACTATCTCATTTAAGCATCCTGCAATGGTAGTGATATTTTTTGTTTGTTTTGCCTTTTTATAAATGAATCTTCCAAATTTGGGGCCCATTTTTTTCCAGATACGTTGGAAATTTTAAAGTAATCATGGAGTGCCAAGAGATCTTCAGCACTTGAAGATCTTAGCCAAATGCAATTATTGGAAATAAAGTCTGCAATCAGGAAGGTATTGAAATTTGTTGCCACAAAAGTAAGCGAGGAAATAAATGATGTGAGAATTCAAACCATGTACAGGATTTAATTTTAAAATTCTAAAATTGTGATTGGGAATATCTAGACTTGCAGAAAGAATCTTCTGATGGAGCTTCTATTTTTCATTTGATAAAGTGACAGTACTTACAGTTTCTCAACATTTTTGATTAGTGACATGCTTAAGAGAGTCATAAATAGAATAAACTTCACAGAAATTTTTTAAATTTTTATTTTATATTGGAGTAGAGTTGATTTACAATGTTGTGTTAGTTTTTGGTGTACAGCAAAGCGATTCCATTATACACATACATATGTCCATTCTTTTTCAGATTCTTATCCCATGTAAGTTATTACAGATTATTGGGTAGAGTTCCCTGTGCTATACAGTAGGACCTTGTTGAATATCTATTTTATATATATTAGTGTGTATATGTTGATCTCAAACTCCTAATTTATCCCTCCACCAGCCTTTCCCCGTTGGTAACCGTAAGTTTTCTATGTCTGTGAGTCTGTTTCTGTTTTATAAATAAGTTCATTTCTATCTGTTTTTAGATTCCACATATAAGTGATCTATGATATTTGTCTTTCTCTGTCTGACTCACTTCACTTAGTATAATAATCTCTAGGCCCATTTATGTTGCTGCAAATGGCATTGTTTCATTCTTCTTTATGGCTGAGTAATATTCCATTGTATATATACAGCACATCTTTATCCATTCATCTGTCCATTGGCATTTAGGTTGCTTCCATGACCTGGCTATTGTAAATAGTGCTGCAGTGAACATTGTGGTGCATGTATCTTTTCGAAGAATGGTTTTCTCTGGATATATGCTCAGGAATGGGATTGCTGGATCATATGTTAGCTCTGTTTTTAGTTTTTTAAGGAACCTCCACACTGTCTTCATAACGGTTGTACCAATTTACATTCCCACCAACAGTACAGGAGGGTTCCCTTTTCTCCACACCCTCTCCAGTATTTATTGTTTGTAGACATTTTGATGATGGCCATTCTGACTGGTGTGAGGTGATACCTCATTGTAGTTTTGAGTTTCATTTCTCGAATAATTAGCCATGATGAGCATCTTTTCATGTGGCATTTGGCCATCTGTATGTTTTCTTTGGAGAAATGTCTACTTAGATCTCCAACCATTTTTTGATTGGGTTGTCTGTTTGTTTGGTTGTTTTTTATTGAGCTGCATGAGCTGTTTTGTATATTTTGGAGATTAATTCCTTGTTGGTTGCATAGTTTGCAAATATTTTCTCCCATTCTGTGTGTTGTCTTTTCATTTTGTTTATGGTTTTCTTTGCTGTGCAAAAGCTTTTATGCTTAATTAGGTCCCATTTGTTTATTTTTGCTTTTATTTTTATTCCTCTAGGAGTGGATCCAAGAAGATATTGCTTTGATCTATGTCAAAGAGTGTTACGCCAGTATTTTCCTCTAAGAGTTTTATAGTATCTGGTCTTACATTTAGGTCTTTAATCCATTTCAAGTTTATTTTCATGTATGTTTTTAGAGAATGTTCTAATTTAATTCTTTTACATATAACTATCCAGTTTTCCCAGCACCACTTACTGAAGAGACTGTCTATTCTCCATTGTACATTCTTGCCTCCTTTGTTGTAGATTAATTGACCGTAGGTGCATAGGTTTATTTCTAGGCTTTCTATCCTGGTCCATTGATCTATAAGTCTGTCTTTGTGCAAGTACCATATTGTTTTGATTACTGTAGCTTTGTAGTATAGTCAGGTCAGGGAGCCTGATTCCTCCAGCTCCGTTTTTCTTTCTCAGGATTGCTTTGGCTATTCAGGGTCTTTTGTGTTTCCGTACAAATATTAAGATTTTTTTGTTCTAGATCTGCAAAAAAAAAAAAAGTTCTGTTGGTAATTTGATAAGGATTGCATTGAATCTGTAGATTGCCTTGGGTAAAACAGTCATCTGACAATATTGATTCTTCCAATCCAAGAACATGGTATATCTCTCTATCTGTGTCATCTTTGATTTCTTTCATCAGCATCTTATAGTTTTCAGGGCATAGGTTTTTGCCTCCTTAGGTAAGTTTATATCCAGGTCTTTTATTCTTCTTGATATGATGGTAAATGGGATTGTTTCCTTAATTTCTCCTTCTGATCTTTTGTTGTTAGTGTATAGAGATGCAACAGCTCTCTGTGTATTAATTTTGTATCCTGCAACTTTACCAAATTCATTGAAAACTCTAGTAGTTTTCTGGTAGTGTCTTTAGGATTTTCTATGTATAGTATCATGTCATCTGCAAACAGTGACAGTTTTACTTCTTCTTTTCCAATTTGGATTCCTTTTATTTCCTTTTCTTCTCCGATTGCCATGACTAGGACTTCCAAAACTAGGTTGCATAGAAGTGGTGAGGGTGGTCATCCTTGTCTTGTTCCTGATCTTAGAGGAAATGCTTTCAGCTTTTCACCATTCAATAACAGAAGGTATTCTGAATGGAAGCAAAAAAGACAGGCTCTGTAAAATTTTGGACTGAAATATTTACACATTTTAACACAAAAATAACAAAATTGATAATAACCTCCATTTATCAGAATTGTTCTGAGCCTACCAGATACCTCAGCACCTGTAGAGAAGAATGTTTTTGTAACTTAAAATATTATGATTGACTGAGAAAAATCGACGGAAGGTGTCAGCGATTTCAAATGCATTAGTCATAAAAACCACTTTGAGGAAGATTGCAGGCAATTTTATAAAAAATAAAATAGAACAATATTGAAAAACTTTCTTTTTCAGAAAAATACCAGTGAGGTGGTGTTAGAAGTAGAGATGGCTAAAAAGACTGAGGGAGGTCTTCCCTTGTGGAGCAGTGGTTGAGGGTCCGCCTGCCGATGCAGGGGACACGGGTTCGTGCCCCGGTCCGGGAAGATCCCATGCCGCGGAGCGGCTGGGCCCGTGAGCCATGGCCGCTGAGCCTGCGCGTCCGGAGCCTGTGCTCCACAACGGGAGAGGCCACAACAGTGAGAGGCCCGCGTACCGCAAAAAAAAAAAAAAAAGAAAAAAACTGAGGGAATACGTGAATAGCCGCCAGGAATAATTATTCTTCCCATGTTGTTATCTAGTGTTCAGATGATTAATATAAACATTTTAAAATTCTTTTTCCTTTAATGCATGTAGATTTTGGTTACTTTTTTTAAATATTTATTTTTGAAAGAACTACTTTAGAGCTGTACCAATATCATGAAACCAACTTGTAAGTCAATAAACAAATAATTTTAAAATTATTTATATTTTAGCATCACTTTTTAGCTTCAAAATTTTTCCAGTTGGGACAAAAAAAAACTATATGGTAACCCCATCTTGTAACCTTTCTTGTTCTGGAAGAGATTTAAGGCAACATAAAAAGATATGGAACATCCCACCTTTTAACTTTACTAAATCACTAAACCTCACTAAAGATTTTGGGAGCTTAAAGCTCTTTTCAGGATTTATCCTGCTTTTAGTTAAAGTAACCAGTTTCAAGCTAGAATGATTTTACCTTGATTAGCTTTTATGGTAAATAAAATTAGGGTGACTAAATAGTTTTTATGTTATTTCGTATTTAATCATTTATCTGACTACTCCTTCCTACCAAGAAGCAAATTACAAATATGGCATAGAGAACGTCCACCTTCAGGTGCTATACAGGTAGCTTACTTTATACATTTTTAATTTGAAAAGCAATCAACCCAGCAGTTACTGGAACCCCACCCCGATTTGTAGGGTAGCATGACCTTCCAGAATACAACGATGGGGGCGACAAGTGTATAACAAAGTCCTTTATCAAAACAGTTGGGTAGAATTGTGTGGTTTTGTTCAGAAATAAGTCCAATTTGTTCTAAGGTATCTCAGAGTCTGAGAGTGGGAAAGGGAATCTTGTCTCTCATTGTCCTCTGGCATGAGTTGTGTGAGGACAGCAGGAGCTCCTGAGATTTAGAAGAGGCATTTTATGGGGATAAACTTTGTTCTGCATGGTCAGTGAGTGAGTTAGCCAGGCCATTGGGAAACCGATGAGAACATATCCCAGAGGTCAGAGCCTTTCTTTCTTTCCCGTGAGCCACAGAGAAGAGGGTACAGGGAGTCAGCTGAGAGAAATGAGTGAATTAAAGGGACAATTCATGCTTCTTGCTACCACTGGAGGGATGGCAAGCCTGCTGGGGCACTTACAAAGAATTTGGGGACTGTTCCCAAAGATGGCTTGTTTCAAGCCAAGTCTTACAGTTGGTTTCCCCCAAAGGCTAGCCCTGAGGCAAGGACTGGGCCCACATCATCTTCCTGGAAGGAAATGTGAAAATAATAGTAATAGTAGATAATAAATATTAAATAATAATAAATATCCCTTTGCTTCTTCGGGCCACCTCCAAATAGTGGAAAGGAGAGCAGCTTACATCATGGACCCTGGGGCTCCATCCCACTGGAGGACTCTGGGAGACTGCCTGGAGGGGGAGTGTCCTCTCCTCCTGGCTCTGGGAGAGGCCTCAGAGGGATCATGGAGCCACAGTGAGTTACCCACCAGCTTCCACCAGTCAGTTTGAAGATGGCTCTCAGGGGCTGGGGGCTGTTAACACCCCAGAACTTCCAGCCTTGCTGGACAAGGGTTGATGAGGCTCCCATCACAGGTTCAGTTGGAAGCTGGGGGTCCATGCCCACAAGATGGCATCCGTTGTGTGGCATAGTGCATTCATCTGGTCTCCTGGTGACAGTTGTTTACGTTATTCCCATCATTTTGTCTTCATAGACGCTGCTGCTATGAACGTTCTCAACCAAGTCCTCGTGAATATCTGCGCAAGGTTTTCTCTAGGATCTGCACCTGGGATTGGAATTGCTCTCTGGCAGAGTGTGGGTGTCATTAACAGCACCAGATATTGCCAGATCGCTTTCCAGGATCGTTGTGTCTTACTGTCATTGTCTTGGCAGTATACGAGTATTCCTACTGATTCACATTCTCACCAACATTTCCTAGAGTCAACCTTTCTGAGTACTGCTAACCTGGTTAACTGTGGCTTTCATTTGCATTTGCATGATTACTAATGAGGTTGATCGTGTTTTCATATGCTTTTTGTCTAGCAGATGCCTTTTCTTTTTTTTTTTTTTAAGTCTGGTGTTGACAAAAATAAACTCAAAATGGATTAAGGACCTAAATGTAAGGGCAGACACTATAAAATTCTTAGAGGAAAACATAGGAAGAACACTCTGACATTAATCACAGCAAGATCCTTTTTGACCCACCTCCTAGAGAAATGGAAATAAAAACAAAAATAAACAAATGGGACCTAATGAAACTTAAAAGCTTTTGCACAGCAAAGGAAACTGTAAACAAGACAAAAAGACAGCCCTCAGAATGGGAGAAAATATTTGCAAATGAAGCAACTGACAAAGAATTAATCTCCAAAATATACAAGCAGCTCATGCAGCTCAATATCAAAAAACCAAACAACCCAATCCAAAAATGGGCAGAAGACCTAAATAGACATTTCTCCAAAGAAGACATACAGATTGCCAACAAACACATGAAAGGATGCTCAACATCACTAATCATTAGAGAAATGCAAATCAAACCTACAGTGAGGTATCACCGCACACCAGTCAGAATGGCCATCATCAAAACATCTACAAACAGTAAATGCTGGAGAGGGTGTGGAGAAAAGGGAACCCTCTTGCGCTGTTAGTGGGAATGTACATTGATACAGCCACTATGGAGAACAGTATGGAGGTTCCTTAAAAAACTAAAAATAGAACTACCATGTGACCCAGCAATCCCACTACTGGGTATATACCCTGAGAAAACCATAATTCAAAAAGAGGCATGTACCACAATGTTCATTACAGCACTATTTACAATAGCCAGGACATGGAAGCAACCTAAGTGTCCATCGACAGATGAATGGATAAAGATGTGGCACATATATACAATGGAATATTACTTAGCCATAAAAAGAAACGAAATTGAGTTATTTGTAGTGAGGTGGATGGACCTAGAGTCTGTCATATGGAGTAAAGTAAGTCAGAAAGAGAAAAACAATTACCGGATGCTAACACATATATATATGGAATCTAAAAAAAAAAATGGTTCTGATGAACCTAGGGGCAGGACAGGAATAAAGACGCAGACGTAGAGAATGGAGTTGAGGACACGGGGTTGGAGAAGGGTAAGCTGGGATGAAGTGAGAGAGTAGCATTGACATATATACACTACCAAATGTAAAATAGATAGCTAGTGGGAAGCAGCTGCATCACACAGGGAGATCTATTCCGTGCTTTATGACCACCTAGAGGGGTGGGATAGGGAGGGTGGGAGGGAGACGCAAGAGGGAGGGGATATGGGGATATATGTATATATATAGCTGACTCACTTTGTTATACAGCAGAAACTAACACAACATTGTAAAGCAATTAAACTCCGATAAAGCTGTTAAATAGATAAAGTCTGTTGTTGAATGCTTAGTTCCTTAAGCCCCTGTGTCCATGTGTGTGGTCTAGGAAGGTGTGTGTTGGTTTGGGGGAGTCTTTGTTCACTCTCAGGATTTTTGTCAAGCAAAATTCTTCAAGCTCCCTAGGGAAGCTATTTGTGACAGTTATTAAATAGTGTTTTTATGGAGAACCTCATAATGACTTGAGCCACTGTAATACTAAAGTTATAAATAATAACATCCTGATAAAAATAGTCATATCCCCCAATACCACCATCACAATTCCTTGACATTTACTGAAATCTCATTGTTATTAAATATTAACCTACTTTTGTATTTGTTCAGCCATGCAATTACCTAGGGAGTCTAAACAGTACCGGTTCTACATGGTTCCATCAGATTCTGAATGGTTACCTTATACTTTGATCACAGTCCAAGATTTTTCTTGTCATATGTAGCTAGCATTCCCTTTTAATCCATCTCTTCTTCCACTGTCAACATATCAGGAAGAACATCACCATCTGTCATAAATAAACCCCTTCTTCGTTTCTTAATTAGATTTAAGAGCAAGATAAGAGAAGCAGCTGAGCAGGAGGGAATCCAGGTAAGGACATTCTTCTTTGTCATCTCAGCCCCGGAATGAACTTCAGATCAAGGGCACAAATGGCACAACAGAGTTTAAATCACAGTTTAAAGGAATAGGTAACTGTTGGTGAAAGGGAGTCTGGGCAGCAAAGGGTTAAATCAGCAGGTCCAAGTTGTCTAAACCTGCACATTAATGGTTTGGCTCTTGATTGGCTCCTGGGATGTGGTCTAAGCCCTTAGCATGTTCTAGCTGATATGAGTGCCTTTGTTTATCTGGGGCCTTAAACTGTGCCAGAGAGTCTATGCTAGTGATGTGATTTAGGGTGGGACTTCAGGCCACGCAGTATCAGCTTGACCACTGGAAGGACCGGAGACCAGGTTCAGCCACACGAGTGGTCAGCCACACCTCTGCAACTGACCCCCAGTAAGAATTCTGGACACCAAGGCGTGGGTGAGCTTCCCTGGTTGGCAGTGCTCCATATGTATTGTCACGCATCCTTGCTGTCTCCATGGGGATGGAGCTCTACCCAACACACCTCTTCCCTTTGCTCACTCCAACCTCTATTTTTTTTTTTTTTTTTGCTATAATAAACCGTAACTGTGAGCATAACATCTTTTCTAGTTCGTGAGTCACCGGACCTCACACCATGCAGTGCACACATAGAAAGCATGAATGCAGGCTGCAGGTGCACTGAGGTCAGTTCAGGCTGCTGTAACAAAAATACCATAGACTGGATGGCTTAAACAACAAACATTGGTTTCTCACTGTCCTGGAGGCTGAAGTCAGAGATTGGGGTGCCAGCATGGTTGGGTTCTTGGGGAGAGCCCTCTCTTTGGTTTGTAGATGGATGCCTTCCTGGTGTGTCCTTACATGGCAGAGAGAGAGAGAGAGAGAGAGAGAGAGAGAGAGAGAGAGAGAGAGAGAGATTGAGGAAACAGACTATCTTGTTCTTCTTATAAGGGCACTAATCCCATTCATGAGGGTTCCACCCCATGACCTACTCACCTCCCAAAGACACCATCTCCAAATTCCATCACATTCCGGACTTCAGCGTATGAATTGGGAGGAACACATATTCAATCCATAGCAACCACTAATCATGGATGTCCCTCACCCCCATCCCCAAATGCCAGGGTCTAAACCAAAGCCAGCCAAAATGTCCTAAATTGCAATAAAGAGATCCTGGAGATAATATTTACTATAAATAGACTGCTTTTGCTTCCATCAGCTAAATTCATGACTCTTGGTTAATTTCAAAGAGTCATTTTAGAATTGGCCCAGCCTCACAGATAACATCCTTCAGAAACATATATTGTCAATTCTTTCTCTTGCTTAACCTATTTAAATCCTCTAACAACACCTTTTCAGGCAATAGGTTTGTATCCTGTGACACTCACCTAAGAGGCCATAAATTCAAAAATTTCAACCAGCAAATAAACATAAATTACACTGATAATTCATCCTCTTCAGCTCAGGTTTGAAAGTTCATTTGAATTAGAAGAAAATTGCGTGGAAAGTAGAATATATATTTAAGCGAGAGAGATTGCAGAACTAGATATGGAGTATAATCCTAATTTTGTAAAAACCACCTAAATATCTTCATGGAAATAAGCATGGAAGGAAAAGCCTTCAGATGTTAACTGTGGGCATGTGGCCTTTGAGAATTTGAGATGGGGCTAATGCAACTGAGGAGCTGAATTTTAAACTTTATTTCATTCCAGTTAATTTCAGTGTAAATGGCCACCCTATTGGACAGCATAGAGTCGACTTTGCTCATGTGTCTGGCAGTTGGCGCCGGCTGTCAGCTGGAACCTCAGCTGGGCTGGTGGCTGGAATGCCTGTGTGACCTCTCCACAGGGTCTCCCTGCATGGGCTAGTTGGGCTTCCTCATGGCATGGCAGCGGTGTTCCAAGACAGAGCACCCCCAGAAGACCAACAGGAAGCTGTGTCGCTTTTCAGGACTTGGGCTCAGGAGTCACGTAGCGTCACTCATGCCGTGGTCACAAGCAGACCCAGATTCAAGGGGAGGGAACGTAGATCCTGTGACCGGATTGAAGAGCCTCAGTGTCAAACTGTAAGATGAGGACGTGGAGTGAGAGATGATGTTGTAGCAAGAGGGAGGTTAACTTCAGAGTCAGTTATCTGTTACTGCCCACAAGCCACCCCACGCTTAACACCTTAACAATTGTTTATTTTGCTCACAATCCACAGGGTTCAGAGGAGACAGCTCAGCTGGGCTCCAAATAGCTTCAGCTAGGGCAGCTCAACTGGGGACCATAGGGTCCACTTTCAAGATGGCGCAGCCACATGGCTGTCAAGGTGCTGGCTGCTGGTTGGCAGGGAGCTCAGCCAGAGCTGTTGTTGGGGAGTGGGGGGCGGGGTGGTCCTGGTTCCTCTCCATGTGTGCTCTCTCCCCCTCCCCTCCCCCTCCCCCTCCACTCTCCATCCCCCTCTCCCTCCCCCCTGCTCTCCCTCCCCTCCCCTCCCCTCCCCCTCCCCTCCCCCCTCCCATCCCCTCCCCCCTCCCCTCCCCTCCCCTCCCCTCCCCCTCCTGTCCCCTCCCCCTCCTTCCCCTTCCCCCTCCCCTCCCCCTCTCCCTCCCCTCCCCTCCCCTCCCCCTCCCCTCCCCTCCTTCCCCTTCCCCTTCCCCCTCCCCTCCCCCTCTCCCTCCCCTCCCCCTCTCCTCTCCCTCCCCTCCCGCTCTCCTCTCCCTCCCGTCCCCTCCCGTCCCCTCCCCTCCCCTCCCCTCCTTCCCCTTCCCCCTCCCCTCCCCTCCCCTCCCCCTCTCCTCCCCCTCCCCTCCCTCCCCTCCCCTCCCCTCCCCCTCCCCCTCTCCCTCTCCCTCCCCTCTCCCACTCCCACTCCCTCCCCCTCCCCTCCCCCTCCCCTCTCCCTCCCCTCCCCCTCCCCTCCCCTCCCCCTCTCCTCCCCCTCCCCTCCCCTCCCCTCCTTCCCCTTCCCCCTCCCCTCCCCCTCCCCCTCTCCCTCTCCCTCTCCCTCTCCCACTCCCTCTCTCTGTAGGCTACTTGGGCTTCCTTAAGCATGGTGGCTGGGTTCCAAGATTGAGGTTCCAGGATAGGAAGGCATTTTTATGAACCAGCCTTGGGAGTCACAGAGCATGATTTCCATTGTATTCCATTGGTGGAGGCTGTACCAGGAGCCACCCAGGTTCTAGAGGAGGGGACACAGATCCTTCCACTTGGTCAGAAGGGTGGTAAGGGGAGCACGTAGGGCGGGAAGCACTGCAGCAGGCGTCTTTGGAAAACGGGAAGGTGAGGTCTGGAGCACCCTGCTCGTCCTGTGCCTGGAAGTTTTCTAGAGGATGCACCAGGTGCCATTTATGGTTGTTGCCTTTCCCAGTAAACATTCACCTGTGTTCTCGGTGGACTCTGTGCGTACTTCCCGTCAGCATCCCGCGAGGTGCAGTGCCCGTTTCCCTTTGCATCACCTGTTCATGACCTGCGTCCAGTGTTGGCTAACTGTTCGCTTTCCCCTCAAGGAGTATAAATATTTCCCTCTCCTAAGCAGAAGAACTTGGCCCATTTAGGCTGCTGCCAGAGGTGCTAAAGAGGCAAACTGGTAAAGATTTTCACGGGCAGCTCCAAGACAAAAAGAGAGTGGCACTTTGCACCAACTAGGAAAAAACTGTGATTTTTAAATTTGAGCTGTTTCCAGTCACTGCCCATTTCCCTATCTGGACAGAAGTCTGTGGCAGCTTTTCTTTTTTTAATTTTTATTGGAGTATAGTTGCTTTACAATGTTGTGTTAGTTTCTACTGTACAGCAAAGTGCATCAACTATATGTATACATATATCCCCTCTTTTTTGGATTTCCTTCCCATTTAGGTCACCACAGAGCATTGAGTAGAGTTCCCTGTGCTATACAGTAGGTTCTCGTTATCTATTTTATACATAGTTTCAATAGTGTATATATGTCAATCCCAATCTCCCAATTCATCCCCCCCTCCCCTTTCCCCCTTGGTATCCATACGTTTGTTCTCTACGTCTGTGTCTTTGTTTCTGCTTTGTAAAGAAGATCGTCTATACCAGTTTTTTCAGATTCCACATATATGAGTTAATATTACAATATTTGTTTTTCTCCTTCTGACTTACTTCACTCTGTGTGACAGACTCTAGGTCCATCCACATCTCTACAAATGACCCAATTTCATTCCCTTTTATGGCTGAGTAATATTCTATTGTATATATGTACCACATCTTTTTTATCCATTCTTCTGCTGATGGACATTTAGGTTGCTTCCATGTCCTGGCTATTGTAAATAGTGCTGCAGTGAACAATGGGGTGCATGTGTCTTTTGGAATTATGGTTTTCTCTGGGTGTATGCCCAGTAGTGGGATTGCTGGATCCTATGGTAATTCTATTTGTAGTTTTTTAAGGAACCTCCATACTGTTCTCCATAGTGGCTGTATCAGTTTACATTCCCACCAGCAGTGCAGGAGGGTCCTGTGGCAGATTTTAAGAAGCACCACTTTCTGGCAGCTGCTGGAACATTCCAGGAGCCTGTGCGTGTGCATTTACCTCTACCTGGAATTGGAATGTCTGTCCTTTTCCTCCCCCTTCCACCTGTTCACATCAGTGCTCTTCTGAAGCATCTCTCTCCCCGCGTGCCAGGCTGAGATGGGTGCCCCCCCTCTACGTGCGACTTGTCACAGGGCAGGAACTGTCATTGTTGTCATTGTTCACTGGGGACAGAGATGTGTGAGAATGCTTCAGGGTTGCAGTATGTTAATTTAGTCCCTGAAGCAGCTCCTCAGAGGACTGGGTTTGACGTTTGATAAAATGAGTTCTCTGACACATATATCTTTTAGAAGTTGACATTTTCTGTAATAAGCTCAAGGGACATTCTCAGTAAAGCCCACCAGAAGATTCCAGGCTGTAGGATGTAGGGAGCACTGCTTCCCACGTCTTCCCAGTTCCTCACTGGGGAGGAGCTTGGACTGGTGGCGACAAGGGGCTGCTTGTCCGGGGTGTGGTCCCACTGGTCTCAGGAATTCCTGGGTGGGGGGCTCTCCATGCCTCAGAGACACCCAGCTCTGTTACCCTGAGACCGCAGCATAAACGCCTTGTGCACTTTCCCTGGACTTGCTTCTTGGTCACCGCAACATTTCAGAACCCAACCCATGCCTGTGACTGGATAGAAACTCAGTAGATGGCTGAGACCAAACAGATTGGGAAACAGTGTAATTGCATCCTACGAACACTTGCCTTCATACAGTATGTGTAGTCAACTGTGAGCGGGTGTGATTCTCACTTTTAAAGATTCTTCTTTTTTTTAGCCTGCACACTCTAACCACTCTGTGTATACATGAAACCATGGATACTATGTTATCAATTGTGGGTATATTACTATATGTATGTTATATCTGATATACAATGTAGTTAATATAGTTAGTATAATTTTATAAATAATATATTGACTATTACATTTACATATATGCATTATTGATTATGCAAATTACAATTATATAAGATACCCTGATCTCTATATTTATTTTAAAGCATTGGCTCACACAGTTGTGGGGACTGGGCAAGTTCAAAATCTGCAGGAGAGGCCAGCAGGCTGGCAGGTCAAGTAGGAATCGACACTACACTTTGGAGGCAGAAGTTCTTCTTCTCCAAGAAATCTCAGTTTGTGCTCTTAAGGCCTTCAGCTGATTGGAGAGGGCCGACCACATGATGGAGGATAATCTCCTTTACTTAAAGTCAGCTGACTGTTAGATATTAACCACAACTACCCAAACCTCTGTGACAACACCTAGATTAGTGTTTGATTATATACCTGGGTCCTGTAGCCCCGCCAGGCTGACACATCAAACTCACCCTCACATAGGACATTTCCAAGCATACTATTGACTGAACCACACTTCCTGACTTTAAAATCAAACTCCGAGAGGGACTTCCCTGGTGGCGCAGTGGTTAAGAATCCACCTGCCAATGCAGGGGACACGGGTTCAAGCCCTGGTCCGGGAAGATCCCCCATGCCTCAGAGCAACTAAGCCCATGCCCCACAGCTACTGAGTCTGCGTGCCACAATCACTGGAGCCCGCGCACCTAGAGCCCGTGCTCTGCAACAAGAGAAGCCACCGCAATGAAAAGCCCGCACACCGCAATGAAGAGTAGCCCCCGCTCGCCGCAACTAGAGAAAGCCCGCGTGCAGCAACGAAGACCCAACGCAGACAAAAATAAATAAATAAAAATCAAACTCTGAGAAAAGGGAACCCTCCTACAGTGCTGGTAGGAATGTAAGTTGGTGCAGCCACTGTGGAAGACAGTATGGAGGTTCCTCAGAAAACTAAAAATAGAGCTACCATATGATCCAGCAATCCCACTCCTGGGCATATATCCAGACAAAACTCTAATTCAAAAAGAAACATGCACCCCTATGTTCACAGCAGCCCTGTTCACAATAGCCAAGACATGGAAGCAACCTAAATGTCCATCGACAGAGGAACAGATAAGGAAGATGTGGTACATATGTACAATGGAATACTACTCAGCCATAAAAAAGAATGAAATAATGCCATTCGCAGCAACATGGATGCAACTAGAGATTATCATACTAAGTGAAGTAAGTCAGAAAGACAAATACCATATGATATCACTTATATGTGGAATCTAAAATATGACACAAATGAACCTATCTATGAGACAGAAACAGAATCACAGACATAGAGAACAGCCTGGTGGTTGCCAAGGGGGAGGGGGTTGGGGGAGGGATGGACTGGGAGGTTGGGGTCAGCAGATGTAAGCTTTTATATACAGGATGGACAAACAACAAGGTCCTACTGTATAGCACGGGGAACTATATTCAATATCCTCTGATAAGCCATAATGGAAAAGAATATTTTAAAAGAATGTATATATGTATAACTGAATCACTTTGCTGTACAGCAGAAATTAACACAACATTGTAAATTAACTATACTTCAATTAAAAAAATCAAAGTCCGTTATATACACAACTTCCTTGCATACCTAAGCATTATAATAAAGGTCCAAGATTAGGATGTCAGTATTGTTTGGGGGGGGCATTATTCACCCTACTGAATAAATCAGCAAGTGGTTAAGAGCAGAGGCAAAATGTGTAGTTCTTGTGGGTTTAAGAAGCAACATGGGGCTTCCCTGGTGGCGCAATGGTTGAGAGTCCGCCTGCTGATGCAGGGGACATGGGTTCGTGCCCCGGTCCGGGAAGATCCCACATGCGGCGGAGCGGCTGGGCCCGTGAGCCATGGCCGCTGAGCCTGCACGTCCAGAGCCTGTGCTCCACAACTGGAGAGGCCACAACAGTGAGAGGCCCACGTACCGCAAAAAAAAAAAAAAAAAAAAAGAAGCAACATGTATCTATAACATCTATACCTCACTTAGCAATCTTCATTTACTTCTGAAAAACCCTACTCCTGAGTGAAGAGCTATTAAGTGAAAGAAATGTTTCCATTATTCAAAGTAAAAATTGTAATGTGTTCCATCCCGACCTAAAATATCCAAACAGTTTTCACAGATAAAATACAAATTGAGCAAGGAAAACAAGGTTATAAATAGTAACACTCTTAAAGTAAATAGATAGAGTTTGTCCATAAAATAAAATGTAATAGAGTTTTATTGCATTTGCTCTTTTGTCTTCAGCACTTTCTTCACCAATTTTTCAACCTTTTGGGGGGGTGCCTGGTGACTCAAAGCGAACTTAAAAATAATGACGCATAAAATCGCCCTGAGGGCCAAATAAAGGCAAAACAGAGAAGTGTTCAAAGCTAAAATGTGGAAGTAGGGTGTCCACAAAACAGACTGAAGACTTGTTGAAAATACCACCTCTCAGCTGGCGTACATAGGAAAGCAAAATATGCTGGTGTGAAAGTAAAGTGGTTTTTAAATTTTATTTATTTGTTTATTTATTTATGGCTGCGTTGGGTCTTTGTTGCTGCACGCGGGCTTTCTCTAGTTGCAGCGAGCGGGGGCTACTCTTCGTTGCGGTGCATGGAGCTCCTCATTGCGGTGGCTTCTCATTGCGGTGGCTTCTCGTTGCGGAGCATGGGCTCTAGGCGTGCGGGCTTCAGTAGTTGTGGCACACAGGCTCAGTAGTTGTGGCTCATAGGCTCTCGAGCACAGGCTCAGTAGTTGTGGCGCACGGGCTTAGTTGCTCCGCGGCATGTGGGATCTTCCTGGACCAGGGCTCGGACCCGTGTCCCCTGCATTGGCAAGCGGATTCTTAACCACTGCACCACCAGGGATGTCCCTAAAGTTTATTATACAGATATTCTCCATCAAGAAACTGGGTCAAGTAAGTTGTATGTCCTTGCTTGAAGCTGTCATATCAAAATATGGCATCTTTATAGCATATTTATTTAGTGCGATTTTGGTGAAAAAGTCATGACGCATATGTGCACACACATATATACACACAAGGAGTCATTGTTTAAAAAGCGCTGTAACTTCCCGAGAGCCATCACAGCCAAAGCTCGTACGCTGAGGCATCGTTATGTGAGGTCCATGTGTGTCTGCTTGCAAATTCACAGAATATTTCTAGAAAGGTACACAGGGAGCTGGTAACGGGCTGCTTCTAGGCAGGAAGACTGGGGGACGTGATAGGAGGGAAATTTCATTTTAACTTAAAACCTTTTTTGAAATGAATGGAGAAAAAATATATCAGGATACCAGCAGGAGTCCCTGAGTGGGTCCCTACGGCCTCAAAGCAAAGTACACATTGAAAGGTATCATAGTGACTTGTTTCCCTGCAATGCCATCCTGTGGAAGAAGAGTGATTGCATCAAATTCTGAGATGATTTGGTGAAGACTGTTTCTTTTCCTAGACCCTTGAAGACAATTCACAATATTGTCCTGTGCAGATGGGCCTGTGGAGCAGACTTTATTGCCGTTCCTTCCTCCGCCCTCTTCCCAGGTGGTAGAGCCTCCTCCCACCATAGCAGCTGAAAGTGAAAAACATGTACATTGAAGCCTCCCTTGCAGCTAGGCTGGCCCAACTCCTGTCCGGTGGATCATCAGAGGACATCTGCTGAGAGTAATTCCCTGGTCAAGCAGGGAATGAGAGAATTAAGTCCTCCTTATTCTTTTGGGCATGAGTGGGTAAAGATGTGATGTCTGGAGCTGTGGTAGCCATCTGGTGACCATGAGGAAAATTACCTAAGGGAGAAAGCTGAGGATGACTGAGCAGAAAGAGAGAAACTACCCAGGTTTGTGATGTCTTCATGGTTCCACTGAAATAACCAGTCTTGGAACAACTTACTGTTGGACTTCTTCCAATGAGAGAGACTCAACTCCTGTATCATTTAACCCTAATCATCCTAAACATCCTATTCATTTAATCAAGTTTTCAGTTACTTGTAGCTAAAGTGTCCTAGCTGATGTAGCATGTCATAAACTTTTAAATAATTATTCTAGATTTACCGTGCCAATGAACATGAATTTCACTATGACCTATTTTATTTGTAGAATCAGTGAACAAGAAATAAAAATTTAAGGGGTGAGTATTTTATTAGAGGGCCAAAGTCAGGGCCAAAGTCCAGCCAGTGTTTTATCACCAGGGATCTGCATAATGCTAATCATGAACAAATATGTTTTGGGAAAATGTCTGTTTGAGGTTTATCACTTCTAAAATTTCTTAAAAGTAACATATATTTTATCACTCCATCACACTACTTACAGATCTCTTTATAGTACAAGTAGCTGTCATTAAGTAAACCATGCCTTGGAAAACAGTTCCTGTAAGTTTGTTAAAGTCTACGTTCACCCAACCCACTAGGCTTGCACTGCCTTCATCAGCTCCCTCCAATGGGCGGAGAGTATAGAGGGAACTAGAGGTCTTCGAATTGGAACACTTGGGTTTGAGTCCAAGTTCTGGTGCCCCAGGCCTAGCTGGGTGAACTTAAACAAGTTAGTAAACCCTTTTGTGCCTCACTCTGTTTGGCCCCAGATACAGGAAAGACAAGAATCAACCATGAACATGACTCATTAACATCCTGGAGACAGTCTGGAAAACCAAGTGTTTACCTTACAGGTGTTTAGTGATACTATGTGCTGGTTATGGTATCATTTAGAGCACCTTAGATGCAAGTAACAGAAAACTGAACTCATAGAGGCTTACTTAGCAAGGAGATAGGTGGTGACTGCCCTTAGCTTAAAAGAGTTGTCAGGGATCCAAGATCACTCCATTCTTTGCTTCCTTCATCTTTACAATGTGAGCTTTTTGATCTGATGTTTGTTGCTTCATGGTCACAAGATGGCTGCTGCAGCTCCAGGCATGGTTGCCTTATTCGAAATCAGGAGACAATGGATGCAGTGGCAAAAGGTCGTTTTCTGTAGTGGTTCTCTTTTATTATCACCAACAGAAAAACTTTTGTTGAAGCACTTCACATTCCCTTGGGACTATGATATATGACAATCCCTTGTGGCCAAAAATAAACGAACAAACAAAAAAACTGGGAAAGCAAACATCTGGCCATTTTACATTCTCTCAAGTGGAAGGTAAACAAAAGGGAAGAGAGCTGGGGATGGTTGTTGTCTGACAGTGAACACCTATTTTAATTAGGGTTCATTCCAGAGATGCAGCGACTCCCAAACACTGGTAAAGTAGGTTGGTGTCATAGCCGCAACCACAGAGAGTCAAGGTTAGT
The DNA here is from genome assembly GCF_964270905.1 of Leucopleurus acutus. Lineage (NCBI taxonomy): Eukaryota > Metazoa > Chordata > Mammalia > Artiodactyla > Delphinidae > Leucopleurus > Leucopleurus acutus. Next base: position 3,283,939 of record NC_139158.1, read on the forward strand.
AAACAAATTCGTACTGAGCATCTATTAAACGCCAAGCAATGTACGAGACAGAGAAGATTCCAGTCCTCAAGGAAAGTAGACAAGAAACATGTGTGCAATTAAGTAAACATGATCATTTTAAATGGTGATATACACCTTGAAGAAACTAAAAGAGTGTAAAGAGGTAGAGAGTGATGCCGGAAAGGTGAATCATTCTGGCCAAAATATAAAATAACACTGGTGAAAAATGATACTGAGAACCAAGTGTTTTTCTCAAAAATCCGGTTGCTTCCTAACTGAAAGTGATAATGTGACTTTGCTTCCCTCCTGAGACTGTGCTTATCCACTACTCAGAATGTCCCTTTCATTTATACAAAGTTTTGTAGGGCCTTTATACTCTACCACCCAGTGAAGCATTATTTATGAATGAGTTTCATGATCATTATTCATTTAAGAACATGTGTTTCCTCTCCATGGGGAGGCCCTGCTTCCTGTGCAGGTTTCTTTTTAACAGTTTTCTTTCAATTTTGCTCATTGATCCTACGAAGAATTCTCGGATTTCTCTGGGGAGGTGGTCTGTATTCAACATTGTAAGAAGAGGGGCTAGGAATGTGAATACAATTGTGAAAAGAAAAAGAACACACGATGGAAAGACAGGTCTCCTGCTGGAGCATCTGTCTGCCTTGATGTTATCACCAGGATGAGGTATGCTCACTCCCTCAGATTATGTGACCACAGTTGACTGTCCCAGAGCCCACGGCAAAGTGAACGTTGGGGTCTTAGAGCTGCAAGTGACCTTATAAATCGTCTACGCGGCCTTCCTCGTGCGGTAGAAACCCTCCTGATAAATGTGCAGATCTATTTCCTTGGACCGGGTCCCGTAGAGGGGAGGCTCCTGTGGATAAGCGTCCACCGTGGGCAACCCCAGTTGCCTTGTGCTCTTTCTTACAAAACCGTCACCGTTGGTCCCGATGTTGCTTCTGGAACCACTACACTTCCCCTCTTCTAACATCTCTCAGGCAGACTCCAATCAGAGTTTTCAAGACCATTCCGTCTCAACGGCGCTGTGTCGATTCCACCAAGAGCTCCACGCTGTTCCGTCTAACGCCTGGTGTTCAGCCTGCATCCTGTTGGTTCAGGTGTCAGGTAGTGACACCTGACACAGCTGATCACCCGCTTCTCATCCAGCTGCTTCCTTCATTGGGATTCAGGATGCCAAACCCTCTGGGTTTCCCTCCCACCTCTCTGGCTGCTCCCCTGGAACCCCTTTGCTGCTTCCTCCTCTTCTCCCCTCCCTCCAGTCTCCAGGGCTCTGTCCCTTAGCCGTCCCCTCTTCCAGGCTGAAGCCGATGGCCCCGAGTGTACATCCGCAGCCCGGTCCTCTCCCAGTCCTCGGGCTCAGAATCCCACTCCCTTCTCCCCACCCACTGCCTAACAGGCTTCCCCGCCTTCATGGGGCTGAAGAATGGAACCCTCGGCTGCCCTGCCACTCAGCTCTCTCACTGGGCTCCTGTCTCAGTTACAACACCGTCCTCCCATTGCTCAGGCCCCAGCATGAGGATTCATCAGTAAGTCCTGTCCCTCTGCCCTCAAAGTCGTTTCCTGATGAGATACCATCACATGGCTCACATGCACCCCTCATGTAATCACGTAAGAGTCCATGCACACAAACACTGCACATAGCTAGACGTTAGCGCTGCCTTCCCAAACTTCCATAACACTTACAGCTTTCTGCTAGTATCTGTCCCATGCCACCTTGTGTAATACCTATTTGCGGTCGTACCTTATCTTCCCTAAGAGCATACAAAGCCCTTGAAGACAGAGGTTATCCTACACATATGTTCAACCTTCATAGTGGAACATTCATAATCAGGCCCTATAAGTATTTCCTGAAGAAGTGGTTATAAGTCTTACCAATGACAGCTCAGTCTCTTTTTTTCCTTTCAGTATTTTCTAATTTATTTTTTAATTGAAGTATAAGTTGATTTACAATGTTGTGTTAGTTTCAGGTGTACAGCAAAGTGATTCAGTTATATAAATATATAATATATATATTCTTTGTGGGTTATTACAAAATATTGAGTATAGTTCCCTGTGCTATACATAATTGGAAAAGATACATGCACCCCAATGTTCACTGCAGCACTATTTACAATCGCCAAGGTATGGAAGCAACCTAGATGGCCATCGACAGATGGATGGATAAAGAAGATATGGTATATGTATATATACAATGGAATATTCCTCCGCCGTAAAAAAAGAATGAGAGATAATGCCATTTGCAGCAACATGGGTGGACCTAGAGATTATCATACTAAGGGAAGGAAGTCAGACAGAGAAAGACAAATACCATATGATATCACTTCTATGTGGAATCTAAAAAAAAAAAAAAAAGATATAAATGGACTTATTTACAAAATAGAACTCAGTCTTAAGTACCAAAAGCTAGGAGTTACTTGGGAAGGGTACTGTCAGTTGTGTCTGAGCACCAATGGAGGAGGGCTGGATCCACAAAGACCATCTTTAGGGAAGGATCATCACAGTGTCCTGGAAGAGACAGTGCGGTAACCAAGTAGCCCCCTGTTGACCCCAGAGTCAGGTGCAGATTTCACAAACCCCATCTTCTAAATTGTCCCCTGTGATCCTATCTCATCTAAGACAGGGGCTTTTTTTTTTGCTGCCCTCCAGCAAAATAAACATCTGTCCCCCAACAGAATAAACATCGGCAGTAGTTGATCAAAATGGGACCTTTATCACAAAGCCATCTAGAGATCAGTCTCTCCAGTGAGCTCCACATCACTCCAGTCATCTCCAATTTTAAAAAACTGAAAATTCCCAGACTTCACTTTTGTATTTTTTCCTTTCAATGGATTTATACCTTTTTAACAAATCAAGGGCCAAGTTAATGCCTATCTTTTCCTGTCTCTTTGTTTGTTCTTGAACATGATAAACTACTTGAGTCATAAATACACTTAGGAAAGTAATTACGTTGCATATTCTTGGGATAAACTCAGTGTTTCCAGAGTCGAATCGAGTTGAATTTATATAATAGGGATTTTTTTTAACACTTAGACACAGAGAGCATCAGTGGGACTTCTCAAATGGAGAAAGCTGAACAGGTTATGACCTAGTTCTCAAGCAAACTGTCCAGAAAACATTCTAATTGCGGGAAATAGCCACAAGGGTCCGTGGCGGCCGACACAGAGCCGCCCAGCCCGCTGAACGCCTACTTTTCATTCCTGTTTCTGCAACTTGTAAGGGATTAAACGGGAGCTAAGAGCTTGACATTTGAAAAGGTGAGCGTTCTTCTGGGTGATTCGAGCCTCAGCTTTTAGAGGATTCCAGTCTGTGAAGGTAAAACTTGCCAAGGGGCGAGGTGGGCAAGGCTGGGAGGGTGGTGTGATCAGGCGAAGCCGAAGCCGAATCGTTAGCCAAATCCATCGCACCCGCCTCCGCCAATCAAGGTCTTCACAATGCACGTCCTCCAAGCAGCACGGAGCCTAAACGATAAGGCGTTTCCCCGAGTTGTGGTCCAGGAACTGGGAGACAGCTGTGTCTGCTTCTAGCTGGGCGGGTTAAGACCGGATAGGACCACCGACCCTCCAACTGGGCATGCGCGAGTGTCCGCTCCGTGACCTTTTGACGTCAGAGGACGGAAAACACCCTCAGGTCGTGCTGAGGGCCGTGGCTTAGTTACGCCTGCGCAGAACGACCTCGATCACACCTCTTCCCATCCCCTCTCCCCAGGCTCCCCACCGCCGCCGACCACCCTGCTTCTTTATGCTTCATCCCATAATTTACCCAGACCCTTGGCTTCAGGGAGGCTGATCTGGGGCCTGTTCTCCCTCTTCGCATGGCTTCCTTGCAAATAACGCCCTTCTTTGCTGCAAACCTCGGTGTCTCAGCGTTTTGACCTGCTGTGTGCGCGGGCAAAACGAATCCGGTTCGGTAACAAAGCCCCAGATTCCAGAAATTCAGCACGGTTCCCCTTACCAGTGGCTGAGCAAGTCGGTGTAGACGGGCGCCAAGGATGCTGCTTTACTGACAGTTTGTTGACTACTCTGTGTTCTTTTGTTTGTCACGTGGGCGTTTCGGAAATTGTGATGGAAAAGTTCCAGAAATGACAATCATAACAAAGGTCCAACTGGACGTCAGATTTGCTTCTCCTTAAAGAAGAGGAGGCTCTTCTTTTTTTTTCTGTTTTAAAATTTTGTTTTATTGAAGTATAGTTGATATGCAATATTATGTTAATTTCTACGGTACCACAAAGTGATTCAGTTATACATGTTTCAGTTATAACATGATTCAGTTATACATATGCTTTTCCGTTATGGTTTATCACAGGATATTGAGTATAGTTCCCTGTGCCTATACAGTAGGACCTTGTCGTTTATCCATCCTATATGTAATAGTTTGCCTCTGCTAATCCCAAACTCCTACTCTATCCTTCCCCCACTCCCCCTCCCCCTTGGCAACTACAGTCTGTTCTTTATGTCTGGGAGTCTGTTTCTGTTTTGTAGATAAGTTCATGTGTGTCATATTTTAGATTCCACATCTTTATCATTCTTTTATTTATTTATTTAATGTATTTGTTTTTGGCTCTGTTGGGTCTTCGTTGTGGTGCACATGCTTCTCATTGTGGTGGCTTCTCTTGCTGTGGAGCACGGGCTCTAGACATGTGGGCTTCAGTAGTTGTGGCATGCGGGCTCAGTAGTTGTGGTTCGCGGGCTCTAGAGCACAGGCTCAGTAGCTGTGGCGCACGGGCTTAGTTGCTCGGCGGCATGTGGGATCTTCGCGGACCAGGGTTGGAGGCTCCTCTGAAATAGCATCTGATGGACGTGCTGACTCCAGGGCCCGGCTGCGCGGGCTGAGGCTTGGCTGGCCTCTTGGGCAGCTTCACTTTCTCCTGCTTCCTCCCGTTCTGTTCTCCAGAACTGGTCCCTGATGAGCATCGCCACCCACGTATCCATCTCCGACTCAGCTTCCAGAGAAGCCAAGCCGCTCGCCTGGGTGCTGGGATGGAGTGTTTGTTCTCTTTTTTTTTTGGGTGCGGTACGCGGGCTTCTCACTGTTGTGGCCTCTCCCGTTGCGGAGCACAGGCTCCGGACGCGCAGGCTCAGCGGCCATGGCTCACGGGCCCAGCCACTCCGCGGCATGTGGGATCTTCCCGGACCGGGGCACGAACCCGTGTCCCCTGCATCGGCAGGCGGACGCTCAACCACTGCGCCACCAGGGAAGCCCTTGTTCTCTTAAATGGTTCATCAGGGCCCAAGAGTCTAACCAGTTGTTCGTGACCTCTTTTAGGTCTGAGACCCTCGCCAAATGACAAAAATAAACCAACTTAGTAGCGAGTTCAGTGTTTCTGAATTCAAAGGAAAACAGCGCATGGACTCAGGGAGGACAGCGCCTCGCAAGCAGGGGAGCACCGTTCCCGAGGGATTTGGGGCAAGCGTGAGGTTTATGGAGCAATGGAAGCAGGCAGGGGCGGCTGGGAGGTGGGATTTCCTTCCTCATAAGGCTGGATGCTCAGGGAATAAGGCGAGAGTACTTGGCTTAAGCTTGATTGGCTGGGGTTGCACATTCCTTACTTAAAGCAAGGAAATCATGACATTTTCTTGGCGTTTGTGGACCGGCGTTTCAGGTCAAGGGGAGCATTTACAGGGACACAAAAGTTACCTAAGTTTCCATTTGCTGACACAGCATCCGGGGGCAGGAATGGCACTGTCTTGGGCCTAGAAACTTCAAAACCCTTTCGATAAAACGACGCTTACATTTCCCCCCAGAAAAATGTACATAAACACTTATCATTTTGCCTGCAGTTTCGTGGAATTCGGAGCACCTCTAAAACCCTGAGAGACACAACCCCCAGTGTTAAAATCCCCACCCAATCCTCCTGTGAGTAAAGCTCTCAAAAATTCCTTGGACTCCGGGCGTTACTAGGCATATGGAGTGTAAAAGTTTGCCTTTCGAGGTCGATGTTTGAGGAGTTGAGATAAGCCATGAAAGTGATGGCGACTCCTGAATTAGGAAAATGAAGTATCGACTTGGCTTAAGCTTTCCTTTCCTTTGAGAAAAACCCACGTAAGAGGTTTATCAACAGAGCTGGCCTCTGAGTAGCAAACAATCACCTTTTTTCTTTCCCGCTGCTGACTCTTCGCACCCCTTTTCTTCACCAGTTCTTCTCACCCCTTAATGAAATCTCAGGCAGATCACAGAGATGTTTGGATCACTTCCAGAAAATACAGACAAGTATCGCTTTCAGGGATTGAATTTTCTAATTTTATTAAATCTCCAGTTGTCTTTCCTCCATCAGCTCAGGCTGGCTTTGGGGTTAGAAACCTCCCATGGAAAGGAGAATGGTCTTCTGTTTCCTACACTCAATAGCTATTGCTATGAGTTCCCCAGCGTCAGGCAGGGAAGGAGAAGGACAGGGGAGGAGATGTTACTTGGCTGGTGAAGTTGTGATCTGGTGTCTTTGGGGTCCCCCTAGGTAATCCCTGCTGGGAATCTGACTACATTTCCCAGATACAAAGCGGTACCTCCTTCATCTGACTGCTCTCAACAATCCCAGGCTTCTTGCAATTCACAGGTCAGCTGAGTCACTTTGCCAGGCACTCTTTAGAGGCTGGGAGCGACCTTCAGAATGACTCACTGCCTGGAATCTACATTTGGTCACCCCCCCGCCCCTCCCCCATCACCACCAGAACAAGCACTTGGTCCCATTGATGGTGGTGCCGCCTGTTCCCAAGGCAGCCTTCATTTCTTTGCGCAGCCACCAGGAGGCGCTCCACACAGCCCTCCACCTTTACAGCTCTCGGAATGCGTCTGATCCCCAAGCCTTCCATCTCTGACTACACGGGCTTCATGGCAAGTCCCCACAGTGTTCTCTCAAAGGCACCCTCCGAAGAAACCCTCCCTTTCCAGTCTCCTGAACCCCCGCAACAAATTCCCTGCCAAACTCCAAGACAGACAGGTTTCCAGGTCGCTGTCCTGGGACAACTCCATGACTTATTCTTTAGAATAAAGTCCGTCTGTATCCTTTCCTTCCCTCTGAACTGTGAGCCATGTGGGAAAGGAGACAGTGATTTTTCTACAGTAGAAATTCTAGCATCTTGAACTATGTAACCATGAGCATCTTATAACCATTTCTGGCTGATTAGGAATACTTTGAAATGCTCAAGGGACTTGCCCATCTGTGTCAAAACCCCAGAGAGCATATACATTAAGAAAATAACCCTTCAAAGGACATAACTGTCTAGAGCAGCAGAACCACTCTTTCTTTCAAATGAGTCCCACATCCTCCAGATTGCTGAAAGGCGACGGCCGTGGACCTATTTTTGGAAAACCTAAGATCATAGAATTTCAGACTTCCAGCACAAGCCCATGAGTTACCTAACACGTATTTTAGGGAAAGAAGGAGAAATTTTCCAGCCCTAACTTATTGAAAGGCCATTACAGTTCGAAGAGCATCAAAGAAATGCACCCCAGGGATACCCACCTTTGAATGTCCTACAGGGCTGGGTAGCATTCCTACAAGTCAAGAAAAACCCAAGAATAAAAAGTTGTGGCAAAAATACCAGAAATTAGCACTGCCTCTGCCTCATAACCTTGAAATATAGTTACCTGAAAGGTAACTTCTAAATAACATTCCAGCATCTACAGAACAGATAAGTGCTAAATGATGTAGTAAAAAGAGTGCTTAGGATGGGTGAGAAAGAAAGGTAGGTCCTGATGCAATGAAAAGTTTCATTTTGATTTAGTTAGGGGAAGATGTGGTTATATTAACAGGATATACATTTAGTAAGCAACCTCCGAAAGGCAGAAGTCCTACTGAACTTGATTTAATGAACCCATGAAAATTATTTGGAATTCACATTTATATTTCTATTTAAATCCATACTTAGAGAACATACTTATATTTTTCGCAAGTTTACTTTTTTTCCTGGTGTGATTCTTACCCTTTATTGTGTTGATGATAATTAAACATTCATAACATGATTTGTACATCGACACTTGTTGTAGCTTTGAGTGGCACGAAAAGAGATTTGTCAGTAGAAATCCAGCTTACGTGGTAGCAAGATGCTGGTTAGAAACTTCAAATGACAGGACCACTGGGTTTGATAAAAACTAGTTTAGGCTTTGCTGGCCACCACGTGGTCTCTGTCCAAATACCCATCTCTGCTGTGTAGCCTGAAAGTATCCAGAGATGATGTATAAACCAATGATACATTTATGGACATCGAAATCTGATTTTCACATAATTTTACGTGCCCTGAAATATTATTCTGTTTGGTTTTTTGGTGTTTATTTTTATTTTTTTAGCAGTCATTTAAAAAGGTAGGGAGTTCCCTGGCGGTCTAGTGGTAAAGACTCTGCGCTTCCAATGCAGGGGATGCAGGTTCGATCCCTGGTCGGGGAAATAAGATCCCGCAATGCCGTGCGGCACAGCCCAAAATGTTAAAAATAATAATTAATAAATAAATAATAAAAATATAAAAGTCATTTTTAGCTCACAGGCTGTATGGGTAGAGAGTCAAACTTAGCCAACAAGCCCCATGAAGCCATATAAAGGCCACAGCAGTCCAGGAGGCGGTAATACCGTAATCGTCCCCTTATGGATGAAGAAACTGAGCCTGGGGATATTAAGTGATTTCCTCAATTGAAACAGCTGAGGATGACAGAGCAGCGAGCGGGACAGACGTGTCTGCCTCTGAGACCCCACCTTTAACGCTGCGTCAGATCCGTCTCTGGCAACCGTTTATATAGTGTATTTATCGATCACTTCACCACCATGGTACATGACGTCATTCGTTAAATGAAATTCTCCACCCAGCGCGGTGTTTGATTTCTGACACCTCCAAAGTTTTCCGTGATCAAATTTATTAACAAGGAAGCAGCAGTTTGCAGTCAGCCTAGCAAACAGCCTGCGACAGCGGATGCTTTATTTTCCCAGGCCTCAGGTTCGGAAGACATTATCATTGTAATTATTTACTTATTTATTTACATCCTGCGATGTTCCTGAAAGGGTTTTAGGTGGCTGAGAGCACTATTATAACCTCATAAATGAATGAAGTCGTTATAAATGGGTGACGTTAAATCTTTACAAACCATAAGGCCTGGGGCATGCTCCTGCGGGGTTATTAACTTGATTTCTTTCTCTTTCCGACACTTAAACAAGGAAACTCATTCACCCTGGGGAAAAGCCAAAGGCGGGCCTGGCAGCCTTCCAAGTCATGGCCTCGAGTTTCTGAGAAGGTGTTGACAATTCCCTTCCACGAGCATTTCCTCATCGCCACCTTGTGTTCTCCCTGCTATGGCAAATTATTTGAGAAATTCTAAAAAATTACTGGACCCAACCCTTATGCTCAGGAAACTTACAACCACAGAAGAAATGAGTTCCAGATGAATCCAGCACTTAAGAAATGTCACTGCGGCCATATTTGCTTGTCTTCAGCTTTTAGAACACATCAAGCAGTGTCCTGCCTCAGGACCTTTGCACCTGCCTTTTCTCCTGCTCAGAACAATCTGTCCTTTACAGAATGGGCTCCTTCTCATCCTCCAGGTCTTGGCTTGAGCGATCTGCCCTGAGCAACTATGTGAGGTATTTTCGTTTTGTTGGTCTGTTTCACCAAATTCTGTTTCCTTCGTAGCCCTGTTCACAGTCTGTAATGACACGATGCACACTCATGGTTGCATCCTTATCTGTCTCCCCCTCCAAACTGGGAGCTTCAAGGGGACCACGTCTGCTTGCTTGTTCACCACTGTTTCCCCGGCATATTGCGCAGGGCCTAGCACATAGTAGATGCTCAATAAATAGATAAGGAATAAACACGTGAGTGAGTGAATGAATGGAGATGAGCGGGGAGGGGACCACATTGGGGGGCTTCAGCCCCCCTCCCTCACCCCAGCCCCAGACACAGCAGGTCAAGTCTTGCTAGATTCACATGTGGGAGTTCACAGAATTTTCTGTTTTGATTTCTAAAACCAAAAGCAGTGAGGCAAACCAACAAAAAGAGAAGAAGGTGGCCTTGCTTAACCAGAGAGACCCTCCCTCCCTCCCTGCCTCCCTCCCCTCCCCCACCCTCCCTCCCTCCCCTCCCCCCCTCCCCTCCCTCCCTTCCTTCCTTCTGCAACGCCTTCCTGGGTTTTTCTCTCCTGCATCCCATTTATCAAAGTCATCACATCTAGGAAAAGTTGTGTGTTTCCTAAACACCCCCACCTCAATTTGTTCTGAATCCCCTTCATTCAAACTGAACACAGACACAAACATTAAAAATACACACACATACACACAGTTAATGGATTGGGGAATACATTTACCCTTCTGTACTAGCCTAGACATGGGCGGAAAGGTCGTTTCAAATAATTATCACCCTGATAATTGAGCAGATGGCAATCACCAAATCCAGCCGTCCCTGCCCGTCAGTGCCTCCGTAGCTAATTCACCTTCATGCCTGGGCAATTTATTCTAACTAGATTCCATTTCATGATTGCAACTTGTATCATTGCTTTTCAGGTGCCCCAGAAACTGAATTTGCAAAGGGTTTGTATGTCACAAGAAGCTATTCCTACAGAAAGTAGGAAAATTGGCATGGGTCCGGAGACCTCATGTTGGCCACTTGGGACATCAGAATTAGAGCCAATCATGCCTTTTTTCATCGCTGCCTGTGTCTTTGCCGAGCTGTGCCTCTCCCCTATACTGTCCTCTTCCCTAAGCCACAGAGGTCTTTCCTAAAAGCTTCTGCAGAAGCACTCCACACAGAAAAGGTGTTCAGTCCCTCCCACGTTTTAATGACTCAAATCCAAAGATGAGAAAAGCAACTCAATCACAGTTACCATTCTTCTTAATTTGTCATCCTGGAGACCAACTGTTTCCCTTATTTTTTTCTACCTTTTCCTTTTCGTTTAGCTCTTTTTGTAAGAACTCTAAGGGGGTTGCCTGCCAGAGAAAATTCACCTCTCCCCAGGAAACCAAGCACCCACCATGGCAGGTGCTCCCTCTGTGAATGGGTTGTTACTTTTCGGCAGGGATGTGAATAGTCCATTTACTCTGAAGAAATTAGAGAGAGTGTGGCAGCAACAACATATAATCACTTAATTTGGAGCAGATCCAGGACTGAATATAAGCACCTTTGATTTAAAGGGAAAAAATCAATTAAAGGCAGTTGGCAGAAAGTTCTTTCAAGTCAATGAAGTCATTCAGTCAGTCCATAAAAAATGACAGTTTTTGAAAGCATAACTGGATTTCAAGTGAGAAGAGAAGGGCGGGAAGCAAAGATTGGCATCCATGAGAAGGAAAAAAACTCAAACCAAATGATAGACGATTTAGGGATTTCCATGATCTCACTGGTTTTCTACTTCCGCTTTGTTTTCCAGTCAAGGGTCCCTTCTTGGTGTGTGTTTGGGGTGGGGGTGTGTGGAAGAGACAGCTCTCGAGACCAGGGCTGAAGATGCCAGAGACTCACTTTCCCAGCCTCCCTTGCAGCTCAAAATCAGACAAGTGTTGCAGGAAGAGGGACCCCTTCCAGGGCCCGAGAGCGGGCTCTTGTCTAACACTCAGAAACAAATTGTCTGAGGAGACACACGTGCTCACAAAGCAAAAGACTTTACTGGGAAGGGGCGCCCGGGCGGAGAGCAGCAGGGTGAGGGAACCCGGGAGATCTACTCTGCCACGTGGCTCACAGCCTCGGGTTTTATGCTATCAGGCTTAGCTTCCAGGTTATCTCTGACCAGCCATCCTGCGTGGCCCATATTTGGTCTGACTCAGGGTCCTTCCGGTGGCACGCGCATCTGTCAGCCAAGATGGATCCCAGCGTGAAGGATTCTGGGAGGTTGGTAGGGTATATTATGGGCTGGCATATCCTCCCTCCTTTGGCCCCTCACGAACTCTCCTGGGTAGTTTTTGGGGGCAGCACCACGTTCCTTATCAGGACCTCCTGTTGTGAGACAGCCCATTAGAAATTTGCTTTCAGTAGAACTCTCCCATCATTCCTTTCTCTCTCCCCAAACTGCCCCGAGTGCCTCATGAACATCCATGGCCCCGGCTTTGCTACCAGATACCCACGAAGCGCTGCCCACCTGAGTCCCCCAGCCCTTCGCCTTCCCCCGCCCAGAGTCGAGCACTCTGCTTGTAGGCTGAACTGCAACTGCATCGTGTCATATCACCATGAGAGGCCAACACGCCTTATCCAACACCCTTGGGGGCGTACGTGCTTTCGCACTGAGAACTTTACAGCTTTCCAAAGAATGCACGGCCGAGGCTTTCTATCCCGTTAAAGACACAGAAGGATCCAGGGACGGCAACCTGTAATCAAACCCATTAATATTTCTGCGGAAAAGCACGTGAATATTCAGACTAAGCAGGGAAAATAAAGATTATAAATAGCCTCTCATCGGGTCAGGTCAGGTTCTGAAGAACTTTAGAATTTTTGGAGTGGCATGTAAGGATTACGCACCCCTGTTTACATACCTTTCTACCCCACCAGACTGAACAGAGGCTGGGAGACACTGGCTCCCCCGCCATCCATAAAATTTGAAGCCTCAGTACCATGTGTGACCAAGAAAATGCTGAATGAAATTAAAGGTAGCGCTGAGGAATCAAAGGATGTCCTTCCCTGCTCTGAAGTGCAGCTCTCCTCTGGGCAACTGGTAAACTGACAACCTGACCCAGAGCTGGAGAAACCTTTTCTGTCAAGGGCCACAGAGTAAACGGTTTTCAGGCCAGATGGTTTCATTTGCAGCTACTTCACTCTGCCATTATAATGCAAAAGCAGCCTTAGGCTATGTAAATAAACAGGTGTGTCTGTGTCTCAATAAAACTTTATTTATAATAATGGGCCGAGGGCCTCATTGGCCCAGAGACCACATTTGCTGACTCTTGAACAAATCCATACAAATGTCTTATTTGATGATTCACTCAGCAAACACAGGACTTCTGTCATGTGCTAGGCACCGTTCTCGTGCTAGAAATTTAGCAGTGATTAGAAACACAAGTTGATGGCCTCATTAAGTTTACACTCTAGCTGATTGCAGGAATTAGATTAGAATCTTCAGATCATCTCAGCTCTGTGCTTCACTTTGTCTCTGTAAGAGTGGACCATAGGGGCTTCCCTGGTGGCGTAGTGGTTGAGAGTCCGCCTGCCGATGCAGGGGACACGGGTTCGTGCCCTGGTCCGGGAGGATCCCACATGCCGCGGAGAGGCTGGGCCCGTGAGCCATGGCCGCTGAGTCTGCACGTCCGGAGCCTGTGCTCCGCAACGGGAGAGGCCGCAGCAGTGAGAGGCCCGCGTACCGCAAAAAAAAAAAAAAAAAAAAAAAGAGTGGACCATGGCCGAAGATATTAACAGACACCTCACCGAAGAGGATATACAGATGTCAAATAATAGTATAGAAGATGCTCCACATTATATGTCATTAGAGAAACGCCAATTAAAACAGTGAGATACCGCTACACACCTATTAGGACAGACGAAATCCTGAACACTGACAGCACCGAACGCTGGGGAGGATGCACAGCAGCGGGAACTCATTCATTGCTGGAGGGAATGCAAAACGGTGCAGCCGCTTCGGAAGACGGTTTGACGACTTCTTACAAAATTTAACTCTGCTTTCACCACAGTGCCGTGGGACCCAGCAGTGGTGCCTCTTGGTTTTACCCAAAGTGAAACCGTGGGTAATTTTTAGTTAAATCCATTTCACCTGTGACCCGCCTTCACGAATCAAGGTCGTTTCAATTGTTGCTGCAAAAGACGTGCCCGTCCTCCGAGCTGCACGAAGCCTCAACAACAAGGTGTTTGCCTGAGCTGTTTTCCAGGCACTTGGAGTCAGCTGCGTCTTATTCGAGCTGAGCTGGTTAAGACTGGTTAAGACTGGATAGGGCCACCCACCCTGCAGTCAGGCGTGTGCCAGCGTCAGATGACCTTTGCTGCAAACCTTGGCTTCCCAGCGTTGTGGCTTGCTGCGCGGCAGGCAAAATGAACCTAGTTTGCAAACAGAAGGAGTGGAAAACGTCTGTACACACGAAAACCTGCACATGGATGTTTATAACAGCTTTATTCATAACTTGGACGTAACCGGGCTCTCCTTCAGTAGGTGAGTGGATGAATAATTGTGGTCCATCCTGACAATGGAATATTACTCAGTGCTAAAAAGAAATGAGTTATCAGCTCATGAAAAGAGGACATACTGTGTGATTCCAACTATATGACATTCTGGAAAAGGCAAAACTATGGAGACAGTAAAAAAAAAAAAAAAGCAGTGGTTTCTGGGGTGAGGGAGAGATGAATAAACAGTTCAGAGGATTTTTAGGGCAGTGAAAATACTCTTTATGATATTATAATGCTGTATATATGTCATTACACATTTGTCCAAACCCGTAGAATGTACAGCACCCAGAGTGAACAGTAATGTAAACTGTGGTCTTCGGGTGATGATGACGTGTCAATGTAGGTTCATCCTTGGTAAAAAATGTACCATTCTGGTGGGGATGTTGATAATGGGGGAGGCTGTTTGAGGGGTAGGGGAAATGGGAAATCTGCGTACCTACCCCTTAATTTTGTTATAAACCTAAAACTGCTTTTTAAAAAAATCAAGTCTTAAAAAAAAAACCCACCGGCACCTGCAATTGATGCTTTTTATTCGCGGGTTCCATAATTCTGAATGTGCCTTCACCCTAAAACTTATTGGTAATCCCCATACCAGCACTTGCAGGGCTGCTGTGCAAAGCACAGAAAAACTTGATACACCCGACGCGACGCCTTGCCTTCGTGTTTCAGTTCTTGCGCTGTAAACAGGCAATCTCCCTGCGGTATGTTTATGCCATGTTTTGCTTTTTATGCTCTTTGCTGTTGAAAATACCCCCTAAGCGTGGTGCTGGAGTGTCGTCTAGGGTTCCTAAGGGCATAAAGGCTGGGATGTGCGTTTCAGAGAAAACACGTGTGTTAGATGAGCTTCATGAATGCCTAAGTTGCAGCGCGGTTGGCTGTGAGTTCAATATTAATGAATCAGTGATATAAAATAAGGTGTCTTTTAACAGAAACACACATAAAACAAAGTTATGTACTGACCCGTTGATGAAAATGCTGGGACCAGAGGCTGGTGGGAACTTAACCCCAAAATTCCCGGGAACAACTATTAATTCAGAGTTTGTGGTGACTATAAAACATAGATGCCAGGAGTAACAAAAATCAACCGTATTTGGTAATAGTGTTCTCTTTTAAATCTCGACTTTATCCATAAGTATGATTCTTTCTTCCTTTATAACATTATTTATCTGGGCCTCCTCTCTCTTTTCTCAATCAGTCTTGCTAGAACTTTGTATGGGTTTGTTTGGTTTGGGTTTTATTTTTTTTTAAGAATCAACTTTCGGCTTTTTAAGATTTCTTCTCTAACCCACAAATTGTTTAGCAGCATGCTTTAAAATTCCCAACTACTGAGCAGTTTTTGATTGTCTTTTCACATTAGCTTCTAACTTAATAATATGTGATCAGAGAACAAGGGCTGTATGTAAACTATCCTGTGAGATTTACAGAGGATGCTGTGTGGCCTGGTAATGACGCTGCTAACATTGGTGGGTGCCCGAGGGTCCTGTCCATCTTTAGCACTGAATGCAGGATTCCACGTGGGTGCATTCAGCCAATGTTGTCATTTGTGCAGATCTCCCAAATCCTTGTTCATTTTTTGTGTGATTACCTTATCAATAACTGAAACAACTGTAAGGGCGAATTTATCCATTTCCCCTGCAGTTCTAACCATTTTTAGCTTCCTCCGTGTAGGGCTATTTTGTTGGGTGCATTCATGATTAGAACAGCCGTATCTTCTCGCCAAATGGAACCTCTTACCATTTTGCAGAGACCAGCGCCATGCCTTATCACGCTTTATGTCTTAAAGACTAATCTGTCTAATATTGAAGAGCAGCAGTCTTTGGGGTAGCATATTACTGACGGGTCTTTTGCTCCATCCTTTTATTTTCGACCTCTGCATGCCTTTTGCTTTAGATGTACCTCTTAAGAACAAGAGACGGGGGGTAGAAGAGAATGGTTGGGGTCATAGCAACGTCTCCCCTCTCCCAGAGCAAATTATACAATCCCTGACTTCTTCTGCAGACACTGCTTAGATTGAAGGAAGGGGTTCACTTCCTGCCCCAGCCTGCCCTCTGGCTTCCCAGATGGAATCGTAGGAGCGGCTGGGGAAGATCCAGCTTCATGTGCACCATTGAAAGGGCCAGAGGAGCCCATTTGTCACAGAAAGGGTGGAGACCGCAGCTCAGTCTCTTTCCTTTTCCTATATTTTGACTTCTTTTAGTTGTCTTCATTTTCCATGAGGTCAGACACGGGACTTGGGGACCAGAGGCAGAAGGGGACCCACAGAGAAAGGAAGAACCAAGAGAGCCAGTGGGAAGCGACCCCCCCCCCAATCTGGGCAGAAACTGCCCCCTCCCCGGGTCCATCCCTTCTACAGGCTCTGTGAAATAGAGTTCACGTGAGGTCACTTCACAAGTTCCTTATTTGCATGTAAGACCCTTTTCTTCTAAACCAGAAGAGATTTAGAACAAAATTCATAGATAGTGTAGCCAAAATTTGGCCTCTGTCCACCAGTACTGAACTGAATCTCGGAGACAGAGTTTGGGGTGAAGTAGAAGAGAATAGCTTTATTGCTTTGCCAGGCAAAGGGGACCATAGGAGCCTAACCACTCAAAACTGTGTGTCCCGACCTGGAGGCGGGAATGAGGAGTTTTATAGGAATGGTTCAAGGAGGAGGGCGTGGTCAGCTCATGGACATTCTTCTGATTGGTCGGTGGTGAGGTAATTGGGAGTCGGCATCATCAACCTTCTGGTTCCAGCCTGGCTGGGGTCTACGTGCTTGTGGGCAGCATGCAGTTAACTTCTTCCACCTGGTGGGAGTTTCAGTATGCAGAACAGCTCAAAGGTACTATGTGTATCCCTGGAGGGGAACAGGACCCCGCCCCCAGGCTGCACTCTTGTTTCTCCACTGTTCCTCCCTTGTCTCCGCATCCCCTCCCTTCCCTGATTAGCCACTGTTGGAACCTGCCCTTCAGAACTCAGGGAAGGTCCTGGAGGCTGAATGAAGCTTCTTTCCTAAAAACAAGAAACTGGGGACACAGAAAGGCTTTTGTGCCCAAGAGCCCCACAGGATCCTGCTCCAATAGGGCCATAGAAACAAGGAAGGGAAAGTAAGTGAAGCAACCAGGCTTCATCATTGGGGAACAGTGGAGACTATGTGAACGGATGTATTGATCCCACCTAGAGGCTGCCAGTTTCCAACCCGTGGAATTTCCCAGCCGTTGGGAGGTGTCTAGTGATTGGGGATCGGTACTGGTTTGTTGGAAGCAATTATTGATGTAGGGATGCTGAGCTGGGAGGGGATGAGTAAGGTACTCAGAGCATGTGAGAGCTGAGTCTCAGGAGAGAGGCAGTAGCACCGTCTCTCTCTTTTTTTCCTGCATATGTGTAGATGTTCCCCTCTAATGAACATTGAGTTGAAAGGACCAAAATTCAAAGTTTTTGATTGAGTCACAAGGACATCAAACTTTTAGAACCAACTTACAAACTTGAAAATAATAGCCTTTAACATCAAGAGAGAGACTCAGGTACGGTATATGTTTCAATGATGACATGATCATCTTATCAAAATAATTGAAGTTTTAGAGAAGACATTTAAAATGGAAACTCCGGAAGTCAGTTTACCTGAATATATCAAGTGCTTTATTCAAAAAGCATACATTCGACCTGAAAATTCCACACATAGGAACCTGTCTTAAGGTCAAAAGCGGACCGTTGGACATATAGTAATATATGATATTACTAACTGCATTACTCTTTTTTTTTAATGTTACATCGTATTTTGGGGGCGGCTGCGTTGGGTCTTCGTTGCTGCGCACGGGCTTTCTCTAGTTGGGGCGAACGGGGGCTAGTCTTCGTTGCAGTGCGCAGGTTTCTCACTGCAGTGGCTTCTCTTGTTGGGGAGCACGGGCTCTAGGCGTGCGGGCTTCAGTAGTTGTGGCTCGTGGACTCTAGGGCACAGGCTTAGTAGTTGTGGCGCACAAGCTTAGTTGCTCTGCGGCACGTGGGATCTTCCTGGACCAGGGATCAAACCCGTGTCCCCTGCATTGGCAGGCAGATTCTTAACCACTGCGCCACCAGGGAAGTCCCTGCATTACTCTTTATATTAGAGAAAATAAGAAAATAACCTAAAAGACTATTGATAGAAAATTGATTAGCAAGTCATGACACAGCCATGCAAAGAATACTTTTCAGCTATAAAATTATGCTGCAGTTCAGTAGTCATTGACATGGAAAGATGGCCATGTAATATTAAGTGAAAAAAGCAATATGATATTATTTTTCTTTGAGAAAGAAATATGTGTATGAAAATACACATGCCTTGGGACTTTCCTGGTGGTCCAGTGGTTAAGCCTTCGCCTTCCAATGCGGAGGGTGTGGGTTCGATCCCTGGTCAGGGAACTAAGATCCCACATGCGTCACAGCCAAAAAAACAAAACAGAAGCACTATTGTAACAAATTTAATAAAGACTTAAAAAATGGTCCACATCAAAAAAATTCTTTAAAGAAAATACATGTGCCTTGAAAAAATGTCTGAAAGGTTATTGATCAAAATGTGAAGAATGGTTATTGGAAAGTTAGGATTACTGGCAATGTGGTTTTTTCTTTGTTTCTCATACTTTGTAAAGTATTTGAAGTAAACACAAATGATTATAATAACTTACAAAAGTAAAGTTACTAAAGAGTGCATTGATAAATTTCTCTCGGCATTTAAATGAATAATTGATCTATTTAGTGGCTCACTAAATAACTAATTATAATTCTAAGTTATAAATTCCCAAAGCGTGGGAGAGTGTTTTTCTTCTCTTTTCCCAGCAGCTCCATACACAGCCCTGCAGGTAACAAGAACTCCATTATGGCTGTTGACTGACTGGGTATTTAGATGTGAAGGGCTGAGGAGATATTGGTGAAAATAGCTAAGAACTGAACTGCACAGCTGAGACTTTGGCACTCGAACTTTCATAATTGAAAACTAAAACGTTCAAGGCGTTTCATTTTATTATAAATGAACCCACCCCACAACTCTCCTTCAGTTTTGAAATCTTGCCAAAGTGTTGATTATGATCCCAGCCTTCTACTAATGGAAGAGTTTTTAAAGCTGTTTAACGACATCGTTTTCTGCAAATCATAACGAGGGAGACAAAAGTGAATCAGGGGGGCTTCCCTGGTGGCGCAGTGGTTGAGAGTCCGCCTGCCGATGCAGGGGACATGGGTTCGTGCCCCGGTCCAGG
Organism: Leucopleurus acutus; assembly: GCF_964270905.1. Classification (NCBI taxonomy): domain Eukaryota; kingdom Metazoa; phylum Chordata; class Mammalia; order Artiodactyla; family Delphinidae; genus Leucopleurus; species Leucopleurus acutus. The sequence goes on from NC_139158.1 coordinate 3,303,230, forward strand.
AAGATCCCACATGCCGCGGAGCGGCTGGGCCCGTGAGCCATAGCCGCTGAGCCTGCGCGTCCGGAGCTTGTGCTCCACAACGGGAGAGGCCACAACAGTGAGAGGCCCAAGTACAGCAAAAAAAAAAAAAAAAAGTGAATCAGGTGTTTGAAAAAGCCATGCATGGACCTGTGATTTCTGATGCAGGAGCAGGGCCTGGCTGGGCAACTTAGAGGTGAGAAAAGTATATTTTGCATCCCCAGCTTCCTCACCATTGTCGTTGCCTTCTGCATCAGTCAGCTATCACTGCATAAGGAATAATCACAAAAATCTCAGTGGCAAAAAAAAAAAAAAATTTCATGTGTTTGTTGATCTAGTCTGGGCTCATCTGGGGGGTTTCTACTGCTTCAGGCTACGAGTCTAGCTGGCCTTTCCCCCTTCCCCATCTAGGATTAAGACTCTAGTCTGTGCCATATGGACTCACTTTGGATCCAGGTGAAAGACGCAGAAGCTATTCAGGGGAAGCTCCTCTTTTGTCAGTGATAGAAGGTCAAGAGTCCATGCCCAACCTTGCAAGCACACTTTGAATCCCTGCCTGGGTCATCCCACTGGCCAAAGCCAATGCCCAACAACCGTGGGCAGGAAAGACCACACAAGGGTGCATTACAGGAAACCATAACCAATTATTCAACTGACCAAGCCCTTATTCTTTTAGAAGGTTCTTTGGGGGGGGGGAAGGGCACTCCCCAAGCTGTTGTAGGCATGGCTTTTCTCATCTCTTAGTTGTAGGGGCACAAAGGGATTTCCCAGCGTGTACAGGGAGCATCCTGGGGGCTGAGGGGAGACTAGAGTCCATTTCCCTCCACGTGAGATGACATGCAGCAAGAGGAGGCCCCGTGTGTGCAGCTCTGGCTGGGTACCAGCCAAGGGATATTTCCATGTCCCTCGAATTCACACTAATGACTCCTTGCTTTAAATCTCCAAGAAAAGCGTGTGCAGTGTTATTCTCTGAAGACTTAACTTAAGCTGGGTTCCTGGGGACTGTGGCGAGGTGTACATCAGGATGTGCACAAACGCGGACGATATTAGGAAAGTTGCAAGGAAAGAAAGTGCGAGCGACAGGGCACTTCTGCGGCCTTCGGAGACTAACAAACGTCAGGAAGGCTTTCTTCTTTCTCCTCCCAAGTCTAGACACCAGTTGGCAGTTGGCGTGTCTATCGTGCCCTAAACCAGGAGGGGCACACAGAACTTCCTGAGGCTTAAATGTGGCCGGGATGAGAAGAAAGCAGGAAAGTCTAAACAACAATACAAAGCAGTGAATGGGAAAGTCTAGAGCCTCTCAGGGAGGCTTGAGCACAGGATGGATCAGAGCAGGGGTTCTCAGACCATCAGCCTCAGCACCCCCTGCAAACGCAGAAATGCAGGTTCTCGGGCTTCACCCCAGACCTGCTGAATCAGAAACCCTGGGGGTGGGGCCCAGCTACACATGTGTTTACAAGCCCCGCCCCCCAGGTGACTGAAATTGGAGAGTCACTGGAGAAGGACAGTCTGTAGAGGAGAGAAGGATGGGCATTCCTGGGGTGATGGGTGGGGTGAGCTGGGGGGAGGGAACAGCAGAGACAGATGGGCACGGCATGACCCTGGGGCAATGGGTTGCTAGGGCTGCCATCACCAAGTGATGACTGTGCAGCTGAAATAACAGAAATTGGCGGTTTCCCAGTTCTGGAGGCCAGAAGTCCATGATCGAGGTGCGGGCAGCGTGGGTTCCTTCCGAGGCTGCGGGGGAGAGTCCTTTCTGCACTCCTCTCCGCGCTGCAGGTGGTTTGCTGTCAGTCTTTGGCGTTCTGTGGCTTGTCCATGCCTCACCCTGATCTCTTCCTTCTCCCTGTGCGCCTTTCTGTCCCTGTGTCCTTTTAATGAGGATATAGATCACAGTGGATTAGGGCCCGCCCTAATGACCTCATCTTAACTTCATCCTTTGCAAAGATGCTATTTCCAAATAAGGTCCCGTCATGGGTGCTGGGGTTAGGACTGCAACATCTCTGGGGGAAACACAATTCAGCCGCAGTTCAATCGCTGACAGTAGTGATTAATGCAGGAATGAGCATGTGACCCAGTAGGAACCAATTGGATGCAACGAGATGACAGCTAAGAATTCTGGATTTGACCTTGAGGGGACATGAGGTCTGGTGGCGCCCCAGCCTCCTCCGGCCTGTCAGAGGGAATAGGAGTCCAAGAATATGAGGGAACCCCCCTCCCCTTGGTGGTGAGTGGGACCAGAGAATATAGGAGAACAGTGGGTCCAGGTGATGTCATTTGAGTCATTAAAGCCAGGACTCTTCCTAGACTTTCCCAGTACATGAACCAATACATCTCCTTTTTGTCAAAGTCATTTTGGATTGTGGGTTTTCGTCCCCAGAGATCTAAAGAATTTGAACAGATAACAGATAGTTCAGGGTCTGTAAAGTCAAAGCTAGTTCATACCCCATACTGGTAAGTGTAGAAAAAAAAAACAAACCACTGGAGTAAAAGTGTGAGGCTGTTCTTGGCTAGAGGGAACCAGTCCAGAGATTCAGGCCGCCCCAGGCCCTACCCATCTGCAGAGAGCGACATCTTAACTCCTGGGGTGCATGCCTGGCAGACCGTGTCTCCACGGTCTACCCCTGCTGCTCAGACTGGGGTCCACCGGGGCCAGCAGCGGCTGCATCCCCTGGGAGCTGGTCAGAAATGCAGGTTCCCAGGTCCCGCCCTGGGATTTCTGAATCGGACTCGGCATTTTAACAGGATCCCCATTGATTCATATGCACATTAAAATCAAGAAGCACTGTTCCAACCTAATTAGCAGGGAAAGTCGTGGTGGATTGAATCCTAGCTCTTTTAACAATCAAATTGAATTTCTGCTTAATCTGATCGAAAGCTATACCTCCAAGGATTGAGATCCAGGACTGAGATCAGACAACCAAGTCATCCTATGACATAATAATATCATACTATATTATACTCTACTATATTATACTTATATATGACATAATACGTCAATAGTAATTTACATTATAGTGTAGTGTCGTATATGGATTCCACTTTGAAGAATACAAGGCATCAGACCGTATTTTTTTGTACGTGTTATGTCTTTATTGAATTGCATCATTAATTCTGTTAACCAGGGTTGTCAGCATCCTAAACAAAAGCTGCTGAGCGATGGCTCAGCTCTTACCTTCATACATTTCCATTCACTGAGTGTCCAGAGCAGCCCACTGGACACTTGATCAGCACCAAAATAACCATCCTTAGAAACCTAGACGGCCAAAAGGGCAGGAGACATCTCCAGCAATTCACCTGCTAGGGAAAGTAAATTCCGTCTTGCTTCCTGAATTTCAAAGTGATTTTTTCCTGCCCTTCCACTGCATGAAGTCCTCTGGGAGTGACTTTCTACCTGTTGTCATTGTTCATGGCTCAATTTCAGGGTAAGGGCACCAAAGGTGTAAGGGTCCCTGGGTGCCACATTTCCTTGGTATCAGCAACAGTGCATAGACGGCAAATAAACCAAAGTTAAACTTATCCTCACTGGCCTTTTCACATCTCTGACTCTTTATACACTTATTTTGATCAGAATGGATGCCGTCAAAGAATAAAGATGATCAGAGCTTAGACAAAACATGCAAAGCCGAGTCCATTCCAGTGCAGACAATGGGGCAGGTGTCCCTGAAGATAAGTGCTGAGGAGAAATGCAGGGTTTAGGGCTCCCCTGGTGGCGCAGTGCTTGAGAGTCCGCCTGCCGATGCAGGGGACGCGGGTTCATGCCCCGGTCCGGGAAGATCCCACGTGCCGCGGAGCGGCTGGACCCGTGAGCCATGGCCGCTGGACCTGCACGTCCGGAGCCTGTGCTCCACAACGGGAGAGGCCACCACAATGAGAGGCACGCGTACCGCAAAACAATAAAAAGAAATGCAGGGTTTAGATTATAGAGGGGACCCTGGTAGTTGTGCTAATTAAAGATTGACAGCTACCATTGTAAACAGAACAAGTCCAGAGGTGTGTGCACAGTGGGTTAACACGGGTCGTGTCATTCACGGGTCCTGCGAACATCTTCAGTTTGGGCCAGTCGGGGTCAGGGGTCAGTCCATACACGTGGTCCTTCAGCGGCAGCCGCAGCCTGGGACCAGTTGTGTGATCCGGGCAGGCGGTGCCGTGGGTGGAAATTTTTTATATACAACATCAGTTCACTTAGTCAACATCTATTGATCCCCTGATACGGATTGCTTCGTTCTGATCTCGGCTCAAACGGCATCGGCGTTGGAGAGGCTCTTCCTCATCATCCGATCTAAGATCGCACACACCCGGCCCCGCCCACTCCCCACCCCCTGCTCCGCAGCCCCTGCCTGTTAACCCTGCTCTGTGTGTGCTTGTCGGCTGGGCTGGGGTCTCTTCCACTCCAAGCTGCAGCCATGGGGAAAGGGCTTTGATTTGCTTCTGGCTGTGTTTTCACACCTAGAGCAGAGAGTGGGTGCCCCGTATGTGTTTCCCAGTGAAAAGCCTCAGGTGCTAGACAAAACTAGAGCTTCTGAAACCAAAACACTATGATAAAGCCAGATGCTCTGTATTTTACTAAACTATTTTTTAAACTCTGTATTAAAAGCAGAGGGAAATGAGAACACTTGTCACTTGTATCCTGCTTTGGAAGGCGATCTATCAGCATCCGTAAACCTTTTAACTTCTCACACCCTCCGATGCGAGGGTTCTGTCTCCCTGGACCTCCACCTGCCCCCACCTGTCTCGTGTATAAGAAGGGATGTGCCTGGATGTTCGTAGCGACTTGGTGAAAAATTGAAAACAGGTTTCGGGCCCCGTCGGCCACGTGCTTCCCCTGGGTCCCCTCAGAGGACAGAGCAGGCATCCAGTGACTGCAGCCCTTGTTACCCATGGCCTCACTCCGCCTTTGTCATGCCACGTACCTGACCGTGGCCAGTCCGTTCAGTCAGCTGGCATGATCTGTTTCCACACTTCATGGCCCCAAAGAGGGGTGTCCTTGACCTTCTCTGGTCTGAGGGTCTGCACTCCCCCCGCTGAGCAGGCTGTCCAATCCCAGCCCTGCATGCTGGCCGGCCAGAGCAGACGGCATAGGTGTCAGCTCGGCCGGGCCCAGGCATTTAGGGGAACTTTTGTGAAGGAAGGACCCTTAAGAGCGAGTAACTCATGCTTTGTCACTTTCTCCTGTAAAGCTCAGCTGCTCTGGGGCCAGGTTGACTACAGTCCCCAAGACACCGGGCCCACTGGACACGAAAGGCTCTTGGGCCCTTCCCACCAGTCAGTCATAGAGTCCAATACACCCACTCCCCCAAAATGGGAAGATCACGCAGACGACCCAGGCCTCTGTTTCACCAGGAGCCCGGTAGCAAGCTAGTACCTGCTTTTTGAAAGTCATGTTATCTAACAGCTGTGTCAGAAGAAGTCCAAAACCCCGAAGGGACCTCCTGGTGGAGGCTGCCTTGCTGTGGAGCCCAGAGGCTCCAGTTAAGCAGGATCCTCATGCTTGTTCAGCCTCCAGTAGCTAGAGAGGTCGCCGGGGTGCCGGGGCCCCGCGCAGAATCCTGACCCGTCATCAGTGGTAGCAAATGGCAGGGAAGCCCACCCCCTCCGGCTCTCCGCGTGCAGCCCCGACGGTGTGGAGGCCGATCTGCTAACTCAGAGTTCACCAGCTGAAACGTTCATCTCACTCCAAAACAGCCTCCAAGGTGACACGGAAAATAAACCCTTGCGGTACGTTTACCCCTCCCCCCGCTGCGCCCAGCGTCCCATCCCCCGCAGGACCAGGTAGGATGGACACACTTGGGTACCTGTATCCAATGGGGAAATCGACGTTTGAGGTCCTTCCTCCCAACGTATTTAGACCGTCGTCCGGGGTGCTCAGTCCTCCTCTGGCACAGGGAGACGCGGCCTCACCCTGAAACCTGAAAGCTGCAGGGCGGGACCCAGAGACAGCGTGTGTGGGTCACATTGACGCGCAGGTCTCAGCAGCGTGACAGCCTCTCCTCGTGGTCCAGTGAACAACATGCCAACGTCACGAGTCCAGCTCTGGGGGCTCAGCACCCTTTCTTCTCCCACCTGGAGGAGAGAGCAAAACCCAAAATCACCGTTTGGACTACTTGTTTCGACCGCACAGCCCCTCCCCAAGCCACACTACTGACGGGCGACCGAGTGGCGAAGCCCGTACGGCCCAGCTGATCGTGGACTTTGGCCAACATGTCAAGTACCGATTCCCGTGACCTGCCCTCAGGTCCCATTACTTGGTCTTTGGGCCCCTCGTCTGCCGTGTCCAGGAGGCCAGGTCAGGACCCCAGCCTCATTACCAGAAGCGTTAATGAGGATCTGGGAAGGGCCTGGGCTTTTTCCCCACCAGCGCGCTAAGGATTTACCGGCCACCATTTCATATACCATTTTATGTCCGTAGACGTGGGTCAGAGACACGACTGATGTATCACTCATGTCACAAACAGTAGACAGAGTGGCATCTCATGTGTTCTCCCACACCCGACTCCACAGCACCATGCCTGAAGGGCTAGATGTCACCTGTACAGGCAGTGGGGTGCACCCCAGGGCCCTAACATGGGGAGATTCTGAACTCTTCTGGGATTTCTGGCATATCTGCTAGCCTTCCCCTCTGGAGAGGAAGATTAATCACTACCCTGGGATGCAAGCAGATATTTCCAGGAGAGGAAGGAGATTTTATCTTGATGACCCTGGGACATCTCTAGGAAGGTACTTATCTAAATTTCTCTGGTGGAATATTCTAGCTCTAGGTTTCAGTACAGGCTCGCTGTTGAAATGTGTCCTTTGCTCAGAAGGCCCGGACCCTGCCAGCATACAGGAAATCCATGGAGAATTGTCTTCCAACAAAATATTTGGCCCATTTTTAATTTGGCCATTCATCTTCTTATTATCTACATACATATGATACAAGTCCTTTGCAAGATATGTGTATTACAGATATTGCAAAGAAAAAAAATCCAATTATGTGACTTGCCCTCTTGTTTACTTAATGATGTTTTCAATAAGACATTTTCAACATCTTGTCAAGTCCAGTTTATCAATTGAAAACATTTTATAATTTGCTTTTTGTATCCTGTTTAAGAAATTCTTGGTTTTTTAATTGAAGTATAGTTGATTTACAATATTGTGTTACTTTCAGGTGTACAGCAAAGTGATTCAGTTAAATATATATTTATATTTTTTCAGATTCTTTTCCATTATAGGTTATTATAAGCTATTGAATACAGTTCCCTGTGCTATACAGTAAATCCTTGTTACTTATCTATTTTATATATAATAGTATATATAATATAATATATTATATATATATATAATAGTGTGTATATGTTAATCCCATACTCTTAATTTTTTTCCCTACCCGCCTCCCTTCCCCTTTGGTAACCGTAAGTTTGTTTTCTACATCTGTGAGTCTGTTTCTGTTTTGTCAATACATTTGTTTGGCTCACGGGATCTGAGTTCCCCAACCAAGGATTGAACCCAGGCCACAGCAGTGAAAGCCCAGAATCCTAACCATTCGGCCACCAGGGAACTCCCTGTATTATGTTTTAGATTCCACATGTAAGTTATGTAATATTTGTCTTCCTGTGTCTGACTTATTTCACTTAGTATGATAATCTCTAGGTCCATCTATGTTACTGCAAATGGCATTATTTCATTCCTCTTTATGACTAATATGGCACTTATGGTGTATATATACACCACATCTTCTTAAACCAGTCATTTCTTTTTTTTTTTTTTTTAAAGAAGATGTTGGGGGTAGGAGTTTATTAATTAATTAATTTATTTTTGGCTGTGTTGGGTCTTCGTTTCCGTGCGAGGGCTTTCTCTAGTTGTGGCAAGCGGGGGCCACTCTTCATCGCAGCGCGCGGGCCTCTCACTATGGCGGCCTCTCTTGTTGCGGAGCACAGGCTCCAGACGCGCAGGCTCAGTAGTTGTGGCTCACGGACCTAGTTGCTCCGTGGCATGTGGGATCCTCCCAGACCGGGGCTCGAACCCGTGTCCCCTGCATTAGCAGGCAGATTCTCAACCACTGCGCCACCAGGGAAGCCCAAACCAGTCATTTCTTGATGGACAGTTAGGTTGCTTCCGTGGCTCAGGTACTGTAAATAGTGCTGCTATGAACATTGGGGTGCATGTATCTTTTCAAATTAGAGTTTTCGGGCTTCCCTGGTGGTGCAGTGGTCGAGAGTCCGCCTGCCGATGCAGGGGACACGGGTTCGTGCCCCGGTCCGGGAAGACCCCACATGCCGCGGAGCAGCTGGGCCCGTGAGCCATGGCCGCTGAGCCTGCGCGTCCGGAGCCTGTGCTCCGCAACGGGAGAGGCCACGACAGTGAGAGGCCCGCGTACCGCAAAAAAAAAAAAAAAAAACAAATTAGAGTTTTCATCTTTTCCAGATATATGTCCAGGAGTGAGATTGCTGGATCATATGGTAGTTCTATTTTTAGTTTTTTAAGGAACCTCCATACTGTTTTCCATAGCGGCTGCACCAATTTGCATTCCCACCAACAGTGTACGAGGGTTCCCTTTTCTCCACACCCTCTTAGCATTTATTATTTTTAGACTTTTTGATGATAGCTACTCTGACTGGTGTGAGGTGATACCTTATTGATTTGCATTTCTCTAATAATTAGCGATGTTGAGCATCTATTCACGTGCCTCTTGGCCATCTGTATGTCTTCTTTGGAAAAAAATAAAAGGAAATTCACATCGAAAATTCATTCCCATTTTATGACCATTTATTGGCTAATAAATGATTGACTATTGAATGAAAAAAAATTGGTAGCTCAAAGGCGGCAGCATGATATGGTGATAGGACTTGGCTACAGACTGGGTTTATATTCCAGATTCACGTCTTATGCTTAAGTGATGTGGGCAGGTCACTCCGTTTTCTTGTCTGTCTTCTCTATAAAGCAGAGACGATCCTTCCCACCATGCAGGGGTGCTGTGAGGCTGGGATGACGTCGCAGATGTAAAGTGCAGCCAGCAAGGACCTGGTACATTGCATGGGAAATTCCCTGGTGGTCCAGTGGTTAGGACTCCGCGCTTTCACTGCGAGGGCGCAGGTTCCATCCCCGGTCAGGGAACTAAGATCCCGCAAGCCACGCAGCGTGGCCAAAAAAAAAAGGGACCGGTACATTGCTGCCTCTCAATATATTATTTGCCTCCTTATCTGTTTGATGAAATTTATGTATCTAAAACTCCCCATTCTCCATGAGGTCTCACTGCGTTGCTATTTCTCTGACTGGAAATTATAATACACATCTCAAAAAAGAAAAAATCATTGCATGCCCTAAGTTGCAAATATTTTTTTCCTGTGCATTCTTCTAGGAGCTTTGTTTGAGCTTTCACATTCAGGTGTGTGTTCCATTTTGAGTTAATATTGTGTGTGGCCTTCTGTAAGGGTTGGTGCTTTTTTTTTTTTCCACATGGATATCCAGTTATTCTAGCACCATTTTTTCTTCAACTTTTTTTCAGAAGTATAGTTGATTTACAATGTCGTGTTAGGTTCAGGTGTACGGCACAGTGATTCAGATATAGATATAGATATGCATACATATTGTTTTTCAGATTCTTTTCCCTTATAGGTTATTTACAGAATATTGAATATAGTTCCCTGTGCTCTACAGTGGGTCCTTATTGGTTACCTATCTTATATATAGTAGTGTGTATCTGTTAATCCCAACCTCCTAATGTATCCCTCCCCCACTTTCCACTTTGGTAATCATAGGTTTGTTTTCTGTGTCTGTAGGTCTAACACCACTTGTCGAAAAGACTTTTCCCCCCATTGATTTGCTCCAGCATCTTTGTCAAAAATTAATCATATATGCATGGATCTATTTCTACACTCTATTTCAGCCTAGCCCAGTAGAAATATGACACAAGCTATAAATGTAAGCTATGTGTGTAATTTTAAATTTTCTAGTAGCCACATTTTAAAAGGCAGGCAGCTATTGGGATGCCATCTTAATAACTCGTAGTTTAGTCAACCAGTAATACCTACCCACAGGTACTGTTTTATGAACGGATCCAGGTTGACCAGCACAGGTGATGGTGCATAATGAAATATGTATCAAGTAAAATAAAACAGATTCAGTTGGTCCGTAACCTGGAGCCTCAGCTGAAAGCAGAGCCCGTGAGTTGTGACTTTCTATGCGATGTTACATAATCGACGCTAAACATTTCCTCCCAAGCAAGCTCAACAGAGCAAAGGGCAAGATGTGAGATCCGTAATCAATACCATGAGTAACATGAAGTTTATTTAACTCCAAGAGGCAAGCAATTGTTAAAGCCTGAAATCAATCTTAAAGGTTAGTCAGAACTAACATACGATATTCTGTGCCAGCCTCGTGGATTAAGTTTCTAGAAACAACTGGATGAGATTTACTGGTTAACAAAGATTTAAGGGAGAAGTAACATTAGGAGAACAAAGATTGTGAATAAGCGTGTCTTTAGAATGATTGATTAGTTAACAAAAGATAAACAACAGAGACATAACAAAATGCTGGACTAAGCGTCACTTTCCTCTGACTGCAACTTCTGTAAAATGGCAGAAAATATAATTTTAACGAGAACAAATATATAATAGTACTAGACTGTAGAAGAGTTTTTTTAATTTTATTGAAGTATAGTTGATCTATAATGTGTTAATTTCTGCTGCCCAGCAAAGTGATTCAGTTATATAGTACATATATACATTCTTTTTTATATTCTTTTCCATTATGGTTTGTCACAGGACATTGAATCTAGTTCCCTGTGCTATACAGTAGGACCTTGTTGTTTATCCATCCTATATATTATAGTTTGCATCTGCTAATCCCAAACTCCCAATCCTTCCCTCCCCAACTAGAAGAGTTTTTGAAGTATGGGAAGTACACAGGATATGATCTATGGAGGGAGGAAAGACAACAGAAATAATAGCCCAAAAGCAACAGAAAAGGTGATGTTGTTCCAGGATGCTCCCAGGCCAGAGCAGAGCTGTGATTAGAACCCAGGACTCCTGGCTCTGTCCACTGATTTCTCCATCACATTCCCTATCTCTGCCAAATGTTGTCCTAAATAATTTAATATTTTAAAAGTAATCTCAAGTTACAAAACTTTGGCTTTAAAAAACAAACAGAAAAATTGCCCCATAAAAAAGCATCCCATAAACAACAAGGTCCTACTCTATAGCCCAGAGAACTATATTCAATATCCCGTAACAAACTGTAATGGAAAAGAAAATAATAATAACAAATAACAATAAAAACTAAATAAAATTACAACAAAAAGAAGAAAAAGCATCCCAGTTCATTACCACAAATAACATTTCTTTTATATTTTCCTATTTTCAGGTATATTTTACATATGCATAATTGTAAGAGGAATATACGTACAAATTTGTCCTGTTTTTCATTTAACCTTATATAACGTATTTCCCATCTTGCCACTGAATCTTCATAACTATCGTTTTTAATGTCTACATAATATACTTTGATTAGGATTTATTTTTTTTCCTTCTTTTTGACCTTTTGGGTTGTTTCCAATTTGTGCTATTATAAATAATACCGTAATTAACATCTTTGGTTCCTCAGCTGAATTTAAATCTGTTTCATGAATTAAAAGCAGCTGAATTGGCTTCTGTTTCATTCCTTTTTGAACAAAGATGGAATGTCCTGGTTTCATAACAAGGAATGGGCTAAATTTAGGGCTACAGATCGGGCTCTGTGACAAGTTAGCATCGCAGTGGCAGAGTTCTCAAAGCGTTTCAGACAGTGTCTGTTCAGCCTGCTTGTCCCGCTTTGGGGAATACAGTAAGTCCGTGTTGCTCTGGTTTAAAATAAATCTCAAGATTTTTAACTTTACCCTTGACAGGAGTAATTTTGTTTTTAACAGTATGACTTGTGGATGTGTTACTTTCTTCAGATCTTTCTGCACATGACCAAGGTTAAGGTCAACTATGAATGCATAGTTCTCAAGCCATTTGAAATACTGGGTAACACTGACAAGGTTTCTGTTTTTTCATGAAGTATTTTATTGCCCCAGATAAAGCAATGCCTAGTGAGATTCCAGCAGATCGGGGGGAGGGGGGGATGACTTTTTTTTTTTTAAAGAACCAATGAGGAGTCTTAGAAATATTGAATATGATACTGAAAATTTTAAACTCAACAGATCAAACGAATAGTAGGTTGATGGAGCTAAAAACTGATTATTTCCTGAATAATCGAACCATTCCAAAATGAATTTCCTAAGTAGAGGATGAAAGAATGGAGGAGAGGAAAAAATTTAATAATAAACTTATCCAGAGTTAAAGAAAGACACAAGGATTGTGGTTGAATGGGTTCACTGAAAGTTGATCAGAATGAATGAAACAGATAAGCAAAACAACAGGAGGAAGGGGAAGTCCTAAAAGATTACAAAGCAAGCAGGAGAGAGAGAGAGAGAGAGAGAGAGAGAAGAAAACAGATTGCCCACAAAGGAACAAAAATGAAACTGGGTTCTGCCTTCTTGTTGGCAACAGTGGATGCTAGAAGACAAAAGAGGAGCAACCTCAAAACTCTAAGGATAAAAATTACTTTGAATCCAGCATCTTATACACCATCCAAAACTAATACTTAAATGTGAGATCAAAATCAAGACACTTTCAGACATACTAGGACTCAAAGCATTTACCACCCAATAAATCTTTTTTGAACAAATAGCAAAGGATTTGCTCCACCAAAACAAACAAAAATAATGAATTTAAGTAGGCAACATAAGATGCAAGTAACCAAAATGAGAAAAAAAATAAAATCACTCTAACAGTCATCTCATGAGTTTCACGTGTAGACAACTGAGAGAGTGGAGGGGAGAAAAAAATTATCTGTTGACAATTCAGGATGCATAATATTTTAAAATGTGTTATTGAAAACTTTAAGCTGAAAACATTCCAAAAGAATTCAACTTGGGAAAGGTGTGTTAGCAAGAAGAGGGGGAAGCCTGGTAGGAAAATAGGGGAGTAAAATTATACGAAAGGTCTTACTTAGGAGAAAATAAAAATTCTGATTAACTCTAGACATTTTTTAAATTTAAGAACAATCAGTAGAAAAATAGAAGTATACATATAACTTGATTTCAAACTGCTGGAGGAATAATAATAAAACAATAATATCAATCCTCAAAAGACAGGAAATAAAACATAAAAGAAGACGGGAATGTATTAAAACATATTGGTAATCACAAGTAAAAACCCAGTTAAGTTCTGTTACGAGACAGACATTTTCAGAATGTATCAAACAATAGTCAGCTGCATATAGTTAAAACAAACCACCTGAAACAAATGACACAGAAAGCTTGAAAATAAAGAGATGACAAGAAGGTGGCTTCTAGTTAAGCTTAAGGAAACAGGTAATTACTGTGTGTTATTTAAACTGTATGTGGAGTAAGATGGAAATATTTCTAATTCATGACTTTAAAACCTGTTCATGTTAGTCCAAAATTAAAAACGAAGACCAAAAGTCAGTGAGACAAAAAATCATCTAGTCATCTCAAGAACTTAAAAAAATTAAACTGCAAATAAACTAAAGAAGGTAGATAAGAAGGAAATATTAAAGAGCAGACATTAAAAAACAAATATACAATAGGCAGGATGAAAAAGCCAAAAGTTGTATCTTTGAAAAGACTAATAAAATCAGTGGTTCTCTGGCAAGAAAAAGAGAAGGAATAAATAGATATTAGGAACGAAAAAGGTAACATTTCTACAGATATTTAGATGTTAAAATAAAAATAAGAGCAAATTTTCTAATATGCGCAGTTATAAACTTCAAAATTTAGATGTTTACAAATACCTAGAAAAACACAACTGACACAAGAAGAAATCAAAAATGTGCATAGTTCTATAACTATTAAATGAATTAAATCTATAACTTAAAAACTCGCCACAAAGTAAACTCTAGGTCCAGACTGTTTTCTCTGAGAAGTTCTATGAAATGTTTAGAGAATAAATAATGCAAATCTTATACAAACTTTAATAGAGAATAGAATAAAGAAGGAACACTCCAAAACTCGTTTTATGAGGTTAGTATACCAGATCCTGACAAAACCAATTACATTCATGAATTTGAATGCAAAATTCTGAAGCAAAGTATCAAAATTGATCCCAGTGGTAAATAAAAAGAAAAACAAAAACAGTTAATGGCCAAGCTGGGTTTATTCCAGGAATGCAATGTGTATCTACTACTCAAAAATCAATGAATGATACTATAGTATCTGCTCAATAGATGCAGCAAGTTTTATAAAATTTATCATCTATTTGTGATTTTAAAAACTTTTAGCAAACTAGGAACAGAAGGGAACTCCCTCAATATGATAATGGATATATTTCTTTAAAAAATTACAACAAGGGCTTCTGGTGGCGCAGTGGTTGAGAGTCCGCCTGCTGATGCAGGGGACACGGGTTTGTGCCCCGGTCCAGGAAGATCCCACATGCCGCGGAGCGGCTGGGCCCGTGAGCCATGGCCGCTGAGCCTGTGTGTCCGGAGGCTGTGCTCTGCAACGGGAGAGGCCACAGCAGTGAGAGGTCCGCGTACCGCAAAAAGAAAAGAAAGAAAAAAATTAAAAAATTAAAAATAAATAAAAAATTACAGCAATACCAAACTACATGAAATACTTAATGAAATTTTGGAAAAAAAAAGTTTTAAGGACAGGAACAAGAATACCAGCTGTCACTTCAATTCAACGTTATAATGAAGATCCTGTGAGATAAGAATAAGGCAAGAAAAAGAAACAAAATACATAAGACTTGGAAAAGAAGAAATAAAAAGGGCATTATTCACAGATTAATGGTTTGTAGAAATCCAGAAGAATCTACAGAAAATAATTACAGTTAGTAAATGAGTTTAACGAGATTGCTGGAAACAAGGCCAATACATAAAAATCTATTCACCCATACCAGCAACAAAAAGAAAATAAAGCCTGTAAAAAGATAACATTTTAATAACACAAAAAATTCAAATACCTAGAAATGCATCTTATAAGTGTCATACAGCCTATCTCTAAAGAAAACTGAAAAGCATTACTGAGAAAAAGTAAAGAAAACCTAAATACTATGTTCATGGAGTGGAAAATTCGGTATTGTAAAGCTGTTACAATCGCCTTTGTTCAATACAAAGGTGTTAGTTGAATCTACAGATTCAAATTCCAATCAAAATTATAATTTTTGTAGAAATTAACAATGTTCTGAAATTTATGTGGAAATGCAGAGGGCCAATATTAGCCAAGACAATCTTTGGGGAAAAAAAGTAAAAACAAGAGGAAATCCCCTGGGGGAGGTGAGTCCAACAGTTCTCATGACTATGGTGTGTCCTAACTCTCCAGCTGGTTGACTTACATGCTGGAGAATCTGAAGAACTAGGTCATCTGGATCTCTGGACTTCAGCACGGGTTCCTGGACACCCCTCTCTGAGCCCAGCCCTGGTGCAATCTGAACCCAGGCACCTTGAAGGGTCACCTGGGGGCGCTCTAATCCACAGACCCAGCTGAGCTCCAGCTGTGTGAGTGCGCCATCTTGGATGTCCATCCTGGTCCATCCTGGAGATGACGCAGCCCCTGCACCATGTGACGGCAGCCCCATGAAAGGCTCCAGGGAATTCCGCCCATCCCAACCTTTCCCCAATTCCTGATCTACAGAATCACCAGCAAAATAAAATGGTGGTTGTAAGCTGCTAAGTTAGGGGTTAATGTGTTAACTAACAACAGGTAACTGGAACAACCACCCAAAGGAAACATGCATTCTGTGTGGACCTAGAGAACAGGCTCAGGGAGGACAGAGTTAGCTTACAATAGCACCAGCTCTCGCCTTCTTCCCCTCGTCTCTCTCCAAGCTACAGGTAGCTTGTCGTGAGAAAGCAGGCCAGGGAACAGATGAGACCAATCGGGTCTCCACGTCAGGCCCCCAGCCTGAAGCAGGTCCCAACCAGAATGGAGATTCAATGCTAAAACAGGCTTGGAGTTTTGATGAATATCTCAAGTCAGATATGTTGATCTGAGATTGCTTTTGCTTCTTAAACTGACCTGGGAATGTCTGTCATGTAAGAATGAACCAAAAACTCATGGGCTAGCCACATTTTTACTGGGAGACAGAGGACAGTTACCAAAACAACAAAAATTTTGAAAGGTATGTTTTGATTTTTGTCTGGAATCAGGTTTTATTCAACACACTGGGTAAAGATTTTTTTAAATTTTTTCCAGCATTACTGACATATAATTGACATATAACATTACGTAAGTTTAAGGTGTTATACAATGTGATTTTTTTAAATTTTATTTATTTATTTTTGACTGCGTTGGCTCTTCATTGCTGTACGCAGGCTTTCTCTAGTTGGCGGCGAATGGGGGCTACTCTTCGTGGTGGTGCGCGGGCTTCTCATTGCAGTGGCTTCTCTTGTTGCAGAGCACGGGCTCTAGGCATGTGAGCTTCAGTAGTTGTGGCGCACGGGCTCAGTAGTTGTGGCTCGTGGACTCTAGAACGCAGGCTCAATAGTTGTGGCACGCAGGCTCAGTAGTTGTGGCTCGTGGACCCTAGAGCGCAGGCTCAGTAGTTGTGGCGCACAGGCTTCGTTGCTCTGCAGCACATGGGATCTTCCTGGACAAGGGCTCAAACCCGTGTCCCCTGCATTGGCAGGCGGATTCTTAACCACTGAGCCACCAGGGAAGCCCTACAATGTGATGTTTTATAGAAGTATATATTGTGAAATGATTTCCACAATAGAGTTAGTTAACACATTCATCAGCTGCATAATTATGATTTTATTTTGGGGTGAGAACACTTAAGATCGACTCTCTTAGCAACTTTCAAGTGTGTAATACAGTTTTCTTAACTACAGTTGCCATGCTGAATACTAGATTCCCCAGAACTTATCCATCTTATAATTGGAAGTTTGTACCCTTTGACCAGCATATCCCTGCTTCTCCCACCCCCAGCCCCTGACAACCACCATTCTACTTTGTTTCTATGAATTTGGCACTTTTTTTAAATTTCACATATAAGTGAGATCATACAATATTTGTCTTTCTCTGTCTGACTTATTTCACTTAGCATAATGCCTTCCAGGTCCATCCATATTTCTGCAAACGGCAAAATTTCTTTTTTTTATGGCTGAGTAGTATTCCGGGATGTGTGTGTGTGTGTGTGTGTGTGTGTGTGTGTGTGTGTGTATACACATCTTCTTTATCCATTTATCCGTTGATGGACACTTGTTTCCATGTCTTGGCTATTGTGAATAATGCTGCAGTGAACATGAGGGTAGAGATATCTCTTTGAGACAGTGATTTCACTTCCTTCAGATATATACCCAGAAGTAGGATTGATGGATCATGTGGTAGTTCTACTGTTATTTTTTTGAGGAACTACCATACTGCTTCCCATAGTGGCTGCACCAATTTACATTCTCACCACAGGGCTTTAGGGTTTTCTTTTCTCCACATCCTTGTAGACACATGTTATCTCGTCTTTTTTTTTTTTTTTTTTTCGATATGTGGGCTTCTCACCGTTGTGGCCTCTCCCGTTGCGGAGCACAGGCTCTGGACGCGCAGGCCCAGCGGCCGTGGCTCACGGGCCCAGCCGCTCCGCGGCACGTGGGATCCTCCCGGACCGGGGCACAAACCCGTGTCCCCTGCATCGGCAGGCGGACTCCAAACCACTGCGCCACCAGGGAAGCCCTGTGTATGGTTTTGAATCAGGAAGTGTGAAGCCTCCACCTTTGTTCTTCTTTCTCAAGATTTTCTTGGCTGTTCAGGATCTTTCGTGCTTCTATATGAATTTGAGGATTTTTTTTTTTTCTATTTCTGGAGCCCAGTTACAGGGCCCTTTCAGAATCTACAGTCTGACTTAATTTGGAGGACTCACCTCCACGGGCTCCCGGACCACAGCCAAGAGGGGCTGGGACCAGTTCACGGGTCACTTCAGGGCCCACAGCCAGGACCAAGGTCTGTACACCTAACACCCGACCTGTGGGGGGGCCTGGTTCCTCCCTTAGCACGTGGTGCCGATGACAGGACCAAACGGGGCTGTAGCCAAGTCCTCAGGGGATACAGAGCCGTCTCTGGGTCTGTAGCTGGGACCATGGTCAGCAAATCTGCTGCCGGGGTGCGAGCCTGCCTTCTCAGAATCCTCTCCTTCATCAAGGACTGCATTGAGCTTTCACAATCTCATACCTGGATCCCAGAGCTCCTACAAGAGCATTTCTGTAGGCGGATGGACCCCAAATCGTTGTTGCGGTGGGAGGATACACGTGAGGAGCGTCTTATTCAGCCATCTTGCTGACGGCACCCCGGGATTTTTCATGTCATAGATTGGCTCTAGATCTCCTCATCCATCATGCTGGATCTTTTTATCTGATTACGCTTCACGCTCGTCCGGGATGTTTTCATCCTAAAACAGAACACACGTAGGCTTACACTTAGAATCGCAGTTTTTCAAAGTCTCCCTGTCTTGATGCTGTTATCCACCCATGGACTTTCCTGCCCGGCTTTGTGGAGGGATTTAATTCACCAGAATGTGGGGAGGACGGCCACATGGGGTGTTGATTTTACAGGCCCCGGGAAGGACACAAACACACCCCCAAATCAAACATTCTCCAAATCCATTCAGCATTGCTCACGAATTCCCAAAAGACAGTATTGGTGCGTTTGATTCCTGCCACCGACACACCGGGTTACTCGGTCCCATCAGAGCTGCAGTTGAAATCCCTAGAGCGAGTCAGGCAGGTGGGGAGAGGACCCTTCTTAGCAGGTAGAAAGGTACTCCCAGAGTAGCCAAGTCTTTTAACTTTTCCCCAAAATTCAGAAACCTGAATTCTTGTTCTTCCTGATTTCTGTACATTGCCCACAAAATAAAAATAATTCTTAAACCTTCTATGAGCCAAGCAAAAGTAATATGTGCACCTGATTCGGGACAGACGTGCAACCCCTGATCTACGGAGAGGGCTAATCAGTGGTAAATCACAAGGGTGATGAAATTTCCAGGACCAGGACTTTGGATCCAGCAGAGAAAGGGAGGAGAGGGGCCGGGCAGATGAGAGGCACAGCCATCTCTCTGCCATGGAAACTCCACAGGAGAAGGGTTAGTTGTTTTTCTTGTTTTTCCTGTATTAAGAGATCAATGGGAGATTAATAATAATCTTGTACATTGATGAAGCACTTTCAGACGTGAGTGCTTTCTCATCTCTAATCTCATCTGATCCTTATAGCAGCCCATGAGCTTGTCAAGAACACCCGAGCCTCTAACCCGAAGAGAGGGAGATGAGGACGCACACCACTCATGGAAAGGAAGCGGAGAGACAGAAAGGGAACGGGGGGCCCAGGTTTCAGTGGAAACCTCAGAAATGAGTTCATTTTTCCCAGCTTTCATCTGCTCCCTCCTATCCTCCCTTTGTTTGACAGGCTGTCCTGGTCCGTGGTTGCAGGAGACCAGGGGGTGGGAGTGGGAGGCGAGGGTCCATACAGTGAGGCGCACGGCAGCGGCAGCAGTCAGGACGCTGGCCAGGGCAAGAGAACACATCTGGTGAGATCTGTAACGAAAATACCCCCTGACAGTTCAGGATCCGGACATGATCCTCGCTGACTTGTTGATAGCCAAGGAATCAAACCTTGACAGACGTCAGTCAAGTCCATACTCATTAAAAAAAAAAAAAGGGGGGGGGGGACTTCCCTGGTGCTGCAGTGGTTGAGAGTCCGCCTGCCGATGCAGGGGACACGGGTTCGTGCCCCGGTCCGGGACGATCCCACATGCCACGGAGCGGCTGGGCCCGTGAGCCATGGCCGCTGAGCCTGCGCGTCCCGAGCCTGTGCTCCTCAACGGGAGAGGCCACAGCAGGGAGAGGCCGGCATACCGCAAAAAAAAAAAAAAAAAGATACTTCTGCCAGATTCCCAAGAAAAAGAGATTCTATAGGAAGCAGCTAAAGAAATCCATTTTTTTAAGTGACATCCCCAGGAATATTTAAGAACCCATTGAAAGGATAGAAATATAGATGGAAGGAGGAAATGAATTCAGAAATAGACGCACAGGACTTCCCTGGCGGTCCAGTGGTTAAGACTCCGCACTTCCACTGCAGGGGGTGCAGGTTCGATCCCTGGTCAGGGAAGTTCTGCATGCTGTGGGTTGTGGCCAAAAAAAAAAGAAAGAAAGAAAGAAATAGACCCACATATGCACAGTTCATTGATTCATTACAAAGGGGCCAAGGCAACCCAAAGGGAAAGAGAATGCCTTTTCAATAAATAGTGTTGGAACAACTGAACATCCATACAGGGGGAAAAAAGAAGTTAATCCTTGACTCACACTGTATATAAACATTAACCCAAAATGGATCAGAGACCTAAGTGTAGGAGCTAAATCTATGAAACATCTAGAAGAAAAACATTAAAGAAAATCTGTGTGACTTTGGATTAAGCAAAACTTTCTCAGACATGACAACAAAAGCATAACCTTTTTTAAAAAAGTGATAAATGACACTTCATCAAAGTTAAAAACGTTTGCTCTTCAAAAGACACCATTAAGAAAGCAAAAAGACAAGCCACAGACTGAGAGAAGATATTTGCAAATCCTGTATCTGATTAACTTGTAACATCTTATAACAGGATATTTAAGGACCTTCTGTAACCCAACTGAAAATGAGTAAAAGAGTTGAATAGACATTTTGCCCCAAAGTTATACAAATAGAATGTATTGATGTATTTAAATACCCGTTTGCATACCCTCTCAATAAAGAAACCATTGAAGTTCACAGATGTTTTTTCAATTTGCTTACAGGAGCGCCTCTTGCCTGGTGCCCCCTGGAGTCTGGAACAGCTAAGACCATGTTAAATTCCATGACAGCAACAGTTGCCTCAACTATCCTGTGTAAGACTTACAGCCACGAACGGTAAGAGTCGCATCAGTCTGGTAACCCGGGGAGCCTGTGAGTGGAATTCAGGGTAGGAAGGTGGACCTCAGGGGTGCTGTAAGCAGGGGTGTGCCTGCACGTGCTTAACAACTGCTCCCCAGGGGACGATCCTGATTGGTCGTGTTTGCCACTTTCCCTGGTGTAAATACTCCCATCCTGGCTAATTTCAAGCTAATGTCATGATGTCACCGAACCCAGAGTTGGGAAGAGATGCATGCGATCGGCTCTCCTGAGCAGCTCAAACCAATTCCAGCACATGCCTGGCGATGAGATGCCACTTCACACAACTAACTGGCAAGTCAGCAAGCCTGGCAATACTGAGTGTTTAATATCAAGATGCATTGAATGGTGGTGGGAGTGAAAATTGGTACAGCCGCTTTGGTGAGCAAGTTGGCTTTATCTGGTGATGCCTGTAGTCCACAAGCCAAAAATGTCTGCAGTTTTCTACCAGATGTGTACACAGGGCTTCTTGCAGCATTGTTGGAAAGGGCAAAAAAGTGGAAACAACCTAAATGTTCATCAGTAGGAAAGTGTATAAATAAATCATGGAGTGGTCATTCAGTAGAAGAATGCCCTACAGCACTTAAAATTAATAAGCTAATATATGTATCAAGACAGCTGTATCTTGGAAAACATAATGTTGAATAAAAAATCAAGCTTTAGGATGTTATGTGGTGCCTAACATAGAACTTCTGTAGAAGTTTTAAATGCATAAAATGCTACCCTGCAATATGGTATAGAGATATATATTCATTGAAACGTGATAAAATCATTTTAAATAGACTAGACAAATACATACCAAATTTATGATAATATTGCCTCTGGGGAGAGAAAAAGCAGATTGAAGCTGGGGATGGATACAAGGGGTACTTCATCTTTATTATATTATTCTAGCTCCTTTAAATGTTAAAAAATAGTGATTTGAAATAAAAATGACAACATATTAATAGTTTAAATTCTGGATTCTGAGAAATAGGGCATAGTGCTGGTTACCTTTTTCTTTGCTTTGGGGTTTTCTTTGGCAATACGCGGGCCTCTCACTGCCGTGGCTTCTCCCGTTGCGGAGCACAGGCTCCGGACACGCAGGCTCAGCGGCCATGGCTCACGGGCCCAGCCGCTCCGCGGCATGTGGGATCGTCCCGGACCGGGGCACGAACCCGCGTCCCCTGCGTCGGCAGGCGGACTCTCAACCACTGCGCCACCAGGGAAGCCCCTCTTTGTTTTTTTGATATTTCAAAAACTCCTTCGAAACATCAAGCCACAATCTTTTATGACATGGGATTGTTAATTCTATCCCTGTTCACTGGCAAATCCCACAAAGCAAAATACTCAGGTGGAGAAGTACCATTAGCACATGACCCTGTGGGTCCTTTCCTAAGTGGGTGGGACCAGAGGGGAGCAGTTTATGTCCCCTTCACCAGGAAGCCCCTCTTGACTTCCGCCTCTGAGCTCCTGGTGGCGTTTCATGAATGTACCTCTGGTGACATTCGTCCCACTAATTGTACAGTAGTTAACATTTCCGTCTCTCTCTCTCTCATTAAACGTGAGATCCTCCTGGGTGGGAACCACAGGGTATTCATTTCTACATTCCTGGGGTCTTGCATGTGCCCCAGCAGGCGATGTGATTTTGAATGAAATCAGGAATGAAGGAATCATCTCCATTTTGCAAGACCACCTTCTATATTTAGTAAGACGGTGCTATGGTCTGAATGTTTGTGTCCCCCCGAAATGTGTATATTGAGATCCTCACCCCCAGAGGGAGGAAGGTGGAAGCGTCGGTGTCTCTTCTGACTCAGCCCCAGTGGTCACAGAACACCATGTCCACAGGATCCCCGTGGCTTCACAGCTCAGCCCTAACCATGTGGGAGGAGACCACACAAGGGTGTGAATGTGTCACCAAGTCCAAGCTTGTACTGCTCGCCACAGGACAGGCCAGTAAGTCAAGAGACAAGCTGTTGGGGTGAGGAATAGTGACTTTATCTGGAAAGCCAGCAGACCGAGAAGATGGTAGACTCGCGTCCCAAAGAACCATCGTGCCCAAGGTAGAATTCAGGCTCCTTTTATACTAAAAGGGGAGAGGGAGTAAAGTCAACTACTTCCTGGTTTCCGTCCTCCTCGGAGGGGAGGTGTTCATTTCTTCCTCCCTGCAGTCATTCACAGGTGGGCCCGGTCAGGATGTTTGCCGTGAGCGCATCAAAGGTATTTCAGCTTAATGCTCGTTACCTGGGAAGCAGGGCTCCCGGAGCTGGGCCATTATGTATCCTTTAAGCTTATAGGCAACATCCCTTTGGTGATTAGCTTGGAATAGAATACAGAGGTTCTTCCCCGTTACAGATGCCCGGAGGAGAGAGTCACTGGGGTGCTGTTCAAAGCTGGCTGCCACAGCCTGGAGCCACAGTGCTGCGTTACTGGAAGGCCTGCTAGGGGTAGAAGGCTTGGGGTGAAGGACCCTAACCCATGATAGGCACTCAGTAAAGTCAGTACCCTCTCTTTCCCTTTCGTCCTGACCATGTGAGCCTCAAGGGTCATCCCTGCTTAGACCTTGTCGCTCCTTCCTCCGAGCTGACCCACTACCCCACTGCCGCCTCCACCAAGAGATAAACATGAAGGTTTATCGCTTCCCCCAAGTCCCCTGTTCTCCTCTCTCCTCTGGGCCCTACACTTCTTACTCTGAAGCGAAGGAGGAGTCTTCCAGTTGTCTCCTGTGGCCTCACAGCCCAACCCAAAGCAGTGGCCTTTAATTTGCTCGTGAATCTGGTGTTCACGGGGCTCAGCTGGGCAGCTCTCGCTTGGGGTCTGCCATGTGGTTGCAGACAGGCTGGAGCTGGGGTCATCCCAAATGTTCTCTTCAGGATTTCCCTGGTGGCGCAGTGGTTAAGAATCTGCCTGCCAACGCGGGGGACACGGGTTCGAGCCCTGATCCGGGAAGATCCCACATGCCGCAGAGCAACTAAGCCCATGCACCACAACTACTGAGCCTGTGCTCTAGAGCCCGCAAGCCACAACTACTGAGCCCATGTGCCAGAACTACTGAGCCCCCATGCCAGAACTACTGAGCCTGTGCTCTAGAGCCCATGCTCTGCAACACGAAAAGCCACTGCAAGGAGAATCCCACGCACTGCAACGAAGAATAGCTCCCGCTCGCCACAACTAGAGAAAGCCCACGTGCAGCAATGAAGACCCAACAAAGCCAGAAAGAAAAGAAAGGAAGGAAGGAAAGAAAGGAAGAAAGAAAGAAAGAAAAGAAAGAAAGAAAAATGTTCTCTTCATATGCCTGGGTTGGAAAGATTCAAATAGCTGGGGGCTGGGGTGCCTGGGGTTCCTGAGACATTTCTATCTTTCTAGATAGATCCACAGATGATGAAGATAGATAGGTAGATGCAGATAGATGATAGATAAATAGGTAGGTAGAATGAAGATAGATATAGATGAATGAATGATAGGTATAGATGGATGATAAGTAAATGATAGATAGATAGTTGATAGAGGTAAACGGAGAGATCAAGAGAGACACAGTGGGGCTTCCTGGTGGCGCAGTGGTTGAGAGTCCGCCTGCCGACGCAGGGGACACGGGTTCGTGCCCCGGTCCGGGAGGATCCCACGTGCCGCGGAGCGGCTGGGCCCGTGAGCCGTGGCCGCTGAGCCTGCGCGTCCGGAGCCTGTGCTCCGCAACGGGAGAGGCCACAGCAGTGAGAGGCCCGCGTACCGCAAAAAAAAAAAAAAAAAAAAGAGAGACATGGTATGTTGTACATATATCATCCCACTTCTCTAGAACCAATTGTTAAATATTCAGGAATTTTGTGAGCTGGTTGCCAAACCACTGGTAGCTTGAAATTGATAGTGATGAGAGTATCTATGTCACAGAAATAAGCTATACATCAGGTCTTTTTTTTTTTTTTTGAGAGCAAGCTTGTCTACGTCACTGGATGTGGATAGATAAAGAAATGTTTTTATTCTCAGTTCTGTTGAAACATAGCCAGTTCCCCAGCTTTGTCCACTGAGCAGGATGAAAGGTGAAGGGAAGTGAAACCTCCTCCCACTGGCTTTTAGTGAACAGGCACCACATCACACCTGTCCCCTGAGCTCCCCAGACCTGCAGCAGCTCCGAAAGGGAGCAGCCTCTGCAGTCAGCTGAGGTCACTCTACAGAGTCATCAAGGCCGTCAGCCCCCCGGAAACACTCCGGGTTAGAAATACCCCACGTCTGTTCAAAGTCAGAGGAACAGCGTCGATAAAGCAGTCATTGTTTATACTTCTACTGAAAAGTCTTCACTTAAAATTGAAAGAGGCAAACTCCACACTTGCAGAGAAAGTTACAGAAACTGAGCAGAAATGGTTTCCCCTTCTGTTTACCTAAACCCCCAAGGCCTTCTTTAGAAAGGACATCTTACATCCAAAATTTAAATGAAGGACTTTTGCTTTTTTAAAAAAAATTTTATTAGCGTATAGTTGATTTACAATGTTGTGTTAGTTTTAGGTGGACAGCAAAGTGATTCAGCTATACATACACATATATTCATTCTTTATCAGATTCTTTACCCATACAGGTTATCTAGAGAATATTGAGTAGAGTTCCCTGTGTTATACAGTAGGTCCTTGTTGGTTATCTGTTTTATATATAGTAGTGTGCGTATGTTAATCCCAGACTTCTAATTTATCCCTCTCCACAACATTTCCCCTTTGGTAACCATAAGTTTGTTTTCAAAATCTGTGAGTCTCTTTCAGGTTTGTAAGTATTTGTATCATTTTTTAAAATTAGATTCCACATATGAATGATATCATGGTATTTGTCTTTCTTTGTCTGACTTAGTATGATAATCTCTAGGTCCATCCATATTGCTGCAAATGTCATTATTTCGTTCTTTTTTATGGCTGAGTAATTTTCCATTGTATATATGTACCACAGCTTCTTTATCCGTTCTTCTGTTGATGGACATTTAGGTTGCTTCCATGTCTTGGCTATTGTGAATAGTACTGCTATGAACATAGGGGTGCATGTATCTTTTTGAATTATAATTTTGTCTGGATATATGCCCAGGAGTGGGATTGCTAGGTCATATGGTAGCTCTATTTTTAGAGGGTTTTATTTTGTCTTTTTTAAAGTCTTTTCTTTTTTGTTTTTTTACATTATTTTTGGCTGTGTTGGGTCTTCGTGTCTGCGCGTGGGCTTTCTCTAGTTGCAGCGAGCGGGGGCTATTCTTCGTTGCGGTGCACAGGCTTCTCGTTGCGGTGGCTTTTGTTGCAGAGCATGGGCTGTAGGTGCGCGGGCTTCAGTAGTTGCAGCACGTGGGCTCAGTAGTTGTGGCTCACGGGCTCTAGAGTGCAGGCTCAGTAGTTGTGGTGCACGGGCTTAGTTGCTCCGCGGCATGTGGGATCTTCCTGGACCAGGGCTCGAATCCGTGTCCCCTGCATTGGCAGGCGGATTCTTAACCACTGCGCCACCAGGGAGTCCCTATTTTTAGTTTTTTAAGGAAACTCCGTACTGTTCTCCATAATGGTTGTACCAATTTACATTCCCACCAACAGGGAGGGCTCCCTTTTCTCCACACCCTCTCCAGCATTTATTGTTTGTAGACTTTTGGATGATGTGAGATGATACCTCATTGTAGTTTTGATTTGCATTTCTCTAATAATTAGTGATGTTGAGCATCTTTTCAGGTGCTTCTTGGCCATCTGTATGTCTTCTTTGGAGGAATGTCTGTTTAGATCTTCTGCCCATTTTTTGATCGGGTTGTTTGGTTTTTTGACCTAGAGCTGCATGAACTATTTGTACATTTTGGAGTTTAATCCCTTGTTGGTCACTTAGTTTGCAAATATTTTCTCCCATTCTGTGGGTTGTCTTTTCATTTTGTTTATGGTTTCCTTTGCTGTGCAAAAGCTTTTAAATTTCATTAGGTCCCATTTGTTTATTTTTGGTTTTATTTTCATTCCTCTAGGAGGTGGATCCAAAAAGATATTGCTGTGATTTATGTCATGGAGTGTTCTGCCTGTGCCTTCCTCTAAGAGTTTTATAGTGTCCGGCCTTACATTTAGGTCTTTGATCTATATTGAGTTTGTGTATGGTGTTAGAGAATGTTCTAATTTCATTCTTTTACATGTAGCTGTCCAGTTTTCCCAGCACCACTTACTGAAGAGTCTGTCTTTTCTCCGTTGTATATCCTTGCTTCTTTTGTCATAGATCAATTGACCATAGGTGCGTGGGTTTATTCCTGGGCTTTCTGTCCTGTTCCATTGATCTGTACATCTGTTTTTGCACCATTACCATACTGTTGTGATTACTGTAGAAGGACTGTTGCTTTTAATTAGAAATGAATCATGTGGGAAAGGGGTAATGGCAGGCATTTATGAGCACATATTAGAATGTTCTGGAATAATGCATTTTATGCAGTTAAAGGTGCCCTAAGGAAGGAAAATGGAGAAAAGGAGACTAGTGAGACACTGGACAGAAAGTGATGCCAGGGGTCCCTGGGCCTCAAAGTCTGGAGAAGAGTGATGACCTGTAGCTCTCCAGGCCTGATTCAGGCTGTGGACCTGGATACCTGCTGACATCCGGGATCCCTGGTAGAACAAGCCTCCAAAGCTTTGCGATAGATGGCTTCATCTCAAGAAGCTCTGGACGGAGATGGTCCTCCACACCACAAGGGGGCGCCACGTCATAACAAGTCTATGCAATGGAAGCTTCCAGAATACTGACCCCCCACATGTTCCCAAACATTTTTAAAAATTTATTTTATTGACGTATAGTTGATTTACACTGTTGTGTTAATTTCTGGTGTACAGCAAAGTGATTCAGTTATACATATATTCTTTTTCATGTTCTTTCCCATTATGGTTAATCACAGGACATTGGATATAGTTCCCTGTGCTGTACAGTAGGACCTTGTTGTTTATCCATCCTGTATATTATAGTTTGCATCTGCTAACGCCAACCTCCCAGTCCCTCCCTCCCCCCTCCCTCTTGACAACCACAAGTCTGTTCTCTATGTCTGTGAGTCTGTTTCTGTTTCATAGATAAGTTCATTTGTGTCATATTTTAGATTCCATATATAAGTGATATCATAGGGTATTTCTCTTTCTGACTTACTTCGCTTAGTATGATAATCTCTAGGTCCATTTTTCTGTACTTTTTAAAACATTTTTTGTCAAAAATCCCCAAAACTCTGCAAAGAGAAACAAAATAAAAATTGACTAATCTAAATGTCCTGAACGCTACCTCCACTAGGGGCAAAAATGACTTGACTCCCGTGAGATCGGGCTTACTATTTTTCCCTGGCAGTTGGAGGGAAGCTCTTATTCAGACATGTCTTAGAGGAAAGGAGAGAAAATAGAGGAGATGTTTGAAACAGAATTTGAAATCACTCTTGAATTTTCTTTGAGCATTGCAGATACTAAACACTCACCCTTGGCAATGAATACTAAGCAGCTCCTTGTCTTTCTGGAGGGTTTTTGCTTGTGTTCTCTCTAAAATCTCATAACCTCCTGAGTTCATCCTCCATGGACAGGTGAGGGGAAATTAGAGTGGCCCGCACACAATTTGATCTCCTAGTTAAGCAGCCTTTTCATTTATCTCTGGAGCCCTCTCTTGAATTCTAGCAGAATTAGGAAGCTAAAGTACCAGTGACCTCTTTTGGTCTAGCAAATGTAAAGTCTAAGGGGTGTGTGCTGAGTGAGAAAGTGAGTGAGTGACAGAGTGGACTTCCCTTCTAGTTTTCTAGCTCGACACCGAAAAGGTGGGGAGATGCCACAGCTCAGCAAACGACAGTGCAGATGAAAACACGTACCCTGAGTTTCCACTATTGTAACTTAAAAAACAAAAGACCTTGTCGCTGAGTTTCCGCTGTGATATTGGACGCTTTAACTTTGTAAAAGAGAGTCCCAGAAATGTGGGTCTCGGTGTGCACCCACGAAGGAGTTCATCTGGAAAAGGTGGAGAGGAAGTTATGGCTTCTTCAGAGGGAAAAGAGATCAGGAAGTTCTTAGGCAGGAAGGAGACAATGAAGACCTCCGTCGGGAGAATCAGGATCTGAGATACAAGCTCCGCGTGTGCAGGAAGGGAAATCCGAGGCAAAGGTCATCTGGATGCAGCTCATGACCTTCAGCTCAGGGGCCAGGCCCTGGAGGAGCCATCGTGAACCACAAAGGCTCAGCCCAAATTCAGCGTCACCCGGTACATGCCGTTCAGGTAAACGTTTCCTAATTCTGTCAAATCGTCTCCTTTCTAGTGGTCTCGTATAAATGATTCTGCCTTGTTTTTTAAAAAAGGAAAACACAATTTATTTAGTGGTTAAGCATCCGAAGTCGAGAGGCAACCACCCCCTTGCCTCAGTTACACTCACTCGTGCTCTGACGCACCCACTAGGTGCCTCCTCTGGTGGCACAGATGCAAAGCAGAAATCTCTTGTTCCGCCTCTCAAATCCCAAAAGACGTCACAGGTACAAGTGGTGGAGTAGATCGTGGAAAAAACTGCAGGCATTAGCAGTTCTTAAGAGAATCCAGGGCTTCCCTGGTGGCGCAGTGGTTGAGAGTCCGCCTGCCGATGCAGGGGACATGGGTTCGTGCCCCGGTCCGGGAAGATCCCACATGCCGCGGAGCGGCTGGGCCCGTGAGCCATGGCTGCTGAGCCTGCGCGTCCGGAGCCTGTGCTTCGCAACGGGAGAGGCCACAACAGTGAGAGGCCCGCGTACCGCAAAAAAAAAAAAAAAAAAAAAAAAAAAGAATCCAAGCGCGCACAAACTACCCGATGGTGAATACTTGGGCTGCCTTAGAAACTGAAATTTCCGATCAATCCAGGAGGAAGGGAAAAAAAAGGCTACCCGGAGCTCGTGCTACCAACAGGAAAGCCTGACTGTAGTGTACACAGCTTAAAAAATTCTATCCCTATCCAAAATCATCCCTCAGAAAGCTGCAAGATGGGAGGTGAAGCACGTGTTCACTAATCTTACCGAGGTAAACGTTTCACGGTACATACGTGTGTCAAATCATCACCTCGTATACCTTAAAGCTACACAACATTATTTGTAAATTATATTTCAGTAAAGCTGGGAAGAAAAAGAAGAAGGTGCCCGGGTCCAGGGTGCTGGTGGAAAACAGATGATGGAACAGAGAGAACTCATCAGATTACAAAAGGAGCTGTTGAATCCAGAGAAAATGAAAAAATGTCAAGAACAGAAACGGAAGCATAGAAGTGTGCGTGGCTCCAGCGTGAATGAGGAGAACTTAGGTCATCATGATGCAAACACCAAAGGGAATCCTTCCTTTCGAGGTTTTGGGAAGGCGGGAAGTGGCTGTGAGGCAGGGAGGTTGTCAGAAACCTGAACTCTCATCAGGAAACAGTAGGATAAGTGTGTCATTTAATAACACGGTTATAAACGCCAGAAGAAACTTCTAAATGGGTTGAAAATGGAGGGAAAAACTAGAGTGGGGTCAGGTAGAGCAAGGCGCCACTAATGTAGGACTGTTCCGCTTTTTCAAGCATGTACGTATATGAATTTGATATTTTTTAATAAATTTTAAATCTCTGATCAGCTGTGTCACCTCCTCCCAAAGCCCTTTGGGATTAAACGCTCCATCTCTTGCTCCTAAAGCACTGGGACCAACCTCCCGCCATATTGAACCAGTCTGCTCATGGGTCTGACGTTTCCCCACCAAACTGGAAGGGTCTCACGCCTGACCCAGAGAGGTGCCCAGGAAGTCTTTGTGGATCCAAACAGAAGCCCGGACAAGACCCCCTGCTGACCTCCCCGAAGTGTCTGAGGTTCAGATGAAACTCCCGATAGGGGGTGTTGGGAAATCCCCAAATGGCATAAGGATGAGCGGTGCCTGCGGGCGTCCCTCAGGCGGTTCACGAACAGCCAGGAGCTGTCCTTGCAGAGGGCCTGCAGTGTGCTCGGCAGCGGGCTGGGCCCTGAGAGGACACTCACGGTGCCACCATTAGCCTCAAAGCCCCCCCTGCCCTTTGGGTGGTTCAGCCCAGCAGGGGGACGAATGAGGTCGTTTGGAAACGGCACAGCTGAACGGTGAAGGCCCCGGGTCTGGAGGGCTCTGCCCTTTCCGGCGCTCTCACCTTGGGCAAGACTGGTTATGAGAGTCCTCGCAAGTGAATCCACATCCCTTCCGCCGGGGGGCACTTCTGGGCCCCCGTCACCACACTTGGAGCAGAGGTTCCTGGGGGCAAGCAGGGGAGGGAGACCCGTGGGCTCTCTGCAGACTAGGCTCTGCGTGCAGGGCCACACTCCAGACGTCTCAGTGCAGCCGGAACTCATCCTGCCCAGCAGCCTCCTCCCCCACCGAGACATCTAAGTGAGGAGCCTCAGTGTCCCACCTCCCCTGCAGCCTGGAGGACCCTCCCTCCAGGCTGGAAGCCCCAGGGCAGAGCTCGAGTGAACGTCACCCCTGACCATGGAGGCCTGCGAGGCCCACTTGCGTATTCCCAAAAGTCCCAACCCCTCCCTACACACCAGACATCATCTTGGAGGATTTGGGAAACGATGAGTCAGTTGCCAAGACTAAACTCAAGGAGCTCGGGTTACCCAACCGAGGCTGGGAAGCCGCTGACTAAGCACTTCAAGGCATGAAGTGGGCAATCCAGTTCCCCTGTCTGGCCTCTCGTTCCGCTTTTCTGGGCTTTAACCTCTCCTAATGGAGCCCCAAAGAGTCAGACCTGAGTCCCCAAAGCACAGCAGGTACGTATGGCGCAGGCCGGAAGGGAAGCCACTGTGAGTGGCGACTGGCTGCTCAGGCCAGGACCCTGGGTTCCTCTCTCACTCACCCCTACCTCCAGTCCATCCTCAAGGCCTGTCCATTCCTCCCACAATATGCATTTCTGCTGTGTCTGCTCTGAACCACCTCCACTTCCTGAATCTTTCACCTGAATACCTGGGCAGCTCCCAGCCAGCCCCCCACTTCCACTCTGCCCCCTCCCGGGCAGTCTCCCCACTGCCCCTGCAGGGGAAGCACCCTGTGTTGCTCTCCTGCTAAAGACCCACCGGTGGGTTCCAGGTGCACTTATTAAACGTCAGCCTCCTGCCGCTGGCCCCTGAGGCCCCTGCCCACCCCTCCAGCCTCATCTCCCTTTACTACCTGCCTCACTCGTGGCCCTCCAGACACATGGTCTTCTGTTATTGTCAGACAAAGCCAAGACCTTTCCTGCCTCAGGGCCTTTGCACTTGCCGTTTCCACCACCTGGAATGCTCCTCCCCTAATTCTTCATGTCTCAGCTCAGAATACTGCCTCCTCAGGCCTCCCCTGACCCTCTGGGCTAATTGGGTCCCCCGTTACTCGCCATCTCAGCACCGTGTTCATTTCCGTCTTGGCTCTTAGGTGAACGTGTAGTTACTGTATTTGTCCTCTTGTTGGCTGTCTCTCTCCCCACTAGGATGTGGGCCCCTCGAGGGCAGGGACCCCGTCTGTCTAGGTTGCCCTCATATCTTCAACACCTATCTGAAGCAGCATTGGATATGCAGTAGGTGTTCACCAAAATTGGATGGCTACATCAAAGTTCTTGATTTTGGACTTCAGAAGTATGGAAGAATCGATGTGTGTTGTCTTAACCCACCCAGTTTGTGGTGCTTCCTTACGGCAGCCCTGGGACGCCAATACGGTCACTGTCCAGCCCAGCCAGGTCTTAGGCCTCTGATCTCCTGGGTCATGAAGGTCAAGATAATAACAACACGTGCTTCATGAGACTGTTGTCAAAATTAAATGAGAAAACACATGACCAACACTTAGCCCAGTGACTCACGATTTAAGCTCTCAAAAAAGGTGAGGTAGGGCTCCCCTGGTGGCGCAGTGGTTGAGGGTCCCCCTGCCGATGCAGGGGACACGGGTCTGAGCCCTGGTCCGGGAAGATCTCACATGCTGCAGAGCTACTAAGCCCGTGCACCACGACTACTGAGCCCGCACTCTAGAGCCCACGAGCCACAACTACTGAGCCTGCGAGCCGCAACTACTGAAGCCTGCACGCCACAACTACTGAGGTCTGCACGCCTAGAGCCCATGCTCTGCAACAAGAGAAGCCACCGCAATGAGAAGCCCGCGCACCACAACGGAGAGTAGCCATCGCTCACCACAACTAGAGAAAGCCTGTGGGCAGCAACGAAGACCCAGCGCAGCCAAAAATTAATTAATTATTTAAAAAAGAAACAATTGGCTGGGAATCCGACACAAGCAGTGTTCATAGCACAGCAGAACTTGTATCAACACCAGCATCTGAGTAGGACCTGGGCGGGTGCCTTCCAGCAAGGAAATGGTCAGTTCTCTCACCTCTGCTCAGGGGGTCAACTTGTTCATTCCCATGGGGGCATTCTGTAACTAAGTCACCCACGAGCATCCTGAGGAGGGGATGCCCAGGTTCCTGTTTGGAGGGACAGGAGTCTTCTAGGTCGAGATAATCTCTGCCTTGTCCATCACGTCAGTGTCCCTTGCATGACACCCACCGGAAAAATTCCTTTTGTAGTTTAAAACCAGAAAAGATCTTTAATAACCAATGGACCAGCATTCTTCCCTACTAAACAGTGTAACAGGCAGCCCTCTTTCCCTCAATGCCCAGACCAACGGGAATCCCAGAGCCGAAGGTAAAATTTCATCCCAGTAACTTAGTCCTAGAAAGACCATATTTGTTCCTTTTTATGGTTTTGATTTATTTTTCTTTTCCCATCATCTTATTGCATGCGTCTTTCGTTCTAAGTGGTCTTAGTATCTCTTTGGGAATCACCAAGTCTGGTCCATGAAAGCCTCGCAATAAGTGGGTTGTGGAGCCGGTTAGCGAAAATTACAAGAAAGAGAGAGTGGACAAGTCAGGCCTTGAGAAACAGTTCTAGGAGCCTTTCCCAAAGGGAAATGGGGAAGGGAAGGAAAAAGTACAATGCTCAGAGGATAATGGCTCGAGGCAGAGAAATGAAGCCCATGTGGGTGTGGAAGATTCAGGAGGAGAACCAACATTAATAAGAGGCAAAAAATATATGAGAAAATGGGAGGGGGGGAGGGGACACAAAATTTGAGATGCACCTGTGTAATCCTAAGACATAACTGAACATTTGTGAGCTCTGAGGGAAATGAGAGCGATTTCCTGGAGAGAGGAAAATAATTATAAATATGTATAATATTTTGATGTAGAAAAGGGATTTTCGTACGAAGCGTATTTTAGAGTTGTAATCTGAAAAGTGTTCTGCCGGGTCTGAGGTTTAGGTAAAGCCTTGTAAAAACAGGTGACAGGCTTGCTCAAGGTCGCTGTCCTTGAATTTGGAGAGGGGATGCTTGAATTTGACTTTTGATAAAGAATTTTGAGAACTTTGATGCAGAGCCTTGGGGCTGAGGGCAGGGATCTGCAGGCTGCATCCTCTCTTGCTGTATCTGACAGTAAATTTAAAGCCAAAAAGGCAGGACCGGGAGTGTGTAGCTTACCTGGCCTTCTGAATTCCGAATGAAATGCAAGGGGGGCTAAATTTCAATAACAGAATAGAGGCTTTCCTTAATGAATGGTGTGTCATGAAGAATCAAGAATGAGTCAGCCACTGAGATACAAACATGAAGATCACCGTGACCTAGGAGTAGGTGAGGAAGGGGAGGAACCTCTGGCTTTGCAACAATTTTAGCTTCAGCTAAAGGAAGGAATTGACCAATATCCCTTCGTCAATCATCTGGCCCCCAGACTTCCTCTCACTCCTGGGTACATGTCCACCACCGTCCCTTTCTTCTACCAGACGGCGTTCCATGGTGTGGATGACAGAAATCCTGGATCTCCCGGTGAGATGTTCATAGTCACCTCCAGGGGCTGAGCGCACGCCTCCTGCACAGGGGACCCCGACATCCGCTTCCCAGCGCCGGATGCACCCCAACCTCCCCGCCCCTCCACCCCACGTCACCTACCAGCTCCTGGGATCTCCAACCACCTAATTTCCAGCTAATTTTCCAAGGTTTTTCTGCAAAGACATATGTAAGCTTACAAACAGGACAATGAAGGTGGGGAGGAAGACCCCATTAGCCGACCGAAGTCGTGGGCATAATCCTAAGCGGAAGTCTGGCGTCTGTGCAGCCCCGTGACTCCAGCCCGCTCGACCCAGCTGCCAGCCGGACACTGAAAGAGGACTCTTCAGGTGCTTTCCTTCTTGTAGGCAACGTGAGTGTTACTGTGGGTTGAATTGCATCCCCCATTAACATACATCCAAGTGCTAAGTCCTAGTACCTGTGAATGTGACCTTATTTGGAAATAGAGTCTTTGCAGATGTAATTAAGTTGAGGATCTTGAGATGAGATCATCCTGGATTGTGGGTGTGTCCCATATCCGAAGACTGGTGTCCTTAGAGGAGAAAGAAGGGGTAGGTTTGAGACACAGAGAGATGCAGGGAAGATGGGGGCAGAGATTGGAGTGATGCAGCCACAAGCCAGGGGCCTCCAGAAGCTGGAAGAGGCAGGGAAGGATTTTCCCCTAAACCTTCCTGGGGAAGGGGGTCCTGCTGACAGCTTGACTTCCAACTTGTGGCCTCCAGAACTGTGAGAGAATAAATGTCTGTTGCCTTAAGCCACCAGCTTCTGGTAATTTGCTAGGGCAGCCCTAGGGCACTAATACGCGTGCCATCCATACCTGCTGTGGCAAAAAGAAAGTAAGAGGGTTCAAATAAGATTGGCTTCCACTGGGCATCTTCTGAACTTCCTGCTGGAGTGAAGTTGTCAGAGAGCACAGCTCTTAAGGAAGAGACATGCTTGGCATCTCAGGAAGTGCCGACTCATTACCAAAGAGCCCCGAATAACGGGAGAACCCACCGGTGAGGTCAGCAGCCCGATTCACAAGTCATATTAGCGAAACGGGGGAAGAGGAAGGAAGGCGAGGAAGGGGAAACCCCAGGAGAGCATGAGGGTGTGGGACATTCAAGGAAAGAAGAGTCATGCGTTCGAAAAGCATTTCTCAGCCCCTGTTCTTGCCTAACAGCCTTCAGAACTTTCAGGTAGAAAAATCACAGGAAAAAGACTTTCTCTACGAGAACTAGAAACCTAGTTTAAAAAATATGAACACACGGCTTCCCCGGTGGCGCACTGGTTGAGAATCCGCCTGCAGATGCAGGGGACACGGGTTCGAGCCCTGGTCCGGGAGGATCCCACACGCCGCGGAGCGGCTGGGCCCGTGAGCCACCATTACTGAGCCTGCGCGTCTGGAGCCTGTGCTCCGCAACGGGAGAGGCCGCGATAGTGGGAGGCCCGCGCGCCGCGATGAAGAGTGGCCCCCGCTCGCCGCCACTAGAGAAAGCCCTCGCACAGAAACGGAGACCCAGCACAGCCAAAAATAAATAAAGAAAAATTTTTTAAAATGTATTAAAAAAATATATGAACACATGAACTTGATTAATGGTTGTTTAAAGCTAGAAAAGATATTAGAAATCAGCCCATCGTGGTCCAGATTTCTTCATTCATCAAAGTGTTTATTACCTGCCTGTTCTTTGCCATTCTCTGTGCTTGGCATTTCAGATACAGCACGAGCAACAAAGTCTCCACCCTCAAAGAATCTGTATTCTAGAGGAGAAGGTGGACGATACGCAAACAAGAAAAAATATGGCCAAGAGCAATGATGACAACAGACCTAGACAAAACGATAGGAAATGATGAGGGTAGTTCAGGATGGCTGGTCAGCAAAAGCTTCTCTGAGGAGGTCGTGTTTGTGCTAGGTCTTGGGTTTTTTTGATTTTTATTTTATATTGGAGTATAGTTTATTAACACCTATAGGTCCTTGTTGATTACCTTATATTTACTAGTGTGTATCTGTTAATCCCAAACTCCTAATTTATCCCTCCCCTCCACCTTTCCCCTTTGGTAACCTTAAGTTTGTTTTCTATGTCTATGAGTCTCTTTCTGTTTTGTAAACAAGTTCATTTGTATCATTTTTTTAGATTCCACATATAAGTGATATCATATGATATAGTCTTTATCTTTTTTTTTAAGTTTTTTCTTTAAGTTTTTCCTTTGATGTGGACCATTTTTTTTAAGTCTTTATTGAATTTGTTACAATATTGCTTCTGTTTTATGTTTTGGTGTTTTGGCCCCTGAGGCACTTGGGATCTTAGCTCCCTGACCAGGGATTGAACCCACACCCCCTGCATTGGAAGGTGAAGTCTTAACCACTGGACTGCCAGGGAAGTCCCTGTTTTTCTCCTTCTGACTTACTTCACTTAATATGATAATCTCTAGGTCCATCCATGTTGCTGCAAATGACATTATTTCATTCTTTTTTGTGGTCGAGTAATATTCCCTTGTATGTATGTACCACATCTTATTTATCCACTCATCTGTCGATGGACATTTAGGTTGCTTCCATGACCTGGCTATTGTAAATAGTGCTGCTGTGAACATTGGGGTGCATGTATCTTTTCAAATTATGGTTTTCTCCAGGTATATGCCCAGGAGTGGGATTGCTGGATCATATGATAGCTCTATTTTTAGTTTTTTAAGGATCCCCCGTACTGTTCTCCATAATGGTTGTACCAATTTACATTCCCACCAACAGTGTAGGAGGGTTCCCTTTTCTCCACACCCTCTCCAGCATTTATTGTTTGTAGATTTTTTTGATGATGGCTGTTCTGACCAGTGTGAGGCGATACCTCATTGTAGTTTTGATTTGCATTTCTCTAATGATTAGTGATGTTGAGCATCTTTCCATGTGCCTTTTGGCCATCTGTATGTCTTCTCTGGAGAAATGTCTATTTAGATCTTCTGCCCATTTTTTGATTGGGTTGTTTGGGGGTTTTGGTTTTTTTTTTTTTGACATAGAGCTGCATGAACTGTTTGTATATTTTGGAGATTAATCCCTTGTTGGTTACAAAGTTTGCAAATATTTTCTCCCATTCTGTGGGTTGTCTTTTTGTTTTGTTTATGGTTTCCTTTGCTGTGAAAAAGCTTTTACGTTAGGCCCCATTTGTCTATTTTTCTTTTTTTCATTCCTCTAGAAGGCAGATCCAAAAAGATACTTGCTGCAATTTATGTCAAAGGGTGTTCTGCCTATGTTTTCCTCTAAGAGTTTTATAGTATCCACTCTTACATTTAGGTCTTGAATCCATTTTGAGTTTATTTTTGTGTATGGTGTTAGAGAACGTTCTAGTTTCATTCTTTTATATGTAATTAAATTACCGTTTTCCCATGTACTGGGTCTTGAATGACTGCTCAGAAGGCCTGAGTTGCCCAAACCCTGCACCTTCCAAAGAAAGGACTGGTCCTGATCAGCTCCAGGGAGATAACCTTTAAGGTCATGAAATATCTTACCTGATAAGAGTGTCTTTGTATTGCACGGGGACCATGGGCCACACCAGATAGTTTGTGCCAACAGTGTGAATCGTGGTTGGGGTCTTGGGCCCTGCTGTATCAGTTTGACCTCTGGAAGGGCTGGAGACTGAATAGCTAAAGTCAGCCACATGGACAGTCCGTGCTTATGTGACTGACTCCCAGTAACCAACCTGAAAGCCAAGGCCTGGGTGAGCTTCCCTGGATGGCAATATGTCGCAGGTGTCATTACACATCATTACCGGGAGAATGAAGAGCTGCCTGTACCATTCCACTGGGAAAAGACAATGGAAGCTTGCTCCTGGCCTCTCCTGGACTCTGTCCTGTGATTCTTTGACCTTTGCTGATTTTAATCGGTACCTTCTTACTGTAATAAACCGTAACTGTGAGCATAACTGCAAAATTGAAGGGCAAGGCCCTGTCGAGACAACCCTCAGTGTTAGACTCTGGTCATTTTACACATTCTTTCCTATTTTTCTCGTTCCCAGTTGAATCCACCTGTGGAAAAGATCACCGTTTTCCCCATACCCAGTGCTTTCTCTCTTCGTCTCAATTTGGGTCCCCTCCACACTCTTCTTACCACTAGATTTAGCACTACAGAATTACAAGAGTATTATTATGAAATACTAGGACAAAATGCAATAAGGTTGTTCAAATCATTGGTCAGACATGCCCTGTTGGTCAGAAAACAAAGATGGCACTGCCCAGAATGACCGGGCAGGGCCCCTGGCATGCAGTAGGTCATTTGATTGGGTGACAGATGGACGTTTGGACTCGCTGTAGGGGAAGGACGTCTGTTAGGGCTGCCCCTGAGTCGTGTCCGAAAGTGGGGGGCCCCAGGAGTCAGACTTACGGCAGTAACGGGAAGAGTAGGAGGTAGAGACTGGTTTACAAGAAGATGACAACGTGTGTGTCAGCCTCCCCGCACGGGTCCTGCTGGGTCACCAGCTTTATCTGCTTGGATGTTCCTGGCCACAGATGCTCACACCCATGGGTTTGCCGCAGCCTTTCCTGGTCCAGACTGGCCCCTCGGAGCTCTCCTGCCCCCGTGGGCCGCCAGTCAGGACTCCTGGCTCACCCTACCCAGACTGGCCCTCTTGGCCAAGCCCCGAGATCAGGCAGGATTCCACATTGTGGACTGACTCCTGCTGCAGGGTTCCGATGAGTCGGCCAGAGATCGAAGGCAGAGACTGACTCTTCCTCTCCCACCAGCTCTGGCTGTCTTGGGTCTGCAAGCCACGGGACTTGACACGGGAGCAAGTTAGCCTTGTTTGCCTCCTCAATCTGCTGCTGACCGAAGCGGGCCGGATTCCACCGGACCCGAAGTCTCCTGGATTCACCCTGAGCACTGCCGGCTCTAGGGCACCAAGCTCAACTTCCAGGAGATATTTCTTTCCGACCGTGACAGTCATGCTCGTCACCATCTCCTACCTTCAGCGAGCCCGAATCAGTTTCTGGGATGTGGCCATTCATCCAGCAAACATGTTCTTAGAGCCTCCTGGGCGGGGCTCCTCTACTGGGCACCATGAGGGGTTAGGAACCCAAGAATGAGCACAGCAGAGGGTATGACCCAATCTCAAACTCCAAGGGATTTTGAATATGAATGTAATTCATTCAGTTACCCATTGAACTATTTATTGAGTGCTGGGCACGCTATCCATCGCCGAGTCTACGGTGCACTTTTCCCGCCATCACTGAACTTGCACAGAACTAATAGGTGAACTAAAAATAGTAATAATTACAACAACAGCCGCAAAGCTGACATCTGCCGAGCTGGGTGTTACACAACCTTTATCCCACCACACCCTCACCCAGACAGGTGGTATCGTTACTGCCGATTCCCCAATAAAGACACCAAAGCATGGAGAATTTAAGTATCTGTGACTCCCAGAAGTGTTTGTAAAGTCGGCCGGTGATTCATTTTTCCTTTTTTTTTTTTTAATATATTTATTTATTTGGTTGCGCTGGCTCTTAGTTGCGGCATGTGGGCTCCTTAGTTGCGGCATGCGTGTGGGAACTAGTTCCCTGACCAGGGATCGAACCCGGGCCCCCTGCATTGGGATCATGGAGTCTTAACCACTGCACCACCAGGGAAGTCCCTCAGTGATTCATTTTTCTAACATTTGGAAATATCTGGGGACATTGTGACTTCTGATTACCCTCTTTCTTGGATGTTCCATGGCTGGATTTGACATTTCCTCGGATGAAAGTTCATAAGACATTAGAAGTTAAACATAGAATATTGGATCATTGTCACCTATTTCCTCTTGGGCCCCTAATAATAAATGAACAATTTTTTAAAATTAAAAGTCTTGCCAAGGTCACACCCCTCATAAGTGGCAGAGCCAGGCAGTGGACCCCAAGCGCTGGCCCCCAGTCTTGTCCACAGCCTGTCCCCTTGACCATGACATTTGCTGAATTAATCACGTAGAGTCCGTTCACCACTGCCAGAAGCCTGAGCTCACTCCAATTAGCGAGCACAGATTTAAAGGTGCTGAGTTCACCCTCCACCTGACTCTGAGATGATGCTGTAATGCAGTGCGATCATGTTTTTGAACAATTAACTAATGCCTCCTTTTTTCTTTATTCTTATCGGAACCCACATAACACAAAATGAACTTTTTTTGGGAAATGTACAATCCCGTGGCATTTGGTACATTCGCAACGTTGTACAACGCTCACCTCTAATTTCAAATCATAACTGGCTTTTTTCATGCCTGGTATCTCCTTTGACCTTGCTTTGCGGTGCCTCAGGGAAAGAATGCAAAGCAGAAATGCAGAAAGAAAATGAGCCATTGCTGTGGTCTGGATGTTTCCCTCCCCCCAAAATGCATATGTTGAAACCCTAATCCCCAAGGTGATGGTATTAGGAGGTGAGGCCTTTGGGGGTGATTAGGTCATGAAGGTGGAGCCCTCACGAATGGGATTAGGGTTCTTATAAAAGGGGTCCCACAGAGATCCCCTGCCCCTTCCACCACGTGAGGACTCATTGAGAAGGCTCCAGCTATGAACCAGGAAGCGGGTCCTCACCAGAATGCAACCATGCTGGCCTTGAGCTCGGACTTCCAGCCTCCAGAACTGTAAGAAATAAATGTCTGATGTTATAAGCCACCCGGGCTGTGGTATCTTGTTATAACAACCTGATCAGACTAAGACAGTCATTTCTTGGCTTTTGGTTTCAAAAACCTGGACCCCAGTAGCCTAGAAAGTTCTCTCATATGTAGATAGAGATTGGGGGAATAGGATGAATAGGATTCTAAAAAGCATCCTGATCCACCAGAGGGCAGACAGCAGAAGCAAGAAGAACTACAGTCCTGCAGCCTGTGGAACAAAAACCACATTCACAGAAAGACAGACGAGATGAAAAGGCAGAGGGCTATGTACCAGATGAAGGAACAAGATAAAACCCCAGAAAAACAACTAAATGAAGTGGAGATAGGCAACCTTCCAGAAAAAGAATTCAGAATAATGATAGTGAAGATGATCCAGGACCTCAGAAAAAGAATGGAGGCAAAGATCGAGAAGATGCAAGAAATGTTCAACAAAGACCTAGAAGAATTAAAGAATAAACAACAGACATGAACAATACAATAACTGAAATGAAAACTACACTAGAAGGAATCAATAGCAGAATAACTGAGGCAGAAGAACAGATATGTGACCTGGAAGACAGAATGATGGAATTCACTGCTGCGGAACAGAATAAAGAAAACGAATGAAAAGAAATGAAGACAGCCTAAGAGACCCCTGGGACAACATTAAATGCAACAACATTCGCATTATAGGGGTCCCAGAAGGAGAAGAGAGAGAGAAAGGACCAGAGAAAATATTTGAAGAGATTATAGTCAAAAACTTCTCTAACATGGGAAAGGAAATAGCCACCCAAGTCCAGGAAGCGCAGAGAGTCCCATACAGGATAAACCCAAGGAGAAACACGCTGAGACACATAGTAATCAAATTGGCAAAAATTAAAGACAAAGAAAAATTATTGAAAGCAGCAAGGGGAAAACGACAAATAACATAAGAGGGAACTCCCATAAGGTTAACAGCTGATTTCTCAGCAGAAACTCTGCAAGACAGAAAGGAATGGCATGATATACTTAAAGTGATGAAAGGGAAGAACCTACAACCAAGATTACTCTACCCAGCAAGGATCTCATTCAGATTCAATGGAGAAATCAAAAGCTTTACAGACAAGCGAAAGCTAAGAGAATTCAGCACCACCAAACCAGCTCTACAACAAATGCTAAAGGAACTTCTCTAAGTGGGAAACACAAGAGAAGAAAAGGACCTACAAAAACAAACCCAAAACAATTAAGAAAATGGTTATAGGAACATACACATCAATAATTACCTTAAACATGAATGGCTTAAATGCTCCAACCAAAAGACACAGGCTTGCTGAATGGATACAAAAACAAGACCCATATATATGCTGTCTACAAGAGACCCACTTCAGACCTAGGGACACATACAGACTGAAA
Source organism: Leucopleurus acutus (assembly GCF_964270905.1). NCBI lineage: Eukaryota > Metazoa > Chordata > Mammalia > Artiodactyla > Delphinidae > Leucopleurus > Leucopleurus acutus. The sequence goes on from NC_139158.1 coordinate 3,345,899, forward strand.
GTGAGGGGATGAAAGAAGATATTCCACGCAAACGGAAATGAAAAGAAAGCTGGAGTCGCAATACTCATATCAGATAAACTAGACTTTAAAATAAGGAATGTTACAAGAGACAAGGAAGGACACTACATAATGATCAAGGGATCAATCCAAGAAGAAGATATAACAATTATAAAAATATATGCACCCAACGTAGGAGCACCTCAATACATAAGGCAACTAATAACAGCTATAAAAGGGGAAATCGACAGTAACACAATAATAGTGGGGGACTTTAACACCCCACTTACACCAAGGGACAGATCATCCAAACAGAAAATAAATAAGGAAACAGCTTTAAGTGACAGAATAGGCCAGCTAGATTTAATTGATATTTATAGGACATTCCATCCAAAAACAGCATATTGCCCTTTCTTCTCAAGTGCGCATGGAACATTCTCCAGGATAGATCACATCTTGGGTCACAAATCAAGCCTCAGTAAATTTAAGAAAACTGAAATCATATCAAGCATCTCTTCTGACCACAACGCTATGAGATTAGAAATGAATTACAGGGGGAAAAAAACGTAAAAAGCACAAACACGTGGAGGCTAAACAGTACGTTACTAAATAACCAAGAGATCACTGAAGAAATCAAAGAGGAAATCAGAAAATACCTAGAGACAAATGACAATGAAAACACGATGATGCAAAACCTATGGGATGCAGCAAAAGCAGTTCTAAGAGGGAAGTTTATAGCTATACAAGCCTACCTCAAGAAACAAGAAAAATCTCAAACAATCTAACCTTACACCTGAAGGAACTAGAGAAAGAAGAACAAACAAAATCCAAAGTTAGCAGAAGGAAAGAAATCATAAAGATCAGAGCAGAAATAAATGAAATAGAAACAAAGAAAACAATAGCAAAGATCAATAAAACTAAAGGCTGGTTCTTTGAGAAGATAAACAAAATTGATAAACCATTAGCCAGACTCATCAAGAAAAAGAGGGAGAGGAATCAAATCAATAAAATTAGAAATGAAAAAGGAGAAGTTACAACAGACACTGCAGAAATACAAAGCATCCCAAGAGACTACTACAAGTAACTCTGCCAATAAAATGGACAACCTGCAAGAAATGGACAAATTCTTAGAAAGGTATAACCTTCCAAGACTGAACCAGGAAGAAATAGAAAATATGAACAGACCAATTACAAGTAATGAAATTGAAACTGTGATTAAAAATCTTCCAATAGGGGGCTTCCCTGGTGGCGCAGTGGTTGAGAGTCCGCCTGCCGATGCAGGGGACACGGGTTCATGCCCCGGTCCGGGAGGATTCCCACATGCCATGGAGTGGCTGGGCCCGTGAGCCATGGCCGCTGAGCCTGCGCGTCCGGAGCCTGTGCTCCGCAACGGGAGAGGCCACAGCAGTGAGAGGCCCGCGTACCGCAAAAAAAAAAAAAAAAATCTTCCAACAGGGCTTCCCTGGTGGCGCAGTGGTTGAGAGTCCGCCTGCCAATGCAGGGGACACGGGTTCGTGCCCCGGTCCGGGAGGATCCCACGTGCCGCAGAGCGGCTGGGCCCGTGAGCCATGGCCGCTGAGCCTGCATGTCCGAAGCCTGTGCTCCGCAACGGGAGAGACCACAGCAGTGAGAGGCCCACGTATCGCAAATAAATAAATAAATAAAATAAAGCCATTTATAGCAGCCATCCTCACAGGCTCCCTCACCCAAAAGAGGCGGCAGAGGAGTTGAGGGGGCTGGAACCATCCTCTTCGGTTCGGTCACGTCTTGGCGGTTGGTCTATTGGCTCTGACCTCAGGAAGCCGTCGATGGAACAGGTACGGCTGGCATCTCCGCGAGGTCTCTTTGTGGCTGCTTGGGCTTCCTCACAGCATGGTGGCTACGTCCAGGCACAAGCATCCCACAAGAACAAGGAGGAGATGCACCGTAGTTTTATGACCCCGCTTTAGAAGTCACATGGCATCACTTCTCTGCTCTGTTGGTTGAGGCTGTCTTGAGGGTCTGTCCAGGCTCAGGAGTGGGGGAAGGACCTTGAGGAAGGGAAGCAAGGCTCTAGAAGAACACGTGGGGCATCTTTGGAAAACCTACTCTGCCACACCAGCTTCTACTGAAGGGTCGCCTCGCCTGGCCTCAGCGTGCCCAAGACAGGCACCCTGTCTCTCTACAGAACTGCCCCTCCACAAGGCACCTGACTCCAGAAAGCTGCCCAGCTTACATCCGTCTGTGACCTGAAGGAGAAAGAAACTTGCTCAAGGTTTATCTGTCGTAGCAGCTAGTGGTGCTTATGCTGACTCATAAAACCATCTAAACATGGAAGCTGTGCTTGCCTTGGTTTTCTCATGAGGTTGTAGAAAAACACACACGACTGCAAGATTCATTGCCCTAAGATTCTCCCCCCTTAATTCTCATAATAATCAATATGATCTCGGTTCAGTTTCAACATTTACAAAGCACTTTTATCCCCTCTCACTAAATCGGGGTAACCACACCCAACCCAAGACTTGTTGATTTCACCACCCCAATACCTCCAGACCCCATGGGCCTCTCTCTGTCTCCCCAGGCATCCTGGCCTGGGCTGTCCTCCGCCTCTCCCCCTGACCCACTGCAGGGACCTTCTCACCAGTTTCCGCATGCACACTCTGTTCCCACTCCATCCTTCCAGCTCCCCTGCTTACAACCGTGCATTGCTTCCATTTCTCTTAAGACAGAGTCCAAAATCCTCACCATGGCTATGGGGCCCCTCTGCTCCAGCCCCTGTGGCCTCGTCCCAGTTCCTCTGAGGCTGCTTAGTCACACGCACCACTTTTCATGAGCCACCCGTGGCCACTGGAGTGTATTTCCTACAAAATGACGATAAGAGTTCCTTACCAGCTGCTATGAGAACCTAATGAGATAGGAATTAGGAACATGCCCAAGGATAGAAAGAATGCACAAGAAAATCTCCCTTTACCAAAAAAAAAAAAAAAATTGGGCAATTCACATAATAGATTCCGCTAAAAAAAAAGGTGTTGAGGAAGAATATTTATTATGCAAAAAAGTTCGTAATATACTGCAAAGAGAAAAAGGAGACATCCAAGTATGCTGATGAGTATGCCACTAATTTTGTAAATGTGCGTACTTCGTAGTTTTACACAAATATATAATTTTATAATTATCTATAAATCATTGACAAGTTATAAATACGTATAATTTATGTGGGTACGGGTGGGTGTATACATATTTTTAAAACCACAAGATCATTACCAAAGTATTAGTAGTGGTTATCTCTGAGAGGCAGGATGCATGAAAGATGTTTAATCTTTGTGTTTTCTGTGGGTTGGTTGTTTTGTTTTGTTTTTGAATTTTTTTGCATTGAGCATGAGCTGTTTGTAATTCGAAGGTGAAGTTGACCATCCCCTGTGCGAGGAGAGACTGTGCTACTTGGACAAAGGGTACAGGATTCTTGAATCTGTGGTACCTACTGAATCTCTTTAGTATTTTGAATTATAGATAAACTAAACAATCTGTTTAAAACTGAACAAAACGCTGTTCTACATTCTATCATTTGTCTGTGAAAAGCAGTTAAGATAGAACTGATGTATCCTGATAGACGTTTGCAAGCAAGGAACGTTAGTTAAGTGGCCCTGAGTCTGATTTGCAGGAAGTTGCTTTGTGTCGTTTGTCAGTTTGGCTCTTTTTCATATGACCTGGTTTGAACGAGGCTCAAAGGGACAGTTCTGCCTTGATCTTGGATTTTTGACCCGCCTGGCCTCCCAGACACCTGGTGAACCCTCTCTGCTGAGGTGGATGGGAGGGCATCCCTGTAGCGTCACAAAGATCTACCTGGAAGGGGACAGTGCACAGGTGCGACAGTGACACAGGAGAGGGGCCCAGGTCGGGGGTGGACAGGTGTGAAGGCATCAGGCAGGGGAGCCTGAGCACGGGTGGGGAGACGGTCTCAGGAGCTGCACTGGACAGAACTCCAGCTGGACAGACATCTGCTCTGAGTGTAGCCAAGATCACCAAGGAAGGGAGCGTGAGTGGAAAAGCAAGGCCAAGGCCGGGCGGTGCGAAATGCCGGTATTGTGTGGCCAAGGGTGTGAGGAGGGACCAGTGAAGAGCTCGGTGAAGCGGGAGGGCACTTGAAGGACTCTCTCCCAGAAGAAGCCAGGGAGCAAGGGGGCGCAGAGACGGGGATGGGGCCCAGCAAAGCCTGGGGGGCGGGGGTGGGGGGCAGTTCCAGTGGCCCAGAGGCCGCCCTCTGCAGAAGGCACAGGTGCACCAAATCTTGAGGGGGACCCGTCAAACCATAACCGGGACCCCAAGGGATGAAGGCTGAGCAACGCAGCGTCCCCTGCAGCCTCTGCTGAAGATGTGCGCGGCCCTTGGACAGATACAACGTCCCTGGAGAAATGCCCTTTCTCTCAAACACCTTCATTCAGGTACCCCAAGGGCAAAGGGTGAGTGCAAACCCCCAGGAGAGGCAGGGTCCCAGTCCAGAGCGGCCAGCACAACGAGAGATAAAACCTGGAGCTTTCGCTTTAAATGAGTGACCGTTTGGTATTTCTACTCTTAAGCTGCCTGATTCCCCCATGAAGTCAGCAGCTCTCCAGTCTTAGAGTCAAGACAGCAACGTCATCTCTCACCAGGTCCCTCCGGGACTCCACAGGTCCTCCTGGGATGCTTGGTCGTCTGAGTTCAGCCTCCATCCTAGGACCCTCATTCACACTCTATCTCATGGTCCGTTCATTCTCCTGGCAGACTCCAAGCGAACGTCAGATGCCGGGGGGATTCTTTTTCCTTCCAACACTGTGGAGGCAAAACAGATCTCCCAGATGTGGGAGCCGCCCTGCCAGTTCAGAAAATGATGGCGAAGCCGGAGTCTCAATTCATCAGAACACGAAGGCTCAAGCCTGGCTTCTGTACTCAGTCGTGTCACCTGAGCCCTCCTGGAGCGGAAGACCACACTCGGGTCTGCAGACAGAAAACGCTGGACGTGACCTTGTCAGAGCTGGGCGCACACGTCCGCTCACCCCCAGAGCACATGAGACGGGTGCAGAGGGAGCGGTGCGCTGGACTGTTTGCTCAAGGCGAACTTGAACGGCCAACAAAAGAGGCTCTAGAGAGCACAGCTGAGGATCAGAGCCCCATCGCTGCGCTGCCCCACTGCACTTAGAAAGCCTCCGACAGGGAAGAGGCAGGCGGGCAAGCTGACTCAGCGTCTTATCCTCTCGGTACCGGTCACTGGTAGCTGCCCCACACCCACCCCTGCAGGGCCTCCCCGTCTCCATGACGACAACATCTCAAAGGTAGTAAAGGGAACCCGGAGACACGTCCTAATCTCCCTCTTCTTCTTCCTGATCTTTCCTGATTTTCACCGCTCCCGTCAAGACCGTCATCCGATGCCCCAGACTCCTCGCCTTCACCTCGATGATTAAGACCTGCAGGTCTGAGCTCTGCCATTTGTCCTCTACCTGCACCCACACCTGTGCCTCCGTCACACCTCCTTCTGGACCGCACTCCATTGAATCAACATCTGAAGTGTCTCAAATATGTCTCCTGGATTTGGTCATCAAGAAGTTATCCCAAGGCTTGTGCAGAACCTTCCCGGGCGCGGGGGGCCAGTAAGATGGATTGTGGCAGCCTGAGGAGTGGGCAGGAAGGAGGGTGTGGAGATGGAGCTTTTGAAGGTGATGGAGTGTTCTAGATCTTCATTGCGGGAGAGGTTCCATGACTCCCTATGTCTGTCAGCATCCACAGAAGTGCACACTGAAAAGGATGGATTTCACTCGGTGCAAATGACACGTCAGTGCCTTCAGTATACAGAAATATAGAATAAATCATTCGTGGTCATTTCAACAGTGACCACTTTCCTCTTCAAATACTCCTGTGCCTTTCACTCGTCACATTTCAGAGGCCGCTCCTGTAAGACGGCGAACATGAATATTTCCCTCCCGCTCCGTTTTCTACTTTCTCTGCTCACCAATTTTCTCCTCATTTTCCCCTCAGCATAGATTTTCCTCGCTTCCCTTAATAGGCTCCGTTCTATAATTAGTCCGCTCTGGTCATTTTTTATCATGTATGTTTTATTTCTAAAATATTCCCTACCGCGGCTGTCCCATCACGCCTGAATTGCCAATTCCCTGATCACCATTTTTACAGTCGTACAGTAGTAATAATCTCTTCTATTTCGGTGGTGCCTTTTTTTTTTTCTGTTTGTCTGATGAACAAAAATGTACCTTGAAGGTATTTTATATCCCTGGGAGGTAGTTAGGGAAGGAAAAGAGATTTTTTTTTTTTTTTTTTGCGGTACGCGGGCCTCTCACTGCTGTGGCCTCTCCCGTTGCGGAGCACAGGCTCCAGACGCGCAGGCCCAGCGGCCATGGCGCACGGGCCCAGCCTCTCCGCGGCATGTGGGATCCTCCCGGACCGGGGCACGAACCCGTGTCCCCTGCATCGGCAGGCGGACCCTCAACCACTGCGCCACCAGGGAAGCCCAGGAAAAGAGATTTTGCAGATGGATAAATATAGGCACAAAACGCTGTGCAGGGCGCAAGTCACGGAAGATGGCGTTGAACGTTGGCCAGAGCTCAGCTCAGAGCTTCGTATCCCAAGAAGGGTGTGGCCCCGTCACCCCACTGCTCCCGCCTGTGCCCCCTCCAAGCCGGGGAGAATCTAGAGTCAGCCCCATTCACCTGTGGGTGGGAGCCAGACTGGGCCTCTCTCTTTACAAGGTGGAGCACAAAATCGGCCCCCTCCCCACTTAACACAAGAGACTCTTCCTGGGGGTTAGGGTAGAAAATGACCAAAAATGGAAATGTCATGAGCACACAGTGCTTACCTGGAGAGAAGTAAGGCATTTCTCCAAACCCAGAGGCTGCCTTTGCTAAGTCCCCTGACTATGGTTTTGTGAGCACACAGTACCCCCTTCCCACCCGGGGCAGGTCTGGAGACAAGACCCACCCTACGGGGGCACCTTTGGGCATTGTTTCCCCAGCCGCGCCCCCCCCCCCCCCCCCCCGCCGCCAATAGCTTTCTGGATCCAAGCCTTTCTCTCAACAAACACAGGGCTTCTGGCTTGTTGGGCTGTCCCAGATTCTCCTCTTTTCTGGAAATACGTTGTCCCAGCACACAAAGTCAGCACCAAAGGGTCAGCCTTTAGAGCAACGTGGGATGCGTGGGGTACAGACCACACACACAACCATTAAGCTGTGCAAAGCGCTCTGCAGCCGACCCGACCGCCTGTAACCAGTCCTGGTGACACTAACAGGCAACCTGACCACTGTTCCGTGAGCTCCCCTCTGGGGTGGGCACGTCACACACGCAGGTTGCCATTGGATGCAAGAAGATGCAGGTCACTCCGGGAATAAGTGAATGAGCTGGGATTTGGACCACAGACCACACTCCTTCTCCTGCTTTCTCTTTACATAAATCATAAACACGGGACCTCGCTGGGATGGACAGAGGGTTCTTCCAAATCTTTTGACCCCCTCGTGTAACTACCTCCCTCCAGTGTTACGGCAGGTTTTGTTTTCCAAAAGTGGCCACAGCCGTATCTCCCATCCCGACTGGTCTTCTTAAAATATTACCTTGACACTCCTCCTGTGGAGTGATGGGGGCCGTGTCCCTTCCCCTTGTACCTGGGCAGGTTTGAAAGACTAGACTTATGTACTCATTCTTTTTTTTTTTTTTTTTTTTTTTTTTGCGGTACGCGGGCCTCTCACTGCTGTGGCCCCTCCCGTCGCGGAGCGCAGACTCAGCGGCCATGGCTCACGGGCGCAGCCGCTCCGCGGCATGTGGGATCCTCCCGGACCGGGGCACGAACCCGTGTCCCCTGCATCGGCAGGCAGACTGTCAACCACTGCGCCACCAGGGAAGCCCCTCATTCATTTTCTTTAGGGTTTTCATTTGTTTGTTTGGAGTTTTTTTGTTTTGTTTTGGTGGGAGTTTTTTGTTTGGTTGGTTTTTTTGTTTTTTGCCATACCACGAGGCATGCGGGATCTTAGTTCCCCGACCAGGGATTGAACCCTGGCCCCCTGCAGTGGAAGCACGGAGTTTTAACCACTGGACCGCCAGGGAATTCTCATTCATTTATTTTGTAAATATTTCTTGAGCACCACCTATGTGCCTGGCAGCCTCACTCAGGTTTTAAACACTTAAGACTCTACTTTTACATTTAAGGAGAAAAATTCCCCCCTTGCAGGGGGCTCCCCCTCTTCTGCCCAAGCGCCCCATGTTCTAGTCACCCAGGTGACCCTCATGCCCCCAAACCCCTTGCACTTTCCAGCCTCAGGGCCTTTGCACATGCTGTTCCTCCATCATAAATGCCGTCCCTTCTTTGTCTAATTGGGCAAAAATCATACATCCTTTAAGACCTAGTGCAATGTTACCTGGTTTCCAGAACATTCCAACACCCGCCCCCGCAGCAGGGTCGGCTTTTCCCGCATCTGAGCCCCTACAGTACTTTGTCACTAGTGTGAGTGTCCACCTCTGCCTGTACTTTGGGCCCCGAGGGTTGGGTTCATACAGAAGACGAGGTATGTGATCAGTAAGTGCTTTTGGGGGGGAATAAATGAATAAGCACACGCGACCTGTTCCGACTTCTGCCCCGGGAGGATTGCACGCTTAGTGCCCCCCTCCGAAGGCTCAGACGCCTCTCATTCTCTGCTCAGAGGGAAACTGCTCGTTCTCGTGGATGGCCACTCCCACACAACGCAAACAATCCCTTTCTCGTGCGGCCGCGGAAAAGCTTTTGTTTGGGCTGGGCGGCAGCTGTCTTAAATGCAAGGCGCCGGTGCAAATAAAAGCGCAGCAGCGAAGCTTCGGGGCGCTCAGGCCCCACGCACCTGCTGGCCCAGAAGCCGTGAGCCCCTGCAGGGTGAGAGGGGCGAGCAGCGGGGGCCGCTGGGCTCTGGAGACGACTCCTGAGGAAAAGCCAAAGCACCCTCCCACCTGCCTCTTCCCGCCGCTCTCCTCTGTCCTCATAACGCTGGATGCCTGCCCGGAGTTGTTCTGTTTTTCCAAAACTCTCCTGTGGTCCTTACCGTACCCCCTGCGAGGGCGGAATGCAGCTCTGATCATCCCGCCACATCCCAGCTGAGCCCCAGCGGCAGGACAGCAGTGTATTCACCCGAGCAAGTGTGCAGGCGGGGGCCGCCTCCCGTGGCCGGAATCAGACACGAGCTGAGGCTCCCCGGGCAGACGGACCACGTGGAAAAGCCGCGCGTGGATCAGGGCTGCTGGCATCCGCCAGTGTGACAACGGCCTCTCAGGGGGAGGGGCAGCCCGCGTCCTGATGGTGGGGATGTCATTGCTTCCCTCCTTTCTAAAGAGCTGCGTGTGCTCTGAGACTCAGCATGGCGGGGCGGGGGTGGAGGTGGGGGTGCGGAATCCATGAGTCAGGACCCAAGCTCCCAGTTCGGGTTCCTCCACGGACGGGCCCTGTGACCTTGTACAGAGCCTCAGCCCCTGCCCGCCGGGGCCTCCTGTAAGAAGAAGATGGGCTAGCACATCGGTGGTCTTCCGCCCACGAGGTCTCAACGGTCAGAAAGACCCGCATTTCCGAGAAAGACGTTACAGGGGCAGAGACAACGCACTAACATCTGTAATGGTCACAGAGCTCTGGTTTCCAGCCTAGACTTTATCTGGCGCCACCCAGGAGGAGGTTCTGCTTCCAAGTCAGATGGCGTCTGAGCAGAAGCGTCCGGAGCTTGAGTCCTGCCATCGGGAAGATCTGGGCTCAAACCCAGCCCCTCCCACGCGGCGTGATCTTAGGCAAATTGTTTAACCTCTTCGGACTTCAGTTTGCTTGTCTGTAAAATAAGTCGACACGAGGGAGCTGGTGATAGTATCTGCACCAGGGCAGGGAGCATCATTGTGAAGATTAAACGAGGTGACGCATGCACCCGGAAACATGTTCTAGAACATCGGTGGGCACGCCCTTTGTAAGAGTCCAAACTAGAAAGAGCTCCAGAGCCCGCCAGTAATAGAAAGGATAAATAAACTGGATATTCACGGAGTGGATACTAGACAGCAACACAGATGAACCAGGATATGGACAAACCTCATGGAAGTAATATTAGGTTCGTGAAGGCCGCCACAGAAAGGAACGTCCTGTGTGATTTCGTTCGTGTGAAATGTAAACGGCAGGCAAAGCTCAGCTATGGTGTCAGAGGTCCGGGTAGCACTCAGGGGTGCCTGGGTGGTGACCAAAAGGGCACACAGGGACTCTGCTGGGGTGCTGGTAAGGTTCCGGTGCTTGACCTGGTGGCGATGACGCCGATGGGGTCCCTTTGGGAAGTCCACTCGTGGTTTGCTCCCTTTCCGTACACGTATGAGTCCAACACCCAAGTGTCACAGCAGAGAATCCCACATATGCTTGGACAGGCAAGGGCCTCGGAGGGGGGAGGGGGAGGACCCCCAGGTTCCTGCATCGCCACCTCCAGGTATAACGTTCACTCCAGAACTGCCTGGAATCGCAGGTGTTGTGTTGTTACCAAGGAAAACCAGCACCCCTGGATGGGCTGTGTCAACGGGCCGATGTACAGGGTTTGGCGACCAGGAATCCGTGCTTCCCTGAGGCGAGGACTTGTGTGTTAGTCATTAATGTGGGTCGCGGTTCCCGGGAGATCCACAGGGGAGACAGAGCAGACAAGGGAAGGCAGGACTTCGGGGCAGAGTCCAGGCCTCTGGAAAGTAGGTTACACCTCAGGGTTTGACTCGGGCAAGGGAGCTGGGCTTTCATATTCTCACACCTGTCGGTCCTCGGCCGAGGGCTCACCTGGGAGATGAAAACCCCTTGACCTCTGCGTGGGCAGGCAGAGCAGCTCAGGTGCGGCCATCCAAAGCTAAGCATCCTTTGGTACTTTCACCTCTCGGTGAAAAGAATCATGGGAACATGGGGGAGCTCGGATAGCCTCACCCTACTGCAACATGAGGACCTCGAGTCTAGACTTTGACCTCCTGGCTTTAACCGGGTGTCTCCGTTTCAGAACTGGGGAGATGGGAGGCTGCCCGCCTCGCTGGAATCACACATCAACTTCATCTGGCTCCGGGGCATTGATAAATCGTTACACGATGTGCTGCTCGCTTTGGTTTCCTCTGGAAAACGAGGCCAAGGATGCTTTCGAATTGCCGGCGCCAGCCCAGAAGACCTGGCCCGCTTGGCCTCCGGGTCTCCCCTGCAGACCTCCCTGGGACCACGACCCACGTAAATGACCTGCACATAAACCCTCATCTCAGGGTTTGCTTCTGGGGACCCGGACCTAAAACGGAGGAGAGAATGGATTCCATCACCTTGGAGCTTTGGAAACCTGACACCCAGAGCTGCCCGCCTCCTGCCTCCCACACATGCCTGTGGATCCGGTTTTGCAAACAGAGCGAGTCGCTTGCAACAAGCTTGCGAGAGGCTGTCATCATTTCCAGGATTTGCTCTTGCTCAAGCTGTGCTGTTTTCTTTGGGAACACAGATGTGCTCCCCCAGGCCAGACCCCAGGCTTCATTTCTAGTCCCCAGCGTGGAACTCGGAAGCATCCTCCCATAAAAATAACAGCGACGGCTAACATCAGTATCCATGCGCCACCGCTGACCACGCCCGCTCCCAACAAAAGCCTTCTTATCCCGTGCGTCGCCCAACTTGAATTTGTCAATAGCTCACCTGAGTTCTTCCTCCAGTTTGACGGGGGAAAAGAACATTCTCCCCTCCTGGAATCAAGGCTCCTCTACAGGACAGAGAGTGAGAACTCACTCCGTTATCCGAATAGACCCGGGATCCAGGGCTTCCCAGCTGCCCACCCTCGGACAGGCCACTGGCCTCTGTCCTCGGTGCAATGGCCCCGAGAACACTAACCTCTCAGGATTATAGTGAGCGTTGCAGAGAATACTAAATGGGACATTGACATATGGAAAGGTGCTTCACGGCACTGCCCATCCAAGAAGCACCAAGAAAAATTACAATGCGATACCAGGTTGGGCAAAAGTAAACTCTCTCCCATCGCTTGGGAGCACAACACAGTACAGCGACGTGGGAAGTCTATTTGGTAGTGCCTGCCGGAGCTAACCATACACGCTCCCCATGCCCCAGTCAGCTCGCTGATCCGCAAGAGGAGGAAGGGCATGGACCCACCCAAAGGGCCATTCAGGCGTGCCCCTGCAGCTTTCCGTACAACAGGCAAAACCTGGAAACAACTCAAATGTCTGTCAGCGGTGACTGGGTAAGTAGCATGGGTGTATAGGCTGTAACAATGAAATACAGCAGTGAGAGAGAACAATGAAATACGATACAGCAGTGAGAGTGGACCAAGCCCATTCCGACACCATGTGAGCCCCACATACACCACACTGAGCACAGTTAGAGTGTATGTACTGTACGAGTCCATTCAGATCAAGTTCAAAGACAGCCAAAACTGTCTTCGTCCCTTCAGGCTGCTCTAGCAAAGCACCACAGACGGGGTGGTTGTGAACGACAGGAATTTATTTCTCCCAGCTCTGGAGGCCGGAAGTCCCAAATCAGGGCGCCAGCATGGCCGAGCTCTGGTGAGGACCCTCTTCTAGGTTGTAAACGCCTTTAAGTAGAATGACCACACAACCCGGCGATTCCGCTCCTAGGTAGGTACCCAGAAGAACTGAAGACAGGAGCTGAAACAAAAACGTGGACGCTAATGTCCGTAGCAGCATTATTCACAGCAGCGAAAGGGTGGAAACAGCCCAAGTGTCCATCTATTGGTGAATGGATAGACAAAATGTGATTTTTTTTTAACATCTTTATTGGAGTATAACTGCTTTACAATGTTGTGCTGGTTTCTGCTGTATAACAAAGTGAATCAGCTGTATGTATACATATATCCCCATATCTCCTCCCTCTTGCGTCTCCCTCCTACCCTCCTTATCCCACCCCTCTAGGTGGTCACAGAGCACGGAGCTGATCTCCCTGTGCTATGCGGCTGCTTCCCACTAGCTATCTGTTTTACATTTGATCGTGTATATGTGTCCATGCCACTCTCCCGCTTCATCCCAGCTTACCCTTCCCCCTCCCCGTGTCCTCAAGTCCATTCTCTACGTCTGCATCTTTATTCCTGTCCTGCCCCTAGGTTCTTCAGAACCATTTTTCTTTTTTTAGATTCCATATATATGCGTTAGCATATGGTATTTGTTTTTCTCTTTCTGACGTATTTCACTCTCATACAGTAGATTTATTTTAATTGATTGAAGTATAGTTGATTTATAATGTGTTAATTTCTGCTGTACAGCAAAGTGATTCAGTTACGCATATACATATATTCCTTTTCATATTCCTTTCCATTATGGTTTGTTACAGGATGTTGAATCTCATTCCCTGTGCTCTACAGTAGGACCTTGTTGTTTATCCATTCTATGTATAAGAGTTTGCATCTGCTAATCCCAAACTCCCAATCCATCCCTCCCCCAGCCCCTTCCCCTCGGCAACCACAGGTCTGTTCTCTACGTCTGTGAGACTGGTTCGTAGATGAGTTCATTTGTCATACGGTAGATTTTATTCCTCCATAAAAGGAATCAAGTACTGATACATGCTAGAATGTGGTTGAACTTGAAAACATGATGCTGAGTGAAAGAAACCAGACTCAAAAGGACACACAATGGTGTGATTCCATTTCTGTGAAATAGCGCAATAGCAAATCCATGGAGACAGCAAGGAGGTGAATGATTTCCAGGGGCTGGGAGGGCAAGGGGTGTGGGGGAGGGGGGAGGACGGGACTTGGGGGCAGTGACTGCTTCATGGGTGGGGTTTCAGTTGGGGGTGATGAAAAAGTTCTGAAACTCGATAGCGGTGATGGTTTCGCAACACTGTGAATTACTTGATGCCACTGAAGTGTACCCTTTAAATGATTCAAATGAGAGATTTTATGTTGGGTGCATTTTGCTGCACACACAAAACGTTAAACCTGGAGTTAACCATATGACTCAGCAATTCCACTCTGAAGTGTGGAGCCCAGAGAATTGAAAACACGTGTCCACACAAAAAGCTGTCCGGGAACGTTCATAACGGCATGATTCCTCACAGCCTTAAGGTGGAAACAATCCAAATAACCATCACATGAGGAATGGGTGTTTGGGTTTCCTAGGGTTGCTGAAAGAAATTACAGCAAACCAAGTGACTTAAAACAATAGAAACATATTGTCTCACAGATCTGGAGGCCACAAGTCTGAAATGAGGGTTTCGGCAGGGCTGAAACCTGTAGGGGAATCCGTCCCTGCCTCTTCCAGCTTCTGGTTTTGCGGACAATCCTTGGCATTTCTGGGCTTGTATCTGCATCTCTCCAATCTCTGCCTCTGTTGTCACATGGCCACCTTCTCTCTGTGTATCTTGTGAGGACGTTGGTCATCGTGGATAAAGGGCTCACCCCAGGATGACCTTATTTTAACTAATTCCTCTGTAACAGCTCTATTTCCAAAAAAGGTCACATTTCTGAGGAACTAGGGGTTAGGGTTTCATTTGTGCTTTTGGAGGATACCATTCAACTCCTAACCATGGATACATGAAATGTGGTGTGTCTACACAATGAGGTACGATCCAGCCATGGGAGGGGATGCAATACTGACACATGCTACACCGTGGGTGAAACCCGAAGGCCTAATGCCAAGTGGGAGAAGCTGGACACAAAAGGTCACGTAGAGTACGTACGACTCCATTTATATGAAATGAGATGCCCAGAACCGGGAAATCCATAGACACAGAAAGCAGCTTATAGAGTCTGTGGGGAAGGACAGAATGCAGAGTGACCACGAACGGGTCTGGAGTTTATTCTAGGGGTGATGAAAATGATCTAGAACTAAACAGAGGCATCAGTTGCACGACTTCGCGAATATACTAAAAACTACCCAATTGTACACTTGAAAAGGGTGAATTTATGGTATGTCAATTACATCTCAATCGAAAAAAAAATTACCCCATCAAGAGGGTGAAAAAAAAAACAAGCTCCAAAGTGGGAGAAGATATTTGCAAACCATTTATTTACCAACCGACTTGTATTCAGTATCTATTTAAAAGAAAAAAAAAAGAACTCTCAAAAGTCAATAGTAGGGCTTCCCTGGTGGCGCAGTGGTTGGGAGTCCGTTTGCCGATGCAAACGGGGGGACGCGGGTTCGTGCCCCGGTCCGGGAGGATCCCACATGCCGCGGAGCGACTGGGCCCGTGAGCCATGGCCGCTGAGCCTGCGCGTCCGGAGCCTGTGCTCCGCGACGGGAGAGGCCACAGCAGTGAGAGGCCCGCGTACCGCAAAAAAAAAAAAAAATCAATAGTAAAAACCAACCTAATTAGAAAACGGGAGAAAGACATGAAGAGATATTTCACTGAAAAATATATACAGATGGCAGATGAACCCATGAAAAGACTTCAGTATTGTCAGCCACAGGAGAAATGCCAATGAAAAGCACAGTGGGGTGTGACTACATCCAGACGGCTAAAATAAAAGATAGGGACAGCGCCCAAACCTGGCAAGGATGTGGAGAAACCGGATTGTACATGATTGCTGGTGGGAAAGTAAAATGGTACAGCCACTCTGGAAAATTGACAGTTTTTTTGTTTCGGTTTGGATTTTTAGCTGCGCTGAGCAGATTGCAGGATCTTGGTTCCCTGACCGAGGATTGAATCCGGACCCACGGCCATGAAAGCGCTGAGTCCTGACCACTGGTCCGCCAGGAAACTCCCTGTTTGACACTTTCTTACAAGACTCAATATGCACTTTTCATACAACCCAGAAATTACACTTTGGGGCATTTACCCAGAGATGAAAGCTATGGCGCACAGAAACTTCTGTTCAAGCAATTTTACTCGTAGGACCCCAAACTGGAAAGAACCTAGTTGCCTTTAAGGAAACTGTTACATCCACACCAGGGATACTACTTAGCAATAAAAAGGAACAAACTGTTGATACACATAAGAACTTTTATGCGTCTCAAGGGGATTATGTTGGGGGGAAGGGAGGAGTGAGTCCCAAAAGGTTACATATTATATGATTCCATTTATATAACGTTCTTCAGATGGCAAAATTATAGTGATGGAGACGGATTAGTGGTTTCTAGGGGTTAGGCATGGGGGTGAGCGGATAGAGGCTATAACGGAGCAGCACAAGGGAGACCGTTTTTTTAATTTTATTGAAGTATAGTTGATTTACAATGTTGTGTTAATTTCTGCTGTACAGCAAAGTGATTCTGTTTTATACATATATATGTATGTATATATATACTTTTTCATATTCTTTTCCATTGTGGTTCATCACAGGATATCAAATATCGTTCCCTGTGCTGTACAGTAGCGCCTTGTTGTTTATCCATCCTGTATATAAGAGTTTGCATCTGCTGACCCCAAACTCCCAATCCTTCCCATTAGGGGGATCCTTGTGGTGGCGGTGATCAGTTCTGTATCTTTTTGTTGTTGTTGTTGTTTTGCGGTACGCGGGCCTCTCACTGTTGTGGCCTCTCCCGTTGCGGAGCACAGGCTCCGGACGCACAGGCCCAGCGGCCATGGCTCACGGGCCCAGCCGCTCCGCGGCATGTGGGATCTTCCCGGACCGGGGCACGAACCCGTGTCCCCTGCATCGGCAGGCGGACTCTCAACCACTGCACCACCAGGGAAGCCCAGTTTTGTATCTTGATTGTGGTGGTCGTTACGCAGATCTACACATGCGGTAAAAATTACATAAAACTACACACACGCGCGCGCGTAACTGGTGAAATCTGAATAAACTCTGTGGTACAAATGTCAATTTCCTGGTTATGACGTTGTACTATAATTATGCAAGATGTTACCATTGGGGGAAGCTGGAGGTAGGGAACAAGTGACCTCTGCATATTTTTTGAAACTTCTTGTGAATCTAGAACAACTTAAAAACAAAAAGCATTTTTAAAATAGCTGAAGAGCCAGTACTGCCTGGACGCTAACCATTCTGAAGAGAGCCCAGGCACAGCCAGCGTGGTCACCCCCATACTGGCGCATATAGGCCTCTCACAGACCCCAGGATGAAACCGAATGGAGGTGTCGTGGAAGGCTGCATCCCAGGAGGGGATGCACTGAAAAGATTCGGTGCCTTTAAAGATGGAAATGAGGGAAGAAAAGGGACACACTTCCTTGGTGTCAGGCCACTAAATGGTAGAGAAAGAAGCAGAAGAAGGACTCATCTGTCCCCTTGTCCTGCCACCTTCTCCAAGGCAGTACATGAGCTCCAACAAACCTGGCTACCTGGAAAGGAAAGTTCAGAGAGTTTGTGTATAACAAAGTTTATTTATAACGATGGAAAACTGGCAACAACCTACGTGCTCATCAATAGGGGACTGATTAAGTAAATGACGATGTATCCGCGCAGTGGCCAGTGGGAAGTCCTTTCAAATTGTCGTTTCCCAGCTAAATCCAAAATTTAGCCAGAGGAGAGGGGCCTCGCTGGGAGGGGTCTGGGCCTCCCAGTCCAACATCGATCAGAGCAGCTCCATTTTATCTATTTTGTGAACTGAGCATCCCTTTAAGATTTTATGTTTTTAAGCTAGAAAACCACTAGTTAGTAGAATACTTATTAATATGAATATATTATTCATGATATTTATCTCTGAATAGTGGGATTATAGGTGATTTTGATCTTCCTTTTTTTTTTTTTTAACCTGTATTTTCCCTTTTTCCCACAATAAATCTGAATGCATTGTTTCTATAAGAAGGAAAATATAGTGTGAGCCTTCTTTGGTTGAAAACCATGGAAAGTAACTCTAATCTAGGCAAAAAGAAGGAAGAATATTGGAGGCTGAGACGAAGCGCAAGACCTGCCCACCCAACGTCCATCGTCTACCTCTTCCTTCCTAGCAGAAGCCTGATTTTCAGGCTAGGAATGTGTCCAGCTAAATTGCACTTCTCAGTTTCTCTTAAAACTAGGGATTGTCGTGTTATGGCAAATAAGATATAAATGGAAATCACTGGGTTGGAATGCTGGGAAAGCTTTTTTTTTAAGTGGTTGGCCATGCTGGCAAAGTGCTTTTGACCCTCCTCCCTTCCTTGTTTCTCCTGTATGGAATATCATTGTGATGGCCAGTGCCACAGCAGCAATTATGACCATATGAGACCTTGAGGATGGAAGCCACGTGCTGAGGATGGCTGGAGCAGAGAGGACGAGTCTGGAACATTGGTGACTCTGTGGAGCTACAGAGCAGACCTGGGCTGTCTACCTCTGACATTTAAGCCACTCTTTTTCTGCTGCCTGCAAACTCGTCCCTAACCAATCCCGGGCTCAGAGGAGCAGTAGGAATCTGGAGAACCAGGCCTGGAAATGAGTAAGAACCAAGGCAGCTCAAGAGTTAAGAAGCGAGAACCATATCCGCAAAGTTACGGGTGATCTTATCACCATCACATGATGATTCTCCTTCTCCAGGGAGCAGCTGGCTGAGTAAACAGTCATTGGTATGTGAAAACAAACCACACCCTTTCCCGGAAGCTAAGCTATAGGTTGGGATGAGGAGAGAGAACTTACCAGTCTATAAATTAGCCTTCTAAAAGGTCCCTCTTGGGAGATTTTGCTTGCCTACTGTTATCTTTCCAGAGAGAAACTTACCCTCTCAGTGTCTCAAATAAGACAAGTGTTATGAATAGATGTGCCCACATTTCTCCACTGTGCTGAACTGTAAACTGTAGCCAGTGGCTGGCGCCCACACCTCCACCAGGTGAGCCTTGCCAGCCCAGGGGTCCAGGATGTTTAGACAAGTTGATGAAGCCTGTCCCTGGCAGAACCGGAAGTACTACGGGGTAGATGCGAAGGTGGCCTAACGCAGTGTTTGACGGAATGGGTGGATGGCAAAGCCCTCTGGAGTCCTGGAATTTCCATCTGGTACTTAGCAAAAGAATCAGAGTGTGACCTAACGTACAAGGGGTGGGGCCCTAACCCTAAGACAGAAGGTCCCACAAGGAGAGCCGGGGAGGATGGACAAGAACTTCACTCACTTTTATCCTCTTCATTCTTTGGCCCCAGATTCAGTTTCCAGAGGAAGAAGAGTCTAGCTGGGTCTAGCGTGGGTCACAGACTCCCTTTTTGGGGAGGGCAGACTCCTATATATAAACTCCACCCCGCCTCCACTGAACTGTATCCAATGGGAAAGGGATTGGCGATTCCTCAAGGGAGATCAGAGAAAATGGATACCTGGGAAATAGATATATTTAAAATTTTTTTAATATGCAAATTTTAAATTAAACTCTTAAAAAAGAAAACTTAATTTAAAATTTACAGAGTTCAAGTTTTCATGCCCAGATGAGTCTTGAAATCAACCTGAACACCGCTGTGGTTCTCTCAGGTCACACAAAGATAAATGAAGTGGTCCCCAGCATCAGTGAGTCCCTCATCTAGAGGGGGAGCAAGATATACATGGGATAAAACCATAAGATGATTGCTAAGACCTATTAAAGGTACCCGACCAGAGCACCATGGGAGAACAGAGAAAGGGGGTTGTTACTTTTGACCCTCCAGATAGAGGAGGCTTCCTGGAGGAGGTGACATTTGAGTAGAAGATGAGAATGAAGATAGAGATTTGTACCAAAGGATGTGGAGCATTGAATGTCATGCTGAAGTTCCCTTTGGAAAATGGAGTGTCATTGAAGGCTTTTGAGCAGAGAGATAATATGGTCTTATCTCAGCAGCTGGGTAGAGATTAGATTGCCCTGGTGGGAAAGGTTAAAAGTTAGGAGACCCGTAAGAATATTGTTGCAGTCATTCAGATGAGCAACGATAAGGGGCTGCTTTGGAGACCAGGGAAGCCGGGCTAACAACGCAAAACCACATTGCAGGGAACTAGACTGGACAAGTCTCGATGAATAATTGGATGTTGGGGGTCAAAAGGAAAATAATTCGAGATTTCTGTCCTGGGTGATCTGGTGAATGGTGAAGCTATCCACCAATCTAGGGAACTCAGGAGCAGTGTGAGTGGGGAAGATGATGAGGTTGATTGGGGTCAGGTAGGGCTTGAGATGTTTGAGAGACATCCTGATGGAAGTACTCTACCGGCAGTTGGAAATCTCAGTCAGGAACTCAGGAAGCAAATGTTGGCAGTCATTACCTCTGAGCATTGAACAGTGGATGATTTTCGTCTGGTTATTTTTAGGATCCTTAGCGTGCATGTGTTTCTTGTCTAGTTACAAAAGAGAGTATGCTGGGTTTTGTTTGGTTGTTTTTGTTTTGTTTTGTTTTGTTTTTAAGAAGAGCAACAGCAGGAGACAGGTTGGGATGGACAGAACTCGGGAACGAGATGGCAGAATCGGAGCTTGTTCAGTTCAGCACAGACAACACCCTGACTGAGCACTTCTCTTTGCCAGGCTCTGGGGGCGCTGCAGCAAACAGGACAGTGACCAAGACAGATGTAGTCCCCATCCTCAGAGAGCCCCGAGGGCTGGGGAGGTGCCAGGAGAGGAGAAATGAACAGACAGCTGTCGCACTTTGCCAAAAAGCGAGGAAGGGTAGATTCTAGAAGCTGCACAGCTGGACGGCTGGCTGGGCAAAACTTCTACACTCTTGTAGGCTCTGGGAGAAGGCACAGATAGATGGTCCCTAGGAGACTGCTTGGATCCACAGAGACTGTTCATACCAGAGGAAACTCATTCCCCTTCCTTATTCCCTTTAGGATAAGACTAAAGAGACTGCATGTCTGGGTTTCAGCCAGACATTTGACAGAGGTCCTCCTGATGCCCCTCTGGGCGGGTTAGACAACTACGGGCCAAGGGTAGTTGAGTGAGACTGATTCAGAAGACGCTGAAGGACTAGATGCAAAGTTTTGATGAATGGGTTGATATCAAGCCAGAGAAAGTTTGTGAGATCTCATGGGTCTCCTCTTGGCTCTGTCTTGTTTATCATTAAAAAAAAAAAAGGCGGGGACTTCCCTGGTGGCGCACTGGTTAAGAATCTGCCTGCCAATGCAGGGGACACGGGTTTGATCCCTGATCCGGGAAGATCCCACATGCCGCGGAGCAACTAAGCCAGCAAGCCACAACTACTGAGCCTGCGCTCTAGAGCCCACGTGCCACAACTACTGAAGCCCTCGCACCTAGAGCCCGTGCTCCGCAACAAGAGAAGCCACCGCAGTGAGATACTGGCTCAGGATAAAGAAGGACTTAAGCAATCAGACGTCTCTGAAAAAAGAACTGGGAGGCCCTTTGTGGTGGGGAATCCCATCACCAGGCGTGTTTGAGCAGCCCCTGGATGACCACCTTCCATGAACAGGAACACAAGAGTCCAGTCCTGGATGAAAGGGTACGACAACAGCCTCTACGATCCCTTCACATCTGTGAGCGCCCTTTGGACGTATCCATCTAGAAGCCCGCCATCTTGGCAAACTCAACATGTCTACAACTGTATGGGAGGAATGGGGTCCCTGCAGCCAGTCGTACCTGGGTTCCCATCTGTATCTACACCTGTGCAGGTGTGTGCATTTGAGACAAGGCACTCCACCCCTCCCTCCAGGGTCAGGCTCACAGCCCCCCTTAGTCCTCTTGTCTGTACCGGCCCACCCTGCCCCCACCCCACTAGACCACTCCATTCTCCCTCAGCACCTCCTTTCCTCTGAACTCCCAAAGCGGCCGTTTTGTAAACCAGGATGCATGGTTCCTGTTCTTTTCCTTGGTCGTTTCCAATCTTTGCAATAAAAGCAGGGGCTCTTTGCAGATAAGAGCCCAGCTAGCACTTCTCGGGGTGACCCGGGGCCATGTCTTGCACAAGATACACACTCAGGGAGCACGTGCTGATGGCTTTGAGGTCAGGGCTGGCCCCGGAGTTTGGGGCCATCCCTATAGAAGAGATTATGGTACCTTCCGAGTGACACAATGGCCCATAAACTCCCGCTTTGCTTGGCCAAGACCCGTTGTCACCAGGGAGAAGGGGAAACTGAGGAAATCTGTCGTTCGTGCAGACACACAGAGCCGTGCTTTCTGTTTTACAATCGCTGCACTTGCTTCCTGCCCAGCGCACTCCGCAGAGCTGTCTGCTTGTTTATCCCTTAGATCTCTCCTCCCAGGCAAGGTCAAAGCCCCTTCTTCTCTCCGTTCTGAGCACCGGGCGGCTCTCCTCGGTAGCACTTGTTCATAGCTTTCATGCATTTGGGTGACGCTTCATCACCGACTGTTTTCTTTGCCCTCGATCTGTGTCCCCAGCACTTAGCAGGCTGCCCGTCACACAGTAATCAATCAATAAATGCTGGTTGAGTAATTGAATGAACGCTCTCCGGTTCCAGCCGATAAACGTGAACCTCCCACCAGTGTCCGTCCAAGTCGTCCTGTTAGAGAATCGCACAGGGAGGGGTGCTGGGGTGACTCACACCCCCCACTTATCTGGGAAGCCAGAGGTCAGGGGAGGACCCCCTGGAAGAGCCCCGGCCAGTCCTGGCAGTTACAGCTGGACCGATTGGCAGGAAGTCAGGGAGGAGCTGCTGCCGTTTTTTTCTCAGCTCGGTCCTGTTCAATTGCCGTCCTGCAGTGCCATCTCCAGGGCACCAGGGCGCTCCGAGATGATCAAGGGTGCGGCCAACTTGGCTGGAACCGCAAAATCACCCTCATAATCAGAGCTTTTGATCCAAGAAAGGTCAGAGCGCTAGAGAAGCATTTGCTCATCGTTGCTGTGCAGTGGTGACACCCACTGCCTGCCTCCTACTCCACCAGCTGGGGAGACCACAGCACCAGACCAGCGCTGATCCCAGGGTGACGTGCCTGGCAAGCACCCGGAATCGTGTAAAATGCAGATTTCGTGGCAGTGGCCTGGGGTGGGGCCTGAGAGTCTGCATTCCTAGCAAATGCCAGATGCTGGTACTGTGGTCTGATGCAGCAGTCCATCTGCTATATTCAAAATGTGGTCCAAGGGCCAGCAGCCTCGACATCAGCATTCCTGGAAGGGTTTTGCTATTCATGATGCCGTCCCCATTTGGACAGCATCAGCATCACCTGGGAGCTTGTTAAAAATAGAGTCTCAGGCTTCCCTGGTGGCACAGTGGTTGGGAGTCCACCTGCCGATGCAGAGGACACGGGTTCGTGCCCCGGTCCGGGAAGATCCCACGTGTCGCGGAGCGGCTGCACCCGTGAGCCATGGCCGCTGGGCCTGCGCGTCCGGAGCCTGTGCTCCGCAAAGGGAGAGGCCGCAGCAGTGAGAGGCCCGCGTACCGCAAAAAAAAAAAAAAAAAAAAAAAAATAGAGTCTCAGGCTCCACTCCCAACTTTCTGGATCACAACCTGCATTTGAACCAGATCCGTAGATGATTCATAGACACGGTAAAGTCTGAGATGCTCTGCTCAAGAACCATGGTCCTTAAGCTCAGGTGCACATTGAAACCACCAGGGAAGCTTTAAAAAAAAAAAATTTGCTGATGTGGGAATCCCTACAGACCCCGATTTAATCTATACTGGCTGCAACCTGCATATCAGGGATTTTAAAAAATTCCCCAGGTGATTCTAATAGAAAAGTTCAAGCACTTTGCTTTCTATTAGAATACTTTATCAATATTTTATTAAGTTTTGCTAATATTTTTCTTCATATCTATTGGAGATTTTTTGTCCAGGGAAGATATACAAATAGCCAACAAGCACAGGAAAAGATGCTCAACCTCACTATCAGTAGGGAAACGCAGGAGAAAACCACAGTGAGATGCCACCTCCCACCTACCAGGATGGATCTCATGGTAACAGTGGAAAATAACAGGTGCCGGTGAGGATGGGCAGAGATTGGGACCCTCGCACATTGCCGATGGGACGTAGAATGGTGTAATGCTGTAAGACAGTCTGACAGTTCCTCCGAAAGTTAAAATGGAGCTACCATATGACCCAGCAATTCCGCTCCCAGGAATACACTCCAAAGAATTGAAAACGGGAATTCAGATATTTGCTCATGCACGTTCACTGCAGCATTATTGACAACAGCCAAAAAATAGACACAACCCAAGCGTCCACCAATAGATGAATGGATAAACGACATGTGGTCTATCCACACACTGGAATATTATTCGCCCATGAAAAGGGATGGAGTCGTGATGCGTGCTACACCATGGATGAACCTTGAAAACATCATAAGCTAAACGAGAGGCTAGACAGGAAAGAATAATAGCGTATGATCCCTTTACATGAAATATCTGGAATAGGCAGATTCAGAGTGGCAGACGTGTGTTTTTCAGTCTCTTCAAGAAGCCGTGAGTTCCTGGACTCACACCTTGGCTTTCTTTTGGACTATTGCAAAGTGGTCCGAGTCCTACTTAACCAGCTAAAACACCTCAATTTTGTCAAGAAAATTCCTTGTGTCTTCCGGTTTTTAAAGGGAGAAAAATCAGTCATAAAGATTTTGCACACTTCTTCATTTATTCCTGGATATTTTCATTTTCGCTTCTGCTGTAAAAGGGATCTTCTATTTTATAAGGAGGTATTATTTGTATATAGAGCTCCTGTCGATTTTTTTTCTTTTTTTAATGCTGTGTACCCACCCTTCTTACGGTAGTTTTCCAACTGTCTTGGGTTTCTGGGTAGAGCTCACATCATGTACAAAAACTTTTAGGTGGGTTCTATGTGTGGTGAAGGACCAGGCTTCCGTCTTCTTCCCAATGTGTTTTGTAAAATAAATGACGTCTACAGAATCCACTCCTGGATGTCATTAAAAGGTCAAATTGCTAAAGAAGTTTCTAAATGCTTATTTCCGGTTTCTGTCCTTTTTTTTTTGTCAGGGACCAGTAAACATTGGACAGACCAGGAGTGGTCCTCAGACTTCATTTGGAGGATTGCTTTAGACATTGTCTCCAACGTTATTAAATGTTAGAATTCCAAACCTATACCCTACAATGTGTTCTCACATGTTCAGCAACCGAACTCTTTATTACTACAAGGTCATACTACTTATGCACGGTTACCTTGTACTGTGTGTGTGTGTGTGTGTGTGTGTAATGGACTTTTTCTGTTGAAAAGCAGAAAAAAGGGATACCATTCCAGGGATAGATATATACCTCGATATTGAAGTTCATGGATTTTCTCCAAATTTGCGGGAGTGAGGCAGAGCCGGAGGAAACTGAGCCAAAAAATAAGGTTTAAAAATTCTGGGGCTTCCCTGGTGGTGCAGTGGTTGAGAGTCCGCCTGCCGATGCAGGGGACGTGGGTTCGTGCCCCGGTCCGGGAAGATCCCACGTGCCGCAAAGTGGCTGGGCCCGTGAGCCGTGGCCGCTGAGCCTGCGCGTCCGGAGCCTGTGCTCCGCAGCGGGAGAGGCCACAACAGTGAGAGGCCCACATACCACACACACAAAAAAAAAAAAAAAAAAAAAAAAATTCTGAACAAATTACAATTTGGTGGGTAGGGAAAGCTAAATTTTTTTAAACAGATGCTTCAGTGAAGCTGTCTCCTGTTACTGTGGACTCGTGTCACAAGTGGCATTAGTGGCCTCACGGCTCCTGCACCAGCAGAATTGTCTCCAGGTCTGGGATCCTGTAATTACGCGTTGGCCCCCGCATGTCTTACAAGCTGTTTGTGGCACACTCAGAGGAGTGGTGTCTGGGACTCTGCCAGTTGCTCCACTCTGCTGGCAGGGGGACAAGTCACATGAGGTAGGGAGACCGAGGATTTTTCCTGCCGGATCCTCGGGACCATGGGCCCGGCCGGGCCTACCCATCCTGCTGGCCGGTGATGAAACTTGCCAACACACTGCAGTTAGACTCCCCGAGGGTCCTCTTCTAAAATCAACCATTGGTGCCACTGAGGAAGGGATGCCACCAAAGGGTGTGGCAAGCCTCTGTCCTTTCAGAGATAAGGTGTGATGTAAACAGACACACTTTTTTTTTTGGCCCGCTGCGGGGCACGTGGCATCTTAGTTCCCCAACCAGGGATCGAACCCTCACCCCCTGCAGTGGAAGCATGAGTCTTAACCACTGGACCGCCGGGGAAGTCCCCAGACACACATATTTTAATAAAGACCGCTCACAGCCATCCCCGTCGGACCCCACAGTTGACTAAAGCCCCCCACTTACTGCCTCTTTAACCCGTGACAAGTTTGGGAGAAGGGGAGAGGGCTGTCGTCAGTGGAAAAACGATCCAGTCCGCAGCTCCAATCCTGGTTCTCCCTTCCAGAGCCTTTATTTTCTATTCTATAAAATGGGCCTCAGGGTTGTTGGGAGGACCACGTTGATGTCTATATGGCTGTCTCAGGCGGCAGTTAGGAAGGCCGGGTGCACCGGCTGAGCCAACCCTGTGTTAAACCCATAGGCTCCTTGCGGGAGCTTCATCGATGTTTCTTGCGGGCTAAGCCCCGGCTGGAGGCTGCAAAGGCAGCGGTGAGAGACACACGAGGCTCCCGGGAGCAGGCGAGACAGACAATGAACCCATAATCCGAGTGATAAGGGCTGTGAAGGCACTAAATCAGGGTCATGAACCAGAAGGCCGTGCGCTACTGGAACAGGGCAGTGTTCCAAAGGCCTCTCTGAGGAGGCGTCTGAGCCAAACCCGGGTCGTGAGACTCTGATCCTGAAGCCTCCCTTCCCTGTGGCTGGAGCCGAGGAGGGTCGGAAAGATGTGGGAGGGGCCTGGCTCACTCAGCCCAGCCCTGCTCTGTCCTGTAACCCCGGGCAAGTCACTTTGCCCGGAAGCATCATTTTCTCCACCTGTACAAAGAGCTAAGATCACCTGTGCTGTGATTTTAAAACCTGGCTCCAAAACTCGTTGACGCTCCTCTCGCTGAGAGGTGGGGTCTCCGTCCCCTCTGCTTTATTTTTTTTTTTCCCTATCTCCACCAACACTACGTGAGCTATTCTTGAAGCAATACTAAAGTAACACTAAATTAGTTACAGTCTAAAAGAGTAACTACTAAGAGTAGATACAATCTAATGCTAGATTGGGTACAGCTGTGTTTAACCATTTTTGAGGACGATCAGTCCGTACGTTTCCCAGAGGGTGCTTATGGTCTGGGTTGAGAATCTAGGAATCTAGGGTAGAAATGCATTCATGTCATCTTTTCTTTTTCCCCGTCTCCTTGAAACTGTGCGGGTTTCTGATGGCTCCAACCAACCAAGTATGACAAAAATGAGACTAGGTGACTTTCAAGGATACGTCTTAAAAGTCGGTGTCCTAGGGGCTTCCCTGGTGGCGCAGTGGTTGAGAGTCCGCCTGCCGATGCAGGGGATGCAGGTTCGTGCCCCGGTCCGGGAAGATCCCACATGCCGCGGAGCGGCTAGACCCGTGAGCCATGGCCGCTGGGCCTGCGAGTCCGGAGCCTGTGCTCCACAACGAAAAAAAAAAAAGTCGGTGTCCTTTCCACCTGGTTCCCCTGGGAACCTTGCTTTGCAAGAAAAGAGCACTTCATCTCAGATCACCACGTGGAAGCAGCCACAGACGGGCAGCCCCATCTGAGCTCCCAGCTGACGGCCAGTGTCGCCTGCCAACCTGGACATCCAGCCCCATCCAACCTTCAGCTGCCCACAGCCCCACCACTGTCTCATGGTCTCCGCATAGACCACCCACCCCCCAAGCGAGAACTGCCTGGCTGAGCCCTAAACGAACTGCTGAGCTATCAGATCGTGAGTCAGATAAGTTGGTGGCTTTACACTACAAGTTTGAGGGTAATTTGTTCCATGGTTTTAGTAATGGGAGCACCTATCTCTCTGCCCTCACTTCTTTTTTTTTTTTTTTTTGGTACGCGGGCCTCTCACCGCTGCGCTCTCTCCCGTTGCGGACAGACACGCAGGCTCAGCAGCTATGGCTCACGGGCCCAGCCGCTCCGCGGCGTGTGGGATCCTCCCGGACCGGGGCACGAACCCATGTCCCCTGCATCGGCAGGCGGACGCTCAACCACCGCGCCACCAGGGAAGCCCCTGCCCTCACTTCTTAAACCTCTCCCTTGCTCACGGGCTCCTACCACCTGCCCTTTTTTCAGTTCCTAAAACACACTGAAATGGTTCTGGCCTCAGGGTTTTTTCACTAGCTTCCTCTCTCTCCCTGGAAATTCCCCTCCCTCCCCGCATCTTCCATGGCCGCCTCCTTTTCTTGTAAGGTCTCAGTTCAAACAGTCAGCCCTCAGAGAGCCCCTCGGGACCACCTGATCTAGATTAGATCTCCGATCCCCAGCTGCTATCACATCGCCAGGGGGTTCTTAAGCACTTAACCAACCATCTGATATTTTTCTGTTTGTGTTTATTGACTATGCCCTCTGCCAGATACAAAGTCTGTGAGAGGAAAGCCCTTCCCTGCTTTGATCACCTGTGTGTCCCCTGCTCCTTGTATGAAGTCTAGCACAAGGCAAGCATGGATACGTGTTGATTAAACGAATGAATATACAAAGAAGGACACATCCATGAGAGGGACAAACATTTGTCAGAGAGAACCGCAAGAAGAAGTGAGGAGGGTGGTGTGTTCCAGGTAAGAAAAGCACCAGGTTGAGGCTAGAGGGTTCAAAATGACACAGGCAGGGTGAGAGAGGTCCAGGCCTTTTAAAACATGGGAAGGATATTTTCAGGCACAACGTGAACGGATGGGGGGGCGGGGTTTAAAATACACGTAACATGCAATTTAGCGCTTTAACCGGTTTTAAGTGTAGATTCAGGGACATTAAGTACATTCACATTGTTGTGCAACCATCACCAGTATCCCTCTCCAGAACTTTTTCATCCTCCCAAACTGAGACTCTGTCCCTATCAATACTCCCTGGTCCCCTCCCCAGCCCCTGGCTACTTGTGAATCTGCCTATTCCAGAGATGTCTGTAAGTGGAATCATACAGCACGTGTCATTCTGTGTCTGGAGTGTTCTTCCAGATCCACCCATGTTATACAGCACATGTCATACTGTGGTTAAAATATGCATAACACAGGGTTTCCCTGGTGGCGCAGTGGTTGAGAGTCCGCCTGTCGATGCAGGGGACATGGGTTCGTATGCCGGTCCGGGAAGATCCCACATGCCGCGGAGCGGCTGGGCACGTGAGCCATGGCCGCTGAGCCTGCGCGTCCGGAGCCTGTGCTCCGCAACGGGAGAGGCCACAACAGTGAGAGGCCCGCGGACCGAAAAAAAAAAAAAAATATATATATATATATATATATATATATATATGCATAACACAAATTTTACTCCGTTGCTTTTTAAGGCTGAATAGTATTCCACTGCGGGTAGATACCACATTTTGTTCACCCAGTCGTCGACACGGGTGGACGGAAATGTTTAAGGCTCGCTTCAGGGCCAGGCGACACTGCCCCGAGGGGTCAGCACGGGCCAAGGACACAGCCAGGGAAGGTCAGTATTTCACTTGCGCGACCACCCATCTGTGACCCGCCGTTCAGGCGAGGACCCGGCTCAGAGCAGGCAGGCGGCCTGCCCAGGTCACACAGCCAGGAAGGGTGGGGAAGGACCGGGCAGGGCCGGGGGCAGGGCTGCAGCCGCCTCATCCAGCTCTTCCCGGCCGCCGCCAGCCCCTTCCCGGCAGCGCGACCCCGCCCCGCGCGGCGGCCCGCCCCGCCCGCCAGTGCGCAAAAGCAGGAGGAACCGGCCGGCGCCCCGCAGGACGCATGCGCAGAAGGCAAACGGCACGGAAAGCTCCGCTCCCCCGGGCGTGAATCCGCGATCCGGGGTTTTGGCCCCGCCGGGAGTTCTGTTTATAAACACACCGCGCGGTCACCGGCAAGGGGTGACCCTAACGGTAGTGAGATTAGAGGTCAGAGGTCAACGGGGGCGCCGGCGGGGAGACCCAGCCCTTCGCCTTTGCGGACTGCTGGCTGCGCGGCGTGGCCGGTCCGGCGACCCTACCGCAGTCCGGGGCTGCAGGGGGCGCCACGTGGTGCGCACGTGGTCCGGTCCCGGCGCGGCGGCCTCCCCTCCCCCAGGGCGCTGGCGGCCCCAGCGCCTCCTAGCGGCGGCCAGGTGCTCTGCGCTGCACGTCGCGCCTGCGCACAACGCGTCACGACGCGCCTTCCGGTCTGCGCGGGAGCCGGGCGTAGGTCCGTTGCGTCCTCGTGACGGCTGCGGGTCCGCGGCGACCCGGTCCCCAAGGGGGCGGGGCGAGCCTCCGGGGGCACACGTGCGGGGCTGGCGGAGGTTTGAGACAGTGCCCCGCGCAAGTGGGGCCCGCGGCCGGACGTGCACGGCAGCCGGGCTGTGACGCGCGTTGGGGGCATCCGCGCGGGCCGGGGGGGGTGGCGCTGCAGGCCGGCTGCTCCTCCCCAGCCTGAGTTTAAGTTCCCGGAGGGCCGACACCGCTGGTTTCCTATAGGCGCGCTGTAAAATGCTTAGTAAAATCAATGAACGGAGGGTGAATTATGGGATTCTACGTGAGAAACACCTTTGGGCCCGTAGTAAGCCAGGAGTCTGTGGGAGTCACTGTTATGGCTGTTAACTTTTTTTTTTTTTGTCCTTTGACTTTATTCCGTTAAGTATAAAAAGATTTGAAAAGGGCCTTTAAAAAAACAAACCTTTGTGGGCTTCCCGGGTGGCGCAGTGGTTGGGGGTCCGCCTGCCGATGCAGGGGACACGGGTTCGTGCCCCGGTCCGGGAAGATCCCACACGCCGCGGAGCGGCTGGGCCCGTGAGCCATGGCCGCTGAACCTGCGCGTCCGGAGCCTGTGCTCCGCAACGGGAGAGGCCACAACAGTGAGAGGCCCGCGGACCGCAAAAAAAAACAAAAACAGATTTGAGCAGGGCCTTATAGAGATTGAAAAGCAAAGAAACGTTCCCCCTTTTTTTCTGCCATTTTATCTTAAAGACTCACAGTTGCATTGCCACTGCTGGTTGCTGTGTAAAATTAGTGTTTCTCAGAAGTTTACCCACTTCCGTATTTTTAAAATACCTAGTATGTACCAGACGTTGCCACAGGTCGTAAGGAAGATGGGCCACACCTAGGTAAGAGGAAACCTAAAAGTGGTTAAATTACAAAGGAAATCAGGAAGTATCTCGCCCACAGTTCAGGCTGATGGTACATGTTTAACAGCTGGCAGGGGGAGGAGTGCATATGTAGACACATACATTTATTATGAATTTTAACTAGTATAAAGCAAAAATGGTAAAACACAGTACTCTTTCTTGTAAATTCCCTGGAGCCATTTGATTCTCAGATGTTGCCATTGCTTATTTTTGCTGAACTCTTGTATCCATGGCCAACCTATGGTTAAAATTCAATCATAATCTATCAAATTGAGTTGTCTCCCAACCCACTGTTTTTCCAATAAATTCATTGTCATTAAGTGTAATACGTGATACAAACTTTGGTTGATTTAATCACATCAATGAGTGAGACAGAAATGAACCGAAAAGATATAGATCTTTATTCATCAGTGATGTGAGCAACTTCTTTGCTGTATTGGATCATTTTTCCAGCACTGGACGAACGTTTTGTGCCAGTCATCATATAATGGCTAAAAGCTGGACACAATTTTAAGTTTAGCTGCAGTGTTAATTTTCTCCATTATTAGGCTAGGGGTTGGGAAATGTTTTCTACGAAGGACCAGATACATATTTGCCGGACACCAGTGGTCTCTGGCACATATTCTTTGCTTTATATTTTACCAACCTTTAAAAATGTAAAAGCCATTCTTCGCTTGAGCAAGGGCCTCACTTGGCCTTCAATCTCTGAATTGTAGCATTTTCAGAGTTCCACAGTGTAACTCTTTCTCTAATGGCCAACTTGGGAGTATCTGAACCGACTTGAAATACCTTGAATGCAGAGTTAGGGAAAGTATTTCCACCATACAGGTACAAGAGATGTGAGTAACCTCCAAAGCACGGGTTTTCGTAAAGTCATCACGAAGTGGTGAGTTTTGAGACCTTGGTTTTGATAGAATTGATTTCACTCTAAGTTTATATAATTCAATTTTTTATAACATCTGTGTTTAACAGCTAGCTCATGGAATTCCTGAATATTTAACAATCAGCTCTAACTGGCTCTAACTCCACACTGGTCTAACCTCTAAGTGGACCTGGGGGTGGGTAAGCCAGGCTTCTGGGAGGGTAGGCGATGTTCTGTTTCTGGGTTAAACTTAGACACACGGGAAGGTGAAACACCCCTGCCCCCCCCAATGAGTCAGTGCCCTGTATCATCACCTCCCCATGAGTGTAGGCGGGGCCTGCAATGTGCTTCTAATCCGTAGAATTTGGTGAAAGGACTGTGATGCCATCCCTTCCCTTTGGGTCGCATCGTATGTAAAGGGAGTTGGATGTCACGCCCAACACTCCCAGGACCCCATGACAACTGGAGACAGACTCTCCCGCTGGCCTCTCGGGAGCAAACAGCCATGTTGTGAACGGCCCCAGAGAAGGACGCTTGGCAGGGAACCATGGAGCTTCTGGGACCTGAGGGCAACCAGCAGCCCAGAAGAAGCTGGGCCAGCACCTCAATCGTGGCCACGTGGGACCCTGAGCAGAAGACCAGCTGAGCAGTATACCGGGACTGCTGCCCCACAGACACCAAGGTTGGCAATGTGTGTACGTTTTAGCTGCTAAACTTGTGGTCCTTTGTTTTGCAGCACTGCACGTATGCGTCTTTTTGTATGTGAGTTACATGTCTCAATTTTTAAAGGTTGGGGAGGAAATTAAGTACAATAAAAATAGCAGGAAATAACTGCACCAGAATGCTCTCGGGTAGTCTGGCTCTGAGGAAGGTTGGCAGTGGGTTTTAGTGGGTTTGTTTGCCCCTGTGATCTCACTGTCCTGACTCTGTGGCCTGTCTACACTGCAAAGCGGGTCTGAGGTTGAGAGCTGGATTCCAGTGCCTGAGTTTTTACCTCCTGCCTACCTGTGTCCACGAGCTTCTGT
Organism: Leucopleurus acutus; assembly: GCF_964270905.1. NCBI lineage: Eukaryota > Metazoa > Chordata > Mammalia > Artiodactyla > Delphinidae > Leucopleurus > Leucopleurus acutus. Next base: position 3,378,598 of record NC_139158.1, read on the forward strand.
TTCCTTACCTTTAAATTGGAGATGACAGTGGTCCCTGCCTTGTGGGACAGCGTCAGGAGGTGGTGAGATGGCCCCTTTCAGTGGACCACATCGTTAAGTGGCCAGCATTCCTGTAGCCCTCACCCGTTACAGAGCCGTCAAGGGGCAAGAGGTGCTGACCCCAGCTCTGGGGTGGGTCCGGTTGAGTCTACACCACACAGGGTGACCTGCCAGCAAATGATTCTGAGTCACCGTCTGCCATTCCCTGAGCCATTCAGGAAAGATCAGGCGTCCAATTGAAACAGGCATTTGGTAGGAGTTTCCAGAGAAGGGTTCCCATCTTCTACGAGGCAGCCGTGAGAAGAAATGGCCTTTCCCCTCCAGGGGCGGTGACAGAGGATGAGCAGCGCAGAGCCTGGGACGCTGCAACCATCAGGCTTCCGGCGTCATCATCAACTGAGGAAGCTGGAGCCCTGGGTCAAGCCACACCGAAATTCCATCTGTACCCAGATCCCAGGTATGTGACTGACACGCTTCGGCATTGTTCAGACCATCCTGAGTTGGGTTTTGTGGTGCCTGATGGGCTGAACCCGCATCCTGATTCTTTCGCCATGTAAAGCCATTAACCAGGTCCGTACACGGGGATGGGGACGAGGGACAGTGGCCATTGGATGCTGTGTCTGCAGCTCTGCCTAGACGTGGGCGGGCATGGCACAGGGGTGGCACGTTTTCAGGGCTGAAGCCCTTTGTGGCGTGCGACATGCCGCCTGCAGCTGCTCCCCAGGTGTTCCATCACTTCATGCTCAGAACGGCCGTGGGGGGAGGCAGGTACTGTTATCACCCCATCTTAGTTCAGGCGGCTATAATAAATGCCACAGATGGGGCGGCTTAGACAACAGACACTTATTTTCTCACAATTCTGGAGGCTGCAAGTTTGAGATCAATATTGGTTTCCTCTGAGGCCTCTCTCCTTGGCTGGGAGATGGCCGTCTTCTCCCTGTGTGTCTACATGGTCATCCTTCTGTGCGTGTCTGTGTCCTGACCTCCTCTTCTTATAAGGGCACCAGTCCCATGGGATTAGGGTCCATGTTGTGCCCTCACTTTGCCTTACTCACCTCTGTAAAGGCCAGTCTGCAGATAAGGTCACGCTCTGAGGCACTGGGGCTCAGGCCATCAACATACGAATTTGGAGAAAATGCAGTTCAGCCACAACAAACCCCCACTTTACAGCTGAGGACGCTGAAATAGAGGCCATGCCTCTTGCATGAGGCCACGTGACTTATAAGGAGCAGGGCCAGGGCTCACACCCAGGTAGCCTTACTCCCTGCTGTGGACTGAATGTTTATTCACACACACACCCCACCATTCATTTGTTGAAACACTAATCTCCAGTGTGATGGGGCCTTTGGGAGGTAACCAGGTCATGAGGGTGGAGTCCTCGTGGATGGGGTTAGTGCCCTTATAAGAAAAGACACAAGAGCAATTTTTCTCATTCTCACCATGCAACGTGAGGACACGGAGAGAAGGCAAGCTCTCACCAGACATCTGATCAGCTGACACCTTGGTCTTGAGCTTCCCAGCCTCCAAACTGTCAGAAATAAATGTCTGTTGCTTAAGCCCCCCCAGTCCGTGGTGTCTTTGTTACAGCAGCCGAGCTGACTAAGAAACTCCCCGCATCAACCATGCTCTATCTCCTCTGAAAACATGCCGTGAAACACTTCCGTGCTACAGGGAGGTCGCCGTCAGCCGTGTCATCGTTTCCCCTCTGCGTTGCGCCTGCGAACGTGGTCAGGGCCGGGCACAGTCTCCACAGATGCTGCCAGGCGCCCGGCTTGAGTTTGCAAGGATGCTCCCGTCCTAATGGGGGCCTGGCAGTTGTCAAATGAATGAAGGGAAGGGGCCTGGGGCCTGAGGAAGGCAAACCTCCACAGGAGAACCTTCTAATCCCCTCGCTCCACCGCGGAGACAAATGCAACCCCAGGAAGCATCCAGCCATGTGCCCCCTCGCCGCAGGGACAATGGTTTCCAGGCCTGGGCAGGCCAGGCTGCTTTCCTTTCTGTTTAACCCGCCCCCTCACTCCCCGCCCTGTGCCTGGTCACCTTCCGCTTGCGTCCCAAGCCTGCCTTGCTTTTGTGTGGTCACAGGAGCCCCGTTCAGCCTGCCCACAGCTTAGCCGGGCCTGGCCCAGTGCCGCGTCCCTGTCCCCAGGCCTGGAGGCCAGACCGCCATGCCGCCTCCACCGAGGAGCCCTCCTTGCACCCTGCCCCCGGGAATCGGCATGTCCGTCTCCAGCCCTGCCTCCTGTCTGCTGGATTTCACAAGAGAAACCCTGGTCTCCAGGCCCCAGCGGGCCCTAGCGCTTGGCGAGGCCCAGCCACCGCCCCCTGGGCCCACCCGAAGCGCAAGGCCGCAGCCCGGGGAACAAAGACCCCCGAGGCCCTGGAGCTCTAGCTGTGGCCTATCGAAACCTCGAGGTGGTTCCCTATTAATCACTCCCTTTGGTGCCTCCGAGGCCAGAAAAGGAGTTGAACAAAACCTCTTTTCTAAGCAGGCAGAGCTTTGTAGAGAGAGAGAAAGAGCTGAGCAGTGAGAGTCCCCAGCCCCTCTCACCAGCGTAACACTAACAGGACGCCTGCCGGGGCCTCCCGGACCCACACACACACGAACAGGAGCCGCCTGGAGAGGGGTCTGGACCTCAGCCGGTGGCACCTGTGCCCCCAAAAGGCTGTGCAGGGATGGCCAGCGAGGGGTCTCACCTGCACGCAGCCCCTGCCTTGTTTTATTTTAGAAACCAACAAGACCCAATTAAATGGTATTTTTTAAAAGTAGACGCATACTAGGAGGATGGGAGAGATGAAACAAAAATCCCGTCTGCTTTCTCTCTCCGACATAACCTTGAACCTCAACCCCTTTGTCTATTTTTTTCCCATGTTGTTGTCCTGCCTTAACCAATAACTGATACTGCATTACTCGTTCATCTATAAATAGGAAGTTTGGCTTCTCTCTCTCTTTTTTTTTTTTTTCGGTACGCGGGCGTCTCACTGTGGTGGCCTCTCCCGTTGCGGAGCACAGGCTCCGGACGCGCAGGCTCGGCGGCCATGGCTCGCGGGCCCAGCCGCTCCGCGGCATGTGGGATCCTCCCGGACCGGGGCACGAACCCGCGTCCCCTGCATGGGCAGGCGGACTCTCAACCACTGCTCCACCAGGGAAGCCCTGGCTTCTCTTTTTAAACAGAAGGCCCAGGCCAGAACACCAGGCAGGCATTTCCCCAGCAAGCCCTCATCCCACCAGGGACCAGGGGGCATGTTATCTCTGGTCCCGTGTCTGTGTCTGAATTGTCCTGTTACAGAGAGAAATGGCCTTTTTATTCAGGTGCTGGGCCCCTATCAGGCAGCAGGAGCAACAATCCTAGACATTTATGCCTCTGAGTACAGGCAAGTTCTCTTTGTTAAAATTTAATTTGAAGGAGAAAAAGGAAAGAAAAAAAGCTGGCTCAAAGAGCATCGGCATGTCATCCATTTAGATTTGAGGGCAGAAGTCCGTCCAAAAGCAGCGCAGAGCATGAGCTTGGAAAATCAGATGAATAAAGAGACAGCAGTTTATTGAAAAAGCATCATCCTGGGCCTCGCAAGGCAGGGGTGTGATTCACGGTACAGATTTTGGCCTGCCCGGGATACGGCCTCCCTATGCGTGCCAGTCTCACCTTGAACATGACCTTGGGCTCTGAGCACAGAAGCCTCCCACTAGCCATTTTCGTCCAGTCCTGAGCCCTTGCTGAGTTCTGGGTTCCGTGGAGCTTGTATTATTTTCCTGTTTTACAGGTGAGAACACCAGGGCTCCCAGGGGCCAAGCAGCTGCCCTGGTCTAGTCACGAGAACAGGCCACTTAGCGGAAACCTAGGATTTAAACCCAGGTCTGTCTTGCTCCAGAGTCCACGCTCCTTCGCCTGAACTTGGCCTCTTGAATAATTTATGAGAACACACTTTGGGACGCGGGGGAGGGTGCTTCTCACGTGCTGCCGCCCAGGAGACCAGGGGAGCACAGTCTCACATGACACCACCAACGCACTGCTCCAGCCCAAGAGGGTAAGCAGCGCTCTTCTCAGAAAGAAACACCTGAGAGGCAGATTCTGCGACCTGATTTGCGATGGGTGATGCCTGCTCATGCCTCAGAGGTTAACGGGGTCAAATGACTAGAACGCGGGTGATCCTGCCTGGCTCACGCTGTAATCGCGCAGCGGGGGACATTGCCCGCATGGCGGTTAAAAAGTACTTCTGGACCTTCGCTATCGTGAGGGTTTTTTTTTTTTTAATTAAATAAAATGACCCTCTAACAGGAGAGATGATTATAATAATAGCTCTACAGAGCTTCCGAAGGAGCCATCACACCAGTGAAGGTAGGAAATTTAAGGTACAGCTGAAGGCCCACTCACTGTGATTCCAGGAAGTGCTGAGGCCCTTGACGGCTGACCTTAAAAAAATATATAGATGCCACTAATAATTGGAACGTCTTGTGTACTGGCTTTATGGTTTGCAGCACAAAGCAATGCATGGGCTGCCACCACAAAATTCAGAGACCTCCCTCCCACCCCGTCCCCAGCACAGGTTTTTATTTTTCCCAAACTGGAGATTAGCAAGATGCCACACCTTTGACCTAACGTCAGAACTCAGCACGGGAGTGTAAGGAACGGCACCAAAGACGGAGGAGAGCTTAACCAAGCTTTAGTTGGGAACGCTCCCGGGCGAGGTTCACTGGTCCGAGAGAAAGGGGCCAGAGAAGTCGCGCCCGGACGAGGGTTTGGGCAGAATTTATAGGGGAAGAAGGGAAAGGGGTGTGGCGAATCCGGGAGGGCGCAGGTTATTCTTTATTTGGTGGTCTTTGCGGGTATCGTGGGGGACTGTTAGTCCCGCCCCTCGAAAGGCGGGAAGGCTGGGCCGGGTGGAAAGTCCCCAGGTCAGTTCCTGGAACTGGGTGGTCCGGAAAGTCTCCAGGGCAGTTTCAACCTGTGAGTCTGATTGCATTCCCCTGCCTCGGGCCAGTTGGCCTTACAAGGAGAACAGTGAGGAAGGGCTGGCGCTTAGGTTCTCAACTCACCTCCTTTCCCCTGTGCCTTCCTTCCAAAGCACCAATTTATAGTGTTTTGGAAAGAGTAATTGATCAATGCCTGTGGTATGCAGTTACTTAACATGATGTCCACTAGGGATTTTTAATAACGTGGGGAAACACTGTATAAAGTGAAGTAGAAAAAGCAAGATAGGAAACTGAGCACGTGTGTGTTCTGAAGAAAATGCACCCAACTCTTAAAAGCCGGCAGTGGTAAAGTCATGCCTGTGATTAGTTTCTTTCTGATACATATTTTCCTAATTTTCTGCAGCGACCGTGTGTTGCATCGCACACATGTAGTTTTTCTCAATGAAATTGAACAGAAACTGGGAAAGCTTTCTCCTATTCTTTTTCTCCCATATGCTGCCTTTTTCTGGTGATTGAGTTGACGGGTCCATTTACGTTCCTTTTATTTAATTCTTGCTATGGCTGCTTGTTGCTTGGTAACAGTCATTGTTACTGATGGCCTTTTCCTCATTGGTACTCTGTAGTGACGTTGAATTGCAGAGCAAATCGGTGTGAAATGATTTCAGACCAGGGCAGTAAACGAAACGATCTGACCTCAATTATCCCACTTTCCACCTTAGGAGACGTGGGTACTGCTGCCAACTTCCCCGAACATTACATTTAATAAATGTACTAGAAAGAATACCGCCTTAAACATCCATGGTTCCTGGCTTTCCGCTGCCATGCCCAGCCGTGAAAACCTCCCCTACCTGTCCCTGAGATGCTGCTGGTCTCCCGGACCCTGTTCTCTCTCCCGTTGCGGCAAATGCGTTGTAGTTGCCAACCTAGCGGCCTCCTCTCCACCCTTCTGTTCTTCCTGCCGCGAGAACCCAGATTCTTGTCCTGTACCATCTTTCCATCGGCTTCAGGAGAGCTGGGGCCCAGCTCCTAAGAGAAACCCACGATCGGGCTAAGAAAAGCATGGTGGTCGCAAACCCCTTGCCTGGAAGCGGTTTAAACACAGGCATGTGGTGTCTTTTCGGCGAATGAGATGTGAGGGGAAGTGGGCTGGGGGAGGGAGGTCCTGAGAGAAGTGTTTGCTCCTAGAAAAGAGATGCACGAAGCAGAGACGGTCTCCAGATCCTGGTTTGGGAAGATGAGGGGCCTCAGGCCCCTGCAGCCGCCTCAAAATCACAAGAGTCGATCCATCAAGGACAAAGGAGCCCCGTGCTGGCCAGAAGCTGCGTCCTTCCTGGCATCCCTGAGTCACTGAGTCAGTCATCCTAGGGCCGCCCTTTCTCCTGAGTTCTCGTCTGTAAGGTCATAATCCTGCTCCGTGCTGGAGCCACGTCAAGCTGGGCTTCCTGTTATTTGCAGTCAAAGCCTCCCACGTGAGCCAGTGCCGATGCTAAAGGTTCGCGTGATGGCGATCCCCTGGCCTCCCCCTTCGTGGGGTAACCGACGCATCGTGGCCCATCCCCAGCACTCGCGGTCTAAGCCGTGATCCTGGGATAATTATCACGAGTGTCCTGGTCACTCTCCAGAGTGTCCCGGTTTCAGATGATCCGTTGTTGTTACGAGTTGAATTGTGTCCCTGAAAAATTCACCTGTTGAAACCCTACTGCTAGTAACTCGAAATGGGACCTTCTTTGGGAATAGGGTGGTCGTAGATGTAATTAGTTAAAATGAAACTGTATCAGAGTAGGGTGGGCCTCAAATCCGAGATGACTGGTGTCCTTATATAAAGGGGAAAATGGACACAGACAGGCACACAGGAGGATGCCCTGGGAAGACTAGAGTTAGGCTGCCACAAGCCAAGGAACTGCCAGCAGGTGGGAGAGAGGCCGGGACAGACCCTTCCCTCCAGCCTGCAGGGGAAGCGCGACGCTGCCGACACCCTGATCTCAGACCTCTGGCCTCCCAAACTGCGCCATAATGTATTTCTGTGGTTTAAGTTACTCTGTCTGTGGTGCTTTATTACGGCAGCCCCAGCAAACTCACACAGACGTCCTACTGCAGGTGTGTCTGAGGAGGAAGGGCTCCCTTCTGGCCGCAGGTGATCAGCGGTGTCGGCCTTGCATGGGCCTTGGAGGAAGGGGAGGGTGTCAACAGCCAGGGATGCTGTGTGGGGAGAGGGCGTGAAACACCCACGGAAACGTGTGAGCCAAAGCAAAATGACAGACAACGCTGTTAACCTCATCCGGCTGTAATGATATCGGCGCAAAGGAACAACTCAGCTCGAGGGCGTCAAGCTCCTCCGAGAGGATGGATCCTTCTGCGGGGAGCGGCAGCAGAGGAGGTGACAGGGTGTCCAGTACAGCGCGGGATCCATTCCAGTGCACACAGATATGCCAGTGAAACAGCAGAGCACTCGGACACAGATCCACGTGCATAAACAATTGATAACAGAAGCGGCACTGCAGAGGCGTAGTTTTCAATCAGTGGTGCTAAGAAAATTAGGTATTCACGTGGGAAAAGAGAACAAAATGGAAACCCTACCTCACATCATATGCAAAAATCAGTTGCAGATGGATTCAGGAATTAAATGTGGGGCTTCCCTGGTGGCGCAGTGGTTAAGAATCCGCCTGCCAACGCAGGGGACACGGGTTCGAGCCCTGGTCCGGGAAGACCCCACATGCCGCGGAGCAGCTAAGCCCGTGCACCACAACTACTGAGCCCGTGTGCCACAACTACTGAAGCCCACGCGCCTAGAGCCCGTGCTCCGCAACAAGAGAAGCCCCGGCGAAGAGAAGCCTGCGCACCGCAATGAAGAGTGGCCCCCGCTCACCGCAACCAGAGAAAAGCCTGTGTGCAGCAACGAAGACCCAACGCAGCCAAAAATAAATAAACATTTTTTAAAAAATACTTTATTAAAAAAAAGAATTAAATGTGAAAGGCAAAGCTACAAAGTTTTTAAAAGACATTAAAGGAGACCATCTTCAGGATTTTGGGGTAGGGAATGATTTCTTAAGTCTTTAAAAGCATTCATCATAAAAATAGCGATAATTAAAATCAAGAAGTTGTTCATCAAAGAATGGCAACAAAGAGAAAACTGAGGTGAGAAGGCCAGTCTCAGAGCGGTAGAAGATACCTGCAACAAATATAACCAAGAAAAACCAGTTTTCCAAATATGTAAAGAACTTCAAACTGATAACGAAAAATAGACAACCCCATAGGAGAAAATGGGCACTTCACACAAAGGGCCGTCCAAAGGGCCAAGAAGCTTTGGAGAAAGGTGTTCACCCTCACTGGAAGTTATCCAAGTGCCCGTTAAAACTGTGAGAGATCTCTTTACCTTCCAGACTGGCAAAATCCAGCCAAGTGGTCACAAAGACAGACAGCCATGGGGACTCTAAGACAGCACAGGTGGGAGCACAGATTGGTACAGTGACTTTGGGAAATAGTTTGACATTGTCTAGAAAAATGTCCGATGACTCACAAATCTACTTCTGGATGTGTAACCTAGGAAAGTGGTTCTAACGTTAGCCGACGTCACAATCCCCCAGAGGGCTTCTGGGCCCCATTCCCAGAATGAGTCAGGAGGTGTGGGGTAGGGCTCCAGGATCTGCATCCTTAACAAGCTCCCTCCCAGATGACGCTGATGCAGCTGACCTGGGGGCCACACTTGGAGAACCACCTGGAGAAACGTGTGCTCACGGGCTTCAGGAAACACGTACAGGAACTGTCCTCAGAGTCGTAGCTAAAAATGTCCATCGACAGTTGAATGAATAAAGTGCGGCCCGTTCACGCAACGGAATCCAGTAAAGCATTGGAGATGAATGAACTACCTCCACCTGCAAAACATGGGTGCATCTCCAATTCGACTGTAAAAAGCCAGACAGGATAGATCATAGGCAGTTTAATTCCAATCATTAAGTGTTTTTAAACAGGAAAATCAAGCCACGTCATTCAGGGTTGCATGGGTATGTGATAAAACTCTAAGGAAAAGCAAGAAAGCAACTTAAAAGTTGGTGCCGTGGTTTCCTCCTGGGGGGAAGGGAAGGTGATGTGACCGGGGAAGGTGTGCCAGTTACTAAGTTATGGCCTCTCAGCCCCAAACCCATCGTCCTAGCCTGGGGCTCGGTGGAGTTGCGGCTGAGACCTGCACACCGCGCTTCTGTTTAGCCAGCCGGCTCCCTGGCAGGATCTGCCAATAGGTGGCGCTAGACCAAGCCTGCGAGGCAGGGAAGAGGAAGGAAAGAAGGGCTCCTCCGCGTTAGGTCTGCACCAGCTCCTTACTCCCATAAACTCTGTTCTAGCAAAGCCTCTCTACTGCTGCATCGTCAGTTCCGTTGGGTAGCAGCAGCTTCTTGTCTTCTGCTTTTCGAACACCTATGGAAACGACTCACTGTGACCCCTCGGGACCACCAGCACAGCCAGCCCACCCCGCCTGGGAACCAGAGTTTCAGCTCCTCTGACTTCCTACATCTCCATAATCCCAAGCCCTTCCTGTCGTGCCCCCATCACCACCACCGAATTATCCACCTCGCTTAGTCCCGACCTCCAAGAGACAGAGTTCTCTTTGTACCCTTTCCGTTAGCTTGTAACAGCTTTGGACCTAGTTAACGGTTCTTCCTGTCAAGCTCTTGCCGCTAACATAACTTGGTGGCTCTTGTCTTCATGTCTGTCGATTCATCGTCACCTCTAGGATTGAGTCCACACCCCGTGCATCAAGAGGGGACGGGCAGACGGGAGCCGGCACGTGCCACCTGCCATCTCGCCTTTCACAGAGCCTTCGACTGGGATGACCAGCCGTCCCAGTTTGTCCAGGGCTGAGGAGTCTCCCGGGATGCAGGGTTTTCGTGGCTGAAATTCAGAACTTATAGGCAATGAGTTGGTCGTCCTAAACCCTGTGTCTTCATCAAATGCATTAACCCTACTTATGTCTTATGGCCGCACTTGGCTTCAAGGAAGGATGGGAAATGTAGTTTTTTAACTGGGCTCATTACCATCCCAGGAAATATAGTTTTTTAGCTGGGCTCATTACCATCCCAGGAAAAATTAGGGAAAAGGGCAGAATGGCCATAGGGGAGGCTGCTGGTGGTTTTGCCCTTTTAACTCCAGGCTGTAACCACTAACTACCCGCGGGCATTGCCTGAGACACGGCTGTCAATCAGGGTTGTGACGAGAAGCCGGTCCTCTGACGGTGGTCTCCCTTAGGGCATGCTGCCTGTTTTCCTCATTCAAACAGTGATTCCTCTCTGGCAGCCCGAAGGGGAGAATCACGCCCATCCTTCAGTGTTTCAAATCTTCAGGGGCTACTTAAATCCTATAGCCGAGGGGCTGGGCAGTGACCCCTCCCACCACAGGAGACGTGGCAGTTTTACATAAGTTCTATTTTCCTTTCTGTGTTTACAGTCCAATAAGGTTCTACACGAGTGGGAATCGGGGTTTTCAGTTCTTACTTTTGAGAGGGGTTCAGGAATCTTGGGTCCTGTATTTCTTTTCTTTTCTTTTTTAATAAATCTTATATGTATTTGGCGCTTTTCTCAGATGGCAATTATCGTATCCTAGGCTTATTGTAAATATCCTTCGGTACCTGCATTTACTACTCTTGCTAGGGAGGATTTCAAAGCCGGTAAGTCAGTGTGCTGACTCACTTGAATCTCAACAGCTCGCTGCCCGTTCTTTTTGGCAACAAAAAACATAAAAAGAGGGAGGCGACATCATGTCCTGAAGTTTCCATCTTTCGATTAACTTAAACTTCGTAAGACTCTCTTAGCCAACTTGTTCTTTCCCTTGAAGCATGGGTAGGTTAAACTGCGTAGGGACGAGATGCCGCTTAGGTATCCGCAAGGTCCACCCGAAACAGAAGGCCGCGTCTCTTCTGCTTTCCCTCACCCTAGCGCCGTGTGTGTTTAGTACGACTGCTCTTCTTACACACGGCTGGAGCAGGGCTGAAAGCTAGGGCTTCTTGAATTCCCTTGCCTTCTCTCGGATACAGGTTTCCCCATAGATGTGGGAAGCTACGTTTGCTTTGTCCTTTTCTCCGACTTCAAAACTAGGAATGTATATACCTAGAGCAGAATGAGAAATGAGCATTTCCTCCTACAGCGCATAAGTCACCGAAGCCCAGTTTCGTTTGCTCTCACTGTCTTTATTTCATCCTCTTCCCTGTTTGGAGCTCTGAAGATTTCCAGTTCAACTCCCACCCTTGGGCCTATTTGTTTCAACTTCCATTTTGTTTTGTTTTGTTTTTAAGATTTCTTTGATATGGACCATTTTTTAAAGTCTTTATTGAATTTGTTACAATATTGCTTCTGTCATGTTTCGGTTTTTGGCTGCGAGGCATGTGGGATCTTAGCTCCCCCACCAGGGATTGAACCCACACCCCCTGCACTGGAAGGCAAAGTCTTTTTTTTTTTTTAATTATATTTATTTATTTATTTTTGGCTGTGTTGGGTCTTTGTTGCACTGTGCAGGCTTCTCATAGCAGTGGCTTCTCTTGTTGCAGAGCACGGGCTCTAGGCGCGCGGGCTTCAGTAGTTGTGGCACGTGGGCTCAGTAGTTGTGGTGCACGGGCTTAGTTGCTCCGTGGCATGTGGGATCTTCCCGGACCAGGGCTCGAACCCATGTCTCCTGCATTGGCAGGCGGATTCTTAACCACTTCGCCACCAGGGAAGACCCTCAACTTCAGTTTCGATTATAAGTGTAGGTTGAACCATGTGAAAGGAACACCGATGGACCGCGTTTGCCCAGTTCTGAGTGGCAGATGCATCTGGGTCGTCCTGACACTCGGTAGCACGTGTGGAGAGCTTGCTTACCTTCTGGGCTGCGCACCGTGCCCTGGACGCACGGCCCTCCTGTGGTCTGGAGGTTCGTGTGAAGAGGGGAAACTGAGACGCGTGGAGACTAAGTGCCTTGCCCAGGGCCCTGCACTTCCTAAGTGTTGGAGCTGCATTTGGACCCTAAGGGGCTCTGACTCCAGGGCCTGTCCGAGCGCCCAGCACACCCGCAAGCCATCAGCTCCATTAACCTGAGGACACAGGCATAGTATCATCTGCATGCGTTACAGAGCATTTTGTAGAAAGTACAAAGGGAAAGCTTTCGCTTAAGTATTTTAGTAACTTCTCCTCCAATTAATTGTTTCTGTCCCTTTGCAAAGAGCAGGGAGTACCAAGAGCTGGAGGGGGACTTTAGCGTCAGATGGCCTGAGAGCTAAGCCTCAGTTCAGCCCGTCCCACCAGCAACGTGCCCTCAGGCAAGTCATTTCCCTTCTCTAGATCTTAGTTTCACTTTTGGGCCCTGTTGGAATGGAGCTGCTAATAACGTCTTTCACCGGGTTGCTTAGAGAATTAAATAATATACCCAAGACTCCCAGCACAGTGCCTGGCACACAATAGGTGCTCAATAAATGTCAACTAAAGTAAATTGTGACCCAGAAGGGAGAGCTGGCGTTCTGGTAGGGGAAGATCTGCTGGGACGAGCCTGGTTAATGTTTCACTAGCAGCTTCTGGGAGCTTAGATGAGACTCAAGTCTGCGTGGCCATGACAGCAGTCTCTAATCCCCTCATGAGGGTGGGAAGGACCCTGAGAACCCTGGGCTGCAGGCCCATCTCTGCAAGGCGAGGGCACCTCACCAGTCCTGTTGGAACCTCAGCCTCCAGCCTGTAAAATGGAACTGATGACACCTCCCTCTGTGTTGGCCTCTGCAAGCAAATCAGATGTTTTTAAAAAACAACAGCAACTTTGAAAATGACAAGACATGAAGACAGGCTCCTCAAAAGGTCTGCGGCAGGGTGTTTCCTGATATATAAATTTGTATTTTTGTCCTTTCTGTGTTTATTTTTGAAAGTAGCCGGGCTTTGCGTCCTCTTGTTTTAGGTGAGCTTGGGTTGCAGAAGTGAAGCCTAAGTTTTCAATGAGGGGTTATACTAGGGCCTCCGAAGAGGGAGAAGGAGAGAGAGAAAAGTTCCCAGAAGCGGTGGCTCCCAGCCCCTCCCAGAGGAGGGGTCACAAACCAAGATCAAGGAAGGTGCCAGATTTCGGGGTGCTGTGAGCCACGGGGACCCAAGTCTTGCTCTCTTGGAGAGCCCCAAGAAGGGATCAGGGCCGCACATGCGAAGGCTGGACCCCACAAACCAGGCCTCCAGCCTTGCAAAAATTGCTGTGTCTGAATTTGGCCACAAAGCTGCGGGGTCCTTGAGCGCATTGGTCTTGGTCAAAGGACGTATCAGCAAAGCTCAGTGTGGGCTGAAGGCCTGAGCCCTCCTGCGGGACATCTAGGCCTCTGCACACCTCCGGGTTAGAGGGAGGACGTCAGCAAGAGAGAAACTGAGTTTTGCACCCCCTCTGCACTCAAAGAATTATTTTTAAATTTTGTAGAAACACAGGGACATCTCCTACATCCCGTAGAATGGCTGTACATTCATAGTCATGCATCCATTCAAACAACGGTTTGCGCACGAACTCTGTTACGGGCGCTGGAAAGCCACAGCAAACAAAAGACGGGCCCCGCCCTCCTGGGGCTTGGATTCGAATTCATTCTCTCACATCTTACATTTCTAAATTGCTACAAAAATATAAGATACTGAAATTATTTAGCTCCTGCCGGGAAGTCCGGACTTGGAATAAATAGTGAGGCTTCAAGTAAGCCAGGAACTCCACGTTCAAGTTTCTTGGGGTGAAAAGTCGCTCTTGTCCAGTGCCCTTCGTCACCGTGGAGACCCCCAAGGCGTGACATGGGCAGTGAGAAAGGAGGGAGAGAAAACTGCTGAGATGGACCCTGATGTACAGCTGACACTTAGAAGAAAAACAGGATGCAAAGGACGTGAGTTTATCTAAGCCAGGTTTGCAACAAGCAAGGTCAGGGCCAAACGTCTCCTTTACTGGGGGGGGGGGGGTCTCTTCTTGGGCCTCTGAGATAAGCTGGCCAAATGTGGCCTCGTGGGGAGAGGCAGGTCCACCGCGTGGGAAGCTGGTCGAGGAAGTCACCCTCCTCAGGAAGGTGCCACTTATCTGCTGGGCATTGTCCCCCTACGTCTCAGACACTTGCCCGTTTGTCACTGGAGGGTGAGAGAATGGGCACAGAGGACTGTGCTTACAATCTGCATTTAAAGGCTGCGTATCAACTTATCTACAAAACAGAAACAGACTCACAGACATAGAAAACAAACTTAGGGTTACCAAAGGGGAAAGCGGTGGGGGGGGGGGGGGAGAATAAATTAGGAGCTCGGGATTAGCAGGCACACATTCCTGTATATAAAATAGATAAACAACATAGGACCTACTTTAGTGCACAGGGAACTATATTCAATATCTTGTAATAACCTAGAATGGAAAAGAATCAAAAAGAATTGAATCACTATTCTGTACACCTGAAACTAACACAATATTGTAAATCAACTCTACATGAATTAAAAAAATAAAAAGATGAATTGACAGTGGGTTGTTTTTGTTTGTGTATTTTTGTGTTTTGTGGGGAGGTTTGGTACAGACCTGAAAGGGCAGCTAATATAGTAGGTACTTTGTTGGGAGTTATCTTTATGTTATAACAATGTTTCTTTCTCTTCCCAGCAACACAGCACTGGGGCTTGGATGATGGACACTCAGGTGAGGACCTGAATTCTGTGGTTAAAAGTTGCCTTTTTTTGACCTGGAATTGGGAGTCTGACTTGTTATGTTACCTCATCAGATCCCAAAGGAGCCTACTGGCTTTTTTTTTTTTTTTTTTAATCATTGGCATCCCCCGACAAAGAACATTGTCGTGCACTGGCTGGGTCACCAGTCAGGGCGCTGCCCCACGATCTCCTACCACGTCCCTAATAAGGAAGAGGGAATCATGGTGGAAATTTCTCTTTCGTCTCTGGCAGGAAAAAGCCAGCTTCCTCAGAGCAATCAGTTTGTTTTCAGCCTATGGACAGTGACTCTTGTAACCAAACCTCTTTCCTTCTTTGGGCTGTTAGGAAGCTCAGAATTAAAACCGGGATTTATCTCTGCCACCTCTCTTAAACTTTAAGCTTTGCACTCTGTGTGCTGACTGTGCGTGCGGCTTAGTCTTGTTTCTGCTTGTTTGTTTGTTTTAGCTCAGATGAACGTAGACTCCATGAGATGCAATCAGCAAAAGTGGGAAACAGACTCTGGGAAACCTTAATGAACAAGTGACCCCGTTTTTAAAAATAAATCGAAAGGGGGAAGAAAGGAGGCGGAGGGAAAACATGGACTAAAAGAGATTAAGAGAATCCTCACTCGTTGTTGGGAACATAAAATTCTGCAGTCACTTGGGAAAACGGTCTGGTAATTTCTTTAAAAGTTAAGTATACATTCGGCGTGTAACCCAGCAATTCCACCCCTATAAATCTGCTGGAGTGAAATGAAAACACATGTCAACAAGTAGTGCCTAAAAGTTTATAGCAGAAGTTTTACTAAAACCCAAACTGGAAACAACACGTGTGTCTCTCAACTTGTGGACTGATTTCTTTTTTTAAACGGTGGTATATTCATACAACAAAGCATTGTCAGCAATAACAGGGATGAACTGCTGATCCGTGCAACATGGATGAGCCCCAAAACCTCGCGCTTTGTGTAAGAAACCAGACACAAAAGGCCACATAGTGTGTGATTCTGTGTATGGGAAATAGGTAGAAAAGGAAAAACCCTAGAGCAAAAGCATATCTGTGTTTGCCTGAGGCTGAAGGTCAGAGTGAGAATCGACCGCTAATGGGCGTGAGGGAACTTTTTGGGTGACAGAGATATTCTGAAACTGGATTGGGGTGATTATTGAACAACTGTGCAATTCTCCAAAAATTTGTCCAACTGTACGTTACAGTGTGTGAATTTTGTGGTATGTAAATTATACCTCAATTGAGGTAAATTATCCCTCAATAAGGTGATGAAAAGACGAAAGTCTAAACACTGGCCAAAAATTGTATACTGTTAAGGCAGGATTAGGATTCTTTCACGGATCATCATGGTGATTTTTTTTAAAACCAACTCTTATCTTTTAGGGATACACACTGAATTATAGGAAATGATATAATGCCTGAGATTGGCTTCAAAATAATACGAGAGGATTTGGGCGGCTTATAGATGAAACAAGGCTGTGTATACGGATCCCCGCTGGAGCTGGGTTTTGGGTACATGGAGGTATGTTGTATTATTCTGTCTTCTTTTGTCTATGTGTTCAACGTTCCCACAATTAAAAGTTTTAAAAGATGAGCTTAAGGGTATTTGAAAAAATGCTGAATTGGCTGAGTTCTTGGCGGGTCCCTGACGAAATCCAGTTGGAATGAGGAGGTGGACATCTATTGTTTGCCTTTTCTGCGTCCCCGCCCCTTCTGCTAACAGTAACCAGACTGCTTCGTGGACGGGCCAGCCCCACAGCATGGGCTGCATGACGCCTTCCAGGGCCGGCCCCGCCTGGTGCCTGCCCTCCTTTGGCCCAGGCCTGGGCACAGAACCTCCCTAAACCCGTCAGCTGCTTTCTCCTGGGAATTCCAATCTCCTATGGAATGATGCAAGAAAGGGGAAAGCTTGGAGTTGGTTAATCCCAGCGCGGGCATCCTGGGAGACCAGCCTTGCGGTTTTTGCAGCTAAATCCCCAGGGCTGCTCTGACTCCAGCCCTTTCTGAAAGCTGGATCTCGGCTTTCTCCAGTTCTGTGATCAACCTAGCATCATGCCAACACATTCCCTTTTTGCTGAAGTTGGCCAGAGTCGGTTTCCGTGGCAGAAAACCGAAGCACCCAGTGGCGGAGACAGCGAAGCTCACCAAGTGGTCGATGTGCGCTTTTAAATCTCTCCACCTCCCTTGTCTGATCCAGCCACAAACACAGACCCTTTGGACATTAAAACTCCCACAAAGTGCTCTGATAACCAAAGAGGAAGGAATCCACATGATACAAAGACACCAGACTGACAGGGGTCAGCCCGAGCTCTGCTAAAACACAAACTCAGAGCACCGTCATAATTGAGACAGAAACATCTATTGGGACAAAAAAGTTGCCTTGGTCTATAACAGTCCCGTCTGATAGAAGTATAATATAAGCCACAAATGTGAGGCACAGAGGTAATTTTTTATTTTCCAGTAACTGCATTAAAATGGTAAAAAGAAACAGGTGAAATTAATCTGGGTAGTACATTTTATTTAACCCAATATATCCAAAAAATTATCGTTTCAAACTATAACCAATATAAATATATAAAATACTATGAATAACCTCTTGCCCTTTCTTCTTTGTAACTAGTCTTTGAAATCGGTGTGTCGTGTGTTTTACATGGACAGCACATCTCACTTTGGCTGGGTCCCATTTCCAGTGCTCAAGGGCTATAAATGATATAGCGGCTATAAATTATCCCTCTGGGGTTTCTGCGTGTATTCTGGGTCGTGAAGCCTTAGAAGGACCGTCGCTTCTGCCCAGCTGCATCCTCAGGGTTGTAGCAAAGGCTCCCGCCGAGGGCACAACCCCAGTGGCTCATCAGTCAGGGGCTGGTTTTGTCTGCAGTGGGGACCCTCCACTGGGATGACACCACTGACTGGGCACTCGGAGGGCCTGACTTCAAGCCACTGATTTAAAAACCTGGCGGGACCTGTTCACCGGGTACAAAGGTGACTTATGCAGCCCATCGGATGTCTCTCCAGAAGAGCGGGCCCCTGAGCGCTTAGAGGATTGAGCCTGTTTGTGGTGGAAATAACAGCACAAAAACCTTTGCGGAGAAGCAGAAACAGAGCTGCTGAATTACTGCCTGGAATGACCTCTGTTTCCATTCCTGCACGCACGGAGCTTACATTGGTCCATGACACACCACTCCCAGCCACGCAAGAAAAAAGCTAGACGAGCTGAAGAATCAAAACTCGTCTTAGATCTGCCAGAGCGGTGAGGTCACAGGGCAAACCGCCGCCCTAGGTTGTTTGGACAGACGGACGAATGCAGAGTCATGATGCACGAAGCCAGAGAACAGGAAACGGTGGGGGGCACCCAGGGCTGGGTGGACAGATCACACACCCCTGGGGGCCCGTCCTGGGGGCCCTGACACCGCCATGAGTTTTACCATTCGAAGCCCTGCCAGGTTTTCACAGTAAAGATCAGGAAGAAACCAAATCCCCTTGAGCTTCCTTCCATCAGGGGAGGAAAACAGGCATCGTCTCTGTAAGGCTCGCCTGGCTGAGCAGCTTCTGGGGGCTTCTGCGGAGCTGGCCCTCGGGCTAAGAGCCTTGCTTTCCTTATTTCCAAGTCTATTTTTACGAAACACTCTGCATTTGTTGAGGTCACAGGAGTGACTCTCTCAGTGTCCTCCAACAGCCCTAAGCCCATTTCACAGCAGAGGAAACTGAGGCCCAGTGGCCAAGTAACTTGTTCGAGGGCACAGAGCTGGTTAGCGGTGGGCCTGGCGCCCCTCCCCCAGCACCTTCGTTCCGCTTTGTCTTGACATGGAGAATCCTCCAGGCTCAGGCGAACGTCTGGAAGACGCAGCCCTGCCAGCGTCTCACGAGCGACCCCGAGCCAGGACCACCCCACTGGGTCACCCCCAAATTCCCGACGCACAGACACTGTGAGATGGTACACGTTGATTGGTTTCAGCTGCTACGTTTTGGAACCGTTTGCTGTGACACAGCCACGGATGAGTAACACACAGAACATCTTTTTTTTTTCCTGAGCGCCAACACCCGAGTGTTCTGTCAAGAGTAGTTTTCACCCCGGCTTTGTTTGAACAAGTTTCCTGTGGTGTCGAAGTCAGACATGTCTTTTCCTGAATTAGCGTTTCAGAAATATGATCGGTTCTAAATGACAGGGTGGCCAGGGGAGGCTGAAAAGAAAAACAAGCCCACCTGTTCCACGCGAGCTGCAGACACGGGCCACGTCTCTCTCGGGTTTTGGGGGCCTCAGATGGGTGAGGAAGTTTCTCGGAGGATCATTCTGTCTGTCTGTCTCTACCTTCTGTGGTGATCCAAAAATGCGGTCCTTCTCGGGAGTGGTCAGAGGCCCACCTCTGTGTGATGTAAGGCCCCAGGGACTCAGTGAGCAGACAGGAAGCAGCACTGGGGATGCAGAGAGGATCCAGAAGGATATAGAAGCAGCAGGAAGTGACATTCAGCAGGCAGGAAGAGGAAGGGGACGCTGAGAACACAGAGAACGCTCTGGGCTCATCGCTCATTTGCCAGATGCGCGTCGAGCTTCAGGCCCTCGAAGCTGTGAGTGTGGACCCGCCGCTTTCAGATTCTGAGGCTTCCCAGCCCATCTGCCCACCTTCAGGCCCAGCCAGGACCAGGTGGAGGGGTTTCCACCGGGCCCCTGTCTTGGGATGGGGAACAGCAGGCCAAGCGAGGACCCCTTCGGCTCAGGGCAGGAGGGTGACCCCATCGGCGCTTTTGGCGGAGGTCTCGTACGGCTCTGCCCGGACCACGTTGGTGTGATTCCCTGACTTTGGAGGATGAAGGGAGGAGGGTGCAGACGCAGCCCAGCCACACCCCGCCCCCAGAGCAGCACCGTTCAGAACTTTCTGCAGTTATGGGAACTTTCTTCATCTGCACTGTTCAGTACAGCAGCCATTGGCCACGTGGGTCTCCAGATCCAGCTCTTGGAATGTGGCTCGTGCCGCGTTTCACAAGGAAGGGTTTCATTTTATTTCATTTTCGTTAGAGCATAAGTGTAGATAGCCAGATGTGACTAGCGGCTTCTGAATTGGACGATATGGCCCTTAATCCTTGTTTTGGGTCTAAAATCACAAGCTCTCTAGAGATGTATATATATGTATATATTTAAATTTTATATTAAATGTACATAGAGTAAAAGGTACATGGAGTAAAATTCACTTTTTCTGTGTACAGTTCTGCTACTTTTGACAAATACGTGGGGTCATATAATCACCACCACAACCATCACCTCCCACCCAGGATTCCCACATGTCGTTTTGTAGCTAGCCTCTCCCAGACCTCCAGCCCCCGGAATCGCTCATCTGTTTCTGCCTCTATAGTTTTGCTTTTTCCAGGATGTCCTACAAATGAAAGCATACAGGATGCGCTTGGGGTCCTCCGTGTTGTTCTCTGTACGCGTCCTTTGCTCCTTTTCAGTGCTGCGTGATGTTCCGTCGTACGGTTGTGCCTAGGTTTGTTTTCTATTCCCCTAGTGAGGTGCGTTTGGATTGTTGGGTTGTCGAGTTTGGGGTCTTTAGGAAAAAAGCCACTACAGATAATCATGTACAAGTTTTTGTGTCCACACAAGTTTTCATTTCACTTGGATAAAGAGCTAGTGATGGGGTTGCAGGTCATTCGGTAAGGTAGTTGAACTGTATGAGAAACGGCCAGACTTTTCCAAAGTGGCAGTACCGTCTTGACTTCTGCGAGCCATGTGGGAGAACTCCAGACCTTCTCATCAGTTTTCATAGAAATCCCAGCGTGGTTTTATCCTGCTTCCTAACAACGAATGATGTTGAGCATCTTTTCCTGGGCTTGTTTTTCACGCCTATACCTTTAGTGAAGGATCTGTTCATGTGTTTTTGTTTTGTTTTGTTTTTAAGACTTTAATTATCTTTTTTTTTTTTTTTTTTTTGGCTGTGTTCGGTCTTTGTTGCTGCGCACGGACTTTCTCTAGTTGCGGCAAGCAGGGTCTACTCTTCGTTGTGGTGCGCGGGCTTCTCATTGCGGTTGCTTCTCTTGCTGCAGAGCACGGGCTCTAGGCGCGCGGGCTTCTCTTTGCGGTTGCTTCTCTTGCTGCAGAGCACGGGCTCTAGGCACGCGGGCTCAATAGTTGTGGCTTGAGGGCTCTAGAGCACAGGCTCAGTAGTTGTGGCGCACGGGCTTAGTTGCTCCGCGGCATGTGGGATCTTCCTGCACCAGGGCTCGAACCCGTGTCCCTTGCATTGGCAGGCGAATTCCTAACCACTGCGCCACCAGGGAAGTCCCACGTGTGTTTGTTTTTAATGGATTGTTTTTCCAGATATTTCATGGCCTCTTTTTAACATGGCCTTCATCGTCACCCACCAATACGGTGTGTTTTTCTTGTAAACGGTTTAGTGTCTTGTAGTGAATTTTGTTCCTTTTTGTTCCTGCAGCCAGCTCCAGAGGCTTCCATCAGGGTAAGAGCCTGCGTGTCGTGGGCTCCCAGCAGTCGACTGGGTCCTCCCTCGCAAACTTTTTCTTTTTCCTTTTTTGAGCGAATGCATCGTGAAGCAGCTTTAGCAGCCCGTCTAGACTCAAGAGAGTGTGAGAAGAATTCACTTTCTCCGATTCTGGTTCTATAATGGCTTTTTATTGCCCCCTTTCTGGACCTCTCTGTTGAAGCTGTCAGTGTATTGAAGGCTTGCTGTTTAAGAGGAAAGGAACTTGCAAGGTTCAGTGGGTGTCTCGGATTGCAGGGTCATCGCGAGTCAGCCCTGGGAGCTCCTACCATTGTCACGTACAGGTTCTTGCTGGTCGGGAAAAGAACTGTCCAGGTCTGTCAGTCTGCGCAGAAGTCTTCACGTTTAATATCGTCAAGCCTGAGGGCCGTGGAAGCACATATATTCCTCTTGTTCTCAAACAGACCTGTCATTAACAAGAGAGAAGTCACCCCAGATGAGCCAGAGGAAAGAACTTTGGAGGTTTTATGTAAATCTCCCTCTTTAAAGAAAAAATGGTGGTAAAAGACACGTAACCCAAACTTTACGATCTTAACTATTTTAAGTGTACAGTTCGGTAGCGTCAAGTACATTCACATTATCGTGCAGCCATTACCATCGTCATCTCCAAAACTTTTTCATCTTGCGAAACGGAAGCTCTGTCCCCATTAAACACTCACTCCCCATTCATTCCCTGTCCCTCTGGGAAGTAACCACCCTTCTACTTTTTGTCTCTATGAACTTGACTCCCCTAGGGACCCCACATAAGCGGAATCATACAGGACCTCTCTTTTCGTGACCAGTTGATTTCTCTTAGCCCCATGTCTCCAGGATTCATCCACGTTGTAGCAGGTGTCAGGATTTCCTTTGTTTTTAAGGCTGAATAATGTCCCATCAGACATGTCGGTGGACCCTTGGCTTGTTTCCATCTTTTGCATATTGTGAATAACGCTGCATTGAACGTGAGTGTACAGATGTCATTTCAAGACCCTGCTTTCGGGACTTCTCTGGTGGTGCAGTGGTTAGGAATCCGCCTGCCAGTGTGGGGGACACGGGTTCGAGCCCTGGTCTGGGAAGATCCCAGGTACCGCAGAGCAACTAAGCCCATGCACCACAACTACTGAGCCTGCACTCTAGAGCCCGCGAGCCACAACTACTGAGCCCACGTGCTGCAACTACTGAAGCCCGCGTGCCTAGAGCCCGTGCTCCACAACAAGAGAAGCCACCTCAATGAGAAGCCCATGCACGGAAACGAAGAGTAGCCCCCAGCTCGCTGCAACTAGAGAAAGCCCGCATGCAGCAATGAAAACCCAACGCAGCCAAAAATAAATAAACAAATTTATTTAAAAACAAATAAAGACCCTGCTTTCAATTCTCGTGGGTATAGACCGAAAAGTGGAATCGCTGAATCAGATGATCGTATGTTTTCCACCAAACTGCTTTCTAGAGGGGCTGCAGCGTTCTCCATTCCCGCCAGCAATGCGTCTGTAAACGTCTTTGTCTGAGATAAATATTGCTTGACTCCCTTAACTTCTCCCCATCTCCCTAATTCAGCCCCTGGCCTGGTCTACGAGTTTCCTAGCTGGCCTCCTATGGTCACGCAGACCCCTTTCGGATTCAGGCTCTGCCCGACAGCCGGTGATCCTAATTCCGATATGTGGGTCTGCATGTTGCCATTCTGCTTACAGCCCCTCAGTGGTTCCCATTGCTTTGGGGATCAGACCCCAATTACATGACTGATGCTGTTCAGCTGATGTGGTCAGTCTCTCTTTTCCACCTGTCAATCCTGGGAAGGCACCATGCTCCGTTCCTTAGCACGTGCTGTTCCTTGGCTGGAATGCCATCCCCGGACTCCACCCCCCTCTCCTAATCATCGCTGGACTTCAGTTCAAGTATCACTCCTTAGGGAAGAGATCCCTGACCCCGTTTTTGTCTTCCTCCACCTTCAAGTAGGTTCTCCCGTTACAGCTTCTTGTAAAAATGTCTCTTACTTGCCCCCCAAGCACTAATTCTGTTTGTACCTATATATTCAACCATGTGACAGTTGGGCTAATATCTGTTGCAGCCCCAGGCTGGACAGTGGGTACGAAGACAAGCTTCCCACCCTAGGGGGGCCACACTCCCTACACATGTCACTGGGCAACAATGCCTCACGGGACTTGAGACAGCCGTAATTTTGTATGTATTTATTAGAATGTTACTTGATTCCTGTCCGCATCTCCCAGTACACCGTAAGCTCTACCAGGGAGGGTGTGTTTTCTCTCGCTCAATAATTATTAAATGATGGCAGTGTGCAGACACTGCCACCTTTTTGTAGGGGGCCCTGGCTGAATTAGGAATGCATGAAGCATTGCGGGATCTGAAGGATGCCTAAGGTGGCCAATTCTGCGTTTTCACAGAAGACTCGTCTGCAGGCGTCTGCCTTCCCCCATGAGACTGTAAGAGGTGTAAACGGCCGGAGGCGACTGCACCGGGCCCTAGTATGGGTCCCAGGATACTTGTCTAGATACTTGTTGAGTGAATGTGTGACTCCAAAAAGGAACACAGGGCATCAGGGATCGCAAGCATCTTTAGGCAAACTTCAGTTACAGCTCGAAACCCCTTAAACTAGGTGCCTAAGTATCGCACTTTAGGGTTGGCGGATGGAGCCACTAGGGCCCCGGAGACTGCTGACGTCAGTTGTCCCTTCTCCAGTGAGTGACCCAGGATCAAAACTTTCCAGGGAGACTTTTTCGGGGGTTCCCCACCCCAGTCCCAGGACGGAGGAAGGGACAGCCCACGGCCGGGGGCGGTGGGCGAGGCGCTACCCGGGGACCGGCGAGGCTGGCCGGGCGCGGACACCGGCCCCCACCCCGCCCCGCGCGCCCCCGCGAGCACCGGCGGGCGGGGAGCGCGGCCCGTAGGCTCCGCTCCGCCGCGATCCGGACCGGGATCCCGCGCCCGCCGCGCCCCGCGGAGCCCCGCCCCCTGCGCCGCGCCGCCGCCGGAGGCCGCTTGGAGCTGTGCGAACATGGCCGAAGTCGGCGAGGACAGCGGGGCCCGCGCCCTGCTGGCGCTGCGCTCGGCACCCTGCAGCCCCGTGCTTTGCGCCGCCGCCGCCGCCGCCTTCCCCGCCGCCGCCGCCCCCGCGCCCGGGCCCGCCGCGCCGTCGCCGCCGCCGCCCGCCCAGCCCCCGCCCCCGCCCCCGCCGCCGCCGGGCTCGATCGCCGGGGGCGCGGGGGGCGCGGCGGGCGAGGCCCTGGTGGCCGCGGCGGCCGCCTCGGTGCGCCGGAGCCCCGGGCCCGCGCTGGCGCGCCTGGAAGGCCGCGAGTTCGAGTTTCTCATGCGGCAGCCCAGCGTCACCATCGGTCGCAACTCGTCGCAGGGCTCGGTGGACCTGAGCATGGGCCTGTCCAGCTTCATCTCGCGACGCCACCTGCAGCTCAGCTTCCAGGAGCCGCACTTCTACCTGCGGTGCCTCGGCAAGAACGGCGTCTTCGTGGACGGGGCCTTCCAGCGTCGCGGCGCGCCCGCCCTGCAGCTGCCCAAACAGTGAGTGCCGCGGCCCCCGCCCGGCCCGGGCCCCGGGTCACCCCCGCCCCGCCCCCCGCCGGGCCTGGGCCCGAGATCAACCCGACCCCCGGGGACGGCCCCGGGAGCCCCGAGGACCGGGCCCCGAGGGTCGCCCTTGCCCCTCCCCAAGCTGGGCACCGGGGTCGCCCTCTCCTCGCCACCCTGTTTGGACCCGGGTCGGCGCCAAACGCACTCCCGAGGAGAAGGGTTGGCGTCAGGCGGTGTCGCTCCGGGAGGTGCGGGGTCCCTGGGGGCAGCGGCAGTGCCCCCGGAAGGCCCGAGCCCCCGGCCATAGGGGCCAGCTGTGAACTTGGGCCGGGAGGGGACGGCCGGAGAGTGGGCTGGGGTCGGGACAGGAAGTGCCCTCTCCTCAGTGGACCTGAGGACGCAGGTCTGGGGTCGCCGCACAGTTGGGGTTCCTGGGCAGGAGGGGAAGAGGCCGGGCGGGGAGGCAGGGCAAGGAGAGGGGGACCCGGCGCGCTTGGGGACAGGCCGCGGATGCCCCACGGTGCTTCAGCAACATCCTCGCGTTCCCGGGCTCTTCCGGTTCCCGGGGCAGCTGCCTTGCCCCAGGAGATCTTGCTTTCCGGAGATCTTTTGATCAGGAGAAAGCCTGTTTGGTTACTCATGCGGTCCTTAGGCACTTTCTTTTTCTGTGTAGTAGTTGCTTCTAACTCCTCAGCAGTGTTTATATTTCCTCAGCGTGCTTGGGTTCCAGAGTTGTCTCTGACTAATTACTCTCGCTTTTATAAGCACCCTGGGTCCAGGGAGTTTTTGCCGGGGTGATTGCCTGTTTCTGTAACCATCTCCCCTTTCGAGCGTATTGGCACGTTTGGTTGTAAGTATTGTACTGAATACTTTTCAACATCAACGATGACTCACTGGTGTTCGGGGCGTGAGTGGGGGGGGGGGGGGGGCGTATACAGACTTTGTTTTCCAAACGTGAAAGGTGTGTGTGTGTTTCTGTAAAATCAGGACTTGGTGAATGACAGAGTTGTTTTATCCCATGGTTGCTGTTACTCTGTTCTGCCTTTTCTGTGACCTACACGCTCTCTCCATTTCTGGGCCCTTAAATGCATTCTGGGTCCAGTCCCTCACAGTGAGAAAGTGACAGGTAAACAGCGCCTTCCCCTCCCTGCCCTTCCCCGCCCTGCCTGGTGGCTCTCAGAGGCCCGTTCTGCTCAGGCTTCTTTTTATAATTCAGGTTCTGTAAGGGCATCCATCCAGCAACCTTGTTTTCACAGTTCCCTGCCTCGCTGTTGAGAGGGTGCAGCCCCGAAGAGGCCCCAGCTTACCGAGTCTCGAATGCACTAGTCTTTTCTCTACCTCAAGGGTAGGACATTTCAGCCCGAGGAGTCCTCAGATCACGTGCGAGTACCGAGGCCCTTGTTTATGAAACGTGGTTGGTGTTCATGCTGCCTTCCTAGCCCGTGTAGCCAGCAGCCCAGATGGCCCCTGCCCTGTGGCTGGGGCTTTGCCCACGGTGCGCATCTGGCTGGGTTCAAGTTCAGTGGTGCTCTGAGCAGCAGCGGCACAGGCGGTGCTGGAGAATTTACGGGAACAGGAGAAACATGCTGGTGGAGAAACACCACGTGGATGTCCGTGTCTGCCCTCCCGGCAGAGGGCAGTTTGCTTCTGAAACCGTCAAAGCCCGTGGACAAACATGTTAGCAGTCCGAGCGGTTTTATGTTCTTTTTATTTGAGAAAACTAAACCTGTAGGTGGTAGCATCTGTAGGACAGGCTGTTGGAAGCTACTTTTTAGAATTAGATCAGGGTGCTTTGGCCCACCACGTGGAGAGTAATCAAGAAATGCTAATGAATTCAGAGGAAGGAAGTTGGACGTGTACGTTCTTGTCACCTCGAAATGGGAAATTCAGTGCTGACTTTCAAAGAACGGTAGCAGTTATTGTCTGTTTCCTCTCAGGCGTTGGTGCACAGTTTTGCCATGAGTCTTCGAAGCTGTGAATTTCTCCACCATAAATTCAGAGCTCTTATCCGTGTTGGAATTTGGTTGTGTGCATTTTGTGGCTACAGCTGCCTGAGACTTGGAGCTCTTCCTTGTGTTCTGGCGTTTCACCCTTTCCTGCCCTGTGAGGCCGCAGCCCCCCTCCAGCGCCCCCAGGGCACGGCTCCCCACGCCGCCCCTCCCTTTCCACCCCGGACTCAGGGAAGCACGAGGCGGAGAGGAGCCCCAGAGTCCACCCACACTTGTGACTAGAAGTAAGTTTTTCCAAAACTAAAATGAAATAATTTTGAAATTACTGGTAGGGAAAAAATTCCACATGACACAACTTAGAGCTGACCTTGATCCATGACTGTGGGTGCATGCAGAGGGAGGTGCAGCAGGTCCTGGTGTAGCCCCTGCTGTGCGATTCTCCGGCCCTCGTTCCCCAGGGCTGGGCTGGGCACTTTTTATCTTTAAGTGGAGACACAGCGCAGGAGCTGGCTGGCAGTAGGTGCGCACGGAGGAGTTAACGTTTGTTGAATGAAAAATCCATGAGTGAATATGCAGCTTCCCCGGAGGAGAAGCAGTGTCGCCAACTTAGTGGGTTTCCGAGGTGGGTGGTCAGCAGGCCTTCCTGGGTCTGCGGGTGGACATGGTTCGTGTGTGGGACTGTAGGTCTTGATACCAGCAGATTTGGAGTTTGAATTAGATGTAATCTGTGGACTACAGGAAACAGACCCATGCACAGCCTTGTACTTGCTCTCCCTTTCTTTCTTCCAACCTTCTTTCCTGATACTGTTATAAAATGAGCATGGACTACATGAATAATTACAGTAAAAACTAGACTTCTGTTTGTGGTGGTTTCTGTGAGTGGTAAGATGTATGTGATTCTTTTCTTCTTTTTACTTTTCTTTGTGTCCCAAATTTTCTGGAATGAGCATGGCTCTTTTTTTTCTTTTCAACACTAATTACTACAGAAAGTTTCAAGCATAAAAACAGGAGTGAGTTCCACGTGCCCATCACCCAGCCTCTACAGCTACCATGTTGTGGCCAAGCTTGTTTCATCTTCGTCCCCACCCCCGACCCCGACCCCCAGGTATTTGGAAGAAAATCACAAATGTCCTATCACTCCATCTGTAAATATTTCAGTAAAAGGTAAAGATTCCCTTTTTAAAACCTAACCACAATGTCCTTATCACACCTAGAAAGTTGATAACAATTTCTTACTATCATCAAACTTCCAGTGAATGTGGATTTCCCTTACCATCTCATGAATTTGTTTTTTTCTTTTCTTGCAGTGTGTTTGTTTAATCAGGAACCAAATCAGGTCCAGACACTATGATTGGTTGGCATATCTCTCACATCTCTCTCAATCTATAGGCTTCATCTCACTTTTTCTTTTCTTTTCTCAATGAAGAAACAGGGTCATTTGTCCCGTACACTTTCCCACGGTCTCTTTTTTTTTAATTTGCCGTGTTCTGAATTCTTTTGGCCATTACCTACACCAGGACTTTTTTTTTTTAGAAGATGTTGGGGGTAGGAGTTTATTAATTAATTTACTTATTTTTGCTGTGCTGGGTCTTCGTTTCTGTGCGAGGGCTTTCTCTAGTTGCGGCAAGCAGGGGCCACTCTTCATCGCGATGCGCGGGCCTCTCACTGTCGCGGCCTCTCGTTGCGGAGCACAGGCTGCAGACGCGCAGGCTCAGTAGTTGTGGCTCACGGGCCTAGTTGCTCCGTGGCATGTGGGATTCTTCCAGACCAGGGCTCGAACCCGTGTCCCCTGCATTAGCAGGCAGACTCTCAACCACTGCGCCACCAGGGAAGCTCCTCCCACGGTCTTTTTTTTTTTTTTTTTTTTTTTGCGGTACGCGGGCCTCTCACTGTTGTGGCCTCTTCCATTGCGGAGCACAGGCTCCGGAAGCGCAGGCTCAGCGGCCATGGCTCACGGGCCCAGCCGCTCCGCGGCATGTGGGATCTTCCTGGACCGGGGCACGAACCCGTGTCCCCTGCATCGGCAGGCGGACTGTCAACCACTGTGCCACCAGGAAAGCCCCCACGGTCTCTTTTTACAGATTGGATTCCCGTGGTGTCCATTTACTGCGTCCTCTCCCCTGTCGTTCCTGTAAATTAGGTTGTCGGACGTGGAGATTTGATCAGACTCGGGTTCGATGTGTTTTGCTGGAACTGCCGCACAGGCAGTGGTGCGTCGGTCTGTCAGGAAGCAGGCCCGTCTGTTTGTCCCAGTGGCAGCTTTTGATGGGCACTGCCTATATCCGTAAATCTGTTATCACCTGCACTCTTTTTTTTTTTTTTTTTTTTTTGCAGTACACGGGTCTCTCCCTGTTGTGGCCTCTCCAGTTGCGGAGTACAGGCTCCGGACGCGCAGGCTCAGCGGCCATAGCTCACGGGCCCAGCCGCTCCGCGGCATGTGGGATCTTCCCGGATCGGGGCACGAACCCGCGTCCCCTGCATCAGCAGGCAGACTCTCAACCACTGCGCCACCAGGGGAGCCCTCACCTGCACTCTTGTCACTCATTTTGGCTGCCAGCACATGTACCTCAGCATGCTGACGCATTCTGCCCTCTGAAAGGCATGTTTTGAATGGCAGGTGTTACGGATCACGGCCTCCGCACGCGCACTGTTAATAAAAGTAATTAACAGTAACCACCAAGGCATTTTACTACATAAATAATTGTTTAGGCCTCATGAAAACATACAGGACATAGTTTCTCATTGCTGTTCCAACTGGTCATGTGAAGAATATCGAATTTGTTACTAACCATCTTACAGTAGTTCTCAGATTGAGATTATATTGAAATTAACTGGAAAATGCCCCAGACTTAGTGAAGGCAGCAGGTGTCTGCCGAATATGCCTCAGGGCCCAGCGTCCCAGAAACAGCAGCAGTGTTCCTTTTCTCCCCCACCCTCCTCACTGTGCCTCCCCAGTCTGCTGGGCGCTACGGGGTCCTTCCGTGACCCGAAGCCTTCTTCTTGGGTGGTTGGTTCAGGAGTGTATCTGTGTGCTGAGCTGGGGGTGCGCTTGGGGCAAGAGAGGGCATCAGATCAGTCTGTTGCCAGTGGCTGAAGATGTAGAGACCGAGATCGTGCCAGCTGTGTTTCCACGTGGAGAGGAGAGCGGTGACCAGGGGGCAGTGGCATGTGTGGGCCTGCTCGGAGCTGGGAGGGCCACGGAGCCAGCCGGTCATTCAGGCCTGACCCGGCAGGACCTGCGGGAGGGTGGCCCGGGGTCTGGCGAGGAAGAGATTCAGCTGAAAGACCGTCTGATGGAAGAACGTTCTGATCTAGCGACGGGGTAGAAGAGACAGTGCGTCTGGAAGCTGGAGGGATGATAACCACGCAGAATGGAGCTGGGGGGTCAGGGGTGCGGGGAACGTGCCGTGGCGGGAACGGAGTTTTAGACTTAGGCCGCATCTGGATGGTGTGGTCAAAATGCGAAATGTGGCGTTTTCTCTAAGTAAAAGCTGTCTTCTGCTGTTCTTGCTAGTTGGCGGTTACTTTGTGTCACGTGTATTTGTTCAAAGTTAGACTGTGTCTTGTTAAAGACTTTCTTTAAAAAGGTTTATATTTCACCCAGGAAGACATACAGATGGCCAGGAGGCACATGGAAAGGTGCTCAACATCACTAATCATTAGAGAAATGCAAATCAAAACTACAGTGAGGCATCACCTCACGACGGTCAGAATGGCATCATCAAAAACCTACAGACGATAAATGCTGGAGAGGGTGTGGAGAAAAGGGAGCCTCCTGCACTGTTGGTGGGAATGTAAATTGACACAGCCACTATGGAGAGCAGTATGGAGGTTCCTTAAAAAAATTAAAAATAGAACTACCGTAGGACCAGCAATCCCACTACTGGGCATATACCCTGAGAAAACTATAACTCAAAAAGAGTCATGGTGGGCTTCCCTGGTGGCGCGGCGGCTGAGAGTCCGCCTGCCGATGCAAGGGACACGGGTTCGTGCCCCGGTCCGGGAAGATCCCACATGCCGCGGAGCGGCTGGGCCCGTGAGCCATGGCCGCTGAGCCTGTGCTCCGCAACGGGAGAGGCCACAACAGTGAGAGGCCCGCGTACCGAAAAAAAGAAAAGAGTCATGTACCACAGTGTTCATTGCAGCTCTATTTACAACAGCCAGGACATGGAAGCAACCTAAGTGTCCATCGACAGATGAATGGATAAAGAAGATGTGGCACATATATACAATGGAATATTACTCAGCCATAAAAAGAAATGAAATTGAGTTATTTGTAGTGAGGTGGATGGACCTAGAATCTGTCATACACAGAGAAGTAAGTCAGAAAGAGAAAAACAAATACTGTATGCTAACGCATATATATGGAATCTAAAAAAAAAAAAATGGTACTGATGAACCTAGTTGCAGGGCAGGAATAAAGAGGTCGATATAGAGAACAGACTTGAGGACACTGGGTGGGAGGGTGAAGCTGGGGTGAAGTGAGAGTAGCATGGACATATACACACTACTGAATGTAAAATAGTTGGCTGGTGGGAAGCAGCAGCACAGCACAGGGAGATCAGCTCGGTGCTTTGCGATGACCTAGAGGGGTGGGATAGGGAGGGTGGGAGGGAGGCTCCAGAGGGAGGGGATCTGGGGCCATGTGTGTGCATATGGCTGATTCACTTTGCTGCACAACAGAAACTAACACAGTATTGTGAAGCAATTATACTCCAATAAAGGTCTATTAAAAAATAAAAAAGAATTTTTTTAATTAAAAAAAAAGGTTTATAGGAGTGTAGCAAATTGGGAGCTAGTACATTAAATCTATGTTCTAGTGTTGAGTTCACACTGAGTTTTTTGGGCTTATCACCCATATAAGAAAGTTTCTATAGTATTTAAAATATCGGTCTATGAGAAGGATGGTATTTGTCGTGTAGTATGTGTTGAGTTTATAATAAACTTATTAAAGCCTTTGTCATCGATGAAGGAATGGAATTGGTAGGTGCTAAAAGGGTATTGAGTAGAGTTTTTTTTGTTTTGTTTTGTTTTTTGCGGTACGCAGGAGAGGCTCTGGACGTGCAGGCTCAGCGGCCATGGCTCACGGGCCCAGCCGCTCCGCGGCACATGGGATCTTCCCGGACCGGGGCACGAACCCGTGTCCCCTGCATCGGCAGGCGGACTCTCAGCCACTGCGCCACCAGGGAAGCCCTTGAGTAGAGTTTTAAGGGTGTTCATAGTACTTTGGAAAAAGACACAGCTATGTTTAAAATTATGTGCTGAAATGAAAGCATTTGATTTGGAGATACGGTAATTTACTGTTTGCTGTTTTTGCATCTTGTGAATGTCAGGAGATAAGCTTGCTAAATTAATGACAACTGGAATTACAGTGATGCCTCGTTTCCATAATTAACGAATATTTAAAGGATTTCATATTAAAATGAGAGGATTTTATAACTTGCTTTTACTTTGATTTCCTGGAAAATAGGCCCTTGCATTGTGACTTGTTAGGAGATTTTGTAGTTAATTTTCATTGCTGCTGTCGCTTTTCACGAGGTTCTAGTTTTCTGGTAAGATGTTGCCAGTTGATCTAAAAAGAAAGAAAAATGTAATCTGCCTGTGTGCACGTGTTTCATGACCGTGTAAAGGGAAGCCAGGGAGGCATGCTGGGTGTTGTCCAAGGCTCTGCAGAGCGGCTGCGCTCTAGGCGTCCCGGCTGGTTTGGTGGTGACGGGCTGTGGCCGCACCCCTGAGGTGGACATCACAGGCTTTCTTTCCCTGGGTGCGGTGGGGGTGAGCCAGCGCGGGGCTTGCCTCCCTTGGACCTGACGGTTCCGGCGCTAAATCCTGAGCTGCTTGCGAATACGCGGCTTCTCTCTCCTGAGAACGATTTTCAGTCTGGACAGTTTGTCCATGACTTGGTTAAGAAGGAACTTTTGCCCTTAGTCATCCGTGACATGTTTAACCATTCGTTTCCCCTGATGTGTGTGTGTAGAGCTGAGCTCTGACCACCCTGCTGCCCACGGCTGCTGGCGTTCATCCCTTAGCAGAGGTCCCAGCGCTTCTGCAGGCCTTCCCTTCACCTGCCACCTGCGTTTCAAGGTACGCGGCTGCCTTTGGGCAAAGGTGCCTCTGGGCATCCCGTACCTCTACTTAGTCCATCCACTCTCAGGGTTTGGGGCCCTCACACATTACTGGGGAACCCAGAGAGCTTTTGTTTATGTGGGATTTGTCTGTTACACTTACCACATTCGAAATTAGAACTGAGAAATTAAACTCTATATATTAATCTATTCAAAAATAGCAATAATAAGCCTATTTCAAAAATAAGTTTTTATGAAAAAATAGCTCAGTCTATTTTGTACTTCAAACAAAAGAAGTTAGGATAGGGGTATTCATTTTTTGGTATGTCTTTCATGTCTGCCTTGATAGAAGACAGCTGAATTTTATAGCTGCCTCTGCTTTTAGTCTGTTGTGATACATTGTTTCAGTGAAGTATATGAAGAAAATCCAGCCTTACAGAAGTATGTAGCTGGGAAAGGGAGGAGTGTGGTAGTAGCCTTTCAGGAAATTGTGGATGCTCTTCCATGCCTCTCCAGAACTGGACAGTAGTAGTTTCTTAAACGTTAATTGCAGGATGGAATCTGAAACCTCATCAGTGGAGTTTTGGTGAAGCTCCGTGAAATCCGTTGCTTTCTCTTGCATTTTGAATAAATCTTTTACCCATGTGTGAATTTGTAACCTCTTGCATTGGTCATTGAGAAAAATATGGATTGAATTATGTAGATCTAATGTCCATATATCTTACTACACAAATGTTTTATCTTCGATTGGTAGTTAAATTGATCCCCTTGAACCCAACAACTCATTTTTTTTAAATGTATTTATTAATTTGTTTATTTTTGGCTGTGTTGGGTCTTCGTTGCTGTGTGCAGGCTTTCTCTAGTTGCGGCGAGCGGGGGCTACTCTTTGTTGTGGTGCGCGGGCTTCTCATTGCAGTGGCTTCTCGTTGCAGAGCACGGGCTCTAGGCGCGCGGGCTTCAGTAGTTGTGGCTTGCAGGCTCTAGAGCACAGGCTCAGTAGTTTTGGCACCTGGGCTTAGCTGCTCCGCGGCATGTGGGATCTTCCCAGGGCTCGACAGGGCTCGAACCTGTGTCCCCTGCACTGGCAGGCGGATGGACTCTTAACCACTGCGCCACCAGGGAAGTCCCACAACTCATGGTTTTGAAAATAGAAATCTATGAAAGGATCAGGCTTTTTGATGTAATTTGCTTTTTAAATTTGCTTTAAAAGTTGAGTGTGGGCTTCCCTGGTGGCTCAGAGGTTGGGAGTCTGCCTGCCAATGCAGGGGACATGGGTTCGAGCCCTGATTGGGGAGGATCCCACATGCCACAGAGCAACTAAGCTCATGTGCCACAACTAGGACTTAATTTCAGCTTAAAGGGAACCACAAAGAAGGAAATAAGTAGGAAAGGTGAAGGAGGGAGGTTATACCCGATGGTTTAACAAAAAAAAAAAAAAGTTGAGTGACAGTACATTTTGTAGAAATAAAGAAGTCATAACTTTGTCATTGACCTTTATTAGCATCTGGTGGCATAATTTGGCTTAAATTTAGTATGTTTTGTATCTACAATCAATTCTTATTTCAGGTGGAACTATCCAGCTTGTCAGTTATTTCTGTTATTTTCCCACAGCCAAGCAGGGTGCTCTGGGGTTCCTGGATGACACCCCTGCTTTTTCCCTTCAGCCGTGGGTGTGGACCCACCAGGAAACAGCAGAGTGAAGCGGGTGGACATGGAGTGACTCAGCCCTCAAGGGATGTCAGTGACAAAACGGGCTTTTATGGACATTATTCCTTTTTTGGGGTTTTTTGTGTAACCTTTCTGAGCACACTTGTGAAAAACTCGGCCCCTTTTGGATAAAGGTAAACCTCATTCTACCCCCTCCCAATCCAGTCTTTTTCTCTCTCTTTCTTCCTTTCTCCCAGTAACTCAGTATCACACATAGGATAAAACACATTTTTCGTCTGTGCTGAAAAAGCTTTGCCTTTTGTGACTTGTATCATGAAAACCAGCGGGGCTTGTTGTTTTCCAGGCGGACGGTTGTAACATCAGATGTGCCGGGATGCCTCCCTTGCCGCCCCCCACTTGCATTGCTCTGTTTCACAGATTGCGTTTGGTTGGGGAGCAGCTATAGGATTCAAACAGTGATTGTATATCTTTCAGTTGGGATTTTGTGCCAATCGTCATGTAAGGTGGGTGGTGCTGACCTGATGTGGCGGGTGTACCTTTGCTGGGGAACCCGCAACGCTGGGTTTCGGGGTGAGCTGCGGGGAGACCAGCCTCGGGAGCTGGGCGTGAGTCCCCGCAGATGAACGCACGTTCCCGGGGCCAGGCTGTTGTCTGTAGAAAGCCTGCCCAGAAATCCTCCCTCCCGAGTGTGGTTTGGATACAGTTTACTGAGGAAATTAAGGAGCCTCCTGTGTGTTACCAGGACGTCTTGGCTGGAACTTTCCTCAGTGAAAAATAATTTGTAAATTTAGTAACTTTTTGGAGCTGATTTTGAAAGGATGTTAGAATGAAATCCGATGATACTTATGACAAAGCAGATGACAGAGCAGACAGGCTGGAGCCGTCGGGGCGACATGAAAAGGAAGATCGCACAGCAGAAGTTTGTGCTCTCCTCCACCTCCACCCGTGGGGATGTAAATATCTGGTCTGCTTGGCAGTTACGTCCCCGACGCAGGGAACAGTGACTCATCGCAGCCGGAGGAAAGCACCTTCCCTTCGGAGTGCCCAGCTCTTTGATTGATTCCATGTTGACCAGGAGCGCTTGCTGCCCTGTTAGCTCCTGGCCTGCAGCATGACTCGACTGATTGTTCAACTTTCTCAGCAATTCTGTTTTTCTCTGGCGTTGCGACGTGAGCAGGTTTTCCAGGCCTGCCCACCCTTGGTTGGCCGGGCAGGGATCTCCTGGAGTCTGGAACGGCCTGCAATGATAGAAGCGGCCAGCAGGGCAGCCCGGGTCCTGCGTGGCTGTTGACACTTGAAATGTGGCGAATGTGACCAAAGAATTTTAATTTTTTTTAATTTTTTTTTTTTTTGGCTGCATCGCGCGGCGTATGGGATCTCAGTTCCCCGACCAGGGATCAAACCTGTGCCCCCGACAGTGGAAGCGCCGAGTCTTAACCACTGGACCACCTGGGAAGTCCCTGAATTTTAATTTTTATTTCATTTTTCAGTTAATTTAAGTTAAACTGCCTGCATGTGCCGTGGCCCCCGGGTGCTCTTGGGGACGTGGTAGGTCCATGGGTGCCCAGGCCCAGGGGTGTGGCTGCTGCCTCAGTTTACCCGCTCGCCTCCGAGGCACAAGTCTTGCCTTCCGCCGTGCGCTTCGAGGTGCAGCGATGGGAAGGCCTGGTCCCGGCCATGGGGTCAGGCTGTGTGCGGGGCAGGCAGCCCTTCCGCAGAGGGGTCCCCTTCCCTGTCTGCACCCAGTCCGGACGGACGGTTCCGTTTTTCCCTTTGTTGCCCTTGTTCTTGACGCTAGAGGAAGGAAGTGAGAGGGTCTTAGACACGACCCCTGTGAATGGCAGGTAAAGATGGAGACAGATTTGCAGCTTTGAGGGAAATTAAAAAAACCCTCTCCCTGGCCCTTCATAGCCCTGGGTTTACGGTACGTGTTGGTTACGGATGGATCCCCTGCGAGTCCATCTCCTCAACGCTAGTGCTTACGTTTCTGTCCTTGCAGACTTTTAATTCCTTCGCAGGCGGACGTGTGCCTGTCGCGTGTCCACGTGGACGCCTGCTCGGACCGGGTGGTGCTGCCCCGTGTGTCCGCGTGGGGCCCGAGCGTCAAGCTCTCGGGGCTTCCCGGGGTCAGCCGCCGTACCGTGAGAGCGCTGGTCCGTGTCTGTCCTGCTCGGGGAGCTGGAGGTTCCGTGAGGGTGGCACTGCGTCCGCAGGGCCAGCACACACCTGGCCCTTGGGAGGCGCTAAGCGTCAGCTGAGCGTTTACCCATGTACCTGACCTTGTGTGGCCTGCAGGCAGCTGGAAGGGTCCATTCCAACAGCTTGCTCACGGAGAGTACAGAATAGGGGTTTCTGAGCAGTGGTGCCGATGCCGGGAACCAGGCCGGCACTGTCCGGTGTCATGTCCCCTCGTCCCCACCCCCGGGTTAGCTCAGCCTCTGGCGGCAGTGGTGTCTACACCAGGCCTGCCGGGAGGTTGTGCGGGGGCGTGTGATGGGCTTGGGCTGGCCCCGAGGAGACTGGAGCCGCTCCGTTGTAGCCAAACCCCGCAGGCTCCCGTTGGTCAAGTCTTCTCGGTGCACGGCCGCACCCACTCATTGACCGGCTACCACAGGGCACAAGAGCCTAAGGCAGCTTGCACAGCGTGCCGTTCACCGTACACGGCCACCAGCGTCACAGCCAGCACCTTTGTGTGCCTGGTTCCCTTTACACAGAGCCCCCGTGTTTCTTGTTACGCTGAATCCTGGGCATTTTATATATTTCTTTAGGGGATGGTTAATATGCTGGATCTTTTTTCCCTCGTTATTTTCTAAAGGGTCAGTGCTCACGGGTAGGAAGGAGGGGCCTCTTTTGCCTTCGTACTACAGTATGTATTTCCTCAGAACAAGGATGCTTCCATAACCGCCGTCCTGGCAGTGAGTTCAGGAAACGTCACAGTAACTGTGACGCTTTATCACATCCTCAGCCCAGATGCCACTTCTGCCAGTTGTCTGGCGGCCTCCTTCGTGGTTTCCTGCGCCGTCCAGGCCGGATCCAGGCTGGAGGCTGCGCTCAGGTGCCCATCCCCTCAGCCCCGCTCGTGTCCACAGGAGTTATCTTATCGGATGTCTTTCAATTTAGGTTTGTCTAATTTGACAACATCCTGATCAGGTTCTGGTGAAGCATCTTTGGCTGAAATGCTAGGAAGGGGTCGTGTGTCCTTTTGGGGGGTGTCACCCAGGCACATGGGGCCTTCTCGATGGGGTCACGTGGTCACTTGGTTTAGGTGTTGTCAGGCTACTCCACCAAACAGTTAACTGTTTTTCTCCTTGTAATTAATAAGTAATTTTTGCGGTACTGGAATAAAACGTTAATTTCGTATACAGCCACATTTACTATTTCTAGTAACAGTTTTTAAATTCGCTTTTCAGATGTGTTTTCCAGGTCATAATCTTCATCTGCACATCACGATTATTTTTGTCTCTTCCTCCACCATTTCATATCTCACTGGCTTTTGTTGTCTTGTTCAGTTGGCCGTAGCCTCCAGGTGTTGCTAAAAAATACCATGATGATGGGCTCCTTTCTCATTTCTAGCCTGACAAGGAGAGCTTACAAGCTGGTTCAGAGCAAATGGAGCTTTGCTGCTGAGATCCACTTTCTTCTTTTCCCCAGATTTCATTAGGTTTTTTTTTTAATTGAAATATAGTTGATTTACAAAGTTCTGTTAGTTTCAGGTGTACAGCAAAGTGATTCAGCTTTATATATATACATATGTATATGTATACACACACACACACACACACACACACATATACACACGTGTGTGTGTGTATATATATATATTCTTCTTCAGATTCTTTCCCATTATAGGTTATTACAAGATACCAAATACAGTGCCCTGTGCTGTACAGTAGGACCTTGAAATCCACTTTCTCAAGGCAGCCTTCCCGACGCTTCTCTGAGTGAGGTCCCACGGGCAGCGCCCCCCAGCGCCCCAGGGTGGCCCAGTCTGAGTGTCAGGGGAGCAGGGCTGCGCTTCTGGTTCGTTACTGTAAACCCGGTACCTACCAGTGTGTTTGCCCCATAGTTGGCAGTTCATAAATTCTTGGCAAAATTAATACACAAACAGCAGAGGTCTGAATGCAAAACTGAGCCGGCCAAAGAAAGTGGCTGAAGGTTATATAGTAGCTTAGCTTTTAAAAGACCTGGCCGGCATACCTCCCAGCTGGGTGCCCTTGAACAGGTGACCTCACTCAAGCTCCCGTTTCCTCATCTGTACGATGGGCACGCTGCCCACTTCCTGGGTCCTGAAAACTGGAAGCAGTGTGTTCACAGCCCTCGCCGCAGTGCCTGGGGCTAGATACACCCGGCACAAGCCCCCGTCGTTGTCATCGTCCCTGCTGTCCCTGTGACCAGGTAGGAGAGGGACTGTGTTTGCTTGGTGAGCCGTCTGGCGTCAGCAGTGAGATCTGGCCTGTTGCTGGGGAAGCCGTTGCCGTGCCTCAAGCTGGTCGTGCTGGGGCGGCCCGGCCCTGTGCTCTCTCACCAAGGCGCCAGTCGCTAGTGGGGCTCTGTAGAGGGCGGCCTTTGTGCATGGGCTGTGGGACGGGCTCGGCTCCACCAGGATGCCTCCCGGCTGCTAAGGTTGTACGATCAGAGTGAATGAGGAGGGTGTGTGTTCTTGTGCTTCTCTGAGCTGCTTGTCTGGACGAGGATGGGATCTCAGAGCACAGGGTACCTGGAATCGGCTTGAGTGGCCTCTGCGGGGTGCGGGGACTGGCTCACACTCGGGCAGGACACTGAGACACAGGCAGGGCCGGGCCTTGATCTCGGAGTCGCTGCTCGTCACCGCAGTGTTTGTCCCCCACCAGCTGGGGTGCAGGGCACCTGGCAAAGGAAAAGCTGTGACTTGGAGATGGATGCCCAGAACTGATGAAACAACTCATATGTACTGCAGGGCATTTAAAAAATACAGAAAAGTGTAGAGGATCATGTAACGTGTCCTTGTTCACGTCCTGTCATATTTTTTTTAAATAAGAAAAACGACACGTTACGGTTGACATTGGGGTCCTCTGAGTTCCCGAGACCCGTACCTTCCACACCCAGAGACATCTGCGAGTGATGGTTCGTTTAGTTGTGTGTGTGGCGGGGGGGGGGGTGATTTACACAAGTCGTGTCATACAGTCTGCTTCGTTATATATGTGTGTGTTTTCTACGGCTGTAGAAAGACTGCTTCGTGGGTGAGTCTGTCAGACACATAACTGACTGTGTCTTCGCAGCCCCACCATCTGACCACAGCCCTTCCCGGCCCTGTGGCCTCCTTCCCGGCATTCCTTCCCCTGTTCTCGTCGCTCTAGCCTCTCAGCCCCCGTGCACCTGCGCACTCCCGGGCCTCAGGCGGAGCATCCCTGCCCGCCCTTCGACCCGTTGGCTCCGGCTCCTGTCCCATCCCGGGGGCCCCGGGCTCACGTGCAGCCGCCTCCCCTGAGCTCCCGGCCGGATCTAGGGGCCCCTGCGCGTCTCCATGCTGGACCTGGACGGAACCCCTGCCCACACCCCAGCGGCCTTTAGGTTCCTGAGGTCTCTGGTTTCCTTTCCTCGGGAGCGCTCCTGTGTGTAAGGCGCTGCGGGGATAGGTGTGCAGGGCGAGCAGGACACACTGCCTCCCCGCTCCCGGGAAGCAGGAGGGCGACATTGTGACCACGGAGAGCGAGTGACGGTGAGACTTCAGGGGATGCGCGCACAGTGAGGAAGGCCCCGCAGGAGGCGGGGGAGACGGTGGGTGGCAGGCCTTCCCGGGAAGCGACATCTTAACTGAGGTCTGAGTTACAAGCTGGTGACGGAGAAGAGTCAGGGCAGAGGCTCGGGGACCAGGGTGGGGTGCTCTGATGGGGAAGCCAGAGATGGAGCGGACAGCCTCGGGGCCCCCCTGCAGGTTCAGAGGAGAGAAGTGATGTGGGCACCGCCAGGGCCACCCAGTGGGACGGACCGTGGGGGCCACGCTCAGGCATGAGGACCGGGGTGCTGGCTGCGGCCGTGGCAAAGGCTCATAACCCTGAAGGCCGTTCGGGACGTGGCCCACGGGCTGGGTGACGGGCTGCCTCTGAGGGTGGGGGAGGGTGGGGGAGGATGGCCCCCGGAGCCCCCAGGGGCAGCCGACGGCCTCCAGCTCAGGTCCTCAGCCTACACAGGTTCGTCCCGTGTCGCCTGACCTTGTCGTGGGGTGGCAAGGAAGTGTACACACAATGTCCGGAGCCCAGGAGACGGGTGGGTTTTGTTCATCTGAGCGCCAGAACATTGTTAGGAAGGGTTGTTTTATTCTGTGTGGTAAGACTAAAAGCATCAGTAATAAACCGCATGATTTGGGGGAAGCCCCGGCCCGGGGACTGGGGCTCCATGATGTTCGGAGTGGTACCTGCTCTGCGGGAAGTCCCTCCAGGATCTGGACGTGTTTCCAGCTCATCTTTCGCGATGCAGCGCCTGTAGAACAGTCCATGATAACGGGGGAAACTACCTGACCCGTGATTCCACTTGCAGAAGGGAGTTTGTGAGAGCCACGTAAGATAAAGGTTACAGAGGCTGAAAACCCTGCTAGTCGCTGATACAGAAAGCCAGACATCGTAGAGAAATTGTGTGGTTTTTTGTTTGTTTTGAGAGTAGCTATCTAAATGTTTGGAAAATCGGCTACTACTCACTTAATAAAATAACCTGGGAGGGAAGTACTCAGACAGCGCGGCTTCAGATCCTGCCCTTGGAGCCTTTTTGACGGCAGCAGCGCTGAAAGCATCTCGCTCACAGGATTATGAGTAAACGTCCTCTTTGTTTCTGAGCCCCGCGGGCTGAGATCCAGCCCACAGTGGGCTTGTCCAGATGTCAGCGAAAAGGCTGGGGCAATGGCTGGAGCCTTTGGTCGTCCCTCAGCCCGGGTCCTAGGCGCCCTTCCTTCTACGTGCCAGGCTGTGAGGTGCGCGGCTCCCGGGCCTCTCATGGGAGGCGCGCGTGTGCACCGTGGCCCAGCCGCAGCCCCGGCAGCACGGGGGGGGCCCGTCCCACCCTGGCCAGCTCCTCGCCGACTCCCCAGCCCCACGGAGACCTGGGCTTTGCCCGCCGCGTCCCAGTGAAACCCGGAGGATTTGTCTCTAGCTGCCGAGCGCCTTCTATGTGCCAGGGTCTGTCCTCGGCCCCGGTCACCATCTACGAGGGACAGGCACAGGGCCGGCCGCGTCCACCCACAGGGGCGCTTCTTCCCGGGCCCCGAGATGGCGTCTCTCTCCAGCCCGCTGTCACACTGGGTCCCAGGAGCCCCTGGCCTGGTGTGGCATCCTGGGGTGGGCGGGTAGGGCCGTGAGGACGGACCGCAAGACAGAACAGCTTCTCCCTCCTGTTTTATATGTTGTGCTAACTTGTAAGACTTCCCCTGATGGCATTTTGATCTATGAGCTTGGATCCGTGCGGCGCATGTAATTTTTCTAAAGCAGATTGTTTTTGTTTGTTTCTTAAATGCCCGTGAGATTTGCAGTGGTATCACTGGCGGCCGTACGCAGCGGGAAGAGCACAGGCTGTGACACCGAGGCCCGCAAGGAGGGCTCTCGGTGATGCAGTGAGAGGTGGTCAGCCGGGCCCCGGGTGGGGAGGGCGCGTCGGGGCAGCGCAGGCCCCGGTCTCCTCTGAGCCTCCTTCTCCTCAGCGGGCGTCCCGAGCTCTGCCTGCCCCTGAGACTCCGTGAGGCCCCCACCTCTCCCGTGTCCCTGCCACCCCGGGCCAGGACAGCCCGGGCCGCTCGTCTCCCACGTCAGCTACTCCAGAGCCCCAGCCACCCTTCTGATTGCGTGGCATCAAGTTGACCATCGTCACCGTTACTAAGTGTGAGTTCGGGGGCGTCCAGTGCATTCACACTGTCGTGCAGCCATCGCCACCATCCATCTGCAGAATTTCTCATCTCCCCAAACTGCACCTCGGTCCCCTCTGACCGCCAACGCCCCAGCCCGCTCCCCCAGCCCCTGGCACCCGCCCTCTGGGGGCCTGACCCCTCTCGTATCCCTGTTTGCCCTTCGCTGTCACGCTGCTGTCGGTCCAGGCGGGTACAGCCTTTAACCTAAGTGTTTCTCACACACCC
Source organism: Leucopleurus acutus (assembly GCF_964270905.1). Classification (NCBI taxonomy): domain Eukaryota; kingdom Metazoa; phylum Chordata; class Mammalia; order Artiodactyla; family Delphinidae; genus Leucopleurus; species Leucopleurus acutus. Next base: position 3,420,977 of record NC_139158.1, read on the forward strand.
ATCCCTGCTGGGCCCCAGCGCCCAGTGCCTTCCCTGCCATGCCCTGCCTGGAGCGCGTCCACCTTCTTCCGTGGGGTCACCCAGTGTCACTGCCTCGGGGCTGGGTTGGGGCACTCACTGTCTGCACTCTGTGTTTCCCCACGTGTTCCTGTAGTTTATAATCGTTTATTTCCTATATGATGTATTTGTGTGTCCTCCCCTCCCCACTTCCTGCCCCATTCATCTAGAAGGCCCTGAGGGCGAGGGCGTGTGTGGAAGTGTTTCTGCTGCGGTTCCTAAGGGTTTATCTGGGCCTTCCCCCCCCCCGCCCCCCCGCTGAACACATGGCCCTCCCGTCAGCTCACACAGAGGGTCAGTGGGTGGGGAGGGTCTCAGGAACCACCCTTGGAATAGTCCTTGTCAGACAGGCCGCCCACCCAGACGCTGGCCGCCCAGGGAGTGCCCTGCCCTCCCCCCCCCCCCCGCCCCCGCCCCCGCCCGCGCCCGCGCCCCCCGTCCCCGCCCCGCCACCGTCCCCGCCCCCGGCTGGCGTCTCCCGTGCTCTCTGCTCCGGCATCGCTCATTGTTTATCATCTGCAAGTAGGGGACCCCGATGAGACGTTCAGCCCGTATTTGGGGATACTTAATTCTTCAAGTTTCTTCTGATACACCTCTAGCCTGTAAGGGATTGAACCATAATCCTGACATTTGCGGAGTCCTGTGGTCGTGTTTCCCTTTCCTGAGCAGTTCTGCCAGTTTCTTTAACTCCTTGTACTCTTCATCTTTTCAGACTTCACCTTTTATAATTATCAGAGTTGTAATTTCAATTTGTTCACTGTTGTTTAAGCAGCCAAGGAAGTTTGACTTTTTTTTTTTTTTTTTTTTTTTTGGTGGTACGCGGGCCTCTCACTGCTGTGGCCTCTCCCGTTGCAGAGCACAGGCTCCGGATGCGCAGGCTCAGCGGCCGTGGCTCACGGGCCCAGCCGCTCCGCGGCATGCGGGATCTTCCCGGACCGGGGCACGAACCCGTGTCCCCTGCATCGGCAGGCGGACTCTCAACCACTGCGCCACCAGGGAAGCCCTAAAGTCAGTAACTTTTTAAAGGAGCAGACGAGGGTCTCTTTGGAGAACTCTTCTATCCACAGTGACTTTTTTCCAGAGGATTCCACATTACTAACATGGTAGTTAACACCAAGTTAAAAGTCTTGAATTCTCAAGCTTTTTGGAGAGCTTACTTTATCAGCCTGCATTCTCTAATTTTCTTAAAAGTCAAAATTGTTCAGTGTTCTTTCCGGAGGATCCAGTATTTAAAAGAAAGCAAAAAAAAAAAGAAGAGTGCACTTTAGCTTTGATGTTACATATCTATGCCACCTTTATTTTTTCAAACTTTTTGGTGTCACACACACGCTGACAGAAAATTTGGAAAATACAGAAATGTGGGAAGGAGAAAAGCCGCGTACAGCTGCTCTTCACCGAGGTGCCCGTTACGGCATTCAGCGTGTTTTCCTCGTGCCTGTTACCTTTTAAAGAACCAGAGCAGTCACTTTGCTGAAACTGCATATTTGCAATCACTACTGCTGGGGGATCGGAATTCAATTAGCCAGGGGCTTTAAAGCACCTTTTTTATGTTAATGTCTGTGTGGCTGAGTAGGTTAGGATCCTGCGCCGTCCTGAGTTGGGAGCCCCAGCAGGGTCTCGAATCCCGGCTGGCAGAGGCCACTGGACACTGACAGCTGTGGCCAGGCCGAGTCAGGGCAGGACCTGGCTTCTGTGCTTCCCTCCCCACCCAGCTCCATCATCGTGGGCCCTAATTTCTACCACCTGGATCAGAGAATGCTCATGGTAACCAAAACCAATATGTGATTTCTAATTTTTTCTGGATTGTCTTCAGCGTGGAGAAATGTGGAAGATAAAAGATGCATCTTGTTAGGGACTTATCACGGGGTGGCATGTTTGGAAGTGTGAGGGATTATTTCCTTTGCTGTAAGTGCCCTTGAGTCCTGTTGGACCCCGAGGTCAGGGTTGGTCCTTCCTTCGCCTGCCTGGGTACCACACCCCATACATCCTCTCCTTCCATAGGTGGCTCCTTCTCGAGGGGCCCACAGAGACGTCCCACTGTTCTGAACACTCTTTGCAGGGTCTACAAAGAATTTTGTTGGAACTGAACAAGTCACACAAGAGCTCGTTACTTGTTATAAGGTATAACTTAGCTGGTTTATACCTTAACTGAACTCCATTGCATTTTCTTTGTAAAAATGAAAATTAAAACCTAAGGGTTTCCTGCCTTCGTCCCGAGCAGATCGCAGGGCGGTGATACTGGGCGGAGCGTCAGCCTGCAGCCTCGGGGAGAGAAGGCTGTGTGCCGGGTTTTCCATCCAGTGCCCTGGCCCTGTGGAGGCGGGTGCTGCTCAGACACTAAGGAGATCCAGGCCGGAGGCTGGCTGTGTCGCGAGGGTGGGTGTGTAGCCCTGAAAAGTGTCTGGCTCAGTTTTTATATCAGAGAAAACCATTCTGACGAATAGGCCGTCAGGGATAAATTGATGAGTTTGAGGCTGCAGTTTACATAACAATTAAACCAGTTTGGTTTATCCCCACGCTGCTGGAACCAGGCTTCTCCCTGCACAGTTATTCAGTGTTATTCATCTGTTTTATGACCCACTTTCCCCAAATGGATCGTTTCTTCTCCACGGTGCTAAAATACGTGCAGTTGTGGGGATCTGCGGCAGCGAGCCAGTGGTTTTAAGAGCCACCACGGAGGGCCAGCTGTTTGCTGCGGGGGGGGGGGGTCCCTCCGCCTCCCCCGTCTTCTGCTCCACGCGTGTGGAAGCATATCGTCCATCAGCACCGTTTCCAGGTCTCCTGCCAGTTCTGAGTTGGGTGGAGGGAGAGCCAGGCCCCCCCACTTGGACGCATGCTGGGGATTGGCTGGGAGGTGTGGCGGCCTTTGCTCCCGGCCCCCCGGGACGTTAGGAATGTGCTCTGGGGGGGGCCTGAGCCAGACACAGGCCTTTTCACGCTCTGCCTGTGCTGATAGCTGCTTGCTGGCTTTGTTGTGCGCTTCCTCCAGGACAAAGCCGGGGGTCTCTAAACAAGCCCCGCTGCTGGTTACCGGAGAGGACCCCGTCTCCCTGAGGAAACCTGGGCTAGCTTCCCGACTCTCTGACCCAGCTTCTGTTTTATCAGTGGCCTGCGGTCAGTCGGAGAGGGTCGCAGAGAAACACCACTCCCTTGGAAAAGGTTGAAGGGGTTAAAGTCTAACTTGACCTTAAATGATGGAAAGTTATTTTCTTGGTTTAGGGTGGAATACCGTGTGACAGAACGACAGCCGAGGTAACGGAAGTGTAGCAAATTGGTGTAACGAAAACACGGACGTCTGCTCCAAATGATGTAAACTTCAACTTGCGTGTGATCTGGGAAGGAATTTTCTCCCGGATACTTGGTGAAGCCCTGGCTGCTGGGGGTGGCCCCCGGCCCCTGGCTTCCCCCCTCTTGGGGAGTTTGGGGGGTGGTGAGGGTGGCAGCGAAGCGCTGCTCCTGGCTGGTGACATGTGGACTCCGGGTGAGCGCTGGGTGTCACCTGGAGCCTCGTCTGCGCCGTCGGGCCCCCGTGCAGCCCCGAAGCCAGCCGCCCTCCGCCTCCGCCCCGCAGGGGGTTGCCGGCTCAGGGGGCCCTTTGCTGGGCCCGTCGTCCTCTTTATTCTCTTGTGCAGCGTCCACCACCTTGCTGCTGTGTCACGGGCCTCCTTGCCCAGGTCACAGGCCCCATCTCCTCGGAGAGTCCATCATTTTCATTCTCGGGGCCCGTGCGGGGCCAGCACTTGCTTGTCAGCAAGCGCTCGGTACCTGCGTTGGTGAGTGAAAGGCTGAGCAGACGCCCGGTGGACCAGACGGCCCTGTCCGGGCCTGGGGACCCGGCCGCCGGGCAGGCCTCACCCGCGTCCTCCCCACCTGGAATACTTCTTGCTTTTGTGACAGCACCTGTGGCCTGCGAGGCCTGAGAGGGCAAAGTTTCAGAATTGAACTTTGGTTAATTTTGCCACCATAGAGTTCAAGTTACCCGTTAGGCCGTTGGCCCGAGCGCTTGAGCAGTGAGATTCCTCAGTGCGATGACAGCCCCTTGCCCGTGGGTGGGGACAGGGGACAGCAGGGGCGCGGGCCCGTGCTCCGGTCAGAGCTGCTCTGAAGCCCAGTGGCAGCACAGAAATGACTTTTTAAAATAAATTTCGTGGGGGTAGGTTGATTCAGCAGGAGTGTTTTATGGTTTTATTGTCAACTTTGTTTCACAAAATCCAGTTTCTTTGTTTCATCCTCTGAGGAGTTAGGAGGTCAGAGCTTGCACAGGAGCTGCCCTTTGCTCTCTGGGTGACTTGGTGACTTCGGAGGAGTGACCTGTACCTCTTAGCCATGGTGTCCTGTCTGCAGAGCCGTGCAGATGCCGGCTTCCCTCTGAGATCACGGCCGCCTCAGTGAAGGTTCTGTTTAAAGGAAGTTTCCTTCCAGGACCCACACGTTGGCTTCAGGGACAGTGCGTCCATCCGGGTTTTAATCGGCATTTGGATTAGGGGCGGAGTGCTGGGAATCTGTGTCGACGACCGTCTCATGCTCGTAATGAAAACATCGCCGTGGCCCTGGTTTCTGGCACCGCAGGCTGTCTGGTCCTGACCGTGGAGGGGGGCAGCACGCGGGGGCCAGGCTGGCTGCTCTGCGGCGAGAGGGGCCTGATCTGTCTGCACGGCCGAGGCTGCTTTTAATAGAAACTGAACTCAGAGCCTCTTCTCTCCCCCACGTGGAGTTATGCGTCTCAAGTTTCTCCCCCTTCGTTGTCTTCCATCTGTCACTGGAGTTACTTATCGCTGTCCTGGTCTCACTTCTCCTGTTCTGTGTCGTTCCTCCTCGGTGGTGGGTGTGTGTGTGCCTCAGTGGATGTGACCGACGGGTGCTGGTTGGCCACTGCCCTCGCCCTTGGGGTGTATGGAGAGCAGGTCGCGATTCCTGGACCTCAGGGAGTTTCGGAGCTCAGAAGGGCCCTGGAGAACACAGAGCAGAGGCACCAGGACCCTGAGCCATGAGTCGGTTACAGGTGGCAAAGCTGGGACTGGACCCCACATCTCCTGACCCTTAGTCACCATGGCTTTTTCTGCTAAAACAGCCTGTTTCTTTGGGATGTTATGCCTAAGACAGTTTATTCTAGTTCAGTGTAAGAATCATTGTGCTGGCATATGTCCTGCAGGTACCACCAGAAACGCGAGGGCAGTGAGTTCCCACCCCTCTGCATAGGGCAGCTCTGGTAAAGCAGGAGTGAAGGCTGCTTGTGGTCTGTATTGTGATGTATCAGTCAGGGAGGCGAGGGTGTCGTAACAAATGTACCAGCGGCTCGAGCACGGAGGAAGTAAGTCGCCAGCCCCTTCCAGGTGGTACAGGGAGGAGAGCGCCTTCCCACGGGGCCGGAACAGGAGCGGGCACACTGCCTTCCTCGAGCCTCGGCCCAGAGATGGTTCGTATCCCCCGCTGACATTTCCTTGGTGAGAACGAGCGTCAGGGAGGCACAGAGCCACGCGGGCTGCTGAGAAATGTTTAGCTCTGTGCCCCGAGCAGCTCGTGGTCACTGTGGCGAGGGGGGTGCTGTGGATGTTGCCGGGGCGGGGGTGCCCCCCGTGGGCCTCAGACAGCTTGGCAAGCGGGAGGGTGGAAACGTACGCTCCATCCCAAGGCCAGTGGGGGACCCCTGGAGGCGTCATAGTAAGCAAGCGACGCGATTAGCCCGTGTTTCGGGAAGGGAACCCACGTCAGCACCAGCCTGCAGATGGGAGCGTGGTGAGGTGGGCGCGTTGTGAGGAAAGACCTGAACACCAAACCCGTAGGAGAGCCATGAGGGCGACGGTAACTGCGTGTGTTTCCTGGCCCTTGGCTCGTGCCCTGCGCGCGTCACACGCGCTGTCTCACGGTTATCGCCGTGGCCCCACGAGGTAGGTGTGGTGTGTGTCCCCGCGCTTGACAGAGGACGGGCCTGGTTTAGAGAGAGGAAGGACCTTCCCGAGGCCACACAGCTCTGGATCCCCAGCGAGCAAACCTTCAGATGTGCAGACAGGACTGCTGGGGCCCCAGGGAGCAGGGGCCAGGCCTCAGGGCTCAGGGCTGGAGACGCGAGCTGGGCCTCAATGAGCTGGTTTTGGTTAAGGTGGACTCGGGGTGTGCGTGGGGCAGGGACCCAGGTGACAGGGAATCAAGATGTGCTTTTGGAGGGAGGTCAAGGTGGGCGGGACTAGAGCCAGAGGGCTGGTGCACAGAGGCGGGACAGTGGCAATGGGGGGGCGGCTCTGGAATTCTTCCCCAGTGAGGCCGAAGCCAGGCACGTGGTTCTTAGATATTTGAGGTAGATTGTTTGTGCTGCTTTGTTACTTGCCCTCACGCGTGAGACAGGCCAGGAGAGTGGGGACGAGGTCCGCGCCGGTGTGTTGCGTCACGCGTGGTCCTGCGGGCTGCGGCGCCCACTCGGGTCACTCCAGCGTTTGGTGCCTGCCCATAAGTGTGGTCACTTTATTTATTTGTTTATTTATTTCTTTTTGGCTGCGTTGGGTCTTTGTCGCTGTGCGCGGGCTTTCTCTAGTTGCGGCGAGCGGGGGCTACTCTTCGTTGCGGTGCGCAGGCTTCTCGTTGCGGTGGCTTCTCTTGTTGTGGAGCACGGGCTCTAGGCACGCGGGCTTCAGCAGTTGTGGCTCGCGGGCTCTAGAGCGCAGGCTCAGTAGTTGTGGCGCACGGGCTTAGTTGCTCCGTGGCATGTAGGATCTTCCCGGACCGGGGCTTGAACCCGTGTCCCCTGCGTTGGCAGGCGGATTCTTAACCACTGCGCCACCAGGGAAGTTCCAAGTGCGGTTACTTTAGACAGAAACGTGCGGGGTGCTGTGAGTAGTGTCTGCTTTGTGTGTCGTTTTGATCGCGCTGGTTTTGAATAATACAGGCTGAGGACTGAGCCGCCCTCTGGAGAGTGGGGCTGGCCTTCGCTAGGGCTTCCCAGCACCACTCGCCCTGTGTGTACAGAGCAGCATCGCCCACGGCAGACGGGACAGCTTAAGGTCAGTCTGATCATTTACCATCGAGGGGTAAGCATTTCTAAGACACGGTGAAACCCATCTGTTCTGCCTTTCATACGTCCTTGGGAAAGAATGCTGATAGTGGACAGTCAGACTGCCGCTCTGTGGATTCTGGGTTTATTCTTGTAATCCTGAAAATGGCCCTGTTGCCTGCCTTGGGTTTAAACGTGCCTGCTCCCTGGCTTCTCACTGTGCAGCTGGGGTTTTCTGTCCTCTCACCCCGCTAACCTGCTCCTCTCCTGGACGGGTGACAGAGCTTAGCTCTGTTTATGCTTCTGCGTGCGTTCGCATCCATGTATGATTAAACACTGTTCAAACATTCAGGGGGAGGTGTATCGACGCAGAGCAGGGCTGGTGAGGATGGGGGGCGGGGGTGTGCATCATTTCTCTCTTTTATTTTCAGTTGACAAGAGATGACATTTATTTATTTATCTTTAAATTGTGCTCACAGCTCTGTGACTTCTGCAGAACTACAAACAAGATTTCATTTTAAAATTATGGTAAAAAAACAGACAATGGTCAGTACTTCTGAGGGGCAGGCCAACTCCCTGGCCCCCTTTGGCTGATAAACTTCACATCCAGATTCATAATCAGATGCCCAGGTAATTTATCCAAGTAAATTTGTGACTTAAAACAAAAATTTGGGGGGCTTCCCTGGTGGTGCAGTGGTTAAGAATCCGCCTGCCGATGCAGGGGACATGGATTCGATCCCTGGTCCGGGAAGATCCCACATGCCGCGGAGCAACTAAGCCCGTGTGCCACCACTACTGAGCCTGCACTCTAGAGCCCGTGAGCCAGAACTACTGAGCCAGCGCTCTAGAGCCTGAGAGGCACAACTACTGAATCCCACGTGCCACAGCTACTGAGCCTGCGCTCTAGAGCCGGTGAGCCACAGCTGCTGAAGCCCACGCGCCTAGAGCCCGTGCTCTGCAACAAGGGAAGCCACCGCAGTGAGAAACCCGTGCACCGCAATGAAGAGTAGCCCCCGCCCGCCGCAACTAGAGGAAGCCCGCGCGCAGCAACGAAGACCCAACGCAGCCAAAAATAAATTTTTTTAAAAAAGCTTATTAAAAAATTCTTTTCCTACCCAATTAATTTGATAGTCGCTTACATTTTTAAATAGTCAACAGAGAAAGTTCATAACTGTTCATAACCTTTAACTGTGTAAACTTTAAATAGTGGGAAATGTTTTATATAATTAGTTCAGCACTGTTGAGTGAGGGGCCTTGAGCTGGCCCGGGGTCAGGACCCCTGGAAAAGCCGAGGCGGGAGAAGAATCAGGAGGCGCGCAGCCCACGCAGCTGCTCATCCTAGGAAAGCCCACGAGAGGTCGGCTTCCTAAACAGAAGCGTGCTGGGAGCCCTGTCCTCTGAGGTCTCAAGCGTCGCTGAGAGGATGCTTTTGAGTGACTCCCGGACCTCATCACAGGGACGGGACGAGGGGCGGTGGGGAGTCGTCTCTGCAGATTAATGGTATCCTCTACCCTCTTGCTCTTCTCACGTTCTGTTCTAATAAAAGTCGGGGTGCTGTTTGTTTTGTCTCGTCTCTAAGGCACATCTTAAGTTCTGATGTAAGTACTTTTTGAGGAGGTGATTCACGGCCGCAGCTCAGAGCTGCAGGTGTGCGGTCACCGCAGCCTCCGTCCCACAGACCCGCCCAGGTGTCTCACCCGGGAGGGGCTCCGTTTCCCCGGACACAGCCGCGGGGAGCGTGTGTTCTCACCTGCCCTGCGGGAAGTCTGTGTGCCGCGGGGGCGCGCGCGGAAGTGCACGGGAAGCGCACGCGGGGGTGCGCGTGCGGAAGTGCCCGGGGAAGCGTATGCGGAAGTGCAGGTGGAAGCGAGCGCACGCGGAAGCAGAACGCAGTCAGAAGCGCGGCACGCGGTGGCAATCAGCCTTCCCCCGGGCAGGGAGGGGAGCTTCTCTGGTCAGCTGAGTCTCCTGGCGGAAAATCCTCAGAGGGAGCTTAGCTGGGACTGTGCTGTGTGTCTGGGTGTTTGATCTCAAGGAGGGATCACGACTAACAGCTTCCGTCTGCTGGCAAAGTGTGTCTCCGGGCGAAGCCATTAGTGTCAGGCCCACGTGTGCCACGGGCCCGGCTCCGGGGACGTCTGTGTGCCCTGCCGGCCCCGCTCTGCCTGCGCACTGGCCGGGACGTGGGCCTCCTCCGGCCAGGGGCACAGGCTACGAAGCCTGACCTACGAGAAGCCGTCTGTTTATCAGTTTTTGACTTGAGCAGAGCCAAGTTCAGGATGAATGAACGGGATGATGTGAAATACTCTGGTGTTGTGAAACAGGAAACTGCCGGTTCTTTGTTTCTCGCTGTAACTGACCGATGGGATCCAGGTCTTGCCAACTGGCTGAGCAGGGCATGTTACCAAGTTGGGAGCCTGGGGCGGCTCACAGATTCCACCAGCAAGAGCGCCCACATCCACAGCCAGTTCCTGGAAGACGAGAAATGTAGGGAAGACAAGATGAGCGAAGGCAGTGCCTCCAGCGGCTGGTCCAGGGCGGGATTGCCAGACTCCAACCTAGACCCCGCCGCCTGGAAGCTGTAATTAAGGGGCCAGGAATGAGGGCCGCAGGATAGCGTGTCTCTGCAGAGCTCCTGGGCCGCCGTGGTCCGTGTGCTAGCAGGCTTCCCACATCCCGGTGGGCTGGGCAGTACTGGGCATGTGCTCGGTCAGAACGCACAGCCCAGTCTGTCCAGTTCCCCGGGGGAGGGAGAGGAAGGGAGCCCGCCGCGACCTTGGACGGGGCGCCCCGAGGGCAGGCCAGCTGTCCCTCCTCGTCCTGGAGCCACAGGCTCCCATCAGGCGTGCGTGCGCCTTCCGCAGCCCGTGTGCGGGAGTGTGGGCATCTCCATCTCAGAGGTTCGCCGCTGGCTGACAAAGCTGAGGAGGAAGGGCACCTACGGGGTTTAATTTTATGTATCATTTGAAGCTGATTGCTTGACTTTTCTTTTTTTTTTTTTGAGTAAGAGTTAAAGCCCATAATCGGTTTACGTCTGATTTTCTTAGTGAAGCCCCTCTACAGCCAGAGGGGAGGTTTGCAGCGCATGGGACCCGCGTGCTGTGACCAGGCACCCTGGCCCAGAGGCGAGGCCCTGTGCCCACCCCTGACCCCTGCTGCCAGCTGGGCCTGGGCGGCCCCTTCCTCTCCCCTGGCATGCAGTTCCTCATCTATAAAAGCAAGTGCTTGAGCCACATGGCTCAGTACTGTTGATTCTGAAGCGTTATTACGCCAGTGCATCTGTAGTTATAGGATGTTGGTCCACGTTCCCTTGTAGAATGGTTAAAATTCCTACAGGAGGTGAAGACCGCAGCCCCCGAGTTGATAGTGTGCTTCGCGTCAGGTGTTGTTTTGTTTCTTCTGTCGCAAACGCGGTGCATTATTCAGCATCTTTACCTTCACCTTCTCTTCACGAGCGTCTGCAGACACTGTTGTATGTGAGTGAACCAGCTGTAAGGTTTTTTATTCCTTCTACATGATAACTCAGTTTTGACATAAAGGGGAGCGAATGCCCTCCGCACGTGTTATAGTCCAGGGTGGAGTGTGGGTTGCTGCCCATGTGAGACCCCGTCGTTACATGGCTTTCCACAGTGGGCTCCAGCTCCACAGGTGCACTTGTTACTTTGATAGGTTCACAGGAAGTTCTAAGCACGTTCCAAGAGGTCCCCTGTATACCTCACCGGCTTCCCCCTACTAGTTACAGCTTACATGACTGTAGGACGGTATCAAAGCCAGGAAACTGACGTTGGCACGAGGTGTGTGTCCTTCTTTGTCATGTTACCGCACATGTAGATCTGTGTGATCACCACCTCCCCCAAGACACATGGCTCTCACCCCACCACCCAGTTCTCCCCTGCGCTCGTCACACCTAACCGCCCCCCGCCCCGAAACCCCTGGCAGCCACGAATCTGTTCTCTGTCTCTGTGACTTTGTCATTTTGAGATGTGACATAAATGGGAGTTTGGCTTTTCCAGGCTCGGCATCATGCCTTCCATCCAGGCTGTGTGGGGCAGTAGTTCGTTCCTTTTTATCGCTGAGTAATCAGTATCCCACTGTGTGGGTTCCACCTGTGTTTCCTGAGGGACACAGTGGCTCATCCCAGTGTTTGGCTCCTACAGATAGAGCTGCTTTGAACATCACGGGCAGGTTTAGAGTAGACGTAATCTTCCTTTCTCTGGGATAAATGCCCAGGAGTGCAGTTGATCAGTTGCATCATCAGGGTATGTTTAGCTGCTAACTCATCTCCCACGGGGGCTGTGCCGTTTTCCATGCCCAGCCCCAGGGCAGGGGAGACCCGGCTTCTCGCCGGCACCTGGTGGTGTGGCTGCTTTCTATCTTGGCTACTCTTCTAGGTGCGTCGCCATCACTCTGCACTTCCCGATTGGCTGGTGGTGCTGTGCACGTCTGTCCGTGTGCTTATTTGCCACTGGGTGTCCTCTGCAGTGAAGTGTCCCTTCGTACCTTTTGTCCACTTTCTAACTGAGTTGTTTGTTTTTTACTGTTGGGTTTTGGAGTTCTTTACACGTTCTGGATGGTCCTTTGTGCGATGTATGGTTTGACATTCCTTCTCTCAGCGGGAAGCTTGTCGTCCCCCTCTGATGGGCTGTTTGTACAGCAAGAGTTTTTAGTGTTGACAAAATCCGGTTTGATTTTTGCCTTCTTTTATAGGCCATGCTTTTGGTGTCATGCCTTCATCAAGCCCAAGGTGCCTTTTTTTTTTTTTTTTGAATTTTGAACTGTTTTCCTCCCACAGATAATATATCATTTCTCTCTGGCTGCTTTTAAGACATTTTCTTTGTCTTCAGTTTTCAAAAGGTTGGTGTGGATTTCTTTGAGTTTATCCTGTTTGGGGTTCAGTCATCTTCTTGAATCTGTAAGTTTACTTTATTCCCAAATTTGGGGAATTTTCAGCTATGTTTTTTACCCCACCCAGTTTCTGTTCTCCTTCTGGGACTTGGATAACATGAAGGTTAGACCTTTTGTTGTAGTCCCGTGGGCCCCTGAGACTCCAGTCATTTATTTCAGTCTCTTTTCTCTTTGTGGTTCAGGTTGGGTAATTTTTATTGTTCTAGCTTTGAGTTCACTGATTACTTTCTCTGTTCTTTTCATTCTGTTTGAGCCTAGTCACTGAATATTTGTTTCAGTTATTATATGTTATTTTAGTTCTAAAATTCCCTTTGGTTCCTCCTTATATCTTCTCTTTACTGAGATTTTCTGTTTCTTATAATTGCTCATTGGAGTTTTTATAATGGCTGCTCTAAAGTCCTGGAAAGATAATTCTGACACCAGGGTCACCCTGTGTTGGTGTCTGTTGACGCCTTTTCTCATTTTGTTTTGAGATTTTCCTCGTGATTGAAATCTGCACATTTGGGGTATAATCTTTGAAGCCTTTGGATCTTATTTAAATCCAGTATTTTACTAGCACTCCTCTGACGTGGCTCTGGGAGAAGGGGGGACACCCCCTGTTATTTCCATGTGGCTACCGCTGACGCTGAGGGCGAGCGCAGGTGCACCCCTGTTGCTCCCACCCTTGCTGCTGGCTCTCTGCACTGGCCTGTGTGTCCCCGAGTCCTCAGTGAGAATGACATGTGTCCTAGCCCCTCAGTGGGCACAGCCTGTGTCCCCTGTCCTTGGCGTGGACGGCATATGTTCTCCGGTCCTCAGTGGGGAGGTGTGAGCCCCCTGTCCTGGGTGGGGACATACTGTGTCCCCGCCCCTCGGGGGGGATGGTGCGATTGGCAGGGGCTGGTCTCCACCGCGGCTTGGTGGCTGAGCCAGACCTCGTGAATCAGCCGCCTCACTCGCCGTGGTACCATCTCATCCTGCCACCCATTTCAGTGCCCTTCCTCCCCGCCAACAGGATTAGACAAACCTGCTCTAAACTGTTACAAGCTGTGTGACCTGTCTTCCCATTCAGGTAGGTCTTTTTTTGTCCTTTAATTAAGTTTTATAATTTTTCTCCATAGAGGTGTTGCATATCTGAGACTTACTTTTTATTCTGTTGTCATCATTGTTGCTTTCAGAGTTGTCCATTTAATTAACAGCTTTCTGCTGTGAAACTCCGGGTGCTGTTATTGCTGCCTTCAAGTAGGTCTCTGTCGAAATCTAGCTGTGCTTTATTATGAAGCCGCCCCAGATTAACACGGGGTCCTCGGCTCTGTGGAGGCCTTGCGTTGTGTGTACTGTTGAAGTGGATGGAAAATCCCACCAGAATTTCTCGGGAGGCCCTCGTGGCTTCATGGCCTCTGATGAGGGTGTAACCCCCTCCAGCAGCCTTGGTGAGACGGTGGCTGGGAAGATCCCACATGCCTGCAGAGCAACTGAGCCCGTGTGCCACAACTCCTAGCCCCCGTGCCACAACTACTGAAGCCCACGCGCCTAGAGCCCGTGCTTCGCAACAAGAGAAGCCACCGCAACGAGAAGCCCGCGCACCGCAACAAAGAGCAGCCCCCGCTCGCTGTAACTAGAGAAAGCCCGCGTGCAGCAACCAAGACCCAACGCAGCCATAAATCAATAAACAAATCACATAAAGAATTTTCTTAAACTTTGAGAGTGAGATTGATGCCAGCCCCTGACCTGCGAGTCTCCACAGCTGGTAGCTCAGAGGCAGTTTTCCTGTCTCTCCATCTCGCCTCTCCTGGCATATGACAGCCAGCAGGAGGCCTGGGCCCTGTCCTGGGAGGGAGCTGCCTGAGTGCCCCGAGGGAGGACGGAGGCCTGCTGTGCGTCGAGGTCGGAGGCGACCTCTCTGAGCGAGGCCGCTAGTGCCAGGAGGCCTGGTGAGGGGGCACGGGAGGGAGCAGGGTGGCATCGGAGAGGCTGGCGGGGCCCGAAGTCTGCATTGTCTCCCAAGAGCTGTGGGCTGCTTCTAAGCTGAGCAAGGACCCGGTTTGTTGTGGGGTTTCGCCCAGTCTGTCCTGCTGGCCTGGTGGTGGGAGAGGTGGGAAGCGGCAGAAAGCCCTTGAGGCTGACCTGTCACCCGGGAGCAGAGTCCACGGGGTGCAGGAGGTAACGTCAGAACTTCCATTTGGTTATTGTTAATCTTCTCCTTTTAAAGTGTATGTGTCATGTTTCATCAAGTGTATATTAGCAGATGGCATCACGAATATAGTTCATAAAGAAGTAAGCAAGTATGCGTAATTAGGTGGTGATGCCAAGACATTGTCCTGATGGGCGATGCAGGCAGAAAAGTTTAGTGATAAGAATTCCTGACCCACAGGTGGGCTCGTGTGCTCCAGCCCAGCATCTGATGAACGTATGGGTTTTTGCACGGAATTTAATATTATTTTAATTTTTAATTGTAAAAAAGCCTCTGAATATTTAAATCTTCCCTGAGTTGGCCCTTAGAAAAAAGAAAACAACTTGCTTCCCATCAGTAGACGACCGCGGAGTCCTTGCAGGATGGCTCTCCTCCTCGGCTGCTGCGTCCACGGCACACCTAGGATCAGGCCTCTGTGTTGCGTGGTCTGTTTCTTCTCCCTTTGAGTAGTGACCCACGTTCAACGTCACAAAAGTAATTGACTTGAAAAGGTGTGAGTACCGCAGCTCAGCTTGGACTTTGCGGAAGAGATGGACTGGATGCTCCCCTAGATTTCCGTTGAAGGAGGACAGGAAAACTGGGGAACAACTGAAAAATAAGGAGGATGATGAGAGCCGTCCGTTCAGTTTGCATTTCAGAATTAGACTTCTTAAACAGCAACGCAGCCTTTTCTCCTGCGGGAGCTGGGACCTGCGCGGACCCTCCCCAGGGGAACTGAGCTTAGCTGTGAGCTGTGGCCGCTCTGCCGCCTGCGCCCCCATCCTGGCTGACAGGGACCTCGTGGGAGAGGTGACCTGGGTTAGGCCCTGGGCCTGGGGCTTGGTCGTGTCGCGGGGGGGGGGGGTGTCCGAGTGAACATTTGATGTCGCCTCCGTTGCTGCCCGAAGACAAGCCCCACGAGGTGGGCTGCGGTCTGTGTCCTCTATCTTTCCCAGTGTCCCTGCAGCAGGGACTGTCCAAGGTGTGTGGTTCTAGAAACCCTGGGGAGCGGTGCCCGGGTTCTCACTGGAGCCTCTGACGTTCGTTGGCGGTACTTCCTTAGTGAAGGGAGTGCTCTGTGAGTAGGTTTTCCCTGAAATCTCGGCCAGAGGACGTCTGGAGCCCCCAGTGGTGACTGTGCTGAGAGCAGGGCCACGGTGCTGGCCGTGGGCAGACTCAGTGTCGTGTGGGCAGCTGACTGACGGCCTGGAGTTCGCTCATTACAGCACAGGAGGTTTTCAGGGGCCTCCCTCAAAGACCTGATTTACAAGGAAGTTATGGAAACTCGCCTGGCGGAACTCCGCTCACCAGCCTTCCCCTGGCGGCCCCGTGATCGGCTCCCCCCGTGAAGCCCGGGTTCCTTTGGGTGTGGGATCTGCCCTGGGGAAACACCCCCAGCTCCCCGGCAGGGAGGCCCTTGGACCCCCGCCCCGTTGGGGAGGACAGAGGGGAGCTGTGTGTTGACATCAGCAGGGCTGCCCTGGGAACGAGGGCGAGGGCGGTGGGCTTCCATCCCACTCGGCCTCGGCCTCGGCAGGAGGCAAGGTTTTCTCCACTTCTGTCGACTGCGATACCTCCCCGGGCGCTTCCACAGCTTTCACGGTTTCGGTTCTTCAGGGAAACGGGCTAGACGCCTCGTGCGGTGCTCGGGGGGTGGGGGGCAGGGGAGCCGCCCGCTCTCCCCAGCCTCTGTGCAGGGCCGCTCCGTCCGGTTTCCGAGGGTGCCTGTCGGATTTCCCAAATTAGGAAGGGGGGCCGAGCCGGGCTGCACACACGGTTCCTGTTGTGTTCCGACAAATGGAACTTTGTTCCCTCTTTTTCCTTAACAGCAAAGGCTGTTTGCTCTCTTTGGAGGCGGAGCTGAGGTTTGTGTTTGGGGTCCCCTCTCGAGCTTTGCTGTATCTGCGAGGCTGGTATCGAAAGGAAGGTCTTGGTTTGGGCGGTAATGCCTGGGTAGGAGGCTCGTGGGTTTGCCTGGAGCGGTCCACTCAGGAAGGACGCGCTCCCACCCCGCCCCCCCCACCCTCGCGGTGGGCGGTGGCAGTGGTGGTGGCCACACCTTTCTGGCAGCGTGCCCGCCCCCCGCCCCCCCACCCTCGCGGTGGGCGTTGGCAGCGGTGGTGGCCACACCTTTCTGGCAGGGCCTCCTGGGCTCTGCCTTCAGCTTCTGAAGCGTTTCCTTGGCCGAGTTTAACAGAATTGAACTCGGGCCTTGCCAGGACCCAGAAAATAAACGTGCAGAGCAGATTTCTGCTGTCTTCTTGTTTCTCCCCCCCCCCACCCCCCAGTGCAACAGCCGCCCTGTCCTGGAGCCTTTTCTTTCTGCCCCTCAAATTTATAGGCGCTGTGTTAGCGCAGAGCCCTTACCGTAATGTCCTTAAAATACACGTATTTAAATATATCTCGAGTGGCCAGAGAAATGGAATATTCTGGTTAGTCGATATACTTAACCTGCTCAGTGCATGGCTTCCTGGTGCATGTAATAAGTAATAGCCAGTGCTACTTTTTAACTATTATTGTCATTACGTTGTGTTGTATTATGTTATATTATTGAATTTCACGTTGATTAACGTTTAGGCAATAGACTCAGTTTTGCAGATTGGGTAACTGGACGTGTTAACGCCCCGGCAGCGGCTGACAGCCCCGACCAGTCTGAGGTTCCTAATGCCACATCCGCATCCTCTCACAGGAGGGGGCGGTCCCTGACCTGAGGTCAGCACGTTACTGCTGCTCTCTGGGTGGAATGTTTAAGTGTAAATGCGGTTATTACTTATTTCATGCTAGTCTTTGTTGCGTCACACCTGGCTCTTTCCTGGGTCTTCATGTTCGTGCTTAGACACCCCGTCCTCGGGAGGGAGAAGCTATGTGTAATATGGAGATAATCTTGGCATCTGACTTCAGATCAGGTTAGTGTCGGAATGGGCCAGTGTTCATCACTGCACAGACCACTGTAGTACCCGCCCCACCCATCTTCAGTGGCACTTGACCTGGTGGCCGGCTGGGCTCTGCACGCGGAGTGTCTGCAGCTCGCAGGTGGTGGTCGGGCTGCCAGCAGACGCTCCCATTTTCACACGAGTCTCTCTCCGTTAAAAACTGTGGACGTGGATTTGAGCGGAGAAGTCAGTGGCCCCCGCCCTCTGTGTGAGATGGAGGGATGCCAGCTGTCCTCTGATTCTCTGGCTGAGTGATTCTACTAAACACAGAGAAGGCATGTTGTCAGTGTCCTTGCAAGGTTAACCTAGGGTCAGAAGAGTCTGATCGTTTCCCTGTGGTCTGGCCGCTGGGTTTCAGCCGACACCCTCCGGGGGTGCCTCACCCATGTGGAAGGAATCGCTCTCCTGCCTCACACCCGCCTTTACCTCCCAATAGACTCTTAAGTTACACAGAGACAGGGAGCGTGGTGAGCTCCTGGCCGTGTGTACCAGCGTGTGTGTGCGCAGCATGGAGGGGACAGGCAGCGGCAGAGGTGACACTTCCCTCTGGGAGCCCGTGGTCTGGGAAGCCCGGCGGGGATAAGCAGGGGCCCTTGAGGTGGGCTCCGTACAGGGGGTGGCCTTTGGGGACAGAATCTTGAAGAATGTGGGTCTGCTGGTACGAGGCCAGGCGCTATGCTTGGTGGCAGCCCGTCGCCCGCGAGCTCTGCTGTCGCCGTGTCCATCCCAGCGGCGGTGCTGTGTCTGAAGCTCCATCCCTGGAGAGCCCGGCCTTGTGGTCCACACTTGAGCCACCCAGTGCGGGATGTCCCTCTGCAGTGCCCGTGCATTTGGCAGTGAACCTTAGGAAGCCGGAACAGTTGAAGTGGAATTCTGAGCTTTGTAGTTCCTCCATTCACCCAGCTGGGTAACCTTTGATGTTTTTCAGGCGAATCTGGAAGGTATTTGCTTTTTCAGATATATTGGACTTTCTGCCCCATTTGAGTTTCCAAACTAAAGCTTGGGAGCTCGACTTCCACAGTCATTTTTTGTTTGCTTGTCTTAAACCTGATGCTTCCCCACTGAGGGATAAGAGTGTCCCTGGGCAGATGGCTTGGGTTCCTCCCTAGGGTGCCTGACCCTGTGTGGCTCTGCTGGGACCCTCTGTGTCTGAGGTCCAGGCTGAGGGTAGCCTTGGTTCGAGGAGGGGGGACGAGGGCCTCTCAACACACCAGCACTCATCAGTTTTTGCTGGAGTAGGATGACTTGAGGTTTTGCTGTTGTGTCTGGGACCCTGCAGAGCTGCTGCCTGGTCAGGACGGTCATCGCCCCGCCTTCCCGGGGCCTGGGCTCCTGGCTTCGTTCCCTCTTCCTGGCTGGAGCTTGTGTTTGGATCACGTGCTCACCCCTCGCCGGTCTGCACGGCTTCCCAGCACAGCAGTGAACTATGGCCTCTGCAGCCTCCAGCCTCCTCTGCTCGGTTCTGTTTTTGGGTTTTGTTTTTTAAAGACGTTCTAGCAAAATGTATTACGTTTTTAATAGAAATAGATATTTTAGGTTAAAAACACTTAAGATGATCAGAATCCTTTGATTTGGGGACTGTGTATGTAAAAGGTTTTTCAAAACCATTTCCTGAACTGTCTTATTGTTCTTTGGAGTTCTTACAAAACTCAGAGCCTCTGGTGTGCCAGTTGCAGACCTTCTGTAAATGAGGGTTGCTTGTTGTTGGCGGGGGGGGGGGGGGGGGGGGGCCCACCCGGAAAAGCCGCCTGCCGGCCTAGAACACGCCTGCGGGGGAGGGCGGGGCCACCGGCTGTCAGCTGGCGCCCCCCCCCCCCCCCCCCCCCGAGCCTGACCATTTTTCCACTACTAGGTTGTGGTTATTTTCAAAATTTGAACATACTGGTCATCAAATGTGTAACAGCTTTTCCCCCCTATTCTTGAGTCTTTCACTTCTTAAAGGACACGGTTACAACATTTAAAAAACATTTTGAAAGACTCGAGGTCTCCGGCAATACCACTCTTACCCCGGGGATGTTTGCAAGAATGACTGAAGCCGGTGTCATCGGCCGCTTGCTGTGCCCGCCTCGCCTGCCCCAGGGCTCCTGCTGCCCCAGGCCTGCCTGTCTGTCTCTGGTTTACCAGGGAGGGGCCTTACATTCAGCCACTCACCCCAGGTCCCCCACAGCGTCCCAGCGGTGTCCCAGCGGCCCATTCTCAAACCAGGCCTGTCTGATTTCAAATCCCAGGCCTTTAGCCGCAATGCTGGACCGTTTAGTCTCTGCTGTTTTCACTTGTCATGGTGTCATCAGCATTTTTAATGTTCCTCCGTGGGCCCGTTTTCGTGAGTGCTTATTGCCTGTGAGGTACTGTGTGAGCTTCTAACTACTTTGCTTATTTCATTTGATACTCACACGTCTTGTGTGTGTACCCTACACAGTACACACCATGAATACCCCAATTTTCCTGATGAGGAGAACAGATCAGATGCATTAAGAGATTTGCCCAGAGACAAACAGTCCTGGAAGGCGTCCTTTCGAATGGCCGCGTGATACTCCTCCATGAATGTGCACTGTGGAATTCAGCTGTTCCTCACAGGGGAGCTCTTTAGCTGTTTAGAATTGGAACAGAGGTTTGGTTTTTGTAACGAAGGTCAGGAGAGCAAGGGCGGTGGATTTCTTTTGCGTTTAACAGTCCCAGTGTAATCTGATATGGCAACTCCAGGCTCCTCTGTCCTGTTGCTCTGTTACCCAGTGTCCGTTTTACGGCCCACCACGGCTGCTCCAGCTCCTGCCATCGCACCCACATTCTGGCCATAGGAAGGGAAGAAGTGAAGAAGACACTCTCTTCCTCTTAAGGGCACGAACCCTCGCATCCCGCGAACCAGCACAGTCTCGTGGTTTCACAAGAGGCAGAGAAGCGTTGTCCTTAGTCGGGCAGCCGTGTGTCCAGCTGAAACGAGTTCAGTGTCGAAGCAGAAGAGGGTGCGCGCCCAGGGGACTAGCCATCTCTATCGTAGTCTGCCCTTTCAGCCCCCCACGTGGTTGTGACCCTTATTCTGACATAAACACCACTCATCCCCGTCGCCAAGGGGGGCGGCCCAAGCCCACCTGGTGGCCGCGTCGCGGAGGCCCAGGGTCTCTGTCATGTGTGCGTCCCCGCATCAGGGTGCCCCGAGCGGTGGGTCTGTGAAGCGCTGTGCCGAGGAGAAGCAGAGGAAGGCGGTCCCAGCTCCTGTCTGGAAAAGGGAGGAGTGGGACGCACACTCACTGGTCACAGCCGCCCTGCTCTCAGAGGCACTCCCCAAAGGGGCAGGTTCCGGGGGGCCCGCCCGGCGGCCCCCGTGTCTGCACGTGGAGGGTTCTGTGTCCGCCGGCCTCCTCCGAGGTGCTCCGGAGACGACGCTGCCGTGCTTCCTGGCGGGGGCCCCCGGCCGGGCAGGTGGGGGAGGGAGGGTCCCGCCTCCTCGCAGGCCAGGTTGGGGCTGCTCCGCCTCGCCTCCGGAGTCCCCGAGCATGTTGTCTCTGTCACATCCGCAGGTCAGATGCACAGCAAGGGTCTCTGGGGGCGGGTTTCACTCTTGAAAACCCTGCTCTGGTCTTCTCTGCCGTTGGGCTGGGGCCTCTCTGCCTGTCTCACCCGAGTCGTGGCTCCTTTGAGGCCACTGAGGCTGCAGGCTCGGTGGCATCGTTTCCTGCCCCGGGCGCCGGTCCCCATGGTCCCCCTGGTCCCCCTGAAGCTTGTGGCATCCTGGGCACACAGGCTTCGCTCTTGGGTATCTCGGAGGACCGCTGGACCCGGCACAGGGAAGGTGACCAGATTTCTAGCCTGCAGCACTCCCATCCTTGCCCTCTGACGAGGCAGCACCCTGTACTTCAAACTGTGTGACCGCCTGGCGACTCCTGGCCAGCGGCAGTTCTGTGCCGGCCACGAAGCAGGGTCCCGGGCCGCCCTCCCCATCGCTGCCTGAGGAAGGGCGTCCTTTGCAGAGTGATCCTCCCTCCTGGACTGAGCCTCCAAAGTTTCCTTGTATTTTCTTGGTCTTTTCCGGGAGGTGTTTTCAAGCCTGTCACCCAGCCTTCCTTGTGAAGTTTTCTTTTGTGTCACATTTACTTGTCCAGGGTCCTTGTTTTTCCCTGGAGGTGCCTTTTGGGGCTGCAGCCCGTGGGTGGCCACGGTGGCGCCCCCTCCCGTCCCGGGGACACAGGTGGTCCATGTCCTCTCTGTGAGGACTGAATGACGACAGGGAAATTATGTTTCTTTTCTGACAACTTCCTGTTGGTGAGGCCAGTGGGGGGCTTCCTCCCTAAGGATGAGATGGCAGTGAAGGTGGGCGGCAGCCCGAGTCCCTGAGGCTCATGGGTGGCTGAGCGGGGCCAGGCCGGCCCTCATGCAGGGATCTCTGAGCTGATGCTCAACAGGGCCGCTCCACAGGAGACCGAGGCAATACCAGTTTGGCCCAATTTCCAGGAGGGCAGGCTTCTGCACGCTCCCAGACTAGAGCGGGCCTGGGCGTAGGAGCTTCAGGGCAAGAGCGTTTGAAAAAACAGCTTGATTCCACCGCAGCGAGAAGCCCGTGCGCTGCAGCGAAGACCCAGCGCAGCCAAAACTAACTAAATAAATTTATATGAAAAAATAAAAACAGCTCGATTGGGTGCAGCTCACACACTGCACGAAGAACCTACTCGGGTCGTCCAGGCCAGTGGTTTTCAGGAGACCCGGGGAATCGTGCAGCTGCTGCCAGCCGATGGTTGGGCGTTCGCATCGCCTCCGAAGGAAGGAAGCCCCGCGCCCGTCTGCAGGACCCCCACCCCTGCCGGGCAGCCACCAGACTACTGTCGCCTCTGCAAAGCAGGGCGAGGATTCTGTGCAGAGCTCGGGCGCTTGCACGGAGCCTCCCTTGGGCTGGTGGGCGGTGGTTTCCAGCGCGCATCCCCACCTCCGGCAGGAACCCCGACACACGGGCAGAGTGCGCTTGGGTCCAGCCTGAATGTGGAGCGCCTTCAGGAGAGTAGCTCTAATTGCAGAACACGCTCATTAAAGCTCCAGCCAGGGCCCTAAACCAGAACGAAAATGTTCCAGGGAGAGAAGTAACAGTTGGCAAACTCGGTGGGCACCCTGGGGAGGCATCTGTTTAAAATTAAGCAGCTTCCTGGTATTCTCTCCTCCTCCTGGGTAGATCAGCTGCCTCAGGATAATTTTTGGAAGAGTGAGTCAGGAGATGCTTTTGAAATAGCTGTTGCTGTAACTAATGTGAAAATGTTCATGGTTAAACCTTAGTTGGAAAATCACCGTTCCGGTAGGAAACTGTCCTGCTGCTATCAGTTATGGATGGCAGTAGACTTTGCCACTGATGACATGCCCAAATCCCTGACCTATAAAACGCTGTGCTTTGTTTCACTGAAACCCCAGTCTGTGTGCATGTGCTGTCTGTCTAGCGTCTTGGATTTGAACCGGAAAGCGTCTTGGAGGTGATCTCTCCTGCCCAGAGCATCCAGGGCTGCAGAGGGGTTACAGCAGGTGGTCCCACAGCAGAAGTCAGGCTGGGAAGCAGAGGGAAGGGGGCCTGACCATGCTCCCCGGCATCTGCCCCCTCAGCCCAGGGCCAGGCAGGCACTGACCCCCGCCCAGAGCTCTTCTCTCCGGATCTCGTGCCTTTTCTCGTCTTCACCCTAAACCCCATTTTCTGAGATTCCCTGCCTGTCTTGTGACCTCTGTCAGAGGCCAGAAGCCACAACCTCTTTCTAGCTGGTATTGACAGTTGTAGTTGTAACATGATCTTGAGGTTGTAGTCCGATCTCATGTTAACACAGGGACTTGTGCCATGCAGGAAGTCAGAACTCCACGCGCCTCTGGCAGAGAGTAACGCGTAGCTTGTTTTGTTAATTTGCAGCAGTTGAAGGAAGAGACAAATGGTAAAGGGACGTAGAAACTCTTTTTTAACTGTTTGTCAGCACTACTGCCTTCCTACCTAGCACTGGTGGAACAGGTGTGTGTGCGTGCGTGTGTGTGTGCGCGCAGACCCCCCTGCTGTTCAGCCAGTCCGGTCCTTCACAGGTGGAGCTCCCCTCAGCCACGCTCTGCTCACCTGTGTGGAGCCCTCAGCCAGTTCCCAGGCTCGGGGACACTGGGCCCATCTCGGACCTGGTGGGGATGCACGTTGACTCTGACTTACAAAAGCTGACCAGCCTCTGGGTCTGGAGAGACCCTCGGCCTCAGAAAGCATCTTAGGCATGTGTGTGACGTCACTTTCTAGCCAAAAGACTGATGGAGGAAATTTCCATTGGGTGGTGGGGAAACTAAAGAAAGTGGAAAGGACAGCAAACGTTTCTTTAACTGGCTTACAAAAAGGAGATGGCGGGCGATTTTTAAATAGCCTGGGGCGGCCCTATAAGCAGAACCGGAGGGAAGATGTCGCCATTCCAGACCTCCCCACCCGCATCCCTGACATTTTGGTGTTTAGGCGGAATTTCCCAGAAGCAAAACAGCATCAACAGGAAAACAGCTTCTGTTGCACAGTATGAAGATCCCTCTGTTCTGCTTTTGGATTTGGAAATACAAACCGGGTAGCCGGGGCTCCCGGTGTCTTGGTGTCTCACTGCCTGCTGCAGGGCTCCGCCTGGACAGCCACATGCAGCCGCTCTCTGCTTGGGTCTCTGGAAGAATCTGTACTGGCCAGTGAGGCCAGCTGGAGTTCCTGATTTTCCCTGTGAGATGCAGGCAGGGGCTCTCAGAGTAGACGCTTGTGCTGCTGAGTCATTTCCTGAGAGGTGGGTCTCCCGGCGGAAGGCTCGCGAGCACCCCCGCTGGGTGCTGGGCTGCCAGGTCACCACCTGCCATGTCCCAGAGCCTGTTCTTCAGTCTTGTTTCTTCAAAGTTTTTTTTGTTTGTTTTGTTTTGTTTTTGTTTTTGCGGTACGCGGGCCTCTCACTGTTGTGGCCTCTCCCGTTGTGGAGCACAGGCTCCGGACGCGCAGGCTCAGTGGCCATGGCTCACGGGCGCAGCCGCTCCGCGGCATGTGGGATCCTCCCGGACCAGGGCACGAACCCGCGTCCCCTGCATCGACAGGCGGACTCTCAACGACTGCGCCACCAGGGAAGCCCCGAAGTTGTTTTAATAAGACAAAAGGGAATTGGATTGAAGCAGTGCTTGCTGTGTGGGTGGGAGGTGGGAGGTAATTGGCTACTTAGACAGTGAATTGAATTGAATTGAATTGAATTGAATTGACTGGACCAAATATCAGGGACTTTTCGGTGTGCACCCTGTGTCTGCTAGCCACAGTTAGCCTAAAACTTGTGGATAACTGGTCAGTTTAGAAGGTGTGCTTGACAAGTAATGCCCTGCTTTACAGGTCAGAGTTTGTGGGAGGGAGATGAGCCCTGGGTTCCTGTGCGCACACAGGGACGGACTGGGGTTTGCAGTGGCCTGGGGCGGGCGGTCCCTTGCCAGTAGAGGAGACGAGGCTCGGGGCTCGTGAGGCCAGAACGGACGGTGAAGGCAGCCAGTACCCTCGGGTTCCAGGCGCTTCCTCCGAGACCCCCGCTGGCGCCTCTGCAGGCAGCGCTCGCTTTCCATCTTCTGGGTGACGGGCATCTGTCATTAAAAAGCTGCCCTGGAGGTGACCGTGGCGTTTCGGTTTCCCAAGGAGCGTTCTCTGCGAGGTGCTGGGTCCACGTGGCGAGTGTGGCGGACAGGAAGCCGGCTGGCCGTCTGGAGCCCTGTGGGAGGGGACACCAGGGGACCTGTCCGGGCTGGAGGTCTTGCTGTCGCACGCATGGTGGAGGGAGCCCGGTGCCCTCGCTGGCCTGTCCCGAGGGAAGCGGAGGTGGTGTGGTTTGGGCGCAGGTTTGGGTACGCGTATGTGCGCGGCGTAGTCGGAGAGCACACTGGCTGGTGACGGCGGGCAGCGTAGACGCGCTGGGACACCTCTCCCCTGCTGGACCTAACGTCCCGCTCCCCTCCCGTTGCAGGTGCACCTTCCGCTTCCCCAGCACGGCGATAAAGATCCAGTTCACATCGCTGTACCATCAGGAGGAGGCCCCGGCGTCCCCCCTCCGGCCGCTCTACCCGCAGATCTCCCCGCTGAAGATCCACATCCCGGAGCCGGACCTCCGGAGCCTGGTCAGCCCCGTCCCCTCCCCGACTGGCACCATCAGGTGAGTGGCCCGGCCCCCTCCTGCGGTTGCCTCTGCAGAAGCCGCGGCCCTGTGCTCTAGAACGCGGCCGAGAAAGAGGAAAGTGATACGGGTGTTCTGTGTTTCATACGATATCAAGTATGTTTCTGGAAAATTGCCCATGGATGGAAATTTTGAAACTATTTTAAGTGCATCAAGGGACCTGAGGACTTAAATAAACGCTCTGGAGAATTCTTTTATAAAGTGAAGAATCACTACTTAATTAGTCACTTTTCCGGTTTGAAATTTTATATACGAGGGTCTTTTAAAACGAGCTTAGGTATCAGTTTTTAAAGACAGTGAAACTATTTAAAAGGAGTATTTGTATACCAGGATTTGGTGGACTAGGTTTTTCTAAACTTTATTGGTAGAAATCCTTTGCAAAGTTTTAGAAATTAATCTAGATTTTGAAGAAAGGGAAGTCCTCGAACTTTCTCATCCTTGGCGTGTTATACAGAGAGGGTCCCTGGGGGCAGGTCTGAGGGTGAAGTGTGTAGCCAGAGACTGGGGAGGGGACTGGTGAGCTGTCCCCTCTGAGGGGCACGAGTACTTTTGCGACAACAGGGGTCCTATGCCTTCTTCCCCTTTTGTCGTAAAACATGTTGAACGACATGGACTTGAGGATCGAGATTTAATAAACTCTAAATAGTTTACCGCTTCATTGAGGACATTTTAAAACAAAGCTGGCCTTTGCCTTATTGGTGTGTGCGGCCTTGGCGATGCCATGAGCACCAGTGCATTTGGTGCCGGGGCCTCGGTTCCTGCCGTGCACTGCGCTCGCCACCGCGGACGGGGCATCATCAAACGTCAGCTCGTGGAGGAGGCAGAGCGTGTCTCGGTGTCGCCACGAAGCCAGTTTCGGCCTCACACGCCCCCTGAAATGGTCTCGGGGCCCCGGGGTGCCTCTGGGAACCACACTCCGAGAAGCACTTCTCAGCAGAGCTCGAGCTTTGCGTCCCTGAGTCTTACCAGGTCTCTCCTCTGGCTGACCAGCCAGGCTCGTGGTCCCTGGTTTTGCACCTTTAAGGGTTACACTTCGAAGCACAGATGGGTTAATCATGGCGTCACCATTGGTTTTCCCTTTTGCCTCTTGTTTTCCTACCATGATGTGTGGAGTCATTTGCACTGAGTTGCTCGGAGTCAGTTTCCTCGCGAGCCAGTGAGCGGGCGGGCGCGTTTCTCTCACGGAGACAAAGTCCAGGGACGGCTTTGAAATGCCACGGACCTGAATTCTGGTTCCGGCCGCATCTCCAGTTGGTGGGAGAACTGGGGGCAGGTCCCTGCAGCCTCCTCGGGCTTCGTTTTCTCCCTCAGTGAATCCCTCCAACATCGCAGCTGTCTGGGACGCCACAGAGGAGCAGTGAGTGACGGAGACCCGCTGTATGCCAGGCCCTGCGCTCAGCCGCTGGACGTGTGTTATTTTATTTAGTCCTTAGGGATTTACGAGATAGATTTTTTTTCCTTAGTTCTTTTCAGGTTTCCAGCAATAGCTCTGTTCTCAAACCCGAAATTTAGCACGTCATCTCACTGTTCTTTCAGACATCTACCTTGAAAATAATCTAAAACATGAGGGCTCCACTGGAGTTAACGATGAAGTTGTGCTATGAAAATGCTCTTGCACTTACTTACATGTGTATAATTTACGCGTAGATAAAAAATTTTGTGTAGTAAAATGAAGCAGCCACTTTGGAAGACAGCCTGGCAGGGCCTCAGAATGTTCAAGGGCTACCTTAACCGCCCAGCAGCTCCCTGGGTCGTGAGGTCTCCGTGGAAACTCATCCACAAGGGTTCATGGCAGTGTTATTCATAGCAGCCCCCGAAGTGGAAACAGCTCACGTGTCCATCAGCTGCTGAGTGGAGAGAAAATGTGTTACAGCCACAGGGTGGAGGGTGATTCCGGCATAAAAAGGGATGAAGTGCTGACACCTGGTACAACGTGGATGACCCTCGAAAACATAATGCAAAGCAAAAGCACCCAGTCCCC